>NC_138343.1:3581118-4965284 GCF_046562875.1 Panthera onca | reverse complement strand
AAGAGCGGTTGCAGTAGTAAAATAACAACTGTCTCTATCTTTTATGCAGGTTAGAACAGCCTCTCTCTGCCCCCTGCACTCCCCTGAAAGAACAAAGGCGTGAAACCTGGTAGGCAGGTGCCTTTACAAGGTGAAGTGGGGAGGGGGGTTTATCTGGCTATTCCAGCATTCAAGAACCACACTTCTTTTCTCCGGTGTCAGGACTCAGCTGGGCACAGGTCAGCGGGGCAACCAGAGGCTAACCTGCGAGGCAGGGTGAGGAGGGGACTAGTGTGCCCGCTGTGCCTGCCGCCTCAGCCAACCGCGGCCCCCGGAGTCCCAGCCCAAGCTCGCCAGCCCCCCCTGGATCCCTGACTACTGCCTCTGCTTTGGGTTCGAGTCTACGTCCTGGCCTCCAAACAGCGCAGGCTGATCGGCCTGGCGGGGCTCCCGAGAGCGGCCCTCCCCCAGCTCTAGGCGGTGAGAACCGGGCATTGGAGGGAGATGGGAAGCCACCAGTTCCTCATAGTGTGTGTGTGTGATTGTGACCTACCTTGTGTGTGTGTAACGTGCCCTGTGCAAGTGCGCGATGTACCTTGTGTGAGTGTGACCTCCCCTGTGAGTGACGTATGCCATGCGAGCACGCGTGTGACGTCCCCTGTGCGAGTGTGATGTCCCATGTGTGTGACGTCCCATGTGTAAGCATGAGTGTGAGCAGGGCCCCCGGGGGGGAAGGTGCTCCCACGGCCCCCACGAACCTTCTGGGCCCAGCTCCCTTGGAGAGCACCAGAAGGAAACAACGTGTAAGCGAAACTCACCGAGAGACAAGAGGGTCTCCGAGGCCACGTTTCTGATTTCCTCGGTGTCGCACTGACACAAAGTCACCAGCATCTTAATGCTTTCGGTGGCCTGCGAGGAGAGAGCCGTTAGTGCTGCGACACCCACGGCGGGGCCACAGGGGCGGTACTGTCTTGCCCAGGGTTCCCTGGGCCCGCTGAGCGTCCGGTTCCTTAGGGGCTCTTTTAAAGGAACACATTCCGCGCCGTCCCTCCAAGATGCACCGGATTCGTCTCCCGGGATGGCGCCTGGGCCGCGCACCCGCAGGAGCTCCAACAACGCGAGTTTGGAAGCGGAGTGGCCAGCCTCTCCTTCCAGAACAGGATCCCCTTCCCCGAGCTCTTTCCCACGCGCCTCACTGGTTCCAACCCAGTGCTCAGCTAAGGACTCTGTGTTTGGCTTGTGTGCGCAACGGGAGGACAGCCAGAGCAGGTGGTCGGAACCCTCGTGTCTGTCCATCCCACACGTATCAGCGCCCCAGGGACCGGGCAGTCGGCCAGGCAGCGAGCGGGGCTCGGTCCTGACCCCCCAGGGTTTCCGGTCCGGCGGAAAGACAGACGGTGGGACAATGACAGGCGGGGACACGGTGCTCGGGCAGAACAGAGCTGGGAAACGTCATCTGGTCTGACCTGGAGAGTCTTCACAGAGGAAGCGGTGTCTTAGGGCAATTAGCCACATTCGGGCAAGTGGTAGGTGTGTGTGTGTGTGTGTGTGTGTGTGTGTGTGTGTGTGTGTGTACGTGCGTGCACGTGTGCATGTGTTGGGCGGTGTGGGGCAGGAAATACATTCCAGGCGAGGGGAGCACCTCCTACCAGGACCCCAATCAAGGAGGGGCCTTACCAGCCACATTAAGTGCTTTGAACTTCATCCTTAGCATGGTGGAGAGCCACATAAGAGCTTTAGAAGCGGGATTTGTGGGGTGTTTTGTTTTGCTTTTATTTATTGATTTTGAGAGAGCTAGAGAGCGAGCAGGGGAGGGGTAGAGAGAGAGAGAGCGAGAATCCCAAGCGGGCTCCGCGCCGTCAGCGCGGAGCCCGATGTGGGGTTTGAACTCACGAACCGTGAGATCACGACCGGAGCTGAGATCACGAGTCTCACCCTTGACCCACGGAGCTACCCGGGGCCCGGGACTCGTGCTGTAGTGAGAGCAGCCTCGCCGCCGCAGAAAGCGCGCACGGAAGGCGGCTCCAATCGGGGTGGGCAGAGCGGGCTGCCGGGCGGTGGGGTCCGCGGGGCGGCGCCGTCGGGGGTGAGGATGAGGTGGGGGAGGGGCACGGACGAGCTGCACCCCCCACTGAGGTGGGCGAGCTGGGTGCCGGTCGGAGGTGACTTCCCAGCAGGGACGCCCCGCAGCCAGCCTGGAAACCGGGGCGGGGGGCGTCATTGGCCTGGGGAAGATGACAGACACCCCCGGGAGAGGACGCGTGCAGGCAGAGGAGGGCCTAGGACCGCGTTTCCACGGACACCACGGCGTGGGGCACGCCTGCGGCCAGACCCAGATGCTTCCGCTGAGGTTCTGACGAGCTGAGGGACCAGATTGCGAGATGGCGATTCTCCTTCTGGAAGGAAGCCAGGCGCAGAGAGCCCTGGTGCCGGTGACAGAGGTGTCAGTGGCAGTGAGCAGCACGGGCAGACCACAGGCTCTTAGCCCAGAGAAACAGATGAGGGGCCCGAACTTCGAGGGCCTCTTGGTTTGAGGATCTCGATCCCTTATTTGGGTCCAGTTTGGTAACAGAAAAATGTGGCTGTCTGCTTGCTACCATTAACTAAGTACTACTAATAATAGTAACGATAAAAATAAAATAATGATAATAATGTTAATGATGATGATGATGTTTTCCCTGACAGGTTAGCTAGAGTTGATTGGTTTGGGTGGATGAAACCCCTGTGTCCACACTGTTTTTCACACCATGCTGCCCAGAGCCCCTTTCAGGAGTTGGGAGGCTGGGGATGGTTTAAAAAGAGGTGTTTTGTCCAGCACAAAGGATCATATTTTCTGGAAGAAAAGAGAACAGTGGAGGAATCAGGGCTCTCAGACTTGAGATCTGCTGGAGTTAAAACTGTTGCTTTTACTGTCACGTTCACACTGTGCAAATCCACAGAAGCGGACACAGTTCACTGTACCCTGGTGACTTTGTTTCCATTAGCTCTGTGTCACAGCCATCGTCTCTGAGATGTCACGGGCACCAGGAGGCCACTCAAATAAACAGCAGTCACTGTGGGCTCTCTTGGCCACATAAGGTATTTTTCAGCACGTGACAAGGAAGGCTATATTTCCCAGAGCTGTTTTTCTGCACAGGTCATGAGACTTCTTTTGAGAGTATTAACCCCTCTCTTCATGCCCATCCAGCTACAGGTCCTGCTCCTTGTCCCATGCGGCCATCCAAGATTTTAGCAAGTTTGAAGGTGTGACTTTATCTTTTTCTGAAAAGTGACTAGTCTTATTTTTGATGATTTAAGGTAGGTTGAACATTAAATCTTTCCTACTGAAAGGCAAACTTTCTTTTCTTTCTTTCTTTCTTTCTCCCTCCTTTCCTTCCATTTCCTTTCTTTCTTTCTTTCTTTCTTTCTTTCTTTTCCTCTCTTCCTCCTTTCCTTCCATTTCCTTTCTTTTCTTTCTTTCTCTTTCTTTCTTTCTTTCTTCCTCTCTTCCTCCTTTCCTTCCATCTCCTTTCTTTTCTTTCTCTTTCTTTCTTTCTTTCTTTCTTTCTTTCTTTCTTTCTTTCTTTCTTCCTCTCTTCCTCCTTTCCTTCCATTTCCTTTCTTTTCTTTCTCTTTCTTTCTTTCTTTCTTTCTTTCTTTCTTTCTTTCTTTCTTTCTTTCTTTCTCTTTCTTTCTTTCTTTCTTTCTTTCTTTCTTTCTTTCTCCTTCCTTCCTTCCTTCCTTCCTTCCTTCCTTCCTTCCTTCCTTTTAATTTCCTTAAGTAATCTCTACGGTCAACCTGGGGCTCAAACTCATGACTCCAAGTTGCATACCCCTCTGACTGAGCCAGCTGGGCACCCTGAAAGGCAAAGTCTCTAATGTTGGGAATTCTCAGCCTTTGTTTCATTTACATTTTAGCCCTGTCACTGCTCAGTGACATGTCCCCCTGACACACTTAAAATGGGTGAGCTGCTGCTGGGGTGCCTGGGTGGCTCAGTCAGTTGGATGTCCAACTTCAGCTTGGGTTGTGGTCTTGGGGTTTGTGGGTTCGAATCCCCATTGGGCTCTCCACTCTTAACGAGGAGCCTGCTTCAGATCCTCTGTGTCTCTCTCTGCCCCTCCCCCATTTGCTCTCTGTCTCTCAAAAATGAATGAACATAGGGGCGCCTGGGTGGCGCAGTCGGTTAAGCGTCCGACTTCAGCCAGGTCACGATCTCGCGGTCCGTGAGTTCGAGCCCCGCGTCAGGCTCTGGGCTGATGGCTCGGAGCCTGGAGCCTGTTTCCGATTCTGTGTCTCCCTCTCTCTCTGCCCCTCCCCCGTTCATGCTATGTCTCTCTCTGTCCCAAAAATAAATTAAAAAAAAAAAAAAAAAAAAAAAAAAAGAATGAACATAAAAAAAATTAAAAAAAAAAGGAAGGGTGAGCTGCTTATTAAAGCAGATAGATCATGAGGAAGCATCTGGGAATTTATCGGCACATTGAATTTCAGTATTTCCTTACAAATTTTATTTGTCCCTGTTCTTTCTTGTACACAAGAAAAATTGGTGAAATCATCCTATCAACTCTTTTTTTGGGATAAGCTATCCATTTCTGGGCTGTGGACTGCTGAAACACATAATTATTTCATTTGGAAAATGATCAACCCTAACGAAACAAAGTCACATTTAGCTACTATTTAAAGAAAAGACCCCCAGGGTGCTTGGGTGGCTCAATCGATTAAGCATCTGACCTTGGCTCAGGTCATGATCTTGTAGTTGGTTCCCTTCGTAGGTTCGAGCCCCGCATCGGGCCCTGTGGTGACAGCTCAGAGCCTGGAACCCGCTTCGGATTCTGTGTCTCCCTTGCTCTCTGCCCCTCCCCCGCTTACTCTCTGTTTCTCTCTCAGAAATAAATAAGCATTAAAATAAAGTTTTAAGAAAAGACCCCCAAATGAATACACAGTTCCCACCGTGAAGGAGGTAAGACAGGTGCCCCCAAGTATGGGAAGAAAGCTGTTGGGTGCACTTGGCCTAGACTTGCTCAGAGCTGAACTGGCGGGGCCTCAGAGACTGGATCTTACCTGCAAGCTTTTCAGGGCCAGGCAGGCTGCCTTCTGGAGCTGGGGGTTTGCCTTTGTCAGTGCCTCACAGTAATACAGCAAGGCCTGGAAGAGAGGGAGGGACCTCGTGAGGACATTTTGATGTGTTTGCAGTTTCAGAGGCATCACTTTTACTCCCGGACCTAAACTATAGATAAAATGAGACATTTCATATGACCTTCAGAGCACAAAAAAAAAAAAAAAAAGAAAAAAAATCCATAACAATTCATGTTTACTAAAAGAACTGTCTCTGAATTCAATCCATTACTCTATCAGGTCACAGACTCTGTGGACTATGAAGCTGGAAGGTCCAAAGTTACGTTTCCAGCATTCAAGAGCCCCTGAGGTCTAGCGCAAGTGCTGAGATTGCAGAAGGGTCTGTAGGGAAGGAATGTGTCTCCACAGAAGCTGCGAGACGCTAAGTGAATCGCGT
Organism: Panthera onca; assembly: GCF_046562875.1. Classification (NCBI taxonomy): domain Eukaryota; kingdom Metazoa; phylum Chordata; class Mammalia; order Carnivora; family Felidae; genus Panthera; species Panthera onca. Next base: position 4,959,816 of record NC_138343.1, on the reverse strand, counting down.
GGAAGAAAGCCACCTTCCAAAGTGCCAGGACACGGTGCATGAAAATGATACTCGACCTGGACCGGGAAGGACGGGTTAGATTTCAGCCAAAATTAAGAGTTGGACGCTTAACAGACTGAGCCACCCAGGCGCTGCCCCCCCGCCCAATTATCTTTTAAGCTGGCTTAAGACCCAGGCCCTGCGTCACCAACCACTATGTGACCGTTTCTCTACTATCTTTCTGATTTCCTATGACTTACGTTGACCTAATTATCGTTACGTATGTACACATATGTACGCCTGTGTTTATATCTATTTCTACTCTCTCAACTTGCTCACGCGTGCTTCTGGCCTTTTACTTAACTTCCTGTGCCGTAGTCTGTCAATCTGCAAAGTGAGTAGAATCAAAAGCCACTCACAGGCCTTTCTGATTCTTCCACATGGTGACACATGTCAAGGACTGAAATCCGGTCTTAGCATGAAGTAAGGCCTCGATAAATAGAGCTGTAGTGTTACTGTTATTCTTATATACATCTGCGTATTCATGTATTTGTTTATAGGAGATACAACAGTGACTCCATTTCTGTTGAAGCTCCCTAAAAGATGAAGATCTTGTTTTTTTTTTTTTGTTTTTTAATCTTATTTGATTTCTTACAGCATCTAGAATGATACCCTGCGCTGAGTGAGCACCCATCAACTCTGGTGCCACCATCGTGCCTGGATGAAAGAGCTTGAAAGTGTAACCAAACACCTGCTGATGTGTTTGCTCATGGGATGGCACCTAGCACTGTGGTGGTCCCTCCCAGTTGTGATGAGACACAGCCTACTTTCTCAGTGCTGGACAACAGCCCCACCCTTAAATTTTTTTTAATGTTTATTTATTTTTGAGACAGAGAGAGACAGAGCATGAACAGGGGAGGGTCAGAGAGAGGGAGACACAGAATCCGAAACAGGTTCCAGGCTCTGAGCTGTCAGCACAGAGCGTGACGCGGGGCTTGAACCCACAAACCGTGAGATCATGACCTGAGCCAAAGTCGGATGCTCAGCCGACTGAGCCACCGAGGTGCCCCTGTTTTGTTTTTTGAATGTTTATTTATCTATTTATTTTGAGAGAGAGTGTGCCTATATGAGCGGGGGAGGAGGAGAGACAGGGGGAGGGAGAGAGAGAGAGAGAGAGAGAGAGAGAATCCTAAGCAGGCTCTGTACCACCAGCACAGAGCCTAACGTGGGGCTCGATCCATGAACCGTGAGATCATGACCTGAGCGCAAGCCAAGAGTCGAACGCTTAACCAGCTGAGCCACCCAGGTGCCCCAGAAACAGGATCTGTAGATGGGACTTCTGGACCACACTGTCCCTGTGAGCATGAAGCCCGTAACTCTGCTGGCTTGAGTGGGAACTGGGCGCTGTTCCCCGGCCTGAGAAAGCATGTGGCACTTCTCTGTGCCTTGCAGAGATATACCATCTCACAGGACACGTAAGCAGCATCTTGCTCACTTGGGTTTGAGCAGTGGCCCAAGAAGAGGTGGCTGCTGTGACATTTGGATCGATAAGAGTTATTTTTTTTAATATTTATTTATGAGAGAGAGAGAGAGAGAGAGAGAGAGAGAGAGAGAGCACAAGCAGGGGAGGGGCAGAGAGAAAGGGAGACACAGAATCCAAAGCAGGCTCCAGGCTCCGAGCTGTCAGCGCAGAGCCCGACGTGGGGCTCAAACCCACAAACCGTGAGATCGTGACCGGAACTGAAGTCGGACGTTTAACCGACTGAGCCACCCAGGTGCCCCACAATTGGTAGGAGTTCTAAGAAGCCAAGAGAAGCTGTGCTGTTAAGCAAGAAGTCCCTGACACTGAACAGGACAGCGAGCATCTCCTCTGGCAAGTCCCAGATGATTGGAGAAACAACATCCCAACACAACGGTACAACTAGAAAGGATGGACATCTTCTACTTGTTTGGGGTGGGGGAGCAAAAAGCATCAAAAGTGAACCAACCTACAACTTTTAGTTTCAGTAGCTACGGGTTTTCAAAGGTTCAAGATTTATAGAAACACCAGCTCTCACCTAGGTATTTTTATATTTGCTTTAGCCCTTCACATGTGAGTACAGAATTAATGTGCCAACGTTTGCTATTTCATACAAGAAAAAATGGAAAGAACTCAAGGTTTGGGCACGGTGGGTCCAACATTTCTAGGTGGTACCTAAGTTTCTAGCTTCTTAACTAGTGTGTCGTCTAAGCCATCTGCAAGGGGACACTCTTTCGTGGAAAACGAATCCAAGGGCATAACAATGAGAGCTGAACTGGAATAAAGAGAGAGCATGTGGCCAGTGGCATGTGCCCTAAAAGTAGAAGGCGCATACAGAAGAGCCAAAGAAGGGCTGTGTTGTAACTGCTGTGGTTGCTACTGTTTTCTGTGTTGTTTTTTAATTTTCAATGTTTATCTATTTATTGTAAAACTGAGAGAGCAAGTGGGGGAGGGGCAGAGAGAGGAGGAGAGAATCCCACACAGGGTCCACGCCGTTAGCACAGAGTCTGATGGGGGGCTCCATCCTATGGACCGTGAGATCATGACCTGAGCCGAAATCAAGAGTTGGATGCCCAACCGACTGAGACACCCAGGTGCCCCAGGCTGCCTTTATCTAAGGAGACGCTAGACCATGGGTCCTTGTCATGACCAAAGGGCACTTGTCACGACCAAAGGGCACCATGATCCCACGCACAGAAGACTGTGTCTGTATAGGCTGCTACCAGCAGCGGTCACACGCCTTTAATTTTCCTCCTCTCTCTTCAGTAGAGTGAGGATGATTGGCCCATAGAACAGCCTGTTGAGCAAATCCCAGTAAAAGACTGGAGCTTTGTAGGAAAGAAGAACATGAAGTCCCTGCTCTTGGGCCCAGATGACCTTAGAATGGAAGGTCTTGTGGAGACACAAACATCCCACCATTCCCCAGCTTAGCTGACACCTCAGAGAAGTTAAGCTCTTCTCAGCTGTCAACATTTGACCTTTCCCAGGACAAGAAGGGGCCAACTTTGATTTTACTGAGCTGATCTGAGGGTGGGCATGAGCTGATTTTTAGAACAACTGTTCAGATTATAAAGGGGACCGAGCCGCTGTCTGTACGGGGCCCCTGCGTGCTTGAATTGCCAATGCCTGTTACACCCGGCTGGTACTGAATTAAAGCCACGGAGGGGTCAACCTCCTCTCCCCTGGCAAAAAGGAGTGATGGCTTTCGAAATTAAAAATATTCTTGTTCTTTGACTCAATGGTTTGATGACCGATGCCAAGCCACAAACTGTGTGTGCCTGTATGCTCATCATGATATTTTTCAGAGTTGGGATCTCCACAAAGGCCCATCAGTACGGAACAAGAAAATAAATTATAGAGTATCCATACCCTGAGATGCACATTCACCCCTCAAATAGAATGAAGTAGATCAACATGTTCTAACAAGGGAAATAACCATGATCTATTACATTTAAAAACTCAGTTATGCAACAGAACAGTGTGATCTCATTTAAGAAAAAAAATAATTATAGGGGCGCCTGGGTGGCTCAGTCGGTTAAGCGTCCCACTTTGGCTGAGGTCATGATCTTGCACTCCGTGAGTTTGAGCCCCGCGTGGGGCTCTGTGCTGACAGCTCGGAGTCTGGAGCCTGTTTCGGATTCTGTGTCTCCCTCTCTCTCTGCCCCTCCCCTGCTCGCACTCTGTCTCTCTCTCAAAAATAAATAAATATTAACAAAAAAGAAAAAAATAATTATAGACGTTAGCATATGCGTAGAAGAACATTAGAAGGAATGTACACCAAATCCCTAACAGTTTTCTCTGGGGGCTGGACTTATGGGCACTAAAATATTTACAGTATATTTTGTAGTTTAAATTGTGTTACAGGGTATGTATTATTAATAGGCAGAAGAAAGTTATTTTTTTATAAGAAACATTGCAAAACATTAATAGTAAATGATAGAAAATTAAAGAAGCTTCTGGCTTGATGTCCGTGGTTTGGGGCTTTACCTTTTCCCTGAAGTGCTGGTTTCTGGAGGCTGCGGTCAAGTACAGCATCACAGCCTCACGGGCTTCCTGGTCATCTCCAGTCAGCAGCACAGCCAGGGTCCCGAGTACTTCCTGCTGGGCCGAGAGGCTGCCCGGTGCAAGGTCACTCATGGCCTGGAGCAGTTTCTCATCTCTCAGCGACTGCAGGGTCTGAATCAAGGAAACTAGCAAGTGAAAAGAAAGCAGAGTTCACTTTCCGATTGTAAGGTAACACACTCACTTTTTTTATACGACTCAAGTATACGTGTAATAACAAACCCACGTACGCAAAGTCAGCATATGATGAAGGTGATGTTTTCAGTTAGTGAGAAAAGGGCATGATTCTAGTAACTCTATTATGGCAAATGGCAAACCTTAATAGGGAGTAGTGAAGGCAGATCTCCATCTTGTACAGCCACTAAAATAACTTCCAGATGAATTAAATAGTCAAATGTAAAAATATACAGCGAAGGAACTACAAGTAAACTTGTAGTTTACTACAAATAAAATCTTCCCAATGAGAGCCAACTCTGTTGCCGATCTTTTAGCCATACCCGTCTGGCAATCCCCTGGCCCCGAGTGACCCCAGCTTGATGTTCTCTCTGTCTGCACTCGGGCACCTGGGCCCCGATGGAGAAATCCAGCTGGTTGGCTGGAATATGGAGATGATACGATAAAAAATAAAATTCTGAGTCCCATTTGGACAAACTGATGATGTTCCATGACCAAGGAATGTATTCTGATCCCTCATAAAGTACCCGGTGCAGGCATCTGTCACCGAAACATTAGGATAAGAGTGTATCTGGTCAGTACAGATGGGAAACGATAACCTAAAATTCACGATCCATCAGTAGACAGCATCCACTATTCAATGGACACATTAGTGAATTTTTGAGATTTTTTTTTTTTTTTTTGGCTTTAATTTCCTGTTTCTGCTGCTGGGGATGTTGTGGTCATTTCACTGCTTTTAAAATAAATGCCACAGCATAAGGTCTCGAGACAGTATTATGTATAACAATGGAACAAACAAATCATGGAAAACAACCTAACTGTTCAACAATCATCAACTATATTCGCATGCACCCAAATGCAGGGATACTCCAAAACTGAAAAAACTTTCAAAGGATAACATGGGATATAATACCAAATAAAAGCTAGGACTGAATGCTTTATAATAGGTCATCACAGCTTTGAAATGTCAAATCCATGCATATCCAACTAAAAATACATTAAATTTTAAAAGTAAGATAGTAGGTGATTTGAATATTTTTAGGTGTACTTTTTTGTTTTCTAGTCTCTTTTTTTTTTTTTAAATAATGAGGGCCTTTTTCTTATTTAAAGGAAGAAGAAAACAAAAAAGACATGTACAGGGTTAGGGTTTCTCCACGGTCCTCCTCCACTCCTACTGGTAAGTAGGTACGCCTTCCCCCGGGACCGTCGGGGGGAGGCTCAGGGATGTCAGCTGCTACTGATGTCATTTGAACAGTAGAGAAATTTACTCAGAAAACTGCTTTAGAGACAGTGACAAACTTAGAGAAGATAGGAAGACTATCCTCAAGTGAGATCCTGTGGTCTCCCGCCTCGGTTCTCCTTCTAGAACTCTGGACCAGCATCTACTCATCATGAGGGCTACGTAGACTCTCCTGTGTTCGGGCTGGCTTAGGCACCGGGTCGGGGGGAGAAAGTGCGTCTCCTCACTGGGATGTGAGCTCTGTGACGGACCTGTCAGTGCAGGGTTCAGCGTTCTGGAGGGAAGGGCTAAGTCTGGTGCTGAGCCAACCCGTCTACTCCTAAAGAACACGCTGCAATCCCACCCCCTTTCACCGGCAGCGGTGAAGTCTGGGTGGATTTACAGAGCACAGACTGGGGAGCCAGGACCCAGCCCCTCGCGCCTGGCTCCGCCCCCAAAGAGGTTTCCTCTCATTTCAGCTGCTTATTTTATTTTCGGCATGTGACACCACGCGAGAAGCAAGGCAATCGTGAACTTCAGGCCACCCCGCTGTGCTGGTGCCCGTTCTGCACCCTCCCCGGAGACACAGCCCGAGACGTGGTTTTCCATCTCCTTTCCTGACCAACATGTCGCCCCATCTGCCTTCTCGTGAATCCCATTGCGGACTGTTATGAAAGTGCCTCCAAAAAGGGCAACGTAACACAGTACTGCCTGTAGGCTCGATCCCACAAACGGCAAATACATTCGTGAAGAAATTACATCATTAAATCAGCTTCTGGTCAATGTCGTATCCTTGCTGGGTGATCAGGATGCTCTCGGTACACCCCTGGTTCATTGCCAAGAGGCTCACTACTGTTAGGGGTCCAGAAGTCGTTGAAAAGGCTGATCTCATCCCAGCTGTTGACTTGGGGGAAGAAATGGTTACCAGCCCTAAAAACTATGACTGAAAAGACCAGAGCTCACTCCACATGGAGCCACCACACGGTGCCACGAAAGAACACGTCCCACCTTGCTTGGCCAGCTGGTTCAAGTAGCTCTCTAGGTCGCTCACACCGTGGCTGGTGAAGTAACCGTAATACTGGAAAACGGTGATGACCTCCGAAGAGAGGCTGGAGGGGAGCAGAGGCTCAGCCTGGTCCAGGATTTGGGACACCAGGGTTCGAAATACTGTTTGGAAGGAGAAACACAAAGAGGCTTTGAAGTGCCACGAGCACTCATTCGTCCACCTGTCTGTCTTTGTACCGTGGGGTACGGCAGAGCACAGTACGCGAGACGAGCTAGTCCTCAGTGAATAGCTGGACGATTACTGGACGTACGTATACATACCTGTGTAACTGCATTGGGTCAAGAACAGAACACTGCTGGCACCCCACCTGGTTGACTCATGCCCCCATTCTCAGTCTGTAGATCCCCCCACCCCCACCACAGGTAACTGACAATCTGACTTCTATCACTAGGACTCAGCTTTACCTGTTCTTGAACATCATATAAATGGGATTATACAGTATATGCTGTTTGTATCTGGTTCCTTTTACTCAATAAAATATTTGTGGGATTCACCTACATTGTTGCTTCCAGTTTATTCTTCTTAAAAATTGCTGTGTGATAGCCTATTGAATGACTGATGCTATAAATACACAATATATACATATATACAATATTATATACATACACATTATACACACACACATACACAACACATTTATTTTCTTGTTGGTGGGCATTTGAGTTGTTTCTGATTTTCAGTTCTTGTGAAGAAAGGTGCTATGAACCTTTTTTGTGACTATAAGCATCTATCTCCCTTGACATATTTAGGAGCAGAATGGCTGGATCATAGGGTAGGTATATTTAGCTTTAGTAGAAATTGCCAAACTGTTTCCCAAGTGGTTCCACCATGGGACACGCTCCTGTTGGTAACATTTTAATGAAAAACATATACAGCCACCTACACAGCAACACGGACGCACAGTGCTTTTAAAAGTCACCGCTGAGATTCTGAGTTGGAACGCGTTCGTGCTCTTTCTTTTCTTAGAGTAGATGATGGACAGATGACGTCTTCTCCGGAGAGTCAGCCTTTTCTCCAGGGCTAGCTGCTGGGGAAGCGGTGAGGGGCAGCCCGCCAGTGCTCGCTCTCAAACCAAACGGCGGACCCCTTCCTCCCCGCCCCTGCCCTGTACCTGGGTCTGCGAGTCCTGGATATTCTCTGTTGACGGTTCTGGCAAAGCTGGCTTCCAGCTGCTTCATCACTCTGTCAGCCGAGCTGTGGTAGACCCCCACCGGGCTGCAGCACCTCGTCCAGAATGACAGCAAAGACAGCTTTTTGTGAAATTCTGGGATGGCTGGAAAAGAAGAGCAGCCCCCACCCCCAACACACAGTTGGAACGAAGCAGATGAAGAGATGCGCCTGTGTGGGGGTGGGGCAGGCATCACTGCCCCCCCCCTTTTTAAAGATGGTGGTTTTTAAAAGTTTTTTTAAATTTTTTTTTTTTTTTTTTTTTTAATTTGAGAGAAAGAGAGAGAGAGAGCGGTGGAGGGGCAGAGAGAGAGGTGGGGACAGAGGATCCAAAGCAGGCTGTGTGTTGACAACAGAGAGCCTGATGCGGGGCTCGAACCCATGAACTGTGAGATCGTAACCTGAGCCGAAGTCAGATGCTTAACCAACTGAGCCACCCAGGAGCCCCAAGACTATGGTTTTTACATAAAAAAAATATTTACTGATTTTGAGATACAGTGGGGGGGGGGAGGGGAAGAGAGAGAGGATCCCAAGCAGGCTCTGCACTGTCAGCACAGAGCCTGACACGGGGCTCAATCCCGTGAACTGTGAGATCAAGAGTTGGATGCTTAACGGACTGAGCCACCCAGGCGCCTCTAAATTTTTTTTTAAGTAGGTTCCACACCCAACGTGGGGCATGAACTCATGACCCGGAGAACCACAGTCTCCTTGTTCCACCGAACGAGCCAGCCAGGCATCCCCTAGACTGTGGCTTAAAATTATTTTTTTAATGTTTATTTATTTTTGAGAAAGAGAGAGACAGAGCATGAGTGGGGGAGGGTCAGAGAGAGAGGGAGACACAGAATCCGAAGCAGGCTCCAGGCTCCGAGCTGTCAGCCCGGAGCCCGACGTGGGGCTCAAACCCACGAACCATGAGATCATGACTTGAGCTGGAGTCTGCTGCTCGAGCAACTGCGCCACCCAGGCGCCCCTAAAGACTGTTTTTTAACTGGAACTACGAGATTCCTCTGTAGTTGGCAGATTTTCTAAAGGGCAAGGAACTTATGACCGGGAGCTCATCTAGCCCGGGCGGCAAAGAAAACACAGCAAAGGCAAAGCTGTTTGCTTTCGGTGAGAGAAAACCCAGCAGCCCTCCTCTCGGAAGATGCTCTCACCATCTCCCCCCCGCCATAACTTTCCTGCAAACCCGGCTACAGGATCAGAGAATCACCCCTCAGGAGATGTTTCTGAAGGGGCCGTAACACATCAGGAGGTGGGCTGGGGGAGTGTGACACCCGCCTGGGGGGGCCTCTCTGGCTGAAATGGCGAAGAGCACCGTGTAGGCAGCACACGGTCAGTGACCGTGAGGTCGTGACCTCATGCGGTTGGGACCATAAGGAGGTGCCTGGGAGCCAGGAGGACGCGAGTCACTTGCGTCCTCGGCTTCCTGTCCCCTTTTAAGCCTCTCAGACACCTGCCGAGGTCACCGGCTCCCAGGAGGACTGGATGCGGGAGGCACAAATCTAAAACGGGAACCTACAGGGAGGTCTCTTCTAGGCTGGATCTGAGCGACCCAGAGAAGAGTCTGGCACCCCACTACCTCCACGGGATGTGTGCTGTGAACAAAGACGAAAACTCCTGTCTTTATAAAGAGCTCTGTGGCCAGACCACGCAAGTTCAAAGGCAGCTTCCCCACGTCAAGTTCTCCACCTAACCCTCTTGGAACCGGGGACTTTCCTGAGAGCCTGCCAGCGTATTTCTACCTTTTCCAAGGACAGCTGGGGAGTGTCCTGCCTTTGCCAGTCAGCTGCTGTGGGAGCTGTGTCTTCACCAGCAACACGGCACAAGCACGGTCCCGGTCGCCTGTCCCCCAAATGGAACCGCGCTGGCAGAAAAAGTCCGTGAGACTGCCTGCGAGGCGCACGCTGGTTCTGCTTAGACACGGGTGTCTGACTTCCGGAGGTGGGGGGCTGGCCCCACGGAAAAAACCGTGTTCTGCTGGTTCGACTCCGAAGGCTGAGGCGCAGTGTTAACGAGATGGCACCAGTCCACGCTGGTGAGCACTGGACACTGGCCATGCCTCCACTGTTATGCCTTCCTGCCGGCCCCACGGAGCAAGGGAGAGGCTGGGGGTGTGGCACACACGCGCTTACCTTCAATGACAGAACTGATGTTCCCTATGTTCTCATCGCTGACGGCCGACAGTTTCTCCATCACCTGGACTTGCCGAGAAAGCTTCTCCAAGAGGTTGCTCGCCACAAATGGGGTTTTGCTCGAGAAAACAATTTGCTGATGAAACAAACGAAGCCGCCGTGTCAATCACGCCCACTGTCGTCAGCGGAGGTTTCCCGACCCAACCCCGTCCTTCCCCACATGGCCGTCACGCTAAATACACCTGCACGGTGCTCTGTGCCGGTGTGAGAACGTTCCTCGTTCTGTGCCAGTTACAACACCCGACGAAATCACACGTGTTTTTGTTGCCTCTCAACTTTTTCCGTGCCTGTATGGATTCTGGGATTTTTTCACTAATAGAGCCACAAGGTTATTATCAAGTTGAGGCTCTGTAAATCCTCTTTGAAACTTCGAAGGCATATTCAGGCTGCTTATCTGTGTGCTAACACAGATAAAAAAAGATTGCTTTCCCAAGTAGTAATTTTTCCCAGCACGGATTTCTTTTCTTGTTTTCAAGCTGGAAATGAAGAATGTGTGGTATAATAATCATGATTATAATCAAGGCTTTCTCATTCTAATTAACGAGTGCTGATTATGTACCAGGCACTGGTCTGAGCCCATGTATTAGCTCATGTCATTGCTCACCACCACCCTAGGAGGTGGGTACTGTTGATGTTCCATTTTACTGCTGGGGAAACTGAGGCACAGAGAGGTCCGGTAGCATGCCCAAGGCCACATAAATAGTAACTGATTTCATTTGAGTGCAGGTCACAAGAGTAAAGGGCATGAGAGAGGACAGAAGTCACTTGTTGCCTGAAGGTTCTAGACCTTTCTGTGTGCCTCAGAGACCTGTCCAGTCACCTGGTGGGTATGGATGCAGGGAGCTGACCTGTACTGCCATCCTCCCCTGTCTAAACCATGTAGATTCTATGCACATATGATTTCCAATCTCCGAGCCTAGTGTGGCAATTATGTGCTGATGCCTTTCACATATGTAGATACAAGTAGAAGTGAACTGACTTCAGGCATAACATATGGTCCACATGGGATGCCTGTTTTTTTCTCTTTGCAATTACATTCTGAATGAAGATGTAAACTCACCGATGCGGCAGCGGGTGTGAGTTAGAAATTACGTTTCTAATCCTTAATCCTTTACATCTCTGTATGTGTGCCTCTTCTGTTTTTTTGATGCTGATTTTCCCCACAGTGGGGCTGACTTGTCATGACCATGGTCTGGTCTGAGTATCGGGAAGAACGCCGCACTGAATATTTTTAAATTTTTTTTAGTTTATTTATTTTTTGAGAGACAGTGCACAGGGGAGGGGCAGAGAGAGAGAGAGAGAGAGAGAGAGAGAGAATCCCGAACAGGATCTGTGCACTGTCAGCACAGAGCCTGATGCAGGGCTCAAACTCACGAACTGCATTGCACTGAATATTGCTTGTCAATTAGTCTTTGAGAGAAAACATTCATTCCTTCATGGAAGAGAATTCTCTTATGTCTCACAAGATAATGACTTTACCTCTACAGTGCCAACAGGTAGTGTGCTCAGCACAGAATCAGGCTCAGCAAGGACGAAGAGTTGTGAAAACCATCTTATTCAAGTGGTTGGATAGAGAATAGTTATAAGCAAACAACAACCCTTTCCCATTTTGGTCAGAAAAAAACCACTGGACCTTCTGCCAGATTGGTTGTCAGTAAATGGCTGGCAAATTCAACAGTCAACAGAAGAGATCAACTGGGATGTTGGCCAACCTAGCGGTAAGAGTCGTAATTGCCAACCAGTTTCCCACAGTGTCTGAGGTGACTCTGGGGTTGTTTGTTCACGGAGGAAAAGTATATTCTCCATCTCATCACAAGTGCGTTATGGAAAAAGCACACTAACCCACTTCTGGCCTCTCTGGGACCCCCCTCCTCCTTACCCTGCCTCTTGTCTGCCACTTGGTCCCATGCTCTTAGGAGCATGATTGATTGATTGATTGACTGACCGATTATTTATTTATTTATTTACTTATTTACTTATTTAAGTTTTGCACCCTTCCTGTCTGGCCAATCCCCCTGAAGACCATTACACATTTGCTTTCACATTCTCATCCTGTTCCCCACACATGCAAACAGGCTGGGGAAGACAAGCAACCAGGCGAGGAGGAAGTATTTAAGGAGATGCTTGGGGCAGGAGGTGGGGAGCACTTTGTTCAAGGGAGCTAACGCACTTCCTGCAACCAAAGAATTTCAAAATATCCGCTTCATTGTTGCAAAATCTTAACAGGTAAGTAGCCTGAAATGAGAAGAAAAACAAGTCCCATGGCGTCCCAGAACGAGCGCCTACCTGGCAACGATAATGGCCTCTGGAACTATTCTTTCTCGCTGCTAATACGTACTTATTCAAGATCTGGGAAACTGTGTTTATATCCTGCACCATTTCGCCTTTAGCCGTCCAGGTGGAGTGACAATATTCACACTACCGTGTGCCCTGTAACACTGGCTTTCGAAGCCCACCCGTTTGTAGATGGCACAATGCAATTTTTTTCCCCTCAGTCACGTTACTCTTCTCTTTTGGCAAATGATTTGAAATCAAGAGCTAACCTATTGCATGTTCGAGTGCGGAGAGCTAGGTTTCAAGATAGAAAACCCAGGGTTCAGGGAGGATGGCCAGGGCCATCAGAACTTTCGAGTCGGCCCAAAGCGAAGCAGGCTTGTTCTCATATTCCTGAATGTTCATTTCTCTGGCAAAACTGAAAAAAGGCAGCACACATTCTTGGTGCATAAAGCGCCTGGGGTCTAAAACAAACATAGTCGCCGAGCCCACCTGAACGAGTTGGGTGCAATACTGAAGGTGCCTGACAATGGTGACGTCCAGGCTCTCATTTCCTGTGGTCAGGGGGAGGGGGCTTCCGGCCACACTGGTCCCGACTCCTGTGTCTTCTGTCAGCGCCTCGCTCAGGTGCCCCCTGGCCTCTGGGTGTACCGACCTGTAAGGGCTGAAGCAGGAAGGTGAGCGCAACGTTAGCGGTTTCTTTCAGCGGGGAAACCCCAGGTCAACCCTACGAAGCTCCCAGAAGGCCCCAAGTAGCACCTACCGCAAAGAGGCTGTCGCTAGCCTACCTTGGAAAACCGAGAGACCTTTCAAAAGCTACTTCTTGATTCAGCCCAGTCACCAATGTGCCGTATTAAAAGATCACACAAACAAACTGCTTCCAGAATTTGCTTCTCAAGCACAGTGAATCAATGTTTAAAAAATTTTAATGTGTATTTATTTTTGAGAGAGAGAGAGCGAGAGTGAGAGTGAGAGAGAGCACAAGTGGGGAAGGGCCAGAGAGAGAGGGAGATACAGAATCCGAAGCAGGCTCCAGGCTCCGAGCTGTCAGCACAGAGCCTGACGTGGGTCTTGAACCCATGAACTGTGAGATCATGACCTGTGCTGAAGTCGGACGCTTAACAGACTGAGCCACCCAGCTGCCCCCAGCAGTGAGCCATTTGTAAAGCAGGCTCACCAAGGAATCTGCTCTCATGGTGCACCTGTTACACTTTCTTGCTCTGGGGATGGGGCGCTTTGCCAAATATCCTCGGATTAAATTGTCCTCTATAGTTGTGGTTTCCCAAGAGCAATTCCATTAAGAAATAATGTCAGGGTTTTTTTTTTGTTTTTTTTTTTTGACCTCAGATCAATTGCTACTAGAAGAGAAGGAAAAAGGAAAACTGCCAACAGGAGGCATGATGTTCTACCCCAGACAAAGGCTAAAAGGCATTTATTTGACTCTTCCGAGGCAGAGCTTGGTTCTGCCTCTCATACCTTGTTTACTCCCTGCTGGTGAACTGTCTAAACCTGGGATCGTGACGGGCACTTACGTTTACAAATAAATATGTTGCCTCTATGATCCAATTTTGTTCTTAAAATTAATCTGTGTGGGAAAGAGGGAAGAGCTGTCTCATTTCACACTGGGAGGACTGACGGGCAGAGGTGTCCCCTGTGGGGTCCTGTTCACACGGCTAGACAGCGACCGGGCAGCTGCTGGCTTCTGGGTTCCTGGCCTCCAGCCTCCATGATTTAAAGAGATCGTGAACCTGAGCTAAGAGGCACTGGACGCTTTACTCCACTGCACACCTGCCTCCAGGGGAAAGCACTGTGCCTGCATCCTGGCCATCAACACATATTTAATACTCACACATGGGGGTGCCTGGGGGGCTCAGTTGGTTAAGCGTCCGACTCTTGGTTTTGGCTCAGGTCATGATCTCAGTTTCGTGAGTTCAAGCCCCGCATGGGGCTCTGTGCTGGCAACACGGAACCTGCTTGGGATTCTCTCTCTCTCTCTCTCTCTCTCTCTCTCTCTCTCTGCCCTTCCCCAACTTGTGCTATCTCTGTCTCTCTCAAAATAAATAAACTCAAAAAAATAAAACACACAATTTTCACAATTTTCCCTAATACCACTGAGGACATATACTAAAGTTGATCGATTCAGTCAATTTAATAGCAATGTTCTATAAAACGTACCAAATCTACGAGGTTTTTGTTGTTAAAATGCTTCTGAGAGCCAGAAGAACGAAGCTTAGACTGATGTCTGACTCTGACATATTATGTAACGAGGAGACAGATTTTTGGTTTTGCAGCATTTCACAAATTCGATCAGGTTGGAGAAATCTCAGCATAGAATGCAGGGGCATCGCTTAAACATTGTATTCATTTAGTAACTTTTGTTTGCCGTGTCCTCAGTTTGCTCAAAGCATAAATTCTAGTTCTCACTTTTTCTCTTCCTGGTTTTGGAAGAAGAAAGCCTCCAGGAACAAGAAAACCCCCAAACACTGACATAACATCACCCACAGAGAGGTTTGTGACGGCGTAACTTGAAAACCTGTTTACATAACACGGCAAAAGTCAAGATGGTGAAAATCTGCCCTTTCCTTTGGGAAAGTGTGTGTGTGTGTGTGTGTGTGTGTGTGTGTGTGTGTGTGTGTAGTGAAGGTGAGCATATTCCACTGTGCTTGGTTTGCTTCGTTCAAGTTACAAAATGGACCCCAGACGCTAGTGCCAAAGACAAGGTGTGGCCGCACACGGAAGGCTGATGGAGAAGGTGACAACAATCCCCCTTCCTCTTCCCTTCCCTCCCCAGAGAAGGCCTCATTCTCCACCTGCTGGGCTGCAGAAGCAGAAGAAATCGTTCTCAGTTATTGGTCATCCCTGTTACATTCTGAGGCAATTATGTGCCTGGACTTAAACCTGGCATTGACGTGTGCACGGATGAGGTTAATGTACAGCAACTTTGCCAAAGGGAGCAAGAGATACAGGGGTGGAAAAAGCAGAGCACAACAAAATGAAGAGATAAGAAGACACGCAAAGAGAGGAGAACCAGGTACAGGTGGATCATCCAGTAAGAGTTCTCCAGACACATAGCACGCTTAGTTAATTTGGAATTCATTGCACTGGGGGCAAGTTGTCGACCCCCAGAGCCTCCAAGGTATCGGTGCGCACAAGACACATGCCCATACAAAAGTTTCCCCTTTATTTACAGCGAAGAAAGGTGATTCATTTTCCCTTCGACAACACAAGAGAGGTGAACAACATTTAAAAATGGCCCTTGCCAATAAGAGGGAATTGAAAGCCAGTTGGTCATTCATGTAGGGAGTTTTCTCTTCCTGGAGATGTGCACGGGTCCCGTCTAACAAAGAACCACTGTTCAGAAGAGAGGTAAGCGGACGCTGACTTCACACTTACCTATTTTTCTCCGTCTCAGTGTCTGAAAATACCGAGTCCGTGCCTCCTCCAACAGTACAAACCTCATCACCATCCTCCTCCTCGTCAAAATCAGAGGTGTTCAGGAAATCAAAGCTTTCTAAAGCACTTTCGACTGTAAGACTTAAACTGGAAGACCGGCTGCGGTTTCCGGCTGGCTTACACTGCAAAGGCAGAAGGCATCGGGGAGAAGGTCAACATATCCAGAAGCAGAAACACAACAGGCAACACTCGATCTGAGATGCGACACTTTCTTTTTTTCCAAGCTTTTATTTTTTGTTGTTGTTGGCATTTAAAAAAAAATGCATTTAAAATCTTCGCATTAAAAAAAAAAAAAAAAAAACTACAATGATGGATTAAATGACACAGGATCTGGGATTTGTTCCAAAATGATCTGGAGGGAAATAAGCGGGGAGGAGAACAGACGGAACAAGACTGGCCGTGAGCTGACATCGTGGAAGCTGGGGGATGGGCGCACTGGGAGCTGTTACAGGATTCTCTCTACTTCTGCTTGAAAGTTTTTTAAGAAATTTTTTATTTAAAAAAATTTAATGTTTTTATTTATTTTTGAGACAGAGAGAGACAGAGCATGAGCAGGGAAGGGGCAGAGAGAGAGGGAGACACAGAATCGGAAGCAGGCTCCAGGCTCCGAGCCGTCAGCCCAGAGCCTGACGCGGGGCTCGAACTCACGGACCGCGAGATCGTGACCTGGCTGAAGTCGGACGCTCAACCAACTGAGCAACCCAGGCACCCCTACTTCTGCTTGAAAGTTTAGAATAAAAAGTTGAGAAAACATTACAGCCCAGAAAGCCTTGGGAAACGGAACTGCCGTACCCCTCTGCCTAGAGCTCAACTCCAAAGAAAATACAACCAGCAGACAAATCTAGAGAGTCACGGAGTCCGTGCCAAATAGTAACCAATCTGTAACGTGTGCAGTGTCCCGAGACAGGAGCTGACTGCCCAAGGAACCTGTTCTAAAGGATTAAAAAAAAACCCCAACCCCAGGAAGAGAAAACTACTCAAACTCAGACTTAACTCATACTCCCTAGGCAAGTGGACTTCAAATTAATTTTACATTCACGGCATATCATTTTCTTTGAGCGCTGAGGAGAAAAGGAAGGGTACAGGCCCGGCAAGAAGGGTCCCTGCTTCCTCTCCGGAACAAATCCCGTCACTTCCGTGACTGGGCCCTGGGATACTGTGGGCAAACCCATCCTAGGGCCTGGGGAATTCTGTATTGCTAGACACAGACAGAAGCAAGACAAACAGCGTAACGCCAGTTGCTACGGGCACAGAGATGGAAAGAAGTCCTTCCAAATATTCAAGAGGACGGACGCTGGGGCGGACTGAACGGGACAAGTCTTGTGAGTCAGAAGAACTACATGTCCACCCTCTCGGGCTCTCCTCGCTGACTTCGCAACACAAGGCAGGCAGCGCCTCGCAGAGAGCTGTCTCTGATTGTCAAGATGGCACAAAAGCACGGGGGAAACCGCCTTTCGGTCTTTTAAATCAGAGTTGTTTCCTTCACCCTCAGTGATCTCCGTCCCAGGGGCAGCATCATTTAGTTTCTGATCCTCAAGAGGCTTTAGCATCCTAGGAATGTGAAGGGGGGGAGAAAAGAGAAAGCTTTGTCCAGCTGACGCTTTAATTCTGGCTGGATCTAAAGCCATTTGCCCCAGCCCTCAACTCGAATGCTGTTTTCAGTCTCAGACAGATAGAAGGAGCCGGTCCAGACTCAACCCACCTCTAGGGTCTTCGTTCTTAAGGAGCTATCTGCTGAACTTGACCTGGCACGGTATGGATGCCATACATATCGATCGATATCGATATCGATCATAACAAAGGGAGGGACAGTAAAGGATTTTAGAGGCAGGACCGTTCTGGAACAACAGCAGATTGAAATAACACTCTGGAAAGAAATCTGTGACCCCCAGGTTTTTATAAGACTAACAGATGGGGTGCTTAGTGTTTCCTGGTGGGCCCAGATACTTCTCAGCAATCCAGATGTCTGGAAATGGGAACTGGTATCTCCACTTGCTTTCTCGAAGGCATCTGCGAGAGGTGGGGTCAGTTGTCTTTAAATTGAACACCTTTCGCCCACTAAGCAAAGCTGGTCACCTATGCAGATAAGAACTTGTTGGGGGGTTAGAAGATGTTTTCACTGGAGTACTAGGCAAGCAGCATGAACACACGGGTCCTGAACTGGCACTTTTATGTTTTACAAAAGGCAGATTCAGAGCATCCTCTCAGAGGCTATACCAACAACTGAATTAGTCCGTCATGGGCACTAGACGATCTGCGGAGTTGGGATTGAAGTCTCATCTGCCCTGGGGACAAATCCCGCTCCAAGCTAGGGGAGCACGACTGAGAAGGCTAAGAGAGTCAGAGAAGCCTTGGAAATGTGTGGAAATGTACTTCCCACAGGCCACCTAGAAGACCACATCTCAAAAACAGTCATTCCAAGGGACACAACAGCCTTCTGTGGGTGGAATCTCGGCTCTCCACTGGCACCTTATTTTCAAGCCTATTTTACAGCACAGGTCACCAAAGAATTGCTGTTTCCTGGAAAAGGACCCGATTTCTTTCCTGTGTGGCAACCTTAGAGTAGCAAAGGACACAGAAGTGGCGTGGGATTCGGGACAAAATCAGGCCCTGTCTTCTTGTGCCGTGTTTTCAAAAGTTTAATCTGTATGCCCGGTAGAAACATACATTCCGGTGTAGCAACAATGATCCCATCGTTAGGAACCCCCGCCTGTGCGGAGATCATCCCTCTTGCTCTCCGCTCCCACCACGTCCACACTGAGCTGTCTGATCAGGAACAGGGTTGAGAAGGACATCTCTGGTGGACTTGGGGGTCCCTGGCTTCTAGAACACAGCAGATGACGATTGGTGCTGGATCTATCTCAGATTCCGATTCACTGGTTGGGACGAGTCTGGAGAAGGGACTCTTTGGAGGCAGTGCCCGGGGCTGGCGGGGAGGCCTGTGGCGGGGGGGGGGGGGGGGGTTGCGGAGGGGAGAGACCCATGGCTCCACCCATGCCTAAGTCTTGATTAGTCAGGAAGGGATCCTATCCAGTAGCATCCCAGTGACATTATGAGCATCAAAATGCCTCCGTTTCACATCACATCATATCACATCACATGGGTTTACAGTGACTAACTCTGGGACCGAAGGAGCTCAGCCACTCCTCAGAGCTGTTTAATTTAACTCCTGATCGTCTTAGGTACGTCGATCTGTTGTGAGGAAAAACGAAACTTAACCCGTGCTACCGGGGTGGAAAAGTCAGCGCCAAAGGACGGTTATCTATCGGTCAGGGAAAGATAGATACGCAACTTTGCACAGAAGCTGGCCTCAGACGCCTCTCTCCAAACCTAGTCTGGTTTCCCTGAAACGGTACTTACTTTTAGAATATCATCCAAATGCTTGACTTCTTGGTTCAGATCCTGAAACTCCTTATACTGCTCCTTGTGGGGCTCCAGCGCAAGGAAAAGCCCGCTGAAGGCGTCCTCCAAGCTTCCGTCCAGGAAGGATCGACAGCCTTCGGATTCTCCGCTGACCGAGCCCTCGGAGAGCAGCCTGTCCGCGGCCGCGGGCGCCTCGGCCGAGGTCAGCCTCTTCACCAGCTGCTTCGTGAGGTTTCCTTCAAAAGCGTCCAGTTCGACCGGCTTGAGCTCGGACGCCTCGTCGGACTCCCGCAGGAGCGCCTCGGCCACCTCCTTCTCCAGGAACAGGCGCTCCGGCCCGGCACCTGCCGCCGCTCGGCGCTCCGGGGGGCTCCTGGGCCCGGCTGGGGGCTCCTCCGGGGGCGGCTTGGCCTCCCGGCCCTCTCGCGAGGAGTTTCTGGAAGATGCTGAGCCGGAGTCTTCCGTGCCCTCGTTGTGGGAGGACGGGCCGCTGGGGCTCAGCTCTGCGGGGGTGATGGTGATTTCGGGGTTTGCCGCACCCGCGCCGGAGAGAGAGCCCGCTGGGTCCGGGGTGAGGGCGCAGTCCTCGTTGGGCAGGTCACCGAAGCTGAGAGACAGTGGCGTTTTCTCCTCAGCGGCCTTGCCGTTTTCAAAGACGTCATCGGGTAGATTAGACTGTGGATAAAAGGCGTCTCGTTATTATTTAAAAAATTTTTAATGTTTCTTTATTTTTGAGAGAAAGAGTCAGGGAGTGAGCAGGGGAGGGGCAGAGAGAGAGGGAGACAGAATCCGAAGCAGGCTCCAGGCTCTGAGCTGTCGGCACAGAGCCCGACGCGGGGCTCGAACTCGTGAACCGTGTGTGAGATCATGACCTGAGTCAGACGCTGAACCGACTGAGCCCCCGGGAGCCCTGACACCATTATTTTTAAATACAAATTATATGCTTGGTGTGGTTTGTGTGCAGACAAGATACGAGATCATTAAAATAAACAACCGGCACTTTCATGATATTAATGTTTCATTTGTTGATTGTGTGTATGTGTGTGTGTGTGTGTGTGGCTGTGCGTGTGTGTGGTTATGTGTGTGGTTGTGCGTGTGTGTGTGGTTGTGTGTGTGGTAGTATGTGTGTATGTTTGTGGTTTGTGTTGTGTGTGGTTATGTGTGGTTGTATGTGTATGTGTGTGTGTGGCAGTGTGTGAATGTGTGTGTGGTTGTGTGTATGTGTGTGGTTGTATATATGTGGTTGTGTATTTGTGTGTGGTTGTATGTGTGTGTGTGGTTTGTGTGTGTGGCTGTGTGTGTGTGGCTGTGTATTTGTATGTGGCTGTATGTGTGTGGTTGTATGTGTGTGGTTGTAGTGTGTGTGGTTGTGTGTATGTGTGGTTGTGTATGTTTGGTTGTATGTGCGTGTGCGTGGTTGTGTGTATGTGTGACTTGTGTGTGGTTGTATGTGTGTGTGGTTGTGTGTGTGGTTGTGTGCGTGGTAGTATGTGTGTATGTTTGTGGTTTGTGTGTGTGTGGTTATGTGTGGTTGTATGTGTATGTGTGTGTGGTAGTGTGTGTATGTGTGTGGTAGTGTGTGTATGTGTGTGGTTGTGTGTGTGTGGTTGTATATGTGTGGTTGTGTGTGTGTGGTTGTGTATTTGTGTGTGGTTGTATGTGTGTGTGGTTGTGTGGTTTGTGTGTGTGTGGTTGTGTATTTGTATGTGGCTGTATGTGTGTGGTTGTGTGTGTGGTTTGTGTGTGGTTTGTGTGTGGTTGTGTGTGTGTGTGGTTGTGTGTGTGTGGTTGTGTGTATGTGTGATTTGCGTGTGGTTGTGTGTGTGTGTGGTTGTGCATGTGTGGTTGTGTGTGTGTGTGTGTGTGGTTGTGTGTATGTGTGACTTGTGTGTGGCTGTATGTGTGTGTGTGTGTGTGGTTGTGTGTGGCTGTACGTGTGTGGTTGTATGTGTGTGTGGTTGTGTGTGGCTGTACGTGTGTGGTTGTATGTGTGTGTGGTTGTGTGTATGTGTGATTTGCGTGTGGTTGTGTGTGTGTGTGTGTGGTTGTGTGTGTGTGGTTGTGCATGTGTGGTTGTATGTGTGTGTGCGTGGTTGTGTGTTTATGTATGTGTGGTTGTGTGTGTGTGTGGTTGTGTTGTGTGGCAAGAGAAAACAAAGCTCTTAGAAAGGACTTCTGGTGTTGAATCTAGGTGAAAGTTCATTATGCTATTCTTGGGTTTAACATTTTCAAAAGAAAAGGGTGGGGGAGGGGAGACAAGCGAGCCTGTTTCCTAAAACGCAGGATCTCACAATATTTGGCAGCTGTACTTATGAATAATGCTACCAATTTTGGGGGGGAGGCATTTATCTTAAAAGACTTGACAACATTCATGCTATTTCACTCAAAAGACGGGATGCTTTGTTCTGCTTCAGTTCTCATAGATTATTTTAAAAGAATCTCTACCCACAAATCCAAGCCCTTGAAAATGTTCTATTAATTTGGTAACCATGCCACAAATAACTGAGGCCAGAAATACACTCGCATAGCTTCTGTAAAAACGGGAGACTAATAAACTTGAACATCTCCCGCGATTGCACAGCCAGAGCTGTGTCTAGAAACAGCGAGTCCTCTTGTCGAGCCCACCCGGGCTGGGTCAAGTACACTCTGTGATCCGTGAAGCAGAGCTCAGAAGGGGGAGAGGTTCCAAATACCCAGGTAACCAAGATAATTCCTTTATGCGGGCATTAAAATGATTTCTAAGTCAGTTTTCCCCACTTTGCGGTCCGTGCAGGGTCTCGGTACCAAATGCTGCTCCGTGGAAAAAGTTTTCTGGGTATTTGAGACCAGCTCTTTCAAAATGGATAATTTCTCCTGGGTTCTGGATTTGACATTCTAGGTAAATGGTTAAGTACCACGCTCATGCCTAATTCCATATAAAGCAAGGAATTACCATCATAGTTCTGGGAAACAAAACGTTCCAGCCAGTGAAATGGGAGCGGACGGAAAGGGAGCCCCTGTCCTCCCCAGCCGTGTCTCTGGTCCCCTCGCTGCTGGGCTGGGGCCGCCAGATCCCAGCACGTGCAGTCAGTTCAACCCAAACTTCCTATTCTCATCTGGTTAACCACAGGGTGAGCTGTGTCACTGGGGCACTCCAGGAACCTCTGCAGCTCAGTTTTGCCTCTAAAGAACGTTTTCTTCCACGAATGGTCCCCGAGCGTGCTGCTCAGGGTCCTGGGGGTGCAGGGGCGGGAGTGGGCGGAGTTCTGGAAACCCCCCCAGGAGCCGCGAAGCAGCAGGTGGGCCCCGTGGGCTCTGGGGCTTGTCTCCTTCGGTGTCCTCTGCCCTCTGTCTGCCCCCCCCTCCCCCCGCACCTTACCCCTCTAGGAGAGACAAAGGGGGAGCTTCTGGTAGGATTGGAAAAGGGCTACCCCCTGGACTTCCTCCGAGGGGATCCCTCAGGCATCTCACAGAACCCCCGGGGCCCTGGCCGCACTGGGGGACGAGGGAGGCACTGGCTGAGGCAGGGGGTTGCTCCATCAGGATTCTTGCGGAAATTCCGAAGTCCTCACCAGCCGTTTCTCTCGGGCCTCATGTTCCCAAACCCAACGCGCACCTATACGAGTGGCCAAGGTTGAGTTAGACGAAGCCGAGGTGCTCTGCTCAAGGGGACTCCCGGTGTGCCAAGGGGAGCCTATAAACGGGCACACGACAGTACGAGCGTGTGTGCGATAACTGAGGCGTGACACAACAAGGCAGGACCCCCGCACGGGGATGGCTGCCGCCTGGGGAACAGGGGGTCCCAGAGCTCAGCCCTGGGGGCGCGGAGGCGAGGAGGAGGGAGTGCATTCGAGAAGGAACGTTGTGTGCGCAAATATGGCAGCTCGCGGAGGGTGTGGTGGGGTTGGAGAGCGGTGGGGAGGTCAAGGGGCTCAGGCAGAGGACGAAGAGCGGTCAATGGCAGGCGTGGAAAGCCGGGCTGAGGAAGAGCCGCTCTGAGGCGTCTGCCTTTATCCAAAAGGCTATAGGAAGCCATCAAACTCTTGTTTAAATTATGCTATTAAGATCTCTACCAACTCCCTCCACAACTTAAAGCAGGCGAACATGGATATACACATGATATCCGTGGTTACGTATACAATTGTATCTGCTATATCGTTTTTGGGTCCATGTGTTCAGGCACATTTTCCTTACACGATCTTTCCGTTTTCCTCGGAAACTCCACTACTTTAGTCTGGTCCTTGTCACCTGGGATTTGTAATTCAACGAATTAGATGCAATTATTATGATCATTAACCAGAAAACTTTTTAGTCCTTTCCTTTCTGGACATTCAAAGATGACTCCCCCCCCGCCCCCAAGGATGACTTCTATATGTTCGTAAAGAACAGAGTATTCCACGTACACGTGTACGTGTGTGTGTGTACGTGTGTCCTCTCTTGTGACCTAACGTCTACCACATACAATGTAGGTCACCTGTTGCATTCCTGGCTACAAATGAGTTTCTTTTGCTAAGGCAGCAAAAATTAACAAACACTACCATAAACTAAGGCTAAGAACCTCTTTAAATAAAAAAGGCTCTCATAAAATTGGTATGCATCCTTTTGACCTCCTCGAATGCCAGTTTTTGAGGTTACTCAAATGCTAAGTGCATCTGAATGCCGAAAGGCCTAGAGACTGTTACCGGTGATAAACTAGTTGGACTCGGGAAGGAACGTCTTTGACCGCAAGTGTAATTGTATTTTTAAAAGATGAAGATCTTGTTACCATGGATATCTTTGCCCCAGCGGAGAAAAACCACAGCACAAAAGCGGGGCTCGCCAAAGACAGGGACAACCACCTGGCGGACAGAGGCGCATGCGTGACCCAATTTCCCGCCCCAGGGACAGGACGGCTGTAACCGTCGCCCCGCGAGCGCGACAGAGAAGTGGGAAAAACGGACAGACCACAGCACACGTGCCACCAGCCCCCACGGCAAGCACTTCCCAGCGGGCAGGCCACCCGCACTCACATAAAACTCTAGCCCGGCCTTGGGTCTCAGCCGGAGGGAGGGCAGGTCACTGAGGGAGCGGCTGCAGTGCAGCTTGGCCAAGAAAGTGTCCTGCCAGGCACTCAAGACAGACAGCCGCCGCGGCCTGTCTGCCGGAGGGCGCAGCCACCGCTTGGGAAGTCAAAGCAAGACGCGCAGTTAGCGGAAACATTGATTACCGTGTCTCGTTAGCTTTCGAGCCCGCGTTTCTGATTAGAACTAGGAGGCCGCTGTGGACCCCCTCACTCTAAAAGGCTGAGCTCAGAGAGTCTTCAGAAAAGTCTGCGTGTTATCAGTGCGATCAGTAAAGGGGGGGTGAGGGGAGAGGAAAGACAGCAGGGGGCGGTCTACCACCGCCGTGTGCAGATGGCCAAGGGCATCTTGGAGCATTATCAGGAGTTACCGAGAACCCCTAATGCCGTGTCAAGCGTTTCACATACTGGGTGCCAGCCCCACCTCGGGTTCAACGCGCCTCCTCCCCAGATCACCGTGAACTTACGAAAAAGGAGTGGTCCTTCAGGGTGGGCGTCTCCGGGGTCCCCTGGCTGTACATGGACATTCTCCTCTGCAGGGCTGCGGCCTTGCTCCCGGCGCCTGAGGACGGGGCCATGTCCTCCACGTCAAAGGGGCTGCAACACAACAGGTCCCCGTGAATGCACGTTTGTTAGGTCGCCTCTAACCCCTGGACTGCAGGCCGAGAAGACACCTCATTATACTAAAGTAAACTCAAAAAAGTGGGAACTGGGCTGGCCGGGCGGGCGATAAACCAAGATAAAACAAAGTGGAGCAGAAGACTGAGTCCAGACCCCTCCAGGGGCCAAGGTTATCATCATGGCATTAAGTGCAATTCACCTATACACCCAGCCATTAGATAAATCTGTTTCTTGGTTAATGTTAGACATGGAAACGTATTAATGCTTGTCCAGTACAAGATGTCAGTCTGTAAAGATTCTTTGAGCTTTATGTTGGCACTACAGGAGAGTAACGTGATTGTTCTAAAGAAAATGAACGTAGACTCCTGTTCGTTTCTGTCAACACAGAACCTGTTGCGTGCGGGACAGTCTGTCCACCGTCACCCTGTTTATCATCATGCCATCTGGTTCATCTGGCAAGACAAACGATCTTGCCTTTGCCACACCGATGACTACAGCTGACGTGGAGGGAGGCCGGGCAAAAGGTGCCCACAGGGGTTCATGGACAAGACAACAGGGTCCGTGCTGCATCCATACCTCACCCTCTATGTCGGGAAGAGGACCCTGAATATCGGTGCCCCGCACATCATGCTTGCATGGAAATATACCAGGGGCACAGTGTCAAATGTCATGGGCAACCAGTGTTTAGTGGCTTACGACTTTTCTCATGAGGTGACTTCAGAAAATCACCTTTAAGTTCACTGCTCTGACAAAAGGTATCTCTTGCTCTCTGGCAATTTTCTATTTCAGTAGAGTGTGAAAAATACCGAGAAGTTTCCCAGAGCAGCATACGGTACACGAGATAAAGACGGACAGGCAATGAAGACATTATAGAGAGAATCGGGATTTTTTCCAAGGGTGAAATATCTCCTTTGGACAGTTATTTTTCTTCCAAATTAGCTTAAGAGCTGTATTTATGTTTTTTTTTTTTAATTTTTTAATGTTTACTTATTTTTCAGAGACAGAGAGAGGCAGAGCACGAGTGGGAGAGGGGCAGAGAGAGAGAGAGGGAGACACAGAATCCCGAAGCAGGCTCCAGGCTCTGAGCTGTCAGCACAGAGCCCGACGCGGGGCTCGAACGCGTGAACTGCGAAATCATGACGTGAGCCACCCAGGCGCCCCAGAGCTATGTTTCTTTATATACATTGAAAGGTTGAGAAGGAGGGAAGGCAGCAGAATAAACAATTTTCAAGCAGGAAGTAGGAGAGGGGCAGACTGGTAAGACAGAGGTTTCTCCAGCTTATGGAGCTGACAATGTGCAAACGTCACCTGCTGAGCCGGCCGAGCAGAGCCTCGGGCCCGCGAGGTTCTGACACAGGTCTCGGTGGGAGCCGAGAGTCTCCTTCTGTGACAAGCCCCCCTGGGGATGCTGATGGTCCCCGTGCCACCCTCTGAACAGCACTGGTCTGCAGCACGTATTTGTGACGTGGCAAAACTGAAAAGGACCACTTACTACCAGCTGATCTCCAGGCTCAGTTTGATGGTGCCAAGGTCATTGATGTCAACCGCCACCACCTGAGGTCGGGCGGCAAACAGCTCTTTGGTCTCGCAGGTCACACTGCCGACCAGGAGGTGAGTGGCGAGCCCTTTGAGTTCCGTGACCTGGTGAGAGAGGGACAGGGACGGCCTTACGTCGGGGGGCGGGGGGAGGGGGGTGCCGGACAAAGGCCAGGGACGCTTTCCCCTGTTCTGCTTGGCCCGCTCTGGGCGAGAGCCGCGGTCTTCACGGCGGACTCGGGGTGCAGAGGGGAGTCTGCAAGGCAGAGGGGCCACGGGTGGAAGTCACGAACAAAGGTCCCCACCGACGGGGTCACCCATCCGTGCACCAGGATATGACAATGACGATACTGAACCTTGATGGAAATGAATCCGACGATCAGGGGCAGGAACACGACCTCCTCTCCATCCCAGCTCTGCTTGCCGTTGGCTTCTATTCTGCCTTTCAGTTTCCACCTCTGTCGGCCGTACTTCATGAAAATCTGGGGAGAAGACACCAAACCTCGGTTCCAGGGGCCTCGCCCGACTTGCCACCCACACTCCGAGATACACGGCAAGGGAATAAATCAGCTGCTGCTCCCCCCTCTTCCGTCCTCCTCGCCCACCCCCTTCTTGTGGGTCTTTCCAATTCCCTGGGGTCTGGGCGGAGGGGCAGATGGTGAGTGGGGAAGAGGCTTTTAAGAGGGAGCAAGGTCTGCTCCGCCAGGCAGAGGGGGTGGGGGACCCTCTTTGTAAAAGGTCAACCCGTGTCTCCTTGTTACCACGGTCACGGTGACCAGATCCTTCTCCTGGGAGAATACAATGCTTCAGTACATTAGCCGTTGGACCCCCCAGCTCCGTGAGCGGGAGGAGAAACCATCAGCTAAAATCTACTCAGCAGCCAGAAGCACGAAAAAAGACCTCCTCCTCCTCCTGGATGAGGGAGGCAGAACTGGACAAAGATTTTGAAATCCGACAGACCCCAGGGAGAGGGTCTCCACTCTCTTTGCTCAGACAGCTTTACCGTTTAGGGGAAGATACCCTTCCCTCACACCCACCCCAAGGATGATCATAGAGGGTTTTGGAGAACACAGTTAGATGATTCAATTAGGGAAGTTCTCTTTTAAAGAGGGGAAAAGAGAAAAGCCTTTTTTACTTTCTGGAGTGTATCTTTATAAACAAAGGTCTAGATACTAGTGTTCTTTAGTCCGTGATATTTACGAGCACTCATGATCCCGGACTGGCTCTTGCATCAGGAGAAAAGGCTGCTTTCAAGTACAACATTGGGACTGGGGAAAATACGAATATGGACCGTATGGCAAATGCCAATGTGAAGTTAGCTGCGTTGAGAGTTGCACGATCCTGATAGGAAAGCATGTTCTTCCATTTTGGGGAAAATAATTATGGGGCAAAAGGTCACTATGCCTGTGCTTTGGTCTAAAACGGTTCAGCAAAATAACGATCATAGTAGTAATAATAAGGCAAATGTGACATTATGTTAAAAATTGGTGTCTGCAAAAATAGATCTACCCTATGACCCAGCAATAGCACTGCTAGGAATTTACCCAAGGGATACAGGAGTGCTGATGCATAGGGGCACTTGTACCCCAATGTTTATATCAGCACTCTCAACAATAGCCAAATTATGGAAAGAGCCTAAATGTCCATCAACTAATGAATGGATAAAGAAGTTGTGGTGTATATACACAATACAATACTACTTGGCAATGAGAAAGAATGAAATATGGCCTTTTGTAGCAACGTGGATGGAACTGGAGAGTGATATGCTAAGTGAAACAAGTCATACAGAGAAAGACAGATACGATATGTTTTCACTCTTATGTGGATCCTGAGAAACTTAACGGAAACCCATGGGGGAGGGGAAGGGAAAAAAAAAGTTAGAGAGGGAGGGAGCCAAACCATAAGAGACTCTTAAAAACTGAGAACAAACTGAGGGTTGATGGGGGTGGGAGGGAGGGGAGGGTGGGTGAGGGGTATGGAGGAGGGCACCTGTTGGGATGAGCACTGGGTGTTGTATGGAAACCAATTTGACAATAAATTTCATATTAAAAAAAAATTGGTGTCTGGATGAAGAGTATGTGGGGGTCTTCACCTCCAAACGTTCTCACTGGGGCTTCATTTTTCCCCCAAATAAACAAATGTAAAAGGAAAAAAAAAGGGCAATGTAAGAAACCAAATAATGGCAGCTGACTCCTGTCCCTCAAATCCCCAATTCCAGCACGCAGATGGACACGATACTTACTTCATACTGATCTCCAGGACAGAGGCGAGCAAAACCAGCCAGACCTGTAAGCATGCAACAGAGACATGAGGTGCGGCATAGACTCCCTTTCACAAACCCACACTGGAACATTAATAAACCAGAAAGCTCATGGAATAGTTTTGAGGGACCACCCGAGGGGATGAGGGGACAGCTGAGAATCCCATCTATCACCGCTGCAGAGAACATTCCTGGCCGGGTTAACCAAAGATGGTGCTTTCTGGGGCAAAGAAGGCTGCTCGACAGGGACTAGAACCCTATGAACCTTTGGCCAATTAGAAGTCCACCCAGCTTCCAGGACTGGAGAATTAGGGTCAGAAAGATACATTCATTTATTTACCCAAAATATTCCCATGCAAATAAACTGCTGTCTTGTTTTTCCTTCTGTTCCAAAGATTGGTGATTTCTGATAAGTGCCTCTCACTTGGGTGAAGATTCCATGGGCTTAGTCTGTCCCCCTTGCCTCTCTCCAGTTCACTCATTCCTGTGTTTTCCTATTCCTATCTACCCAGCATAATAATAGAGAGATAATTATGATAAGGACAACTAGACGGCATAATGCACCATCTAGTGTGTTATGAAATCACTTAAAACGGATTATCATCTATACAAAGGCAGTAATTAAGAAAACGAAAACAACCAACCAGATGACAACAACCCATTCTCCCCATGTGGAGAGGGGGCTTCCCTTCGATCATGCCATCAGCACGTCCTCCCCCGGCTGGATCTGTTCAACCTGAGATCCAGCCCCATCTCTGATGTAGCAGCAAGAACAAATCATGTCAGGCCACTGTCGTGGGACATCTCAGGGACCCTGAATTTAATCAGTCTCTCTCTTTCTGTAGATATTCATTGAGACTCCGTGGGGGGGGGATCTGTGCATTGGGGTAATGATCTGGAAATTAAGAGAGAGGTCACCGATACCCAGAAAATAGAATAAAATGTGATTAAAGTCCACAGGGATGAAACAGACAAGGACCCGAGGCAGTAAGAGGGGTTAAAGCAGAAGGTGACTTCTGTTTTATTTACCAGAGAGCCTACTCTAGGTATCAACTCCAATTTCATCACCTCTAAAAGGGTGGGGAGGTCACAATCTCCACCTCAGAGAGCTATTTGTAAAGACAATTGATGGCCTCTGGTCCATAGTACGTGCCTAATGCATAGTAATGATTATATATTCAGGAATGGGGTCATACTATTCATTCATTCATTCATTCATTCATTATTTATTTATAGTTTATTTATTTATTTTGAGAGAGAGAGAGAGAGAGAGAGAGAGAGAGCGTGAGCGCACAAGCAGGGGAGGGGCAGGCAGAGAGGAGAGACAGAATCCCAAGTAGGCTTTGTGATATCAGTGCAGAGCCCGATGTGGGGCTTGAACTCCTACAAATCGTGAGATCATGACCTGAGCCAAAACCAGGAGTTGGAAGGTCACCCGACTGAGCCACCCAGGCGCCCCAGGTCATACTATCTTTTGAGCATGTGCCATACATGGTTCATTTAAAAGATATTATCTATATGAAAAGGTAGCAAATTGATGCACATCAGACAGGGGGACAGCAATGGAGAGATAGTAAAAGGAGATGTTTTTCTATATTTTGAATTTTTGTAAGAATGTGTTACTTAGGTGTAATTCAACAAGAAACTCTATCTCATTTAATGCAGGCTAGTTTCTTGGAGGAAGGTAGTATTTGAACAACAGAATTTCACCACAGGCAAATGAGGGCATGGGTAAGCGGGCACTTCTGGGCAAAGGGAGTGTGGCCTGTATTCACGCATCAATATTTCCGGAACGCCTACTGCGTGTCAAGCACAAATATAGTCGTGGGGAGGGAGAGACGCACATCACATGTGCACAATAAATGTAGGGACTAAACTCATCAATAGGGGCTTATCAGTAATCCTGGCTCTGCTTCCATGCCAACCACAAAGCAAAGTCTCTTACCCTAATAGGGACATGAAGACACAGTTTTAATGAAGGAATGAAACAGATTTAATAAGAATGGGCAATTTTATTTTCTCATTTTCTAATGAAAAGCACCAATATAATTTTATGAAAAAAACCCTCCAGTTCAGAATTCACTACAAATGCTTACACACAATGGAATACTACAGAGCCATATAAAAAAGGACGAGATCTTGCCATTTGTGACAACATGGATGGACCTGGAGGGCATGAGGCTAAGTGAAATAGGTGAGGCTGAGGAAGACAAATACCATATGATTCCATTTATATGTGGAATCTAAAAACAAAACCAACAAAATAAACGAGAAGCAGAAGCAGACCCATAACTACAGAGAACAAACTGATGGGTTCCAGAGGGGAGGCAGGTGGGGGGATGGGCCAAGTGGGTGAAGGGAAGAGTGGGAGGTACAGGCTTCCAGTTATGGAATAAGTCATGGGGATATAAAGCACAGCGTAGGGAATATAGTCAATGGTATTGTAACAGTGTTGTATAGGCAAGAACGGTACCTACAGTCACGGTGGACACAGCAGAACATATAAACCTGTGGAATCACTACGTTGCACACCTGAAACTAATATAATATTGAGTGTCAACTATACTTCAATTAAAAAAAATTCAGTACAAATGTTTAGCTATCTTTAACAAGCTATTATTAATTATTATGTATGAATTATGTTACGATAATTAATATAAATATTAAAAATAATGGTCTCTGGTAGGGTGGGATTAAGAGGGAAATTAAACGTTTGGCATTCAGTAGTGATTTTTATTGGATTTTTTTTCAAATATCATGTGTTTATAAGAAAAAAGACATAAAAAAGATCACGTATGTTGGTTGGCGGGCAGCATATATGCGGAGAACAGGCTGTTTGGATATTCATGACAATTTTTACAAAGGTCAGCACTGGATAGAGGGATGACATTATGACTTAAAAATTTTGGGTATATTTGCCAATGTTAAAAAAAATTAGAAGGTACCATTTAAAAAATTTAAAACTGATTCGAGAACAATACTGCTCTTTTCGTAGAGGCAGCCGGAGAGGAGATAATTTTGAATGGCTGGTATGAGAGCGGCCCTGGGACTCGCAGCTGCCTTCGCACACAGGGCGTCCATACGGCCAACGGACCCCTTGGTGGCCCAGTCTCCTCCAGCTGCTGTTTACGACCTTTGAGTTCCTAATTGATTTTATGTGAGGGTAAGTATGGTTTTACCCGTGTAAAGATGACCGCGATGGTATCACACAGTGGATCTTGCCTTCTTTGAATGGCCCCGTTAAGCTGTGAGGCTGGAAGGAATGACCGCCTCTCCCGGGTCCAAGAGGCACGGCCACAGTTAAGAGGATAGGGAAGGTCCATTTAGGCTTAAAAAAAGCACCCGCTGTTACCACTGTCTGTCAGTAGATGGCAGCAACTCACCACCTCCTTCTGCCTCCTTCCCCACCGAGCCAGGCCACTTAGGACTTTGCCAATAACTAGAACATTACAAGCCACTTTAAAAAGATTTACTGAAATAAGAGCAGAATTTAAAAAGTCAATTTTCCCTAGTCATTTTCTGGAGGATTAGTCTTTTTTTTTTTTTTTTTTTTTTTTTAATACTTAGGGGAAAAAAAGCACAATTGACTGGTTTTTACAAATCAGGATAGGGCAGATGTGCTGATTCTAAGAAAATCCAAAGTGCCCTTTAAAACCTGTGCAAATTAGTGCAGGTTTCATCCGCTGCAGGCTTACCTGTGCAAATACACCAGAAGCCTGGTTAAAAAACAAAAACCCCAAAACTGACAAGGTATGTAAAGGGAAAAATCCTTTGAAGGTTTTTTTTTCCCCTTTTCAAAATTACCGGGAATTTCATATCTGAAGAACTTGTCTAATGGGAGAAAGGTACTTGGTACTGATGTTTTTGAGCTTATGAGCCCATGTTATTAAAGCAAAATTTCTTGAAATCGCTTGTGGCGCTATCACAGAGACCCTGATTACAACCACAATGTAGCCAATTGGCAACAGGCAGGCAAAAACCAGGTCCCGCCCTCTGCTCCCGTAAGCCAATCACCGTACTGGCTGCAGAATTAAAA
The DNA here is from genome assembly GCF_046562875.1 of Panthera onca. Classification (NCBI taxonomy): domain Eukaryota; kingdom Metazoa; phylum Chordata; class Mammalia; order Carnivora; family Felidae; genus Panthera; species Panthera onca. The sequence continues at coordinate 4,927,357 of NC_138343.1, read as the reverse complement.
CCAACAGCAGGCCAATTGTAGTTACAGCCTGAGGTCTCTGAGGCCCGGCTGGGGGCTTGCTGGGATTTTCACAGTTGGGGAAATCTTTATGCTTTCTCAGTGGTTTTGTGATTACCGTTGCACGGTCTAGAAAGCTTTCATTTCGGCCTCTCTAAGGACCACTGGGGGCTAGCATCCAGGGATGGGTGGGGGTAGGGGACTTTTATTTCTATGGTGCATCCTCCGCTACCTTTGGCTGTTTTACTGTAAAACCTACTACGGATTGAACGGGCTTCTGCACCCCATTTGGAAGGCCCAGACACTAGACTAGGCAGCCGCTCACCTTTCCTTCCTTTGCTCAGAGACTTATCTGCCAGAACAATGCTCCCCCACCCCACGTTTTCTAGTTCTATGATGATCTTCCGCTCCAGAGATAAAAAAGATCACACGTGTTGACCGCATATACACAGGGAAAAGGGTGGCCGGGTATTCATGACACTGTGAACAAAGTTTAGCACCTGGTGGAGTAGTTACGAAGCTAAGGAAGTCACGCTTTCTACTCCGAGGCGAAGAGCCAAGCAGCTGGCCAGCCAGGAGCTCTGCTACAGGCCTTCCTGATTTACTGACCAGGTATAAATAATGCAGATTTACTAGCCCACAGGGAGTTCTCCCCTCTGCTGAGGACTGACCCGCCCTGCAAGCTGGACGGGCAGGTGCAGGCGTGGGGACACACACCCCCTGGAGGGTCACTGGAACAATCGCTGCGGGAGCTACTGTTCCCCGAGAGCCCACGTCTTTTCGTCACCGTCCTGGTTAACAAGACGCTCCCTCTTTAACCTGACATTCAAGGTGCTTTCAGATCCAGTGCCAACGCACGTCCGTAACTCTTCTTCCGGGAAGCGGCTCAGCCCTGCCGGCCCACCTGTCATTTTCCACATGCTTTTCCCTCTTTGGTGAACGCCATTGCCTTGCTGTTCACGTGCCCAGAGCAGTCCCTCTCATTCGTGTTCAGAGGTGACACTGGGGAGCCTTCCTCCTTCCTCCCTGCTTCCGTCCCCCAAGACAGGTGAGTGGCACCCTTCTCCCCCTGCCCCCCCAGGCTTCTGAGATAATCCAGCCTCCCCACTGGTCCAGCAGGTGATTCGTTCCACTGAATGAGAACACGCTGGCTCATACCTCTGGCTCACACCTCCATCTTCTCCAGTGGATGTGTGGAACTCACACCTGGGGCCACGCATTGGGAGGCAGTGTAGGGCGTGGCCAAAAGCAGGGGCTCCCTAAGTGTTTGATCAGTTGTTTTTATCATCGATCCAGCCACACCCCCACTGCCACACACACACACACACACACACACACACACACCCAAAATGGTTGTTTTCTTCACATTGGGTGGGGCAAAAAGGGAAGTGTGGAAGGGTGTGGCAGGAGGAAGTCGGGTTACCAGGTCTGAAAATATTATGAAATATCCTCAGTTTATGTCAATATGTTTGTTGGGGTAGTTATGTTTTACCAGAAGGAATAACAGATAAGAAAGTAGCTGATGGTAAAGACATAAGACTTCTCGGCAGTGTGAGGACGCTTCCCTTTATCAAAAGAAAGGAAGATTTCCCTGCCGGTGTTACCCTTGAAAGGCTTCCTAGTTGTAGTTTCTGAGTTTTCATGTCAGATTAGGGAAGTGAAAGGCCATGCTCTGAGCCACAGTTTATAGCGTCTGCTTTGCTCTCTTAAACTGCAGTCCTCCTCATAGGGGACTGAGCATGGGACTGGGAGAGGCCTGGAATTCAGTGTCAAGTTTGACTCCAACTTAGTGGGTACTAGGACAAGTCACTGAATGCCCACTTCCTGCCAATAAAATGGGGGGAGTTATCACCTCACCAATGATGGGTGCCCTGGAGAGCCGTGAGCACCAGAAATAGGGGAAACCTGGGACAGCGGGAAGATGTGCTGCCCGAGTTTCTCTCAGCGAGAGACAGACTAGTCTGCACAGATGGTGACCGAGCATCGAGGGAAAGGAGAGGGAAGTGCTTGCTGCTAAACACTGATTCAGGGCAACTGTCTTCCAGAATCAGGCTGCTGCTGAAACCATCCTGAGAGTCTTAAAAAATCTTGCCACCCCCCCGCCCCCCCCCCCCCCCCCGCCCTGACTTGCTGGGTCTGGGGCAGGGCCTGAGCGGTTTTGGAACCTCTGACTCTCGTGAGGAGCCAACATGAAGACAAGAAACGGAAAACTGAAAGGGCACGGATGCCCCACCTCGGTGGTACCGCCGGTGTTGAGATTTAACACCAAATCCCAAACCAGTTCACTCTCAGGCCTGCCCAAGAGAAGAATGCAGCCATTGCAGACACTGAAGGTCAAGGTCACTGTTACTCCAGCAATAAACATGCAGAGCGGCTCTCGTGCTGTCACGGGGGGCCTGGTGTTGGACACAAACAGTGCCCTGCAGACTTAAATGACAGATTCCAAAACGAAAGTCTCCTGTTGAACACTTGAAAAAGTACCCCTTCTCTACTCCCTTCACTGCAAAAAGTAGGCAAGAGGGTGATTAAGTTCCCATTAGCAACAAGCCAGGGATCAGGCTGCCGACGAAACCCGAGGACCGGAACCGCCTGCGCCCAGCCTTCGAGGCTGCAGTCAATGGGCCCAAACTCAAGACTCAACGGATTTGCCGCTGCTGATCTGAGAGCCCTGCCCGCGAGGCCCGGGCGATGCTCCGTCTGCTACAGCGGGCACGCCTTGTTTGTTCTGAAGATGCCGCGCTACAAATATAACCCCATCATGCTTCTAGGTTGGAACTTTCCAGAGCAAACACCACAGACGCACTGGGAAAAAGAGGAAAACGCAGAGACCTCTGTGGGTTTAACACTAGAGATGAATAAAAGGAAGTAACCGGTGGGTAGTGTACAGAAAACATGAGTGCAAAGGAGTAACTGAAGTGACACCACAGAGAAGCCAGAAGACAAATCGAGGTGTGGGATACTCTATACAACGGTTTCTATGCCAAGTCGATGGTAGGAAGAAAATGGGAAGGGTCTGTGTTAGGTGATAGCAAGCCTAAGAGAGACACCGAATGACCACTTACGATGCCTGGACCTCATGTGGATCCCGATGGCAACATACCAACCATACAAAGCATTTTTGAGACAACTGGGAAACTTGGATCAGGGAACAGATTAATAACAAAGGCATGTTCGTTTCATTAGACATGATAATACTGGGCATTGTGGTTATGGGAAAAGATGTCCCTATTCTTTTTAAAAAAAATTTTTTTTACGTTTTTATTTATTTTTGAGAGACAGAGAGAGACAGAGCATGAGTGGGGGAGGAGCAGAGAGAGAGGGAGACACAGAATCGGAAGCAGGCTCCAGGCTCTGAGCTGTCAGCACAGAGCCCAACATGGGGCTCGAACTCACGGACCATGAGATCTTGACCTGAGCTCAAGTCGGATGCTTAACTGACCGAGCCACCAAGGCACCCCAAGATGTCCCTATTCTTTAAGGGATGCGTATTGAAATATATACAGGCAGACTCATATCTGGGCTATGCATCATCAAAGGAAAAAACCAAATGAAGCAAATGTGTCAAAATCTTACTAATTATTAAATCTAGGTGATATGGGGCTCACTGTAAATTCTCTTCACTTCTGTGTATGTCTGAGATTCTGCCATAATAAAGATTCAAGGATGCAGGCGAGTCTTAGGACCAGAAGGTTCTGGAACATCAATACATTAACATAAATGGGGAGGGGTAAAGGTGGTGGCACAGTGCCTTTGCAAGAAAAATAAAAATAGTGTGAGCTCTGTCTGTGGAGATGGCTCCTGACTCTCTGTGGGGGAAAAATACCTTTCATCTTTTTTTTTAGTTTATTTATTTATTTTGAGAGAGAGAGAGAGAGAGAGAGAGAGAGAGACAGACAGAGCGTGACCAGGGGAGGGGCAGAGAGAGAGGGAGACGCAGAATCCCAAGCAATCTCTGCTATCAGCACTGAGCCTGACACGGGACTCGAACCCATGAACCGTGAGATCATGACCTGAGTTGAGATCAAGAGTCAGACACGTAACTGACTGAGCCCCCCAGGCACCCCGAGTACCTTTCATCTTGATGGAGAACTCCCCCAGCAGATTCTCCAGCTCTGCTTCAATGGCACACATGTTCTGTGAAGAGTACAAAAGAGTGGCATCAGACCTAGGCTTCTCTCCCACAACAGCTCAAGCCGCACGACGTTCTCTCGGCCGCAAACAAGTAACTAGTGCTTGGATTCCAGGAGACTCCTGGAAGTCTCCAGCACTGCCGGAGAAGCCTGCTCGACAAAATGGTGCACGGGAAATTCAGAGCCCAGAACAAGTTCAATTATTTCCATGTGCAACAACGAGGACTGGGATGCTAGATAAGCAGGAAAGCAGTCTTCTCCTAAATGGAGAAGATCAAGGCCGTTACGTTGCTGACTCCGGGACCTACTGCAACAGGAGCCTTGCTGTGTTGCCTTCAGATGGCACATCAGTTATGTCATCAAATTATGCCATGGACAGACGAATCCAGAACATGACATGCTGGAAGAACTGGCCGGGATTCTATGTAAGGTCAATGTTGGGGGGTGGGGGGAAGAAGTTCTAGACAAAAGAGGCTAAAGAGACATAACAACCAGATGCGACCTGTTGACTTTCATTGCATCCTGATTTGAAGGACAATAAACTAAGACAGAAAAGACATTACTGGACCAAATAGGGGACGTCTGAAAATGCACAGGCTCTTTGATAACTCTGTTGAGTGGATTAATTTTCTTACTTGTGACAATGCTGTGTGTTTGTGCAAGGGATACACAGATTACACGGGTTGCCATTATGGGATCGGCGCTGAAATACTTACTGTAAAGTGTCATAATGTCTACTACTGACTGTCAAGTGACTCAACAAGAAAAAAAAAAAGAAAAGAAAAAGAAAAAATTGGGCCTATGTGAGAGAAGGAAAGCAAACGGGGCAAACTGTTACCAACTGGTCAACCTCCGTAAAGGTAGATGGTGTTTATTACGCTAGTCTTGACTGTTCTGTCGATTGGGAATTTTTCTTAATGAAAAGGCGGGGGGGGCAAAAATAGCACTGTGCTCTATGAGTGACGCGGGGCTCCTGAGGTGCCCGGAAGTGATTCCTGGGTGTGACGAGAGTCCTCTGCTGACTCTGGAGTTGAGGGGACACTGAAGGCAGAAGAAGGGACACTATCTCAGTGTGTGGTTAGACTCGTCATTGCCCCCACCCTGCCTCCTCAGTATCTGATGACCCAAACAGAGCCACTGGAGATCAGAAAAGGAAAAGCACCCTGGCGGGGGGGCTCTCCCCACGGGGCCCCTCTGCAGGTCGACCAGCTTAAGCTCCGGAGACCACCTCGGCTGCAGGAAGCAGCGGTGCCCATGCCCGCCCCCTCCCCCAGGCGGGGGCACCTGCAGGCTTCCCCCTCAGCAGTCAGCCTCCACGATGGGAGGGAGGGTGGGGGTGGGGAGGGCCAGCCCAGGGTGCTGACAGGGATGGCTCCCTTTACATTTTGTTTGCTGAGGACTTCAGGACTGATCTGTAAGGCTACTGCTTCTCCTACTTGTTCCTTTGTTCTGCCCCAAAAGATCACTCTTCTGAACTGGTGCCTGAATGGGACGCAAAGAGAATGGCATTGTCTTTCCCCTTGTAAGCTCTTGGTGCCTGAAACAGCTTCGCAAACCTGGGGGAAACTTCCTGAAGTCTGAGCTCTGTGCTGCTCGAAAGCTTTGAAAGCAAACCCTCGGTATTATAAACCTCTTTTCTTAGAGCATCGTGCGTTTCTGTGAAAGAACACGTCACACTCTCCAAAAAGGCCAGTGATGTTATCATGCAAGCCAGGATTGGCACCAGTGTCCTCAAAAAAACCTTGGGGCCAGCTAGTCTAGCGGCTGAGGACCTCTGTGGACAGGATTTGCTTCCATCTCGCCCGTGCAGCGACTGATGAACGTGGCTGCACCTGCGGAAGCATCCAGAGCCTTCTTGCCCTAAACATTCTTTGCTATCAAATCCTGGCTTTGCAGTTCTGGGAAGACACAAACCCACCTGATGTCAAGTGAGGTAGGGCCCTGCAGCAATCCGACACTTTCTTCTCTAAGGCAGAAGTCCCTCTTGCTGAAATTGTAATCTACATCTTTGAATTTGCGAGCAGACTGTGATGCCATGTTTTGGCACTTGACCAAGGGCAGGTGCTTCCAAAACGGCTAGCAAATGTTCCAGGACAGGAAGCTCCTGCCGGTCCGTTATCTGCTCGTGGACTCTGAACGACCTCTATAACTGCTCTTTTGATGTCATGAATACGGAGAAAGGTGGTCTCATGAACCAGGGCTGGGCTACTTCTAAGCCAGAGATCCTCAACCCCTGGGTTCACCAACTTGGACGAGGAAAAGAAACCCTCCGCTGTTTCCCAACCTCTAATTGAAACTTATCATGTTGAAGTGTCACAAATGTAGAAAGGAAGCCCCAGCAGTATGACCAGTACCTGTGACTCTGACACGGACAGAAATCACAGGCATGTTCCTGGTCATATCATTTGTTCTAGGTACCTTGAAAAATCATTTATACTTTTTGCTGCTTTAAAATCTTATAACTTCAAACAAGTAGAGACACTGCTAGATCTTATAACTTAACGTTGATGTGCTAATAAAGCAGCAGAACCAAAGCATAGCATGATAATCAAAATATTTTGCTTTTTAAGGTATTTTGACAACTGGACGGCTAATATTGAAATATCTGTTTCAGGATAATTGGTTTCTTTTGAATTCCTGGATTCTTTGTATTTTATTTCATGCATTTAAAAAGCGTTGTTCTGAAAGGGGAACATGGGTAAAGAAGCCCATTTCAGACCACGGAAAGGGACTAACGGTTCCGACCAGAGGCACAGCTTGAATGGCCATACAAAGTGACCCGTGAGGTCCCTCCCGCCGCAGGGCTGTGACAGACGCTCCGCTCTGGGAACTGTCCAGCAGACCCTCATGGGGCTGATGACTTCATTCATGGAATTCGATCGGTGAGCAGACTCACGGGCTAGTGAGACAAGCTGCTTTAATAATTCAGCTTTCATCAAAGACACTTGGTATCAGGTGACCCCAGGAGGACTGAAGATCTCCCTGTGTCATATGTTTGAGCCTCAGAGACAGAAGCCAGGAGAGCACACTTCTGCTCAGGGTTCTTTATCTTGCCTCCTTTAAGATAGAAGGGAACTTCCTTACAATAAAATAATCCTGGGCAGGAGGCTTAGCGATACCCAACATCCAGGGAAGCCATCTTACCCACCGGGTCTGTTCGACTTCCAGGAATAAAGCCAGATTCGACCACACGCTAGAAAATTTGGAAGCGCACTTAAATGTCAAAAACCAGGGCATCGCGGCTGACTTGAGCATTCACTGAAATTTCCGACAAGCGTTTGCAGCCTATGTGTGCAAAGAGTACAAGGCAGAACGAGCACACAAGAGCGAATGGCTTCGTAGAATCTACAGTCTTAGGGTTTTACAAGCTTGTGAGCAAGCATGTTCCAAGGCACTAGGAAACGGGTGTCTGACAGGCGATGTTCGGGGACTGAGAAAAGCCAATAAAGGCTGCGGGGTCTAATGAAGACTGAACAAAAATACAACTGGGCAAACTACCCAGCAGTCATCTTAAATAATTCCACGGACAGCCTCAAACCAACGCGAGAGAGGCCAACAGTAAAACATCTCCCTGAAGAGTAGCATGGGGCCAGAGGCTGCCGCTCCCCTTGTTGCTGGCGGTGACCAGCGATTCTGACAATCCCGGGGTGGGGGGCCTGGGGGGGACTCAAGCTGCTGAGAAGACCTGCGCGTACCTCCGTGTACTCCCTGTAGCTGCGACTGATCTCGGACAGACTCTCCCGGGCAGCTCTACTGGCTGGGGAGGCTGCGAAGGCTTGCTTCATTTTGCTGGCACCGTCTTGGAGGCGTCTTTGGATACAGTAAGCTTCGTAGAGTTCGTCCACCTGTCAGAATCACAAGAGGGCACACAAGGGATGTAAACATTTCATCTCACTTGGAAGAAGTTACATAGGCCGTGGCTACGTGCTTAAGGTATTTACGTTTCCGACCTCAACAAGGGGACTCTTGGCAGAAGCGTCATCCTTTCAGACGGAGACCAATCGTTTTTGTTTTAGCCACTGGGATCCATTTTCCATTTTGAAGCAGATTTTAATCTGAGCTGTCTTTTCAAATGGCACAAAATGGAAATGAGCTGAACACCGGTGGCTGTGTGAGATACGTACTGGATAACGAAGGCAGGAGTCTTCTTCATAAGCAAAAAAACGCTGGAAGCGTTTATATGAGGCTATTATCACTTTATTTTAAGAGGACTGTCACAAGGTGATATCCACACATGTAAATTTATCAGTTAAAAAAAAAAGAAATTGAGGGGTGCCTGGGTGGCTCAGTCGCTTAAGCGTCCGACTTCGGCTCAGGTCATGATCTCGCCGTCCTTGGGTTTGAGCCCCACATCGCGCTCTGTGCTGACAGCTCAGAACCTGGAGCCTGCTTCCGATTCTGCGTCTCCCTCTCTCTCTGACCCTCCCCCACTCATGCTCTATCTCTCTCTGTCTCTCAAAAATAAATAAACATTAAAAAAATTTTTAAAAAATTGAGCCAAGATTTTACAAAAATCATTTTCAATAAAGAGCCTCACAATAGACGTGAGCATTTTCCTCCTACACCTCTACACCTATGCCTCTAGATGATAATAAACCTTCTGCAAATGACTATCAACCATACTCATTCTATAAGCCTGATAATCACTTGATGCCTCTAAGGCAGTGATGTTCAATCAACCCAAGGCTGTTTTGACACCCAGGGGACATTTGGCAAAAGCTGGGGCCGTTTTTTTTCCCGTGGCACAGCTGAGAGGTGCTACTGCTATCTGGTAGGTATAGAGGCCATGGATACTCAACATCCTGAGCAGGAGAGGGCAGCCCCCACAGCACAGGCCATCTCCAAGTGTGCCTACACTGAGAGAACCTCGTTATTGCCGGTCACGTGTAGGTGCACAGGCTTGGACTCTCCTCCATTATCCACACGCTACCCAGTTAACTACAACAGCTTGCAGGCAGATTAAAAGGACACTAGCACCAGGAGTGAGCAGAAGCAAAGGAAATCCATGAGACCAGGAAGCCTGCCTCGGACAACTTGTTTTCCTTTCTGTACGAACTTCACTGCCTCAAAAAGCTACAGAGCCAGAAGACGGTCGAGGTAAATGTCATGGGTTTTGGAGCTGAAGATTCCTCTTTGGTTCTGAAGGCGAGTTTTGGGGCGCTCGCTAAAAAGCATCAGTAGGACCCGCCAGTGGCGTGGTTTTCCCCAGTTGCGGTCTCTACATTAGACGTCATCACACTCAGCTTAGAAGATGAACGTTAAGAGATTGCAAATTATTCTCTGGTTACAGGATTCTCTGTCGCTCTTCAACAGTTCACTGCACTCTGCTGAGAGCAATTGCCAGACTCCGGGAAGCAGCCTTTCATCTTTGGGGCCGATGGATTCGTGCCTGATTAAGGGGGAGACCTAAGACTCAGGGGTGGTGATGTGCCGATAAAATCGTTGGGCTGGTGACCGGCACAGAAGGTGGTTCCCATACTTAAAAGTTAAACTCAGCCTTACTTGGTGAGCTCATTACCATGCTGATGGCCAGGCCCCACTCTGACATGCTGATTCAGGAGGTTAGGGCTGGGCTGGGCATCTGAAGTTTTAAATAAACGCTGCAGATCGTTCTGACGCGGGAGGTCCCCACGAAACTCTTAGAAACGCAAGAGCTGATACCTCTTCCAGCGCAGGTCAGGCGGTTGTACCCAGGTAATCCCCTGGAAGCCTGCGCCTTCAACCTTTCCCCCCACCGTGGCCGGGTTTGCCAAAAACTCCGAGTCTGTAATCCCGTCTACAAGGAAGCTGCTGGCGGGGTTCTGGTTTAGCCCTGATGATGTAGTCCACTACTTTGCATTTACAGATAAGTTAATTCTTCGTTTTCATTTCAATATCAACCTATCCTAGCCAAATGGAGTTCACCTTTAGGATAAAGGGTTACCATGTACTCACCTTAGTGGAAACGGGCCCGTCTGTAGGCAAGCATCTGTCTCGACTCTTAAGTCAGCAGCGGCTCTCATCAAATAAACGGACTGACTCACTCGGTTGACTATAATTTGTGAGGCATGCTGTATATAGGTGTTGCAAACAGACCGCTACCAACCTTTAACAGCCGCCGGGATTGTTGTGTTTAACAACGATGGATACAAGATGGATAAATTCACTCCTACCTAATGCAGGGTTGTGCCTTCTTGCTGGGTTTCAATCTGCCAACACTTGCCGGCCACACGGATACCTTCTGATGGATGTCATTGTTTTATTTATTAACAGAAATTGGAGCGGTTTCAGATTTGCGGAGGGAAAAGGGATTTGTCAGAGTGGGAACGCACAAAGGCAGTTATAGATACGCGTGCTTACGTGCGCATAAATCATCACAGAATTTTAAAATGAAGGAACTCTTAGGGTCATTTAGACCGAACACGTGCACCTCCCAGCCCCATTTCACAGAGTGGAACACTCAGGTCCACGTAGGTGATAGAGGCCAGAGAGTACACGCCTGGAATCCAGGGCTTCTGACTCCTAGCACAGAGATCGGCTGAAGCATCCAGTCTCCGTACTTGGAAGAGTCTCCTCTGCCACGCGGGGATGCAGACAGGAATAGCTACTGGTGTGATTTAGTGGCTCCCAAAGGGAAATATTTCCAGGCTGTCCCGGTAACTCTCTTAAGTGTTCAGAACAAGGGGTGACAAAGTCCCACCCCACAGAAGTCTGGCTGGACCATCAGTGAAGTATCTGTAGGGTTCAGGGCTGGGTGTCAGGGAGCCTGGCAAAATGGCCCCCATCTATGCGGGCGACGAAGATGAAGAGGTCATGCGAGGAAGGGCAGAAGGAACTGGGCGCTCGACAGAGTTAGAGAGGTACATGGAAGCGTCCGTAAGTACTTCTACGGCCTTCACGAAGAAGTTTCCGGGGTACCGAGTTGTATGCGTGCCCAGAGGTCAAGTTTCGCAAGCGTGAAGTTTCTCCTAGGTCCGTTTGGTTCAGTCTTTACCAAGACTACGTGGAGACTAAAAGCCCAGCAGGAGGCACTGTGGGTGCCTCACGGGAAGCACTTAATGTCTGTTGAACTGAGTAGGGTCGGTACTATGCCGGACTGTCAGGCTCCTAAGTCTTGTTTGTCTCCATCTTTACTGCCTGTTGGAAGACTTAACTGCTAGGAGTCAATTAGGTAAGAAATTGTCCACGGACTAGACGCCACGCTTAGGCCCAAGGCGTAGTGATTAGTGACTGAGAACGGAAACACAGAAGCAAGACAACAGGAACTTCCATTACCTTACTGATGTGAAACTCCAGGCGTCTCATGTATCTTTCAATCGTTTTAATTTGCTGGAAATAAAAGAAGAAGTTTGAAAAAAAATGCAGCCATTTACAGTTTAACCCATCTAGACTGGCAGGAATATCTTCTCCCCGCTCTCCTACTCAGAAGTACCAGAAAATGCGAACCCTCCCCCCTTTCTTCCAATCTTGGCTATTTCAGAGACTCTCTATGAACAATTCGGGAAGTATTTTCTGAAACATGGAATAAATATTCCGACAGATGAACTCGAGCTGGTTATTGGAATCGTTGTGTGGAACATCGAGGGAAGCCAATCAAATGGAACTCACTGGGTCTCTGGCAGGACGGTATCATGTTGGGCTAGACCTCAATCCCTCCATTCTATCACCTCTAAGATGAACTCACCCCCCTGCCTTTTAGTGTCTCTGAAACGGGGGTGCATTTTACAATCCCTACTGCCGGTGCACACTCACAGATAATCACAGTGGTTCTATGTGTCATCCCTTCGTTTGAGTTATAAATACTGTTATTACACGCATTCAATTTAATTACCCTTTAAAATGTCTTCAAAAAAACCATCATACCATGATTCAGCATTAAAACTTTCTCTGCATCTACAGAAAGGCATGGGAAGGGGACAGCAGCATATTGAAAGAAACAAAAACAAAATCTACAACGAAAAGAAAGCTCGAAGGGCTTTGCCCTGAGGCATACAATACAAATTTTAAGTGAAAAGAAAAAAAATGGTGCCAGGATTTAACTGGAATCACTTTTTTCCCTCTTAGGCGCATATAAAATACCAGTGTATTTTCCAATCAAGGACGTCTTTGGCTTGATGAAACAGTATAGTCCATATTTAGAAGGGGCACAGGTAAGGTGCTTAAATACCCGGGAAGTCCTGAAACTCATCAGCACACCGAGAACCCTCCAACCAGGTGGCACTTTTATGGAAGTGACCTTAAAGACGGCATTGGAGCTACATGATGGTACCCCCTCATTAGAGAAAAGCATGACTTTTTCTAGGCTTAGAAAAATCCTCAGTTCTCTGAGGTCTTGTTATGCCTAAGAGGACATCACTGACCTCTATTCAAAGATTCAGTGCTTATTTTCCAGCAACTCTCAGCACAGAATGATAACTTACCTTGTCTAGGTCATACAGGACACCCTAAAATAAAAAAAAAAAAAGGAGTGTTGGGATTAAAAGTTATTCTCAAAATTGTTACTGATATGAACAGAGGGGTTTAGTCTGCATTTCTGCATTACCAGTGAAATGATGATCAAACCTGCCAAGTTCTACTGGGTTATTTCAAATAGCGGTAAGAGTACTTTTAAGAGCCAATATTTATTTATACTTCGTGTCTCCAGAATTCCACCCCAATCTCTCTGCATGCTGGGAGCTTTAAGGGTTTCACTTGCTTTTAGCTCTCCTCTCTTACGTATTGAGGAACACATAAATTCATGTTAACTTTTCATTTTTTTAATGTTTATTTTTTTGATAGAGACAGAGCATGAACAGGGGAGGGGCAGAGAGAGCAAGAGAGAGCGAGAGAGAGTGAGAGAGAGGGAGACACAGAATTTGAAACAGGCTCCAGGCTCTGAGCTGTCAGCACAGAGCCCGATGCGGGGCTCAAACCCATGAACTGTGAGACCATGACCTGAGCCGAAGTCGGATGCTTAACCGACTGAGCCACCCAAGTGCCCCCATGTTAACTTTTAAATAAAGAAGGGAGGGGCGCCTGGGTGGCTCAGTCGGTTGGGCGTCCGACTTCAGCTCAGGTCACGATCTCGCAGTCCGTGAGTTCGAGCCCCGTGTCGAGCTCTGGGCTGATGGCTCAGAGCCTGGAGCGTGCTTCCGATTCTGTGTCTCCCTCTGTCTCTGCCCCTCCCCCGTTCATGCTCTGTCTCTCTCTGTCTCAAAAATAAATAAAAAACGTTAAAAATAAAAAAAAATAAAAAATAAAATAAAATAAATAAAAAAATAAAAAATATTAAAAAAATTAAAAAAATTAAAAAAATTAAAAAAAATAAAGAAAAAAAGTTAACAGAAAATGCGGCAGTGATATATGTGTTAAAAGAATACTTGCCTTCCTGTTTAAACAGATAAAACTGGTGTTTAAGAGGTGTCCTGGAGGGCGGTGATATGCTTTTCACAAAATGTTTTTTTAAGCAAGTTCATTTCCTGTGTGCTCATAATATCACAGCATAATCAGTACACCATTCCCACAGCCCCTTCGGGAGGGGTTTTATGGGACACTAGGTCCTGGCAGAAGCCCCTCCATCCATTCACCATTGTTCTCCAAGGAGACACATTTGTTGCCATTGGGGATGGCCAAGGGCATAGAAGCCCATTCCATGAGGAGCCACTCCCCACAGAGATGGGGCAGTTCATACTCTAACATCACCAGGGTATAAAATCCTTAGCTTCGACAAAGCTTTTAACCTCTAAGCCTTCAAAAAAGGACACCACTACACTTTTTAGCAAATCTCCTAAAACAGAAGAAGAGAGCGGCTGTTCACGCACAGCTGGACCCTCTAGTATATGGAGACTTTTCCTGGGCTTTCCGAAGCCTCGAGACATTCTGGTGTAAGATCATTTAGAACGGAACTAAATCGTTTTTTAAAGCTTATTTCATTTATTTTGAGAGAGAGAGACAGAGAGAGACAGTGCAAGCAGGGGAGGGTCAGAGAGAGAGGGAGAGAGAGAGAATCCCAAGCAGGTTCCACACTGTCAGAGTGGAGCCTGATGCGGGGCTTGAACTCATGAACCCAAGATCGTGACCTGAGCCAAAACCAAAAGTCAGATCTTAACCCACTGAGCCACCCAGGTGCCCCTGAACAAAATCATTTAAAATAGTGTATACAGGGGTGCCTGGGTGGCTCAGTCGGTTAAAGCATCCAACTTTGGCTCAGGTCACGATCTCACGGTTTGTGAGTTCGAGGTCAGCTTCGGGCCGTGTGCTGACAGCTTGGAGCCTGGAGCCTGCTTCGGATTCTGTGTCTCCCTCTCTCTCTGACCCTCCCCCGCTCACGCTCTGTCTCTTTCTTTCTCTCTCAAAAATAAACATTAAAAATAAAATAAAGTAGTGTATAGATTAGAGGCCCCTCTGCAAGCAGACAAGTCTTCACAGATTCATTGGACTAGAGGACATCTACAAACATCTTGGGTAGGAGGACATGTAACTAAAGTGGATGGGGGCCCCTCCAGCTTCTCATAACAGGCACCGCTGGAGCCTCCTTCCTTTCCCTCGTTGACGTCACTGAACTGTACTATTTTCTTAGTGGTTCTGGGTTCCAAATTCTGCACTAACAATATGCTAGGACAACCCCAATTTTGCATTTCCTTATATTACTGGGAGGAGAGGCAGAGGGGGTTGTGGCTGTTGTTTAGTATTTTTTCTTTTTTTTAAAATATCTTTTAAATGTTTATTTATTTTGGAGACAGAGTATGAGCAGGTGAGGGGCAGAGAGAGAGGGAGAGAGAATCCCAAGCAGGTTCTGAGCTGTTAGCACAGAGTCCCCGTGGGGCTCGAACTCACGAACAGTGAGATCATGACCTGAGCTGAAGTCGGATGCTTAAGCGGCTGAGCCACCCACGTGCCCCAGTATTTTTTCTTGATTATAAAGTCTACCTGCATAAACATGTTTGGAAAATACTGAAAAATATCAAGAATAAAGCATTAAGAAGAAATATAACCTCCTTCACAAATACGCATCAGGAAGCGGACAGTAAGTACTTTGCCCCTTGGATCTGATTTTTTTTAAAGATATTTCTATTTTTATCTTTTATAATGTTTTATTTATATATTTTGAGGGAGAGAAAGAGCAAGGGAGGGGCAGAGAAGGAGGGAGAGAGAGGAATTCCAAGCAGGCTCTGCACTGTCAGCACAGAGCTCAATGTGGGGCTCAAACCCACAAACTGAGATCATGATCTGAGCCGAAACCAAGAGTCGGACACTTAAGCAACTGAGCCACCCAGGCGCCCCATGACCTGCTTTTCTTAAAGGTTCTTCCTTGTCCTCGTACCCTTCTCCATCTCCCCATTTCCATCCAGGACAAAAAGAAAAGGACACTTAGCCATAAAAAGGAATACTGTGTTAACATCCTACTGGTTGCACGACACCTACCAGGCGAGAGTTCCTTCTCATATCTTTTAACTGAGCTGTCAACTTGTCCAACTCCGTCTGGTGAACCTCCAGATACTCGCTGCAAAAAACAACAGGAAACACCACTGTGAGCTCTGTGCCTGGCGAGTGACATCTGGTGCCGGTGCTGACCCTGTCCTCCTGAAGGGGATTGAGAATCTGGTTCCTGCTCTGCAGAGGGCAAAGTCGGTGGGAGAGAGGCTGTGTGTTTCCCAATCTCTCAACTTTTGGAAAGCTCCAGCAGTTGCTTCTGGTACTATCCAGATGGTTAAAGAGGAGAACCCTGTGAGGCTGAAAGTCCAAAAAGAAAAACCAATGGGGAGAGAAGGGGCAAAACACCTATGGAGTCTGTCCTGGGTCCAGGTTCCCAGAATTCTATGTAGTTAAATACAACACTGACTCTATAGGGCACCCTGCACTCTAGGGAAATTTTATTCTGGGAAAATAATAATAATAATAATAATAATAATAATAATAATAAATATATATATAATATATACGACACAATATGACATAATACAACAACTTGGGAAGGTTTCAGAACTCTTCCTCAGCAATCACTAAAATGGAGACATCTGTCCACCATTGTTTAATTAAGTGAACTCCAATTCGAGGCTGAGTTAAACACATCACTAGTTCAGATGTCCTTCAATGTCATGGATATGATGTGGAAACCCAACATATTTCACATGTTTGGGGCTCATTTAAGGCTTCCTCGGTTGCGGTGCAAGAATGAAATATCATTACAGAAATAGACATTTTAAAATGATCTCCTAAGACTTTGCTGTGTGCCCCCACCTCCCCCAGGACTTTAGAAAGGAGAAACGTTCTAGGGTATTGTTGGTTCAATGTTCTTACTCAAGTCCATTTTTCAAGGCTCTGACGACCTCTTCTACCCTCTTAGGCTGAGGCTCTTTGGGAGGGTTATTGTTTTTGTGTCCTAAATTGTGCATTTTCTTCAGTTTGGCCTGAGGCTTCTTGAGAGCGGAGGGATTTTCGATAAAGGAGTTACATCTACGCAGAGAGAAAAGAGATTGTGAGTCTCAGCATCCAAAAGGACTTGAGCAAAGACATGCCTTTTTCATCATCTTGTGTTTGTATTCGTGTCTTTCGGGGAAGGTATCGGTCCCTTATATATGCACAACCTGAGCCATCCTGTGTTTAGTTTATCAGCAGATGTACTATCAGATTTACTGCCCTGAACTGGACAGGCTACCTGGCTAGCCCGTCAGGTACGGTGCTCTGCGTGGAAACATGCCACACCACTGACATCTTATGGAAAGCCAAGGACAAACACTTCCGAGGAAGTGAGGAAGCAGAAGGATATAATCCAATGGAAAAACACGTGTGCTACGTAACCTTGGGCACGAACGTCTACTAAATTCGTCTAGGATGTGAATGAACAGTTTTGGTTTTTAAATGTTTGTTGAGAGAGAGAGAGAGAGAGTAAGTGTGCAAGAGGGGCAGAGAGAGAGGGAGACAGAGAATCCCAAGCAGGTTCCATGCTGTCAGTGCAGAGCCCAAATCGAGGCTCGATCCCATGAACCATGAGATCATGACCTGAGCCAAGATCAAGAGTCAGATGCTCAACAGCCTGAGCCCCCCGGGTGCCCCTGAACAGTTTTTAGATAAAGGTAAAAGCACGACATGTGGCTAACTCCAGACAGCATTAAAGAAAAGTCCAGGGGCGCGTGGGTGGCTCAGTCAGTTGGGCATCTGACTTCGGCTCAGGTCATGATCTCACAGTTCGTGGGTTCGAGCCCTGCGTCGGGCTCTGTGCTGACAGCTCGGAGCCTGGAGCCTGCTTTGGATTCTGTGTCTCCCTCTCTCTTTTTCTGCCCTTTCCCGGCTTACACTCTGTCTCTCTCTCTCTCTCAAAAATAAATAAACATTAAAAAAATTAAAAAAAAAAAAAAAGAAAAGTCCATGTAGCTGGGCCAATAGCTTGTTTTCAGCTTGATTTTGATGGAGTAAATTATCTTTAGGTAGAACATAAAACTTAGTGTCACATTAGTGGCAGGGAGTGCGGTGGGAAAGTGGACACCTGATAGCTTAGACCCAAACTACCGATCCGATTAGGAGACCAAGAGGCCAGAACCTCACTGACCCCACTGTCAACAGGAAAGCCGTGACCTCCGAGTGTGGCAGGTGCCTGCCCCGTGCCTTTTCCTCTGCCGCAACCGTGCACACCAAAGGGGATGTGACAGGTCAGAGCACAAGGGCCCGAGAGCCTGTAAGACCTCTGCTGTGTCAGAAAAACCGACGACAGACCTACTCCATGTTACCTATTTCATTACCCGTGTGTTCCCCCAAGTCCTGGCGTAGATGAAGGGAGATTCCAGAGAAAGCGGAAGACTAACTTCCCAAGCCCGTATCCGAATGACATCTGCTTCCCAGAGTTGATGTGCAGATGCTGTCTTTACCGGCTGCGTAACTTTATACCCAACGCAGGCTCCCAAATCTGGATGCCGTGGGGAATGTGCTGCATGGGGCGTGGAGTGGGAGGGTGGGGAAAGCTATGCACAGATACCGCTGGCTTGTCCAAGATCCTCAGCCATCTGCTTTGCAGCAGGAATTTGAAATGACAGAAAAGAAACCACGGTCCTTAATTTTTGGTGCATTACGTCTGTTTCATGAAAGAGATTCAAATAGCACGTGTGTGTGTGTTTTGACAAGGCTGCGTGCTCACAGAGCCTCTCCAGGGCATGAGCTCACGTCCTTCTCGCGCTGCGTCCCGGAAGAGACCCGCACACGACTTGCCTGGATCGCCTCTCCTGAAGGCCGCTGAACCCCGCAAAGGACTGGCTTCTGATGATCCCATTGGGTCCCCCAGGTGAGAAGGACTGGGACCCTACCAACATGATTTCTGGGAGTCTGGCTGGTAGTCCTGTAAGACAGTGGAAAGATTATGGCAAATTACAGGCAGGTCCAGGCAGAAAAAACACTAAGCTTGTCAACAATGACAAAGGTGAGGTGAGGTGAGTCATGAGACCATTAGATGTTTGTAAGTCTTGTTTCCTAGGGCTCGTTCCTTTCCAGCCAAAGGATTCAGCTCGCGGGTGAAGAAGAAAAAGATACCCACCTACTGAGACAGAAATAAATGAAAATTGCACACAATTATCAGTCATTTTAGGTTTCTTTTCTGGGATTTTTTTTTTTTTTTTTTGACATGCTCAGATACATGAAACCTTCGGAACGTTTACCTCCATTCAACAGCAGAAACACACAAACAGGCCAAGTCAACGTTTCGGCCAGGCCCCGCATCCCATTCAAAACACAGTCAGGTCTCAGGGTAGGATTCTACATTTAGAAGTCAGATGGCTGAAAACACGAGGTTTCTTGAGAGATGAATTTACTTAAGCTTGTTCTCCTTTCTACCCTTAAGTATATTTTGAAAGATACGATCTCGCCACTGTTGTGGCCTTGCAAAACAAGACGGGTAAAGAGAGCATTCACAAAAGTGGGGATAATGTAGGTTATTAAATGAGAATACAGGAGGAGCGGGAGGAAAGGGAGGGGGAAATACAGCAGAAAGCACGCCCCCTATTTCAGTCTCTCGCTCGGCTTTTGTCAAGACTCACCACGCCAATGACTAAGAGGCATTGTCAAAACACAACTCTGGCGGACACAAGCCTGAGGTTAGTTCCCCCAAAGGACTGGCCTGAGCTGTTAGGTAATTCTACCCGCCTAGGTCAGGCAGAGTGGAAGCAGATACCATTGTCTTAGCAGGGAACCTCACTCCGGAGAGGAACAGGCTCCAGGAGAATGGGGAGGCAGCCTCTGGGAGGACTGAGGGCTTCCAGAGTGAGCAGACACCGGCCTGGCCTA
This sequence comes from Panthera onca, assembly GCF_046562875.1. Classification (NCBI taxonomy): domain Eukaryota; kingdom Metazoa; phylum Chordata; class Mammalia; order Carnivora; family Felidae; genus Panthera; species Panthera onca. The sequence goes on along the minus strand of NC_138343.1, from coordinate 4,908,002 downwards.
TTTGAACAGCACCAGTAACTGTCCTTTAAAGACCCAGCAAGCAAGCAAGAAAAGCTAAAAGGCACAGCAGTGGAACTTTTCAGATGGGATGGAAGAGTCACTTCGCCAGGGCGTACCGGACTGGCCCCTCCCCCATGCCTTGGCTGGTTTCTAAATCCCCTCATTCGGTCCCTACCCCCTCCCTCCCTCTCTAGAAGAAAGCAGCTCTGGGGTGTACAGGGATTCTTGCAGAGCCCGGGTGTTGACTCACCTGGCAACAGGCCTTACAACAGGCTCCAGGCTTGCTGGATGGGACCACAGCCCCACCAGTTCCATGCCAGCTATGGGGGGGGGGGGGGGGAAGGGGCAGGGGTGGGGGTAGGAGGTTAAGTTTTGCTGGCGTTCTTTAGCATTTTAAAAGTGACGATGGAGGGGCACCTGGGTGGCGTAGTTGCTTGAGCATCCGACTTTGGCTCAGGTCATGATCTCACGGTTCATGGGTTCGAGCCCCGCGTCGGGCTCGGTGCCGGCAGCTCGGAGCCTGGAGCCCGCTCCGGACTCTGTGTCTCCCTCTCTCTCTGCCCCTCGCCTTCCGGTGCTCTGTCTCTCTTTCTCTCTCTCCCAAAAATAAACATTAAAAAAATCAAATCAAAGAAGTGATGATGTGTGTGTGCGCGCGCGTGCGTGCAGTGAAGGTACTACCTCACGCACCGATGGCAGGGAGAAACGCAAGACTCAACGAGGTCCTTCTAGGTGCTCTCTGCTGCTTCCTAAGAGGTCGTCCGTGTCTCAGGCTCATACAGCACGCCTGTGCCATCTTTGTGTGTACACGCCAACCTGTCCTGAGTATCAAGAAGACACTATCGTCACGGCGCCTGGGTGGCTCGGTCGGTTAAGTGTCCGACTTCGGCTCAGGTCCGGATCTCAAGGTTCGGGAGATGGAACCCCAGTCAGGCTCACTGCTGTCGGTGCAGAGCCCGCTTCGGGTGCTCTGCCCCCCTCTCCCCGCCCCTCCCCTGCTCTCTCTCTCTCTCAAAAAATAAATGAATACTTAAAAAAAAAGGAAGAAGACACTTTAGTTTGCGTTATTTCTGTAGTCGACAGTTTTATAATCACCTTAAGGTCTAAATTTGGGGAATTTTATTAGTACTGTATCTCACTTTATAAATTATTGCTCAGTAGATCTGTTGTTGCAATTACGGGAATCTTCGATCATGGGGAAAGAATTAAAGCATTTGAAATATTTTAATGGCATGATCATTTTTTTAAGCCACAAAGATTTGTTTTCTCTTATCCATTCGATCGGTAGTTTCCACTAGGGGCATTGGGATCCTGTGGCCAGGCGTTCAATTTAATTAATGCGGAAGGCCACGTGGGTACTGGGGTTTTGCAAAGGTCCTCAACTGATTCTTAGGCTCAGCAAAGACAAGAAAAAAAAATGATGCCAAGTTGGTTGAAATTTTAAAACTTCAGTTAGAATAATCTTCTCAACTCCAACTTTTAACGTATACCGTTCGGTCTTAAATAGGCTTCTCTTTGCAAAGTTTAAATGTCTGGTTAAATGAATTAAACCCATGAACCGGATGGTAGAATAATTCACCTTTTCCCTCCGTTCAGCAACAGATAAGGGTCTTGAGAATAAGACACACGCCTGTCCAGGATTCTACGACCGTAAAGTGCTTTGGGATGGGTAAAACCCTCGGAAGCTACATGTTGAATGGATGATCAGTAGGAACGTGCTTGCTGGTCTGAGGAATGATCATTATCAGGCAAGAATTTGGCCGAGAGCTGGTTTAGGCCGAGATCTCTATCCTGCGGGTCAGCTGTCCCGAAGGCTGACAAGCCACCCAAGGGGAGTCGTAGAGCACAAGTGCACAGCCCCCCCACACAAAGTCCGGCTGTTGGCGAAAGGGGTAGGTTGGGAGCGGGGAGACAGAGGAGGAGGCATTCGGGCCACGTGACCACCCCGTCCCGCAACTCAGAAGGAGGCAAGTTCTTTGCTACCAGCCTTCCGGCCGCCTCAGCTTCTCCGCACTGGCACATTTACCCGAAAGGCTCTGTTGCCTCCTTTTTGATGACCCCACTTCCGCCTCTGTGCTCTCAAAGTCTGCAGGCTCCTCCCTGGCTCCCTAAGAAGTCCCACGGATGCAGTCTTCCCAGCTTCCAGCAAAACCACCCCCCAAACTGCACCGGTCCCTTTCAGGGCTCTGAGGACTTAAAACCAGTCATCCCCACCCGAGTCATTTACATTTTCCTTTTACATGCTCCTTTGGCCTGAACGCTTGAACTTAAAAAAAGAAAAAAAAGGCCACGTAGAACTGGAGTATCGATGCTGGGATGCTGGTAGGGATAGGGGGTTAAAGCTGGGTTTATCCTCCCAAGTTTGGAGGACGATTTGGAAGATCTGTTTAAAAAGTAAAACATTTGGGGCGCCTCGGTGGCTCTGTCAGTTGAGCGTCTGGCTCTTGATTTCGGGTCGGTCATGGTCTCAGGGTCGTGGGATCGAGCCCCACATTGGGCTCCGTGCTGAGCACGAATCCTGCTTAAGATTCTCTCCCACCCTCTGCCCCTCCCCTCTGCTCACCCTCACATGTGTGCTCTCTCTCTCTCCTCGAATAAATAAATACATAAATAAAATAAAAGGTTAAACATTGGTATCCTTTAACATGTCCTGTCTACTCTTCAGTATGTCCTGTAGAGAAAGACTCAAGTTCACAAAGGGGCATTTACAGGGATGTTGATGACAGGCAGTGGAACAGGGGAAAAACGGAAACAAATGCCAGTTTTTACAGCAACAGTCGATAATGCATCACGGCAAAACCCTGGGATAGAATACTACGTGGCAGTTAGAAAACAATAGGCCCGGGGGGCATCTGGGCGGCTCAGTCGGTTGAGCATCTGACCTCAGCTCAGGTCATGATCTCACGGTTCATGAGTTTGAGCCCCACGTCTGGTTCTCTGCTGTCAGCTCGGAGCCTGCTTCAGATCCTCTGTCTGCCCCTCCCCTGCTCGTGCTCTGTCTCTCTCTCTCTCCCTCAAAAACAAATAGACATTCAAAAAAGGACAAAAAAGGAACATATGTGATACGTGCTGGGCAACATATATACTTATATTGTTGTGTAGAAGTCTTGCAAAGGAGAAATCTGACTTCTAAGAAGCGATGTGTCAGGTTTCACAAATTCTCATTACACCAGAACAGTTCAGATTCTCCCGGTGACATCCTTACGAGTCCTGAGCTTTGTGCCAACGTCTTTATTTCATCTGCAAAACTCTTGTGTGTTGGGGGGGGTACTCAGCACATGGGGCACCCAGCACGTGAGGCCAACGCTCTTCAGATACCATGCCTAGTAACCAAGAAACTCCTCGGAAAACAACCAACTCTTCTTTGGGTGCTGCTACTTAAAACTGCTGGGGCTCCGAAAAACGTTTGGACTCGTCGCCCAGTCTTCTGAAAGATGCCAACACCAGAGTTCCTCTGTACCTGACCAATCCCGGGCCAGTTTCCATTCTGGGGCAAACGGTCAAGTGCGGGTCTGGTCCTCACTCTGCTTTGTCCCAGGACACCCGGCTGGTGTTCCAGGCAGCTGTCCCTGCCCTGCCATTCCTCACTCCACGGGAAGCATGGGATGCCTCTGGAAAGAATCCCAAGCACCTTGCCTCGAACAGGCCCTGCCGTTCTGAGCTGAGCCTCTTGGAAAAGCAGCCAGAAAGCCACAGCTGCTTCTCTTCTCGACTCTTTGAAAAATGCAGCTTCCTTCTCTGTGGCACAGTGACAGGATCCGACCAAACACGGACCAGGGGCTTTTGCAATTAAAGCGAGTATCGGATTTTACACGTCATAACACGGGGATACAGGTACACTGGGCCTCGGTGGGCGCTGTGAGCCACCGCCCCCGGTGGAAAGTCCTGGGCTTGGTTTAGATTAGAAGGCAGCTGATCAAATCGGCAGGCAGGTCGTGGAGAAGAGCACAGAGCCTGGAGGTGGCAGGGTCTGGGGTGGGGGCAGAGGCAGATAAAAAGGAACCAGGGGATGAAGAGGTCCCCGCTCACGCCGCCGGGTCTCCTGCCCTGTTTCGACCACAATATGAGTGTAATTCAGAGGGGGAAACAGCCGGCTAGCTGGAGAACGAAGCGATAAGCTGACTCTTAAGAATACATGAATGAGTGATATAAAAATCAACCCTGGACAGTTGCTTGCGGGGTGGGCAATACGAGCTTTTATCACACAGCAGGCCCACGCGCAGCAGGGTCTACACTGCGGCGTGTGGTAGCTACACCAGCAGAAGTGGTGAAAGGGGAAAAACTTTGGAAAAGTTCTGTCCTGGCGATGGGTCTGTCTCCCATTGTATCTTTATTACCCTGTATTCTGGCTTATGCTTTCTTGTGACTTTGATGAGCCCGAGTTGCAAGCCTCTCCTCCCAAATCTGAACCGTTCCTCTAGGGGACCTGTGAGGTCGAGTGCGCTAAGGTAAGGATCCGGAGAGCCCAGCTGCAGGCTGACCTCCTTGCAACACCTGCCCGGCCACAGTCTCCACACCGACCGGGTCAGGGAGGGGGGCCCGAGGCATGGAGCAACCTGAAAGTAACTGGACAAACTGTCCAGTCAGCTAGAAGGAATGTGAATCAGATTGTTAGAGCTAAATCTACCGAGATTCGTTCAAGGAAATGGGAATTATTGGGGTGCCCGGGGGGTTCAGTGGGTTGAGCTTCTGACTCTCCACTTCAGCTTGGGTCATGATCTCATGGTTTGTGAGTTCGAGCCCCGCTGACAGTGCGGAGCCTGCTTGGGATTCTCTCTCTCTTCTCTCTGCCCCCTCCCCCCCCCCCCCCAAAGAAATAAACTTAAGAAAAAACACAATGATTCTGAACATAATGCATGCTAAATTTTGCAACCTGCTTATTTTTATCAGGTTCTTTTTATAGGGCTCTGTCGAAAGGGTTATAAATCAGCTTTCTTCATAAACTATCTTCAAAAAGGGTACTTAAGGGGCATCTGGGTGGCTCAGACAGTTAAGTGTCTGACTTCGGCTCAGTCATGATCTTGCGATTTGTGAGTTCAAGCCCCACGTCGGGCTCTGTGCTGACAGCTCAGAGCCTGGATCCTGCTTTGGATTCTGTGTCTCCCTCTCTCTCTGCCCTTTCCCTGCTCACACTTTGTCTCTCTCTGTCTCAAAAATAAATAAACATTAAAAAAATAAATAACAATAAAAAGGGTACTTAAGTCTGCCCCGTATTCCATATGTTCCTTTGGATAATCAGTGGAAATAGAACCAGTCTGTGTGATATATGCTTTTTATTTCTGATTTTAAGATGTGGCCAAAGGCAAAGCGAACCCCTCTGATGGTGACACCAGGGTTCTCTTGGGGAAATGGGGGACTAATTAGCATTAGTCCACGCTTGGCTTATAGGACCCAAACATCGTGAAATTAAAACATGACAAAATGGCTGGACATCATCGCCCTAACCCTTGAAGAGAAAGCTAGTTTTTTTTTTAAATGCGTATTTATTCTTGAGAGGCAGAGAGCACACAAGTGTGCAAGGGGCAGAGAGAGAGAGAGAGAGAGAGAGAGGATCCAAAGTGAGCTCTGTGCTGACAGCAGGGAGCCCGATGTGGGGGCTCGAACTCAACTATGCGATCGTGACCTGAACCGAAGTGGGACGCTTAAACCAACCAACTGAGCCACCCAGGCGCCCCTGAAGAGAAGGGTTTTTATGGCGTTTTCCTCTTTTTATGTAACCAAATCTAATTAAGAACACATACAGGTAAATCTGGAAGACTCCCACTGCTGATAGAAAATATAAGACATCTGTGATTTCTGAGTGACCATGGTAAGGATATTTCGGCTCTCACCGAGGCATTTCTCCTGAGGGGAGAGTGTCTACTTAAAAGCCAACTGTTGCCACAGTTTCAAAGCTACGTCCTCTCCGGAAGTTAGGCGAGACCAATCCTCTGGGACAGGATGATGACTATAGCAGGTCTGGAGGCAGGTTGCTGGGTGATGTGCTGGTAAAAGTAACAAATGCTAGAATCAATTCAAGTGTTTGCCTGGTGCCAGGATGGCAGCAGCCACAGGGGCAGGAGAGACCTCTGGGGGGCCTTGGGAGTGTGCCAACACTGTGCTGTGGTCACGGTCGGACAACCGCACACATCTCCTAAGGCCCATGCTGTACACTCGGGTGAGTAAATGCTACGGTATGTGAGTTCTACGTCAATAAAGCTCTTAAAAAAATCACTGTCAAGTTTTAGAAAAAGTCCCCACTCCTTCTGCAAGAGGAAGTGCCAGGGAATCAGGACTTGAAAGGGAAAAGCGGAATCGACGAACAACCAGCTGAGAGTTGACGCTTTTGTGATCCAATCCCGAGGCCGTGTAAGATGCCGCACGCAGCTCCCCCACCCCTGCACTTTCTGAGTCACTTCTGCAAGGCTGATTTGTGTTCCTTTCCTCTGCTTCTTAACATCGCCATCCTGTTTATGCTCCCCCCACCATCTTGGTCAAGAGCAGAAGTATAATTCAGTTGTCTGAAAGAGGCATGTGGGCCAGATGTAAATAGCCTGCTATGCTAAATGATGATTTAAGATGAATCCTAAAAATAGGCGTCTGCTTATTATATGGTTGCAAGGTGCCTATTACAGAAGTTGACTAATCTTTAAAAAAAAAGTAGATATATTTAAGTCATTGGCTATTTTTTTATGCAGTGCTTTAAAATAAATCAAGTCAATGCTAATATTTACTTCTTAGTTGTCAACATTAACTGAATAATAAATGCACGCATGACACACGACACTAAGACAAGTAACCCGGATGGATTAAAAACAATCTAGCGAACAATGCGCCATAGACTCACTCGTCAGCAAGAGACGGCAGAACCAACATGGCGTCTTGGGCAAGTGCCGAACCTGCTGGGTCTCCATTCTGGTGTCTGTGGAACGAGAGTGGTATTTCCTTCCCATAGTAACAGTTAAGCATTATAAGGTTCAACTGAGATCAATGCATCATTCAATCTTACCATTACAAGGCTATTTGGACATTTTTTTTTTAAGTTCTACTTTTTCAAAGTTTTTATTTAAGTAATCTCTACCTACACCCAACAGGGCTCAAAACTCATGACCCCAAGATCAAGAGTCACATGCTCTTCCAAGAGCCAGCCAGGTGCCCCTTCTGGGAGATCTTCTAACCTGACTTCTCATCATCCCTGCAGATGGCAGGACATCAGCCTAAAAACATACATAAGATAAAAGAGGGCTTTCTACAAGACCAGTGTGCTAACCCCTGAGGTATGGGGTCTTGGTAGCAGAGTGCTTTCTAAAAGGTGAAATGCTACAGAAACACAGAGATTGCGATAATAAAGACTTAAGTTCAATTAACTTGGGAGAAAAAGAAAGAAATTCATCTTCAGAATCGCTGTAAACCAATATTGATGGTTTTCTTTCCATGGTTTCTAAGACTCCATCCATCGGCACATAATTAAGTATATGTGATACGCTCAACACTGGCAGGATTCTGCACGTTGTCCAAGATCCAAAGAGAACCGGAACAGGTCTCTGATTTAAACAGCTTCAGTAATTTAATTGGAGAAGAGAATATGACTGTACATAAGCAGATGGGAGACAATTTGTGATGTAAGAAACACCAAGGGCAGCACCTGCTTCTCAGGGCTCCAGAAAAGTGCCGAGCAGAGATGCCAGGGGTCTGGGCTCGGTTTGCGTGGTTCAGCTTACAGCCATTTGAACCGCTGCAAGTTACTTCTCTGAATCCCAGTCCCCTCATTTATATAAAGGATAAACACTTGGAAGATCTTTATGAGGGGCAAATGAGAGAGCATATATAATGCCTGGGATGTAGCAGGTGCTAAACAAGACTAGCTTTTGATAATAACGTCAAACATAGAGCATCATGGGTGGGAACTCACGGATGCAGGAACCTACTTGTATTATAACTGTTTTCCTGAATATCTCGTCTCTTCAACCAAGCTACAAACTTCTCCCAATAGAGAAGATCAATGAGACAGTGGCCACCAGGAAGTTTCATAAAGAAGATAAAACCGGCTATTTCGAGAATGGGAGTGAGCCAGATAGGCAAAAGCGAGCAAAGCTGGAAAATCACATTTTTCTGAAGATAGCAAGTTTTAGATCATTAAAAGCCACACTACTTTAAATACTGATAAGGACTAAACACGAGTGCTTTCGAAGCCTAGTTCAAAAGTCAACTAAAAAAAACACACATGGGATTCTGAAATAATTTAAAGCTGGGGCGCCTGGTGGCTCAGTCGGCTAAGCGTCCGACTTCGGCTCAGGTCATGATCTCACAGTTTGTGAGTTTGAGCCCCGCATTGGGCTCTGTGCTGACAGCTCAGAGCCTGGAGCTTGCTTCAAATTCTATGTCTCCCTCTCTGCTCCTCCCCTGCTCACACTCGGTTTCTCTCTCCTTCAAAAATAAATAAAAACATTAAAAAAAAATTTAAAAAATGAAATAATTTAAAGCTTACAGAAGAGTTGTAAGAAAAGTACAGAAAGCTCTCCTATATCCTTTACCCAGATTCACTATTTTAAAAAAAATTTGTTAATGTTTTTTATTTATTTTTGAGACAGAGAGAGACAGAGCATGAGCAGGGGAGGGGCAGAGAGAGAGGGAGGCACAGAATCCGAAGCAGCCTCCAGGCTCTGAACTGTCAGCACAGAGCTTGACGTGGGGCTTGAACCCACAAACCGTGAGATCACGACCTGAGCTGAAGTCGGATGCTTAACCAACTGAGCCACCCAGGCGCCCCCAGATTTACTATTTTTTGACGTCTGCCACATTTTATGTCCTCCTCCCCCTATACACACACATACACATTATTTCCTAAATCATTTTGGGGAAATTTGCATATACATATTTATGCATATATTTGCTCCACCCCATTGAGCAATCGGCCAGTATGATGCAAATTTACTTTGAAATAGGTCAATGTGTATTTCCTGAGAACACAGACATTCACTGCCAGAACAACAGTGTAGTGATCAATATCAGGAAATTAAACATGTACACAATACTATTATCTAATGTGCAGATCTCATTCAAATTCCACCAACTGTCCCCATAATGTACTGCCTAGCACCCCTACCCTCATGCCAGGAGCCGGTCCAGGACCATGCCCTGTCTCTCTTGTCATGTGTCTTTAGCCTCCTTTAATCTGGGAGGGTTCCTTGCTTGACCTTTGTCTTTCATGACATTGGCATTTTCAGAGAGTACAGACCAGCTGTGTCCCAGAATGTTCCTTCGTTTGGGTTTGTCCGACATTTTCTCATAATTAGGTTCAGGCTCTGCATTTCGGGCAGTGACATCACATAAGTGGTACTGTTGTCCTTCTTAAGGCATCGCATCAGACGGCACGAGGACTCTCTTGGTCCCATTACTGGTGATGTTAACATTGATCACTCGGTTGAGGTGTTGTTGGGCAGTTTCTCCCCTGGAAAGTTACTATTTTTGCCTTTGTAATTGATAAGTGGTTGGTAAGGAGGTACTTGGAGGCTATGCCAATATCTTGTTACTCTGACCCAGGAGTTTTAGCATCCATTGATGGCTCTTGCCCAAATCAATTATTACTATGATGGTGGCAAAATGGTCCTCTTTGAACTTAATAACTTTGTTTTTTCTACTGTAAGAAAGAGCTTTCCTTAATCTTTTTATTTGTTTGTTTGCTTATTCCATGATTGTCAGGATAGTCAGGAGGGACTCATGGATTCTTATTTAAGGGATTTAATCCATTAATTCCTTAAAATTTTTTTTTAATGTTTATTTTTGAGAGAGAGAGAGAGAGAGAGAGAGAGAGAGAGAGAGAGACAGTATCAGTGGGGGAGGGGCAGGGAGAGAGGGAGACTCAGAATCCAAAGCAGGCTCCAGGCTCCGAGCGGTCAGCACAGAGCCCGACGCGGGGCTCGAACTCACGAACCGCGAGATCAGGACCTGAGCCGAAGTCGGCCGCTTAACCAGCTGAGCCCCCCCGGGTGCCCACATTGAACCCATTCCTTTCATTGACACCAAAGCCAACTGTCCTTCACAGCGTTTTCCGAGCAGTTCACCCAGGGGCTCTTCCCTCTGCACCAAAACTCTGCATCACTGGCGGGAAGTCACAGACTCGACCCAACTTGTTTGATGACTGTTTTCTCGAACATCTCATCTCTTCAACCGAGCTACAAACTTCCGAGGGGAGGCTCCGTCTATCTGCACCAGCTTTGTTGACTCTTGGCACAGGGTAGGCGAGAAGAGCAGAGCCCTGGTGCCAGGCTGATCCAGGTTTCACCCAAGTCCACTGGTCCTCTCTACGCTCTAATTTTTCTCAATACAATGAAGACAGTAGTAGCTAAGTCACTTAGGCTGTTGCAGGGAGGAAGTGAGACAATGTATGTAAAAGGCTGGTGTGAGCTAATGTCTACCTGTCAACCAGAGCCTGCGCTTTGAAGATGCCTCTGACTTTTATCAATCAAGTGGCATGTATTATTTAGAAAGCCATATGCGTTTTACAAGGGAAGAGACATATAGGAACGAAGTAATTTGACACGACTGCTTCCTTCTTTTTCGCTCTTTTATCACCCCTCAAAGCAATCACAGCAGAGCACGGGAAAGCTATTTTAAGGGTCTGGCTGACTCATCTGAAGAGTAGAGAAGAAATGTTAATCGCATGTCTATTCACCGGGACAGTCAGTTGCAGTAGCTCTCAGGTGACTGACGCCGGTTCCGCCTGAGGAAAACGAAAACTCTGTTTCTTCCTCTATTCTGGCAGATTAAATAAAATGCAGCGAGTGGCAGCTGGCCTTATGATAATTGGAGGAGAAGTGACTCAGGACGTAAAACCAGCTTAAATCTCAAGAGGGGTTGGGTGGATTTTAACTAATGTTTTCATAACTCATCGCAAAATGCAAAGTCTAGAATAGTCCTAGACCTTCATTTGGTGCACACGACATGGCAGAACAGGACCAATGGTGTCCTGGTTGGAAGGAAGGAGCATTTTGTATTTCAGTGAAGGTTGAAGCTGTTAGCAATCACAGTACAGTTATACATATATTTAAAACCCATGCACATCAAAAGGGAACAATCTCTTGGGAAAGCTGTCCCCAGAGACAGCTTGGCTGATCCTGCTGAGAGAAACATACACCCACCTCAAACCCTCACTTTCTGATCGCCAGATTCAAAAACAACGCTCGCGCATAGAAGAAAACGGCCCCGTGCCTAGCAGCACAATCACCTCCTCCAGGCTTTCTCCCATGTGGCCTGTGTATCCCAAGAGTTTGGCAACTCATTTCCAGCTAATGGTGAGTGTTGTTTCTCTACTTCGAAAACGCATCAAAGTGATACTGACATCTTCTGATGCTATTTGACTCTCCTAAAATTATCATTTTTGTGAGCTCATATTTTTTATTGGTTCACTAGAACCGAGCTACATCTTTGGAAATCCTAAACAGAGAAAACAACAACGACATTAAGTTCTAGGAGAGGGTCCCCAGTAGTGTGCTGGGAAGCCTAGTTTTGCACAATGTGCTTGTTCTCTTGCCCAGCGCGTGTGGAGAACACCGGTCTTTACGAACGAGCATGAGACGCAGAAAAAGGAACAGTGCCTTATAATCAAGCTACGTGATACGTTTCATCCCAGAAAAAGGATAAGTTATCTTTTTTTCTTTTTGAGTAATCTCAACACCCGACGTGGGGCTCGAACTTACAACCCTGAGTTCAAGAGTCGCACGCTCCACCAACTGAGCCAGCCAGGGGCCCCGAAGGGCCGCATTACCTTTAAGCTTTTCAGATACATAATCAAACTAATAAGACATGTTTCGTCTGGTCAAGTCATCTTTTTTTTTTTTTTTTTTTTTTTTTTTGGCCATCCACACAAGTAAACTGAATTGACTGACGGTTAAGTGACGGCAAATACAGCTAAAAGCACGGACTCCATTATGGTCATATCACATGATCACGGCCTTCATCCGAGCCAGGAGGTTACAGCGAAGCCCTTGCAATGCTAAGGGAACACAATGGACTTAAAACTAAGGCAGTTCTTTCAAACTCAGTCACATTCGTTGTTTTATTCCTGTTGTTATGACAACACTTTTAAAAGCAGCACTTCAAATGCTTCGCATTCAGGCATCTCATTATAGACGTGAAAAACACCTGAGGGTACGCAGCGCTGCTCCTGGGGGCTTTAAGAGGCACGAAGAGATGTGGTTAGAACACTTGGGCTCCTTCTCAGCGTTGGCCCCCGGGGTCCCTAACTTGGCTTTTTTTCTACCAAAACAAGTAATGCGGGCTCATCCAGAGACAGGAAGCATAAAGAATTTACGTGGGCAGATACGCATTATTATTTACAGTCTCTGTTCGTAGTTGCAGCCACAAACAAGACATTCTTTCGCGACCTTGCATATTTCAGGCTCTTGGCGTCACGCCGCTGTTCCAAGTCTGTAAATGATGATGAGTTCTGATCAACCTACAGTTGCTTGCTGTTAGCTCTTGGAGCGCTTCGTTTATGCAAGTGTAAGTTTCCAGAAGGACTTCTCATAGCATGGATTTGCTATGAAAATTAACAATTGATCAAGGGACACTGGTATTGGAGTGAACCTGTTACATGCATCAGTGACCTGCTGGGTTCACACTACAGTCTGGGGAAAGCGTAGACGCGTTTGTTAGACTTTGTAATTTTTTTTTTTTTTTTTTTTTTAAGCAGCCTACAAATAGAAAAATGTTTTGGCTAAGGAAATGAGCTAGCTGGATATTGACATTTTCCAGTCATTATGTTTTAATAGGGAGAAACTGATCTGTCATGTTGAATTCTCCCTGCCCTGACGTACAGTTCTCTGATCATTTCACCTTGGTCTCCTTAAATCGGTGGTGTTTTACATGAAGGCACGTGAATTATTACTAAGCAAAGTACAGAGGAAGTAAACGACACCAATGGATTCGTTTTGGAAGAACTCAGTGTCAAAAAGTTACTCTGGGATTCTAGCAGAAAAAGGCTGGTATGAACGAGCTATCTTCTGCCAGCAGCTTCAAAGTCGAGGGGCTTTTCAGAGGCCCGGACACATGTTCTCTGCATGGTAATTTTGGCAAATTAAACAGCTATAATAAGGATAGTCGTTTCATTACTGGTCCTCACTGCTGCATACCAAGAAGGTGGCCATGTGGATAACATCTGCTGAGTTATTTTTGGTTGCCAAAAAAAAAAATAATTTGTAATCAGAATGCAAAGCAGTTAGGTATAGCTAGATTATCAACAGAGCAGAAGAATTACATTCCTTTTTATGACACACCAAGAGTGGTCTATAATTTCGTACTATCCCTTGCTTTGTCCAAAGGATTTGAAGCTGTAAAAACGGCAATAAAGCAAAAAGCCCATCTAATCCTTAGCTTAAAGTACAATTTCATGCAAAGAAAGAACAAATGTTTATGGCTTCTTTCTCCCAAGGAACGACCCACACCAAAGAACTGCATCTTTCAACATGTGGTAAGTTTCTAACACCAAGGACAAAAGAATACATGAAGGCTTATTTGTACACGTGTGAAGTGCCACATTACTTGGATTCTGAGCCCAAAAGGCACCACCAGGATGCTTCCCCTCTCAGGTAGCCCACATAACGCATGCAACCACACTGGGCTCTCTTAGTAAGGTAACTTCCACTCTTGGCTGTCAATGATCCCTTTTGCCCATTCATTGTCCTGAGCCAGTTTACCTAGAGGGGGTCAGATCCGTTTTTTTTTAAGTTTATTTATTTATTTTGAGGGAGAGAGAGAGTGTGTGCAAGTAGGGGAGGGGCAGAGAGAAAGAGAGAGAGAATCCCAAGCAGGCTCCACACTGTTAGCACAGAGCCCGACACGGGGCTCGATCTCATGAACCATGAGATCATGACCTGAGCCAAAATCAAGAGTCAGATGCCTGACCGACTGAGCCACCCAGGTGCCCCCAGATCCACTTTTATAGCAGGAAAAGGAGGGGTTGGAAGACTTTTCCCAACATCACCCGTCTCCCCTAATGCATCTCTCCACCGTCTCACTCTCACCAGCCTAAAACCGTGTTCTCTGCTAGACCTTCCCTATGATGGCTCACACATTTCCCTCCATTCTCTGGGTCACACCAGAACTGCGTGAAGAACTACTTTTATTTTTCTGGACTCAGGTCTTACTCTGCAATGCTTGGCCTTCCTTTGGCCCTTTTAAATTTTTTCTCTGGTTCACTGGTGAGAAAGTGGTTGTCATTCATTTTCTTTGGTCCTTTCCCACTGTCTCCCTCCGCCCCATCCCATCAGCTTGGGCGAGGTTATAAACAGAGTGAGAGCTGATGATTCTTTGGACAGACTGGGAGACATTGAACAGGGAACAGATTTCCCTGGGACCGCTTCACAGGACCTCAGACTCCTTACTGATCAAATCATTTCTTCATGGGAAAAAAGAGAGGGGGAAGGACAGTAAGAGACTCAAGAGACATACCAACCAGATGCAATGTGTAGATCCTATTTTGACCATGATGACGAACCAACTGGGAAAAGGTCATTTTTGAGACACTCGGCACATTTTAATAGGAAGTAGATGTTAATAAGAAATATTGCTAATTATTTTGGTGTGAAATGGGATTAGGATTATGTGAGGAAATGTCCATACTTTTGAGATGCACACCAAAGGGTGTAGGAGTGAAATGGCCTCAGGTCTAGATTTGCTTTAAAATGCTTCAACCATAATAACAAAAGGGAGAGAGGAAGCAGGTGTGGAAAATTCCTTTTTTAAATTAAATTTTATGTTAGAGAGCAGAAAGAGAGATCGAGGAGAGCAGAGGAGAGGGACAGAGGACAGAGAGAGAGAATCTTAGGCAGGCTCCACACTGAGCCATGGGGCTGGATCCCACGGGGCTGGAGCTTGGGATTACGACCTGAGCTGAAATCAAGAGTGGGACGCTCAACCGACTGAGCCACCCAGGTGCCCCAGTAGCAGGTGTGGGAAATTCTTAATAGTTGTTGCAACTGGTGATGGGTATTCAGGAATTTGTTATACCATTTGCTCTATTAAGTCTATTTATTGAATATTTTAATAATTTTAATAATTGGGTGTCTACTAGCCCAGTGC
Source organism: Panthera onca (assembly GCF_046562875.1). Taxonomy (NCBI): domain Eukaryota; kingdom Metazoa; phylum Chordata; class Mammalia; order Carnivora; family Felidae; genus Panthera; species Panthera onca. The sequence continues at coordinate 4,892,942 of NC_138343.1, read as the reverse complement.
TGAAAAAAATGAGTCAATCCCAAGTAGCATGTGGGTATCAGGGCTCTGATCTCGCATAAAGCAGGCAAAGATGACTTCAGAGACAGTGATTCTTAACCTTTGCCCCCTTTCTGGAGCACTCTAGGACACAGTGCGTGAAAGAATGATGAGTGCAAGGTGGCTGCAACGCGGGATAACCCCTGTGTTCTTCAGATCCGGGTGCAGATCAAGGTGAGGTCATTGAGAAGGGAGATGTGTCTGTTTTCTCTAGAAAGAAAAGGAGATTTTGTTTGGCCTGTTAATTTCATGGGTCTACTGTATCCTACTTCAAAGCAAACAAGAAGTCTATAATTTGACCACAATGAAGGTGAAATCAACTGGCTTCCGGTTCCAAATCCACCTAATTTTCCACTCCACTCAGGCCAACCTCTGGGTAGACACGAGAACTCCAAACTGGGACCATGTCTCTCAGGCAAGGAACAGGCTCGCAGAAAGGGGAGTTGTGTGGTCGGGGAGCCTCAGATTTTGCCTCTGTCCTCTGGCTCATGGGGAGAAGCTTGTGGGAGCACTCCGGGGCTTTTCCCTTAGAGCAGGCGGCAGAACGGGCAGAAACGAATGCGTGCTTCAAGCAAACCGGAGCATGGGACTGGGTAAGAAGAGCCACGCCAAAACAAAAACATGAAATAATCTCCGTGCGGGGAAGGCAGGCCTTCAAGCCAATCGACAGAGAGTTTCTCCAGCATGTGGAGCCTCTTTCCAAAGAACTTAGTGGCAGGCGCTAAACTGAGAAGACTTTAGCAAAAGTGACCCTTTGGAAATAAAAACAGAACGGTCCCTCGTCTGGTGGCTCCGCAGCTGTGTGTGCCTCCAGTATCGCCAAAGGGCCTCGGAGAGGAGATGGACGATTACGTTTTATGTTTGCAGATTCCTCTTTTCCAAATGCTCTGACACCTCCTCCATATCCTGATAGTGACCCTATCAGGCATGACAGTTATCACGATCCCAGTCGTCCAGGTAAGGAAACCTACCTGTATGCAACTGTTCCATTCTGGAACTAGAATCCGACTTTCTCCCTCCCAGATGTGTCTTGTGTCTACCCATCTCCATTTCCTTCAGCGGAGAAGGCAGAATTCCTCTACTAGTTTTCTTTGGCTGGTTCTCTTTTTTTAAATGTTTATTTATTTTGAGGGAGAGGGAGAGGGAGAGGGAGAGGGAGAGGGAGAGGGAGAGGGAGAGGGAGAGGGAGAACAAGTGTGCTTGTGCAGGGGAGGGGCAGAAAGAGAGCGAGAGAGAATATATCAAGCAGGATCCACACTGTCAACACAGAGCCTGATGCAGGGCTCGATCCCACAAACTGTGAGATTAGGACCTGAGCCGAAATCAAGAGTCAGATGCTTAATCAACTGAGCCACCCAGGCGCCCTCTTTGCGTGTTTCTTTTTTAAAAAAAAAATTTTTTTTAACATTTATTTTTGAGACAGAGACACAGCAGGAATGGGGGAGGGGCAGAGAGAGAGGGAGACACAGAATCGGAAGCAAGCTCCAGGCTCTGAGCCATTAGCCCAGAGCCCGACGCAGGGCTCGAACTCGAGGACCGCGAGATTGTGACCTGAGCGGAAGTTGGACGCTTAACCGACTGAGCCACCCAGGCGCCCCTCTTTGCGTGTTTCTTAATATGACTTTCCATCGCCCTGGAGCGGAGGGTCATCAGTGTTCAGAAGGCCCCACAGTACTAATCAAGTACTCAGATGGCTCAGGAAGAATGGCTAATACTTGTCTATGACCCCCTTGCCTTGTATTTTCTTATTCTATAGCCAACCATTCCTACAATGAGGTGCTAATTATGGGTTAACAATACAATGATAATGACAGCATGTTAGACTCAACAAAAATAAATGAGCAATCTTTGCTACTCAAGGGAGATGCCCTCCCTGGATCTTATACTCTTGTGGTTAAGTCCAGGAAATCACGACCACCCTTAGGAACTCAGTCATTGTGTTTATTTGAAAACATCTGCTACGCTGAAATAAATATTTAACCTCCCTCCCAGCTCCTGTAACTTCCTATCAACATAACTATCAATAACCTCTAGAAAAAGCCTAATATACTGTAACATCTAATCTAGAAGTTCCCAAACTTGGCTGCAATTAGAGTCACCTGGAGAACTTTTATTTTCTTCTTCTTATTTTATTTTATTTTTTTTACCTGGAGAGCTTTTTAAAACTGTCATTCTCTCCAGAGATTTCAATTTAGTTTATCTGGGGTGGGGCCTGGGGATAGTTATCTTAAAAAAAAAATCTTCCCAGGGTTTAAATTTTCTCTGCACACGGTATGCAGCAATCACTGATCACATCTCCTTTCCATTCTTTTTTTAAAAAGATTTTTTTAGTGTTTATTTTATTTTTGAGAGAGAGAGAGACAGGGGGGGAGAGAGTGGGGAAGGGAGAGAGGGAGGGAGGGAGGGAGGGAGGGAGAGAGAGAGAGAGAGAGAGAGAGAGAGAGAGAGATGGCATGAGCCGGGGAGGGGCAAAGAGAGAGGGAGACACAGAATCTGAAGCAGGCTCCAGGCTCTGAGCTATCAGCACAGAGCCCGACGCGGGGCTCGAACTCATGAACTATGAGATTGTGACCTGAGCCGAAGTCAGATGCTTAACCAACTGAGCCACCCAGGCGTCCCTTTCCATTCTTTTAATATCCAAAAAATTAAGTCATGCATGGGTCTCCAGTCATCTAATTCCAATTCTACTACACAAAATATTTGAAAAAGGCACTGTCAGTCTTCACTGGAAAAACAGCACGATTGTATCTTTATTTAATGGCAAAAAAAAAAAAAAAAAAAAAAAAAAAAAAAGAAAAAAAAAAGAAAGAAAGGGAGAATGGTTCTGGGAATTGTAGGACTTAGCAAAACTTTGCCGTTGTCGTGAAGACTTAAAAGTAAAGCCTTCTACTTCTGGGCTGTTGGGACTAAAGAACTCAGCCGACCTGGGTTTGTGACCAGCAGCACCGCTTTGTAAGTGCAGCTTTGACACGTTGCTTGACCTCAGTGACCTCATCTGTAAAAAGGGGATGAAGAAAGGACAGAGCTCATAGGTTGCTGTGAATATTAAAGAGGTTAATGAATGTCAAATGCTTAGAACAGTGAATAAGCATTTGCTATTTTTATCGTTACAGGGATGAGAATGTATTATCAAGTCATTTTTAGTTTAATAAGATCTAGGTTGAGACTCCCTTGTGCACCTCCCAGAGGAGAAGAGCTTCTCAGGAGTTGATTGCGTGAGTTTCATAATTTACCTAGGCACTCGTTTGTAAGTCCTGTGCATTCTCTAGTCTCTTGAAAGTTGAATTAGTAAACTGAGCTAGTGAGAGACTACGGAATATATGCAGAAGGGGACAAAAACTTGATTTTCCTATTTAAAACATGTAGTTGGTGAGGGTGGGGGTGGTGAGCGCCTGGCTGGCTCAGTTGACAAAGCATGGGACTCCTGATCTCGGGGTTGTGAGTTCGCGCCCTACTTGGGGCGTTGGGGAGGGAGACTACTTAAAAATAAAATCTTTTAAAAAATGCATTTGGTATTAAATATGGTGCAGGACCCTCGGATATTTTACCCCCTGAGCAGGCAGTTTTAAAAGTTAAATTTCCGTGGTATGATTTGCTGGCGTTTTAGTCAACACCATCCAGGCAATCAGCCACTCTGAACATTTTCTTTTTTGAAGGATGTCATCCACATTGTATGTTTCTCAACCCTCTTCGCAGACTTTGGAATCGAAAGTACAGAGAACACTGAGTGTGGGTGTTGAGTACAATTGAAGGGGATGAGCACAATTCAGAATGTGAACTAAGTGACGTCTTTCAAAAATGACACAAATTCACATAAGAATGCATTTTGATCCCATGGAGGGATAGAATTTTTCTGTGCACCAAAAACACATCATTCGGCAGGATGGCTCTATTGTTTTTGTTAGCAATGCGGGCGTTCCAGCCCACGAGCAGACGCCCTCCAACTGTTCAGCCTGGGGTATTCGGGTGAAGAGGAGAGAGGACAACAGTGTGGTCAGGTGGCTAGACCCAGCCAGTCACCACATCCCAGCCCGCTGCCACCGTCCAGAGCTGGATTCCGGATTATGCTGCGTGCCATAATTAATATTCGCAGCAAGAGAGCGCAGTATTAAATTTACAGTTATGTTTCCGTTAGTACTTCTGGAGTCAAGGAAAACAGTTTACACGAGAGCATTTGTCCCAGCAAAGCAGCAGACACGTAAACGCTGTGGTTGCAAGTATTCTGCATTTCCAGAGAGTGGACTCAAGCAATTTCATGCCATTGAAGTTCAAGCTTGACAGAGGGTCTCAAGTCTTACAGGATCTTAGGGAAGGCCATAGCCGTTGTCTTTGTGAGGGGTAGAGAGAAGCGGCAAGTAAGAACAAGGAAGCGGCAGGATCCAGAAGCATGAACACACACGGGCACACAAAGACACATCAAGTTGTGTGGTATGTGGTTACAGAACCAGTCTATAGTCACACAACTGGTGTGCATCTCCTCCTTGGGACAATGACCTCTGTTTGGTTTCCTCTTCTGTAAAATGGGGATCATTACACCTATCTCTTAAAGTCCTTGTGAGGATTAAGGGACGCCAGACCTGTAAAGCAAAATGCCAGGCACGATGTGTGTACTCAGGTGAAACTGACGGCTGTCACGATCATCACCGTCATTGCCATCCTCATCAAAGTCAAGAATAAAGACACCAGCCGCCTTACCTAAAAATGAAAGTTTTATGTTCTTATGCTCTGATTTATTTTGAGAATCAGGTTGGTCTTGCTAGAGCCCCAAATCTCAAGTGGGAAATTCTGACACAGTAACAAGATTATTATGGACTTGCAACTCGGTCGTCTGAGCCGGGCTCCCCCGTGAGGGGTGCAGGGCCGAGCGGCGAGTCGTGCTCAACTGCCCCTGAAGACAAGATCTGATTAGGGCATGTAACTCTGCCCTAGAAAAGCAGGGTCACTGTTTTCCAAACAATACCAACTGAAGGCCAAGTATACATGTTCTTTTTCTCTTCATGAAGCGTCCTTAGGTTGCTCCTTGGGATCTTTAGTGGAACGCAGGGGAGGAATGAGAAAACAGTAGTGAAGTTCAACACACGAGGTGTCGCCTTTTGAATTTCACCGCAAGGCGTTGGTTCGTTGGTTTACCTAGCTCAGTTTAACCTCCTCTACCTATATCGGTTCCCACAAGGTAATCCGCCCTCTGGGGGACCGCTGTGCTTTGTATGTCCGTTGTTCTGATAGCAGTAACTTCAGTGATCATCTACCGCGGACCGCCTTTTGCCTGGCGTCAAGGAATTCGGAGCAAAGCCTGCGGCTCAGTTGGACGTGAACATTCACTCAGAATACTGACGTCTGGCTCCTCCTTTTGGTACTTCTTCAGTTTTTAAACTGCACGTTATTGTAGCCTGTCTCAAATTTTTGCAAAAGTCATAGAGTATAATTTTTCAAGCAGACATGTATCAAGTCCTGTTCTTCTCTGAATGATTCTATACGAGTTTAAGCCGTCTATTGCTCGACAAAAGTCATGAGGATATTTCCATCCATGTCTAGTCAATGCCTCACAATTTGTCCAGATGCTTTGTTTTAGTTTTTGGAAGCCACTGGATCCCAGGGGTTCAGAGGCAGTGTGGAAGCTAGCGATCCTGGCTATAAATCCCCCATCAATGCTGACAAAGGAAATCATCATCATTCCCCCTGAATTATTCCCACAAAAGAAATTATACTCAGGGCCCGTCAAGATAACTTCCGTTGCACTGATTTGAAAAATGGGCACTTCTGGAAAAGATGAACTGGGAGTTAAGTCAGTAAATTAAAGCTATTGTTCTGGGAATCATTCAAATCCAGTCAGTCCAAATCTGAGGACTCTATTTGGGATGCAAATCGAAGGGAAAAAAAAATATCCCCCATTTAACAAAGCAACACAAGTTGGCATATCACACACTGTGGTTACTGCTTTAAATCTTTTCTCCTAGAGAGAGAAAGAGAGAGAGAGAGAGAGCGGCAAATCGTGCAAGGATTAAGCAGACCTGACACGATTCATTTTTCTTCGACTGCAGGTAATTACCCCATATAATTCTCGTCCGCATAAATTAAAACTGCATGAATTAACAATAATGCTGTTTTCCTACATTCAGTAACTAAGACAAAAGTGATCGGGGACGCTTTACCCGTGGGTATGGATTAGGCAATAGTCTTTATGAAAGGGGACGAATGATTCCTTTTTTCTCTGCTTTTTCTCTTTCCCTCCCCCTCAGAGCAGTTCAGATCTCTGAGGCATCGCGAGGGTCGGTCTTGCGCCATGAGAAAGGAGCCTCCTCACTGACAACGGTGTAATCTACCAAGATGTACTGATCACTCAGAATGGTGTCTGTTTCATTTCTCCAGCAGAGCATCTATGCAGATGCACCGCTTACCTCGCTGGAATCGTGAACGCCACGGCTGCCTAATGTGAAACAGCTTCTCGGCGATTACAGCCAAATGGCGAGGAGTCTCATTAGTGCCTGGATGTCAGCTGAGAACCTTGGCCTGCAAACCGCCTGGACAGACTCTGAGTTACTGAGTTGTTGCTCTAAGCGATCGGGTAACCGGAGTGCAGTTCAGCCGGCTTCCCGAGGGTGCTGCTAACCGGCGGTTAATTTCTGTGGGAACTCTGAACTTGGGGGTCTTTGTGTATTTACATCCACAGCCACAGCCCAGACTCGGAAGCCAGACGGCCCAGGTTGAAAACAGTGCTCTGCTCACACTAGTCTTGCTGGGCCTTATTTCTCTCATCTATACACCGGAGATGATAATGGGAATGACCTCAGTTTATTATGAGGACTCAGGGAATTAATCCATGTGCCGGGCACACTGAAAATGCTACTAGGTGGTAGCTATTCTTATTAAGATGACTATTATATAAAATGTTTTTCTTTAGATTGTTTCACAACCTAAGGGGGGTTTTCTGTCAACACGCAATATCACATACATGTACACGCATCTGTAAGTCAAGATTTGCATTGATTTTAAAAAATCGTGGGGCACCTGGGTGGCTCAATTGGTTGAGCGGCCAACTTCAGCTTAGGTCATGATCTCACGGTTCTCATGTTTGAGCCCCGCGTCGGGCTCTCTGCTGTCTTCTGATCCTCTGTCCTCCTCTCTCTCTGCCTCTCCCCTGCTTGTGTGTGCTCTCTCTCTCTCTCTCTCTCTCTCAAGAATAACAAACATTAAAAAAAATTGCCATGACTTCAGACACTCCGGTACCCAGGAAGGCCTGGCCTCTGTACCACATTCAGGATCACGTGATTTACCTACAGGGAGATGATGGAGGTAAGGTCCTTTTTGCCACGTGTAGAATCTATGTGCTCAAGGTCTACCTGGGTCTATTTCCCACCACCCCCCCCTTGGATTTTAAAGGATGAAACTAGTTCCTTAAGTGAAAAACTACACATTTTCAGTACCTCTAGGTCGATAACCATATATTCGCACATATGGAAGCATCTTGAGTTGATGCAGACCCTTCATCTCTTGCTTTGGCTATTTTCTTCCATCAGGGGAAAGAGCCATTTTGCAGTGATCAGAGCCAAAAAAAAAAATTGCATCTGGAAAATATCTTATTGTGAAGAAACACACACTGAGGATCTTTTGAAAAAAGAAAACAAACAAAATAACAAACCCTTGAAAAAGAAACAGCACATGTCATTTCTATCCTATTTTAGGCCAAAGACCATTATGACAAAATTCAAAGGTCAAACTTTTTTCGAAATGTCATGGGAGCCTGAAACGAGAGCAGTTCCTGACCTTTCTGATGTCATTACAGGGGGCAGGTTTCCACTTGCAAAATAAAGTATCAGACTGAGAGCACTGGCCAGGTAACGAGAGACAATAATCAGACTTTGGGCTCCCAGTGAATTTGGTTTCAAATAGGCCACCTTTCGGTGACTGAAGGCGGCGGGCAGGCAGAACAAATCACCTCTCCCTCTCTCCAGCTTAACACCAATTTTGCTACAGAGGCTAGTTGAGTGGACATCCTGGGGCGGACAGACCCCCATGAGGGTGTGGGAACACTCAGTGCTGACCCAGCCCCTTCTGCACAAGCACACTGTCATCTTGGACAAGCTGTTTCATCCTGAAGTTTTGTGTCCCAGTGTGGGGGGCCAGGAGCATTACTGGGAGTCCCGCTACATCACAGGGGGCTGGGGTTTAAGTGGGACACGATGATGAAAGCTGCTGAAAATTGCAAACATCCACAGAACATATGACGGTACCACTCAGATAAACGTATTACCATATTCTAGCATCAAGGGGGTCTTGAACTTGGACTTCAGGAACGGTAAACTTTAGGTATCAGGGAAGGAGGCGTGTGCAGAAAAGAAGTGGTTAGGAAGCAAGAAAAAGAGAAAAAGAGAAGGCAGCCTGTGGGGAGCAGGGCCTCCAGTGTGGCGGACCGTACCTTGGGGACCAGGTCCCCGGGGCCCACCAGCTACTGTTCCAGGTCTTGTCCACCTCCTCAGAGGTCGTTCCCCAATTTGAGGACGCTCCCCCCAGCACCTCTACTGGCCACATCGAGGCAGCTCTGCTTTAAAAAGAACTTATTTGGGGGCGCCTAGGTGGCTCAGTCGACTGAGCGTCTGACTTCGGCTCAGGTCATGATCTCATGGTTCGTGGGTTCGAGCCCCCGCGTGGGTTCGAACCCCCTGGGCTCTGTGCTGACAGCTCGGAACCTGGCACCTGCTTCGGATTCTGTGCCTCCCTCTCTCCCTGCCCCTCCCCCACTCGCGCTCTGTCTCCCTCTGTCTCAAACATAAACAAACATCAGAAAAAAATTTTAAAAAGAACTTATTTGGATTCTTGCTCATTTACCTGCTGGCTTCGGCAGTTTGAAAACCCTCAGGGCTACCAGTCCCGCGCAAACAAACCAAAACGTTTGGCTAAAATGTGTATACATTTTAAGAATGAGTTTCTTAGGCTGATCTCCTACAGGAGAAGGTGGCTTTAGATTTAGATATGCTTCTACCGACAACTCTCGTGTTATCTCCTCCGATTGAAGAAATGTGACAGGAATAACACGAGACGGTTTTCATTTTCTGCATCTGACTGTTTGGACCAACGTAGGAAGGGCGTGTTGGGTGGAGATACGGTTGAAGACCCTTTGGAACGTATAATGTGCCCTACAGACTGACCGTATACAGTTAAGAGTTAAGCTACAGAACGTCGATATTTACCCCTAACACTGAGACACTTACGCACAATCTCTCCTTAATGCCACCCTGCCAACGATACATGACAAATCAGATAGTAACTTCTAGTATGGCAAACGGGCAACTATTCTGGTGCCTTTTCCTCCCCTCCCCCCATGCTTTAATGGCTTAATAACATTTGTCAAGCTTCCTAAAAATCTCAGGCATCCACTTCTGTTCTGCCTCATGCCACAGTCCCTCAGAGCAGGACGGTAAGGAGTGCTGTGCCCCCCCCCCCTCCCCGAGCTCCCCGTGACTTCCCACAGCAGCTGCACTGAATATACATGACTGGCACTCGACATCACTCCAGCCTTTGAGTCAGATGCCTCCCGACTGAAGCTGCGAAGCACAAAGGCGCATTTCCCAGAACCCCCTGCAACTCGGATCCCACACGTGATGCGAGGGGGCTTCCCCCGGGTGCACTTGCACGAGATTCGAAGGCAGTAGTGATGGGGACGCTGCAGGTATGTTTCCTGTGGCTGATGTAACAAATCAGCACACGTTTAGTGGCTTAAGACGACACACATTTATTCTTTTATAGTTTCAGAGGTCAGAAGTCTGACATGGGTCCTGCTGGCTAAGATCAAGGTTTCAGCACACGGTGTGCCCTTCGGGAGGCGCCAGGGGATTATCCATTTCCTTGCGTCTTCTGGCTTCTAGAGACCACCTACACTCCTTCTCCGTGGCCCCCGGCTTCATCTCTCTTATCGCCATGTTGAATCTCATCGCCATGTTGAATCTCTCTCATCCTGCCTCCATAGTCATGTGACCACAGCTCCTCTTTTAGAGACCCATGTAATGGGACTGGGCCCACCTGGAGAATCCAAGGTAATCTCAAGGTGCTGGACCCAATTACAGCTGCAAAGTGCCTTTTGCCACGTGAAGTAACACATTCACAGGTTCTGGGGAGCAGGATGTGGATATCTTTGGGGCGGGGAGCTTATTTTGCCGACTGTGCTGTACTTCTCCTCCTCTATGGTAACTACTGGTGACCACCCTCCTGGACCGTCTGGCTTTGCCGTGCTGCCTTCCCAACTGGCTGTTTTCTGGACCATGGCTGTGGCAGCCTCATTCGGGAGCTGGTGGCTTCTCCAATGGGCGGGCAGCTTCTTGATGATGGATCAGGCAGGGGCTCCATTAGTGACCCAACGTTACCGGGTGGCTTGGCGTGTGACCCAGCAGCTCCGTAAGCCATGTTATTTTATATCCTTTTCTGCCGAGTGGATCCTGTTGTCTGCATCTGAACCCAGACGCGTGGTCTCAGTGCTAGAACCTTGTGTGCGTCGCCCTCTCTCTTTTCTGAGCTCTGCTTATTTCTGAGGATGAGGCATCACCAAGACAACACGAAATCGGCGTAGCACTTGGGAAGGTAGGAATCATCCCAAAGTGGCTTCAAATGCTACCAGTAACCTTCTAAGCTACAGGTAAGGCATTGCTGCTCAAGGGTTAGCAGCTGGCAGTTGGCCTGGAGCCTTCGTGTACAGGAGTTAACCTTGAACCTCCGCATACAGCAGGGCACCTACTGTGTGTCACGTTAATCAGAAGGTAACCGGCACAGTTAAGGCCAAGGCCACGTCACTCCAGGCCTTCGTATGTAGCAAAAAGTGGGGAACTCACAAGCTCCACTGGGAATAACCTCTTGGGAACTGCACTAGCTCCACGAAACTTTGAATTTATCCCTCCAGTTCGGAGAAGGGAAAAAGCATGTGCCCCTGGTGTTCGTGTGTGCTGCTGTTGTGTTTATAAGGTGCCCTCCCCACCCCGCAGCAGGCTCCTGCCCTTGCCTCCCTTCCAAAACTCCTCCTAGAGGACAAGGACAGAAGGAAAGAAGCTCGAAGAGAATGGGGTCATTGTTCCTTCAGTTCCTTCCTGGACAATTTGCTTGAGAAGGAAGAGATCACCTCCAGGCTAGAGGTGAAGGCCAATGGCATTCAATTCAAAAGAGAAACGACAGAAACGAGAAGGAGTGACACCACACTGGCTTTCTGCGCGCAGGCTACTTTTTGGAATGCTCAGCGCCGGCTTTGTTTCAGCATTTCTCGGCCTTATTAATAGCCCTGTTTCATAATTATTCCCATCTGACCTTCTCTGCCAGGCATGCCTCCGCACCGTCCCGAGCTTTCTTACTACCTTCAGTGTGGATCTTCAATCTGGGTCACGGGCAGTTGGTTAGTATTTGATGCCTGCCATTTGCTCCCCACACATGCAAAGCCCCGAGGGCACAGGAACAAGGGAAACAGAGCCTCTGGGTCCTCAGGGAGCTCACAGTCTTTCCTTTTCCATCCCATTTGTCTGTATGCCTACACCAGGCTCAGGAACGAAATCTCCACCGGCTGCTCCCATCACAGCCTTCTTCTCCTCCCCTGACCTCATAGCCCTTATTTCTAGGATGACCGTGTAACTTATTGTCCAAACTGGAACACTTCTGAGCGAAAGAGGGTGCTAGGAATAATTATGCTGCTGCGTCACAAGATGCGGACGGGGCAAACCAAGACGTGTGGACGGCACACTGCTCAACATGACTGGGTTCTTCCTACTTCTCTTCCAGACTGTGCACCCCCTGGAACCTACCTACAATCAGTATCTTACACTTTTATACCAAATGCAAACTCTAGCTTCGGCCCGAGCCCAGAACAGTTGCTCAGTAAACAGGTGCTTAAATCAAAAAAAAATTTAGCACTCCCCTACATTACGACGTAACACTGCGGGCTTGGACTTCAAATCCACTCAGGAAATGAACATGACTGTTAATCACTCTATTATATTTTAGAATGCTGAACAGTGTGAAAAATATTCCTTTGTCTAAGACTCCCCCCTCCTTGCTCTAGCAGAGAGCGTGTTTTGGTCTCGCGGAACACGACACAGACACATTGCCCCTCCTCTGCTTTCACTGTTAAAAAAAATCTAATTTCCTTTTTAATTAGTGTAATGAACATGTGAAAATATTCAGTGTCACCTAAACAATGCACAATAAAATAAATTGCCGTGGCTTCTTTTCCTGATGGTGTCCAGCGTTTCCAATGAGGGAGGGCAACCCAGCGTCGGGCCATGCGTCAGATGATCTTTTCTAGAGAACCTGCGAAACTCTAAGGAAAACATCTATGATTTTTAGGGAACATTTCCAACGGAAGTGATGAGTGTACTGTGACCAAAGAAAACAGCAACAACAACAACTCCTGGCCATTCACGCCATTAACCCAGAGAGGAACTTGGTGGCCTCGGAGAGGAGATCCAGAGAGGGAAGCGGGCGTGTGGGTGTTTCCATATGAATTCACTGAAGATAAGCGTGTCGAGTGATTCCGCTTAGTGGGAACTCGAAGGCTTCCGTGTACACAATGTTGAGGTTTTCATTTTCAGGGGGAGAAAGCTGTCTCAAGAAACGATAAGGATATGATTTCACAAGTGGGGAGAAATGAAAAGCCAGAGGCGGGTTCCCTCCAGGGAACGGGGAAAGGCACACCATCGTTTTCCTTTCTGAACAGATCTTTCCAATAATCACACTGTGGGGTGTTTACGTGACAACTGCTTTATGACACCATTCTGCATCCAGATTTGCCTTTGGGGAGCCAATTATGTGTGGCTGGTCTCTCCGTACCTCCTCTCCCCACCCCCACCCCCGATTCCCTTGTTTCATTGTCTGTTTTCAGCTGGTATTCTTTTCTGGTTGAATGGCCACAAACACAAGCTGTCCATCTCCTCCAGCTCCTGGAGTTCGGCTTGGCAGATGAAAATAACCTTGGTAAAGAAGCTGTTCAGAAGCACGAGGCCCTGCACAGGCCACCAGTGCAGAGGAAGCTCAGATGGAAAGTCAAATCTGTTGCCCCAAGGAGCACCCATCGTGTTAAATCACACGGACTTTCACTTCTACACCGCTTCCTCCCAAGAAAAGAAACTGGTTTTAGACTTCTTACTTCTTTCCAGAATGAAAACAAAACAGCTTTTTTATTCCCCCCGCCCCCCCCCTCCAACCCGCTGAATGCAGTGAACAGTAAAAGACAACACTGGTTTGCAAACCCTTCGGCCCAAGGGACCATCGTTTGCTTCCTGCAACCACTTACTATAAATCGTGCAGGCTGTTCCGCTCACTGTGCATAACTGCCTTTGTCTGTGTTCTAGTCTCTTGACACTGAGGGATGAGCCAATAATCCGTGAATTAGACCAAAATATAACAGAGAGGTGACTTGGGTGCATTTGGAAGTCGGCGAGTGGTTGGTATCACAGCTGGGCAGGGGTTTTGCCATAGTAGGGATGTTCCCACTTAGTGACCTCAGATTCAGGGCAAGACACCGGCAGTCACGGGCAGGACCCCAAGCCAACGGACTTCAATGCTAAAGAGTGGGATTTTTATGTGAGTTTAGCTACCCCCATGTATAGATATAAATAAATAGCTCCCTCCAGGCCCCCTTGGCTTCTCTAGGTCACTTGTGAAAGGGGATAGGTCCCTTTTCTGCTGGAAATAATTTTACTTCGCAGTCCACAAAAGGAAGGAGAGCCATTTCTGGAATCTGTGTCTGGGTACTCAGAGTGCCATGAGAGTCCTCAGCGCATGCTTTCGGTTTTTCCCTGCTCTAGCTTAGTATTTCTTTATATTTATCCTAACGGTAAGATACTCAGAGCAAAATGTCATGTTGGAGTGTCAGAGACAGAAGCAATACTGATTGGGGGTCTTTTTGGAAAAGCCACACACACAGCTTGTGTTTACTAAACACATTCTCCAACGTTCAGGTTTTCAGATGTTTGGACAGACACGTGTTTTACCTTCTGGGGGAAGAGCCCTAGCTTGGCAGGATCTGAAGTGAAGGGCAGGCCAGGCACCGGAGGCTTGACCCTGAGGGCTGGGCTGGGAGGTAGTGGTGAAGAGGGGGGAGGCCCTTTTCCCTAGCTGCTGTTACCCTGGCTGGACCCACCCCTGCAATTTGCTCCTACAGAAGGGGAATGGTTACTGGCTGCTTCCTAAGTAACCACTGGAGAATAGCCTGGCCATGCTGGTTCTTAGAGTTCACAGTGACGCCACCTGCTTGTGACAGCCGCTAAAACAGATAGATGGAAACAATGGGGGAAGCCGGTGGTTGGTGGTTGGTAGCCGGGGAGCTCAAGAGTCTGGTCCAACAAGACTAGGGGAGCAAGAGGAAGCAGGCAGATAAGCCAATACTGGGGTGGGGGTGGAAAGGAGAGGAGGAACATTCTCAGAGCCAGAGAAACCTGGCAGAAAACAAAAAGGAAGGAATGACCGTGTGTCAACCAGGTAACACAGGGGCGAATGCTGGCACAAGAAGCCCAGCCCCAGCCCCGCAGAGAGGGCCAAGTGCAGTGTCTTTGGCAATGGGGGCAAGGGTCAGTCGCAGTCCTAGAACTTCAACCAAGGACACGGATCTGAGCGTGTAAGAGGTGGCGGCAGGAGGAAAGGCAGCCCGACGTGATTTCTCACACTGTCCTGACGGTCCCCCGCCCCCAATCAAAAGCTTCGACGTTTCCGCTCGGTCACTCGAGCAACACGTGGGTATCTCTGGGACGAGAACCTTCGAGGCCGCCAATGCCTTCTCTGAGACCCTCCCCCCGCCTCCATCGCCCGGCTTTCTGGGTTTTCCACCTGCTCTCCGCCCCCCGGGGAGCTGCCCCTTCGCACTGGGGACTCGCACCGGGCGCTTCTGGCACCGTAACATCTGGGTGGCTTCCGCCTGCGCAATTTCAGGCAGCGCCCGCTCCCTTACACGTGAGCTCTTCTCTCTCTGCTCCCTACCCCCTGGGGAGGGGACAGGAGGCTACAGTGTCGCCGGTAACAGAGTTGCACTTGCTCTTCTCCTAACCCCTCCCAGGCCACGGGAACTTGCAGGGCGCTCCGGGTCCTCAGGTGCATCGCCCTTCCCCCCATCTTTGCAGACACAGGTCGCCCGCCGCGCTCGCCTCTTCTCCCGTTTGTCACCTCGCCCACCCGCGCCCTCCCCACCCGGGCAAGGGGATTTCAGACACGCGGGGAGGAGGCTGGGTCATAGCCGAGCTCAACCCCGGCAGCCTCGGGACAAGTTCAGACGCTGGACACCGAGATCCCAGCCCCGAGCGGGACTCAGAGCGCCGGAAGTCGCTGGGTGACAGCGGGCCGCGGGACCCGCCCGAGGGCGTCCGCGCCCGCACCCCCGGGAGCCTCTCCCCCGCCCCCCCGCTCGTCCGGCCGTGCGCCCCCCCGCCCCCACCCCGCTCCAGGAACGCCCCGGGACCCGGGGCACTGCCGCGGGCTCCTCACCGTCCCCGCGGCCAGTCCTCCGCTCCCCCCGGGCGCCCCTCGGCTCCGCCTGCAGGGGTGCGCGTGCCCCTGTTCGCTCGGCAACTTCGCGCCCCTCCCCTGCGGGCAGCGGACGCGCGGACCCTCCCGGGCGCACGGACCTCAGCCGGGCTGCAGGCAGACCCAGCAGCCGGAAAGAACCCGCGAGAGGTGCACATACCTAAAGACGGAGGCTCCTTGTCATGACCGGGGACCGGGGGCTCTCGGGCGTGTGTAAGAGCCTCCGGCCAACGCGACGCCCCGAGCCGCGCTCGCCCCGCGGGGGTGCGGGGACAAAGGGCCGCGGGGAGCCGCGGGGACCCTGCGCGCAGACCCCAGCCGCCCTCCCGCGTCCGCTCCCGGCAGCTGCGGCGAGGGGTGCGCGACGCTGGCGGAGCCGAGCGCGCGGGCGGAGGGGAGGGGGGGGCGGGGAGCCGGCGCAGGGGAGGCGCGGCCGCGGGCCCGGCGGCGTCGGCGGAGCGGGGAGGGGGCCGGGGGAGACAGCTGCTCGACAGTCGCTCGGGCCGACTCCGCCGGGCTGCGCTTTGCTACCCGCCTGCAGCCGATGGCGGGCGCGCGGGGGAGCCAGCCGGCTGCAGAGTGCACGGGGGCGAGAGGGCAGGGGAGGCCGAGGCGAGCGAAGACCCCTCCAGCTCACCTTTGGGGATTTGGGAGAGAGGCTGTGCCTGGAAAACGCGCGGGGGTGGGGTGTGGGGCGGCAGCGGCGGTGTGTGTGTGTGTGTGTGCGCGTGTGTGTGGTTGGGGGTGGGGTGAAGTTGGTTGCTCAAGGTAAGAGTTGTGTTGGAAAGCCCCCCGGGGAGGTCGGCCTTGAGTGGGCACTGCCCTAGGCTTGTTTGGGTAGACAGATCCTGTAGTGGTGGGGAGAAACGGTTTTTATTTTGTTTTGCTGGATTTGACCTTTGGGAAACACATTCCCATTTTGGAGTGGGAACTCTAGGAGACCGGGAGTCTCTAAGGCCCCAGAGATGAGGTCTCTGCCACCTGCTTAAACAGGTGTGCTGTGCTTCAGTTTCCTCATCCGTAAAGCCACCGTCCTGTACAAACTGTGGCTTTAGGATACGTGAAACAGAACAGCACCGCCAGCCCCAGCTTGGGATTCGGTAACTTTGTGAGGGAGCTCGTACGAATGGATGAGCTTTGTGGCCCCTGGGTGGCTCAGTTGGTTCAGCTTCCCACTTCGGCTCAGGTCACGATCTCTGGGTCTGTGGGTTCGAGCCCCGCCTGGGGCTCTGGGCTGACCGCTCAGAGCCTGGAGCCTGCTTCGGATTCTGTGTCTCTCTCTCTCCCCCTGCATGTTCTTGCTCGGTCTGTCTCTCAAAAATAAATAAACATTTAAAAATTAAAAAAAAAAAAAAAGGAATCCATGAGCTTAGACAATGAGCAAAAGGGAACATTCCAGAAGACTGTGTCAACACCAGAACACCTATATCCAGTTGTGGTAAGGAGACTGCATATTCCCAGGCCCGGAGTAGGAACAGCCAAAAACACAGCCTGATCAACTAATCACAACCCACCGAAGGATACGATAGAAGCAGAGGGTGCCGGATGCCTAGAAAGGCCACCCAAGGGCAAGCACTGGTCACCCTGTCTCTGCTTTAGACCGGGAAAGGAAGTGAGTGCCTTGACGTCTGAGCCTTTGGTTTTTCAAGACACCACCTCTCTTTGCCCTTCTTTTGACTTAACAAAATAGTTTCTGACAGCACTCAGTCTTCCCACGCGGGCGCTCCTTCAGAGGAGAAAACGTGTGCATCACATGACAGGAACGTTCCAGTCTGCGTGGCCAGCTAGTCTTTGTATGTTTTCAATAGTGGTATTCTTTTCTTTTTAAATTTTTTATTAAAAATCTTTTAAAAAAATGTTTATTTAGAGACCATGCGAGAGACAGAGCACGAGCAGGGGAGGGGCAGACAGAGGGAGACACGGAATCTGAAGCAGGCTCCAGGCTCCGAGCTGTCAGCACAGAGCCCGATGCGGGGCTCAAACTCACGAACCGTGAGATCATGACCTGAGCCGAAGTCAGACACTCAACTGATTGAGCCACTCAGGCGCCCCCCCTTTTTTTTAAGTTTATTTATTTATCTTCAGAGAAAGAGAGCCAGGGCAGGGCACAGAGAGAAGGAGAGAGAATCCCAAGGAGGTTGTATGCTGTCAGCACAGAGCCCGACACAGGGCTTGAACTCACGAACCGTTGGATCGCGACCTGAGCTGAAACCCAAAGTCGGATACTTATCTGGCTGAGCCCCCTGGGCGCCCCTCATTATTGGTATTCTGGTCAATAGGAAAGTCCCTCGTGAAGTTGGTTGACTTGAGCCAGTCCTTGCTATGTCGAACACTCCAGTTCGTTGACGGGCTTCTTCTATCCTTGGCTTTGGAATGGGCACTTCATGGTATCATTTATTCCTGACTATAATTCTGCAGTAGGCATTATTACACTCACTTCATGGATGGGAAAACCAAGATTCAAGAGCGTTAATGTGACTTGCCCAAGGTGGTGTTTTAAACAGCGATGTTTGTGACAATTTGTTATATGGCAGCAGATGACCAATACAGAAAGAGCAGTCTATTAAAATATGAATATGTTGTGGTCACTCTCCTGCTTAAAACCCTGTATGCCCCATTTCGTAGGGTAAATCCCAACTGCATACAAATGTTCCCAAGTCCTTGCAGCCTGGGGTCCCCCCCACCCCCTTACTAAGCTCCAGCCACAAGGGCTTTCTTTCAGTTCAGTAAACAAGCCCGAGCCACTGCTCAGAGAGGTCTTCCTTGCCCGCCCACATCTCTAAGTATATCCTTCCCTCCACTTATTCTTTTTCAAAATCCTCTTTTTTTTTTTTAGCACTAATTATAAATTGTAATGGTCTGATTTGCCTTTTTGCTCGTTTCTTGTCTCTCTTTCCCAGGCCCGTGAGATCACATGGACGGAGAGCATTTCTGTCTTAGGTGCTGTAACCCAGCACAGGGCAAGAGCTCGGTACCTTCCTCCCATTCTGGAGCACTCCTTCTTCTTGGTGGGTCCTTTTATTTCCCTTGTGAACCCCGCCCTCCCCGGCAGCCTCTCTCCATCTTTGTAATCTTTTCCCCTGTCCCCATATGGGAAACTCATCAAGATCCAGTTTAAACAGTCCAGTCTGTTTCTGCTTTTCCGGGGTCCCTTGTCCCCCTTTCCTGCTGTCCTCACCACAGAACTGTCACAACATCTTAGATCTTAGCATCTCTGGACATGCAGTGCCCCTTGTACCTTGGACTGTAGCTATTTGCATAGAGTCTGATGCTTCCAGACATTTCTGCATTTACCTCACTCTGGACAAGAACACCTGGAGAGGAGCACAGAGGTGCAGTAGGAATTTGGGGAGAAAGGGGTAAAGAGCTATTGCACGTTAGCCTTGGTGCTGATAGGGCTGTGCAGTGGGGGGCAAATATCCACCCTTGGGGATAGTAGACTTCTCATCTCCCCCCCATACTTGTCCGCTCCGGCTGCCGTAACAAAATCCCACGGACCGGGGAGCTTAAAGGACAGACGTTTATTTCCCCACAGCGCTGGGGGCTGGAAGTCCAAGATCAAGGTTCTGGCTGATGTGGTTTCTGGGGAGGACTCCCTTCCCCGCTTGCCGAAGGCCATCTTCTCCCTCCGTCCGCACACCGTCTCTCCTCAGTGCGTGTGCAGAGACAGCAGTGAGCTGTCTGGTGTCTCCCGCACGAGGACGCTCGTCCTCGTGCATCGGGCTCCACCCTCACGACCTTATTTCCCTTCAACTACTTCCTTACTCCAAATACAGCCAGACCGGGAGCGAGGGCTTCAACACGGGAATCTGGGGGAACACAAATGTTCAGTCCACGACACCCCCTTCCCAACTCCCTGCCTTCCTGATGAGGCACGGGGCGGTTGTAGACGTCACACAAATTTTATGGGGGTTGGGGGGGAGCGGGCGGAGGATGAAAAGAAGGATCGGCATTGTCTCACTTGAGCCGACAACAATCCCTTTTTCTATTACTGTCCCCATTTGAAAGATAAGAACGCTGATGCTCTGACAGGTTAGAAAGTAACATGGTGGCTGTCACAAAGGTGGGGCTGTTACTCACAGTCAGAGGTGATACACATTTGGCTCTCTGTGTGCTCTAGGACATTCTACTCCCCACCCCGGTTTCCCCCTTTGGGCTTGGGTAGGTTGCTGGGGCTCGGGTGTGCGGGTGGGGGCAGGGGTGGGCACATTCAGAGCTAGAGGCCAGGGGACTGGGAGAGGCATGGAGGGACTGGGCAGCACAGGTCTACGCAAGCAGGACACAATCCTTAGTGGAGTGTCTAGTGCGAATCCCAGAGCCCAAGGGCACATAACCAGATCGAGTCCGCACCAGGACCAAGGTCTCCCGGTGCGTAGTCCAGCCACCTTCACGCTCCCTCTCCAATCACTGCCCCTGCTGTGGTCACTCCAGGGTTCATTCCTGGGTGGTTATTTCCCCTGTCTCCCCACTCTCTCTGTTAGAACACCACCTCCTTCTTCCAGGGATCCCTATGATAGCCTAACCAGGATGCTTCTATCGCGAGACGTCACTGATGCGAGCATTCGGAGACTCCTTGGTTGAGCCCTTGTAAGTTCGTCCAGGGACACAGCGACTCCCAGAGCTGGTCCGGCACTGGGGGTGGGGATATTAGAGAAAACTCTGCTAGTTGTGGGACTTTACATCACTCTTTCCTGCCAGTGGAGAGACATGGTTCTCCTAGGGGAGAAAGAGTTTGACACAGACACCCCCCTCCCCTCCACTGATGTCAGTCCTAACTGAAAACACCCCAAGGTACCGGAGAGAGCTGTTGTTTCAACTAAGGGCAGGAGACACGGAGGGGGACACGAAGGTAACCCATCTCGTGGAGCGGGGCATGAGGACACTGTAAATAACTGGGGTGAGTGTTATGAGAGAGGAAGGAGTATGGATGCTATGGGAACAGCGATTATTTCTGGTTCCATAAAACAGGGCGTTTGAACTTCAGCAGTACTGACAGGGGTCTCTTTCAATCACTGAATTTTATCCCGCTTTTCCCTCATGGGCATTGGTTCAAGCCAGGTTTGGGTTGGGGAATGGCATTGGCCCAGCCAGCCTGGGGGTTCTTTCTGCCATCAGTCCATCCTCGTAAACACACAGTTCCTTGGGGAAAGCAGAGGAGCATCTAAAAGGCAACCAACTTATTTTCTGGACTTAGCGATTCAGATATTTAATACAGAACTCGGAGCACGCCCAGAGACCCGCTGGGGCCACGAAGCGACACTGATGGAAGGTGTCGGAGATTCCGTGACATCTAGTGACCCCTCTCCATTTACACTCCTCTATATTCCTTCTGCCCATGATGCTAGTGCATTCTGGCTTCTCCTCTTGGTCCAGGGGGTAGCCAGATACACGTGAGATCTAAACTCTCTTCGTAACTGTGGTGCTTAGTATCCATGTGGACAGCAGATCTAACATCCTGATTTTGGAATTCCTTCTCTACTCTTCTGACCTTCCTCCATAGGCATCCGACCACCCAAGTGCATGGCCAGATCATGGCTTGGAAGGCTGCCAGCCCTAAGATTCTTGAACCCCTTCCTTATACTGTAACTCTCTTACCCCCTGCCTTGCTCACATCTGCTGAATTCTTCATTTGCTGCTCTGATCAATCTTTCTCTATTCCTTTTTGTTTTTCATTTGCTAACTTAGGAAGTGCATGAGAAGCACTGTGGGGAGGAGTTTAAAGTGCAGATTTTCGAGTTACCCTCTCTCCCGTTCCAATTTAGTCATTAAAAAATTTTTTTTAACGTTTATTTATTTTTGAGAGACTGAGAGAAAGAGCAGGCACGGGGGAGGGGCAGAGAGAGAGAGAGAGAGAGAGAGAGAGAGAGAGAGACAGAATTTGAAGCAGGCTCTAAGCTCTGTGGGGCTCAAACTCATGAGCCGTGAGATCATGCATGACCTGAGCCAAAGTCAGATATTTAACCGACTGAACCACCCAGGAGCCCCTCCAATTTAGTCATTTTAACAGGCGCATGGACAACTCTGGTGCCGTTGTCTCAGAAGGCACTGTTCTGGATAAGACCCAAGCAGGTGCCCAGTGCACTTGGCGCTATAGTGTGGTTCTAGAAGCTTCTTCAATACACCCTACCACCCTTAGGGCACTGCTGGCCCTGAGTTTGGCTCTTCCAGCTATGCTCTGTGTCCAAGGAACAGCCCTGTAGAGAGTCTTGCACTTGGTGACGCTTAGGTTCTATTTTGGTTCTGCCAATAGAAAGCTCAGGGCAGATCTTGACCTTTGAAATCTCAGTGTCCTCACCTGTCGAATGAAGGGTTTGCCAAGTGTCCTTTAGGCTCTGACATTTGACATTTTATGCTGCCACAGTTTTTGCTCGAATTTCCCACTGCCTGGAAATTCTCTGCTGAGAATCACCCATCGCTTTTTCTCTGACCTTTGATGTTTGTCTCTAGAAATCCTGCCTCCCCTATGAAGCCCTGTTCACACACCGCCTCCTTCATGGAGCCTTCCCTGGCCCGCCATGCTGTCCCTGCATTCTCCTGGAAGTACGGTGTCCCGTGAGCACAGACCCAGTCACATAATTTCTTTCTGTTACAGATCTTTGGTCCACTTCTCCTCATTAGTGCCCATGTCCCTTGATGTCGGGAACCATGCTGCTTTCAGTAGTGGAAGCTTTGTATTAACGGGTGTAGAGGACAGTCAGTAAACACCGACCGCGGAATGACAGCATAGCATGGGCCCTGCTGGCTTTCGTCACCGTTTCCCCCGGAAAAGAGCATAATATGCCCGCATTGATTGATGCCAGAACTATACCTACAGAAGCATGCTTTAGCTTGACAGATGACAGCCGGGTCCTGCTGACTGCTTTCTGAACTGCGGAGAGCAAGACCCCATTTTCCTTTGCCTGTGTCTGGAACTGATGATAAGGTTCTCAAGGGAGCAGACATCTCAGGCTGTGATTTCCTCACCATTGTCACACGTATCTGCTTGCACAATGGGAAACGTGTTTGGCCAACGTCCTTAGCGTTTGAGTGCGTCCCAGGAATGAATGTCTCAGGGGTGCTGAAATCAGGCCTATGCACTTGGGCATCTGATCGCGACCCTCCACCCACCTCCACCCCTGCCTCTAGCTTCCACACCAGGTGACCTGGAAGGCGATGTGGGTAGGAGGTAGTGAGCAGAATGTTTCCCGGCAAGAAACAAAATGTGCCCTAAATGTAGCCAACAATCCCCTTCTATCCAGAAACTTGAGATTAGGTGCTCAGACATTATGTTACAGCGGACGTAATTCTCTGCTGTAATATCATTTGGATTAAAAAAATTTTTTTAATGTTTATTTCATTTTTGAGAGGGAGACAGAGAGAGAGCATGAGTGAGGGAGGGGTGGAGACAGAGACAGAGAACTGAAGCAGGCTCCAGGCTGTCAGCACATAGCAGGATGTGGGGCTCGAACCCATGAACATGAGATCATGAACGGAGCCAAAGTCAGATGCTTAACTGACTGAGCCACCCGGACGCCCCCGTTATAATACCATTTGGACCAGCAGTTACCAATTTTTTGGTCTCAGGACCTATTACACAATAACATAAGCTAGACAAGTCATTTTATATTTTACATAATATGTATGTATATGTGAGATATATACATATATGTATATGTATGTATGTGTATATATATATATATATCACACACACACACACACGTGTGTGTGTGTGTGTGTGTGTGTGTGTGTGTGTGTACACATAACATAATCTAGGCCAAATCCCTTTACGTTTAACAAAATTATTGAGAGTGGTGCCTGGCTGGCTCAGTAGGTAAAGCATCTGACTCTTGATCTCTCAGGGACATGAGTTCAAGCCCCACGTTGGGTGTGGAGCCTACTTAAAAAAAAAATTACGGAGGACCTCAGGGAGCTTATGAAAGAGTGTTGGGAAACATCAGGGGTCCTCAGACCGCATATTGAGAAGCTCTGATCTACCCTGACCAACATTTTGGCAGAATGTTAACTTTGCAAATTCCTAGAGCCGCAAATACTTTAACGCGGAAGGTAAACAGCATACGTTTAATTCACTAAATGTTATTGCACAAAGATGTTAAACTATAAAATAATTTAAAAATGGCTGCAGAAGTGATTGGAAACCGTCAGCACATATGTGTAGACATAATGCTAGGCATTTGATACGGGAGCTTTCTTGAGGGTTCTAAATGGACTCACTTTAGAGGAAATCTGCCCCCTTTTCCTCATTAGCAGGGAAGCCATAAAAGAAGAGGTTTGTCCTTAAGGTTCTCCAAGGTGATTTATTGATTTACCTATTGTAAACAGTTGCCTGTTGATGATTGAAAAAAATGTAAAATCTGCTTGTATTCATATTTAAAAATTCTTCTTTTTTAAAATATTATTTATTTTGAGGCAGAGAGAGAGAGAGAGAGAGAGAGAGAGAGAGAGAGCGAGCGGGGAGGAGCAGAGAGAGAGGGAGAGAGAGAATCCCAAACAGGCTCTGCATTGACAGAGACGGGGCTGGAACCCACAAACCAGGAGATGATGACCTAAGCCCAAAACAGGAGTCAGCCGCTTAACCAACTGACCCACCCAGGCACCCCTCAAATTCTTCCTTCTGCAGATCACTCGTTTAGTTGTTGTCACGTCCCTTTCCATTTTAGGCCAGAGCCACTGTTGCACAAGACCCCGTTCAATCCCTTTCCTTCCTACCGCCCCTGTTATGCAAAACACCTTCCCAGACGTCAGTCCCTCCCTGATTCGAAGAGCGAGACTGTTAACGTCAGGAGGGGACTTCAGGAGGCAGCACAGGCCGGGAAGCCACATTATCGAGCGCTCTGTAAAGCCTCACCATCGTCACGGACGTTACTTGGGAGTCCAGTTCGGTCTGAACCAGGTCCCTGTGAGCTGAAGCGAGCGGTCACCACTCCTGGAGCGCTGGTAGAGCGAGCTGCAGCGTGTGGGACAGCGGGGGACGCAGGAGAAAACCCCGAGGACCAGGCAGGTGCTCTAGACCCCGCTCGTGGGCTCCCAGCTGTCGGGCGGGAAGGCCTGTGTTCCTTCCTCCAGGCCTGGAAACCATTCGCCACCCTTGCTAGCTTCCGGGTCCACGCCTCTGTCCTTCCTACGTCATCCTTTCACAGCCTACGCCCCTCACCCCAATGCACATTTTACCCAAAATCAGGATCGTCCCCCACCCCCCACCCGGTTTCATCTTGCAGAGGTGAGAGTGGAAATCCGACTCCCCAGGCACAGCTGGCTCAACCCATAGAACCTTCTTTGGCAGCAGGAACCCGGCCTGGCCCCGTGTCCCCGCTTCCCTTCTTTGCTCACACTCAATCCACGGCTCCAGCGGCTGTGGATGGGGGCTGTGACGCCAGGACAGGGCGCTGTCCCCCTCCATAATTAGCCAGGCAGCAAGGCTGCTGCAATGTCCCTCCGTTGACAGTGCTCTTGAACCGAATAAATTATTCACGCCACCAAAGTGTAATTGGCTGCCACGTTCAAAATAGGTCATTCACACTCAGGCTGCTGGAGGCGAAGATTTCGCGGCTATGGCAGCAAATCCGAGCGCTTAGGTTTAAGCAAATCTCCAGAGAAAGTGGCTTCTCCAAGCAACCCCCCCGCCGTTACATATCTTTCATCGAGTCCTGGTGACGTTCATTAGCGGCAGCGCGAAGAGGCTGAAACAGCTATCTGCAGGCAGGCTGGGGTGCCCGGGGTGCGGGGTGGGGGTGGAAGGCTTTGTTCAGCCTCTTCCTGCGCTGACACTTTCTCCGTGAGCCTCAAGGGGCTCCTTGGGGAAAAGCAATGTGAACAGGTGCTCGTGTTTGTTCTTTGCGCCCAAGACGGTGGCCAAGTCAGAAGGAGGACGTAACCGCTGGGCACCAGCAGGTTTTACAAGCGTGAATGTACGTGCACAGGCCTGTCCGAGGAGTGCCTCTCAGCCCCGGGTGAGAATTCAAGGTCAACAGCTGTGGCTGCGTGCCCCTGCGTTTCAGGTCCGAATTCACAGACATTTGGGCCTCTTTGCTGCTCAGAATACACTTGCCCTCTTGTTGGCATAGATGTGCCATTCAGCTCAAGTGCCTGCTGGAGTCCAAATATTTGACCGGCTATTTGAGTGTTTGGAGAGTTGCTCATGTGTTGATGCGTTCCTTTAATGGTTTTTGAGGATACCACAGATTATCTTACAGGAGGAAGAACATTTCCCCCCAGGATTAGAACAAAGAGAAGCGGTTGAACATGTAGCTTGGGGGGTTTGACTTAAAATAAAAGCGATTGCGCTGGTTGCTAGCTCTTGACTGAGAAATGGACGTGTAACTGAGAAAAGCTGATAAATCTCCTTGGGGAAGGGAAAGAAGAGAGTTTAGCAGTGGGATTGACCCCTCGTCTGCCTTCTATTAGGAAGATAGACTGGAAATCTCTTCAGGTCTCCTCCGGCAGAGGTTCTATGCCTGTGTAGCCTCGGAGCAAGACGGAGAGAAATGCAAGCGTTTCACTTGGTAAGCGTAGCACCCAATGTCAGGGGCCACGTTTGGACGCGCCTCCACGACTGTCAGCTTCGCAAGGGCATCAAGCTCTCGCCTTCAAATACGCACCTGCGAGAAGTCTGCCCTGATCACCCAGCCCTTCCCCTCTGATCTGCCTTTTAATCTCCCTTTCGTGTCTGTAAACACCTCGTATTGCGTTCTTGAACACCTGGTTTTATGGAACAGCCTGTATAGGATCCTCTTAAGCTAGAGATGTGTCTGTGAGTAACTTTCAGTTATGCATATGCCGCTCTATCGTCAACGGTGCCACAGATGTTTCCTGAGTGCCCACTATCCTGGGGCCTTGGAGTGGGACTTCGTCAAGTCAGCCACTATCTATACACCATGAACGTCACTGTCCCGAACCGGGCTCCCGATCCCCGGCCATGGCCTGCTCTTCCGCACCTCCAAGCCCCCTCCTCCGGCAGCCTTCCTCCTCTGAGTAAAGAGCCCCGTGATCCTTCCAGATGCTTGGGCCAAAGCCTTGGAGTTGTCCTCGGCAACTCCCCCCCGCCCCTCACCTCCAGAATTAGTTAGTGTCAGGCCTGAGAAGGGCCCCGTCAGCTCTCTTCTGGAATATCTCAAGTCTCCCAAGTGGCCTCCCTGCCTTTGCCCTCTAAGCCCCCACCTTTATTTTCAAGACAAGTCAGAATGATCCTTTTGAAACGCAAATCAGATTATGGCACTTTGCTCAACACCCTCTAAAGCCTTCCATCCCCACAGAGCAAAACCTCAGACCCTTACAACGGCCTGGAGGACTTTACAAGGGCTGGACGCCCCCCTCCACCCCCCACCGGCCACCCCTGGATCTCATCTTCGCTGCTCTCTGCTCATGCACGTTGTGCTGCAGCCACGCCGGCCCCTGGCTCCTCCTAGAACACTCTGCCCCAGAAGTGCGGGACAGACCTACAGTTCATCAAGCCTCCGGGTCTTTGTCAGCAAAGGCCTCCCTGACCACCATGTTCTATCCTTCTCAGCCGGCACTCAATTTTTCTTCATAACGCTTCTCTCCTCTGACACATCCTATCTTTACTTGCTTGTCTAGCGTCTGGCCGCCTTTCACTACAATACAACTTCATGAGGGCTGGGCTTTGTTATGTTTCACTGCTGGCCCGGGAGCCGACAAGAATTGAACCTAGTGCATGGTAGACATTCAATACGTTTTCTCTAAACAGCCAAAAAAGTAAATCTTATATGCCTCCATAGTTCATAACCTCCTGAGGGGGACTGCCTCTTCTGATGATTGCGACTCCTTTCAAGAGCTTCCTCAGGAAGTGCTCATCTCAAAATATATTTACGCAGAGATTCTAAAAACTGATTCCCAACCAGGCAGAAATTGGTGGAAAGAATTCCCATACCTGACTCTTACACATTTGTTTCGAAGAACACAGTCTTTCTAGGATTGTATCAGGTACGCCCAGCCGTGGTCAGAATCCGCTCCCCGGAACCACTTCTGTCTCTCACGGAACTTCCGTCCCTACGTTAAATTTATGCGATTCAAGAAAAGGCAACTGTTCTGCAGACTTTCAGGAACCACCCGGTACTTCGCTGTCTTGTTTGTTTGTTTTAGTGTAGCTATTCCTAACTTTTTTAAAACAATGTGGAGATATATACATGTGGTAAAATACACAGAAGACTAACCATCTTAATAATTAAGGGTACAGCTCAGTAATATGGAATACATTCACGCTTTCTACCACCCTTCTCCAGAGCTCTCTTCATCCTGCAAAACTGAAACTCTACCCTTAAACAACCCTCGATCCCCCCTTCCCTGCCCTTGGCTACCGCCCTTGCATTTTCTGTTTCCAGAAATTTGACTATTTTAGATCATATAAGTGGACTCATACAGTATTTGGTGGGGCGTTATTTTATTTTTGTAACTGGCTTCTTTCACCTAGCTAATGACCTCAGGGTCATCTATGTTACAGCCTATTTTGGAATCTCCTCCTTTTTTATGACTGAATAATATTCCATTGCATATAGACCACATTTTGTTTGCCCATTCAGCCGTCAATGGACATTTGGGTGGCTTGCACCTTTTGACTATCGTGAATAATGCTGCTATGAACTTGAGTGTGCAAACATCTCTTCAAGACCCTGCTTTCAACTCTTTTGGAGGTGTACCCAGAAGTGGAATTTCTGGATCATATGATAATTGTCATTTTTTGAGGAGCTGCCATACTGTGTTCCACAGAGGCTGCACCATTTTACGTTCTCACCAACAGCGGACAATGGCTCCTTGACTGCTTTTAACAACAAGATATTTTCCCTTCCAGCAAGTTAGAACTACTCAACGCTGCCCAGTAGAGCTAAATATTCCTGCTGCTTCTCATGCTTAGCAACCAGGAGCCGAGTGGTCCCACTAAATGTGCATAAGTGTGTGGGGTGGTGCTTTTCCCTCACTCCTTCATGCCCATTTTGAAAAGGCTTCCTTGTCCTCCAATTAACATGCAGGCTAAGTGGACACACACTGGTCTGCATTACAGACAAAAGGCCGTGGACAAGAGCCAGCACTGTTTTGGGATGATCAAAGCTCTGCTAATCCCATGTAATCTTCTCATGCCAAGGTAATGTATTTCCACTTCTGATTTCTTTGAGTGATTCTACCCATGATGAACTGGGAGACTGGCGGTGATGTGGGGGGAAGAGCTGAGAATAGGACTGGAGTCATGCTCACACATCAGTCGTTCCTTACCAGGAGTTCCCGAGGGTTCCAGACCTTGGACACATGTGAACCCAAAGAGTCAAATGGGGAGAAAAATCCCTTGAAGTGATGCAGAGGTATATAGGTGGAAAGGACCCGGGGCGCCTGGGTGGCTCAGTCCGTTAAGCGTCTGACTTTTGCTCAGGTCACGATCTCACGGTTGGTGAGTTTGAGCCCCGTGTCGGGCTCTGTGCTGATGGCTCGGAGCCCAGAGCCTGCTTCAGATTTTGTGTCTCCCTCTCTCTGCCCCTCCCCCACTTGCACTCTGTCCCTCTCTCAAAAGTAAATATTAAAAAAAATAAGTGGAAAGGACCCTGGACACCCCCTGTGTGCTACTTTCTTTCACCTCATTCAACAATGGGCTGGGAGAACATGTCCCTAGTTCCACTGCGTTTCCTGCTTGAGTGGTATTGCCTTCTCTGGCCTCCCCAACCAGGGCACCCTGTCTGTGACTTTGCCTTGGACCACAGATTTTTCATCATCCTTCCAGTTGGTGTTACAGAGCAGTGTCATATGCTGACATATATTCTCTTAAAAAGAATATTTAAAGCAATAAAAGGGGAATAGAGCTCCTCTTAAATGGGGGTTTAAAAATTCTAAGACCTTCCCAGCACATGTGAAAAGGGGAAGAGCTGGTGGGAGACACAGTTAAGAAATCAATGACCTCAAGAGGCAACATGATTTGGAATTTTGGTAACATTGGCTTTTTCTATGAAGAGCCATACAGCAAATATTTTAGGCTTTGTGAGTCAAGAGGTAAAAACAAGGAAATTATGTAGATACCTCCACATAATGAGAGAAAACAAAATTATCACATATTTTTATCGACAAAATTTAAAATGTAATAATTGAGTACTTTTTTTGTTTCGCAATACTGGTCTGCTTAAGAGAAGAATGGAATTCTTCTTCTTTGGGATAACATTTCACCTAATTGGAGTTCAGTGTTTAGTGTTCTCCATCATCAACTCAATTGCAAATGTTCTTCTGTAAAAACCATTCTTTTCTTGGAGGCTGTGCGCAGAAACAGGCAGCGGGCTGGGAGTGGCCTGCAGGCTGTAGTTTGGTTGACTTGACTTCTGAGTAGGTCAAGATGGGGTGGAGGGCCACTGACTCACTGCGTGCGGTTCTCAGCGTTGCCTAGTAGGTTGTAAAGGCGTAAGCACCTGTCTTTCTGAAGTATCATGAGTGTTAGGAAGATGCACGGGGCTTTGTCCTCTCCTCTTCGCTGTAGCCTGTGTTGTAAATAACAGAATGCGTTGCTTTTCTCATGCAGATGACGATGCTCTTGACCTACCATCATCTGTCTCTCCAGGAGTGGGGAGGATTTGAGTTGACCCATCACTAGTCTACCCTGCCACAGCGGGTACAGTTTCTGCCCTCAAGGATCAGTTATGTGCACTGGTCATAACTTTCAGTGAGTGGTGCTCAATCAATATTTGTTGATGAGTTCACAGCAGGTTGATCGTATTAATTGTTCTCTAACCCGTGTAGAATGATTATTGAGCAACTGAGCTAACATATGTTCTCCTGTGCATGTGTGTGCACATTCACATATTTATAAAAAAAATATACACAAAGAGATCACCACAGTTTCTTCCAGGAGGTTTTATCATTGAAAATATTT
The DNA here is from genome assembly GCF_046562875.1 of Panthera onca. Taxonomy (NCBI): domain Eukaryota; kingdom Metazoa; phylum Chordata; class Mammalia; order Carnivora; family Felidae; genus Panthera; species Panthera onca. The sequence continues at coordinate 4,862,569 of NC_138343.1, read as the reverse complement.
TAGGGGCGCCTAGGTGGCTCAGTCAGTTAAGTGACCGACGCTTGGTTTCAGCTCGGGTCACGATCTCTTGGTTTTGTAGTTTTGAGCCCCACATCGGGCTCTGTGCTGACAGCATGGAGCCTGCTTAGGATTCTCTCTCTCTGTCCCTCTCCTTCTTGGGTGTATACACACACACACACACACATACACACACACACACTCTCTCTCTCTCAAAAAAAAAAAAAAAAAAAGAAAAAGAAAAAAGAAAGAAACTATTTTAAAAAGCAATGGAAATAAGAACCAAACAAAACACCACTAGAAGGGATGTTGTAGAAGCTTCATTTAATTGCTATCCTGAAATATTGTAACATGTATGTAATTCAAATTCCAATGGATGTTATCCTTAAATTAGAAATGTTTTAACAAATAAAGAGAGCCTAGCCTTTCTAAGATTACTGAGATGGGGGAGACAGTGTGCTATGTTTACTGCAAGTAAATATTTATCCAGGAAATAGAGACTGTATATTATTATAAACACTGGTAGAGACATGATTTCTGATGTCCAGAATTCCTGGCCAAGGCAAGGGGACTCTCTCCACAAGAAAACTGCCGTAGCGTATATTACTCTTCAATACTTAAAGAATTTTCAGAGGGAGACCAGACTGGCTAACAATAAACAAAATGGGTAGGAAGTCACATACTTATTCTGTGCCAAATGATGGGGTTATTCTGAGTTCTGCTTTGGTTACACGGTGGAGATCAGAAAGCAGCCAGGCTTGTTAATTCATGAGCCAGACGCACCTTTGTATTCCCAGGAAAGCCTTTGAAATGCACTGTCTAAATAACTCTGCTCTCATCAGCTTGTGTCTTTGTTGATCACAGGCAGTAGGAGAAGAAGGGAATTGCACAGACCTGGGAGGCTGGGGCCTCAGTTCGATAATAACTGACATTTACATAGTAAGCCCTTAATGGTTTCCATTACCTCATACATTATCTCCTTTAACTTCACAGCAATTTTCCCTGGAGGTGACGATTACCAGCATCATCATCACCGAGACCACCACCGTGGCTGCCACGGTCATCACCACCACCATCATCATCACCATCATGATGACCATCATCATCATCATGACCGTCACCATGACCATCACTATCACCATCACCATCATCACCCCAACATCATCCTTATCACCATTATTATCATCATCCCCATGTGGAAGAAGGTAAACGAAGCTTCTGAACGGTTAGGTAACTTTCCTAAAGTCAAACTACTAGTAAATTGAAATAGATCTCTTGAGTCCAAAAATTTTACTCTTTCTACTATGCTACCTGCCCTCAGTTTTGAAGTCTGAATAGTAATAACCAAAGATTTAAAAATAATGGTGGCTTCAAATTCTAAGCAAAGTACTTAATATAGCAATATGGCCAGAAAAGGGGTTTGGCCCTCTGCTAGAAGCTGTTTGCAGGGCAAGCATACAGTTTTACACACGGAGTTTAGATCCTTCAAAATAGCCATGTTTTCTGAAAAAGATTTTTCATCGTGCTTTTTATTAAGACTTAGAATTTGAACTTAAGTTTCAGTTTTTAGGGATACCAATGGAGATTAAAAGGGAGCTGAACATGTCCCACTCCAAAGACATCCCTGGTACCCCTCACTATATCCACCAGAAGCTGAAGGAGAAAGGTGTGTTTTTCCTAATATTTCAGTCATATAATTTATCTGAAAGTGGTTAAAAGTGCCTTCCACAAATCACGTCTGCATATTTGATTCTCGGACATACTTTTCTTCAAATACCATCTATCAGTTCATTGTGCTGTTACAGATAGGAAGAAAAATCCCACCACGGAAAATATTTTCATATTTTCTCTTTCTCAGAGTTTCCTGAATGCCAATTTATAGAGAAAAAAATTAAATTCAACTGCTCAGCCAGCTGACTCAAACTGTGGTCTAAAAGTCAAGTTACTTTCTTCCTGTTTCTTAGCTCATTACATCTTAATACTGAATGGATGGTTTAGAATGAAGTCAAGAGGGAGAAGGGCCCAGCTGGTTTTCCCCTGTTGCTGTTTGAGTTGTGAAGTATACATATTTAAACTTTTAACCCCAATGATACAAAGACTAAGAAGGAAAACACTGCAATGAGAAGATGGCACCATAATCTCATCGCTTTCGAGAAGACGGCATCTTGTTCTTTCTTCTATTTAGAAATGTTCATTTCCTAGGGTTACAACTCCTAATACAGCAGAAGATAAAACACCCTCAAGGTGTCTTCTCTGTCTGCTAGGTTATCTATTACTGAAAATCTTTACAAAGTTGACAGGGTTCTTTTTTTTTTTCCTCCCTCAATTGGGAAAACGGACATCTCATGCCTCCGAAAGTTTACATTTTTCTCACTTTTATATTTCAAGGCCCGCGATTCTTACTTTGAATCCATCATTGACCTTTAAGTGTCTTCTGCCTGAAGCATTTGCTCAGCGAGGTAAAGCACGAAAAAGTGTAAGATGTGGAAAGTCCATGCGTGAGAGATACTGATATAAGTTATTAATTTGCCCTCCATAGTAAAACTGACCTTTATTCCCGCCCTTTGCTGTCCCGGCATGGGTCAAAATCTTTCTCTTAAAAATATCTAAACTTGATCAAGTAGATTGTTCTTTTTCCTGGAAGGGAAGTTCTAGGTGCTTGATGAGATACGTTCTGTCTACACAGCACAAAGGGTTTTTCCAGCTTAAATAACCTGGTGTATCTGCCAACAAGGATCGAACACTTCAGATTCTCATCAGATGCCTCCTTCATTCCAGGTTGGACACATGCTGTCGAATCATCACCCTCACACGCAGCCAGGTACACTCACGTTTCAGCCTCCCCAGAAACCAGCCCCCAGTACGGCCTGGAACGTACTGAATAGGTCAACATCCCACCGGCACCTGCGCGTTGGTTTCATTTTCTTTTCTCCATTTTACTTGCTTGCTGAGACCGGTTACTATTTTTTTTCCCCCTTCCTCTCTAACTCTTCTCTGTCCTGGTAGCTGAGATAGTCATTGCAATTTGACTCAGCGAATACCTCTTCCTTCTGTAAAACCTCTTCTGAAATCCACTGAATCATAAACGTCTTTGTTCGACATCACAGCTGCCTGGCAAACAATCAATAGGCAAAATGTAGCCGTCCAAAAATAAATGAGAAGTTGAATGAGCGGACACTCACTGAGCACAATAAAACACGTGAGGAATAGTTAACTGGAGAAACCACATCTCTAGTGAACATGTTGACTTGAGTAAGTCAAGTGACTTCTATCAAGGGGGGAGGGTAATACTACCAATTTATTTCACTCTTTTGGCCATAATAACTACACATTTCTTTGCTTCAAAGCATTTTTTTTTTTTTTTGGCTACACAGACAACGGGTATGCTCATAACGTTTCGCTCTCATGTCCTATAAAAGATATACGTGAGCATATCTTATACCATTCCTAAAAAGACTTGGCTGGCTGCCTCATAAAGATATTAGATAAGCATTTAAAATGCTTTATTTGTGCCATTGGGCCCCTTTGGCTTTGGCCTGATCTAAATAGGTCACTCTGAGGTCACTCGAGACCATAAATCAAGGGTGGGGGGGGGGGGGTGGACCTGTGGTTAAAACAGCCTGCATAGCTTTCGTGCGAGGTGCTATTTTCGTTTGTCCCTGAAATGACACCATCCATTTGGCACCAAAGAAAGCTTCCTAGACATCTATGGGAAGGGAATGTTTTGCAATAATCCAAGACATAGGTCACAGAGGCATGAGTTACCACGGGGAGGTCTGTGTCGGCTCCGGAGCCGGTGGTGACAACGTAGGAAAAATGACTTCCCAAGCGAAGCATTTATCCAGGACCGTGAGGAGGGGGACCTGACCCAAGCCGACTTGGCAAATCACAACAGCCAAGAGTGACCGGCTGTTTTCGACTCTGGAAACTAGGGCAACCTCTTCTTGGCCGCTTTCTAATCCCACGTGAGGACCCCAGGTATGGACTCTCAGAGGAAGGTCCAACATAGCTGATTAGCAATTATATTTATACAACGTAAAATGTGGCATAACCAGACAAAAAGCTCCGCCTCCTCCCGGCCGAGACGCATATCTTTACGTTCTATCTTTATGTTCGTATTTTTATGTTCCATCTCTTAAGACTTTTTCCACAGAGGGCATGACTTCACCAGACTGAACTTTTAGGGTTCATTGCTTTTGTACGTATTGGGAATTGAATCTCTTCTTCCTTTCTTCTTTCTCTTAATCTTAGAAAGGGCACATGTGATTCAGTAAACAACTTCCAAATATGCCAGATTAGAAAAGACTGTTATTGCCGACCTATTAAAAAGTATCTACCTTGGCTTCGTAAGCAGTAAAGACAGAGAATCAGCATCCGCTCCACTCTACTTATAGTTCTTGTTTTCTTTTTCTTCGATAAATCTTTTGCAGTTTTCTTGCTCTCTCTAAGCTGCAATGCCTTTTGAAAGGGAAAATGTGCTAATTGACTTGGCTTGGGGAAATGAGAGAGGTTTGGTTCAAAGTGAGTGGTATTGCTTCTTAAATATCTGCTGGTCTGCTTAAGAGCAACAGACAGCTAGGGGTGCCTGGGTGACTCAGTCAGTCGAGTGACTGACTTTGGCTCAGGTCGTGATCTCCGGGTTCATGAGTTCGAGCCCCGCATCGGGCTCTGTGCTGACCATGCACAGCCTGCTTCAGATCCTCTGTCCTCCTCTCTCTCTGCCCCTCCCTGCCCCTCCCCTGCTCATGCTCTCTAGAAGAAATTTTTAAAAAATGAGTGCTCTCTCTTCTGTCAGCTCATCTGCACCTGGGAGGGGTCCCCTCCTTTGGGAAGGTTGAGAGCTTTCTTAGACACAGTGATCCAGGATGGGAAATTTTCTCATGCTATGCTGCCTTGTACCAGCTCCGAAGAACATTCGACAGTCTGGCAAAAGCTTTGCCGTTCCCTACGGTCTTTCTAGAAGCAAGATCTTATGAGGCATGTGAGTGTCCTGGGAAAAAGGAGCCTGAGAAATATTTTGCACGCGTAACTGAGACCCCGTGGTGTGTTATTATTCTATCCATTGCACTTGACGGCAGATTATTGAGCAGGGCTGAAAACAGGGCAGTGACTTGTGGTTCTGAGGAAAACGGCAGCTACAGCTTTAACTTGGGCCAAGGAATAATTTCGGCTGCTGAACCAGCCACTGACCACCACCTGGGGAACTGTTTCCTCCCACACGCGAATTCCGTTCTGTTCCTGAAAGCTGGCCAAGGGCCTCCATTGTGCGTGAGGCTTTTTTCTTTTTTTCTGTTATTACTATTATCACCGCCATAATTGTTAGAGTTATCATGACTATTATTATCCATCCAGCTAGGTTCTACTAACATACACCAGCCTGTCAAGAAGGCACAGTGACAAAACAGATGAAAGCCTTTTAATCTGATAAGTTTGAAATAATGACGGGAAAAGAGCATCTGATTCCACTGACTGATTTTTCAATACCTTGGTAATCAAATCAATCATTTCCCCCCAAGAAAGAACAAAGTCTACCTGGTAGTAACCATTTTCTAAAAGGCAGGATGGTGTTGGGGTTATTCAGAAAGCCAACCTGAGGCATTGTGTGTGTGTGTGTGTGTGTGTGTGTGTGTGTGAGAGAGAGAGAGAGAGAGAGAGAGAGAGAGAGAGAGAGAGGAGTAAATATAGAAATATTGGGGTTTCTGGAGGGTAGGTAGATTACTGCTTCTCTCTCTCACTAACCATTTGCAACTCTCCCCTAGAACAGAACAGAATTATACACCAATGCTTCTCACTTCTGTGAACCTTAACATCTTCTTTAACCACAGAAAACAATAGCTGAAGCAAACAGGATTTCAGAAAGGTAGTTAAAAAATATTGTGAGCATGACTCATTTTTTTTTTTTTTTTGCCCAGGTCCATAAATCGAAATGGATTTATATACACTTTTAAGCAGGTGGACCTAAATTCTAAATTTGTGTCCCTTTAGGGGGAAAGTGTTCTTTAAACATGTGTCCATTGCAAGGAAATATGGTTGCCTTAGTAACGAGCTCCTGGGCATTTTCCTTCCGTTATGTTAGAGAAAACTCATTGTACCGAAAGCTTTCTGCTTTCGTAGGCAGGCTAAATGAGCCAAAAGCTTGGGTGAAACAGAGCAAACATGAATTCTTCTAGGTAGATGTATGCCGCTGTGCAGAGAAGATTGAGCGATAGAATGCTGGAATTTTTAAAACCGAAATCTTACAGGATGTGTCATCGGCCCTCTTGTTTTAGATGAAAGGTAAGACTCAAAGAGATGAAATGATGTCCAGGACCCCACACGCCTGTGACGGCAGGGGCAGAGCTCCAGGCGAGCTCCTAGCAACCTGCCTGATGTGTTTTCACCATATCATAACCTCTGAAAACTTGCTTATAGGCTGAAGTTCTTTTTTTAAAATTTAAATCCAAGTTAGTTAACATGTAGTGTAATACTGATTTCAGGAGGAGAATTTAGTGAGCCATCACTTCCATACAGCACCCAGTGCTCATCCCAACAAGTGCCCTCCTCGATGCCCGTCACCCTTCTAGCCCATCCCCCACCTCCCACCAGAAACCCTCAGTTTGCTCTCTGTATGTAAGAGTCTCTTATGGTTTGTCTCCCCGTTTTTATCTTACTTTTCCTTCCCTTTCCCTATGTTCATCTGTTTTGTTTCTTAAATTCCACATGTGAGTGAAATCATGTATTTGTCTTTCTCTGACTGACGTATTTTGCTTAGCGTAATACATTCTAGTTCCACCCACATTGTTGCAAATGGTAGGATTTCGTCCTTTTTGATGGCCAAGTAGTATTCCACCATAGGTGGCTATCACATCTTCTTTATCTATCCATCAGTTGATGGACATCTGGGCTCTCTCCCTACTTTGTATAAGCTGAGTTCTATAAATAAGTCCTAGGCTGACCCAACATGTACAAAAACTGTTCTACATCACCTTGTAGCCTCTCTATAAACCCATTTTTGTGACTACATAGTAGGAACGAGTATTTACTGAGTACTTACTATGTTGTGGACGCTATTCCAAGCACTTCCCTGTAACTGGCTGTGAGGTTTGTACTCCACTAAAAAATTTTTTTATGTTTATTTTTTGAGAGAGAGAGAGAGAGAGAGACAGAGACGGACAGACAGAGTATGAGCGGGGGAGAGGCAGAGAGAGAGGGAAACACGGAATCCGAAGCAGGCTCCAGGCTCTGAGCTGTCAGCACAGAGCCTGACGTGGAGCTCAAACCCACGAACCGTTGAGATCATGACCTGAGCTGAAGTCGGACGCTTAACTGACTGAGCCCCCCAGGTGCCCCTGTACTCCATTTTATCAGTGAGTGAACTGAGGCACAGAGCAATGAAGTAACCTGCTCAAAGTCACAGAGTGATTCAAGTGGCAGAAGCCAGGCGGTTTAACTAAACAGCTGGGCCCCCTGTTGACTGTCACTCCCAACAGAACTTGCTTAAATGAGTCACCCGCCAGACAAACGCTCGCATAAACTGGCCAACATGAGCCATAGCTTGGAGTACTGAATAAAAATAACACCGGATGTTGGACTTAGAAGCATTCTTTCTCTCATCTTTGGAGATGAAGTTAGGTGAGAAATTGAGCCCAGAAAGTATAAAGCATATCACGGGTGAAGTGCAATGCAAACATTATGAACCTATTTTGAAGATGGTCTACAACCCAGTAGCTGGTACTGTGTCATTTTACCACTGAGGAAACTGAGGTTCGGTGTAGCAAGTTAAAGGACTTGCGTAAACCACAAAAGTAGTTCATGGCAAATGAGAATTTCAATCTGAATCCTGTCTGACTCCCAACCTGACTCTTCACCATGCTTGTCGAGGCTGAAGTACTCACCTTAATAACCCTGCATATTCATGGGAGAGCTCCTACAGGTCACCGAGCCCTGCTGTACTGACATCTCAGCCCTCCTTGGGGGTGGGGGCCACACATAAACTGTAGTGCGGCGCATTGGACTATAGATGGCGCTCATTAGCACCACAGTTACCCGCAAAAGACTCCCTTTCTGGGAAGGAAATGTGGCCTGGGCGTTTTGGGGGCTGGGTGAAAAATGACCAGATTGTCCAGTCTAGGTTTATTTTCCTAGTTGTGAGCCTTTTTATAAGTCCTGATGGGAGTAAATATCTGAGGCCAAAGTTCAAGTGGCTCTAAATAGCTGTCATCAAACTAAAGCAACGGACTGAGTTTGGCAAGCACCAACGAAGCTTGAGCTGGTATTCTTAAACCCGATTTCAGTTATGATGCAATTCCCATCAGGATTTTAAATATTTCTGAGGCCAGAGAAAAATAACAGAAAGATACACTGAAACACTCAGAGTGTCCCCGAGTCCACATTACCATTTATTTCGACCATTTCAAATTCTAGAAAAGCTCTCACCTATGGCCCATATCATTGGTAGCATTTGACCAAGACACCTGTAGGTTACTAGATTAGCTAATGAAAATCACAACCCTTACAGCCAAACCCCCACCGCACAGGTCTGCTCGTGGAAGAGCCATGAAGTAAGAGGGGAGACCCATATGGTACCAGTGGGTATTAGAAGCTAGCATCCCAGCCTGGAAGAAGAGGAAGAGGGCATGGACACCTGGGGTGCCAAATGTGTCTGAGGAAGAGAAAATGATCCAAGGGGAAAGGGAGAAGGGGGAGAGGCAGCGAGCGCAGGTCAAAGCAATATGGTACCACGGACAACCATCCCTGGTCCACTTGTCCAGCTGCTACCTTAGCAGCTCTGCTGGGTGCAAAGCACCATGACAGCTGTCCCTTAAGGTGTTAGCACAGAAGAGGGACAAGAGACATAATCTTGTACTACCTTCCTCCCTAAACTAAACCTTTATCTAGTCATGACTTCCCAAAACAAGATATTTGGAGGAACCATTCAACTCCCTCATCTCCTGCTTTGCCTGGTATTCATTGGTGCCCAGATGATATCCACAACCACCAGGATGCTTTCAAAGTACCCAAGCTGGGCAAAAGTTCCAAAGCGAAGCAAAGTAGACCGGAATGGTGCCTGCCAGAAAGACGTTTACCTTCACCAAAAATGTCATCCTCTTCCTCGCCCGGGAGCTCCTCGGGGTCCAGATACTGCATCTTGGAGAGGGCGGCAGTCCGCGGGTGACGGCAGGTGTGCAGCCACGACCGTTCCCACCGCCACAGTGCGCAGGGGCAATTTCCTCTCTGAGGGTTGCAGAAGCCCTCAGGGAAGGCAGCTTCCGCATCTGCCCTCCGCAAGCAGCTTCATTCATATGAATAGGCTCCCTGAGCCTTTCCAAGCCTGCATTCCAGGTGGGGTGATTCTCACCCCCCCCCCCGCCCCCCCTAGAAGAAAGAACTTCTTTTGGAAGGGGGCTGCAGATCCGGTTGGGTCTGAACACAGATAGAACTTAAAGGCCGAGCGCAATGAATTCCTTCAGAGCGACAACTTTCATATTTTCTTAAGGAGGAAGGTGAGCTTTCAACTTTCGTACTTATGAATTTGAACACAATGGGTCGTGTTGAAAGAGACGGGGTTCACGTTTCTCATATCTCGGTTTTGCTTCAGTGACAATTTATCTGAAAGCAAAAGCCGCCGCGCTGCACCAAAGAGGCACCTGCAGGGACGCAGCCTCGGTTTCACTCCGAAGAAGTTGCCTTTTTCCTTTTTGCAAACCTCTTGCCTTTGGGGCTGAGAAACTCTGTAATGTTCCAGCCCAGCTCAGCACACATCTGGGCTCTTAGCGGCTCAATTCAATCTATGGTCAAGCAACAGAGAACTAGTTTGGGTCGAATGGCTTCCATTTCACCCTATTTACCCAGCCTGGGTCTTCAGACTTGATCGCTAAAGAAGAAAGAAGAAAATGTGACTCAAAAGGGCAGCTCCTCCCAGAGGCAGGAGTAAGCAGTGCGCTTTCACAAGAGTGTGGGGGCGGGGGCTGGCATCGCCATATGGAACCCCCCAAAGTGTGCTACGTTCTCCATGGCTATTCAAACACCAACCTGAGTGATACTGCGATTTCATAGTGGGGGGGGGGGGGGTTCCCAGAGCTCTCCATCGTGTTGCCAGACCTCACAGATGGTCAGAAGCCCAGAAAATGCAAACAGAGATAATGGTGAGGAGTTGGTAGCCCCCAGTGTTTACTTCCGGCAACTTTATTTCCTGAGTAGGGTTTTAAAACAAATAAATAAATAAATAACATTTTAAAGTTTATTTATTTTGAGAGAGAGGCAGAGAGCGCGAGTGGGGGAGGGGCAGAGAGCGAGGGAGGGAGAGGATCCCAAGCAGGCCCAGCACTGTCAGCGCACAGCCCAACCCGGGGCTCGATCCCATGAACTGTGAGATCCTGACCTGAGCCGAAACCAAGAGTCAGTCGCTCAACTGACCGAGCCCCCCAGGCACCCCAAGAATATATTTTTGATAGACTTTATTTTTTTTAGAGCAGCTTTAGTTTCACAGCAAAATCGAGAGGCAGTACCGGTTTTCCCATATGCACCCTGCTCCCCCCACATCCACACCCTCCCCCACTGCCACCCCCCACCGTCATCCCCAGCATCCACCGTCAGAGAGGCACATTTGTTACGACTGGTGCATCTACACGGACACGTCATGATCACTCAGAGTTCGGAGTTTACCTTCGGGTTCACTCTTGGTATTGTACACTCTGTGGATTTTGACAAATGTTTAACGACACGTGTCCACCATTAGAGTATCATCCAAAGTAGTTTCGCTGCCCCCCAAATCCTCTGCGCTCTGCCTGTTCAGGCATCCCTCCCACCTACCTCCTGGCAACCACTAATCTTAAAATACTGTCTCCCAAGCTCTGCCTTTCCCAGAATGTCATATAGTTGGACTTACACAGAATAGAGACTTTTCAGACTGGTGTCTTTCGCTTAGTAATATGCACTTAAATTTCTTCTATGTCTTTTCATGGCTTGGTAGGTCATTTCTTTTTTTTTTTTAATTTTATTTTTAAAAATTTACATCCAAATTAGGTAGCATCTAGTGCAACACTGATTTCAGGAGGAGATTCCTTAATGATCCATTACCCATTTAGCCCATCCCCCCTCCCACAACCCCTCCAGCAACCCTCAGTTTGTTCTCCATATTTATGAGTCTCGTCTGTTTTGTCCCTCTCCCTGTTTTTATATTGTTTTTGTTTCCCTTCCCTTGTGTTCATCTGTTTTGTCTCTTAAAGTCCTCATATGAGTGAAGTCCTATGACTTTTGTCTTTCTCTGACTAATTTCACTTAGCATAATACCCTCCAGTTCCATCCACGTAGTTGTAAATGGCAAGATTTCATTCTTTTTGATTGCCGAGTAATACTCCATTGTATATATATACCACATCTTCTTTATCCATTCATCCACCGATGGACATTTGGGCTCTTTCCATACTTTGGCTATTGTTGCTAGTGCTGCTATAAACATGGGGGTGCATGTGTCCCCTCGAAACAGCACACCTGTATCCCGTGGATAAATGCCTAGTAGTGCAATTGCTGGGTCGTAGGGTAGTTCTGTTTCTAGTTTTTTGAGGAACCTCCAGACTGTTTTCCAGAGCGGCTGCACCAGTTTGCATTCCCACCAACAATGCAAAAGAGATCCTCTTTCTCCGCATCCTCAACAACATCTGTTGTTGCCTGAGTTGTTAACGTTAGCCATTCTGAGAGGTGCGAGGTGGTCTCTTACGGTGCTTTTGATTTGTATTTCCCTGATGATGAGTGATGTGGAGCATTTTTTCATGTGTCGGTTGGCCATCTGGATGTCTTCCTAATAGGTCATTTCTTTTTAACACCGAATAATATTCCACGGTCTGTATGTGCCACAGTTTCTCTACCCATTCACCCACTGAAGGACACCTCTGTTGCTTCCGGTTTTGGCAATTACAAATAAAACTGCTATGAACACCCCTGTGCAGGCATTTGCCTGGACACAAGTTTTCAACTCCACTGAGTAAAGACCCAGAAACACAGTTGCTGGGCTGTAGGGTAAGAATATGTTAAGTTTTGCAGGGAGCCTCCAGACTGTCTTCCCAAGGGGCTGTGCCATTTTATCCTCCCACCAGCGATGAAGGAATGTTCTGTGGTTTCACATCCTCATCAGCATTTGGTATTGACAGTGGTCTAGGTTTTGGCCATGCTCGTAGATGCGTGCTGGTTTTTCACTGAGTTACTGAGTGCTTTTGAAGAGACTGCTGGTGCCCGCTGCAAGCTAAGAACCTGTCTCCTCCTCTGTTCACTGCCCCTTTGAAAGGACACCAGCTTCTCCCAGCACAGAGCGTGTGAATTGGGGCTGGAAGAGTCCAGCCACGAGGAAGTGTAACCAAACTCAAGGGGTTTGCCAATTGGGGTGCATTAAATCAAACACAACCTGAGGAAACGTTGAAAGCAAAGAACTTACTATTCCTTGTTACAAGTGAGGAGAGAGAGGGGTAGCTCTCAAAACCCCGACTCCCCCTGGGGTGAGTGGGGGGACGCTTCCTCAGTGGGGGCTGGGGCGGGAGCAGGCACGTGTGTTAAGGAACTTAGGCATATTGGATTACCTAGGTGCTAGGGCTCAGTTGTACAAGCCTAACTTGTCAACATGCTGGTGCACACTTGGCATGTTGAAAAAGTGGCAGAAAACCCCGCCCACAGAAGGAGATCTTCACGTTACAATGAGCTAAAGGTAAGTTCAGGACAACGCAGGGGGGCTGGGGCACAAGTCCTCAGCTCCAAAGGCGCTCCCCCTGGCTCACATGAGGGACTATCAGGTGTCTCACTGGAGGGAAATGCAGGTTCGGCCAAACACAGCACATTCTCTCCCAGCTTTTGTCCTTGCCCCGCTCCCTCCCTCCGCTGGTGGCTTCCAGTTCCCCAGAGTACCTCTGCGTTGCATCCCAGCTCACGGAGGGTCAGTGAGGAAGGGCTACTGACGCCCCTGCGGCCGTCTGGTTGCTGAGGGGTTCCCAGAGAGAGCACACAGCTCGGGGGCTGCTGGAACCTTCCATCGCCCTCAACCAGGGCTGGGGCCGTCCTGAGGGGAGGTTCTGGAACTATGTGAATGTTTGGGGGTGCACGATGACTGCGGGTCTTACTGGTATTTAATGTCTTGGTACTCTTCCTACAACGCGTGGGACGGTGGCTCCAGAGGAGGAACTTCCAGCCCCAGTGCCAAGAGTGCCCCTTCCCCACGTGAGAGACACGGAGGGGAGGGGCGCCTGGGGGGGGTGCTCAGTCAATCCTCTGCCTGCCTTCCGCTCAGGTCATGATCTCATGGTTTGTGGGTTCAAGCCCCGGGTCGGGCTCTGTGCTGACAGCTCAGAGCCTGGAGCCTGCTTCGGATTCTGTGTCTCCCTCCCTCTCTCTCTGACCCTCCCCGGCTCATGCTCCGTCTCTCAAAAATAAACATACGTTAAAAAAATAAATAGGGGTGCCTGGGTGGCTCAGTTGGTTAAGCCTCCAACTTCAGCTCGGGTCAGATCTCACGGTCCATGAGTTCGAGCCCCGCGTCGGGCTCTGGGCTGATGGCTCGGAGACTGGAGCCTGCTTCCGATTCTGTGTCTCCCTCTCTCTCTGTCCCTCCCCCGTTCATGCTCTGTCTCTCCCTGTCTCAGAAATAAATAAACGTTAAAAAAAATTAAAAAAGAAAAAAAAGAAAAAAATCCCGAAGGGCAGACAGCCGGAGATGATGCCTTCTCTGTCTCTCCTTCATTTCCCTCCTTTCTGGCCCTTCTGCCATCATCCCCCACCCAGATTCCCACTCAAATGACTTTTCTGGTCAAGGGTTGTACTGAATTAACCTAAATTAAATTAATAAAAAACGGGCCTGAATTGTAAGATGCTGCAGCCACTATGGGACACAGTATGGAGATTCTTCAAACAATTAAAAATGGAACTACCATATGATCCATCCATCCCAATTCTGGGTATATGCCCAGAAGAATCGAAAACAGGATCTTGAACGGATCCTTCCTCTGCCATGTTGCTACAGCATTATTCACAATAGTCAAGATGTGGAAGCGAGCGAAATGCTCACTCACAGACGAATGAATAGAGGAAGTGACATATGTATATATATTCATATATATATAATATCACATATCTTCGTGTATCTCACATATATGAATATTACTCAATCTAACAAAAGAAAGAAGTCCTGTCACATGCGACCACATTGTATGAACCTCGAGGACGTGATGCTATGTGAAAAAAGCCAATCACAAAAAGACAGATACTGTGTGATTCCCCAAGTAGTCAAATTCACAGAAATGGAAAGAAGGGTGGTTGCCAAGGCCCAGGGCAGGAGGAAACGGGAGGTTTGATGGGTATAGAGTTCAGTCCCGCAAAATGGAGAAGTTCCAGATCTGCTGCACAACAACGCGTTTACAGTCAACGGTGCTGTAACACACACTTACGGCTTACTAGGAGGGTGAATTTAGGGTACTTGTTTTTTTCCCACACACAGGCAAAATGGGCCCAATTGCAGGAGATCTGGGTTCGGACTAGCTGGGAGGAAGGGTGGGCTATCAGTTTTGAACGTTACTACGTTTCTTACCCATCGTCTCCATGCCCTTTACCCTTCACAGCCCTGTGAGGGGGATGCCGTTAGTTCATTTTACAGATGAAGCCGTGGGACTCTGAGAGCTTAAGTAACTTTCTGAAGAGCACGTAGTGGGTGAGGGGCAGATGTGACCAGCTCCAGCTCACTCCGTTACCTCTGGTCTAAACAGCTTTGAGGATGATCTGGGTCACCACAGCCTCCCATTAGCTCTTGGGGTTACCACACTAGGGACCCCCAGTCATTCCACATGAGCATGATCTCTCTAGGCCTATTTGCTCATGTAGAAATGGAGAAAATAACATCTTCTGGTGATGGGCTTAATTGTGTCCCCTGGACCCTCCGGAAATTCATATGTTGAAGCCCTAACCCCAGGACCTCAGAATGTGACCTTGTTTGGAACTAGGGTCATTGCAGATGTAATTGGTTAAGGGGAGGTCATACTTCAATAGGGTGGGGCCTTAATTCCAATATGAATTGTCCTTATGAAAAAGGGGGATTTGCACAGAAACAGGCACACAGAGAGGACACCACGTGAAGACGAAGGCAGGGGTTTAAAAGCCAAGGATTACCAAAGATGGCTAGCAAACCACCAGAAGCTATGGAAGAGCATGGGACAGATTCCCCTCGCCCCCCTCAGAAGGAACCGGCCCTGCGGACACCTTGACCTTAGACTTCTAGCCTCTAGAACCGTGAGACAACAAATTCTGGTTATTTAAGGCACCCAGTTTGGGGTCCTTTGTGATGGCAGCCTTAACAACCTAATACACTTCCTCATTTGGCTTGTTCTGAGGATTAAATAGGTTAGTTCATGTAAAGGAGCTGGCACAGTACGTGGCCCACCATTCACATCCAATCATAATTATCCAGCTCAGATCTCTCATGGGGCAGCTTGGAGCCATTTCTCTGGCAGAAGCCTCAGTGGGGGTAGAGAATGAATGGTCACCGTGCTCGGTATGAAATCTCAACAGCCCTTGGTAAGTTCCCCTCAGTTTTGTCTTCTCCAATTTAGATACCCTAAAAACAGCTACTAGTCTCAAAGAACAAACCACAGATGCCACCAAGAACACCTTGAAACCAAGGAATATAGAAAACATGGTCCTTGCTCTTAGAGAGATAATGCACACACGTGTGATGTATTAGCTCAGCTGGAAAACTAATGAACTACAGGGGCAAACATCAATACGGATAGATTTCAAAAACACAATGTTGACGGGAAAACCCCATAAGAACTTAAATTGTAAGATTCTATTTACGTAAATGCCAAAAAAATGGGCAAAAGGAAAAACCACGTAACAGCTAACACTGCTCTGGTGCCAGCCACAGTTCTAAGTCCATTGATTCACTGAATTCTCGTACCAACTCTGTGAAATTGGTATTATCTTCATTTTACTGTAAGGCCCCAGAAGTAAAGCAACCCACCCAAGGTCATGCATCCTGTGGTGGAGCTGAGTTCTAACCCAAGCCCTCGTCTCACCCTCACTTGCCATGTAACATAGTCTCTCATCTGTGTAAAACATAAGGGACGGCTGAGCCACCCACAGCTCCCCAACGGTAGACGCTCCAGACCTTCCCTTATGTGGCTCCCCTCCTCCTGTTTGCCCTCCCAACTTGGACACATCCATTCACCTTTCAGAGCTTGATCTAAGGGCTACCACCTCCATGAAGCCTTCCCTGATATCTCCAGGTGGAAATGCTTGTCCTGATCCCTTGGTCCACCCATTTATTTATGTGCCTATGTCACCCCTGCCCTTCCCTCCTCAAGACAAAGCCTATGTCTTCGTAAACTTTGTATCTCCAGTCTCCTAGGGTATTACCAGGAAGAAAGTCATTGATCGATAAGCATTTTTAAAATGAGTAATAATGATGAAGTGAAAGGCGGAAAGCTCTAATGTGAACTGAATACGAGGGCAAAAATTCTTACTTGGGAAGTCACCCTAGAATCTACAGGGGAGAAAAAAAACCCCTTTCCCGTATCCTCTTAGGTCTTAAACTGGGACCTGTGAATTAAACTGATGAAAGACATATTAGCAGTAGAAAGAGTGTACAAATTTTATTAACATTTCTATGTGCACAGGAGCTTCATGGAAAAGAAGTGAAAATCCCAGAGAAGTGGTAACGCTTGGTCTATATATCATTTTAACAAGGAGCAGTAAGTTGTGGGTCAGTGACGAGACAAAGGAAAAAGGGAAGGTTTGGGCTCCTAGGGGTGGTAAGTTGGGGGAGGGTGACCAGGAAATGTGTGATCCATAAGGGTTGTTTAATAACATTTGTCATGCACACTCTTCATTGTCTCCGGTGATAAAAGTGGTCTTCAGTGATGAAGAGTCCCTCTCTCTCTTATGGAAGAGACCAGACCTTTGCAAAGAGGGATGTGTGCCCTGTATTTAGGCAGGAAGGGAGAGGGCAGAGAGTTCTCCTGTGTCTGCTGTTTCTCAACTGCCATCAGCTAAAAATAATCCTAATGCCAACGTGGCATATTTTTGGGTGGCCTATTCTGAGCCTCTTCAAATCCGTACTAGAATAGAAAGACTAAGGCTAGAGAATCTCAGTGCTCACAGCTAGGCAGTCAGGGAGGGAGAGTTTACAGGGTGTAGGTTGCAGGGAGTCGTTTGACTAGATAGGAAGAGGTGAGTCTGGAACAATAACCGAAGGACCTTGCTTTCAGTGTCAGAGGCAAACAGCTCTGATCAATGCATTTGGGGTAGAGAACAACAGTAAGCATGAGCCGGTACGAAGCAACTATTCCGTGCGAAGACTGTTTGTGACAATCTGGGTTATGTGTAACAATGGAACCTCGTCAAGGTCAAAAGTGCAGGAACTTGGCAAAGCTTTTTTTTTTTTTTTACGACTCTAAACAGTTGGTGCCCCCTTTGTGCTATACGGGGTGTTCGAAGTTCAAAGACATGCAAGTCCTTGTCCTTGCTTTGAGGAACTTTACTCACCTGTGGTCATCCATCGATCCTTCCCTTCACTGAGTCATTCATCCACCCATCCATTTGAAAAATAGTCACGAATGCCTACTCTCTGTCTGGCACGGTGGGAAACATTTAAGTAAATGTATAAGTGACTGTGCATGTGTTACGCTGAGCATGTGGAAACCAACACAATACAGTAAAACCTTGGATTGCGAGTAACTTATTCTGCGAGTGTTCCACAAGACGAGCAAACATTTCTGATAAATTTTTAACTTGATAAACGAGCAATACGAGTTGTACATAATGCAAGGCATCGTATGATCACAACTGACCCAATGGTTCTTGAAATTTGCTTGGATATACAAGTGCTTTAGATCACAAGTGTGTTTCTGGAACGAATTACACTTGCAAACCAAGGTTGTACTGTATTATTATTTTGTGGCATGAGAATTTGGTTTATATAATGATCAGCTGTTTACTTATTAAACAATTTTTTTAATGTTTATTTGAGAGAGAGAGAGAGAGAGCACATGCGCGTGCACATGAGCAGGGGAGGGAGAGGGGGAGAGGGAGAGAGGGAGAGAGGGAGAGAGGGAGAGAGGGAGAGAGGGAGAGAGGGAAAGAGGAAGAGAGGGAGAGAGGGAGAGAGAGAAATTCCAAGCAAGCTCCAGGCTCTGAACTGTCAGCACAGAGCTTGAAGATGGGGCTCAAATTCATGAACCGCGAGATCATGACTTGAGCTTAAGTCGGACACTTAACCAACTGAGCCACCCAGGCGCCTCTATTTATTAATTTTAAACATTTTTTCAGGGCTTGCTCTTGTGAAAAAGACACTTCCACCTGTGAAGAAGCGCTTTAAGGCAGAAGCCATACTGGTGGGAAAATGGCACCATCCAACGCGAGCTTTCCTTCCAATAGAGAATGAGTATCACAGTCTTTTCTCTGTACCTACTTCTGGAGAGTTTCCCAGTCTCTCTAGAACATGTTTTTGATGTTTAGATACAAAAACTGCAGAGCAGGGGAAAGAATCTGAAATAATTAGGGGTAAAATGTTCTCCTTTCAGAAACAGAAAGGAGAACAAAGTAGGAGAGAGGAATTGAAACTGCGGAAGGGCTGGAATCAAGAAAGAAAAAGGTGAAGAAAACCACAGAGCCAGAAATCATCTTATCTTTGGGTACACCTGCCTGTAAAAATGCACATGAAATGCGTCTAACCGCACAGGGCCGTGACCAAGGAGCTGAGACTAAAGGAACACAGTTTCTAACGATACTCATGTTTTCACGTTGCCAAGAGAAGGTGCCCACCTCATGGGATGACAGCCCAGATGCTCTGGAGCCTTCCGCCACGCACTCCCCGGTTTTGGGTGTATCTCTCGGCCGAAGGAGCACACTCGGGGTCACTTGTGGGGGGTGCTGGGGAAGCCTCCAGAACAGGCTGACCAAAGCCCTGGATGGTCCTCTTCCGTAGGACTGAAGACAGTGAGGATAACTGCCCGGTGAAGACATCTGCTCACTCCTCTCTGGAAGGAGGGAGGAGAGCCCAGCAAAAGCACTCTCTGTGGCCAGACTCACACAGACTACGGCTTGTGCGCGTATAGCCTTGGGCTTTGGGTATGATTCCCGGGAGTGGTTAGTCTGCGGCTAGTGACTTTTAAAAATGGCATGAAGGGCACTGGGTCTGGGATCTGACAGAACTGAGTTTCAATCCTGGCTTTGCTACTACTACCAGCCCTCTGACTGAAGTTATTGAATCCGACTCTTTGAAATGGAACAGTAATCTGGAGTTCAGCCCTCTCTCCTCAAGCTGCCCCCAGTGAAAACACAATCCTCATCAATACTTTGTGCTAACTATACAAACACGACTGTAACACTCAGTCCCTGGCCTGTACCCTCTGGCTCAACCAGAATATAATCCTGAGGGCTCTCCAGCATAGAAAACTTTTGACTCCACTGGATAATAACATTTACCTCCCAGGGTTGTGGTGACACGAATTGAGATGGGAATCCCTCTCTGGGGCTCTGCCACCCACTTTAGAAGAGTAACCAGAGATCACTGTGCAGTGTGCCCTCCTCCCCCTTTCTAACCTCAGGACCACTTTCTTGGTATGGGAGCCGTGGAAAGCTGCACAAGTGGTCAGGAAAAGAAACTCTGAGAGGGCGGAGAGAACCAGTCCTTTGCGCCTGTGGGAAATTTAGGGCGGCTTTTAAGGGAGGCTGTAATACTCCCTCCCAGACTGTGACTCCAGACCCAGAAGGGCATTTCTGTCCACAGAAGGGAGGCCAGATGAGGAAGCGTGACTTTCCGAACTTTGAAAGCAAGGTACACCTCTCACCATCCTAAATTTTATGACGAGAGGTTGCTCTGTGGTGCGTAAATCACCGGGTGCCAACTCCAGGGAGAATATGAAATATTGTTGTTGAAAACATGAATGACACTAAATGATGGGTACTCAGTCCTTTGGCAGGTCACAGTTTTTCCAGCAATTTCCAGAAAATTGAAAGAGGACCTCGTTGAGTTGTTACGGGTAGATTAATAAGCACGATTTTTGATGGTAAGTCACTATGAGATTTTTGGTACATGATTAAGAAAGGTCTGAGAGAAAAATGTGGTGGGGTAAGGACCTTCAGAATTCAAAAAAACCCTCTCTTCACTGAAAGCAAAAAAGGAACACCAGAAAAATTGCTGATTGTCAGCTATTTCGGGACTCTGGAACATTTAGTCAAGAAAAACAATGAAATTTTCATAAGAACAATGAGTTTTGTGGCATTTTAACTTGTGCTATTCCCACCTCGTCCCCAGCTCTGTGGTAGCCTTGAAAACCAAGAGTCTGCAATCACAGTGAAAACAGACTGGCAGTCATCGGAGTGGTTGGAGAATGGGGCTGGAGTTTCTTCAAGGCCCCAATCCCAGAAATGTCATGATTTGACCCGTCTTGACCCCATCGACAAAGCTGTCTTTATTTAACCTGACTCAGAGTTGCCCAATGTGAACACCTTTCCACTAGCTAGACCTGCTTGTTGAAAACAATCAGAGGCCACTGCTAAGCAACGAAGCTGCCTGAGGTGGTGGTAAGAACAGTAGGGGGTAATCGGTAAACCAAAATCTTAAATAGGAAAAGCTGGGGGGCACCTGGGTGGCTCAGTGGGAAAAGCGTCTGACTCTTGATCTCAGCTCAGGTCATGATCTCACAGTTCATGAGATCGAGCCCCACATCGGGCTCTGTGCTGACAGCATGGAGCCTGCTTGGGATTCTCTCTCACCCTCTCTCTCTGCCCCTCCTTTGCTCATGGTCTCTCTCTCTCAAAATAAATAAATAAACTTAAAAAAAAAAAAAGGGAAAAGCCAGGGGAAAAATGGTCTTAGGGGGCTTTGGAAAGTTCTGACATATTTCTGAGAAGCTAGAAGGCCAAACACGTTTACGGCTGTGTGCATGCCCCGGGCTGTGCACATGCTTACAGAAGATGCCTGATTGGGCTATGAATTCTCACCACTGCCTAATCTTGAGGCTCTGTGGAAGCAGGAAGTAAAGGATAAGGCAGAGTTGTAAAGTACCTAGCTAAATGTGGAAGGTATGTCCCAGCTTATACATGGAGCCCCTTGGCAAAAACTAAGACTTAGTTCCAAGCATTTAAGATATCTCTGTCCAACATCAGCTGACCACTATGCGACTAAGCAGAGATCTCAGTGGCTGCGTGTGACAGAGATCGTAGGCTTTACAGAGCAAGTCCAGAAAAATCACTAAACAGCAACAACAAAAGCCCTAGGGAGGTGGGAGAATCTGATTTCCACACTTCCCACATGTATTATTTCAACTGTCCAGTTTTCAGCAGTTTTGAGATGTGTGAAGAAGAAATTATGGCCCACACACAGAAAACAAGGTAAAACACAACCAGTCAATAAAAACTGCCCCTGAAGAAGCCTAGATGTTGGTCTTACTGGGACAAAGACTTTAAGTTATCTATTTAGAATATGTTCAAAGAATGAAAGGAAACTAAATGTAAGAACAATGTCTCAACAATGTAGAATATCAACAAGAAGGTTAAACTACCAGAAGAAATAAAAAATACTAACTTGAAAAGATATATAAACCCCCACGTTCATTGTAGCATTATTCACAATAGCCGAGATATGGAAACCAAGTGTTCATCAGTGGATTAATAGATAAAGAAATTGTAGGAAATCTTTGTGTCTGTCTGTCTACCTATCTACCTACCTACCTATCATGTAATATTAGTCATGAAAAAGAATGAAATATTTTCATTTGTGACAACATAGATGGATCTTGAGGGCATCATGCGAAGTGAAATAAGTCAGACTGAGAAAGGTGAAAATCACATGATCTCTCTTATATGTGGAATCTAAACAAACAAACAAACAAACAAACAAAGATCATAGATACAGAGAACATACTGGTTACCAGAGTGGAGGGTGAGGGCTATTAGAAATGGGTTTAAGGGGCACCTGGGTGGCTCAGTCGGTTAAGCATCTGATTTCAACTAAGGTCTTGATCTCAAGTTCATGGGCTCGAGCCCCACATGGGGCTCTCTGCTATCAATAGAGAGTCCGCTTTGGATCTTCTGTCCCCCCCTCTCCCTGCCCCTTCCCTGCTCACATGCACACACACACTCTCTCTCTGTAAAATAAACACTTAAAAAAATAAATGGGTTTAAAAAGAAAGTCAGAAATTACAAAATAAAGAACCAAATAGAAATCCTGGAGATGAAACGTATAGTGTAACTGAAATGAAAAATTCACTGGAGATGCTCAACATCAGATTTGACCAGGTAGAAAAAATAATCGGCAAACTTGAAGGAGATCAACAGAATAACAGAAAGGAAAAAAAGAGTAAGGAAAAATGATCGGAGCCTCATAGAACTTGGGATACCACCGAGCATACCAATGTATATATAACAGGGCCCTCCGAAGAAGAGAGAAAAAGAAGCAGAAAGAATATTTGAAAACGTACTGGCCAGAAAGTTCCCAGATGTGATGCGAAGCATTAATCTATACCTTGAAAAAACTCCGCAAACTCCACATACATAAGGTTAAAGATATCACACTTAAACACATCATCAAACTGTCAAAAGCCAGAATCAAGGGACAGTCTGAAAGCAGAAACACATGACTCACCACATACAAGGGAGCCTCTAAAAGGCCAACAGGTGAGTTTCTCATTAGAAACCACAGAGGGCAGAAAACAGATAAAATATTTAAAGTTCTGAAACGACAACAAAATATCAACCAAGAATTCTATATCTGGAAAAACTATCCTTCAGGGATGAAGGAAAAATGGGTATGTTTCCAGATATACAAAAGCTAAGGAATTTCACTTATACAAGAAGTATAGTATAGACCTGCCTCATAAGACCTGCTAAAGGGAATCTTTGAGGTTGAAATGAATGGACATGAGGCAGTCACTTGAAACGTTACCATCAAGAATGTATGTATGTGTGCATATATACATGTGTACATGTATATATACACACATATATACATATACACACATATATATACACACACACATATATACATATGTATATACACACACATATATGTGTGTGTATATGTGCATGTGTATACACACACATATATATATTGTTATGATCAATTTGTACTAGTGAATGCAATGATTCTATCCAGACAAAAATTTTAATGCTGAAAACCACTTAGTCACAGGAAAATGCTACATACATATGCATATTTTCTTCTAACAGAGAATTGTGATAGAATGACAGAACAAGACTTCCGAGTATAAAAATACATTACATTGTAAGAAAGGCAATTGTCCCACACTTGGGCTGAAGTAAAACCTTGTGGTGTGGTGGGATCAGCATCACCTTCTGGGATGCGTCTAGCATTTCTAATAAAATACGTCATCAATTTTCTGATAGATTTTAAAGAAATGAGTCCATCTGAAATACTGATTGATCCTATTTGTCTAACTTACAGTCTTAGAGTGAACCTAATGACCTTACGCCAGAAATTGTTAAAAAGCAGAGTCTAATATATTAATGACCAGCTGAATATCTTTTGTTTCTTCTTTTAAATGTCTTAATAGTTACAGAATAGTTATGGTAGCTCTCTCAGGAATGATTCTCTTGTGACAAGTATAAAATGAAACTTTGACAATGTATCTGAGAAGTTGCCTTCACGATTAGGATAAAATTCTCTCGAGGTGGAGGAATGGAATAAAAATACGAATCCAGAAGGAAAAAGGAAAAATGTAAAACATTTCCAAACCTCAAAGAATATGATCATTTAGTTTTTTTATGTGGATGATGGAGATATACATATTTGTATTATATATTACACTCTTTGTAACTTGTAAAACTTATGATAATAATTTTAGATATGCAAGGGTACATAATTTTCCAAAATTTATGTTGGTTTTCAAAAACCTAGACGGTTAAAGACCACTGGTACAGACTCCACATTAAATGGCGCAGGACCTCAGCAAGCCCTGTAGGCCAGGCATCAGGATCAGTGACCCTGAAAAAGCATATGGCGGCCGGGGGCCCATGGTGGCCGGGCATTACAGAGGGAAAGCCTGGTAGATCCGTCCCTTTCCATGGACTAACTCTGGGTTGTAACCCCCTTTACCTCCTGACCTGTTTCCTCTTAGCCTCAAAATGTCTTCTTTGTAGAGACAGCAACAGAAACAAGGGTCTGAAATTGGGATTTGTTATGTTCTGATTTTGACCAAATGTTTTTGAAAACTCTTCTCACCGTGGCTTCTCTTTAATATACACATCTCAGTGACTTCTGATTTCAGAGAGGACAGAAAAATAATTTGGGTAAAGAGATCTTACAATGACTACATTCCAGAAAAAAAAAAAAAAAAAGAGGAAGGACGGAAGGAAAAAAAGAAGGAGGACATGTTACCAATCCATCTATCACAGCCACTAACTCAGGTAACGAGCGGGTAAGCCTTGGTGCCCTGCCCTGGCCAACAGCTCCCTCCCCGGGAATCCCCACGAGTCCTGGACCAATCAAAAGAACAGCTCCTGGCTGGGTTTGCTAACTCTGTTGCAGAACAAACTCAGATAAACTTGTTGGCAAGAGAAGCCAATCATTCAAGAGATGAGGACCAGGAAAGGAGAATGGGAGAGATTTCAGGTGGCAGCAGCCAAGGGAGATGACAGGCTCAGGCCTTCATAACCAACCTCTCTGCTTGCAAGATGGACGCCTAGAGTTTTATAGGGCGAGGTTGTGTGTGTATGTGTGTGGGGCCGGGGGTACGTGCCCAAGAGCAGGCACAGAGCACGGAGTCATGGGTGGGGGTCCGTATGTGTTCAGCGTACGATCATGGGCAGGGAAGGGGACACGTGGGGTGTGGTCTTCTAGGCATTCTGTTGCTATCAGGGCTATTCT
The DNA here is from genome assembly GCF_046562875.1 of Panthera onca. NCBI lineage: Eukaryota > Metazoa > Chordata > Mammalia > Carnivora > Felidae > Panthera > Panthera onca. Next base: position 4,837,734 of record NC_138343.1, on the reverse strand, counting down.
GGTCTGGCCCGGTTGGTTGTCCTGGTCATTGCAAAATATCTTCAGCAATGCCTCGAGAAGGTGTGAGAAGAAATAAACACGATGGGTTTTAGTTAGAGTATGAGTTAAGAGTCTTGCCTCTGGTTTTAACTGGTGGGGTCTATAGTTGAGCACAAGGGCTCGCTAACAGAAGGAGACAAGAAAAGAAAGCATGGGGGGGCAGAATATTTCTTTTTTGGAAGGAAAATACGTCCAGATTGCATCTGGGTGTTTTGAGGGGGGGAGGGTTGCTGTTTGTTTTGTTTTTGTTTTAAAGTTCCATGGGAGAATACGCAGAGATACTCTTGGATTTGAAATTTCAGCCTTCGCGGGGCCCCTGGACGGCTGAGTCGGTTAAGCATCTAAACTTCTGCTCAGGTCACGATCTCACAGTTCATGAGTTCGAACCCCACGTCCGGCTTTGTGCTGACAGCTCGGAGCCTGGAGCCTGGTTCGGATTCTGTGTCTCCTTCTCTCTCTGCCCCTCCCCCACTCACACTCTGTCTCTGTCTCTGTCTCTCTCAAAAATAAATAAACATTAAAAAACACTTAAATGCAACGCCCGCAGGTGCATGTAGCCCGGAGGAGGGCTCAGCCTCCTCCTCTCTCAGGCAATTGTGCCTGGGAGCTTGTAGTTATTAGTCAGTTTGCAACTTCCAAAAACAATTTCCGCCCTCAGGTGTGAGCTCAGGTTGCCCGCGGAGAAGCTTTGTTATCACCCCTGGGTCTTGACCTGCAGGCCGGGGTTCCCCTTCCCTGTCATGCTCCGTCTGGTCCCTGTCATCTGATTTCTGTCAGCTGAGAGTGTGAAAAAACAATCTACGGTTTGTTTCACCTCCACACCCGTGTCAGGCCATCCTACAAACATCCTCCTCAAAGCAAGACCTTTCTTTCCCTTTCCTAGAACTCTGCTGTGCGAGCAGGCTGCTCAGTTCCACCCATCCTCTCTGAGACCGCAAACAGAGCTGAACCAGAGAACCGAGACTTATAAACAAGGGTGTAGGCCGGTGAGTGTGGTGGGGTCAGGGGAGGAGGGAAACAAGCCAGAAAAACAAAGCCCTGCAGCTTGAGGTGGAGGTGAGCAGAAAGCAGCCAGGCCTCCAAAAAAAAAAAAAGTGTCAAAAAACAAAACTCAGGGGCGCCTAGGGTGGCTCAGTTGGTTAAAGCCTCCGACTTCGGCTCAGGTCATGATCTCGTGGCTCATGGGTTCGAGCCTCACCTCGGGCCCTGTGCTGACAGCTGGGAGCCAGGGGCCTGCTTCGGATTCTGTGTCTCCTCTCCCTCCCCCTCCCCCGCTCACACTCTGTCTCTCAAAAACAAACATTAAAAAAATTAAAAAAAAAAAACACAACAAAACTCAAACCTCATGTAACCGTCATGAGGTTGAAGGCTTTAAAAGTTGTTTCTGCTGCAGATTTTGGAGGCTTGTTCTCTTAGCCAGAGGCACCCGAGTGTTGCAAACCCGAATCCTTACAAGTTCAGTGTTAAGCTGTAGGGGGCAAGGGAGGCGCAAGCCTGTTTCTCTGCCTTGAAGTGTCTCGGTGCTTCTGAGGACACCGCGAGGGTCACGTCTTGTGGGATGGGTGGCTCAGGCCAGCTGTCTGGGGGGCTCTCATCTCTGCCAGTGAATAAACAAGCCAATGTGGAGAACACGGGCCAGGGGTAAATGAAGGCAGAAGGCAGGTGCAACCTAAAAGGTCAACTTCCTGTCTTCTCCTATCATGGAAACCTGAGGTGGGGACGGGGCGGGGGTTTTGCTAACCACCCCGAGGGGAAAGAGAGGCCCCCAGACACCGGACGCTGGGTAGCAAGAATTCAGGGGGGTAGGATTTTTGCCTCTTCCTTCAGGGAAAGCCCTGGGGTACCCCGGCCCACCCCGCAGAAGGGGTAGCTGTGGGAGAGGTGTTGGAATGACAGGTGAATTATTTTCTTGCAAAATTTCATGAAGAGTTGTATTAGCAAAGTACACAAAAGGGGAGGCGGCAAATGCAGTGTGGATCAGATGGAGGGAGGCGGGAGGGGCAGGGGCGGGTGGGATCTGTCCTCCCTCCTTAGCCTAAGTGTGGCTTCATGTAAAACCCACTCAGCCAGCTGCCGGCCACACCCAGTGGTTTGGCTGTTAATTGTAGAAGAGGAGACATGTCCCCGGTGCTGGTGGGGAACGGGGCGCCGAGCAGAGCGCCAGGCTCTGGAACAGCACTTCTCTCCCTGGACACTTCCTAAACAAAAAGCTTTTGCAAACATAGTAACTATTATGATCCTAGATATTACCCGATCATAATAATTCTGTACCAGTTCCTGTCTCACCCAGATAACTCCGCGAGGGGAGGGGGTTGGCGATACATGTCTGAAAAGCAAGATTCTTTCTCTTCTCTTCCTCCCTCCCTCCCCCCCCCCCCAGCCCCAGGAAAATCGGGGCCCTGTGTTAGCCATTGCTCACGTCTAGGATCTCCTGGTTTACTTTACAATGACAACGTTCAGCCCAGCAAGGGCACATTTCTCCTAAGAAATTTGGGAATGGATGTCACCTGGTCTTCTGAGTTCCTTCCGAGGTAAGGAAGGTCAGGGTGACCGTCCTCACTTTCTTGATTAGGGAGGAAGAGGGGGAGGGACATTTGTGACGTGGCTGAGTGGCTGCAGCAAGCCAAATGCTCCCCAAGAGCGGGCCAGTCCAGATTGCCAGGCAAGTGCTCCTACGGACCACCGCAGGGCTCCGTATAAATGAAAATGTATTCGTGTAAAAACAAAAACAAAACGCCACGGTGCAGATATCCAATGGGCAAAGGGGACAAGGCTGGGCCAGGAGGGTTCGCAGCGCTGGGCCTGATTTCTCGGGTCTCTCATTCTCTGTGAGCTCGGCAGTCGCCCAGAACACGGTCCAGCCATACGACTCGAAGCCATAGGATCTAGGCCACATTTTCTCAGTCTTCAGTCAGCCGGTCCTACTCAACACGGAGCTCCCAGAAGGCAAAGGTCAAGTACCATCTTCGCATATTTGTTTGAGGCCTGATGGGAACCAGCGCTCCAGAGACATTTTCTAAATGAATGAGTGACTGAGCCCCGGCCGTGACCTCTCATCTGTTCGGGGAGTGGAGGCTGTAGGAGATTCCTATCAGCACAGAAATGGGGGAGTGGAACCCGGGAGAGCTGGGCGGTCGCCAGGTCCTGGGGTGGTAGGAGGTTGGGAACACCCACCCCTTTGCTCCACTGTGACCTTTATCCCAGCTCTGGTTCCTGGGTTGGGGGAGGAACCGTTATCACACAGGACCTCAGAGTGCTTTTCAGGTCTGGAAGGACTTGTGTCTCTTCCAAGTAGGTGACCCCAGGCCCTGGAGCGAGAGGGACAAATAGATGTTTTCTCATGTAAAGCAATCAGCTAATTCGTGGGTTTCACAGTTGAATAGGTGTCATGTTATCTGAAGACTACTGGAGGGCTTCTGATTTATTGACATAGATAAGGCTTCCTTCAAAGGATCCCCTTGAAAGCTGTTTAGTGAGGGATTCCAAAGCAAGGTGTGTATAACAATAATAAATGTTTTTCCACCACTTTGTCCCAGGTTTGTCTGCTCCTAGTTCTTTTTCCTGATTTCTCTCCTTTTCTAAATTTATTTTTATTATTTTTTAAGTTTATTTATTTATTTTTGAGATGGGGGCGGGGAAAGAGAATCCCAAGCAGGCTCCGTGCTGGCAGCACAGAGCCTGATGCAGGGCTCAAACTCAAGAATGGTGAGATCATGACCTGAGCCAAAATCAAGAGTTGGAGGCTTATCCAACTGAGCCACCCAGGTACCCCTTGCCTCCACTTTTTAATGCACTAAAAGAAAGCTATAGAAGAGACCCTTAAGAGAGACATTTAAAACCGGTATAAGGGAAATTTCACAGTAGGGGATATTATGAAGATTGGGTGAGAAAGAGTTCAGACCTTGCTTCTTGGATGATTTTCACTGAGCCCTAGTCCACAGAACCCAGGCAGCTTTAGTAGTAATTTTTAGTTCCCCTTTCTTTATGCTTACTGGGATAAGATGGTATCTGGGAACGGAACTTGTGGTAAAGAAAACCTTGCTACAGAAGGACCCCACCCTTGCTTACCTTCCTCTGGAGCCAGTGGCATTATGTAGTGAATGGTAACTGGGGGGCTTCCTGTATTCTGCAGTGGGCATTGCTACACCACTGTCTCCAGTGGAATGAACCAGAATACAAAATGTATGCCTCTTTTGAAATGTGATGAAGCAATACACAATTCAGAAATAGGGTGACCACATTTTCTGTACTATGTTGCACTCTTTTGCACAATGTGTAAGAACACAACGTGAGAAACCTACGAAAGAAGGAAATAGAACAAGTGAGGTTGTTGGCTGGGTAGGTTCTGTAAGGTAAAGGCAGAATACTAAACACTCCACCTAGCCAACATCCTCTTGGCTATTATTCCTGTTTCCAAACCTCTACCACTCTCCCCTCCTCCATTATTTCCCATCATCCATCCATCCATCCATCCATCCTTCCTTCCATCCATCCATTCATCCATCCTTCCATCCATTTGCCATTTATTGGGCACCCTGTCATTCTAGCTGCTGAGAATATAGACATCAGTGCCAAGCCAGTAAAGGTTAAACCACCAGTGTTTGCTGACTTTCATAGTGCAAATACCCATACCCCGGCTGATCTCAAGCCACCAACATCATGTCATTGAACACAAAGTGGGGAAGAGATCATCAGAAGCACTCAATTATATGGTGTTTCCAACATACAGCTAAAATGGATGCCAAGAACCTCAAGTACACAGATAATGGTTAAATTGGTCATTAGGAAGTGATAAGTTTTGAGTAGTATTAAGTTTGCTGTCAATATAATTTATTTAATTATACATTTATGTAATTTAACTTCAAATAATGGCTGTCTTAACAGCTCACGACCTTTATGAAAATTTAACAGTTGGCTCTTATGAGCAAAAATGAGTTGGCTCTAGCATACCACTGGACGGAGAGAAATAACGTATGATATCTGCTTTATGAAAGTGTTTTATCTAGAAAGTGAGAACATATACGTATGAAAGTGAGTAGTACTCCTTCAGCTGGGGAAAATGCTGGGCATAGAATTACTGGGGACGTACTGTGAGATCCCCTGGAATAAAACCACCTTTAGGAGAGGGTAGTTACTTGGACTCTATGCCAGCACCAAAGAACACAGAGCAAAGTTGGTTTGAGCACAGCAGGTGGCTCTTTCCAGGTCAATAATAGTTTCTCTCTCAGTCAGCGTCCTTAGACTCAAACATCCTGGGACAACTGTCATCTTTGGCAGGGTGTTGACTGCCGAAGGGAAAACTGCAACTTAGGAGCTTAACCCTGGACACCCCAGCAGGGCAGGGGAGGGCTGGGGGGAACAGGGACCCCTCAGTGCACAGAATCACACCTGTGGAACTGTGCATGTCTGGGCTTCAACATTGACTTCTCGTGGCAACGAGATGAACGGCATACATTGGATTAATGACATTTTCCAAGTTCCACGATTCTTGGAATCAATAGCAAAACGTATACCCTTTGGCATGAGAAAACCCCTGAGATATTTAGATAGTTTGGTGGCTGGCAAGAATTTAAGGGAGGTCCTCCGACTGTGGCATATGCGGACTTGAGCAAATAGCAAAAATAAAAGAATTAAGAGTTATGGCCATTTGTATTCTGATTTGCAGAGCAGGTCATAGGGAATAGAATCTGCCATGTATACGTGTGTGTGCTTAGAGAAAAAGATGTTAGCCAAAATCTTAACAAGTGTTTATCGCCAGATGGTAATGTGTTTGCTTTTTTGCTTTTGTTTTCGGTGCCGACACCTGAGATCTGAGCTAGACGATAAATGTGGAAGGAGGATTAGCTTTTATAGATTTGCTTGCATGGTTTAATAATTTCATCTATTTCTTGTCAAAAAATTAACCAATAAATCATATCTGCCAATTGTCAAAAAAAGCAAGTAAGTTTAAAGAAGGAAACAGAAAAATCCAACTGTAATTCCAACAGCGAGAAATGCCTACTGTTAATATTTTGGTGTTTAACCTCTAGACCTTCTGCTACGCGTGATGTATTTCCTTTGTACCTTCTCATCAGCCTTGGGTTAATCTGCCTCCTGACCTATGCTTCTGAGCATGGGGTGGGGGCAGAAGGCTCATAGCTCATAATGTTAAATTAGGTTTTTCAACAAAGTAGCCCCTCAGGCAGGCTCAGGCATTTGTTTTTAACCTTTCTCAGCCACTTTTCATTCCCTAAAACTATTTCACAACTTAAACCATCCTCTCTGCTGCTTACCTCCCACTTCAGAGAAAATACAGACCATCATGTATGATTTTTTACTTCTGTAGGGGCCAAAGGCAGGCTAACCCAAGATGGGCCACTTTGACATGAACATCATTTTGAGTTAAAAGTAATCCAAACCCAGAAGATTCAGGAAAAACTCTTTATCTCCCCTCAACTGCCTGCTTGTACCAGGACAAGAGCTATTAACAAAGACTCCTCTTTGCCTAAGAAACTTCTCTACATAACAGGGCACCTGTGTTTTCCAAACACTTCCCTTCACCTTCCTCCTAATGGTCTTTCTCCCCTTGGTATCCTCAGACCCCTGCCCCTCTCTTCAGTTCATCTAAGCCTCATATTGCCTGACTGCCCTTGGAATTTCATTGTCTGTGTGGATTCCCCACATGTACATACACTATTGAATTTGACTTCTTCCTATTAATCTGTCTCATGTCAATTTGATTCTTACTCCAGCTAGAGGGACCCCAAAGGGCAGAGGAAATTCATCCTCCCCAACACTTCCTTCCCTTCTACCTCTAAATCTGTACCTAACTTTTCTTCCCTCTGTTTTAAATGAAACTCTACCTTTTACTCTGACCAAGTGAATGCTGTTTCTTAAAAAAAAAAAAAAGAAAAGAAAAAAAGGAAATCACAGGTTTTTTTTTTTCTGTCTTCACAGGTAATCACATCCATATTGAAAAATTCAGAAATATAAGACAGCACATGAGGGAGAAAATAAAAGTCACATGTAATTGAAACAAAAAAGACACTCAGTGCTACCATTATAAATTCCTGGTTTTTTTCCATGCATGATTGTATGTATCTGTACATTAAGTATTCTTTACACAAAGAAATTATTCTGTATATGCTATTTCATGAGTCTCCTTTTCCTCTGATAATAGATCATGAATATTTTTTACGTGATGGAAAATATTCTTCAACAATGAGACTTTAAAATAATTTTTGAAAGTTAAAAATCTGGGGCACCTGGGTAGCTCAGTAGGTTAAGCATCTGACTTTGGCTCAGGTCATGATCTCGTAGTTTGTGAGTTCAAGCCCCATGTCAGGCTCTGTGCTGACAGCTAGGATCCTGGAGCCTACACTGGATTCTGTGTCTCCCTCTCTCTCTGTTCCTCCCTAGCTTGTGTTCTGTATCTCTCTCTCCCTCAAAAATAAATAGAGATTAAAAAAATCACTTCTGTGGGTTTCTTATTTTAAAAGCAGTGTACAATAATTAGAAGATTTGTACAATAATTTGTACAATAATTAGAAGATTTAATTAAAAGGAAGAAAAACCTAGATATCTGTAATCCCATCTCTGAGATATGACCAGCTAACAAATTTTATTTAAAATTTTGATTTATTTTTTACATTTTTATATTTATTTATTTTTAATAGAGAGCACAAATGGGGGAGGGGCAGAGAGAGAAGGAGACAGAATCAGAAACAGGCTCCAGGCTCTGAGCTGTCAGCACAGAGCCCAACACGGGGCTCAAACTCACAAACCGTGAGATCATGACCTGAGCTGAAGTTGGAAACTTAACCGACTGAGCCACCCAGGCGCCCCACATAACTTTATTTAAATCTATCTTACAAAAATAGGCTTATAACCAGCTGACATAACCTTATATAAAAACTGCCTTATAAAAATACGCTCACCCAGATATCATTCTATGTCATTTTTGATATACAAATATTACCTCATTTAATCCTCATAACACCTTATGTGGTTGCTATTACGAAGATAACCTCCATTTTCCAGATGAGGAGACTGAGGCCCAGAGAAGCTAAGAAACGTGCCCAAAGTTGCATAACAGCAAACAGCAGAACTGGGATATGGACGAAGGCAGTCTGCCTCCAGAGGTTGGTTGCTAACACCTATAGAGCTCTCAACTTATAGAGAACATCTTTCCATGTTGATAAACACCACTCTCTGTGCCATGCTTATAATGATCTACCACACCTCAAATATTGGGGTTTGCTTCCTCGTGGTTCTTTTAAGATTTTCTTTTCCAGTTAATAGTTGCATATGGAATTATTTTTGTGCTGTGAATGGATTCTCACTTCAGCTTTTTCCGTATGGTTAACCAATGATCCAAGTTTTACTTATTGAATTACCTACCCTTTCTTCACTAATTTAAAAGGGTGCCTTTGTTTTTGCTTCTCTCTTTTCTTGCCTTCTTTGGAAACCTGCTTCATTTATTATCCACTATCTCCCCTGGATCTTGAAAATATGAGCTAGCTCTGAGCTAATTATACATTTTCTGGGTTAATTGATGTACTTGTTCACTTAGGAAATTTATAGGGGTTGCAACAGTGCATAAAATTTTAAAAACTTTCTCCTGGGGCTTACAGCGTGTAGCTAGATATGACACTTTTACAAAACGCTTGAATGTCACACTTACAATGTGCTGGGCACTGTTTTTAGTGACTTACAAATATTATCTCATTTAATCCTTGTAGCAAGTCTTTCAGGTAGGTACTATTTTTATCTCCATGTTTCATGTGAGAAAATGAAGCATAGAGACATTAAGTAACTTGCCCAAAGTCTCTTAGTGGGTAAATGGGGAGCTGGGGAAAACTAGTAGGCAATTCCCATTTAATGCAATAGATGTTGTATATCGTGGGGGAACTACAGGGTTCTTGATGGGGCCATGAGGCTCAGGAAAGACTTTTGCCAGGAGTGGCGTCCAAATGATTCCTGAAGAATGAGAAGGAGTAGGCTGGTGAAGGGAATTGGGGGTAAGAATATTTAAGCTGGAGAGGGCAGTGGTACAAAGTTCTAGAAAAGAGACAAAGAATGTTATTTCCTAGGAGCTGAAAGAAAGGGAGAAGTGTCACTGGGAAGGAGGGTGAGGTAGGGTGGCCGGGAGGTGAGAAGTCCTAGACTTGGAAGGGTCGGTAGGAGCCCATTGTCTTGTGAGTCTCTTGAAGGAATTTTGACTGTAGTTTAAATGTTGGAGGAGACTCTGAGGGGATTTAAACAGGAGAGAGATTACTCTGTCTGCCACATGGGAGATGGGTATCAAGGGGACAAGGGTGTGGGCGGGGCAAAGTGTTAGAGGGGCCGTTCCAACAATCTGGGTGAGAAATGATGTTGCCTTCAGAGCAGTAGCAAGGGGATGGTGAGAAACAAGTGGCCTCAGGTGCTCCCTTGAAGGAATTTGGTTGGATGGGTCAAAAGGAGGGGAGTCAGTGATTATAACCTGGCTCTTGCCTCAACCAGTATGTCTCCCTGTTACCAACTATGGCTGCGATGAAAATCAGGGTAATAAATAGTCTAGACTTAATATGCAGAGAAGAAAAGATAACTTGCCTATGGTCTAATCATTACATTCCCATGACGTCCCCCTTTAGCACTCACCAAACCCTCACTGAAGGAGGGCTGCAAAGTTTGTAAATATGGCGGGTGTTAAGAGTATCATTTCTGGTGGTAGGATAAGGCATGATTAAATAAAATTTTTTTTGAAACTTTACTGAGGTATATTTCCTATACCATAATATTCACCCACTTGAAGTGGGTGGTTCAGTGGTTTTTAGTATATTCAGCGTTGTATAGTCATTACCACAATCTAATTTTAGAACATATTCAATACCTCTGAAAGAAACTCTGTACCCATTAGTAGTCACTCCCTATTCCAGGTTCCCATCCTCACCTCAGCCCAGGCAGTCATTCATCTGCTTTCTGTCTCTCGGACTTGCCTATTCTGGACATATGACATAAAGGACGTTATAATATACAGTCTTTTGTGGTTTGCTTTTCACTTAGCATAATGTTTTCAAGGTCCACCCTTGTTAAAGCTTGCAACAGAACTTCATTCCTTTCAATGGGTGAAGAACATTCCATTGTATGGATATACCACATTTTGTTTATATATTCATCAGTTAATGATCATTTGGGTTGCTTCCGCTCTTTGGCTATTAAGCATATGCGTCCATGAACACTCATGTACAAACTTTTACACGGGCACGTGTTTTCCAAAGCCACCACACCATTTTACCTTCCCATCAGTGATGTGTGAGGGTTTTAATGTTTCCACATTCTCTTTAACACTTGTTACTGTCTGTCTGTTTTACTTTAGCCATCCTAGTGGGTGTGATGTGGTATCTTCGGGTAGTCTTGGTTTGCATTTCTCTAAGCACTAATGATGTTGAACAATTTTTCATGTGTTTTTTGGCCATTTGTAGATCTTCTGTGGGTAAATGTCTCTGCAAATTCTTTGCTCATTTTTAAATTGGGTTATTTATCTTTGTAAGGGTTCTTTATATATTGTGGATACAAGCCCCTTGACTATATTGATTTGCAAATATTTTCTCCCCTTCCATGGGCTGTGGTTTCTTAATGATGTCCTATGATACACAATATTTAAAATTGATAAAATTCAATTTGTTTACTTGTTATTTTTTTTTGTTACTTATGCTTTATAAGAAACCATTGCCTAACCTAAAGTTAGGATTTGCTCCTCTGTTTTCTGCTAGAAATTTTATAGTTTCAGGTCTTACATTTAGGCTATAACCCATTTTGAGTTAATTTTTGCATATGGTGTAAAGAAGAGTTTCAGATTTATTCTTTTGATATGAATAACCAGTTGTCCCAGAACCATCTGTTGGAAAATTTCCCCACTGAATTGTCTTAGCATGCATAAGTTAAAATTTGCTCCTTATATCTTCCTTTTCCCCAAAATTACCCACCCCCCCCAAAAGAAAACTAAGAAAGAAACAAAGGAAGAAAAAAGAAGAAAACTAAATCCATGATCTTTTTCTTTCTTTTTTTTTTTAATGGAAGGTGCAGTAAGTTTTGCTTGAGTTGAATTTAGCTGGGGATCTTTTCTGACACCAGATTATATCATCCCTTTTTCTTTGGCTCATTGTTGAAACAGCCAGTCTCCTCTCGAGCCCCACTGATTTAGAGTTTGTGACAGCACAACTATCTGGTGAATTTTAGCTGTATAAGTAAAGTGAAAGGCCCATAAAAATAGTTAACAATTTTCCCAAGCACTCAGATACGTGGGAGAAGTTACTCTTCCCCTGAGGCAGGAAACAAATGTAGTTTAGTTGCATGAGTTATTTGGTTATAATACCAAATTAATTTTTTTTTTAATTTTAAGTAATCTCTATGCCCAAGGTGAGGCTTGAACTCATGACCTCAAGATCAAGAGTTACATGCTGTACTGAGCCAGGCAGGCACCCCTATAATGCCAATTTTAAAAATGTTTTCAAGGCTTATGAAGAAACACGTGATGTTTGGTATTATACATCTGCCAAATGAGACTTTAAAAATATTTAAATCATGGGGTGCTGGGATGGCTCAGTCGGTTACGCTTCCGACTTCGGCTCAGGTCATGATCTTGTGGTCTGTGAGTTCGAGCCCCATGTCGGGCTCTGTGCTGACAGCTCGGAGCCTGGAGCCTGCTTCAGATCCTGTGTCTCTGTCTCTCTCTGCCCCTCCCCTGCTCATATTCTGTCTCTTTCTCAAAACATAATCATAAAAAAAAACCAAACTTAAATCCTTCTGATAACATTGTGGTATGGTCAAATGCCTGAGTCTTTTTTTTTAAGTAGGCTCCACACCCAGCACAGAGCCCAACACAGGGTTTGAACTCACAACCTGAGATGAAGACCTGAGCTGAGATCAAGAGTCAGACGCTGAACCAACTGGGCCACCCAGGAGTCCCAACCTCCTAAGTCTAAGAGAGGCATGATGATACGAAACATACTGTTAACATTTCCACCCAGTAACATCTTTTGGAAAATAACCGAAGGAAATATTCTAAGAGAAGGAAAAACTACAAAGATGTATTACTTATCATAGGCAAAGGTGGAAAACTATTTCAATGCCCGAAAAGCTAGAGGATGGATGAGCAAACTATGTTCTACGGGAAAAAGCTAAAGAGCTCAAAGAACCGTGGTTGTTAAGGGTGGTGTGCTAACACGTGCTGAAGTGAGCAAAACAGAATTTGCATATATACCTTGACCGAAAAGGGCATAAGGGTGGATGGGTGCTGACAAAGTTCAAAATTAATTTAGCACAATATCGACACCCGTTAGATTTATTTCCACAGCACGCACGAAGGTCTCCCTAAATGGAAAATGGAAGCTGAAACCAACTTTTCTGAGAGCCAACTCACACACCTCTGTCTTTCTGCCACGTATCTTTTTCTTAATGATTTTCCTAATTCATTGAATTCTTCTTTTTAATACCTAGGGGGGAGGGAAGCATAAGCCCTTGGAAAGAAGAAATTCAGGATTTCTCAGAAATTAGCTATTGAAATGATTATTCCCGTGGAGGGGAACCGGTGTCTTAACGAAGCATTTTTCTCTGAGGCTTGATGAGACACACTGAGAATGCATCTGCCCATAATGTGGGTTGAGGAAGAGCGAACTTTCGGTCTTGGGCATTGGGTGGGGTACTCATTTCCTGGGGCTGCCGTGAACAGAGGACCACAACTGGTGGCTTTAAACAACAGAATCTTATTTTCTCATGGTGTTAGGGGTTGGAAGTTTAAAACCGAGGGGTTAGCAGTGTTGCTTCCCGCCAAGGACTCTGAGGGATAATCTGTTCCTTGTCACTTGCTCGCTTCTGGTGACTGCTGTCATCTTTGGTGTGCCTTGTCCTGTAGACACATCACTCTGGTCTCTGCCTGTCTGCGTCCTCTTACAAGGATGCCAGCCATATTGCATTATACGCCCACCCTACTCTTTTATGGCCTCATTTTAAATTTGCTAGTCATATTTATGATAACCTTATTTCCAAATACGGTCACAATCTGAGGTACTTTGCGTTAGGACTTCAACATATCTTTTTGTTTTTTAATGTTTATTTATTTATTTTGAGAGAGAGCGTGTACCTGCACACGTGCATGAGTGGGGCAGGGCACAGAGAGGAGAGAGGAGAGGAATCCCAAGCAGGCTCTGTGCTGTCAGCACAGGGCCTGACATGGGGCTTGATCTCACGAATTGTGAGATCATGGCCCGAGCTGAAATCAAGAGCCAGATGCTTAACCGACAGAGCCACCCAGGTGCCCCTCGGCATATCTTTTTAAGGGGACAAAATTCAACCCATCACTGGTGGCCTTGGGTTAACTTAATAAATGTACTGTTCTGATTAATTCCAGAGCAAAACCTAGGCTTCCCATGACAGGTCCTAGGAGGATCCACTCGGGAACAGTGGTTGGTAATGGAGAGAATGGTGTCACGATAGTGGGATACATTGCTCTCATAGACTGTTGACCTTTCTCCCTGAGAGGGAGGCCTCACTCCTGGTCGACCATGAATGTAACGGCCAAACCCAACTGATGAAGACAGAGGCTGTCGTGTGGGGGAATCTCTTGATTGTACGTTTCCACACGTTAGAGAAATTCTCCCGTCCTCATCACTCTCTCCCTCAGCCTCCTCAGTGGATGAAGAGTGACTCGACGGATGGGTGTACCAGAAAGATGGCTCTGAGCATGCTCCAACCAGCCCCTCCCTCTCTCTGGAGCCAGCTGCCTGCACGTTCTGTGTTCTTTCACACGCTAAGTTGAGCTAAGTGTGCCACGGGGAGGTCAGCGGTTGCCCCCGTGCTGCTTTTGACTGGGTGGGTGAGTCTGCCTACTTCTGAAGGGTCAAGATGAGCCTATCACTTGACTAACAGATGCAAGACCCATATCCACCCTGGCCTGTACCTATATTGGAAGCGTGTCTGCGTTTCCTGTAATATAGGTGATGTTTTGGTTTTCTTCAGCCCAGCCCTGAGTCTAAGTCACAATTGGTTCCAGGTTCGGGGTGGGGGGGGGGGAAGAGATGCCCATCTAGGTTTCTTTGAGTTTCCAGTTGTTTCCAGATGCCCCTCCCCCCCCCCCCCCCCCCGTAAGAAACAGGTGTGGAACAAGGGAAGATATGGCAGGTGCGTGAAACGAGCTCATCACCTCTTCCTCTGCACAGTCGTGAGCGAGGGCAGGGTGTGCTAACGCCCGCAAACGGGGCAACGGCGAGAATAAGGGGACACTCTGTCCATTTCTAGCTGCTTTTGTGCTCATTTCTCAATCAACGCACATTTAAGGGGCTTCTGCTCTGGGCGAGGCGCCATCCCAGTCCCCGCCAGGGACACAAAGAACCGTAAGGCCAACAGGGCCCATCCTCAGCGGATTTACAGTCTTGCTGGAGAAACAGGCGCATTAAAAAAGACAAGTGACAATGCAAGACAGGATGTGGTCAGTGCCAGTGAGTTTTATGGGCAATTAAAGTGCCATAAAAATTCAGAAGAGGAAAAGAACATTTTGGGACACTTTGAACTGATAAGAAACGGGGGGGGGGCGGTACTTGTTGGAGAGGAGAATTTTCCAGGCCAGGGGTACAGTGTGTGAAAAGGGCCCGGATTTAGAATGGTTAGGATATTTTAGTGAACAATTCGAGCAACATTTGAGTCCCTGTTGTGTGAAGAGCCAGGGACGTGGTGGACAGGCTCAGACGCCAGCCACGCAGACTGGACTTCCAGCTCAGACTCTCGTGATTGGTGTGCTCTGGGGCCAGTCACTTAACCTCTGCCCGCCTCAGTTTCCCTATCTGTGTGAGGGGTGTTGCCATAGACACTGAGGATACAGTGGTAGGGAAAGTCCAGTTTATAGCATGCTCACTGTAGGGCATAGGCTGTGTTCTAAGCCCTCTTTAAAACATTTTTTTAAATATTTATTTTTGAGAGAGATACAGTGTGAGTGGGGGAGGGGCAGAGAGAGAGGGAGACACAGAATCCGAAGCAGCCTCCAGGCTTCGAGCTGTCAGCACAGAGCCCGACGCGGGGCTCGAACTCATGTCTCTGAAGTCATAGGCTTAACCAACTGAGCCACCCAGGCACCCCTATATTGTTTTTTTTTTTTAACTTTTTAATCTTATTTAATTATTTTGAGAAAGAGAGAGAGAGAATGTGAGCAGGGTAGGGACAGAGAGAGAGAATCCCAAGCAGGCTCCATGCTGTCAGCACGGAGCCTGACATGGGGCTTGAGCCCACGAAACGTGAGATCATGACCTGAGCTGAAGTTGAAGTCAGACGTGCTTAACTGCTTAACTGACTGAGCTATTCAGGTATCCCTAAGCCCTTAAAAAAATTTTTTTAAAAAAATATTTACTTATTTTTGAGAGAGAGCGTGCGAGCAGGGGAGGGGCAGAGAGAGAGGGAGACACAGAATCCAAAGCAGGCTCTAGGCTCTGAGCTGTCGGCACAGAGCCCGACGTGGGGCTTGAACTCATGAACCACGAGTCCGTGACCTGAGCCGAAGTTGGACGCTCAACCCACTGAACCACCCAGGTGCCCCACCCTAAGCCCTTTTTAAATATGAATTCATTTAATCCACAGAGTAACCCCGTGAGGCAGGTACTTTTCTTGCAAAGTGTGTTCCAGAGAGGCTAAGCACCTTGGAAGCAGAGGCAGGATATGCACTCTGGCGGGTCTGGCACCAGAAGCCGTGCTTTGAACCACTGTGCGAACTTGCCTTTGAAAGGGAGGGTTTGGTGCAGGGTGTGGGGGGGTGGGGGTGGGGGAGACATGTGCTGGGTAGCTCTGGTGATGACCTTCTGCGCTAGAGCGAGGAAAATAAGAACATCTCGCAACTGGAATTCTTTTCGTTTACTACTCTGCTGCTTGAACAAGCTGTTTGGATTTAAAATTATAGGTTCCATGTGGCCATTGAAAGCCTTGCAGGAGAGATAAATTAAAAAAAAAAAGAACCGATTTTTTTTCCTTATGACATAAATTGTGGGTAGAGGAGGAGGAGACAGCTTAGAGGTAAGGGGGGGGATGCGTCTCATCAGAAGGGGATGATAAGCCTGGATCAAGGGCAGAACTGACAGACGATCCTAACGGACGAACACTCGGCTCAGTAACAACGTTGAACACACTAGTCTGGGCCAGGATTAATACCAGTGCCGTGGTTCTTAAAGGACTCGACAATCACTAACTAATTAATCCATCCCACTGGGAGGTATACTTATCATTAAAGGGAGGTAGCTGATTTCAAAGCTTCGTGCCCTCCTTTCATGGTCCAGCTTTATATTTGTTTTCCAGAGGACTATGTGTTGCCTGGAGAGCTGGGAGAAAAGAAACCTCATGCTTGTTTTCTGCAGTTGGTGTTGAGCCTGCAGCTGCTTATTCTTTAAGAAAAAGGACACCTTAACTTGTTGGGATGAGCACTGGGTGTGGTACGTAAGCGACGAATCACGGGAATCTACCCCCCAAAACCAAGAGCACCCTGTGCACTGTATGTTAGCCGATTTGACAATAAATTAAATTAAAAAAAAAAAAAAGGAAAACAAAAGAAAAAGGGCACTTTATAGCTACAACAGGAGATCGCAGATTGGCTTATGGAAAAAGGTGATCGAAATCTGGCCACGTTAGCGCTCTGAAAAGCTCTCAATGTAAAGAATGATATAGATGTGCCCATCTTCAAGAGAGAGATTAGAAAGTCACGAGCTGTATCTGCTTGAGGATTCAAGTGCGATTCAGTGATCTGGAAATGGAAGAAGGACGCAAAATATTTTCGTTCTGATTGAGACCAGGTGGGAGAGAATTTGAGCTCTAAATCCCGCTGGGGCAGGACCGTCTAATCCTCTTTTGTTTGGTTGGTATGGAGACTTCAGCAGAGATGGCTCAGGGTTCTTCACCTCACTGTCCAAACCTACCACACGGTCAATAATTAGCACATGTGCTACGCTCAGCAACATGAGGAAAAGACATTGCTCATTCTTTTCATAAAAATTTCAGTATCGTCTCAAATGTCAAGAATCCCAAGAACAAATGTAAAGCAAGACAGGATACTAGGTAGCCATTTATGAGACGCAGCAATGTGTACGTGCTCACGTGTGAGGCATTTTGCTGGGAAGACAAAGGATAAAAATGGCTCTGATGGAATTTGCATCGGAAGGAAAAGAAGCCAGCTGCGGAAGAGTTTTGTACAGCACGGTCCCATTTTCTGTTTTCAAAAAGGTGTATGTGTGTGTGTTTGTGAATGCACGGGGATGTCTCTGTGTACTCAACTTCCTCGGGATTCATTTACCTTCTTGGGTAAAATACCCATCTGTTGTGGAAAATTCTCACACCTTATGTTTTCTTCTTCTCAATTTTTATTTGGAAATGATTACAGATTCCCAGGGAGTTGCAGAAAACAGTACAGAGAGGTCCTATGTACCCTTCTCTCAATTTCCCCCAATGCTTACACTTTGCATTGACAATAGCACAGTAGCCCCGTCAGGAAATCGACATTGGTGCGCTACGTGTATAATTCTACGTTGTTTCATCGGATGTGTAGATTCCTGTCCCGACTGCTACACTCAAACCACAACACTGTTGCATCCCCACAAAGGTGTCTTTGCCTCTTTATAGCCACACAGACCTCCTTCACCTGCCTGTCACTATTCCTAATCCCCGGCAGCCACTAATGTGGCATAAAATGTTTTACAACAGTTGAGAATGTTATCTCAATAGACTCACAGTGTGCGTCCTTTGGTGATTGTTTTTTTCCACTGAACACGTTGCCTTGAGATCCGTCAAGTCCTATATGCATCAATACTTCCTTCGTTAAAAAAAACTTTTTTTTTTACATTTATTTATTTTTGAGAGAGCGAGACAGAGCATGAGTAGGGGAGGGGAAGAGAGAGGAGACACAGAATCTGAAGCAGGCTCCAGGCTCTGAGCAAGTGTTCAGCACAGAGCCCAATGTGGGGCTCGAACCCATGAACTGTGAGATCATGACCTGAGCCAAAGTCAAACACTTAACCGATTGTGCCACCCAAGGAGCCCCAATATTTCCTTCATTTTTATTGCCAACTAGTACCACGGTTGGATGAGCCATGGTTTAACCATTCACCTAGGAGAGACATCAGCAGGTTGTTTCCAGTTCTTGGCTACTACAAATACAGCTGTTATGAATATTTGTCTCCAGGTTTTGTGTGGACGTAAATTTTAATTTCCATGGAGTAAATGCTGAGGAGTGGGTCTTATGGCAAGTATGTGTTTAAGGAAATGTCAAAATAATTTCCAGAGTGGCTGTACAATTTTATATTGCCACTGGCAATATATGAAATATCCAGTTTCTCTATATCTTCACCAACATTTGCCATTGTCAGTTTTTATTTTAGCTGTTCTAATACATGTATAGTGACAATTTATCTTAGTCTTGTGTTTTTCCTAAGGACAAGTGATGTTGAACAACTTTTTATGTGTTTGTTTGCCAAATGTAACTCTTCTTTGGTGACGTTTCTGTTCAAATGTTTGCTAATTTTTAATGTTTTTATTTTATTTTTTTTAAGGGTTGAGAGTTTTTGCCCTATTGTTCTCTTGCTTGAGCTACTGGTTTCTCTTGGGATTTTATTTCTGGAGCTTCCTTGAGGCTCTGGAAAAAGGTGGGTTCCCTTCAGAACATTGTTTCTGCCAGGTACCTAGAGCCACAATCAGCTTGGACTCTTCTAAATTAAATTCTTGGCTTGAGGTATTTCAGTACCTTCAGGTGCTATGAATTTTTCCTGCCAACCCTTAGTACAACCAGCTTCTGGTTCTAAATTCTCATTTCTTTCTTTCTTCCCATAGGTTCCAAGGTTTGACATAATTCCTGGTCTTCCCAGAAGGGGTGGGTGTGGGTATGGCGATAGGGTGAGGGAGCTGGTTTTTTTCCAATTCACTTTTATACTGAGAGTGAATCCTTTGGGATACCAGCTTTGTATGGGGTGGAGTTGGGTGTGTGTGTGTGTGCATGTGTGTGTGTGGGGGGGGGGTGGGGTGGGGAGATCTGTTAAATCTTGAGAAGGTCCTGGGTTTTGTCTGCTGTGTGAATATATTTTTACCTTAGATGCTTTTTTCAATCATGAGATTATGGAAAATGAGATTTAACTTTCCTTTTATGTGTCAATTTTTTTAATTAATTAAAAAAATAGGGGCACCTGGGTGGCTCAGTCAGTTAAGCATCTGACTCCAGATTTCGGCTCGGGTCATGATCTCATGGGTTTGTGAGATCGAGCCTCGCATCAGGTTCTGAGCTGCTTGGGATTCTTTCTCTCCCTCTCTTTCTGCCCCTCCCCCACTCATGGGTCCTCTCTCAAAATAATAAACTTAAATTCTTTAAAACCAATAAAAAAATATTAAAATGAAACAAAAGGTGAAAATGAACAAAACAAACCTAATTTTTTTTTTGAAAGGTGGTAACATTAATGAGAGAACGATAGTTACTTATCCAACTAGGTATATTTAAGTTTACTATTTAGGAAACAGCTATCAGTAGGACAGTGCTAAACAGTTCTAGGGAATAAGAAATCTTCTTTTGGTAAATGTTTCTATTAAAGAGCCCGGAAAGCCCGAAGCCCTTGTGTAGAGGAAGGGGAAGAGAGGGCGGTCTTACAGAGGAGGGAGGGCAGCTGCCACACCGGTGAGCTTCCTATTGAGGGAAAGTGTGTATTAGTTTCCTGTGGCTGCTGTAACAAATTGTCACAAATTTAGTAGCTGAAAACAACGCCAATTTATAAGCTTACAGTTCCAGAGGTCAGAAGTCTGAACTGGATCTCACCAGGCTCAGAGCGAGCTGTCAGCAGGGCCACATCCCTTGGGGGGGCTCTAGGGGACAATCAGTTCTCTTGCCTCCTCCAGCTTCTAGAGGCCGCCTATGTCCCTTGGCTTACGGGCTTCTTCTGTCCTCCGAGCCAGCAGTGTGTCTAATAGGATATTCCAGGATAATCTCTCCATCTCAGGGTCAGCTGATTGACATCCTTAAGTCTATCTGCAATTTTAATCCCCCCTGACCATACAACGAAACACATTCACAGGTTTGGTGGGTTAGGACATGACCATGTTTGGGGGCCTCGATTCTGCCTAACATAGCGGGAGGAGCTTTTCGGTCACTTGGTCCAATTAAGATGGTGGGCGCTTCTACAAATCACCTGCAGATCCATGCTTTTTAAAAAAGAAAGCAAAACACGCAAAAACGAATTTGCAGCTCGTGACTTTTTACAAGGCAAATGCTACTGTAACTTTCTAGAAGGGAAACTTTGACAGCTTCCTGCAGAAGCACCTCCATGTGCCCAGTCCCTGCCCCAATCGGATCTTCCAAAAATTATGTATCACGTGGTAGACACAACTCTGCATAAATTAATTTTCCTGTGTCTCACAAGGGCTTCAAACCCTAGAATCTGTAGGGTCTCTGATTATGACAATGGAACGAACAGGGTCCCTTGAACCGTGTGCAAAATGAACTGGCAGGAAACAGTTTGCCTCCCGTAGAGAAACAGTGGGATTCAGTGGAAAGCATCCAAGGGGTTTTGCAATCTTACTCTTTCCTCCTTTGGCTCTGGTCCAGTTTCTTCTCTTTAGCTACAGAGAAGCAGCAGAAGCTATGAAACCATGCTTTCCACCGGAGGCTTTCTTTGACTTTAAATGTGATGTCAAGATCTCAACCTGGGGCCCGGGGGCATCAGTCAGCCCATAAAATCATTTGGACAGACTGCCACGAAGCTCTCTGCAGGCTCTGAGCTAATGCATCCTGTGAAGCTCTTTATATAACAAAAACAATACTAATAACAATGTAATTAAAGTATACATGTACTTGACCGATTCTTTCTGAGAATAAAATATTCAGCGGGGCAATTTCTTGGGGGCAACGAGAGTATTTTTCATATTTGAGCTGCTGAAGTAAGTCAGCACTGGGGAACTCACAAACCAGATTTGCATCGAGTTTTACCGCGACGGACACATCATCCTTATTAATATGGTATTAAGTTTACAAAATTACCTAATCCTAGCCCCAAATGCTTTAACACTGTGTTTTTGATCCCTGGATCAGACAGCTGGGATGCCACGTGTTGGGGCCCTGCCGAGTTGGGAAATTATACAGTCGATGATTATGAAATTGGTCTCGATTGATTTAATCACTGTAATCATTGGCATCGTGAGATATGCAACCGGGAAGTTTTCATTCCAACAATTACACACGATGAAGTCACGTTATGTGGGAAGCTCATCCCTGTGTTTATTTCTGTCTAAATGGGAAGAAGGACGAAGAGAGATCCAGGCATGACCCAGGGTACAGCCGTGGCGGGTGAACCCACATTACGCAGCCAGGGAAAGACGGGGTCGAGTAATGAGCTTAATGCAGCCACTGCGCTGTACCTGGTTTCCCCCGGACTTGGCCATGGAAGAGAAGTTGTATCTAATTAAATATATACTATGTCATTATCCCGCAAGAGGATTAAACAGGCAGAGTGCCTGGCACACGATAAGAACTCCATAGATATTAGTTTCCCTGTGACATCATCAAGGGGACGCAGGGAGGTGTGCAATGGTGGGATGCTCCTCCTTTCTAGCCACCCCTTACTCTAAACCCCCCAACTCTCCCTCCCGGAGCTGGACTGGAGGGGAGCAGGAATGCCTTCCTTCCTCCTGGGTCTACAGACTGATTCAAGTTGCTGGCCAAAGGAGTGTCTCCCCATCGGGAAGCTGTGCTTAATTAGGGGAGCTAGTCGGTCTTTAGGGGAGGCTTTGACGGGAGCCTGTCGAGTCTACACCAGGCTCCTCATCATGGAGTCTCAGAGCTCTGGCTCGGGAAGGAGCAGGCTGCAGGAACACCGGCTCCTCTTCACAGACTTCGGGATCGTGAAGTGGAAGGAAGGAGGCAGCGTGGGGGAGTGTGGAAGTGGCAAACAAGAAGCGAGAAGGATGCAGGGGGGAGAAGGTGGGGTGAGCTAGCGTCCAAGCGCAGAACAGAGGACAAAGACCCGCTGTCCGCGGCCTCCACGCACAGAACCCGGTAGAAGGAAGGAGGACTTTGGAGACCATCAGCTCCAGCCTCGTCATTCTGCTGACGAGGAACCGGGACCTGGGGAGGGTGACCGGGATCCCTCGGCGGGGGACAGGGCAGGGGGTCCCCCGGTCCCAGGGTCGCTGGCTTCCTGAGGCGTCCCGTGCGCCCCCCTCTTACAAGTCCGTTCACAACGTACAACTGGGCCCGCTGCTAACTGCCGAAAAGCTTCCGTTAGGGCCGAAGTGACTGGATGAATATAAAGAAAATAGTAGCTGTTTTCCTGTGAGATTAATGCACGACTTAGTTTAATCCTCTGGACAGGTAGCCCCGTGTGGTAGGTATTTTCACGGTTTTCTTTTTATGAGTGAGGAGGCTGCGGCTTCAGAGAAGTTGTGGGATTTAGGGATTAAGTGGGTGGGAGGAGAGCCCAGGTCCCTAGACCCTAGGCCCTGGGCCGCTCATCTCAGGTGCAAGACCCCAATCTGGCCGTGTGCAGTGAGCTTCTGCCGTCGCATCGTGATCCCTCGGCCTCAAAGGCAGGCTTCAAGTGCCTTGTGTGTATCTGACAAGGATTTTGAGGCCCCTTCCGCCTGGTGGGGCATCTCTGGGGCATTTTTAGCATCTGCTCCTGATGGTGTGGGTCTCTGAGGAGGGCAAGCACCATCCACACCCAGCCCAGCCAGAGGTCCCGTGGATTGGAAGCTCAGTCTGGAACAAAGCCCTGTGCTTTCCGCTGTGCCGAGAGCGGTTCTCAGCTGGGGCAAACAGCAGGGGCACTTGGCAATGTCCGGAGATGCTCTCCGTGGTCCAGAGGAGTGACATCCCAGTGTCCTGAGACTGGAAAAGAGGCTGGTGAGACCCTGTGGGTGCCTATTTAAGGAACAGAGGGGCAGGGAGGAGGGAGGTGATTCTGAAGGCAGGAAGTACTGTACTGTACTAATGGAGTTTATGGCGTTGCTGTGGAGTGGCTAGGAGCTTGTCCTTTGGGGTCAGATGGCCCGGGTTCGAGTCCTGGCATTGCTGTCAACTAACTGTGATCTTGGGCACGTTGCTGAGGTTCTCAAAGCCTCGGTTTCCCCATCTGAAAATGGGGGTGATAACAGTATTCACCTCATTGTGCTAGTGTGACCACCCTAGATGGGCTTTCCTTGCAAAGTGCCGGAACGGTGCCTGGAGCACGGTCAGGGCCAGCTCTGGCAGGGCTGGTGCTATCGGTCTGGCAGTTGTCGAACAAAATACGAAAACGGGCTGTTAAAGGGATGACCCGTAGAGACTTAGAGGAGGAAACAAAGACCATTAGTGAGGGGGGCACTCGCCACATTTGAAAACAGGTTCAGCACAGACTCCTTCCATTTGGAGGGGACACTGGCCATCGCCATGACATGGGCTCACACAGAGGCCAGGCTGACATCACTGCTTTATTTGCCAGGGAGACCCAGATCAGGGAGATCGGGGGGACAGGTGGCATCTGGGTCATTGACACGCACTTTCGGGATCTCCCCATGGATGAGATGGAGACACCCGTGCTGACACAGGGATGACTGAGCTGCTGTGACCACCTGAATGCCTACCTGGCAGGAAGTGGCAGGTGGCTGTGGCTCTCTTCTATCACTGGCCCTTTCAAAATTTTTAACCCCTAGTTCAGAATGCATATTTTGCAAATTTATTGCTGGGAGCATTATTTTGCTCTGTATGCATTGTGAAGAGAGAGCCCAGCGTACAAAAGCGGAAACCAGTGCTGCCCTGACTGAAGGCTCGGGGGACACCGGAGAGGGTACCCTTCATGTCCCGAAGCAGCTACGGAAGCTTGCGTACCCTGAGCTAGAGTGGAATCACGGAGCCACTCTTGCCAGATTTGCTGATCCGAAGGAAGGAAGGCAGCAGCCCCGCTGGCCCGGGGCACTGGGCTCCAAAGCCACGGGGAGTAATATGGTGGACTTCCTGAGAACTTGGCCTTTGAAGTCAGCAAACGTGGGTGTGACTCAGAGAAAGTTAATTAACTGTGCCATCTCGGTCCTCCCATTCCTTTAAAATTTTTTTAATGTTTATTTATTTTTGAGAGACAGACAGACAGAGGATGAGCAGGGGAGGCACAGAGAGAGAGAGGGAGGCACAGAACCCGAAGCAGGCTCCAGGCTCTGAGCTGTCAGCACAGAGCCCGACACGGGGCTCGAACCCACAAATGGGGAGATCATGACCTGAGCCGAAGTTGGGCACTTAACCAACTGAGCCACCCAGGCGCCCCCTCGGTCCTTCCATTCTAAAATGAGGATGGTAACGGTACCCACCTCACGGAGTGTTTGTAAGATTCAAAATGAAATAATAATGAACGTAGAGCTTTTGACATATTATTCTTAATATTATTATTATTATTATCATTAATTATCTTTGATGGAACCAAATTCAGCAAGATGGCATGTATCAGGGTAAAGATAAAAATTCTATATTTGAATCCTACCAAGACATGCAGAAATGCAGAGATGGGGTTCATTAGCAGTTCAGGTACGAAAGAAAAAGTAGGCATTTTAGTTGACGAGGAAACTCCGAGTGACAGGCAACCCACAGGAGAGTCAGCAACAATAGCCAAAGGGCACAAATGCAATCGCAAACTGCATAGTTTAGAAAATGTCCATCAGACTTGCTCCTGGCCAGCCTGGGAGTTGTGCTGGGTCAGGGAAATAAGAGAGTCGGACCGTTCACAGAAGGTTGGTGAAGCCCCCATTCAGGATCCCCAATTCTTGAGGGACAGTTGGATAAATCATGATGTTTACCTCAAAGAAGAGAAATCTCAAAGACATAGGATAGAGGATTTCACATATGTGGGTGGGCCTCTGGGATTTTGTAATAACTCAGGGGGTGGAACTGGGATGTGGAAGCTTCAATGAAGTAGATTTAAGCTTAGGCTAACAAAGAACGCTCCAGGAACAAAGTTCTTTGTCCAGCAGTACAATGAACTGCCTCAGGAAGTAATAAATTCCCTGTCATTGGATGTGGGCATGATTTGGCAGGGTAGATGACAGGAAGAACTCATGCGTACTTAGGCTGGGTGAGTTTTAAATGCCCCTTCAACCTTGAAAACTATGTTTTCCTAATAAGTTATGAAATGCTGAGTAACGACTTTATTTTGTGGGTGGAGACAGGAATAAAATCGCTTTATAGAAAACATATGTTAATGTGAATCCTGGGCCAGTACCCAAGCTGGATGCAGGCTTGTTCATCTGCTGGGGGACACAGGCACATTTCAGCTCTTTGACTGTCTGAAGGCACAAATTTGTGAATAAGTAATGGAAGGAGAGGAAGGAAGATAAGAAGGGAGGGAGGAAAGAAGGAGGAGAGAAGGAGGCATCTGTCAAAATACAGTCATTTGATCTGAGTAGACATCTCCTCAAATAAGATATTTAAATAGCCAATTAGCACATGAAAGGATGCTCAACATCATCATTCATCCGGGAAATGGAAATCAAAACTACAATGAGATACCACTCCATCCCCACTAGGATGGCCACATCACACACACAGAAAATGACAAGTGTTGGGTAGGATGTGAAGAAATTGGACCCCGCATCCGCTGCTGGTGGGAATGTAAAATGCTGCACGAGCTTTGCAAAAAACAGCTTGGCACCCCTCGAGAGTTCCCATCTGATCCACCAATTCGATTCCTAGGTATATACTCAAGATAAATAAAAACACAAGCGAGCACAGGGTGATGTACAGAAGTGTTAAATTACTATATTGTATACCTGAAACTAATATAATACGGTGTGTTAACCATCTGGAATTGAAACAAAACTGGAAAAATAAAAACCTATGTCCACACAAAAACTTGTACCAGAATGTTCACGGCAGCATTATGTATAACGGCCAGAAAATGGAAACAACTCAAAGGCCTACAGATTGTGGAATGGACAAGTAAGTTGTGGTCTATTCACACAAGGCAAGATTACTTGACAGTGAAAAGCATACAGGGCACATGCTAAAGCCTTCACAACAGTATGCGAAGTGAAGGAAGCCAGGCACAAAAGACTACATATTACAGGACTCTATCAATATGAAATGTCCAGACATAATCCAATCTATAGAGACATTAAGTAGACAAAGGGTTGCCAGGGGCTGGAGAGAAGGGTAAAATACATAGCGACTGTTAACGGGTATGAGGTGTTTTTGGGGAATGATGAAAATATTGTAACCTTGATTGTGCTAAAGTGGTCGTACGACTCTGAATATACTAAAAGCCATCAAATTGTATCTTTTAATTTTTTTATGTTTGTTTATTTTGAGAGAGACAGAGATAGTGTGAGTGGGGGAGGGGCAGAGAGAGAGGGAGAGAGAGAATCCCAAGCAGGTTCCGCGTTGTCAGCACAGAGCCCAGTGTGGGGCTTGAACCCACGAAACCATGAGATCTGAATTGTATACTTTAAATTGGGGAATTATGTGGTGTATGAATTATAGCTCAATAAAGCTGTTGTATATATCCCCCTGTGAGGGGGAGCAGAATACAGCAGCCCAAAAGATACTCATTTGGCGTATTGATTATTTTAAGTTCAAGACGCTTCAGAAATAGCTGGCACAGGAAGGACACTCTGACCCTCTTTGTCCCTCTGAGAGCAGGAAATAAATGTCCCATGTGAAAGGCACCCTCCCTGGACCAGGAGGTAGAGAAACAGTCTTGTCACCAGAGATGGGGAATTCGGGGCCAAAAAGGCTGTATAAACAAATCTTGTTGCTTACTAACTTACTACCCTGCACTCAAACTTCTGTATCGGGTCAGTTCTTTACAAATTTATCATCCCTTTGTTTAAGAGGTATAACAGCTGCCCGCTTTGGTCACTTCGTAGAGTCTCCTATTTCTATCAGCTCCCGTACACAGGTATGAGATTAAGTTTGTTTTTCTCTCGCGAATCTATCGTATTCAATTTAATTATTAGGCCAAGGAACCTGAAAAAGAAGAAAAAGTCCTCCCCTACACCCGTAATAGTCCAACTAAACATAAAGAATTTAGAAATATTTATGGCATGTGTCAAAGAGAATGGGAAACAACCTTTAACAAAGAACTCTTTCACGTAAAATGAATAAATATAAATTAAAAAGAAAAAGATGAACAGAACAGTTAAAAAATGGGTTAAAAACACAGGGTGCAAAAGAAGTGTAGGTGAAGAATAAACTGAGAAATGCATCAAACTCATTAACAACTAAAGACACCAGTGGAAGGGTGGTTGGTCCAGACTTTTTGGAGGGAGAATTGATCACACGTTAAAAGATTGAATGTCTAACAATAAGGAAATGGTTACAGATGTTATGACATATCCATACTTTAAAATACTGTGCAACCATTTAAATTGTGTTTTTGAAGAAGACTAAATTATACTAGAAAATGCTTATAATATAAAGAAAGAAGAAAAAAAACCCACTGTATGTATAGTATGAAACAAATTTTCTGGTTAATAACCCACACATAGGGGAAAAAATACACCAAAGCCTGATAGGATTACCAATGGTTTCTATTTTTTGCTTGAAACTACTCTGAACATTCTAAAAGGTCTACAGTCTACAATGAACATGGATTCCACTTTTTTTATATTTCTTTTTAATCATAATAAAGATAAATGTTAATTTAAACAAAGACATTTAGAACATGAAGCAAACCACTAATTCTTTTTAAGAGCAAGGTCTATCTAGAGTGTTAGAGGAAATTGAGACCAAATATTTATGCCTCCCCCCAAAAGCATAGTACTTTCATATTTAAAAAATGTTTATTTTTGAGAGACAGAGAGAGCGCACGTGCGCGCGTGCTCGTGCACGAGTGGGGGAGGGGCAGAGAGAGAGGGAGGCGGAGGAAGTGAAGCGGGCTCCAGGCTCTGAGCTGTCAGCACAGAGCCGGATGTGGGGTTCGAACTCATGAACTGCAAGATCATAACCTGAGCTGAAGTTGGATGCTCCATCGACTGGGCCACCCAGGCACCCCAGTAGTTTCACATTTTATTGTTCAAATATAAGAAAAGTCAGGGTGAATCATATTAACAAATATCTTCTCGTTTTGACAAAAAACTTCATGATGGGAGGTAATAGTGAGGTCCAGCCTCTGGCACGTCAGCAGTGGGAGGGTAGCTATTGCTCCTGCTGAAAGGCTGACCTGATTTTTTGGTGGATTCTAGAAACATCTAGAAAGCCTAATCAGCGTGTAAATGTTTTGAGACTAAAGTCTCAAAAAACATTAGAATGGTTTCTTCAACTGCATACAAAGCTTTCCTGCTCACCCCAATTTATAATCTAAAGCTGTTTAATCAACAGTGGGTTTTGGGTAACCAGCCTAAGGTCGGTCAAAACTCGGCAGACAAGTGGGTAAGCTAAGGGTGATCAGGGCTGCCTGCTTATTCTGGAATGAACCTGGGAAGGAAAATCAGGGCTCAGCTTGGCAAGCTTGAGAACTGGAGCTTCTCTGCAACTCCAAGAGTGAGGATCTGATATCTCAGGATAAGTAAGAAGACGCTTTTAAGGGGGAAAAAAACGTGTTCAAAACAACTATATTGCCCAAATATGACTCTAGTGTGAATGAGTCTTTCCCCTTCTGTATAGCTCCATTTTCCAGGCCAGTATACTGCAGTTTCAAAACTATTTTGTTAAACTAAAAGTTGCCACCTGGCTGGTTTTGGGCACATCCCGTAACTTCTCTGAGCCCAATTTTCTTCATTTCCAAAAGGAGGTAATTTCAAATTTTAAACTTACACAATTCACTGAAACTACCACTTTTATTCATACACACATGCACATACATCATAAGAACATATAAATATGCAACACTTTAAATGACTGGTTGGGAAACATAGTCTTATTTATACCAGAGATCTCTGAAGATAGAAGCCAATTGATATATGAAAAACCCACAGCTAACATCAGCCTCAACGAGGAAAAGCTCGGAGCTCTCCCTCTCAGGTCAGGAATAAGACAAGGATGTCCACTCTCACAACTTTTATTCAACATAGTACTGGAAGTCCCGGCGATAGCAATCAGAGAAGAAAAAGAAGTTAAGAGGCATCCGTATTGGTAAAGAGAAGTAAGCTGTCACTGTTTTTAGACAACATGATACTATACATAGAAAATCCTAGAAAATCCACCAAAAAAGCTACTAGAAGTAATAAATGAATTCAGTAAAGTGACAGAATACAAAATTAATAATACCCGGAGATAAGTGGCATTTTTAAAAAAAAAAAAATTTTTTTTAACATTTATTTATTTTTGAGACAGAGAGAGACACAGCATGAATGGGGGAAGGGCAGAGAGAGAGGGAGACACAGAATCGGAAGCAAGCTCCAGGCTCTGAGCCATCAGCCCAGAGCCCGACGCGGGGCTCGAACTCGCGGACCGTGAGATCGTGACCTGAGCTGAAGTCGGACGCTTAACCGACTGAGCCACCCAGGCGCCCCAAGTGGCATTTTTATACGCGAATAATGAAGTAGTAGAAAGAGAAATTTTTAAAGAACACCATTTACAATTACACCAAAAAGAGTCCTAGGAATAAACTTAACCAAAGATGTGAAAGACTCTGAAAGACTCTGAAAACTAGAAAACACTGATGGAAGAAATTGAAGATGACACAAATGGAAAGGTATTTCGTGTTCATGGGATGGAAAAAAAAGTTTTGTTGAAATGTCCTTATTACCCAACGCCATCTACAGACCCAATGCAATTCCTATTAAAACACCAACAACACTTTTCAGAAAACTAGCATAATATTAAAATTGGTATGGAACCCGGATAGCCAAAGCAATCTTGAGAAAGAACAAAGCTGGGATTATCACAATCCCAGATTACAAGATACACAACAAAGGTGTAGTAATTAAAACAGCAGGGTACTGGCACAAAAAGAGACACAGAGGTCAATGGGTCAGAATAGAGACCCCCAAAATGAACTCACAACTATATGGTCAATTAATCTATGACAAAGAAGGCAAGAATATACAATGGGGAAAAGATGGTCTCTTGAATAAATGGTGTTGGGGAAACTGGACAGCTGCATGTAAAAGAATGAGGCTGGGTCACTTTCTAACACCAGAGACAAAAATAAACTCCAAATGGACTAAAGAACTAAATGTGAGACCTGAAACCATAAGAATCCTAGAAGAGGGCACTGGCAGTAATTTCTCTAATATCAGCCATAGCAACATTTTTTAAGACATGTCTCCTAAGGTAAGGGAATCAAAGGCAAAAATAAATTATCGGGGCTACACCAACATAAGAAGCTTTTGTATGGCAAAGGACACCGCCAACAAAACAAAAAGACAACCTGTCGAATGGAGAAGATATTTGCAAATGATATATCCAAAAGGGAGTTAATATCCAAAATGTATAAAGAACTTACACAATTCCACATCAAAAAATAATCCAATTAAGAAATGAGCAGAGGACCTGAATAGACATTTTTCCAAGAAGATATCTAGATGGCTAACAGACACACGAAAAGATGCTCAACATCACTAATCATCAGGGAAATACAAATCAAAACCACAATGAGATAGCACCTTTCACTTGTCAGAATGGCTAAAATCAAAATGATAAGACATAACAAGTGTTGGTGAGGATGTGGACAGAAAGGGACCTGTGTTGGGTGTCTGGGTGACTCAGTTGGTTAAGCAGCTGACTCTTGGTTTCAGCTCAGGTCATGATTTCATGGTTCGGGAGATCAAACCGCGCGTGGGCTCAGCGCAGAGTGCAGAGACTGCTTGGAATTTCTCTCCCTCCCTCTCTCTCGGCCCCTCCCTGGTTCTCTCCCTCAAAAGAAATAAACTTTAAACAAAAAAGGAACTCTTGTGCACTGTTGGTAGGAATATAAATTGGTGCAACCACTGTTAAAACACTATGAAGTTTCCTCAAAAAATTAAACATAGAAATGCCCTATGATCCAATAATTCCACTATTGGATAAAATTTACACAAAGAAAATGAATATAATAATTCAAAAAGATATATGCATTCCTATGTTTATTGCAGCATTATTTACAATAGCCAAGATATCAAAGCAACCTATGTATCCATCAAGAGATAAATGGATAAGGAAAATATCACACACACACACACACACACACACACACACACACACGAGTATTACACAGCCATAAAAATGGATGAGACTGTGCCATATGAGACAATATGGATGGACCCAGCAGGTATTATGTTAAGTGAAATAAGTCAGTCTGAGAAAGAGAAATACCATATAATTTCACTTATAAATGGAATCTAAAAAAAAAAAATCAATAAAACAAAGCAGAATCAGAACTATAAATACAGAGAACAGATGGTTGCCGGAGAGGAGGGAAGGGAGGGATGGACACATCGGGAGAAGGGGAGAGGGAGACACAGGTGTCCAGTAACGGAATGGGTAAGTCGCGGGAATAAAAAGCAGAGCATAACAGTGAGGTGACAGGATAGTAGCCACAAGCGCGCTGAACACAGCATAATGGATAAACTCGTCAAATCCCTGAGTTGTACACCTAAAGCTAATGTGACATTGTGTGTCAACTATACTCATAGAAAAAGCCAATTGGTTCAACCAAAATGCCCCGAAAAAATCCTCCTTCCCTCCTCAGCCTCTGGTGTCTCTCATACCAGAAAGCAGGGTCTGAAATCCCACGTTCAGAGATTTTTTTTTATTCAGGAGTAAGTTTGATCCATGTTTTGTCATTAATGCTGTGCGGTGAATGATGGCTGGAGGCATGTACTCTATGGTCAAAGAGTCTGGGCTCGAATCCTAGATTCCACGGAGCTCCAGGAGTTGGGCTCAAATCCTGAATTCCACGGAGCTCCAGGAGTTGGGCCGGCTAGGTAATCACTCTGTCCCTCAGTGTTGTCACTGGCAAAACAGGGCAAACATTGGTACCTTCCTCATAGGGTTGTGGCAAGAGAGACTTGAATAAGGTGACGCGTCACATTTCCAAGACATGTTCAACACTATTTCTTTTGGTGGGAGAATTTCACAGCATGTGAGAGCTCGGGGCAGATGAGAAAAGGCCCCAGGATGGACGTTGACAGAACGTAGCCGACACAAGCCTCACCTTCTAGATGCACCCTATTGAGATTCACACAGTTTTGGATAAAGCAGGAAAACGGTTTCCTCTACTTGGCGAACGAATTCTTCCCATCCCCAATTCCCTTCTATAATTGACCTCTCAACACTTTCTGTTGCTCTTTATGGAACAATTAGAAACAATGGGCTTGGTTTTCCTCTTTCAGAGGGGTGTATCTCAAGTATGGTCACAGAGAACCCCACTCTGCCCATTCCCCATGGGTCTATATCTGGGTGACCCCCAAACCATGGGAGGAACCTTCAATGACGGGCGAGTTATTTGCAAAGCTGTAGATTTTATTTACTTATTTACTTTTCTGGTTTCTTAGCCCTAACATGACATTCTTCTCCCTGTTTTTAAAAGTCCTCCTCGGGCTCTGGGCTGATGGCTCAGAGCCTGGAGCCTGCTTCCGATTCTGTGTCTCCCTTTCCCTCTGCCCCTCCCCCGTTCATGCTCTGTCTCTCTCTGTCTCAAAAATAAATAAACGTTAAAAAAATTTAAAATAAAAAAATAAAAGTCCTACGGTAAATCTCCTGTCCCTGGGAGGACCATACGCCGTCTAAGTCACACTACCTTGCGCATACCCAGGTAAAAATGTGTTTTCTCTCTGGGCACAGGGAGCTTCCCATTTGAAAAAGATCCTGATGAGATTAATGTGAGTGGGGTCTTACTCTTCTTTCCATAACCCACTATCTGGTGTTTAAAAAAACAACAACAACGACATTTTAGGTTGATGCAAAGCCTCTAGTTCCGCTTTTCTGGGGAAGGGAAAGGCCAGTTCTCAAGACTTCCTCCGCATCGTATTGGGACCAGAGGCAAAGGGATGACCCATCTGTCCTCCATATGACATCTGTCCTCCATGTGACTAGTTTTGATTTGGAAAGTTACAAGCCTGGTCTGAGTACTGAAGGCAAGTTGGTAGTGTATCGCGGTGATTAAAAGCACGGGTTTTAAAACCGGCAGATCTGGGTTCAAACTTCTGCTCAGCCACTCACAAGTGTCTTGTCCACACTCCATTCGCAAGGTGGGAACAGATTACGTCCCTCGTAGAAATTAAATGAGGTTAGATGTCTGGCACATGGTAAGAACCGCATAAGTGGCAGTCAATTTTATGACGGCTGCTGGTTGGCCAGTGACGTTTCCGACCACCAAATCCTGGAGGGAGCAGTGCAGGTGGGCAAGAGAGAGCCTGTGAGCAGCGATGCCCCCAGGTAGAGCCTTCCTGCCAGGATGCATCAGGGAGGTCCATCCCAGACAGGCTCCGTGGCCTTGAATGTTTAATGCAGTCCAAATCTCTCGCTTTTCCGCAGTCTCAGCCTTGTTAATCCTGGAGCTGCTGAGAAGCTGCTGGGATCTCGACAGACACCAGGAACTACTTTGAATTACTCTCTCGGCAGCTTGGCCCAGATTCAGAAATTCAGGAAGCAAGGAGAGCATTTCCTCGTTCATCTATTGGAACCATTTGGGTTGAGGCTCTTATGGCGGGGATGTGTGTGCCCGAGGTAGCCGGACATCCGCATGCCTTTTACATGCCACCACCAGCGAGCAAAATCAGGATGCCTGGTCGTCGTAAATGTGACCCAACAACATAACATTTTACAAAGATGTGCATTTTTACCCAAATGGATTTTGAAAAATAGAGTCGTGTACTTTTCCCCCCTGTGAGGACAACGGCTACGCCGTGGGTTTCTTTCTTTTCTTGTTAGGGTCACAGGAGCAACAATGGCTTGAGAGTTAGGAGGCAGTTGTCCCCTCACACCTGGAAGGTGAAGGGCGAGTGAAGAGAGACGGGGGCGCGTAGCTCTCCACGTGGACAGGAGCACCTGTCGATTCACAGGTGCCAGTGGGATACGGGCAGGAGTGCCGTGGAGTCAAGGAGGGAGGCGCTGAGCCTCGCTGCAGCCCTTCAGCCAGCCTCTCTGACCTCCCCCCCCACCCTGCTGAGGCTGGGCTCTAGGGGGAGAAGGCACCTCAGTCTGGATCGGGAGAAGCAGGGTGAAGCTGGACAGGGCCCGCAGAGAGGGAAAGCATCCTTTCTCTGGTCCCTGAATGAGCACATTCATTCATTGTCCCAGGCTTCTATCTTGAATTCCTCTGCTTTGCTTCTCTGTGGGATAACTTTCTGCACCTCTGCGTGAGATACAAAAACAGGGGTGGGTCTCAGATACTTGAAATTCTTTTCTATTCGCCACTGCTTTTGCTCTCCTCCGTTTGAACAAAAGGGTGTAGAGTTTGGATGAAAACCAACAGGGTTATAAAGCCTTTTATCTTTGGATAAGACTTTCCACGGCTGCTTTCTGCGTCCTGTGAGACCAGGGTTGCCTCACGAGTAAGTGGAAAGCACTTATCAACCCCAACAAATATTTCCCCGGGTTCCCCTTCCCCGTGGAGCCGCACCGGGTTCTACGGTGAAAACAGCATAAATCCTTGCTTGCCCTGCAACTTTTTCCTCTGCCAAAGCAGAAGGAGTTGTGAATTTCGGAAGGAAGGGGATGAGATTCAAAGAGGAAGGATGAAACATGATGGAAGGAAGGGCTTTCTCTCTCCCTCTCTCTCCCTCTAGGGAACATGTCCTGGCACTCTGCCAGCAACAGGGCCCTCCCTCGCTTCCTCTGGCTGCAGCCGTGTAGCATGAATCTGTGCTGAGTAGGCCCGCGTCCTCCTGGCCAGCCCTCAGTGCTCGCTGCGTCTCATGTCACCTGCAGCCCCAGATGTTTGGCCTAAGGGGATGATGCCGGAGTACCTCGCGCAGCCATATTGCCTGGAGTCTCAGCCCTGCTTCCACCGTTTGCTAACTGTGTGACCTTGGGCAAGTCACTTGACCTCTCTGTGCCACAGCTTTGCCATCTGTAAAACACAGGGTACAGAAGCACCACCTCCCGGGGTTGTGGAGAGGATCCAGTGAGGTAATACTTGTGAAATGCTCAGAAGGCCTTCTAGCACTTGCTAAGTGCTCCATGAATGCTAATTAGTATTCTCTAAGCCCAAAGTAGCACAGAGAAGACAGGGCTTACTCTGGCCCTTGGCATTACCGAAACTGAGTTTGCTCCAGACATGGCCCCTGAGGCTGGGCCTCCACTATTTTTTTTAACAAAATATTTATTTTTGGGAGACAGGGAGAGCACAAGTGGGGGAGGAGCAGGAAGAGAGAGCCACAGAATCCAAGCAGGCTTCAGGGTCCGAGCTGTCAGCACAGAGCCCAACACGGGGCTCGAACTCACGAACCGTGAGATCATGACCTGAGCTGAAGTCGGATGCTCAACCAACTGAGCCACCCAGGCATCCCTCCACACTATTTGACTTCTGAGGAAGGAACTGATTAAAAAAACCCAGTCCAGAGTGTTTGCCTCAGTATCAACCTCTCAAAGGTTAATAATGTCTTAGCAAAATCTTTGACTTTTTCAAAAGATTTCCTCTTCCTTTCTTTTAGGAACAAAAGGAAAACATATCTGTGGTAAAAAAAAAAAAAAAATCCATATAATTCTAAAGTATAGGAAACGAAAACCAAAAGCATTTCTCCACAAAACCCATTTTCCAAAGACTGTTAGTAATTATCGGCTTTGGACAGAAATAAATAAATAAAGTGAAATGAAATGAAATAAAATGGGTAATAACGACTGTTCCTATTCCAAGATCCAGGTTCTTTTAGTTTCGCTGCCTCTTGATGCAGAATGAATTATTCAGTAGTTCTGTGACTAACATTGCCCATTCGAACCATACTAATTCAGTGAAGTTTTCTGTTTTAGTTCGAAGTGACTCAGTTTGCCTTGTTCCTCTTGCCCTGGTAAGATTCATTCTCAACTAGTGCTGTGCTTTGCTAACCCCCCTTTCCTGGGCCAGGTGGGATTATCACTTATTCAGGCACTAAATATTTATTTCTAGACTCAAAAAAGTCTCTTAGTATCTAAATGTTTTTAGACATTAAAGGAGAACATTTGATCTCAGTGACTTGCTCACTGTGTCATTTCCTGGGAAGCACATATTGTACTTGGCTGGTGTTCCTGTGTTTTCTCTGCATATAAAATGGGCACAATGTATTAGTTTGTCAGACGGTCCCGATAAGGGCTTCCGTGTGAAATACGTCCATTTGAAAGTAGTTACTGCATTGCTGAAAATTGTTCACTTGCACTTCATCGAAATGAAAAACTTCTCTTTTTAATTTTTTAAGTTTCTTCATTTTTGAGAGACAGAGGACAGAGCGTGAGCAGGGGAGGGGCAGAGAGAGAGGGAGACACAGCATCCCAAGCAGGCTCCGGGCTCTGAGCTGTCGGCACAGAGCCGGACGCGGGGCTCGAACTCACGAACCCTGAGATCATGACCTGAACTGAGAACCGACTGAGCTACCCGGGTGCCCCTAAAACTTGTGCTTTTTGAGAGACTCTGTTAAGAGAAAGAAAAGACGTGCTACAGATTAAGAGAGAGAGAGAGAGAGGTAAAAAGGAACAGACTATGGGTCCTTACCTAAAACAACACGGATTCATCTCGAAATAATTATGCTGAGTGACGGAAGCCACATCAAAACACGGTATGTTTTATCGTGTTTATGCGGAACTCTAGAAAACACAAATAATCGATAGCCGTAGAAAACAGATCAATGATCCCTGGGGGTGGGGGTCAAAGAGAGGCAGGAGGAATGCATTACAAGGGGCACATGGAAAGTGTTGAGGAGGAAGGAAATGTTCATTCTCTCGATCACAGTAATGTTCGCATGGGCGCGTGTGTATGTCAAACTTGTCAAATTGTACATCTCGAATATGCGTGGCTTATTGTACATCAGTTAGTCGATTATACTTCAGTAAAGTGGTTTGAAAGGATGATGTGGTTCTGGAAATACAGCTTCGCAGTTCCACCGTACTGTTCCTTCTTGGGGTCTGGGGACCTCGTGAAATTTCTCCCAAATTTTTCTGCTTGGAGGCCAGATTGTCAGGAACGCTAAAATACGCATATAAGCTTTGGAAGCCGACTGACTTGGGTTCTCATTGCAGCAAAGACAGCTAGCTGTTCCCTAACACCCATTCCCCCCCTTGTTCCTTAATATTAGAATCCCTGAGTCTTAGCTGAGCACATGGCTGTCTGGAACAGATATATTTTTCTGACCCTTTTTGCAGGCAGGTGTGGCCATGATTAAGTTCTAGCCAATGGAATACAAGCAGAAACATTATGTGTGACTTTGGAGAAGTGTCTTTAAAGGGTGGGACACACACTTCTCTGGCCTTCCCCCTTTCTGCTGGCTGGAATGAGGATGTGAAGGCTGGAGTGTGAGTGGCCCTCACGGACCCTGAGGAAAAAACCACATGGGAACAAAAATGGGTGACCACATGGACAGAGTCCCACATCTTGACACCTTGGAGCACCACAGCAGCCCTGCATTATTTATTTCTGGCCTATTAATACAGGAAAGAGAAAAAAGAAATCCACTGGTACACATTTTGTTTAAGTCTCCCTGTTTTCTAACGCGTACAGCTGGGCCTAATCCTACATATTGGACAAATTACTTACAATTTTCTAACGTATAAAACTTGAATGCTTTTATAATAGTCTCCGTCTTTAAGAGTTATTGTAAGAGCGAGAATAGGTTTAAAGCACTTGGCCTTTCGCGAACGCTCAAATACAAGCTTCAGTTACTGTTATTACTTACATGAACTCACCCGTGATTTTGGAAATGAAATCCGCCCTAAGGTCTTAGCTCAGACACTGATTGGCAGTAACAGGTGTCTGGGCATCCCCTGGGTCCTGGCACCCTGTGGGAGTAGCACTGGTAGTGTGCACACACATCCCACGGCAGCTATGGACGCTGGCACTGGGGACCGGGTGGGGACCCCTGCAGCCGCTCTGCCAGCCAATCCCATCAACTCAACGCGCACAACTCCAAGTGCAGTGAATGCGGTCAGCGTGCTCCCCTCCCCACCCCCCCGAAAACGCTCTCGTGCACAGCACACGGGATGCCACCCATCCTCTCTGCTGTGAACAATTCCATGCTGGGAGGGACCTTCACTTTTCCCAGTTGAAAGTGGCACATTGACTGAAATCCACAAGGAAATTGCACTCTGGGGACCGTTATCATTCCCTCTGTATCTTCTGCAGGGACCTCCATCCTGGGGACGCGCCCGTCTTTGTTTCAGTAAACTTGGCTGTGCTGGTTTAAGAGGAAAGAAAGCAAACTTTGCTGGGAGCAAAGGGGTCAGTCACTGCTTGCAATTCAAAAGCTTCTTCTCTCCCAACATTGCCAGCAAATGACCAACACAGCAGTTGGAGGTAACCTGGGTCGTGAAAGGCAAGAGGTAGAGCGAAGTGATGGAAAAAACAACAACAACAACAAACAAGCCAAGAAAACCAACAACAAAAACCCACTAAAATGAAAGAGAAGGCTGTAAGTGAGCAGAATCACTTGACAATAACAAGTTGCTGACTGGCCCCGAATCTCTCAGCAGGAGCACATTGTCCCAGGAAATCCAACCAGACTGGATGATAAGCCTGAGAATGTAGGCAGTCACTCAGGACAGCCAAGCCGGCCCTTGTACCTCCACTTCTTCATCGCATGAGGTGACCAGATGACTCTGTATCCCGTCCACCCCCACCTCTGCCACGCACACTTCCCATTCCAGATGAGTTAGGAATAAGAAGTAGGGAATTCTGGGACCAGCGGCTGGTCGACGTGGATCCTATACCCGAACGTTTATAGCAGCGCCGTCTACAGTAGTCAAAGTACAGCGAGAGCCCAAATGTCCATCGAGTGACGAATGGATAAAGAAGATGTGGTTTGTATATACAAGGGACTGTTACTTAGTGGTCAAAAAGAATGAAATCGTGCCATTTGCAACAATGTGCTTTGAACTAGAATTTACGCTAAGAGAAATGAGTCAGAGAAAGACAAATATCATATGATTTCACTCCTATGTGGAATTTAAGAAACAAAACAGATGAACATAGGGAAAGGGAAGGAAAAATCAGATAAAAACAGAGAGGGAGGCAAACCATAAGAGACTCTTAAATGCAGAGAACTGAGGGTTGCCGGAGGGGACGTGGGTGGGGGGATGGGTTTAATGGGTGATGGGCACTAAGGCGGGCACTCTTTGGAAGGAGTGCTGGGTGTTCTACGTAAGTGATGAATCACTAGGTTCTACTCCTGAAACCATTATTACGCTATGTGTTAATTAACTTGGATTTAAATAAAATTTCAAAAAAAGTTGTAATCTAAAAAAAAAAAAACCCCACACAAATCCTATAAACATCCATAGGTCTCGGATAAAGCGATGTCTGGGCTGATGCAGAGGGTAACTGCAGATAACTGTCTGCAAACTAGTCTTGCTCATAGTGGGAAGTCACCCTGGGAAACTTCTATTGTATTTTGCATCGTTTGCAACGGTAGTTCACGGAATCACTGACAGAGCCCACACTCGGGGGCTGCAGAGAGGCTGGAATAATGTACTAAAAACAGGGCAACATACATCAGCCACAGATTATGAAGTCCTGCATTCAAGTTCCAGATATCAAGCGTGGACAGAGGCTGGAAAAAGTCTTAATCGTTCAACGTGATCAAGATGACAGGAAACCCAGTCCAAACAAACCCTCTTCTACAGGATTCTCTTTCAGGAGGTTCACACGGTGCGTTGCATAATTCATGTTTTGCAAGGACTTATTACATACTGGGCATCGTGGTGAGACCTTCCTGTATATTTGCTCTTTAGCCCTCCTGACGACCCTGTGTAGCCAGTGCTGTTTTACTGTCCCGGTCTGCGGATGGAGACACTGACGCACAGAGTGGTTAAGTAACCTGCCCAAAGTCGCACAGCTGTCAGAACTGTGACCTGAGCCGGTGCCCATGTTCTTCATCACTACATCGTAGTGCCTCTTGGCGGACTCATCAGTGAAGAAACGGGTTGAACTTTCAATTAGAATCTCACATACCTGCTTGAGCACCGAACGCTTTTTTTTAAGGCACCCTGATTATGCCTGGTAGACCAGTGTTTCGTGACACAACCATTTGGGAAATAGTGCTAAGGTCAGTTGACCCCAGTGAAGGCCAACAATATGTTACAGCTGCCAGAAAACTGAAATAACGCTGTGTGGCAATAAAAGTATTCTGCTCGTGAGATGCATCTGTCCTACTGTGTGCTCTGTGCTTGTCTGACCTCATCTGGACCACTCTGCTCAGCAGTGGGCATCGCGTTTTATCATCAACCCAAGATGGCCAAGAGTCTGAACAGCACTG
This sequence comes from Panthera onca, assembly GCF_046562875.1. Taxonomy (NCBI): domain Eukaryota; kingdom Metazoa; phylum Chordata; class Mammalia; order Carnivora; family Felidae; genus Panthera; species Panthera onca. The sequence goes on along the minus strand of NC_138343.1, from coordinate 4,797,417 downwards.
TCCTATGAGGACCAGTGGATACTGCTAGGTGTGTGCGGTCTGGAAGGGAGGAGGGACGATTAATTTCTTTAGCCGTGCGAAGACTTCTCTGAGTTCGTTCACAGCACGGAAGCAGGATCAGCGGATAAAAGCCACAACGAACCAACTTTCCACCCAGAATACAGGAGAATTTTCTAGACTAGGACGAGCCTTAAGTGTTGAATACCTGACTCTCCGGGATGGCTGAGCAGGAGGCAGGCTGCGGGCCCGGCCAGGGTAGCAGTGGTGGAGACACTGACGTCAGAGGACCAGGTCCTACCCTGCTCCTCACCAGCTATGGGACTGGCCTGCCAGCTGGCCTCAGCGTCCTCAGCAGGCCAACAGATGCGTGACGCGGAGTTCATGGCATCCTGTCAGCTGAGGCCAGGGTAGAAAGAGGTTTAATGGCAAAGCGACTAACGGGTGGTGTCGTGTGGGAGATCACCTCGGCACAGAGGAAAGTTCCCAGGATAGACGGGACAAATGATCCCACGGGTCACGGAGCAGAGAGGCTCACAGGCCGAGTTTAGAAGCGCAAATCACATATTGGATTGAATCGTGTAGAGAGCACAACGAGACGCACGGGGAACAAGATGGAGTACATTGAAATGCTTATGGAGGGTCACAGGCACAGTCTAGTTATGGTCTCGGGGTGTGCAATGTTCACGACGTAAGGACTGGAACCAAACGACTTTGTCCCCAGGCACAGATCCCGTGGTCACCGGGGGTAGGCACAGCACGAACCTTCCAGGGAGAATCAGAAGGCCACTGGACGTTTGTCACTGGCCTCCCTATTCACAGTACCTGACCCATACCGATCATGTTGAGTAATAAATATAATAAAATAACCAGGCCTAAACTGTCTTGTCATCAACAGATGGCTCCTGTCTTCCTCCTCACACTCATCTAAAGCCCCTTGCTACCAACCACAGCTCTGAAGTTGAATGTTTTTGAAGAACCATCAAAGACTCAATAACAGATTGTACCTAACGCCCGTCAGGTTCTACCCGAGGGCTGGGTCGGGATTTTCAGGACTCTTTCCGTCCAGAGGCAGGCCCCAAAGAGCAGAGCTTAACCCGAGACCAACAAAACAAGAACGAATTAGCTGGGACTGAAAGAACAGATTTGATCGTGGTTCATGTTGCCTTGTGAATTGCCTCTTAATCTCACTTTATCTCTCTGTTGAACACTGAACACACTTTCAATCGGTATCTTGTTTCAAATTTCCCCTCAGATTTCAAAAACTTATTTTATAAAAACTCTTCTGGTACATTTTCTGAAAAACCTCAAAGAACAGTGATTTTGCAGAAAAGATGTCGTCTATTGATTAGTCATACTAGTCAGAATCACATGTAAATACTCTGCAGGGGTGCCTGGGTGGCTCCGTCGGTTAAGCATCCGACTTCGGCTCAGGTCATGATCTCGCATGGTCCGTGAGTTCGAGCGGCAGGTTGGGCTCTGTGCTGACAGCTCGGAGCCTGGAGCCTGCTTCGGATTCTGTGTCTCCCTCTCTCTCTCCCCTTCCCCTGCTTGTACTCTCACTCTCTCTCTCTCAAAAATAAACATTAACAAAATTAAAAATAAATAAATACTCTGCAATTGTATTTACTAAGTTTCTTTTTGTTGTGATGCAGCTATTTGCATAGGGTTCATTACTCAATATCTCTTATTGTACCGGTGTAACTAAAACAGGCCAAGTGCAACATCAGAAATAAAGTGTTGAGTCCCGCAGTCCTGGTTTTTGGACATTTTCTCACAGTGAGAGGGCTGGCTTATGTAAAAGTAAATGATGCATACAGTTATATTGTGACATGTTTCTAGACTATGTTTCAGTGCACTCAAAAGATAAAAGTCTTAGCTCCTGGACCTGTCAGAAGACAAGAAGCTAATCAGCTGCAGTAGATAGATATTGGAAAAACATCACAAACAGCACTTCTGATGAGGATGCACAAGAGAGAAGTCAAGACCAAAATAGGAACGTGGACGTTGCAAGGACAGTAGAGCAGGTGGCAAAGCGATGCGACCTGGATGCCTGGAGCTTCGGGTGGCCTCATGGTCTAGGGAAGCTGACGCAAGTCACAGCCCTGGCTGGGGCTTCGGAAAAGACTGGGCTGAGTGGGCTCACGTTCACACGGGTGCGTTGTTTGCTGTTTCCATATTGTTTACTATGATAATGATGGTTTATAGTTTTACCTTCTCTGTCTGGCGTGTCAGAGGGAGAGAACTGAGTATTCTGGGGGTGACGGGTAGTGCGTAATTGTTGCATTGTTGAGAACATTGTCATTCTGGAGAAAGAAAACACCATATGGGACGGATGAAACTCATAACACGTGCTAAGTGAACCTAAGCAGTCGGGAAGCAGAGCACGTGTATGTTACACGTAGACAGAAAAGAATGAACACGCCATCCTAATGTTCATGAAATACTATACGCGAGACATTATGAAATGCTAACTGTACAAGAGAACCCAAGTACTCAGGATATACAAACTATGCAGGAACCCTCCGTGTCCAGAAGGCCTTAATTTGGCCAACCCCTCGTGGGTTGGTATCTATCACCCCTCGTGGCCTATCACATTCTCTCTCCAAGAAATAGAAATAAAGTCCATGGTTGTTCAATAGGCTGATAGGCTAATCAACGAGCTACAGCTGTGGCCGGGCATACTTGTCCTTATGCCTCTATCTGTCGGAAAAGTACGTATCATCACATCTGGGAAACTTCTGCCCGTGGACCGCCCTGTGCAAGGCTCAGTTGCCGTTGTGACCAATCAGAGCATCAGTGGTGAAGGCTAATGTGGCAGAAACAGAGAGAAAGACAGGACAGGGGAGTTTTAAACTTTAGGATTCAAGTGCTATGGTTCTTTTACCCCATCCGCACCTTGTTTTGTGTTACCTTATGAGATCGCTTCCCACTTGCTTCTTGCATTCTATTTTATTTTATTCTATTTTATTTTATTTTATCTTATTTAAGAGAGAGAACACACAAGCAGGAGACAGGGGTAAAGGGGGGAGAGAGGGAGAGAGGGAGAGAGGGAGAGAGGGAGAGAGAGAGAGAATCTTAAGCAGGCTCCGTGCTAAGTGTGGAACCTGACGTGGGGCTTGATCCCACAACACTGGGACCATGACCTGAGCCAAAATCAAGAGTCAGATGCTCAACTGGCTGATCCACCCAGGCACCCCATGCTCTGTATTTTAAATTGACTTGATGGCCTATGTGATGTAAGCATTTTAATTTAATCTGTGAGCCTTTGTATTGTGTAACCTCTGGGACGGTTGCCTGGTCATGCACTAGGAGGTATATACTGCACCAAGGTGATTTCCTACCAGATAGATGAGATCCAGGATTCTGGAAACCTTGGCCAGCTAACTGTTATGATCAAGTCCCTGTTACGCTCCCAAGGGAAATCTATATACATGTTTAAGGGCCATCCATGGAATCCCGCCTGTGAATTTGGGCCCATGAAATTCACCATGAGGCCTTACTATGGGCTCCCGGTGTGCTGGGCCATTTGGAGCCATGAGAGGTCCTTCTGCTCAGGCTGGGTGTCCATCCAAACTGACTAAGTGTCTTCCTTATCCCCCAGGCCCATAACCAAAGTTCAGCTCAAAGGGTCAAGGAAAAAAAAATAGCGTCCTGGAGACGGCAGGTCAAAGGGTGGGAGCGTAATCTGCTCGCTCCAGGCTGCCCCAGGGAAGCCGTGACCCTCTTCCTGTGCCTGATTTCTGGGATAAGAGAGGATTCCATAGACAGAGTTCACCATATGGGCTGAGTCCTTTTTGTATCTACCATAACTATTCGAAAGTTCAAGGCCATGGGGGGCAAGACTGGGAGCCTAGCACTCCACCTGGTGGTCAGAGTGGTGTACTAATGCCATAGCAGGTTTTTGCAAAGAATCTGTGATAATTTTTTGTTTTCTCAAGGACTCTGCGAACGGTCACGAGATCGGATGCTCTACAAGGGGACGCTCCTTTGGAGGCCGGAAAGCCCTGGGTGACTTTTAAAGTCCATTCGAAATATTAGGTCTTAAGAAGCTTTCATACTTTGTCTTGTCACACAAAAGACAGGTTACAGGTTGTTCTCGCTTTGCACGGTTCTGATTCACAGTGACTTCAGTTTTCATGATCTAGTTAAGAAACACCAGTCCCTCAACTACCCGGTTGCCGGGGTATGTTAACTGTAAGTGATCGTGTTAAGTACAAACAAACTTCATTTCTAGCTCCACCCACAAATCACTTACGAAAATGACCCATGTGCATTTAGGATCAGTGACCAGTGATGTCAGACCACCGGAGCACAGACAGCAAAGCGTGTGGCTTTGTGGCCTTCTTTATCTCCTGGTGACAAACCATGCGACGTGTTACAAAAATGGGCCACTGAAAGAGAGAACTGGTCTGCAAAGATGAAAATGCAGGGAAGAAACAGAAAGCGGTTAGAGGGAATGTGGCATCCAGCTGAGCGCAGGGTGAGTTACAGAAGTCCTAACTGCCCGTGGGGGTGACGGTCTAACTAAGGGAGCTGTAGCCAGAGGAACTACACGAAGGCAGACTCACTGACCTGTCAAAACTTCCCGTTACAAAACCTCTCGGATATGTTTCACGATGCGGAAGGCACAAAGGATAAAATTTTGGAAGCTGACCCACCCTTAGAAAGGATCATGACACTTCGCCAGGTCGTAGAAAAGATGGGGGCGCCTGGGTGGCTCAGTCGATTAAGCGGCCGACTTCGGCTCAGGACACGATCTCACGGTTCGTGGGTTCAAGCCCCGCGTCGGGCTCAGCTTCGGATTCTGTGTCTCCTTCTCTCTCTCTGCCCCTCCCCCGCTTGCGCTCTGTCTCTCTCTCTCTCAAAAATAAACATTGAAAAAGTTAAAAAGAAAAGATGCTTACTGCACGTGGTCAATTATGATGGTCGGCACAGTTTAAACTACTTCTGAGGAGTTTTTACAAAGAAATCAAACACTTTCCTCCTCGACGTTTCGGATGTTTAAACTCCAGTGTACTGAATAAACATTAGTGTTACATTTCCCGCCACTTCCTTGTATATAACTGGCGCTGGAAGAGTTTTTCATGTTTTGATAAACATTTTTAAAGTTTATGGAACAATCATCGTTTTCCTATTGATCATGACGACCACGTTGCACGGTTTCCGCTCGCTGGGTCGTTTCCAGGGTCCTGGACAACCATGCAAAGTGCTCCTTGTCTGCAATCTTTAAAGCAGGATTGCAAACTCAAATACCCACCTTCAGGAGCCGGGAAAGGAAGGTAAATGAGAGAAGCAGGAAGATAGAAGGTGATGTATGGCAATGAACTCCTTGGCTTTCATGGATAAAGGTGGAAACCGTGCCCTTTCTGGAAAGGAAGCTTTATTCTGGCTAACGAGGCCAGTCTCTACCCGCCGCCGGGAGAAATGCCGGCCAAGGTGGGCAGATCTTCCAATTCCTCAGGAGATGCCTGAGATCTGGATTTATGCACGCAATGTCACAATTTCAGAAGAAGGACAGTTTGGACGGGGGAGAAGTCAGATGATTAAGAAGCAATAATGCTCCTGCTCACTTCCTCACACAGTAAAGCTGAGCTTCCCACCGTTGTGTCCCTGGAAGACAGGGGGCTGTTTGAACGCACACAGGTTGGGCAGGGCGCCCAAAATGGGGGAGGCAATGAAGCACACGTTCGTTGTTATCACAGTAGCGAGAAGGCAGGACTCTCAAAGATAGAAGTAGGGAAGTTTAAAGGATAGAAGTAGGGAAGTTTTGCTGGGTGGGAATTGAAGGCACAGCGTATACCCGGCTGTTGCTGGGGTGATGGGAGGGCTGCAGGCACCAGGGCCCTGCAGGTGCCCACAGACTTGGCAAACTACTACTCAAACTGGTTAATGGGACTAGAAGTTGTCAGATTGATTTTTGTAACAATTCTTAGATATTGGAGGGAGATGAACCATCTGGAATTTCTATTTAGACAAGTAACAGCAACTTTAGCTTGTACAAATGAGGACGACGCATTGGAAGAAATCCTAGCAGCCACTTAGTCAGTACCTCAACCAAAGCAAGAATTTCCCTGCAAAACTCCTGGCCTGAGACCAGCCAGCTCCTGCCCACACCACTTTCAGGGACTTGCTTCATCTGTAGTAATCCGACTGGCGTCCTCTCTCACACGCTTCTGACATGCAGGAACAAGACAGATGCTCAGCCAAGGGCATGACCGCCATCTTGCTCAATGAGAAGAGAAAGTTTGCGAATATGGAGGGTTTGACGTTAATGTGGCACAGTGGCAAAAAGGGGATCTGGAGGGCAGATGTGATCAGAACATATCACTGTTTTCAGTTTGAAGAGAATAAACCAGCTGGTAAGGAATCCTTCACGAGTTTTGAGAGCTAAACCCAGCTTATGGTAAAGGTGGCCACGAACCAAGAAAGCCACTGTTCTTCTGGAGTAATTTTCTTTGTGTCTTTGATGCTAAAAGACATTGCTTCCTTTAGAAATTACATGAACAGTATTACAGAACATTTAGGAAAAACATGCGTAATCCTATACACGAATATACTTTTTCTCTTGCATCTTTCTTTTTGGCCAACCCTTGCTTGAATGCACACATAGTTTCACACAGTTGTCATCAAAGGGTTCACATCATTTGATTTTGAGGATGACTGTCACTTTCCCCCTAAATGCCTATTTCCCCCTTCTTTCTTGTTAATAGAACTCTTATCTTGCCTCCTGTGTGGCAGTGTGCTCAGTCCCAGATGGTGGTAAACCAGTTGTGGCCATCCCGTTCCCCATTTTCCCCTACAGCATCACAGAGGGGGTGATCTGTGAGCCGGTTTTGGCCAAAAAGACATAAGGAATGCCTGCTATGGGGTGCTTCTGGGAACATTCTCATTTTCCTCATTAAAGGGAATTCTCTTATCCCTTCTTCCTGTATTGATCATAGACATGATGGCTGGAACTTTGGCAGCCATCTTATCACTAAGAGGAAAGCTCTGGAGACTCACAGAAATGTTGGCCTTGAACCAACGATAAAACTGGATTTCTTGATTTCTAAGAAAAGTGAATGCTATTTGAGCCATTGTGTTAAGCTCGTCTGTTACTTGCAGCTGAATATAATCTTCATTGATCAAAGCATTCTGTGTATACTTAATTTCTTAATTATTCTCTGTCACAGGTCACCATGTTCAGTTTAGTTGATATGTCGTAATTTAAGCTATTTTATTACTGAGGATTTAGGTTGTTCTTAGTCATTTGATATTATAGCTAATGCTTCAACAAGCACCTTTTGTGCATTTAGCCTTGATTTTTTTTTTATCAGTACTGTGTTAAAGGCTGTGAATATCTTGATGGCTCTTAAATTGTTTTGCAAAACTGCTTTTCTGAAGGATTATATAAATGTACCATGCCTCCAACAGTATATGAATACATTCATTTCACCACAATTTCGTCAGCAGTGAGGACTACCATTATTCTTTGGCCTGCTTTGTATAGATAAGATGCTACTCCAAGCTTGCTGTAGTTAATGTCTCAGTTTTAATAGGAAGAGATTAGTGATTTGTGTGGGAGGCCTGGGAACTAGGCCAGAGCTGTCTGTGCATATGCAGGGTGTTTGCTCCCCTCTGTGCATCACCTTCTGTTTATTAGGAGGGTCTGTGCTGGAGAGCAGGACCCCAGGCTTAGTAGGCCTCTCGACTCTGCTGTGGGTCTGCCCTGTAAAGGGGATGCCTGTGAGTCCACAGAGACCTTCCCTGATGTTGACTGTGGCTGCGGAGGAGACCGGAGGCCTCAGGAACAGTCTGCTGAGGAGGGAATGAATTCTGTGAGTGGGTCCCTGAGGAAAGAGGAGAACGGTCCCCCCGAGAGCCCATCTGGAGTGACGGCATTGGGGTGGGCGGGGAGTAGGCAGGTGGCCATGGGGGGCGGGGCTTGAGCCAGCCTGGCCCGGTCCAGGAAACCACCAGTCCCGAAGGGCCAATTTGGCCCTTTGTCAAGCTCATCATCCACTAGACTCTGCACTAAGCAAGCCTGGGGCCGAGAGTCTGGGAGCTATGATATTGCAAAACCCAGGGGCTCTGGCCACATGTAGCACGACACCCAAGGCTCCCCTGCTCAGTCCGCTCGTGGACCGTGTGACGAGGTCGTGCGTGATCACGGTGAGCTAACCTCACCTCACATCTTGGCCTAAAAACCATCACTGGCTCCCTCTTGCCTGTACAGCCCAAACCCCAGAGTGCAAGGTCTTTTGTGAACTGGCCGCACTGACTCCCCAGCTCTGGGCTACTCTCCTGTCTTCGCCACCAATGTATCTGCTTCCTTTAATACCAGATGGCCCAACCATGCCCATATGCCTGACATTTCCAAACAGCACTGTTCACTTTCCACACCCAGCTCAGAAGTTGCCTTCTCTGGGAACCCTTGCCCCAACTCCCCCAGGGCCCCCCCTGGGGAGAGCAAACCACTTCTTTCCTTGTGATACTTCCCCGGTGCGACCCTGACACTTTGCCTGTCCTTCTGCTCCAGCCCTATCGTCTTGTACACTGGGGATGTCTGCATGCACTGGGTGGTCCCTGCAAGGCAGAGCCCTCAAACTTCTTTAACTTTCTGTTCTTAGCCCATCGCATAATACACAACTCACACATACCACCCAATGAATGTTTGCTAAGTGAGGAATGTCTCACGGGCCTAACTCGTCTCTGGATGGAAGGCTTTCTTCAGCTGCAACCATACACATGGTCAAGAGGCTACACATGTCTCTTCCCATTCCCGTACTGTCAATTGCTGGGTCCCCAGCAAGGTGGGATGCCAGTGGTTCTCGACCCTGGCTACACCCAGATTGACTTTCGGAGCTTATCGACATCACTCATCATCAGGGAAATGCAAGTCAAAACCAGGAAATGCAAGTCAAAACCATGATGAGCTATCACCTCACACCTGCCAGAGTGGCTAAAATTAACAATTCAGGAAACAACAGATGTTGGCGAGGATGTGGAGAAAGGGGAACTCTTTTGCACTGCTGGTGGGAACGCAAACTGGTGCAGCCACTCTGGGAAACGGTGTGGGGGTTCCTCGAAAAATTAAAAATAGAACTACCCTATGACCCAGCAATTGCACTACTAGGCACTTAGCCAAGGGATACAGGTGTGCTGTTTTGAAGGGGCACATGTACCCCAATATTTATAGCAGCACTATTGACAATAGCTAAAGTATGGAAAGAGCCTAAATGTCCACCAACTGATGAATGGATAAAGAAAATGTGGCTTATATACACAATGGAACACTACTCAGTGATGAAAAAGAATGAAATCTTGTCATTTGCAACAGCGTGGATAGAACTGGAGGGCATTATGCTAAGCAAAATAAGTCAGCCAGAGAAAGATAAATATCATATGACTTCACACATACGTGGAATTTAAAATACAAAACATGATCGTAGGGGAAGGGAAGGAAAAATAAGATAAAAATAGAGAGGGAGACAGACCATAAGAGACTCTTAAATACAGAGAACAAACTGAGGGCTGCTGGAGGGGGATGGGTGGGGGGGGATGGGCTAGATGGGTGATGGGCATTAAGGAGGACACTTGCTGGGATGAACACTGGGTTCTCCTCCTGAAGCCAGACTACACTGTATGCTAACTAGTTGAATTTTAAAATGACCACCACAACAAAAAACCATGAACCAACAACTCTCGGGGCTTACAAAACTCCCACCAAGCACACCAGCACACAGAGCAGGTAAATCAGAACCTCTGCTGGTGGGACACAGGCTTGTGTGATTTCAAGACTCCCCAGGTGATTCTACTGTCCAGCTTTGAGCTGAGAACGACTCCTTTACACCATTTGAGACGTTAATTTAAAAAAGCTTTTCCAGGGGCCCCTGGGTGGCTCAGTCGGGTAAGCTTCCGACTTCAGCTCAGGTCACGATCTCACGGTTTGTGAGTTTGAGCCCCGCGTCAGGCTCTGTGCTGACAGCTCAGAGCCTGGAGCCTGTTTCAGATTCTGTGTCTCCCTCTCTCTCTGACCCCGCCCCCCCCCCCCCCCCCCGTTCATGCTCTGTCTCTCTCTGTCTCAAAAATAAACATTAAAAAAAATTTTTAAAAAGCTTTTCCAGTGTGCTATGTGACCAGCATTTGGAGGCAGGGTGGGGTGTGGTGGAAGGTGGTGCCTGCTTCCCAGGGAGGGGAGCCCTAGATTCTCTATTAGACATTGCACTTGCCCGAAGAGACTGCTGTCATCACAGTTGTGAGGTCTAAGAGGGTGTCTAAATCGTATGGTGTAGATCAAGGTTTCACAACAGTGGCATTTTGGGTTAGACAATTCTTCGTGGGGGGCCCTGCAGGATATTTAGAAGCATCTCTGCCCTGTACCCTCTAGATGTCAACACCCCATCACCACCATTTATAACAACCAAAAGCTATTTCCAGAGGGGATCCGAAGGCCCCTGGGAGTAAAATCAGCCCCTGGTGAGAAACGCTGATTTTGATGTAGGTGCTGCCTTTGGCTAAGACACGTAGGGGATCCGTGTGCACAATAAAGCTTGAGAAGAAGCACCAGGCTCGAGTAGTGGTTCTCAAAGTGAGTCCCCGGGTCCCCAGCAGCATCATGTCACTTGGGAGCTTGATGGAAATCTCTATTCTGGGGACCCGTCCCAGACCTACTGCATCCCAAACTCAGTTTTAGGTCCTCCGGGTGATTTTCATGGACATTCGGTTTTCAGGGCTCCCAACACGTCTGGAGAGGAAAGAAAGAGTGGATCCTTTGGCGAAATTCTTAGGAGAGCAAAAGTATTTCAGGTGAAGAAGGTGGCAGGAGACCAAGATTTTCAGGTGGAAAGTAGCCTTAATTTCTCTCCCTTAATTTTTCTGTTATAACTTCCTCTGTTGCTTTCATTATTTTTTTTTTAACGTTTATTTATTACCGAGAGACAGAGCACGAGCAGGGGAGGGGCAGAGAGAGGGGGAGACACAGAATCCGAAGCAGGCTCCAGGCTCCGAGCTGTCAGCACAGAGCCCGACGCGGGGCTCGGACTCACAAGCTGTGAGATCATGACCTGAGCCAAAGTCGGACGCTTAACCTACCGAGCCACCCAGGCACCCCTCTTTGCCCTCTTATATTTTGGATAGAAAACTATTTTCTCTGCAATTTATATTCTGTAGTATGTTCCCCAACTTGCTCCAGTAATTCTTTGGGAATCTCAACAAAACACGTGCTCACGTACACAAACACAGGAGTGTGTTTTTGAAAAGTTGTGCACAAGCGTGTGTTCACTGTTGGACATACGTACAAGTCAACACATATTTACAAATGTGTTTCTCATTTGCATGGTTTTTGTGAATCAAGTTGACGTGTTTGTATCAGCCCAGATGTTTTTACAGCAGATGGAACATCCAAGATCTATCCTGCAGCTGGAGTGAGATTTTCTACGCCAAAAAATCGCATCCTTTCACTCCCTTAAAAAGCCTTTTGTTGTTTTCCCACGGCCCCAAGGACAACGTCCAAAGTCCTTAGCATTTTTCAGAATACGTTGTGCTACCTGACTCCTACTTCTCTTTCTGGGTTCATCTATAGATTAAATCATGGGCAAAAAAAAAAAACAAAAAAGAAAAAATAAAACAACCCCCCCCCCCCCCCCCCCCACCAATGAACAAGATAGAAACGGGCTGTCCGTGGCTATTTGATTTTATGGCCCGGTGTTGTTATGTGATGAGAGCCCTCATCAGCCCAGGTTGGGCCCTGCCCCACCGTGTTATGGGCGTTGACGGCTGTGCAGCCAGACGGGGCAGGGAAGGACTTGATAGGTACTCCTGTGTTTTGACTGTAAAAGCCTGTAGTCCCTTCTTCCACTCGGTTGGACTTGGGAGGACACTTCTGGGAAAGGTATACATGGGTGACATGTTTCCTTCTTCTGCCTCGGGCTCCAGTGCAGCCGTGCGTGGTTGTGGTTGTGACGTGGGGTGTCCCACTCTCCTGTTCCGTCCCAGAGATCCAGAGGGGGCCGAACAGGGGAGCTGGGGGACAGCGACATGGGTGACGGGGACGGAGATTTGGCCAGCTCCAGGGGTGCCTCCCCCCGCCCTGCCCCCCACCCCCCCGGCTCTGGCCATCCTTGGCCACGTGTGCATCCCTGTCCTTGTGGTCTGGCTCCGCTCCAGGCCTTGTACCGCTGGCTTGGCTTCTGCTGCCGAGACGTCCTTGCCACAGTCCTTCAGCCTGGCCAACTTCTGCTTCCACTTCGCTCTCGATCAGCCGTCGCTTCCTCCAAAAACTCTTTCCTGGCCCCCAAGGCTCCAGGACGCGGCCAGCTGTCCCTCCTGTCTGCGCAGCCCACGTGTGACTCATTCCCAGCTCCTCGGAGGGATGTGCCCTCTAATCTCGCCCACTCGCCTCTCTCTCCCCCCTCCTGGACTGCCCCTTGGATGCTCGTGGAGCCCCCCCTCACCCCGAGCCGAGCCCGGCACCTGGCACCGAGTCAGTGCTCGGTTAGCCCTTTACTAAATGGATAAATGAGCAAAGGAATACCTGGCTCGAACAGGAGGGGCTTGTAAACTAGGATGAACACCACACTTCTTCCCTGAAACTAAATGACAGCCGTGCCGGCCTGCACTGTGTGTAATTTAAGTGCCCCCAACGTCTGTCTCTCCGTGAGGTCTTTTCTCATCCACTCTGGGAGGTCGTCTGAGTCCCCCCGCGGGAGAGTGCATGGCAGGGCATCACCAGGGAACTGCGTGCCTGTGCTCAAATCCCCTGCTGACTTTGTTTCCCCCTCCTGCTCGGCGGCCCTCCCACACCAGCGGCCAAGCCCTCGAACACCCTCACGGAAGTGCTTTCTCCAGACACAGACCCGTAAGTTAAAGACACAAAGAGCACACTTTCTAGATCTCCATCAGGCACGACTCGCCATTTCTGGGGGGGAGAACCAATAGGATATGTTCAGGGAAGGGGCAGCCGACCTCAGTTTTTTGAAATTGTTTTAGTGTTTATTTGTGTTTGAGAGAGAGACAGAGAGAGATCAGGGGAGGGGCAGAGAGAGAGGGAGACACAGAATCCGAAGTAGGCTCTAGGCTCTGAGCTGTCAGCACAGAGCCCCATGCGGGGCTCGAACTCACGCACCATGAGATCACGACCCGAGCCGAAGTCAGAAGCTCAACCTACTGAGCCACCCAGGCGCCCCACGTCTTGAATAGTTGTAATAATGTTGGCAGGTACTGGTCCGTTAAAGCGCTCTCGGTATAAGATGGGCTTGCAGTCACCAGTATCTCCTCATCCGTTCAGGGAGCTCTCAGAGAATGCAAGCTTTTTGATTTCCTGCACTTCTCCGTAGGAAACACAACACATATTTCACGCTTTCCCCTTACAAGTACCGGAAGAAACTGCCGAAGCAACAGCACCCTTTAAAGAGAATCAAATCTTTTAGACGGATGGCAGTTTTCTCCTTTCTGGATCACATTCAGTTTTTGGCACACAACCCCTTGGCCAGAGTGACACCTGACTGTGCCCAGCACAAGAGCAATCGGGTACAACTCGTGTGGAAGTGACGGCGGTCACGGGAACCACACCCGGCTGCCTGAGGCAGGCGATGTCAGGGAGAGAAATGACTGAGCATCGTCAAAGCCAAGGAGTAATCCCAAATTAACTAATTCATTAATCCCATTCACCCTGAAATCAGATATGTGGCTTATCGCCCTCTCAGCCAGACCACCTTTGGCTCAAAAAAATTCAATTACAACAGTGGCTTAACGTCCGACTTCAGCTCAGGTCATGATCTCACGGTTTGTTAGTTCGAGCCCCGCGTCGGGCTCTGTGCTGACAGCTCGGAGCCTGGAACCTGCTTCGGATTCTGTGTCCCCCCCCCGCCCCTCCCCTGCTTGCACTCTGTCTGTCTCTCAAAAATAAATAAACATTAAAAAATTTTTTAAAGAAAAAAAAGTGGCTTAAGAATTTTTCCCAGAACATGTATTTGTAAAATACAATACCTATCATCCAGCAACTGAAGGAAATCCACGGAATGTATTTTGATTTCAGACTTTAAGAGTATCTTTGGGTAAGAGGGGTTTCAAGGTTTAATTTTTTTTTATGTTTATTTATTTTTGATAGAGAGAGACAGCACAAGTGGGGGATGGGCAGAGAGAGAAGGAGACACAGAATCCAAAGCAGGCTCCAGGCTCTGAGCTGTCAGCACAGAGTCCGACGTGGGGCTCGAACCCACAAACTGCGAGATCATGACCTGAGCTGAAGTCGGTCGCTTAACCGACTGAGCCACCCAGGTGCCCCTCAAGGTTTGTTTTTATTTAACTCTTCCTCCACGTTGGTTGACAAAACTCTGTCTCAGAATCAACACACCCCAGTTACTCTCATCGCCTTTAAAGGTAATGTTACTGGTTATTCTGAGTCTGACTTTTTTACACCTGCAGTCGAAAGCAGTCTTTCTCCAGCCGCAGGTGTTTCCAACAGGTAAGCGTGACATGCAGGTGCTTATGTGTTCAAATAAGAAGTGAATCCAAGTTCAGAATTCACTTCTGAGTTCACATGCTACAAATATCCTGATCGATCTGACCTCAGTGCAGTTACATGTTCTTCTGTCTGTGAGGATAGGGAACAAAGAGACACAGCTGTTGTTGTATTTTGTAAGCCCCAGGCACGAAATAGCGCCCTTCTTGGGACCAGGAGCAGCACTCACTGAAAAGGAGTAGCTGCAGAGCAGCACGCTAACAGAAGTCGGAGCAGTGATGTGTTCGCTGTCTCAGCTGCCCAGGACTTACAGTTTCTGAATATCACAGAAGAGCCACCAACGCGCCAGATAAAGCCACAGTGATATCCAGTCCCAAAAGAAAGAAAGGAAAACTGGAAATTAAAAAGGAAGCTCTGGCAGGGTCTGGTTGTTGAACAAGGGAGCCGAAAAAGCATTGACTAGCTGGTGAGCACAGGCAGGGTGTAGACAAAGCCGAGCGACCAAGCACCAGCCAATCGGAGGCGAGCACAGCGTCCTTCTATTTCATCGTATCTGCCTGCACCCCCCTCCCCCCCCCCCCCCCCCCCAGCCAGCGTGCCCCTGCTGTTCTGTTCGGGCTGGAGGGGACAGCAGCAGATCTTCTGTGGCCGACCACGCACGCTGGGCTTGTCTCCACCCGCCCTCCTCCAGGTTTTCTCCCGCCAAGAAGGAAGATGAGTGACGGCAGGCAGTGCTGATTTGACAGTGGTCCCATCAGGATGAGGGAAAGTGCCTGGTCCCTGCGTAGCAGGATGACCACAGATCCCATTATGCCAGGGGCCCCCGAGGGCCTATTACCCACCCTGGGGCGAGTGGAGGCAGAAAACCGAGGGATGCTGTTTTAGACTTTGCATGGGTTGTTTTTGGAGAGAAGCCATGCCAATTTTGTGTTTGGCTGGCACCTGGTGTGTGTGTGTGTGTGTGTGTGTGTGTGTGTGTGTGTGTGTTAATCTTCTACCTTCAAAGGGAGACAAAAACTTTTCCAGTTTTTTTCCTTACGTGCTTTAGAATTCTCACATTTTAATTTCCCCCTTCGGGTTGGCATAACTGCCATTCAAATCGCTAAAAATAAGCTCGTTCCCCCAAATATATTCAAACAGCCTACACGCACGCGTGCGCACGCACACACACATACACACACACACAAACACACCTGTATCACCCACTCCATTAAACCCAACATCATGGTATTCCTTAGTGTACTCTTACGCCTGTAAGCCATTGCTGATAGCTTTGCACCAAGAGAATTCCTCTGTTTATTTCCCCATTTGGTGGAGCCAACAGGAACCAGAACGTCTACACCTGTAGGAGCTTTGTCACACTGTCTGGTCACCAGAGGTTGGAAAAAAGCCCTGGATTCTCATCTATGAAGGCAAAAGCTGTCTGGGTCATCCCTAGACTCGGGCCAGGTTCTCCTGCCATCACACCAGATGTAGCTCAAGGCATTCCTGTACCAGACTACACAGCAACTTATTAGACAAAGCTCCCCTTCCCCTTTATCTTTGTGTCACGGGACACCCACTTGCACAGGTCTCCAAAGAATTTATACAACGTGATTTTGTGCTCTTTTTCCTACACGTTCATTCGCAAAATATCCCCCAAATGACTAGGGTTTCTAATTTTTCACTTAAAACAAGCACAGGAAATCTAGATGTCTCTTAGTCAATGAAAAAAGTATTCTTAACCATGAACAGAGAAGCAGAAAACATAGTCTCTCATAAGAGGGATTTGAAAAATAAAATCTCTGGGGCGCCTGCGTGGCTCAGTCGGTTGAGCGTCCGACTTCGGCTCAGGTCATGATCTCACAGTCCGTGAGTTCGAGACCCACGTCGGGCTCTGTGCTGACAGCTCAGAGCCTGGAGCCTGTTTCAGATTCTGTGTCTCCCTCCTTCTCTCTCTCACCCTCCCCCGTTCATGCTCTGTCTCTGTCTCAAAAGTAAACGTTAAAAAAAATTTAAAAAAAATAATAAAATCTCTGTGGACATTTTTTTTCACCAAAAGAAAAATATGCCATTGCTGAGCATGTCACCTGCTTCTCCTCTTCAGTGTGATCTTTTCTTTATGGTTCATGAACTCTGCGAACCCAGCCCCTAGAGAGTGTAGGTCTCCTATCATGGTGACTCACTAACTTGGCGCTAAAAATCTGTCTCTCTCTAAATTCATATGCTGAAATCCTAACCCTCCTCCCCCACAAAGTGATGGTATTTATTTGGAGGTGGGCCTTTGGGAGGTGCTTGGGAGATTAGTGGCGTTGCAAAAAAGACCTCAAGGGGGATCCCCCATCCATTTTTCCACGTGAAGACACAGCAAGAAGGATACCACCTATAAACGAGGAAGTGGGTCTTCAGCAGACAACAGAGCCTCGATCGTGAACTTCCCAGAACTGTCAGAAAGGAGCGTCTGTTGTTTATAAACCACCCAGTCTGTGGTATTTTGAGAGAGCAAATGTGAACAGACTAAGATACTTGTTGCTCATTAAAACAGTTTTCAGTTGATAAAAGCAATAGAACATTTAGAAAATGAACAAAATGAAACTCTGTAATTCCACGCCCAACACAAAACTGCTGTAAGCTTTATATGCTGCCTTCTGGATTTTAAATTTTTGAATCTTTACTTGAGGGTATTTATATTAAACAAGAATGAGAGCTAATTATGGAAAGATGAGGATATCACAGAAAATCATAAAAGGGACAAGTGGAATAGGAGTAATTTCTAATCTCTGTAACCAGAGATAAACACAGTTAACATACATAAATCCTGTTTTTATTTATTCTTTCATATACCAATATATACTTTTTTGAGGGAGAGAGAAGAGAGAGCATGTGTGCGAATGAGGGGAGGGGGAGAAGGAGAGGGAGAGAGGGAGAATCCCAAGCAGGCTCCATGCCCAGCGTGGAGCCTGATACAAGGCTCGATTCCAAGACCCTGGGATCATGACCTGAGCTGAAATCAAGAGTTGGATGCTCAACTGACTGAGCCACCCAGGTGCCCCATCAATATATACTTTTTAAAAAATGTTTTTATTTATTTTTGAGAGAGAGAGAGAGAGAGAGAGAGAGGGAGAGAGAGGGAGAGAGAGAGAGAGAGAGAGACACCAGTGGAGGGGCAGAGAGAGGGGAAGAATCAGAAGCAGGCTCCAGGCTCTGAGCCATCAGTACAGAGCCCAATGCAGGGCCCGAACTCATGAGCCACAAGATCGTGATCTGAGCTGAAGCTGGACGCTGAACTGAGTGAGCCACCCAGGCACCCCTACCAATATATACTTTTTAAAAAATGTTTTTATTTATTTTTTTTTGAGAGAGAGAGAGACACACACACCAGTGGAGGGGCAGAGAGAGAGGGAGAATCAGAAGCAGGCTCCAGGCTCTGAGCCATCAGTACAGAGCCCAATGCAGGGCTCAAACTCATGAACTGCAAGATCATGACCTGAGCTGAAGCTGGATGCTCAACTGACTGAGCCACCCAGGCACCCCTACCAATATATACTTTTAAATGGATTATTTCCTGATGCTCTTATGTCTGTTCTCCCTTCATTCGTTCATTCAATAAACATTTACTGAGCACCTATTGTGAACCAGCCAGCACTTCACTGGGGTTAAAACAATGTGCAGGCGTGCAATAACCCCTCATGGTTCTCATGATGCTTGTGGCCCAAGGGAGAAGGTGGATCTTCAACAAATAATTACTAATTTTTCTCTGAGGAACAAATTGTATTTGTCTGTTGGCCTTAACGTTTCATCTCCCTTTCAAACCTCTCCTACTGTCTCGCCCCCACACATTCTAATTTCTGTCTACTTCTTGTTCATTTAATCCCCGGCATCACAAATCCAGTGACAGATGCCCTGGGACTCTCTGTTCCCGCTTGCACATCTCACCCCATGGTTTCCAAGGGCAGGTGAGTCACTGAGCTGGGAGGTAGCTCTGTAGAGGACAGACTGTACCCTGAGCGGCCTTGCAACAGTTTCTGATAACACCTAGGAGAGCTTCGAGATTTCTGAGAAGCACAGTAACAAGAAGGGAGGCTTTGGAGCAGGAAGTCAGATAGAGTGACTGCATCCAACACAGCCATCTGAAGAGCTGGGCTGACAAAGAGGAAGCAGCTCCTCGTTTTGGCCGCTACACGGCATTTTGCTTTGGGGAAAACAAACAAATTTTTCCCAGGCTGAGAGCCTGGAGGGTCTGGAACTCAGATTCTGGGAGGACCGCTGCCCTGAGTCCAGCGGCCCTGGAACAGAAACCGCGTGGCTCTCCATGCCAGCCCCCTTGTCATCCAGAAGCTGGGTAGAGTTCTTCAGAGCCAAAGGCCTGGGGCCATCATCTGCTTCCTTCCACCCAAGTGTCGACTCTGTGTTGGCTATGCAGACGTGAACCTTTTTTGAAAAAAATATCTTCCTAACGCCGCTGAGGAAAGTGGCCAGTATCTTAAAGTTTCCTTTTTTTTTTTTTAGTTTTTTAAAGTTTGTTTTACTTATTTTTG
Source organism: Panthera onca (assembly GCF_046562875.1). Taxonomy (NCBI): domain Eukaryota; kingdom Metazoa; phylum Chordata; class Mammalia; order Carnivora; family Felidae; genus Panthera; species Panthera onca. The sequence goes on along the minus strand of NC_138343.1, from coordinate 4,778,457 downwards.
AGAAAGAGAGAAAGAGAGAGCGGGCACAGGAGGGGCAGGGGGCAGAGAGAGGGGGAGAGTGAGAATCCCACACGGGCTCCACACTGTCAGCACGGAGCCCGACGCGGGACTCCATCTCACAAACCACGAGATCATGACCTGAGCCAAAATGAAGAGTCAGTCACCACCCAGGGCATCCCTTAAAATGTTCAGTAGATAAGAGGCTATTAACTGCAAAGCACCGTGAACAGAGGATGCCCCATGCGGATGCAAACCTGGCCCTCAGGGTCTACCCGAGTCACAATCTGCACCCCAGAGGACCTCGCTTATCTCTTGACACCTGTCTTCCCCACCGGTGGCACCACTGAGCCCAGAGGACCGGCCGATTTGTTTTTGCGAGCTCAGTGCTGACACAGCGCCTGGTGCATCGTGGGTACTCGACACCACAACAAATCCTGATGTGACAGACTGGGCAGAGGACACACTGACAAATGCCAGCACGGAGTGAGCGGGTCCCCGCGGACACACAAGAAACAAGATAATGGTCCAATAAAATTGCACTGTATCTCCAAAGCAATTATTTGTATCCTCGTTATTTCCTTCTCTTTTTGCTTCCCCAAACACCCTCCGCTTTGTTACCTTATTTCTCTTCCCCACACACTTGTATCCATCGCCCCTCCCTGCCCACTCCCATCTCCTTCAACTACGACCTGTGTCTCCATGACTTCGCAAATGTACATCTAGGCCCAAGCTCTTCTCCAGGGCTCCAGATCCCTTCCTCCCGCTGCCTTGGAGACCTTTCCACACGGTTGGGTCTTTGGGAGGGGCCTCAGATATCGCATGGCAGCATGGGGGCTCATTATGTCACTGCCTGTCCCCACCCCCAATCTGCCCGCCACCTGTTTCCTGTCGCCTTTGGTGCCGTTGCTTCAGGCAGCCGAAGCTGGAAACGTTGGAAACAGCTCCTTAGGAACGTCAAACTGGACTGTTTCCACCCCGTTTTCTGTCGAGCTGCCGGGACAAGTGTGACAGGCTGAATAACGGGCCCCTCCAGACCAACCGCGGCCGTGTCCTAATCCCCAGAATCTATGGAGATGTTGACTCACACGGAGAAAAGGACTCTGTAGGTGTGACCGAGGATTCTGGGACGGGAGACCCCTCTGGATTCTCCTGGTGGGCCCAACGCCATCCCAGGGGCCTTTGTCAGAGATATCAATCGGGGAAGGACGAGCGAGGGCAGAAGCAGAGTTTGGACTGATGAAGCCATGAACCCAGGAGGCTCTACAAGCTGAAGACAGGGACGCAGGCTCCCTACCTACCCCCTCCCCTCCGCCCCCAGAAGGATGTAGCCTTTGATTTTAGCCCCGTGAGATCCACTTCGGACTTCTGACCTCCACTGGTGCAAGATAATACAGTTATGTCATTCTGAGCCTCTGAGTTTGTGGTGATCTGTTATGAGGGCCAGAGGAGACGAGCACGGAGATTTCCAATACCAAGGAGAGTGGGAGACAGGCTGCCACATAAAGTGGCCTCTGATGTTGGTTTCAAGGATCCAGATGATGGGAATGGGTCCAGGAGCAGAGGGGTTGGGCGAAGAGACCTGCAAGGTGGTGGCTCTGGGGGAGCCGGTGGCGTTTGTGGGTCTCCTCTCCCACAAGCCTGGCCGAGAGGCTTCAAGAGCAGGGCTGGGGAGGGTGGCAACGTGCTTCCTGCTGTGGGGACACGTGGGCCACTAGTGCTTGGCCTGGCCCTGCAGAGGCTGAGGCTGGCAGAGGACGGAGTCCCACCACACTGGGAAAGGGAGACACCCCCGGGGTCTCGAAATCCAGGGAAGAGAGAAGACTCCAGAAGGGATCCGGAGGCCAAGGCATCAGGGGTCCCCTCGGATCCAAGTCGGTCCCTCAGGACAGGGGGAGGGTGGGGGTCCTGTGTCCCTCGGGTCACCTGGAGGGCACGGCGGAGTGGAAACGTGGCCGGGGACCGGCAGTGGAGCTGGGGGGAGGCGGGGTGGGGGGAGGGAGCGGCAGGTGCCGCGAGGGAGGCGGGGACCCTGAGCGCAGCCGGGAGAGGGATCCGCCTGCCGCCGCCCCTTCTCCTCCGCGGTTCTAGTCCAGGGGCCTGGACCCTCGAATTGCTGCATGGAGCCGATTTCGTGACTGAAAGCAGCCAGATGCCAAGTCTGAGGGTGACCAGGAAAGCCTTGCAGAGGCCGCCGCTCTTCCCCAGAAACAAAGGGTGCCTCCCGGCGGCAGCGGTGTGGAGGGGGCCCTGGGGGGGGGACACCAAGGCTGCATTGTGCCCCCGGAGCCACCGCCTGCGGGGTAGCCGGGCTGCCTGCCGCCCCCGCGGAGGCCCCTCCACACTCCTGGCCCAGGTCACACCTCTGCCGCGCCTGTGCCCCCTCCGCCTCCCTGCCTCCGTCTCCCCAGGCCACCCACACCGCCCAGCCCCTCCTGCAACAGCCCCACCCCCAGACACCAGGGACCTCCCTGCCCGCCAGCAGGACAGCATGTATCCTGCCGCTTTGTGTGTCTTTCAGGGCCTCCTCGACCTCCCTCCCTCACCCCGTGTGCCCTGGCCCCACCACTGGGACTGCTTCCGCTATCAGAGCCCCAGGACCTTTGCACATACTCTTCCCGAGTCACCCTCTCCCCTGCCCCCTCACACTTCCTTCTTTGTGGAAGTCCTACGTCATCCTCTGTAGTGGCAGGTCACTCCTCACCAAGCCACGGCCACTGCTCCTGGGCAGAGCCCAGCCTCCCTCCCTTCCTCCTGAGGATGCACCTGCACTTTTTTCACGTCCAGCAAAGGGTGCTGTGTTCCAAGTGGGATACCGGGGTAGGTGAGACGTGGCCTTGTCCCCAGGACCTTCGGGACACCGGGTGCACGGAGAGCTGACAAGCATAGAGGCATCAGCACCGTGGCAGTGACAGGAGTGCGGGTCAAGCTCAGTGTGACTCAGGCTGCAGTTATAATACACGGTTAGGGGATGCGGAGGACACACATCCCTCGCTATGTAGTGAGCCGCTGGTCCAGGACCCCGCCGGGGCCAGGATCAGGTTCTCCTCCCCCGGGCCTCCTCCGGGAGACCCTTCCACACAGTAGACCCCCCACGAGGGGCAGTTTACACCTTTCACAACTCCACTTTTAAGTTGTGCGGTGACTTCGAGGCGTCAGAGCTCATCTGATGCTCTCCTCCACCACCGTGGCTCTCAAGTTCAGGTCCTTTCCAAAAACGCCGTTTCCCAGGTCCCAGCCCCAGACACACGGCTGCAATCACTCAGGCGTCTGCATGTAAGAAACCCAACCTTTCGGTGCATGGCCCCACGGCCAGGATGGAGGGGCGCCGCTCTCGGCCGTGGGGCAGTTGTGACCTCCGCGTGATGTGGACAACGTGGTTCAATAACGCGCTAGAGCTCGTGTGGCTCCTGGAGGGTGGATCAGGACGGCTGTGGCCCACGCTTCCTGCCGCCTCACCTCCGGGAAGGCAGCGGATGGGGCTCTGATGAGTGTCCGGGGTCCTGCCGGGGCGCCCTGCCCTTCCTTGGAAAGCCCCCGCGGAGCTGGCCGCCAGGAGAAGGCTCGCCATCCGCCGCAGGAAGCGTGGCTTCCTGGGGCCAGTGTCGAAAACAAGACCAGACCCGCTTCCGCGAGACGGGTCAGACACAATGCAGCGTGCTCTCCCGCCGGCCTCTTTGCCTGAGAGCTTTGACTGTGATTCATGGTTTCTCTGAATTCACTTGCCCTCTCCCAGTGACTCAGTCGTCGACCCTCCAGCCTGAGGTGCTCATCTGGTTGGTTAAACAGAAGGAATCTCTTAGAGTCATCTGAAGACTCTGAAGGCCAGATTGTCCCAGGAACATTCACTTCTGCCAGATTCCAAGGCCCACGAAATAGTTCCCCAATTTTAACTTTGATTGAAATTTGTTCAAAACTATGAAATTAAAGGGAGAGTAAGAAACCATAAACGTAGTTACCACCTAGAGAGCTTCTAGGTTATGAATAGCTTGAATTCCAAAGTTTGTAAATCAGTTGTTGAGAATGCATGATAGAGTTGCCCAAAGAAATTGTGTTTTAAATGGTGGTGAAGTTCTCAATCTCCCCCATAAAGTTTGTGTAACTTAGGAGAGAACAAGGAATATTGAAAGACTAGGGAGAATCCAGAAATTCTCCATGATTGTTTTGTGGGAGAAAAGCAGAATAAAGAGGGGCGCCTGGTTGGGTCAGTTGGTTGAGCGACCGACTTCGGCTCAGGTCACGATCTCACAGCTCGTGAGTTTGAGCCCGGCGTCGGGCTCTGTGCTGACAGCTCAGAGCCTGGATCCTGCTTCAAATTCTGTGTCTCCCCCTCTCTCTGTCCCTAACCCACTCACATTCTGTCTCTGTCTCTCTCAAAAATAAGCAAACATTAAAAAAAAATTTTTTTTTAAGAAAAAAAAAAAGAAAAGCAGAATGAAGGAAGAACTATCATTCCTAAGGAGCCCTCTCAATTGTCTCCAAGCTATTGACAAGCTAAGGGAGCATGGCCTTTGGCCATCCAAAGTTGGATGGAAATGCCAGTGGAAATGTGGCCACACAATTTTTTGTGTTACAAATTGAGTGTAGACACATACCTGTATATATGTATATATACAACACTCCCACATATACACACATGTACACATGTATACACACATGTACATGTTTACACACACACCGATTTAGGGGTCAAAGGATCTCTTGGAGAGGAGCAGTTTCCATTTCCCAGGATTCAGTCTTTGAGTCTCTGGGTGAGACACTGGGGATGAGACAAGGATGGCCCAGACTCCGCACATTGATGCCGCCATTACTTTGGATCTTTTATCTGAGCCCTTGAATGCATGTATTACATACCCACATTTTAATCTGCTCCTCCGCAAGATAAATGTTTATCAAAGAACTCTGGGTTCTATGATGCGTGAGGTATGATGCATGCATCACCATGCACTATGATGCATGAGGTAAGCTGCACGGTCTTATTCTCTGTCTCATGGAGAATCCAAGCAAAGCTTTCTTCCCTAGGATAGGATCTGCATGTTTTGTGTTCCTTCATAAAGCTCATGCTGGAGCACAAGTCACATGAAACAAGTTCTTAACTATGAGAACCAGACTGCATGTCTCTGCCTCACACCATATACACAAATCAACTCAACATGGACCATTGGCCTAAATGTTAAAACGAAAAGTATAAAACTCCTAGAAGAAAACATGGGAGTAATTCTTTGTGATCTGGGATAGTGGTCAGGTACTGGTTTCTTAGATAAGACACTGAAGTCACAAAATGACAAGAGAAAAAGTAGATAAATCGAGCTTCATCAGAGTGAAAACCTTCTGGGCTTCAAAGGACGTTGTTAAGCAAAGGACATGACCCTACAAAATGAGAACGGATATTTGCAAATCGTATGTTTGACACAGGATTTGTGTCCAGAATATAAAGAGATCTCTTACAACTTACAATAACAAGATACGTAACCCGATTTTTAAAAATGGGGTATAAGTTTGAATAGACATTTCGCCAAAGAAGATACCCAGATGGCTAACACAGACATGAAAAGATGCCCAGAGTCATTTGTTGTTAGGGAAATGCAAATCAAAACCACAAGGGGATACTAGTTTGCACCCACTCGGATGGCTAAGCTGAAAGGGACAGACAACGAGGAGTGGAGGTGAGGATGTGAAGTTGCAACCCTCCTGCGCTGCTGCTGGGAATGTAAACTGGTGCAGCCACTGGGGAAAATGATTTCGCAGTTCCTCAAAAAGTGAAATACAGAATTACCAGATGATCCAGTAATTCTTCTCCGAGGTATATACCCAAAATAAATGAAAACAGACGCCCACGTAAGCACTTGAACATGAATGTTCATCAGAAGGATCTTCCATAATAGTCAAAATACAGAAACAACTCCGATGTCCACAAACTAAAAAATGGATAGACATAATGTAATCTATCCATACAGTGGACCATTACTTGGCCATAAAAAGGAGGTAATGATACTTGCTACATGAATGAACCTTGAAAACATTATGCTAAGTGAAAGAAGTCAGACATCAAAGGTTGTACATTATGTGATTCCACTGATACGAACTGCTCGGGATATGCACATCCATAGAGATACAAAGCAGAGCAGTGGTTGCCCAGAGCTCGGGAAGGAAGAGGCAGAAATGGGGGGTGTTTGCTGATGGGGAAAGGGGCTTCTTCTGGGGGTGATGCAAATATTCTGCAGTCAGGTAGCAGTGATGGCCGGACAACTTTCTGAACATGCTAAAAATTGTGGAATTGTCTGCTTTAAAAGGGCAAATGCGATGGGATGTGAATTATGCCTCATGGAACTTAAAAGAAAAAAAACAACCAGAACTCACAAGATCCCTGCTTCCATGGAGGGGGAGACCCCGGAGCACCACTTACTCTGTTGTCAGCAGAGGGTGAGCTGATTAAGTACCACCCCCACTGCAATCACTAGAGACCTTCCATTCCCCGCCCCCTCCCCGATTTGTTTCAGAGGTAAGCGTCTGCAGATCGCGATCTGGCAGCGTGAGGAGTTCGTGAGAACACACAAGAATAGCATCCCACCTACTGAATATCTGCCATCTCCGTTCAGATGGCTTTTCCCTCTCTCTCCCTTTAAAAAATCATTAAATGCATACGGATCCCCAACAGAAAGCTCTAGCCTTTGATTTGGTCTTTGATGTGGATCTTCTGGGTCATCTTCTCTGATAGCTCAGTGAGTTTTTCCTGGAACACTGATACTTCAATGGTGGTCCGGAGAAGGTGGGTGGTCCCTGACTAGCCAGCAAATCAACTCACTTGGTGGCAAGGCAGGGCGGGGAGGGGAACAGGATCCAGTGGGTGGGGGCAAGGGAGCCCTCCTTACACCCAGCAGCCACAGCAGCAGCAGGGGGACTGTGACCTGGGATAACAGAAGCTGGAAATCTGGATGTTTTAAATGTAAAGTCTTCATTTTTTAACGAAAATTTTAAATGTTTACTTATTTTTGAGAGAGAGAGAGAGAGACAGACAGCGTGGCACACACAAGTTGAGGAGGGGCAGAGAGAGAGAGAGAAAAACATTGAATCTGAAGCCGGCTCCAGGCTCTGAGCTGTCAGCACGAGCCAGATGCAGGGCTCGAACTCACAGACCATGAGATCACCTCAGCCAAAGTTGGACGCTTAACCGACTGAGCCACCCAGGCTGGGCTTCTTAAATGTAAAGTCTTCCTTTTTAAAATGCCTTTTTTAAACAGAGCATTTGTGGGCTGAGTTCCCACCAGAGGCCACAAATGTGTGACCTAGGTTCCAGGCCCTGCACTGGCTCGTTTGTACAATGGACATCAAGATGTGAAGTCAGAAAGGGTGCGTTGAAATGGCCTGGGAGTTCATGTGGTTTGACCGCCTACCCCATGTTACAGTCCCTCCTACACCAGATGGCCACCCTGCATTTAAGTAAGTTAATAATTCGAGCCAGAAAACATGCAGTTTTTTTTTTGTTAGCTTCTTAATAAAAAAACAAAACTGGGGGGCATGGGTTAGGTGGGAAGACAGAGCTACAGCTGCCTCGAGGGGGGCAGGACTAACGCACGGGGCTGGAAGGGGCTTCAGTGTTGATTTTGTTTGGATGCTTCTTTCTCATGACCAGACCTAGCATTTTCTTTTAAACTCTCATTCATTAAAGCGTATCAGCATGTTTGGGGCTTCGTTTTCCCAGAATTCCCAGAGGGAAACAGAATTTTCGACCTGGAGTGGCTCTCTGAACTACTGGGGTCTGACTGCCTCATTTTACACCTAACAGAACTGAGATCCTGAGGCTTGAACTGTTTGCTCGAAGACTGTCAGACATCGGCGACCAACTCTGACTGCACGTTTAGCCTACAACTTGTAACTCGTAACCAGGATCCAGTGTAAGTGTGATGCTTTGAAATTTCCTGTAGCCTTTTGTAAGGGACTCAAGAGCACTCGTGTTCTTATTTTTATTTTTTTTACATGTTTATTATTTTTGAGAGAGAGCGAGAGTGAGTGAAAGCGAGAGAGCGAGCAGAGCACAAGCCAGGGAGGGGCAAAGAGAGAGGGACAGAGGATCTCTATCCTGACAGCTGATGGCCCAGTGCAGGGCTTGAACTCACAAACCATGAATGAGATCATGACCTGAGCCGAAGTCGGACGTTTAACCGACTGAGCCACCCAGGCATCCCTGTGTCTTTAGAGATAAAAAGATTTACCAAAAAAAACCCAAAAAACAAAAAACAACAAAAAAAAACCCATACACAAAAACCTCCAACAAGCAATAACCCCCACCCCTGCTATTTGGTTCACTTTCCGAGCTACCTTAATGGAATCGTGCGATAACTCACAATGTTATCTATACGTAGAACCTACTAGAGATTACTCAGGATTCTGAAGACAGGGTTGGCACAAACCACAGCGATCCCCACGACTCATTTTACCGGTTCCCCATCTTCCCGATAAAACCCTCTCGAGAGCTGCTGCTACGTTTTGAATTCACTTGTGTTTGGCTGCCTTTATTTGCCATCTCCATGAGACTTGGCAGATAGCGGGAAGGCCGAGGAGGAGAAAGGAAGGACTCCAAGAGCCCCCGAATTTAGTGAATGCATCCCTAGATAATTGAAAACTGTGTCATTTGGCACAGAACTCTCGGAGTTGAATTCTTTTGGTCACTAGGCATGAGGAGAAACAGGGCCCAGCAAGTGGGTGGAGAAGGGCCTGCGTGATCATGCCCTTGGCTTGCACTGTGGGGTCCCCCCGCCTTGGTACAGCACCTACATACGGATTTGACAAGCCAAATTAGGAATAAAAACACAGGCAGCAACAATGACCCCTTATTAAATGCAGAGATAGTTATGAGTCCCATTAAAAGTCAACAGAAGCCTCCGTTCCGGTAATCATCGAGATTCCCTTTTCCTGCATTTGTGCTCGGCCCTTCTCTTTAATTATACAGAGTTGCCCCCACAGGCCCTCGCAGTGACGGGCAGGGACACCATTACTTCAGCAGGGGATCAGAGCTTTTGAGATACATCGTGCGCCCGCCTTAGCCAAATGCGAAATTTCAGCCTGCGTCTGCGCTAAGTGCGGTCGGTCAGGAACCTTCTAAACCTTTTGTGCGAGTCCAGGAGGGAAAACAGTCTGGCAGATTCTGACAAGCATCTCTTCAAGAGCACATTTGTACGGGGTGAAAAAGCCCAGGCCGGCTGCTGCTGGGTCGTCATGGCAACAGACATACACATCATTGACGCGTCAGCTTCTGCAATGAGCACAAAGTAAGGAAACCTTCCCCACATGAGGGCATGTGGAATGAAGGGATGCGGCCTCCGTGCAGCCTAATCACGTGGTGTTTTCCGTCCTTCCAAGGGGCTCGGGCGGGCACGCGGCCCTCTTTATGGCCTAGATGTGACCCAGGGGAACATTCGCAGATCTCCCCCCGCCGCTCTGTGTAGACTTCAGGACGTCAGTCACATTTACCAAACCCTCCTTTCCTTTTCGAAGCCTGGTTACTAATTGATGGCAAACAGTATGATAGTAACTGGGGAGGAGAAGGAAGGGCCTCCTTCGCTTAGTCCTCCCGGAAAGAAATTTCCCTAGCTTTCCATGGAGGTTGTGTGGGGCGCTCTTATGTACTGAGGCAGGGGGTGGCCTTTCACAGGCCTACAGAAAGAGAGGTGAATCGTGGCTTGAAAGCCTTCTCTTGGAAATGGAGTGCTAAAAATAATAAATAGCTATTCACTCAATACTTCCCGAGGCGAGGGCTTCAACGATGCACTGGAGCTGTAGGAATTAAGCCCAGAGGGGTGGAAAATTTAGACCGAGGGGAAGCTGGATCCCTGAAGGTAAACTTCAGTGATTTCAAGTGGAGAACGAGGATGAAATGTACCCCCCCCCCCATTAGTCTCGAAGGAAACCCACAGGAGCTCTATTCATGAGAAGTAAAATTAGCTTTATGTTCAATTTGCATGACATTTACGGCAGTAAGCATTCCACAGCATGACTTAATTGTGGCTGAGACACCTAACAGGAAAGGAGAAGAAAAGGAAAAGAGAGGGTTTGATCCGTTGAAGGACAAATAGTCACGAATCCAGGAACATTTAACGACCCGGTGACGGAGTGTACCTCACAAACAACAACCCACGGCTCACAAAAGTTCCACTGACGGGGATGAAGTTTCCTCAACTGTTTCATTACTTCTTTCCTTCCTGTAATTATGAACATTCGTCAAATAAGCGCTGACTTTAAAATGTCAAACTGTCTCCTTTTAGTTTTGCTTTTGTTACCTTGGAACTTAGAAAAACATTTTTTACCGATTCCGATTTTTATTCTGGGTCGTCTTTAAAAAACCATCCCCGGGAAAAAAAACCTAGGGTAAGGATCCCTTCCCTGTACGGAGGGGATTATAATCCCTGCTAGGTATTGTGCTTAGACACGGTCGATCAACAGCCTAGAGGCTAAAGAAGCTTAAAGAAATTAGCTTTTTTCCCCCCAGAGATTTCACACTGGTGTCCAGTCAGGTGGCAAACATTTTGGGGAGGGAGGAGGGATGGAGGGGCTGACACAGTGTTAAAAGAAACGACATAAATGCCTATTAGGCTTGGGGCACCTGGGTGGCTCAGTCGGTTAAGTGTCCAGTTTCGGCTCAGGTCGCGATCTCATTGTTCGTGAGTTCGAGCCCCGCGTGGGGCTCGGTGCTGACAGCTCGGAGCCTGGAGCCCGCTTCGGATTCTGTGTCTCCCTCTCTCTCTGCCTTCCTCTGCTCATGTTCTGTCTGTCTCTCTCTTAAAAATACATAATAGACATTAAAAAGATTTTTTTAAGTGCCTCTTAGGCTTTTGTTCTGCAGTTTGCTACAGCGCCCCCCCCCCCCCCCCCAATTCTCCAATGCCTCCCCGCCCAGACTGCCCATTCGCTTAAGCTGCCTGCTCGAAGGCTTGGGGTTCCCGGTCTTGCACACATTTGCTCATGCTTTTCTGCTTCTCTTCTTTTTGGTAGGCGTTCAGACGAAGAAGTCCCTTCTTCCAGAATTAAGTCAGGTCCTCCTCTTCCGGTCTGCTGGTCTCCCCTGGCCATGCCTACCACCCCATGCCAGCGTCCTCGCATTTACTTCTCACTTGTTCTCTACTTGGGTCCTGACGCTGAACAGGAAGCAGATGGTAAACTCCTGGGGGCTGTGATTTGCCGCTCTCGTGTCCTAACCCCGGAGAGCGGTGGCTGCGGTGTGGGAGCCCAGGAAAACGAGCCCGGGCTAGGGATGGATGGAAATGTGGGGGCCAAGACAGAGAGAGCATGCGCATTGGCACAATGGGGGGGAGCCAAGACAGAGAGAGCATGCGCATTGGCACAATCTCATCTGGACTCGCTTCCGAAGAAGAAGGGAAATGACTGGGGAGTGTTCAGAGCTCCTCGTGAGGGGGATGGTTCTTTTGGGAGTTGAGATTCCTCTTTTGGTTATTAGAATACTTAAACTACACAGTTCTGCTTAAAAGCCATACATAATTAGGGTTGTCAGAAGTGGGATGCACAGACCCCCATAAGTAATTGCATAATGTCACCCAGAGAAGCCATGGGAATGGATAGAAGTCTTCGGTGACTGCATCAGTTTCCTGTGGCTGCTGTAACAAATTACCACAAATTTAGTGGCTTAAACAAGAACACGTTTGTTGTGAAGGTCAGAAATCCTCAAATCAAGGAGTCAGCAGGGCCACCTTCCTTCCGGAAGCTCTAAAGGGAGATCTTTTCCCCTGACTTTTTAGTTTCGAGAGGCCACTTGCATTCCTGGGCTTGTGGCCCCATCCTCTGTCTTCAAAGCCAGCCAAGCAGCATCTTGAACTTTTCTCTTCGATTATCCAGCCTCCCTTTTATAAGGACCCTTGCGATTACACTGGGCACAAGCAGATAATCCAGAATAGTTTGCCTATTTTTTTTTCTAAGTAGCCTCCACGCCCAACATAGGGCCTGAATCCAGGACCCCAACCAAGATCAAGAGTCGCATGCACACCCCATGGGTTGAGCCAGCCAGGGGCCCTAATTTCCGTATGTTGAGATTACTTGATAAGCGTCATTAATTCTCTCTGTGGCCTTAATTCCCCTTTGCCATGGAACCTAACTTACAGTTCCAGGGACCAGAGCAGACTTCTTCGGGGGGCATTCTTCTGACTGCGGCCATGAGAAGCATGTAATAATAAGTGAACACCCAAGAAAATGACTGGTTTTCCTGGACTAGGTGAGAAAGCTACCCTATAATTCTGGTTTAACATAGGGGCTCCTGGGTGGCTTGGTGGGTTAAGCATCTGACTCTGGATTTTGGCTCAGGTCACGATCTCCCGGTTTGTTAGTTGGAGCCCCATGTCGGGCTTTGTGCTGAGTGTGGAGCCTGCCTGGGATTCTCTTCCTCTCTCTGCCCCTCCCCTGCTCGCTCGCTCTCTAAAAAAAAAAATCCTAAAAAAACTGTTGTATTCCATCTACTGATATTCTAAAATTGCTTATAGAATTAAAGAGCCTTTAACAAAATGCTACCATGATGGAGACACAACTGGTTTTGAACATTTTTTTTTGAACATTTTTTTGAACATTTTTGAACATTTTAAAAGAAAGGGGATGATGCAGTGAGTTAAAAGAGTGCTGCCAGAAAAACTAAAGAGTAGAAAGAAACTAAAACTTCAAAAATCAAGGTACACCTCTCATCCCCAATCCGCACGCACACACATTTAATTCTTGGGACTCCACACCCCTGAACTGTTTGTGTAAAACCTAGAACCACTCCATCCATCATTCCCAATTCTCCTGGTTAAGCACCATTTCTTGTGGCCATCCACACAAAACATGCGTGCTACTCTATTTGGGTGGCCAAACCCATTTAATCTCTGATCCGGGCTAGACCGGGCAGAGGGGTGGCAGGGCTTTCCACATAGAAAGTGGGGATGGGAGACCGAGAAGAAAAGGAAGATGAATGTATGTCATCCAGGGATTTTTAAGTGGTTGCAAGGAACTTATGTCAAAGTAGCCACAAAATCGTTCAAGGAAGGGCAAATGAATGTGAAACCATGTTTACTCTTAGAAACCCAAGCTTTTTCTGAAATCTTGGATTTACGGGGAGGGATGGACAGGAGAGCATATCTGTTTATTCCCGGATCCCTTTCTCTCCCCCTAATTTCTGAATGTGGGGTGTGGAGGCCCCATTACTGGAGGATGTTTCTTAAATGGTTAATTTTGCCCTACTGGCCACTTCCTTTCCCCTTTTGTCACTTCGGAATACGTGCCAACTCTCTCCCCCCTCTCCTTTTTTCTCTGAAAAAAATGAAATGAATATATAAAGACTTATTGGTGCTGAAAAAAAACCAACGTGCAGACAGAAGAATGTGGTGATGTTTACTGTCTGCTTTTCCTCTGCGGACTATTGTATAGAGGACATCCGTAATTGATTTGTCCTGAGGCTCTATTATGTGGAGAAATGGAAAAATGTCTCATCTTGGCAAGAAAGATAGTCATGGCAGGAGGAACTCAGATTTACAACACGTAGAGTCGGGGAGGCACTTCATACCCTTCCTGATTCTGCGGTCTCTCTGTGTACGCATGCTGAGCTACCGTGAAACAATGTTGCCAACCATAGGTTACATAGAGGAATAAAATCATATTTGTCTCCAAGAAGCTCACCATACGGAAGAAAGAAACATAATTTCATTATTGTATAGTATGAAGCAATGTTTTCAGATGTATATAGATCCTGGGGAAATCTCAAAGGTGAGAAAAGAACTACATGTTCTTGAGAAAAAAGTTTGGTTGGACAGTCCTTAGAAACAGTTGTGTTTAGTGACAAGGGCCCGTGAGTGGATTTAGATTTGTCAATAAATGTTAAAGTTTGATCATTGTACAAAATTACTCAGTTGGGAGCTATGGTTTTATAGAAAAGATACATGAGTGAATAATGTGTTATATCCTTATTTCTTTCTGTTGAAGTCAGAAGAGATGTTTGATGTTGGGGTCAGGAAAAAACCAAAAACTAGAAAGTGGCGCCACCTGGTGGTTACTACCCAAACTGCTTGAATTGACCTTCTGCAATTTCAAATACAGTGATGTCATCTTGACTAACTCGGAAGTCTTCTTATTAATGCTTTATATAAAATTTGCAAACTGATATATATTCTCAGAAAATCAGAAACATAGGGAAAACATTTAAAATTGTGGCCAAAGAAAACCCAGTAGTACCCAGAATAATCTACCACCAAAAAAGAGAGTTTGTATAGGATATTCGTTGTATGATATCAGCTTTCCATGATGTAACAAATAAGACTTTCTTACTCTGTCATTTCTTCATTTTTTAAAAGCACAGATTCATCCACACAGAACTTTTCAACATCAGTTGATCACACTGCTCTCCCCCAGTATTTCCGTCGACAAATACTATTTATTTGTTGAAAATTTATCCTATAGAACTTTCCACATTCTGATTTGGGCTGATTACTTCTTCAGGTGGTTGATTAACTTGTTTTTCTATTTCTAACATTTCCTATAAACTAATAGGAAGATCTAGATTAGATAAAATCTTGATTAGATTCCAGTTCAATGTTTTCAGTAGGACTGCTCACAAGTGATGCTGTCTGCTTCCTCTCTGTCAAATCCTGAGGTACACATGTCACTTGTACCATTCGTAGTGATGTTAAGACTGATGGATGAGCTCACGTGATGTCATTTGGATCCCTCCATTATAAAGGTCCCCAACAATTTCTCATTGAGAGTTTGGACATCTACTAATGATCATTGTCTCTACCCATGATTTCATGAGGACTACAGAATGATGGTCTCATCAGCTTCTTCACAGCAAAGGAAACAATCAGCAAAACTAAAAGGCAATCGACGGAATGGGAGAAGATACTTGCAAACAACGTATCAGATAAAGGGTTAGTATCCAAAATCTATAAAGAACTTATCAAACTCAACACCCGATAAACAAATAATCCAGTGAAGAAACGGGCAAAAGACATGAATAGACACTTCTCCAAAGAAGACATCCAGATGGCCAACTGACACATGAAAAAATGCCCAACATCACTCATCATGAGGGAAATACAAATCAAAAACACAATGAGATACCACCTGACACCTGTCAGAATGGCAAACATTAACAACTCAGGCAACAACAGATATTGGCGAGGATGCGGAGAAAGAGGATCTCTTTTGCATTGTTGGTGGGAATGCAAGCTGGTGCAGCCACTCTGGAAAGCAGTATGGAGGTTCCTCAAAAAACTAAAAATAGAACTACCCTATGACCCAGCAATTGCACTACTAGGTATTTATGCAAGGGATACAGGTATGCTGTTTCGAAGGGGCACATGCACCCCAATGTTTATGGCAGCACTATCAATAGCCAAAGTATGGAAAGAGCCCAAATGTCCATTGATGGGTGAATGGATAAAGAGGATGTGGTATATATATAAACAATGGAGTATTACTCGGCAATCAAAAAGAATGAAATCTTGCCATTTGCAACTATGTGGATGGAACTGAAGAGTATTATGCTAAGCGAAATTAGTCAGAGAAAGACAAACCTATGACTTCACTCATATAAGGTCTTTAAGACACAGACCAGATGAACATAAGGGAAGAGAAGCAAAAATAACATAAAAACAGGGAGGGGGACAAAACATGAGAGACTCTTAAATATGGAGAACAAACAGAGGGTTACTGGAGGGAGTGGGGGGGGGGATGGGCTAAACGGGTAAGGGGCATTAAGGAATCTACTCCTGAAATCATCGTTGCACTATATGCTAACTAATGTGGATGTAAATTAAAAAAATTAAAAAAAAAGAATGATGATTTTATCAGTTTTTCTTTTCCTTTCACATTTATAGCTACGATTCCCACATCATCTTTTTAGTTAGTCTGAAATACAGTTTGCGCAGGGAAGAAAGGACAGATGTGTGATTTCTTTAAAGTATATTTTGAAGATCATAAGGTGACAATGATATTTTCTGTGTTTCATTGTGAATTCAGACTGTTATATACTTGATGTATTTCAACCATGAGTGGGCATTTTTCTTTTGGTGCTCAAATTATCCCACCTTTGACCACTGTGCAGATTTCTAACACAAATACTCTAACAGGTGGTACAGTTGTCGAGAAAACAGGCAAACTCTTACACTGTTAGTGTAAATTTATTACTTTCAAGGAGGGCAATTTAACAACATGCGCCAGGAGGCTCAAAAATGTTTATACCCTTGTATCACACTTAAATAAATCTTTTCTATGAAAATAATCAGAGATGTGGACAAAAATTATACAAAGGTATTAATTCTAGTGAACGATTAGAAAGAGATGTCAATAGGCTTTGTTACATTTGTGTGATGAAATACTACATATACCATATTAAAAATCCAATTTTTGAAAAATTTTTACTATCAGGGGTACGTTTTTTTATGATATAATAATAACTGAAAGACTACCAAAATCTTATACATAATATGACCCCAGTTATTATATATAAATATGTATATAAACTAAAGACTAGGAAGACATACTTCAAAATGTTAACAATAGTTGTACCTAGATGATGGTATAATAGAATATTTTTATGTATCCTTTGTACTTCATTTTATAAGTAACCTCCAATGATATGTATCACATTAGATCTTATTAAAAAGCAGCTCGTATTGAAATTTGTTGTGAGTCAAATGGATTTGTTATGCTCTGAATGACAAACCAATGTAAATGTCTCCTTTTGTACTAGTGCAAATTGTGCAAGAAGGAAAACATTTTTTTCCCCTTAACCAAAAGATGGTTGTGACTTGGTTAAAGAATGAAAACAGAACTGAGCTGTAGTTTACACGAAACACAGGACAGGCGTGGTGAGGTCTGTTATATTTCCCCTCCTAGGATCTGATCATTGCAATTAATTACACTTCTCCGAGAGTCAATTTCCCTGTGCTCTCCAATGAGCCAATCTGATATTTCAGCTTGATTCTTACTGTGAATGAGGAGCACCAATGCAGATTAACATAGATGTGTCTGCCGTTTGTAATGGATTCCACAGGCCATCTCCTCCCACCAATTTCTTTTTTGATAGTGACAATTTCTGATTTTTGACATCCTAATGTCTAGTTGTCACTTTCAAAAGTCTGACAATCTCTGGTCCAAACCACTTATTAAGTCCTTAATTTCTGCTTTCCCTTCTTATTACCAGTGTAATAAGTATTCAACATAAAAAAAATAGATAACCCCGATGAGCTGAAAGAATATACAATTCACAAATAATTCTGTCAAAACACTTCTAATATGTTGGCATAAATTCTATTTCCTGGATCTATATGACTTAGCTTATCAGCTCTTTGGGGAAAAGATTCCGATCTAGTTTATGGTCTCCTTTGCACATAGGACGCACACTTCCTGGGTATTTACTGATGCTGGAAATGAGCTCAGGTAGAGGAAGAAGAGAGCGAAAAGGAAAGCCCTTCTGGACAGGGCAACAACAGGGAAAAGGCACAGAGGGAGGAGTGAGCTCTGGGTGTTTGAGGCAGGGGGAGACCAGTCCTGCCTGGTAAGAGGGATCATGTGGGGGCAATTACGGGAGGAAAGTGGTAGCAAATGTGGGAAGACTATGGCTGAGGATTTTGTTTGTAATACGAGTTGGTAAGGGACCATATTGAAATCTATTCTATTATATGAAAGTCCTTTATTCCTTAATTCCTTGAATCAAAGAATTGGTTTATAATGAAGGTTTGTGGCAAGGGGACCTGTGTAGAAATGGACCCATAATTTGATGAAATTAGATACATTTCTCTTGGGGGGGGGGTATAATTTACACAGGGTACAATTACCCCTTACAGCGTACTGTTCTATGAGTTCTGACAAATGCAGACAATAGTGTGACCCCCATGACAATCAAGATATAGAAGACTTCCATCCAAAAAAAAGATCCCCTCAGGCCTCTTGGTAGTCAACCTCTCTATCCAACCCTTGGTGGCCAATGATTTGTCTTCTATCCTTACAGTTTTGTCTTTCCCAGAACTCCATGTAAATTGAATCACACAGTATGTAGCCCTTTGAGGCTGGCTTCTTTCACTTAGAATAATGCATCTGAGCATAATCCAAATGCATGTATCCATTCCATTCTTTTTTATTGCCATATATATGCCATGGTTTGTTTAATCATCTACAAACCACAGATACACCATGGTGTGTTCAATCACCTACAACTGAAAGGCAATACGTTTCTTTTTAATATAACACACATAACTAATATTATACCTTCAACCTGCCAAAATGAGATTTCTAAGTTTCAGAGATTTATTTGCTAATTGTCAAAAACAGTTGGGGACAGGAAAAAGAGAAAATCCAAGTAGAGCATAAATTAATTTTAAAAATATGGATGTCACTACCCAGCAGACTCACTTTTCAGAGCAGCTGGAGAAAGAATGGCTGAAGGTCTCCAGGCCTGTGTCCTGGAGTAGCCTCACTGACGACTGAGCAGAGAGGAAGGAGGGCCCTTGCCTGTACCCCCCAGAGCATTCTCTAGAGCCACCTCCCCTGCGGGAGGACCCCGTAGGGTTAAAAGGGCATTGGGATGAGCAACAGCTGATGTTTCTAGATCTTGCCAACGTCTTGTCTTCAGTTCTTCTCTATGCTCATTATAATCCATGGATATCCTTCCTACCACAATATCCTTTGATGGCACGAAAAGTGGTTTTCTATGTTTCTAGCTACTTATTTGAAAAATGAAGTTGCTGTTATTTCTGCCTCACAACATTCTTGGAGGCCAGGTTGGTGACTCTGGGTTAAATCTCCCAGTTAGGTGAGTAGTTAGGCATGATAAAATGGGAAAGACAGAGAAGACGGGGAGGAGGGTGGGTGTAGGGAGGACAGAGGTGACGAGTAGAGATGTCTGCCTATTCATCTAACTCTAAGGGGAAGCCCTCTCTGCCTCATGCCCATTCCCACCTGCAGGTCCCAGTGTTCACGTGGCTGGTGGGAGCTCAAATAATCTGATTTAAGGTGTAGGCAGAGATGGAAAAAGGTTATTTAAAAGCTTCTACTTATTACTCTAGGGTCCTTCTAGACAAAGAAATTCAAGTAAGTGCCTGGTATTTTTTTTGAATTTTCTGCTACTTGGAAATAATACCTTGGATTTATACAGGGAGTATCTACTGAACAACAGTGCTCTGGGAGGCCAGAGCTGGGGAAACGCTGGGTATCATGACAACGAGACTTGTTAAGGGTTAGAAATGTAAAAGCAGCATGGCATTTAAAAACGACAGGAACAAACTTCTGAGGAATGGTAGAGTAGGAAGATCCTAAGTTTATCTTGTCCCATGGATACAACTGGATGATACCCACATTAGTGTAAATAATTGAGAAGCAACCCAAAGACTGGCAGAACAGACTCTCGATAGCTAAATGTAGAGAAGAGACCACATTGAAGAGGGTAGGAAGGGTGGAGATTGGTTGAGAGCTAAACGTACTGTCCACGAGAGGGAGGGATGCTGTGACCATCGAGAGGGGAGAGAAATAGACCCTCACACCAGGCACTCCAGGCACAGGGAACCTGCACAGGGAAAAGGAGTTCCCATAACTTTTGGCTGTGAAAAACAGAGAGACCAAATTTGGGGTGTTCTTACCATCAGTAGGGCTTAATACCTGGAACTTCAAAAATCAGCAAGCTGGGCTCTGGGAGAGGCAGGAATGCAAAAGGAAACTGAGTCCCTGCCATTAAAAGGACAGCTTGACAAACAAACCACTGAGATACAGCATAGAGGCAGCGATTTGAAAAATGCTTGGGTTATTTGAGAGGGAGATTTATTTACTAATCTCAGAATATGTGCTAAAGGGGCAGGGATCTTTTTTTTTTAAGTAATATTTTCTTATTGTTTATTTATTATTGAGAGAGAGACACAGAGAGAGAGACAGAGAGAGAGCGAGCATGAGTGGGGGAGAGGCAGAGAGAGAGGGAGACACAGAATCCGAAGCAGGCTCCAGGCTCTGAGCTGTCAGCACAGAGTCTGATGCGGGACTCAAACCCACAAACTGCGAGATCATGACCTGACCGATGTCGGGCACCAAACTGACTGAACCACCCAGACACCCCTAAAGGACATGGATCTTTGGGAGACCTCTCCAAGAACAAAAAAGACAGTGGGTACCATTTTTTTTCCCCTGCTCCCTGAGAAACAAGGGCCCCTTAGGGAACCAGCACAGCAGGAACATTCTCTGTCTGGCTTTCCAATAGCATGCCTTTCCTTGCTTCTGTGAATTCACCCACTGCAGCCTCTAAAGTGGTTCCAGGTCCCTTCACAGATTAGACATGCAAAACTTTGCTAGAACCATGTCTCCTCCCCCACTTCTCCTGAAGACCTTCCCTCTCTAATATGTCCTTGGCTGGAGCCCATCCAAAGCAATACCACAAGCCTATAGTGTGCAAGCATCCCCAATAGGGGGCCAGCACCACTCCAACGTGACTCTAGCCCCACGAAGAGGGGAAGATAAGCACGTACATCAGTTTGACTGTGGTCCCAGTAGGGGGCTGAGGCAGACATCTGTTCTGCCTGCTGACCCTGCCCACCAGTGAAAGATTCTCAGGGGAAAACAAAGGGAAAGCAGCCTGCAGTTCAGTGTTACTACATCTCTGCCAACTGTCTGCTCTGATTTAGCTCAAGGCCAAGGCAGCCTCAGACCGACCTGCTAATAACACAGGGACCAAACCTTGTTCACAGAAGGCAAAGAGAGCTATCGCAGACAACTGGACTGAGGGAAAATGTGGCTCAGTCACAACAGTTGGGTGCACCCAACACACACAGGAGACACTGCTGAAGCGCCAGGTTCTGGAGAACAGGGGATTGTGTACCATAGGTACACAGGACCTATTCTTCACAAGGCCACTGCCTTCAAGGAGACATAGCTGACTTTCCTAACACATAGGAACAGACACAGAGAGCTAGTCAAAATGAGGAGACAGAGGAATATGTTCCATATGAAAGAACAGGGCAAAATCACAGGAAGAGAGCTAAACGAAATGGAGAAATATGCCCAATAGAGAATGGAAAGCAGCAGTCATAAAAATACTCAATGTACTTGAGAAAAGAGTGGAGGACCTCAGTGAGACCATCGATAAAGAGATAGAAAACATGAAAAAGAACCAATCAGGGATTAAAAAACTCAATAACTGACGACAAAAACACACTAATCTGGGGGAAGGAAACAGAAACCCAGATCCAGGAGGCACAGGGAGCCCCAAACAAAATCAGCCCAAGAAGATCCACATCAAGACACATAGAAATTAAAATGGCAAAAAGTAGTGACAGAGAATTTAAAAAGCAGCAAGAGAAAAGGAAACCATTACCTACAAGGAAAAGCCCACAAAGCCATCTGCTGATTTTTCACCAATAACTCTGCAGACCAGAGGACATAGTGTAATATATTTAAGGGGCTGAAAGGAAAAAAATCTGCATCCAAGAAAACTCTATCCAGCAAGGTTATCATTCAGAATAGGAGAGATAAAGAGTTTCTCAGATGAACAGAAGTTAAAGGAATTCATCGCCACTAAGCCAGCCTTAAAAGAAATGTTAAAGGGGACTCTTTGAGTGGAAAGGAAAGGCCATAAGTGGGAGTAAAAACAGTAGGAAACACAAAGGCAGTAAAATTAAGTATGTCTTTAAAAATCATTCAAATAATACACAACATAAAAGGATGTAAATTATGACACCATATCCCTAAAACGTGGGGGAGAGGAGTAAAGAATGGGTTCAAACTTAAGCAACCATCAACTTAATGCAGACTGATAGATGCGTCAGATGTTAAATACAAACCTAATGGTAACCAAAAATTAAAAGCCAGTAACAGATATGCAAAAAATAAAGACAAAAGGGAATCCAGGTATATCACTGAAGAAACCCATCACCCACGAGAGAAGCAAGAAACACGGAACTAAAAAAACAACCCAAAACAAGTAACAAAATGGTAATAAGTATATACCTATCAATAATTAGTTTGAAAATGGACTGAACACTCCAATCAAAGATATAGCGTGACTTAATGGATAAAAAAAAAAGCATAAGACCCATATATATGCTGCCTACAAGAGACTTATTTCAGACCTAAAGACACTTGCAGATATGAAAGCAAAGGGATGGAAAAGATTTCATCATGCAATCGGAAGTGGAAAGAAAACTGGGTAGGAATACTTAGATGGGACAAAATGGGCTCTAAAACGATGACCGTAACAAGAAACCAAGAAGGGCACTATATATTAATAAAGGGGACAATCCATCAAGAAGAAATAACGATTGTAAATATTAATGCACCCCACACGAAAGCCCCAAATACATAAAGCAACTAATAACAAACATAAAGGAAATAATTGATACTGATACAATAACAGTAGGAGACTGTAACACCCCACTTATGTCAATGTAACTTCTCTGACATCGAATGTAGCAGCATTTTACTAGATATGTGTCCTGAGACCGGAGAAGACAAAAGTGTCAAAATAAAAAAGCTTCTGCACAGCAAAGAAAACAATCAACAACAACAACAACAACAAAGACAACCCATGGAGTGAGAGAAGATATTTGCAAGGGACATATCTGATAAAGGGTTAGTACCCAAAATATAAAAAGAACTTATACAGCTCGACACCAGAAAAGCAAATAATCCAGTTAAAAAGTGGGCAGAAGGCATGAACAAACATTCTCCAAAGAAGACACAGGGATGGCCAACAGACACATGGAAAGATGCTCAACATCGCTCATCATCAGGGAAATGCAAATCAAAACCACAATGAGATACCACCTCACACCTGTCACAAGGGCTAAAATAAAAAAAAAACACACACACACACACAAGAAAGAGCAAGTGTTGGCGAGGATGTGGAGAAAAAGGAGCCCTCACGCACTGTTGGTGGGAATGCAAACTAGTACAGTCACTGTGGTAAACAGTATGGAGGTTCCACCACAAATAAAAATAGAATTACCGTATTATCCAGTAATGGTGCTACTCAGTATTTACCCAAAGAATAGGAAAACAATAGCTCAAAAGGATATGTGCACCCCTATGTTTCTTGCAGCATTATTTATAATGGCCAAATTAGGGAAGCAGCCCAAGTGTCCATCAACAGATAAATGGATCAAGAAGTGATATATACAAGAGATATTAGCCATAAAACAAAGAATGAAATCTTGCCATTTGCAACAACATGGAGGGATCTACAGAGCATAATGCTAAGTGAGACAAGTCAGAGAAAGACAAATACCATGTGATCCCATTCGTATGTGGAGTTTAGGAAAGAAAACAAATGAACAAAGGAAAAAAAAAAACAAAGAGAGACACACCAAAAAAAAAAAAAAAAAAAAAAAAAACCAGGCTCTTAACTATAGAGAACACACTGATGGCTACCAGAAGGGAGGTGGGTGGGGGATGGGGGAAATAGGTGATGGGGATTAAGTACACTGATCATGATGAGCACCGAACAATGTATGGGCTTGTCGAATCACTATAGTGCACACCGGAAACTAATGTAGCCCTGTATGTTCACTATACTGGATTTACAATTTTTTTAAATGACAGGAACAGGTGAGGAAGTTCCTTCTGTCCCTCCACCCCTCCCCCAACCCCCCAGCAATGGTTGTGCCTTAAAACAAAGGAAACGTAAACAGTTTTTGTTTTAATTTAAACTGAATTTCTGAGGATAGCACCTTAAAAAAAAAAAAAAACTCTTTTGAGAATATAATTGATCAAAATAAAAATGGGATGCTGGAATGGAGAAGACCATACAAATGAACTAAAGATAATGTGCTCAAGGCTTTAAAAAAAAAACCCTATTTCCTGTGATGTGATGAATATGAATGTTCCAACGTGGCTTTGGAAACACTGTGGACTTTGGGGAGCAATCATTCTCCTCACTGAGTTCCTCTAGTGAGTTGCTGTTCAGGGAGAGTCGGAAGCTGACTGTTCCTAGAGGGGAAGACTCTGGAAACTAATATAATACAAGGGCTTGAGTGGAAGAAAGGAATGTGTCGTAAGCTTCTTTATGACCCTGAGGGATGTTTTGTTTATGCTTTATTTAACCCTTGGTACCTCAAAGCAAATTGTAAGTACATTCGTGAACAGAAGAAAACTGAAAAAAAAAAATTGCGTGAGATTAAAAGCTCCAGAGATTGTTGGATTTTGAATCACAGGCGAGTCATTTTTGAAAGCATGGTGTTCAGAAAGACAGTTTTATACATGAATGCTATTTACAGGTAAAACGAAAGGCGAAAAGCCTCTAGATGCTACCCAGGAGGGTGTGGGATTAATCAGGGCTTTCGTGTGCAGAAGGGGGGAAATTGCCTCCATTTGTTGTGTTTGGCTGATAGTGTGGGTTTTATTAGGTGTTTATATTAGTGTGCATTTTGCCACACGCATAAAGGAGAGCCGAGTTTTATTACGTGAGGCCTCGCAAATTCAGATTTATGCTCAACATTACGTAGGCTGAAGAGCATCTTTGTCTAACAGAGGAAACATGAGAGACCGAAGGGCGGAAGGAACAGACCAGTCTTCTAAAAACACTTTGGGAGGTCAGCTCGTGAACAGTGGGGACACGAACCGTCATTAAGTCCTTGTTCTTCCTCAAAAGTAAAGAGCCTGAGAATTTCTACAAGTCAGTCCTCGTTAGCCTGTTTTGAGTTACCGTCTATTTTCTTTCTGTTTTCTGTACATTTTTACAAGTGAACAAAAAACGGGTGCCTGGGTGGCTCCGTCGGTGGAGGGTCCGACTTCGGCTCAGGTCATGATCTCTCGGTTGGTGAGTTCGAGCCCCACGTCGGGCTCTGTGCTGAAACCTCGGAGCCCGGAGCCTGTTTCAGATTCTGTGTCTCCCTCTCTCTCTCTCTGCCCCTCCCCCACTCACTATCAAAAAAATGTGTCTATCAAAAAAAGGAATAAACGTTAAAAAAAATTTTTTTTAAAGGGGACAAAATGAATGTATACTGGCAAAAGAAACCGGTGGTATGACTTTAGAACATGAATTCCCCTGCGATGTCTTTGAACCGGTGACCTTCGCTGTATAGCGGAGGTCACAGTGGTCTTCAATGCAGGACTATGACAATTTTAAAGAGAGCAAATGGGGGGACATCGGGAGGTATATTAAACAAGAGGAAGCCCTTTAAGAGCTTTTTGATAAGTTATATGTATTTTTATAATAAACTGTGTTTACCATAAAGAATAAAACTGTAAAGGTACGCCCTAATGCGCGTTGTATGGTTGTGCAAGCTGACGAAACATTTTCACACGCACCGTCGTCCCGAGCGATCGGGACCCCAGCGAGGGGGGGATGCCGCCCGCCCGCTTGGCAGGTGAGCCCGCAGAGGCTGAAGCGCACAGTGTCACCAGGGGAGCGGCCGGCTGCCGCCGGGGGAAGGGTTGGAGCTCCTCGGGGAAGCCCGAAGCCTCCCCAAGGTCAGAAGGGAAAGTGTGGGGGGCGACCTTGATGGGAGGGGTGGCTTACCGGGTGCTGGCGCTGCACGAGCCCTGCGGGGCACAGAACCGGAGGTGTGCACAGCCCAGGGAGGGGGTCACCGGTTTGGGGACGGCCTCTTACACACGGTGACCCACGAGCGGCTGGAGTTGGGAGGCCCCGGTGGGTCTGGAGGGAGGCATCCTCTGGCGAGCCCCAGGGGAGTCTGCGACTCTGTGCTGGGGAGGAAAGGGGCCCCCGGGGTGGGCCACCGCATCCTGGG
Source organism: Panthera onca (assembly GCF_046562875.1). Classification (NCBI taxonomy): domain Eukaryota; kingdom Metazoa; phylum Chordata; class Mammalia; order Carnivora; family Felidae; genus Panthera; species Panthera onca. The sequence continues at coordinate 4,752,766 of NC_138343.1, read as the reverse complement.
GCCATGGGAGTTGCCCTCACCCGCCCTATTCCTCCCTTCCGCTCAGCCTCTGCACAGATGTGGGGAAACACAGTGTCAGAAGCCACCAGCAGGATGGGAACCGACTGAACAAGTAGGGAGAGGCGACTTTCAGGGGTCAACAGATAGCCAAGCAGGACTGGCACCCTGGAGGAGGCAGCCCTGGTCGCGGAGGGTGAACGGAGCCGGCCTGACTTCTCCCGGTTCTGGAGGGGGGGCGCAGGGGTCCCGGGTGGTCCGGTTGCGGTCTCAGTGGTCCCGACCACCCTTGTCTGGCATAGAAAAGAAACGGGGACTCAGGGTAGACGTTCCATCACGATGTGAACATTCTGTTAGTGTTTTCCTTGCATCTCTCAGATTCCCGAGCCTCTGGCACAGCTCTGGAGACGCGGTTCGCAGGGGATACCGCACGTCCCTTCCTCTGCGGTCAGACAGTGGGGTTCCGGAGTCGGCCTCTGGGGGACACCCGCAGCTGCGTGCATTTCATCTGGGCCCAGACCTTGAGACGTGGGGAGACACGGTAAGGTGAATTTCCGGAACAGGCAGAAACGGGGCCGGACTGAGCGTCAGTGAAAGAGTGACTCACGCAGCAGCTGGCTTGGTGCCCGGCGCGGGTCCCTTCCGGAGGAGGGAGCGGTGTCCCCTTGTGTTCCCTTCTCTCTGAGCCTTCGTCCCCACGCGAGCGAAAGGGCGTAATACAGATCTTTCTAGCTGACAGGGTAGCTGGGAGTCCGCAGCGGGAGGATGCAGGGGGAAGCACCTGGACCCACAGAAGTGTGAGATTTGAGTCATTGCCATGAGGTTGACACACTGGGACCCGTCCCCTGGGCCACACCAGCGTCAGGAGGCTGCGGAGAGCAGTGGGTTTGGTCTGGTGTGGGAGGAGGCGAGGCGAGGCGCTGAGAGCTGGGCTGTGTCCCAGGCCGAGGGGGCAAATGCCGGAGGCACTGGGGTGACCCGAGGTGCAGAGCACTGGAAGGGAGCACTGAGAAAAGCCGGTGCCCAAGAGCCCCAGGGCGGGAAAGGATGGCTGGACACCGACAGGCTACGTGCTCTGAGCGGCTTCTCGCAGATGACCCGAGGGGAGACCTGGAAACGAGTCCCACGGCCGTGGTGGGGACGTCATGGGCCCCCACATCACAGATGACACAGAAATGCCGCTGAAGGCGAAGAGAATCTGTAGTCTCACCTGAGGACTGGGTTTCTCATCTTACAAAACCAAGCAGCTTTGTTTTAACTGTGAGGTTAAATTCAACTTTGATCCAATGTGATTTAACTTCTATTTAGAAGGAAATCGAGTTGTTGTCCTTTGGGGGAATTATAACTATGTCTGGGCTAGTCTTTTAAAAGCTGAATTAGGGGCGCCTGGGTGGCTCAGTCTGTTAACTGTCCAACTACAGCTCAGGTCATGATCTTACGGTTCGTGGGTTCGAGCCCCGCATCGGGCTCTGTGCTGACAGCTCGGAGCCTAGAGCCTGCTTCTGATTCTGTGTCTCCCTCTCTCTCTGTCCCTCCCGTGCTCATGCTTGTGCTCATGCTCCATCTCTCTCTTTCAAAAATAAACAAACATTAAAAAAAAATAAAAGCTGGATGAAAAGCTGAAAGCTAACCTACATGATTTCCTTGAGAACTCAAGACATTCCTTCACTCTTTTCCTTCTGGGCACAGGATTTATTTGCTCTTGATGCAAAACACAACATTGTAACTCAAATTAGGGAGAAAAAATGGAGAGGGGTAACAGGGCAGCCAGAAAGCTCCTGGACCCCAGTAGGACTCCTGGGGTCCCCGTAACTGTCTCTTACTCTCCGGGGCCAGGACAGCCATGCCCCGGCCTCTGCTCTCCAATGTCGGTCTGATTCTGGGTCTCACCCTGGGCAAAGCGATGTACAGCTTCTACAGCCACATACAGTGTCATAGAAAAAAGAATGTAGCGTTGACAACTTGTGTGACACATTCCGAACTGTAATCAGTTCCTACTGATTGAATATAGTACCCGAGAAGGTCCCACTGATGTTCCCAGAGTGTAGATGAGGCGTCGTGGGACTCCAGAGGGGTTCATTGTCCCTTTTCGCTTAGAGCTTCCCCTGAGAGGGGAACAGGTATATGAAGACCATTGAGATCTTGGGCGTTGTCCACACTGATGTCTACCCATGTAGACCATGTAGCCCTTGGGGACTGTCTACCTATGTGTTTTAAAGTTTATTTATTCATTCTTAGAGAGAGACTGTATGTGTGTGCAGGGAGGGGCAGAGAGAGAGGAGAGAGAGAATCCCAAGAAAGCTCCATGCTGTGCTGTTAGCACAAAGCCGGATGCCGGGCTCACACCCGTGAACCACGAGATCATGACCTGAGCTGAAATCAAGAGTCGGACACTTAACCGACGGAGCCACCCAGGCACCCGTGCCCATGCTTTTTGCCTAGAGACCTTGTCACCTGCAAATGATCCTACCCTATACAAATACGCCCAATAATGGGATACTACTCTGTAACGAAGGACAAACATTCAGGCGACAACATGGGGGAACCTCAAACCTGTTAAGCTAAGTGAAAGAAGCCAGACTCAAACGACTACAGACTGGAGGTGTCCATTTATAAACTATTCTGGAAAAGGTAAAACCATAAGGCAGGAAGCAGATCGCCGGCTGACAAGGTCTAGGGAGGGGCTCGACAACAAAGGAGCAGGAGGGAAGGTTGGGGGGTGGAACGTCTAGATCTTGCTTGTTGAGGTGGCTGTACAGCCCCAGATGTTGTCAACACCGATGGGACTATATACCAAGAAGTAAAAGTACGCTCTATAAAAAGACACTCTGCAAATTATGCCTCAATGGATTTGACCAAAAGGAAATGTTTTTAAAGAACCATTGACCAAGAATGGGTGACACAGATGTTGAAGTGAAGAGTCAGTCATGAAAAAAATAAGATGTACTGATGGATTTATAGGGGAATGGATGGACGGCTCGATAGGAGATAAAGCGAGTCCAGCGAAACTCAGTGGCAGAATCCAGGGGCTAGTTGTATAGATGCTCCCACTACAATTCTTTCAACTTTTCTGTATGTGAAAATTGTTGCCAATGAAATCTTGGAACGCATTTAAAGAACACATCTAACACATATCCTTCACGATTGGTACCATTTAGAGGGGGCTTGCAAGCCCACAAAATCCCTTCCATGCCATGGCCTCTGATGGGCTCAAAAGAGCATGTTTTCTAATCCTTTGAAGCCATGCTGATAGAAGTAAAGCTTCCCCTTGTCCAGAGGGGGAGTCTCTCGAGGTTCTTTGCAGGCTCCTCTACATGTGTTTACTTGTTTTCCTTTCACACAACGTTAGCAAGTGAATCCTCTAGGCTTTGTGTCACTTGCTCGGAAATTGAAGGATTGGATTAATTTGACTCTATGGATAACGAGTCCTCGGGGAAAGAAACTTTGGGCGGCAGAAATTCAGAGTCAGCAAATATCCCAGACCCTGTTTTTTCTGGATCTTGCCCGGCTATGCAGTGCACGGGCTCCAGCCCTAGATGCCTCTCTCCATTTTGTGACGGGGACAAGTGTCAAATCACCCACTCACAAGCACGAGAACACCTCTGGTGCCTTGGAAACCGGGCGTCATGGGACCAGCCCGCAAGGGGACAGGGAATGGTCTTGTTTCCCAGTCGGCATTCATTTTGGCGGGGGGGTGCAAAGATTCACTCTTCCGGGAGCATGTGGGGACTAGTTCCAGCCTACATTACCATGTGGGGACAGTGGGGGCAGTGTGGCAAAGCTACAGAGTCCCAGACTCCAGGCGAGGTGAATAGTTAAGTGCACGCTCCAGTCCACATCCAATACAATCCCTTTTTACAATTATGGTCTTTGTGTGTGTGCGTGTGTGTGTATTTGAGTGAATCAGATTAGATATACTCAAACTGCCCGAACCCTGCAAACCTTCGTGTGCATTTATTTGGCCGTATGAACCCCGTCTAAAGAAATTCAAGGCTGCTGATGGACACAGAAATTTATGCAAGTTAGGTGGCTACATGAGACGAGCAAGTTGCAGAACAGATCCGAGAAAACAATATGTTTAGTATGTTTTAGTCCAAGAAATGAGAACACTATGCTGTATGGTCGTGGGCTGGGGGGGGGGGGGGGGGGCGGGTTCTAGATGACTTCCTCCCCTCTCCCTTATGTGTTTGTATATTGCTTGATTCTTGCACCACAGAGACGTGATGGTTTTGTATCAGCTCAAAACGGAATGAAGATGTTTGTTTTCTAGCGTTACTGCCCAAGCTCGTGGTCTTCACAGCCTTGACACCTGGTGTGTGTGTACATGCACACACACACACACGCACACACCTTCATATGGACTTAAACAATTTCCGATCTTGCTGTTTCTGAGGAAAACCCGGCACGCACAAAGTGGGTGATGTTTGGCTCACATATTTCAAGATGGTTTTCATCTCCTGGAACCCTCCTCCCCCTGCCCCCACCCCCAACTTAATACACTAGCTTCACGTTACCCAGAAAATGTGCTCTTTTGCTAATTTTCTGCTTTTAAGCAGAGACCAAGTTGTTATTCTAGTGAGTAACTTTTGGGCTCTTTTTATCTGTCTACAAACAACCAATCTGGGAATAAAAGGCTTTGGGATCTGTCACCAAGCCCTGAGTTCTCTAATCCCTCTGCAGTTTTCTGCCTTTCTTTCTTTCTTTTCTTTCTTTCAAATTTGTGTTCATTGTAGTAGTGTTTCTTCTTCTTCTCCTTCCCTTTTCCCTCCACACCCTCTCTTTTGTCCGCCCTTGGCTGAACACAGCTAAAATATCTGTCCAGATCAATGTACATACAAAGAGAGCACTTTTTCAACCAACAGAACCCCCTTGAATTATTCAAAGTATCTCCCTTTCTCGGGTTTCCCGTCCTTTTTTTCCTTGACAGTAGGAGCTGGAATGGGGCATTTGGCAATGGCACTCCCAGACTCAGTCATTAAGGCAGAAGAAGGGTGAGCCTTCTAGAGAAGCAATTACTCTTCTGGACCATGAGAAAATAGGTAACGCCACGTTTGAAGGTATATAAAGGACTCTTACATCAGTGGGAATGCGAGGGTCCCTAAACAAGATACAGCTGAATCCTCTGGAACTGGCAGGACTGTGGGGTAAACAAGATGTGGGACTGGGGGGAGACTCGGACCTGGGGGGGGCAGTGGGGGGCAGCCTGCCTGTTGTCTGAGCTGAGGCTGTTAATGGACAATTTTAGCAGGTGGATAAAATGGAGCCTAGAAGAATGTGTAACTTAGGGATTGCAGGGAATGTTCTAAAAGGCATCTTTCTTCGGTTTTTATACTTGGGGCGCCCCCTCATTTACCGGCTCCCAAATCTTTTAGCTTACGGCTTTACAGCAAACAGACACCACCACAGGGATTCTCGGGTGGGGAGATGGACCAGAGAGGCCCGGCCCGCAGCGGTAGCAGTGCCGGAAGGAACAGACACTCAGGGCGATTCCGATGGCATCAGGGCAGCACCCTGGCGGGTACGAGGCAGCAACGTGGCTTCTGCTCCTCTGGGATGTTTGAGTGTCTGTGCGCTGAGAAGCCAGCTCGGGGCTTCCCCAGGCCAGACTCCCAGGGGAGGGGGCGCAGGGAAACGTGAGAGTGTCCAGGCCCAGCCCGGCCAGCAAGCAGGGAGCCAGTGCCGAAAGCCGATAGTAAGCGGGCCTGCTCTGTAAGCTGACGCTGGCTCTCGGGCAGGCAGGGGCCATCTGCGCAGTGGTGGCCCCGTGGGGACAGAGGCCACCGGGAAAGGCGCCCGCCCCGCGCACCTTCCGTAGGCCTCTCTGGCTCCCCGGGACCTGCCCGGGGCCTCGGCCCTCGGCCCGAGCTCCATTGGAGCCACCTGTTATTTAGAAGAGACTCCAAGAGCTTTCTAGGGACCAGAGTGCTCCCGAAAGCCACGCGGGGTGAGGAGGAGCCGCAAGGTGTTCTTACCTCCTTGTGCGGAACTGCACGTCCAGGACAGCCACGGACGGGAGAGCCCTCCTTCGAAATCTCGCCCGCGCTCCCAGACACGGTCCAGAAGTCTCCCCGCTGCCCGCAGGCCCCCAGCCGCCCCGTCACAAAGAAGAACGCCACCCACTGAGCCAGGAGAACGGGCAGAGGAGCAGACCTGACAGCCGAGTCACGTTACCCCTGGGAAGGAAGTCGCCAGTGGTATCTCTGAGCAACATCCCTAATCTCAACCGTGTATCAGCTTTGTCACTGCTGTCTTCCCAGGGACCCAGGGAGCTGTCACTGGGGTCCGCGAGGGTGCCATTCTGCGGCCTTGTCCATCAAAGTTCCACCAGACGGGGAGGCAAAACCTCTGGAGGACACGAACAAGACGTCCTCGGGCTGTGTCATCTGGATGTTTTTACTGGTACGGAGAACGGCCTGGGGATCCACCGTTGGGGAAAACGCCGGGTTTTCCAGAAGAAAGGAGTTGTCGCACCCCCAGAGGCCAGAGTGGGTTTTCCTGGGCGCGGCTGGACCCTCCCGCCTGCGGTGGTGCCCAGGGCTGGACGTGTGGGCGGGTGACGCCAAGGCTCAGGAAGAAGGGCCACCTTCCCCAATGCGACATTTACCCCCCCAACTTCCCAAAAGCACTGGTGGCCCCGCTGCACTGTCCCACACATCACTATCACCACTTGTGTCCTCTCAGATGCCAGCAGCCACCACGGCCATGTACCAGGCACGGTGCAAGGAGGGGACACAAGTCATGTCTTTTAACCTCCCCAATAGCACCGTGAGGCTGGTGTCATCGTAACAGCCATGTTACGGTCAAGGAGGTGGGCACCAGGGAGGTACAGGGACCCCCCCACAGGCCAGTAGCTAAGAAGTCTCCCTGCTGTCAGAGCGTTACCCTTGCCAGGGGTCCCGTCCCTCAGTGTCCCCTAACTGTGGCAGAGTAAAGGAAAGGCAGGCTCATGGCCAGCCCAGACGCTGCTCTCCTCGTTCAGAAAGTCCAGGTGTCCATTGAGCTATTGGTCACACCCCCCTTTACCTGGGGGTCTCAGGTAGGCAGCCTGGTAGGGTTTCTGGGGTGTCAGAAGAGCCCCTCTTCAGCCTGCCCACCATCGTGGATTTGGGCCTTTCTCTGGTGGCCCCTCGTAAAATGCAAATATCCCAGGGGCACCTGGGCGGCTCAGTCGGGTGGGTTTCTGACTTTGGCTCAGGTCACGATCCCGCGGTTCATGGGTTCGAGCCCGGAGTCAGGCTCTGTGCTGACAGCTCAGAGCCTGGAGCCTGCTTCGGATTCTGTGTCTCCCTCTCTCTGCCCCTCCCCAGCTCGTGCTCTGTCTCAAAAATGAATAAACATTAAAAAAAATTTTTTTAGGGGCATCTGGGTGGCTCAGTCGGTTGAGCGTCCGACTTCGGCTCAGGTCACGATCTCACGGTTTGTGGGTTCGAGCCCCACATCAGGCTCTGTGCTGACAGCTCAGAGCCCGGAGTCTGCTTCGGGTTCTGTGTCTCCCTCTCTCTCTCTCTCTGCTCCTCCCCTGCTCACACTCGGTCTCTCTCTCAAAAATAAAATAAAGATTAAAAAAAAAATCTAAAAAAATTTTTAATCCAAACATCTCTACGAAGGGTAACATGTTGTAACTCTCATACCTTGGTACCATTATGTGGCACGCCACCCTACTACAGACCGTAAACATCTCATTACAGACACCGGGAGTGAAAAGCAGCAGCCAGGGGTAGTAAGGGAAGGTGGCCTTCGGGAGTCATTGCTTTAATAAGAATACAATTTTGCTTGAACTCAAGCCTTTACTGAGTATTCTAGGTGCCGGGCATTTTGCGGAGTTATAGGCCTGTCGTAATGTCTGCAATTTACTTTAAAATACTTTGGCAGGAAGTAGATAAAGCGAATATGGCAACATGGTAACGATTGTTAAGTTTAGGTGATGGGTGTACGGGATTCGTGATATTATTTTCTCTACTTCTCTGTATCATTGAAAATTTTCATAAGAAGAAGAAAAACAAAGCTTTCCAGTAGCTCAGAATCCATCTTCTACCCCAAGGATGACAGGTTCTGTGGTAAGCATAATTCTAAGATGGCCCCTGACTCCTGACCCTGGCACACATGCTCTGTGTGATTCCCTGATCTCCAGTGTGGGAAAGACCTGGAATATGATGAGATTTTACTTCCATGACTAGGTTATATGGGCAAAGAAGGATTTTACAGATGTAATTAAGATCCCTGATCCCTGATTTTGAACTAATCAAAAGGAGATTGTCCTGGGTGGGCCTGGCCTAATCGGGAGAACTCTTTGCAGGAGAGATTACACGCAGTACCAGATACTGTCTAGTTGACCTTAAGAAAACAGAACTGCCATGGTGGAGAGAGGGCCCTGTGGGTAGCCTTTTCTTGCTGAGGGCCTCAGTCCTACCACAAGGAACTAAATTCTGCCAACAACCGTTGAGTTTGGAAGGAGACTCTGAGCCTCAGAGGGTTCAGCAGTTATGGCTGACACACCGACCACAGCATTGGCTGACCCTGAGTAGACCCAGCTGATTCATGCCTAGTCTCCTGACCGATGGAAACCGTGAGGTAATAAATGGGTATTGTTTGAAGACAATAAGCTTGTGGTAACTAGCTACAAAGCAACAGAATACAAATACAGGTTTTTGCTGTTGAGGCAGGTCTAATTGATGCGAAATAGTACTGGGTTGGAAAGGATTCCAAGACTGGGCCTGGCTTCCCTGGGTGAGGAGGATGGTGGTTGATTAGCAATGCCTGCATGGGCACGGGGGTGCAGAGTTGATTAGCAATGCCTGCATGGGCACGGGGGGGGGGGGTGGTTACCAATGCCTGCATGGGCACAGGGGGTGCAGAGTTGATTAGCAACGCCTGCATGGGCACGGGGGTGCAGAGTTGATTAGCAATGCCTGCATGGGCACGGAAGTGCACAGTGGTGGCATGTGTATCTCCTATTGCCATTCAAGGTCCCTTTGTGAATTTGGGGGAAAAGGTTGTTAACTTATTTTTTTCTCAGTAACAGAATCACCCCGAGGGTTACTCTTGGGTGTCTGAGTCAGAGGGGATGCTGACCTGTAAGAAAAGCCTCAGAGAAAGGGGACAGAAAAAGTTATCAAAGACCGAGTTTAGCAACTGCAAAACAATGTCTAGGGCCAGGCTTGTAGGCTGGTGTTTGCAGTGAGAAACTTCTCCATTGTTCTCGCTTCAGCGTCCTCACTCTTTTCCCCTTTCCATGGCCTCTACTCCTCGGCCTTCAAACATGCACAGGTGTTCCATGAGTTGGCAAAGTCCACCCCAGGCAAAGTCACTTGATCCGCTGCTGATTCTGAGTCACACTGACTCTCTAACACGGCGGGCCTCTTGACCACTCTGCAGGAATGTCAGAAACCCACCCCCACCTTCCTCAGACGCTTATGCCAAAGAGGTCGGGACCAGCCTGCTTAATGTCAAACCTGGATTAAGCATTTGTTAACACCTCATTGTTTCATATTAAAACCACGCAGAAACCTTCTCCCAAAGTCCAGGCGTTAGTCCCATAATTCAAGTACGATCGCTGTCATGAAACCGGTCCTCCTCCCAAGTTCTTGCCGGTGGAGGGCAGGCTGCCCCACCCCCACCCCATCGCTATGCAACAGCACAGATCATACTCGACCCTTTCTCAGCGACACGCCCCACACCGGAGGTCTTGTCCGAAATCAGCGGGACCACAGCTCTTTCCCCCACGGACACAGAATGAAGGCTCGCCAAAGCCAGAGTCTGAACTTGAGAGGTTCAGGTGAAAGACGCAGAGAAGTAAGAAAGTTGCTAACGGCTGTTCCTTTATATTCAAGGTTCTGCTGCGTGCAATTCCTTGCACGTGGGTGCTATTTGAAACCCAAGCAGCCCAGCTGGGCCCCCCACGCTAACACATCGTCACCGTTTGCTATTTATCCTCCCAAACCCCTCATTCCTCTTAATTCAACCGTCCTCACCAGGGGCTCCTAACACGTGAGAAAGTCTCGCCAACATCTAATGAGGCTGAAACAGCACCGTGTGATGGGCCTTTAGCGAGAGTAACACCCAGCCCTTAAACCAGGGCCCGGGGGTCCACAGTGGTCACACTCTGTGTCACGGCCTACTGTCCTCTGGTGAGTATTTAAAGAGTTCACGGCTCGTGTTTAGATTTGAGGGCTTGGACTGAGAAAGTAGTGTGTTTTTGTTTTCTGGAAAAGTCAGGAAACCTGGCCACGTGGGCCTCCGTTCGTTCCTCATGAAAACAACGTGACGACAATATGGTGCCCTCTTATGGGGGCACACGTGTTCCCCATTTACCACAGTCTCTACCGTTCCCTGTTGCCTCTTCAGGCTGAGGCCGGAAGTCACTGAAGCTCGTCATCATGGCTTTACTGTTGTTTTTCTCATGACAAACACGAGCGCTGTGGAAACGGCCCTTGACCCACTCACGTACCTCAGCAGCCTAGCCCCTCGATTTGAACTTGCTGACACGTGGGGTTAAATGACCCTCCCCGGCAACAGACACACACCAGTATAGTACTTATTGGGGGGTGATGGTCCCGGCATATATTAGGAACGCTCTTTCTTTCTCAGATTACTTCAACACTGAACTCTCCCTTTTGGTTAGCGTTTCTGTCAACTCAAGGGGAACCTCAGTGAGAGTCTGAAAATTTAGGAAACACACGACTGGTCCTTTAACGGAAATGTGACTCACCCGAGTCTCACCCGCTCTAGCTACCTGCCCGTTTGAGCGGACATCTGGCGCCTGGCCCCCCCTGTAGAAAACGAAAGTTCCGATTCACACAACCCCTTGACTGGTGTCAATACTCATTTGTAGTTTCCATCTAGATGCAGAAATAAAGAGAGAGGCCCTCTCTCACCTGCTACTTGAAACAAGGCATATTTTGTTACCTCTAATTAGGAGGCAGCTACAGGAAGGAAGGGGGAAGGAGGGGAGGGGGACGACTAAGGTCTCGGCGAGAGGGTGCCCTGGACGAGGAGGGGGCAGGGAGGGGTGCGGAGGGGAGGCCAGCACAGAGGAGGGGCGCAGGCCACACCCTTGGGACACTCACGGTTGAGCTGCCTTCTCCGGATCCTGTCCCTCCATGGCCTGCTTCTGACCCAGTGTAATCGTGAAGGTAGCACCATGGTCCCGGCCTGAGCCTTCTACAACCTTCTCATGGCAGGGAGCAAAAGGGCGCCGGGGGATACGGAAGCCAAGTCCACTTGTATCAAAGAAAAAAAAAAAAGCACCCCAAACACAAACCGTCTTCTCTTTTTTGTATCTGAGGCTTCCGTTGACTTCTTTATCTTCTAACTTGCTTTTTCCTTTCCTTCCCTTCGCTCCCCGCTGGCCCGAAGGCGGCTGCCGGGCCGCGGGGCCGAGCCTCTCCCGGCCTCCTGTGCCATGTTTTATGCATGAAGATGATGGGGCGGTAATTTATTCTAGAGGAGCTCCTGTGTCCGCCCCGCGTCACAGCAGCCGGGCGCTGGCTGGGGGAGGGCAGGTGGCGGGTCCGCGGGAAGGACGGGCTCCCGCTCTGCAGGCAGGATTGCGGAGCTGGGGGGGGGGGCCGGGGCCCTCACACCTTGGGGCACTGATTTATTTACTGTTGGGTCTCTGGCACCAGGCACAGGGCGGATGAACAGCACATAGTTGGTGAATGGATGCACGGTCCCGTGATAACCGACGTGAGGACTTCTTTGTGCCCCCGGGAGCCCTTTGCTCCAGTTAAGCTGCTGGCTCCCTGCCTGCTCGAACCTTCCCGCCCGTGTCTCTCCCTGTACTCCCCCCCACCCCCCACTGGAAATCTTGTTTTCCAAGATTTGGAAGCATTCCTGAACCCACATTGACGGGGCCAGCCCCCGTGCACCTGTGCCCCTCACGGTCCTCTGGCCCGTGGCCAGACGGCCCTCATCCGTTAGAGCTCTTCTCCGTTCGCTGGTTTGTTTTAACGCGCGTGTCCGAAAGGGAGGCAGCTTCTTGGTGGCAGGAAGTATAGTCCTTTCCCCGAGCTGCCGCGTGCCGCGGTGCGCATGGGAAACTGGTGGCATGAAGGAGTGGCTGGGACAGTCGGCCTCCCCGATCTCCGTAGCCCCTCCTCAGACCACCCTGAATGAAGACACAGTGTAAGGAAATACACTGTGTAGGTGATAAAAACGCAGCCTCACGCGGGGCCCGCAGGTGCGGCCCCTCCAAACAGATGGCTTTCTGGAACAGCCCTCACGCAGACGTGGCAGAGCCTCGCCCGGGAGGGAAGCTCTCCCTGATTGCCCTTCCGGACGCCCTGTCACGTTGCCGCACACAGCCTACCGTCAGTGGTCAAGGCCTTAGGAACAGCCTTGCCGTGAGGCCGGGATCGGGAAAAGTGACACTCAGGTGCCCGGACTGAGCCCAAGAGAATCCACCAGCTGGCTGAAGGCAGGGTCCCTGGCATCTCTTCGGTGTCTCTCGTGGGCCACAAGCCGGGGGGACAGGTGACTGCGGAGAGATGGGAGTCGGGAGGGCTGGAGCGGCCCCCAGCCAGAGCTGTGGCATGGGCACGGCTTCCTCCCAGAGAGGAAATGACCCACAGACCTCCCCAGGGTTGTAAAGACGCAGTGAGATAAAGTAACTCTAGGGGTGGCAGCACATTGGACCGCTCCCCGGGAGCTCAGTGGCTCTGGGCCCGGCGGGGCATAGAGTACCTTCCGAAATGTCTGGGTGCAAACTTCGGTAGCCTGCTGGCTAGCTTCGTGCCTTGAACATCACTGTGCCTCAGTTTCTTCATCTGTAAAGTGGGGAGAAGAATGACAGCCGCTGCCTTCGGGTTATGCTGACGTCATGAGTCGATACACGCAAAGGACTTAGATTGTGCTCAGCATAAAAGCATTGCTCCTGGTTGTCAGCGTCTACTGTTAATTAGCAATGTGATTTCACAAAAGGGGGCAAATTCCCTGGGCCTTTGTTTCCTTAGCTGCAAAATGGGGCGCGGGGTGGGGGGGGGGGGCGGGAGCTGGGGTATATTATGTCAAGAATCTGGAGTATTAGTTTCCTATTGCTGCTTTAATTTATCACCACAAATTTAAAAGGACACCAATATCTTACAGTTGGGGAGGTCCAAGTCTGGAATGGGTCTCACCAGGCGGAACGCGGGGCTGGGTTCCTCCTGGAGGCCCTAGGGGGACGATCTGTTCCTTGATTCCAGGGGCCTCTGGGGGCAGCTGGTTGTCCTCGAATCTACATCCAGGGGTCTCTGTGAGCCTGGGGGATCACCACCCCAGGGCCCTTTACACCAAACATAGTGACTTGGTTAACGAGGGTCGGGGTGGCTTGGCTGGTCTACACAATCACCGCTGGGCCCTGGTGGGTCTGTATCTCGAGCTTCGTTTTCCAAAGCAGGGTGGAGGGTGGAGAACAAGATTTGCACAAAAACCTATGTAAGGTAGCCACTGAGAAGGTTTTATTGGCTGTTGCAAGGGGACACAATCCCCTAGAATGACGAACGCAGGACGAGAAAACCAGGAAGCCTAGGAAAGGACGTTCTCACAGTCTTGTCTGCCCTTGACCTCCTTGATCATTCGCTGCAACGCGTCTCTGCTCTTCCTGCCACTAACGGTAAATCAGATCAGGTGGCCGCCAACCAGGCAAACGAGAGAGGAGAGGAAGCTCCAGAGAGGATGCTCCCTTCCGCCATCTTGGTTCACCATTGGCTCTTCAAAGTCTGTGCCCACAATGAACTTGAACCTACAGTATGTGATACAAAATGAAGCACTTTTTTTTTCTTTTTTTTTTTTTGCAGTCGGTATCAGATCTTCTTTCCTCCTCCTGAGGCCACACATTTCCTCAGGCCTGTGCTGCCTGAGTCACTGCTTTTCTGATGCACATAATTTACAACAGCAGATGAGGGAGAACAGCGGGCCAGGGGGGGCGGAAAGTACAGTAAGGTCTAAAATGAGAGGCAGTTGAAAAGTTTGCATTTCCTCTTCTCTTGTGCATTGAAATACAAATCATACCAGTTGATTCCTGATAATCACGGAGAGACTGGTGGGAGGGGGGGCGGAGCCAGAAGCAGAGGACTTTCCATCATTCTTGCCAGTTCTTTCCGGTCACGTTGGCCGTGCTGTGGGCCCACGGCTCATACCGAATGGTTCCCCTTTCTGACTCCTCAAGCTTTCCCTTTTCTTTCACTGAGCACACACTTGTAAACGGTGGGAATAAGTGTCTGTGGAGAGTGTCACCCTCCCAGGGGACATTCTCCTTTGCGCTACGGGTCGAATCTCAATTTCTGACTCTCCTCTAGGCTCGTGCTGCTATTAAACTTTCATCGGTTGCAGGATTTCATGGCCAAGCAGATTCTGCCAGGAGCAATATGTTTAAAAGAACATGAAAAAAAAAAAGGGCATAATTATGAGATCCTTTCTTCATTCTCCCTTCAACTCATTTTCAATAGATGGAGACTAGATGCTAGGTTCAGGAGAAAGCCCACCAGCGGGTTTATTTCTACTTTAAAACAGTCCTGGGGAGAAACAGACTTTCAAGGCCTCAGTGGAGAATGGAAACCACTGAGCTAAGGCACATAGTGCCACTTTTAAAGACAACCACTAAGGAAAACTTGGTATTTTTAAATAAAAGCTTATCAAACACCAGGAGGAAAGAACAGCACAGCACGGTATTTCTCTCCTGCCACAAACACACATTAAAAAGGACATAGGGCTCAGCTTATTCCCTGGAACCGGGAAGGGAGCGGGAGCCAGGTCCCGGCTGTGGCTTTCTGGCTGGCTATCAACCCACATTGACGGAGTGCTTACCAAGAAATAGGCTTTGTGTTGCATGCTTTGAGTAGATATATGCTTTTGTTTAATCTCCCCCATGTTCTTATTAATAAGTAGCTACAGTAATCTCAATTTTTTAATGTTTATTTATTTTTGAGAGAGAGAGAGACAGAGCATGAGTGGGCAGGGGCAGAGGGAGTGAGGGAGACACAGAATCCGAAGCAGGCTCCAGGCTCTGAGCTGTCAGCACAGAGCCTGATGTGGGACTCGAACTCCCAAACCGTGAGATCATGACCTCAGCCGAAGTTGGCCACTCAACCGATTGAGCCACCCAGGCACCCCGCTTCTCTTCTGTTTACCCCAAAGTAAAAATGAAGAATCAGAACCTCCCAGAACTTCGGAGCTGCAGAGAACTCGGGGATCACTGCCCGACCCCTTCACATCACGGGAGGGGGAGCAGAGACTTAGAAATGTTTCTTCAGTGGCACCAAACCAGTTAGTTCCTGAGGCAATCTTAATACCCCATTGTTCTTTCCACGTTCACAAGCCATCACAAGCCTGACTTCTCGCGTATGAAATGCATGCATTGTCGGCAATGTTTTGAACATTATGTTTTATGTGTGAGCAAACAGCATCGCAAGAACTGCATTTTATTTATTTATTTATTTATTTTTTCAATATATGAAATTTATTGTCAAATTGGTTTCCATACAACACCCAGTGCTCATCCCAAAAGGTGCCCTCCTCAATACTCATCACCCACCCTCCCCTCCTTCCCACCCCCCATCAACCCTCAGTTTGTTCTCAGTTTTTAAGAGTCTCTTATGCTTTGGCTCTCTCCCACTCTAACCTCTTTTTTTTTTTCCTTCCTCTCCCCCATGGGTTTCTGTTAAATTTCTCAGGATCCACGTAAGAGTGAAACCATATGGTATCTGTCTTTCTCTGTATGGCTTATTTCACTTAGCATCACACTCCCCAGTTCCATCCACGTTGCTACAAAGGGCCATATTTCATTCTTTCTCATTGCCACGTAGTATTCCATTGTGTATATAAACCACAGTTTCTTTATCCATTCATCAGTTGATGGACATTTAGGCTCTTTCCATCATTTGGCTATTGCTGAAAGTGCTGCTATAAACATTGGGGTACGAGTGCCCCTATGCATCAGTACTCCTGTATCCCTTGGGTAAATTCCTAGCAGTGCTATTGCTGGGTCATAGGGTAGGTCTATTTTTAATTTTCTGAGGAACCTCCACACTGCTTTCCAGAGCGGCTGCACCAATTTGCATTCCCACCAACAGTGCAATTCTAAAATTCATATGGAACCACAAAAGGCCCCGAATAGCCAAAGTAATTTTGAAGAAGAAGACCAAAGCAGGAGGCATCACAATCCCAGACTTTAGTCTCTACTACAAAACTGTAATCATCAAGACAGCATGGTATTGGCACAAAAACAGACACATAGACCAATGGAATAGAATAGAAACCCCAGAACTAGACCCACAAACGTATGGCCAACTCATCTTTGACAAAGCAGGAAAGAACATCCAATGGAAAAAAGACAGTCTCCTTAACAAATGGTGCTGGGAGAACTGGACAGCAACATGCAGAAGGTTGAAACTAGACCACTTTCTCACACCATTCACAAAAATAAACTCAAAATGGATAAAGGACCTGAATGTGAGACAGGAAACCATCAAAACCCTAGAGGAGAAAGCAGGAAGAGACCTCTCTGACCTCAGCCGTAGCAATCTCTTACTCGACACATCCCCAAAGGCAAGGGAATTAAAAGCAAAAATGAACTACTGGGACCTTATGAAGATAAAAAGCTTCTGCACAGCAAAGGAAACAACCAACAAAACTAAAAGGCAACCAACGGAATGGGAAAAGATATTTGCAAATGACATATCAGACAAAGGGCTAGTATCCAAAATCTATAAAGAGCTCACCAAGAACTGCATTTTAAAATGGTGCTATGATGGGGCGCCTGGGTGGCTCAGTCGGTGGGGCATTGGACTTCAGCTCAGGCCATGATCTCACAGCTCGTGGGTCCGAGCCCCCTGTTGGGCTCTGTGCTGACACCTCGGAGCCTGGAGCCTGCTTCGGATTCTGTGTCTCCCTCTCTCTCTGCCTCTCCCTTGCTCATGCTCTCTCTCTCTTTCTCTTTCTCTCTCTCTCTCAAAAATAAAATAAAAAACATAAAAAAAATTTTTTTAATGGTGCTATGAAACCAGAGCTTCCCAAAGGTTTCACGCGTGTGGTTCCCAGAGGGATACTCATCTGACTGGGGGCACGTATATTTTTATACATTTTTAGGACGGAAAGGGAAGAGAGTGGAGCGAGATAAAGAACACAGTGAGGGATGGTCTCTCCTTGATGTCTCCGCCGAGGGTCCTGGACCCACAAGAATCTGGGCACCTGCTTGAGGGAGGTTGTCCAAGCAGCCCGGAGGTGTTGACTTCACTAGGTTAATCCGATTCATATTTTTTAGATGTTGTCGGCACTGGCCATATAAAGATGAACAATACATGGGTTTGCTCCGGAGAACCTAAAGTCCCGGGGGGGAATGAGGACCGATTCACAAATAACTCCATTACTGGATCCGACGCGGTGGGTGTTGGAGCAGGCCCCGTGGAGCCATTTGGGAGCCCAGATGATAAAGAAATGATTCCAACAGGAAGGGGGCATCCCGGGCAGGTTTGGGGAGGCGGCGGCATCTGAGCTACGCCCTGAAAGACTGGGGGATGTCAAGGCGGGGAGAGGAATGAGAAAAAAGGCCTCGCAGGCCCAAGACTCATGTGCACAAAGGCTGGCGGAGGGGGGTGGGGGGAGTGGGGGGTAAACGCCAGGGAGCCCTGGAAGGAGGGGAGGTCCGGGGCAGGGAGAGCAGCCTGATGGGGTGGCGGGAGGCCCCACGGGGGGCGGGGGGAGGACAGACCCTCCTAGTCCAGAAGGAAGGGGACTTGTTATTCATCCAGGGCCTCCCTCATCACTGGGGTGTCTCGCCTTGTCCTCAGGAGTCCGTGGGTCTCACGCCTCCTCTCTTCACCACGCTACCTGGACGAAGAAGAATCAGAGATACCCATGGATGCCGCAGGGTGTGGCCCCGCAGGGACACCAAATAAGGTGGTCTCGAGAGCCCAGAAGCTGCCCCTTGGCGTCTCAGAGAGGGTGGGCAAGGGCCTTCGTGGAGTCATCTTGTCCCAAGCTGTGGGGTTGAGGTCCAGGGGCTGAGAAGGCACCCAGGGAAGACCGTCTCTGGGAACTGTGTCATACCAAGCAAAACCTCAACAGAAAACTAGAAATCAGAAAGGAAAGCCGTTAACGTACAAGGCAGAAGAAACACTTGCTGAAACACTTTGGGTTACCTGGCCGACATATTTAAAAGTGAAACAAACGTTGAAAATCTAAAAGATGTAAGCATTTACTGAGGGCTCGGTACGTGCCAGACGTCACGCCAAATGATTTGGGGGCATTATCTCCTACAACCCTGGAGAGCCTGATTATAACCAGAAATTCGCTGGGTGAGAGTAAAGTCTCCACCGAAGGGGTTAGTTGGTTGATGGCAAAGGTTAGCGTCATCGAGTTGGGACAACCAGTTCATCCTGGGTTGCCAGAGGCTTTGCCGGTTTCGGCACCGCAAACCTCACGTCCGCGGAACCCCCGGTCCTGGGTGAACTGGGATGGCTGACTGAGCAGAGTCTCTCTCTCCTCTTTTTGGGTTTATGCATGGAGAGGACTGGACAGCTGGGCCCCTTCTCCCCGGGACGACATTGGATGAATACTGCCAAACTCCAATTTCTGTATCTTACTGTTCTAGGTCCTCACCCTGTGCCTTCTTCCTACATCTGCTGCCATAGGTTCATCTTGAGATGGCGAAGCAGAACTACGATCGTTGCCTCTTCCAGGTGCCTTCCTGCGCCACGGTGGCGGGCAGGTGCCAGCGTGGGGCACACTCACCTGCCTCTAGAGCTCCTCTGGTGACTTACATCCATCAGGCAGGTGCACCGATGTGAGTCTCGAAGGAGCGAATGGGCAAAAGCAGTTGTTGGCCTTGTGTCAGGAGAACGGACTGTCTGGCAAGCGGGTCGACCCAGAAGCTTCCTGATCATGGCAGAGGCATGGTGCTTCCGGGGCCTTAGGCGGCCCCGGAAGTTTAGACAGTGTACCCTGAGTCCTTGCAATGATATTATGAGCTGTCGGTAACCATTCCTAAAGCTCCTTTTGCATAAATTAGCCAGAGGATTCTGTAGTTTGCAACCCAAATACCACAGACAGAGATGGTAATTTGGATGCCATTACCAACCGCTTCACAGCGGCCTCCTGGAGTTGCTGTATTGGAAGGAATTCTGAGGCCTCGTCCAGGCTCAGTGAGAACACCCACTCTGCTGGATTGAGGCCACCGTTATGGCCCCGGAGAGAGAAGAATTACAGTTGTGCCAGACTTTCGCCATCTGTGGTTAAGGCGACTGACAGAAACATGTCTTTCTTCTTTGGTTTTACAACCATACCGTCATGCGTAAGGTGCCTTCTGCTAAGGTGTTGACGTTGTAAGTTTAACTCTGGAAATCCGAAATTTTAGACATATTTCTTTACACTTAGTTTTTAGAAGTATAAGCTACATTTGTCTCTGACGTCGAGGGTTGAGTGATTGTTGATGGAAGTTCTTGAAGAATGGGAATGTTCTCTTGAAAATTTCTTGCTCCGCCAAGATAAAGGAGATTCAGAATATTTACGTTCTAGTATACATTTTCACTATATATGCCTCTCTATATTATAGTAGGTATGTATTACATTTAAGGAGTAGGATAATCAATGTGGCTAGAAAGAAGGAATTAAGATCTTGCTCGAGTTTAAATATGTATGTATTCTATTTCTTACAACTTCCCTTTACTATATATAGTTTAAAATAAAATTTTGTTGAATCCTCCATAAAGGCCGTAACGTGTGCTGGTGATAGGAAATTACATTTGTTGCATTGGCTGTAGAACGTGACTATTATAGGAGACAGAATCTTCTTAAACCATAAACGAGGTTAGCAGCCTTATGCTATGTTCTCTTCCACTATGTATATCTCTCAGGTTCTCTTGTTGGACAGAGAGGGCATCCGCTGGCCCCTCTTACAGGTGGAGAAAGAAAAGAAAGCCACTCTGCCTGAATCCACAACACAAAGCATGATTTCTTTGACAATTCCTAGAGTTTGGGGTTCCTCATGGTCTCTCCCTTGTCCCACGTCCACCTGAAAGGGCTCGTCCCCTGGGGGGTTTTCTCTCCGAGGGGGACTTTTACTTTCCAACTCAGAGGTGACCAAGTTAAGGCTGTAGTGAGGACAGTAGAGGCCATCCAGCCACTACTGTCTCATCACCCAGGCACGGCCTGTTCTGACACCTGTCGCCGCAAGTTGAACAGACCTTTTTTTTTTTTTTTTAATTTTAAAGAGAAAGGAAAAGAGTTTTTTCTTTGACCCCAAGTTAAGACAACTGCCCGGGATACACAGTCTTTACAAAAAAAAGAGACCGTTGTAGGGAAGGAACTTTTGGTGCCGGGTTATATATGTTTGTTTGTTTTACATAAAGAGTTACAAATCATCATGACGAAAGACATTCCAGAAAGTTACAGACTTTATCTTAGTGTTTTTAGTGTGTGCAGAGCTGTAGGACTCTAATCTTATGGGAACCAGGGAGGTTTGTTTTCTTATCTTTATGTTTGGAATGCTCCGTTTTGGTTATTTTTTTTTAACGAAGCAGATGTACAAGTGTGCTCCGGGCAGAAATAGAGCCCCGGCTTTGAGGTCTTGCCGAGTCATTCCGACCTTGATAAATGTCAAAGTATAGCTTCCCTGGGAGCCCAGGAGCAGGACCCACCAACATGAAAAGTCGAAAATTTCCTTTATCGCACCCAAGAGTCCAACCTGGGTGAGACGCCTGTGCACAGCCAATCGGAGGCATGAGGCCAGGAAAGAGAACTTTTGGAGTTGGAAAGAGCTGGAAACAAACTTTGGTTCCTCTCTCCTTTCATCAAGAGCAGGTGTCCTTCCAAGGGTCTCCTTGTTGCAAACATAGCAATTCACTGTAAACACAACCCGAGTGTGGTTCTTTTAAAGCAAGGGGAAGGTATTATAAGATGCTAGGACAGGGGTGTCTAGGTAGTTCGGTGGGTTAAGTGCCTGACTCGTGATTTCAGCTCAGGTCATGATCTCACTGTTTGAGGTCGAGCCCCACGCCAGGCTCTGCACTGACAGCATGGGATTCTTGGGATCTTCCCTCTTACTCTCTCTCGGGCTCTCCCCTGCTCATGTGTGTGTTCACTCTCTCTCAAAATAAATAAACTTAAAAAAAAAGATGATAGGACAAACGTTTCAGGCAGGTGTGTGAGGGTGAGGACCACCACCGAGAACCCTGATGGCAGTGAATCAGACTCTGCCTGGCCTTGACTTACCACAAAGTCTAATCCGGGCTTCTGGGTACTGGGGTGCCCTCCTGGCCCTGTGGGCAGCCCATGGCTCTGGAGGACTGAATCCCGAAGACTGAATCTTGACTGCACCCCTGGAAGCTGCCTGACCCTGGCTAAGCCACTTGAGACATGAGCGCCCTCGACCTTGGATGGGAACAGCTTTCGCGCCTACTCCTCCGGGTTGCGGTGAGGACCGGATGAGCTCATCCTTGTGAAAACAGTACCTGGTGGGCAGCCAGCACTTAATATTTATTAGCTATTAATCTGGTTGGACGCGTCTCTTTCTCCCCGTGGATCGGTTTCCTCTGCTTCACTGGGCCTGCGTCCAAGCTCGGCCACCCCACGATGGCGACCCCACTGGTAAGTCCGCACCACCCCAATCCGGGCCAACAGCCGGACTGAATGTGATTCCCTCAAGTCTCCAAACCGCAATCTCAGCAGAAAGCAGAAAGAAGCTTCTTGATGGGCTGCGGTCAGGGAGGCGAATGAACTCAGCTGTGGAAGGTTGAATTGTGTGCACGCGGGAGTCAGGGGGGAAGCGGAGGTGGTAGAAAGAAGGGGCGTCTTTATGGCTGGTTAATCTTCCCCAAAGGGGTGAGCCCAGCAGCCCTGCATTTTGTGGTCTTTCATGATAAGCCTTTCATGAGCAGTCTTGGGCCCATCCCAGATACAGCGTGTCCTTTAACCACATCTGTGTGTGGGTTTCCCTCCTTTCCCCGCTTTGTGCTTTGGCTCACAATTGCCCTTGGTCTACAGTCATTCTGCTCACACGTGCGGAAAGCCTGGGAGTTTCCCAGCAGAGCCATCCACAACCAGAGACTCTGACTGCTGGTAAGAGAGTCTGAAAGCCCAGCATCCTTGCCCTGGTTGGGGACACAGGTCCCCTGGGTGGCTCAGTCTGTTAAGCGCTGGACTTTGGGTCAGGTTCTGATCTCACGGTTTGTGAGTTTGAGCCCCGCGTCAGGTTCTGTGCTGACAGCTCAGAGCCTGGAGCCTGCTTCGGATTCTGTGTCTCCGTCTCTCTCTCTGCCCCTCCCCTGCTCGTGCTCTCTCTCTCTCTCTCAAAAAGAAACATTCAAAAAATTTTTTAAATAATAATAAAAAAGTAAGACAATCCCACGGATCTAAAAACGAGCCTGAACTCAGTCGTGAGCCATTAATGAACGTAACTGCTGTCCATGTGAAGAAGATTCTTTCAGTCCTCTGGGATTGGATTCTGTTTCTCATCCTTGTAATTCTTCCCTGGGTCCCACCCACCGAGAGGGAGCCCCATCTCTCTGCCTTCAGAAAGTGCTCTTCTTTCAAAGAAAACAAGGACAGCCACTCGTCTTAAAAAAAAAAAAAAAAAAGGAAAGAAAAGAGAAGGTTGGTCTGGTATGTGACCTGATCTTGTCTGTTGCCCCCCACCCAACCCAGCACTCAAAGCTGGAAGAGCAGTTTTAACTTTCAGAAAAACAGGCTCTTGCTGCCAAGTGCGGCTGCCTGTCTGAAGCGGGGACCGGGAGACGGAGGGAGGGTGAGAGACGGTGGTTCTAGACAGGCTGACACCCCAGCTGACGCTCACGTGGGAGCACTCCCCGTCCCTACTGTGCAGGCCGCTGACGCTGGTTTTAAGGGCGGGCCATCCGTGTGGCCTTCCACGAGAAACGTGCTCGCAGGGAGGGGTCCCGCCTCAACAGCCAAGGGGCTCTGTTGGGCCGACAGGTCAGTCCTTGGAGCCGGGCTGGCCTCAGCGCCAGGCAGGCACGACCATCACGGGTGGGGTGGGCCCTGAGCCAGTCTCTGGTGCCCAGACCCGCGTCCGAGGGCTCCATCCATTTTTGGGGCTGAGGACATGTCTATTGTTAAAAATGCAAGCCTTTCAAGAGAGAGGACACATTTCCCTGTTATATTAACCAGGGTTCTCTGGGTTGCAACAAGAGCTTAATTCAAAAAATAGCGTGCACATTGGGGCGCCCCAGGGGGCTCAGTCGGTTGGGTGTTTGACTCTGGCTCAGGTCATGATCTCACAGTTCGTGAGTTCGAGCTCCGTGTCAGGCTCTGTGTTGGCAGCTCGGAGCCTGGATCCTGCTTCGGATTCTGTGTCTCCCTCTCTCTCTCTCTCTGCCCCTCCTCCACTCCCATTCTGTCTGTCTGTCTCTCTTTCAAAACAAACATTAAAATTTTTTTAAATAGCATGCGCATAAAAGAGAATTTATTTGGCTCAGGAATTAGGTTTGAAGGGGTTCAAACACAGCTAGATCAGGTGCCCAAACAATGTCATCATAAATCTATCTTCTTACCTCTGCCAGCTTTGGTTTTTGTCTGTGCTTGCTTTGTTTTTTAGGTGGCAAAGACAGCCTCCAGTAACCCCCTACGGTGCTAGTAACCCTAAAGGAGGGAGTGCCCCTCCCCATCAGCCCGGCAAAAATCTCAGGACTGCTTCTCATTGGCTCAAGTGGAGTCATGTGGTCTCCGTGAACCAATCGCCGTGGCTCTGACCTCAGTCGCGTACCAGTCGCTGGAGTTGAGGGGTCGGCCCCACCCAAAGAGTGGGAGCGAGTGGTTCAGCAAAGAAAACGGAAGTGCTCTTACCAAGAGCAGACAGAATGGGTCATGGGAAGATAAAGCTAAAACCTTTTTGCCGCACTTCTGCTCGACTTTCATACCTCCAGCGTAATGACAGGCAGCGAGCGGGTCCCTGAAACATGAGGCACAGCAGAAATTGAAAGACAAGTCCGGAGCAAGGGTCACCGTGCTGGGAAACCAGGCTGGGGCGGGGGACCCTGCATCAGGGCTCCCCGAGGCGCTAGGGGGCAACCCAGATTCCCCGAGACTCTAGTGGTCTCTTCTTAGAAGCTGAGCAAACGTCAAGGCCCTGTGAAGAGAGGCAGTTGGATTCCAGAGAGCTTGATGGGTATGGGGCAGGCGGCCGGTACCGCAGCTCACAAGTCATACCCACGGGCGTCCCTCGCCTTGTAAGCTCAGCCTTCAGCCTTGTTTACCAGGAATGAAATACTCTGCCGGGATTTTCTGCCTCCGAATCCCAGGATCCTTCATCATGCTTCGTGTGGCATGTTGGTGCCTGGCAGGGACACCTGTGATAAAACCAGGGACTCCTGTCTGATGAGCGGGACTACCCCGTCATCTCTTTTTCACCACTGCGACCGCCAGGCGGCTGAGGTCTCCTGAGCCCCACGTCGTAACAACCTCGCCAGAGGGTCTCCTGTTTCCTCTGCAGATGAGGAAGGGCTTGGAGAAAGGGGAAGTGATTTGCCAGCCAGTGAGCGGTGGGCCCAGGAGAGAGACCCCCAGAGCCGACGTCCTTAAACCCCAGGCCGCCACCAAGAATCCGAAGCCGGAAGTACTGGGGAAGCAGGGAGGGGTGAAGCCTAAAGCAATCGGCGATTTGGGGTAGGGAGGACGCCCAGGCGTGCAAGTCGTGGCTGCTGACGGTCTGTGCACAGGGCAAGGAGCCAGAAGATTATGAGAACATGGTGCCTCTTTGCTGAAGATGGTACCACTCCGGGGAGGGCGACCACATAACCGATCGTCTCAACCAACACCGTTTGAGAGTGACAGGGCACTTGAATTATTACCCACGAAGGGGCGCCTGGGTGGCTCTGTCGGTTCGCGGTTAGCGTCTGACTGGGGCTCAGGTCATGGCCTCGCCCGTTCGTGCGTTCGAGCCCCGCATCAGGCTCTTTGCCGCTAGCTCGGAGCCCGGAGCCTGCTTTGGATTCTGTGCCTCCCTCTCTGCCCCCCCACTGCTCACACTCTGTCTCTCTCGAAAATAAAGCATTGCAGGGTGGCCGGCGAGGGAGGTGTCAACCGGCCTTGATCTTTGCAGCCCTGGGCTCTAACCAATTGAGTTCATCTCCAGACACAGTGGAGATGAGGGACAGAAGACGCAGTGTAAATGATTAATTATCGAATCGAGCCAACGACAACGAGCACCGACAGGCACGGCGGCGGCGCAAGGTGGTTAGAGGGTTCCCCTTTGAGCCTTGGGTTTGGATCTTGCTCTGTGAACTCGGGCAAGTTCCTCTGAGGCTCAGATTCCTGATCTGTAAAATGGGGACCAGAGCACAGAATGCCCGAGCATTTACTTTGTCTCAGGCACTGGGCTAAACCCTTTATGTGGATTACTTAATTCTGGCATCTCAACCTCACGGGGCAGGCATTATTATTATGTCCATCTTGCAGACCGGGGGCACTGAGGCCCATGAGGCTACGTAACTTACTCCAGCTTGTGCAATTAATAAATACTTGTCATATGGGGGTTGGTTTGGGTGATTAAATAAGACAACACTTATTAAAAACTTAGCATATTGACTGAGAGCCAACAGAAGCCCTGGATAAACCGTTCGTCCTGAATGATGATAATTCGGCATTCAACGTATTGTTATCTTACATTTGGAATTTGGAAGGCACTAATACGGATCGTATTTCTCCCTCACCATATGGCAGGACGATCCTCTGAATAAAAACCTTTAATACTCCTTGATACCCTAAGAGGACGGCATTGTTGACATGACCCGTCTCTGAGAACCCCAAGAATCTCAAACATCCACACGGTTCTTGCTGTAGCTGGGAAAAGGAAATGTCTACATGCATCCTTAGACCCAGACAGTTATCAAAAGAGAGAGAGAGAGAGAGAGAGAGAGAGAGAGAAGAAGAAGAAGAAGAAGAAGAAAAAGAAAGAAAGAAAGAAAGAAAGAAAGAAAGAAAGAAAGAAAGAAAAGAAAGAAATAAAGAAAAAAGAAAACCAAAAGGTATCCTCTGTGGGGAGAAGGCAGGTGTGGAGAGAGAGAAGAGTTGCCCAATCATCCGTCCCAGTTCCTCCCAGAAGGAGGCTCGCGTGGTGGGAACACATTCCCAGGCATCACTCCAGTCCCACGCAGCTGCTCACCTGCCTCCAGAAAAGCCTTTAGCATCGCGAAGGACACGTTTATGGGGGGTACAGGCTCACTCTACACGCCTGCCATCAAACCTCGCAAAGGTCCTGAGGCCCCATTAGGTCATTTGAACCACCTCCCTCGACCCCCGAGGCCTGCTGAGGTGGAAGGTTCAGGAGAAGCGCTCAGCTACGGACAGAGTCCACAGGCGTCCGGTCCGTGGACCAGTGAAGCAACACCCGAGGGGTGAAGGGTCTCCATAGGCAGGAAGAGGCAAGTTCAAGCTTCTCGATCCAAACAGATGGTGTGACCTTGGGCAAGTTAGTTAACTGGCTTTGGGGGCCTTGGCTTCCTCGTTGGTAAAACAGGGATAACGAAACCTGGCTTGTATCTTTTAGGAAGCGATGTATGTTGTGTGCCTAACAGAGCACCTGACACTTGGTAGAGTCGCATGCTAACTGTTGTTACTGATAAGCATGAATTGAAATGTCACCGTATGAGGCCGTGTGACCATAGAAATATAGAGTCCCCAACCTGGCAGAGCTCGCAGACAGAGAAGACCAGAGTAAGTGCCGTAATATGATTGGCTCTCCGGCAGGTGCTCTGTTGCGCGGGGACGATGGGGGAGGAGTCAGAGGCGAGGCGAGAGACAGGTGCAGGCCGGAGGCGCCCAGCGGGTCAGCGGTGAGGATGCTTGGGGTCCGGACAGATGCAGAGAAAGAAAAAGCTCAGCGGAAGCTAGAAGGGGCCTGGAGGGAGGAGTGCGGAGGAAATAGGGGGAAAGGGACGCAGAGCAGTCTGGAAGGAAACCAGGAAAAGCCAGCTGCTGCTCCCACACCCGACCTGCCCCGCGCTGGGATCCAGAGGCCCCCTCTCAAGGGTGAGACAGATGCCCCGGATGGAGCCCTTTCTTCCGCCACCACCCAAGGATTCACAACTCACAAGCCTCTGAAAACCAGCGTGGGAGTCGAGAACGGCCGACTCCACGCTCTGGAACAAGGGCTGGACACAGGTTTCTCGCAGTGACTTTGAGCATGACCTACGACAAATTGCGAATGGTGCTGGGAATTTCGGATACGCTCATTCGTTTCCAGTCTACACTGATGAAAAACCTTGCGCTGAGTGTGGTGATGAGAACGAACCCTGCTGAGGTGGGTTTCTGCCGCTCTCCAGCTATCCAGTTCCTGCCTCCTCTGTGTCCACCGTGACTCTTACCGGGGGCTCAGTCTGGATAAACGCCACAACCACCTAAAGACTCCTCAGAGAAAATTCTTCCTTGTGGTATAGCCCTGTGAGTTCAGAGTGCTCTGCAATTACATGCCCAAGGAGTTCTTGCTGTCTTTAATGAGCTTTGCAAACTGTCAGCCTAGGATGAGGTTTGATCCCTGGAAGGATTTCTTCCTTTACTTGTCCAATTTTGTTTTGTTTTGTTTTCTTATATATATTTTGTTTATATATATATATATTTGTAATTTATTGTTATGTATATAGTTATATATAATTTATTGTTATATATATTGTTATATATATATGATATACATGTCATATAGATATATAATTTATTGCCACATTGGCTAACATACAGTGTGTAAAGTGTGCTCTTGGTTTTGGGGGTAGGTTCCTGCGGTTCATTGCTTCCATACAACAGCCAGTGCTCATCCCAACAGGTGCCCTCCTCGATGCCCATCACCCACTTTCCCCTCCCTCCCACCCCCCCCACCACCCCTCAGTTTGTTCTCTGTATTTAGGAGTCTCTTATGGTTTGCCTCCCTCCCTCTCTGTTTGTAACTATTTTTCCCCTTCCCTTCCCCCATGGGCTTCTGTCGAGTTTCTCAAGATCCACATACGAGTGAGAACATATGGTATCGGTCTTTCTCTGACTTATTTCACTCAGCTTAATACCCTCCTGTTCCATCCACATTGCTGCAAATGGCAGGGTTTCATTCCTTCTCATTGCCGAGTAGTATTCTGTTTACTCGTCCGGTTTTGGAGCACTGCTCTTTCTCCTTAATCATCCAGTCGTTCTTTTCTGCCCCGGGTCACGATGGGAGAAGAGAATGAATTTTAGTATTTCGTTCTCCTGATGGGAAGAGTAAATTCCAAATGGTTCTCTTTTAGGCCAGGAACACGGGGCCATTTTCCTTGGGTGATGTCACCAAAGAATAGCCTATCTGGCTTCCTCCACACTTGGTAAAAAGAGTACAGGGACGACCCGATACCAGTAATCATGATTATCAGGCATGTGCCATTTTCAGGATCCACTCCAAGTTCCCCAGAGCTGCACTGGACAGCTGGTGCGGTCGGGGCCGCTGAGACTCACTGTCAGAAACGGTCTGGTTGTTCCAGATATCTAGTTGAACTGCGTGCTTAATAATGTCTGTCTACCCAGAGGGCACTAGAATGTTCCTGGCCTGTCGAGGCCCCTGATATTTCCATTTTTTTCCAGAGAGCTATTGGCCTGAGGCCCCCGGAAACATTGCTTCATTGCCCGGCCTTGTAAGAATTTGCCTGACCTATTTCCTGGAGGCAAATTAACCCTAGTCTCACGGTTGTTTCATGCAAAAGGGAGAAATGAAAGTTTTTACCGCTGTGACTGGGTCCCATTTGCGTGAGTCAATTACAGCCACTGAAATGGCCAGTCCTATAAATGCTCTTTTAATGGAGACAAAGTCTTCGTGGGTCCAGATTGGGTCGATCTGGGCCTCAAAAAAGGACAAACCCCCTTCTTTAGTCCTGTGGCTGGATTCTTGGGTGGGGCCCCCGTTCTGCGAGCATCAGACTGCTAGTAACACATGGGTGTTCACACCCGAACCACGCCTTCGGTTGTGTGATGTCTGTGGTTACACGGAGCGGCATAGCCCTCCCATTGTGGTTTGTCACGGAAACCGGAGAAAAAAAGCTCCCACCTTCTCCTCCTCCCATAGACTGAGGCTGGGGAGGAACCGAAGAATCTAATGCCTACGAGATGACATTTCCGAGTTAAGGGAGCCTAGTTTTTGTGTTCCTGAAGGGAGTGCTCGCCGAGAGGGAAACGCCTCAGACGTGAAGACAGTTCTTACTCTGGGTCGGCTCAAAGACGCACGCTGCAAAAGGAAGGGTGGGATGGGGGTGCTCGGTGATGATGTCGAAGACAAGAGGTGACGTTGTTCTGAACAGTAAGAGAACTGTGAACCCCACCGTTTGGCAAGTGAGGAAAACCGCCCTTCATTCTTAAAATCTGAGATGGTTTTCTCGGAAAGTAAAGATTTGTTTACTGATTCAGCTGTTATGGCACGTTTCCCTGGAGGACGATTTGTCTCCAGCAGAACCACCCTAAGAGTGCCCACGCCTGCCCGGGCACTGGGAGGCCTTGAGCCAAAGCCGACAGGACCCCTCCCACCCGCCCCCCACCAGGGTCGGCCAGGGGTCTGTAGGTCTTGGTGCAGTGAAGCCTGGGGCTGATAGCCTGAGACCCCTGAGGAATTACTCGAGTAAATATTCCAGGCTGAAGGGAATGTACTGCCTGGGAGCAGGCATGGTCCTGGGCTTAGTTTCTATGGGTAGAAAGGGGTCCCCTAAAGGGAGGGTGAGCCAGGGATGAGGGTTTAAAATTTTTCTTTTTCTCCCACATATACATATGTATGTATATGTATATATGTGTGTATATATATGTGTGTGTCTCTGTATATATATATTTTATATATATGTATATATGTATTTTATATATATGTATATATGTATTTATATTATATGTACATATACCTATAATATATATAAATTTTAATATTATATATTATTATTAATTATATTTACATATATATTATTTAATATTATATATTATATTAATATATATTCATATATATTAGGTTTTCTTCTTGATGTGAAAGCAAGGAAGACCGAATAGGAATTGTGTGCACTTCACAAGTCTCCTTGTAAAGGATTTAATGTTTTAGGTGTTTTTCCTCCCAAACAGGGAAAAGGCATGTCTGGCCCAGAACTTGAAGTTCTAGCCTCCTGCCCGGTAGTTTCCTAAATTCCCCGAGCGCTGGGAGGGGGGAAGCGTGCCAGACCTGCAGCGCGAGGCGCTGGGAGAAGGGGGGCTCAGGCCTGGGAGGGGAAGCCCGGCCCGGCCTCGGCGAGGGACCACTGAGGATGCAGATGAGACCCCTCGGTTCCTGGAGACGCCAGAGGAGGCGGACTCCCGAAGGCGTGAGAGCGGCTGCTCGGGGTCCTCGGAGGTCCCCGCCTACACGAGGTGGCCGAGGGGGAGGGGTGGGGGAAACATGTGGCGGGCTGGGATGTGGTCCTCTTCCGCCACCTACCGACGGCATCGCTCCCTGCGGCTTCCGGACGCACTTAGTCCGCCTGTTCCCTGGACCCGGGCAGGATGGGCACCGACTCAGAAAAACGAAAACTATTCAAGGCACGTTTTCTGCATCCAAATCAAAATAGATTTGCTGAGTCCGCAGGGGAAAAGACGTGTCCTGGCAATCTAGGTCACCTACTTTACCGGGTGAATTAGCTTTGATTTTCAGCTGCTGAAATAATGTATAAGCATAACGGGAGGCAGAATTCAGTCTTCTTTCTTCTGTTAGGTTAATGTTTTGGAATACATAAAAGTATTGCATGTTTTTAAGATTTGTGTCGTTGCTGGTTTTTAGAAAATAGGATTACCCTGAAGGTATTGAAGGAGTTTTCAGAAGAGAAATAATAGAGGACTACGGTCTGCAAGCAAGGAGTGCCAAGTGTCTGCAGAGGCAACAACACTACGCAGCTCCGTGGGGTGTGCACGCGCAAGCCGAGCGTGGGAGACTGTCCACCCGTCACACTTGTACTTTCACTGGAACCTGGAGAACATGCTACCCAAAGCGCAACTGTTCATCCGCTTCCTTTCAGCGATCCAACTTCAAGAGTTCTGTCCCAAGAATTCAAAACCGTGAGAAAAGTTGTGCGGACGACAGTCTCCCGAAGGCCAGTCACTGTTCCGCAGTGGAAGAAGAATAGAGGTCAAGTCACGGTCCATTCAGAATATGGAATATTACGGAGGCACGGGGATTATTTTGACAGGTGGCAGTATGTGAAACCCACCCCCACGAAGATGTGGACTAGGAGATAGACACAGGAAGATTGCAGAAAACCGGAAAAGAAAGCTGAGTTCGGGGGCAGGTGACTCTAACGAGGCTGTTACGTGACGCATGCTCACGTTTCTGTTTTCCTAATTACGTAACCGATACAGGGAAGCTTTCCGGTCTTAACATATTTAAGTTATACGGAAGCGTGTTCAGTAGCAGGTGGAGGACGCCACCATGTGGCTGCTCCTGGCTTGTCTGCTCCCCATTAATCAGACGGTGTCAGCGCTCTGTCTTCTTCCTCAGAGGCAGGCGCTCGCGCACGCGCATTATATGTGGCATTATTTTAACATGAAAGTGATAATTTTGTATTTCTTGAAACTCGGTTCTTTTAACAATATGCACTCTAGGTCTTTCTGGATCAATAAATGTAAATCTATCTCATTGTGGGTTTTTTTTTGGTTTTTAATGCCTATTTATTTTTGAGAGACAGAGAGCAAGCAGGGGCGGGGCAGAGAGAGAGAGAGGGGACAGAAGGTCCGAAGTGGGCTCTGTGCTGTCAGTAGAAGAGCCGGATGTGGGGCTCAAACTCAGAAACCATGAGATCATGATCTGAGCTGAAGTGGGCCACGCAACCGACTGAGCCACCCAGGTGCCCCTTTTCAGTTTCGTTTTTAAAAAATGCTTACCTGGGGCACCTGGGTGGCTCAGTCGGTTAAGCGTCCAACTCTTCGTTTGGGCTCAGGCCATGACCTCACAGTTGCTGAGTTCGAGCCCCGCGTTACACTCTGTGCCGAAGGTTCAGAGCCTGCTTTAGATTATGGCTCTCTCTTCTCTCTCTGCCCCTCCCCTGCTCGTGGTTCCTCTGTCTCAAAAGTAAATAAACTTAAAAAAAATTTTTTTTTAAATGTTCATATTTGCCAAAGGAATTACAGGAGAGAAACTATTTGGATATAGATTCTGACATACTTGTTTAAAGAAAATAGTTCTGTTTCTTTGAAATCATTTTACTATATTTATCTCATTTTTAACCGCTATTTAATGTGATCTACTCTAATTTACTTCACTATTTCACAATTGATCCTTGTTTCTTCTCATTTTTGATTTTTTAAAAAACGTTTTTATTTAGTTTTGAGAGAGAGAGAGAGAGACAGAGCACGGGTAGGGGAGGGAGAGAGAGAGGGAGACACAGAATCCGAAGCAGGCTCCAGGCTGTGAGCTGTCAGCACAGAGCCCGATGCAGGACTCGAACTCACAAACCGTGAGATCGTGACCTGAGCTGAAGTCCAACGCCCAACTGCTCAGGCACCCCACTTTCTTCTAATTTTTAAAATGATAATAATTCTGCAGATGACCCCTTGTATATTTATCTTGGAACACCCTGTTAATGAATTTAAGCTTCTTTTCATTTTTTTATCGGCCATCTGTATTTCCTTACCGAATTTCCTATTCATATGTTGTGCCAAAATTTGTTTCATTGCTGAAATTTTTCTTGTTGATTTGTTAGGGCTCTTTATGAATACAGGGATGTATTAGATTATTTATTGCTTTATTTGTTGAGGCTTTTTATGAATATTTTAGATAGAGATTTGTTGGGGCTTTTTATGAATACAGGGGGATGTTTTAGATTAGATTTACTGAGATTTCACCGGATTTAGAGATTGGTACAACATAGAATATTTCTGTCTAGGATATATTTTCCTATTTATTCTAGTCTTCTTGTATATTCTTTGGCAAACTGTTATTGTTTTCTTTATTTAAATCTTGCACACTTGTTATTTATATTACATAACGGAAGACACTTTCAATGGCTATTTACAGAAGTAAAATAATTTTAATGGAAATAATGACTAGCTCCAGTTGAAATCACAGTTTTTGTTTTAAAGCTGTAATGATCTGTCAAGTAATAACTCCAAGAAGTATAATGATGAGCCTACTCATTTGCTTGTATACAAGGAAAATCAATAGATTGATTTCATTTCCTCTAACAGACAAAAAACATGATTTAGATACCAAAAAAATAAAACATCGCAGAGAGAGGAAAAACCATAGTTCGGGAATACTAAGTCTTGCCTTTCTTTTTGGGTCAGCTACTTACGCCGTGGCAGTACGCAAAAGGCTGGGGGTATCCTGCCTTGGGCAGCTGGCTCACCAAAGAAAATAACTTCAGTTACTTAATGGTCTTCAAAACTCCTTGAGCATTTGAACTGTGAAGTCTTCCCATCGGGACATCTCAGCGTCACCCCGTCCCTTTCCTTCTACGCCTGCCCCTCCATTAGGCCCGGCCTCACCGCACCATTTCCCTGCTTCGAATCTCTCTAATCCCCACCAGATGTGACTAAAGTTGCTAATGATAATTTGTCCAGTACAACGTGTTTTTCAAAAACAAGCTAGAGCATGAGAAACCGACTTAAAGTTCTGAAAAGAAGATGTGCGGGAATGTCCTATTGATAATGTGGATGAAAGAGAGCAGTAAGAGAGGATTCACCCCGCCTGCTTTCAAATGAAAACAATGAGAACAGCGAGACACTGGTGCAGAACGAGATTAAGTCGATCGACGGAACAGGATGAGTTGCCCTTTCTCAACGTGTCCTTGGCGAGTCTACTAGGCCGGTGGACGCTGGGACGCGCCGTGGGTCTGCCAGTGAGCTGCCTGCATGGAAAAGTTTTCCCACATTTCCATTTCTACTTGAACACTCAACGTAGAGCAGTACGTTAGAAGTTATTTCTTAATTTCAAAACACATGGGGACCTCATAATTATCTTGCTGATTTTTATCTCAGTCGTGCTGTCAAATGAGAACACACCACAAGATTTAAATCTTTGAAATCTTCAGAGCTTTGCCTTACAGCTTAGGGTATCATCATTTTGTGTAAAAGACCTGTGTCTTCTTGAAAAGAATGGGTATTGGGCAGGTGTTGGGGGCATGTTTCTCTAGATGTCTACGAGGACTTTGTATTTAATTGTATTATTCAAATCGTCTGTGTATTCACTGAGTTTGCGTGTGTGTGTCTGGTCGGTTCATCATTTACTGGAGGCATTTTCAGATACCTCACTATGATTTGACTTTGTTTCTTCATTTAGTTATGTCATTCTTTGCTTTATACATTTTGAGGCTATGCCATGATATACATACAAATTTAGATTTTTATGTATTCCTGGTTAACTAAAACTTCTATCCTTGTGGAGACTTCCGGGGAAGATGGCGGAGGAGGAGGATCCTATGCTCACTTCGGTTCACAGGTACGACTAGATAACACCCACATCAGTGCAAATGACCCAGAAAATGGCCTGAATCCTGGCAGAACGGAGTCTCCATGGGTAAATGTAGAGAAGAAGAGGCCACATCGAAAAGGGCAGGAAGGGTGGAGACTGGATCAGGAGTCAAACTGACCCCTGGGTCTGGTCATCTGATCCTGGGAGGGGATGCTGCAGGTGCAGAGGGAGAGGAGAGAGGAGCAGATCCCACGCCAGGCACCCAAAACACAAGGGACCTGCATTAGGAAGACAAATCCCCATAATGTTTGGGTTTGAAGACCAGAAGGCCTAACTCTGTGGGTTCTTACAATCAGCGGGGCTTAACACCTGGAACTTTAAAAATCAGTGGGCTCGGCTCCAGGTAAGCCAGAGGAGGATGGGAAACTGAGTCCCTGCCCTTAAAGCAACAGCGCAAAAAACAGCCCCGCTAAGATGCAGCACAGAAGCAGCAGTTTGAAAAATGCCTGGGGTGTATGGGAGGGGATTCGTTCACTAATCTCAGAGTGGGTGCTGGAAGGGCAGGGGTTGTCGGGAGACTTCTCCAAGAGCAAAAGAGCTGGCAGGTGTGGTTTCCCTCCCCTGACCCCTGGCCAAGATACACAGACACCTGTGAGAACCAAGGAAGTGGGAACAGTCTCCACCCAGCTTGCAAACAGTGTGCCCTCCCCGCCCCTGCTCAAATCCCACTCATCTCGGTCTCAGCAGGAGTCTTCCGGTTAGTTGCAAATCCCCTACGGCAGACTGGCACTGGCCTTGATGGCACTGCGTCCCTGGGCCCAGTTATCCTGTGGCCCCACCCTCAGGAGAAGTCCATCCAAAGCAGAGCCACAACCCGGCAGTGTGCGGGCACCCCTGATAGGGCCCAGTGTCACACCAAACTGACCCCAGCCCCAAGGCGAGGGGAAGATAACCACCTACGGCAGTCACACTGTGGCTGACATCTGGTCTAACTGCAGGCCCCACCCACCAATCAAAGGTTCTCAGGGGACAACACAAAGGAAATCCCCCCAACATTTTCTTCTACTGCATCTCTGACAAATGCCTGATCTGACTCAATTCAAGCCCAAATCGGCCCCAGACTGGCCCGCTAACGACACAGGGATCAAACACTGCCCACAATCAGGCAGAGGGAGACATTACAGCCAACTGGACTAAATGCAAACACAGCCCGGCCACAACTGCAGGGCACGTGCAACACACAGGAGACATTGCTGAAGCGCCAGGTTCTGGAGAATGGGGGACATTACACGGCAGGCGCACAGGACCTGCTATTTACAAGGCCACGGCCTTCAGGAGCAGGAGACGTAGCTTACTTTCCTAACACATAGGAAGAGACACAGACAGGGAGACAAAACGAGGAGACAAAGGAATATGTCCCACATCTCAGTAAGAGAGCTAAATGAAATGGAGGTAAATAACATGCCTGACAGAGAATTTTAAGTAACGGTCATAAAGATACTCACTGGACTCGAGAAAGAGTGGAGAGACTCAGCGAGACTTTCAAGAAAGACACAGAACACATGAAAAAGAACCAATAATCAGGGATGGAGAACTCCATGATTAAAATAAAAATACACCAGAGAGAATAAACAGTAGAGTAGGGGGGGTAGAAGAATGGACCAGTGAACTGGAGGGCAGAGTAACTGAAAGCAATCAAGCTGAACAGGAGAGAGAGAAAAATCATGAAAAAATGAAAATAGATTAAGGGAATGCAACACCATCAGCAAGGAGAATGACAGTCACATTATAGCGATCTTGGAAGCAGAAGAGGAAAAAAAAGGGCTGGGGGAAGAAGATGTATTTGAAGAAATAATAGCTGAAAACTTTCCAAATCTGGGGAGGGAAACAGAAATCCAGATCCAGGAGGCACAGAGAGCCCCTAACAAAACCAACCGTAGGAGGTCCACACCAAGTCACAGTAATTAAAATGACAAAAAGTAGTGATAAAGAAACATTTTAAAAAGCAGCAAGAGAAAAGAAATCAGATACATACAAAGGAAACCCCATAAAGCTATCAGCTGATATTTCAGCAGAAATTTCGCAGGCCAGAAGTTAATAGAATGATATATTCAAAATACTAAAAGGAAAGAAAAAATCTGCAGCCAAGAATTCTCTATCCAGCAAGGCTATTATTGAGAATACAAGGACACAAAGAGTTTCTCAGAAAAACAAGTTACAGGAAGTCATCACCACTAAGCCAGCCTTACAAGAAATGTTAAAAGGGACTCTTTCAATGGAAAGGAAAGACCATAAGTGGGAATAAGTAGGAAGCACAAAAGCAATAAAAATAAGTATATCTATAAAAATTAGTCAAGGTGTTCACAAAATAAAAGGATGTAAAGTATGACACTATATAGCCAAAACGTGGAGGGGAGAGGAGTAAAAATTTAGTGCTTTAGAATGGGTAAAAACTTGAGCGACCATCGACTTAATACAGACTGCTATACGCAGAAGATGTTATATATAAACTTAATGGTAATAAAAAACCAAAATTCGGTAACAGATATACAAAAAAATAAAGAGAAAAGGGAATCCAAGTATAATCACTAAAGAAAGCTAGCATCCAAGAGAAGAAAGCAAGAGAAGAAAGGGACAGAGGAGAACTATAAGATTAACCATACTATAAGTAACAAAATGGCAATTAAGCACATACCTATCAATAATTACTTTGAATGTAAATGGACTAAATGATCCAATCAAAAGACATAAGATGACAGAATGGATAAAAAAAAAATCAAGATCCATCTTTATGCTGCCTACAAGAGACTCATTCAGAACTAAAGATACCTGCAGATTGAAAGTCAGGGGATGGAGAAACATTTACCAACCTAACATACGTCAAAAGAAAGCCAGAGTAGCAGTATTTGTATCAGACGAAGTAGACTTTAAAGCAATGACTATAACAAAGAGACAAAGAAAGACACTTTATGATTACAAAGGGAACCAATCCGATAAGAAGATATAACAATGGTAAATATTAATTCACCCAACATGGGATCACCCAAATACATAAAGCAACTAATAACAAACATAAAGGAAGTAATCCATAGTAATAAAATAAGAGTAGGGGACTTTAACACCCCATTTACATTAACGGACAGATCATCCAAACAAAAAATCAACAAGGAAAGCAGCGGCTTTGAATGATACACTGGACCAGATGGATCTAACAGATATGTTCAAAGTATTCCATCCTAAAACAGCAGAATATTCTTTTTCAGTGCACATGGAACATTCTCCAGAATAGATCACATATTAGGCCACAAAACAAGTCTCAACACACTCAAAAAGTTGAAGTAATACCATGTATCTTTTCCGACTATGAAACTAGAAGTCAACCACAACAAAAAATCTGGGAGGAACACAAATACATGGAGGTTAAATAACATGCTACTACACAAGAAATGGGTCAGTTAAGAAATCAAAGAGGAGGGGCAGCTGGGTGGGTCAGTTGTTTAAATGTCCAACTCTTGACTTTGGTTCAGGTCATGATCTCACAGTTCGTGAGATGGAGCCCCGCATTGGCTGCACAGAGCCTGCTTGGGATTCTCTCTCTCTCTCTGTGCCCCCCCTCCCTCCCTTCTTTCTCCTTCCCTTTCCTCTCAAAATAAATAAACATTTTTTAAAAATTTTAAGGAAATCAAAGAGGAAATAAAAAATATATGGAGACAAATGAAAATGAAAACACAATGGTCCCAAATCTTTGGGATGCAGCAAAAGCTGTTTTAAGAGGGAAGTTAATAGAAATACAGGCCTACCTCAAGAAGAAAAATCTCAATTAAACAACCTAGCCTTACACCTAAAGGAGCTAGAAAAGAAGAACAAACAAAACCCAAAACCAGTAGAAAGAAGGAAATAATAAAGATTAGAGCAGAAATAAGCAAAACAGAAACTAAAAAAACAATAGATCAGATCAATAAGACCAGGAGCTGGTTCTTTGAAAAGATCAACAAAATTGATAAACCCTTAGCCAGACTCATCAAAATAACAGAGAGGAGTCAAATAAAATCAGAAATGAAACAGAAGAAACCAACACTACAGGGGAAAAAAAGGATTGTAAAAGAATATTATGAAAACTTATATGCCAACAAACTGGACCACCTAGAAGAAATGAGTAAAATTCCTGGAACCTATAACCACCCAAAACTGAATCAGAAAGAGACAGGAAATTTGAACAGGTCGATTACCAGCAAAGAAATTGAGTCAGTAATCAAAAAGCTGCCAATAAACAAAAGTCCAGGACCAGACGGCTTCACAGGCGAATTTCACCAAGCATTTATAGAAGAGTTAACACCTACTCTTCTGAAACTATTCCAAAAAATAGAAGAGGAAGGAAAGCTTTCAAATTCATTCTATGAGGCCAGCACCCAACAATACATTAAAAAAAATCATGTACCACAATGAAGTGGAATTTATTCCTGAGATGCAAGAGTGGTTCAACATTCACAAATCAATGCATGACATTGATAAAAGCCATTTGAAAGTTTCAGATGATGCAGAAAAAGCACTTGACAAAGTACAACATCCATTCATGATGAAAACCCTCAACAAATTAGGTTTCGAGGAACGTACATCAACATAATAAATACCATATATAAAAAACCCACAGACAACATCATACTCAATGGTGAAAAACTGAGAACTTTTCCCCTAAAATCAGGCATAAGATGATGATGTCCACTCTCCCCACTTTTATTCAACATAGAATTGGAAATTCTAGCCACAGCAATCAGACAAAGGAAAGGAATAAAAGGTATCCAAACTGGTGAGGAAGAAATAAAACTTTCACTATTTGTAGATGACATGATACTATATATAGAAAACCCCCAAGACTCCACCAGGAAGCTACTAGAAGTGATAAATAAATTCAGTAAGGTTGCAGGATAAAAAGTCAATAGACAGAAATCCATTGCATTTCTACATACTAAATAACAAAGTAGCAGAAAGAGGAATTAAGAAAACAGTCCCATTTACAATTGCACCAAAAATAATAAAATATCTAGGATTCAACTTAACCAAGGAGGTGAAAGCTACAAACCATTGATGAAAGAAATTGAAGACAACATAAACAGAAAGATATTCCATGCTCATGGACTGGAAAAACAAATATTGTTAAAATGTCTATACCACCCAAAGCAACCTACAGATTTAATTCAATCCTTATCAAAATACCAACAGCATTTTTCATAGAACTAGAACAATCTAAAATTTGTATAGAATCACAAAAGACCCCAAATAGCCAAAGCAATCTTGTAAAGAAAAACAAAGTGAGGAGTGTCACAATCCCAGATTTCAAGATATAGTACAAAGCTATAGTAATCAAAACAGCATGGTACTGACACAAAAACAGACGCACAGATCAGTGAAACAAGATAGCCCAAAATAAACCCATCGTTATATGGCCCATTAATCTTTGACAAAGGAGGCAAGAATATACAATGGAAAAAAGACAGTCTCTTCAACAAATGGTGTTGGGAAAACTGGTCAGCTACATGCAAAACAATACAATTGGACCACTTTCTTAAACCATACACAAAAATAAACTCAAAATGGATTAAAGACCTAAATGTGAGACCGGAAACCATAAAAATCCCAGGAGAGAGCACAGGCAGTAATTTCGTTGACATTAGCTATAGCAACTTTTTCATAGCTATGACTCCTGAGGCAAGGGGGTGGGGAATCAAAAATAAAATATTGGGACTTCGTCAAAATAAAAATCTTCTGCACAGCAAAGGAAACAATCAACAAAATTAAAAAACAGCCTACTGAATGGGAGAAGATATTTTTAAATGGCATAGCGGATTAAGGGTTAGTATCCAAAACATATAGAGAATCTATGCAACTCAACAGACACACAAAAACCCCAAACAATCCAATTGAAAAATGGGCAGGAGACGTCCAGATGGCCAA
Organism: Panthera onca; assembly: GCF_046562875.1. NCBI lineage: Eukaryota > Metazoa > Chordata > Mammalia > Carnivora > Felidae > Panthera > Panthera onca. The sequence continues at coordinate 4,712,475 of NC_138343.1, read as the reverse complement.
CAGACACATGAAAAGATGCACAACATCCCTCATCATCAGGGAAATGCAAATCAAAACCACAGTGAGATATCACCTCCCACCTGTCACAACGGCTCAAATCAAAAACACAAGAAACAAGTGTTGGTGAGGATGTAGAACCAAAGGAAACCTCATGCTCTGTTGGTGGGAATGCAAACTGTGCAGCCACTGTGGACAACAATATGGAAGTTCCTCAAGAAATTAAAAATAGAATTACCCTATGATCCAGTAATCCCACTACTGGGTATTTACTCAAAGAATATAAAAACACTAATCTGCAAAGATATATGCACCCCTATGTTTATAGCAGCATTATCTACAATAGCCAAAGTATGGAGCCAGCCTAAGTGTCCACTGACTAATGAATGGATACACACACACACACACACACACACACACACACACACACACACACAAAAACACACGCACGTAATATTATTCAGCTATAAAAAAAGGATGAAACCTTGCCTTTTGCACCAACATGGATGGATCTGGAGAGTATAATGCTAAGTGAAATAAGTCAGCCAGAACAAGATAAATATATGATTTCACTCATATGTGGAATATAAGAAACAAAACAAACGAACAAAGAAAACAGGAGACAAATCAACAAACAGGCTCTTAACTACAGCAAACAAACAGATGGTTCCCAGAGGGGTGGGGGAGCAGGGGATGGGTGAAGTAGGTGATGGGGATTAAGAATATACTTATTGTGATGAGCACCGAGTGATATATGGAATTATCGAATGACTATAGTGTACACCTTAAACCAATATAACACTGTATTTAATTATACTGGAATTTAAAAAAAACCCTTTTTATCATTACGGAGTGTTCCACTTTATCTGACATTAGGATAGCTGTACCATCATTTATTAGTGTTTTCATAGTATATATTCCCCCATTTTTTTTCTTTCATGCTTTCAGTATGCTTATCTTTTAAAAATGTGTCTCATAAGCAGCCAAAGAGGTTTTTTTTTAACTGAAGAATAGCTGACACAAAATCTTAGTCTCAGGTGTACAACTTAAGTGATTTGACAGATTTACACATTATGCTATGTTCACCCCACGTATAGCTACCATCTGTCACCATACAATGCTGTTACAATACCACTGACTATATTCCCTATGCTATACCTTTCATCCCTGTGATTAGTCATTCCATAACTGAAAGCTTGTACTTCTCACCCCCATCTTGTACTTGTACTTCATCCATTTTGCCCATCTCCCACCCCAAAAAGCATCTTTTGAAATCCAGTCTGTTCCTGTCTCTTTTAATGAGAGCATTTAGTCCATTTATATTTAATGCAAATATTGATATACTGTCCCATCTGGGTGTTTGCTTTCTATTCATCCTATCTGTTCTATTATTTTCTCTTTTGTTGGCTTCCTTCGCAGGTTAATATTTTTAAATCATTTCATCTTCCCTGTGTTACTTTTGTGGTTACACCTTCTTTTACTATTCCTTCACTGGTTACCCTGGCGATTACAATACAAATTTGTTATCAAGTGTGTGTTTTAATTATCAACTTACTGCCTCTCAGCTCCAAATCTCCTCTTCGTTGCCTGCAATGCGAGAATAAATATTTCCCCTTGGCTACCTAGTTCAAAGTTAAGCTTTGTTTGAGGAGGGCACTGGAGGGGGGGCACTAATGAAGAAAGTGGTTTCCGTTCTGGCTCTTACATGTTAGTTGCTCTACTGTGGAGCTCCCAAAGTGTGAGATGAATATGGCAGCTTCCTGGACACTCTGTACCGTGGCTTTATGGTAGGTCTGTGCAGTCTGCAAGCCACCTCCCCATGAGCAGCTTTCCCGGCACCCCTTGAGTGTGAGTGATTTTCAAGGCATTCGGGGTTTTGGCTTTTGGAATTGGCAGATGCCTATCCATGGCAGGAGGAAAATCAGCCCCCGACGCCAAGATTATTTCCATGAGTTTCCTCTGTCTCCGGATTTTGATAGCAGTGCAGGTGGTAGGAAGTGGATAGGCTCCGGGTATATTTTGAAGGAGGAGGTAACAGGATTTGCTGCTGCAGTGGATGTCAGAGCAAGGCACATAGGATGATTTCACAGTTTTTGGTTTGAGTCATGGAAATGAGATACGAGAGAGGGAAAGAGGGCAGGTGATGTGGGGTAGAGAACAAGAAAGAAGAGGGTGATGCGGACACAGGTAGAAAAGACCCATCTAAGAGGAGTAAGGAACAAAGTGAGGGCATGCAGGGTCGATGCCCTGGCGGTCCCGGTGACATGAAAGAATTGTTGGAGAGAGGGAATCAGAAGGATATCACCGGAAAGTTAGCATGAAAGTAAAGATGGGCTTAATGGCGAGAAAATGAGTCCACATTTTAAAATGATCTTTTCTTTGCTCATCATATACATTTTAACATACATGTGATCGATACATATTACATTTATTTTTCAGTAATGATTGAATAGTTTACCACACAGTGTAAATCACAAAATACAATTCCTGAATTACATGCATAATGTGTGAGGCGAACCAGAAAAATGAAACATCATTGGTATTAATCGTCATGAGAAATAGATCAACCTTTCCGTTACGAAGTGTGAATTCAGATATTTAAGGAGGTAAATTCACCACTGGATTCTTGTATCTTCAGAATTAAAGAGGTAGTATGTACACTCAGAAAATCAGAAAATCAACATTGAAGTTCAGTCGATGAGAGGTGTGTGTGTGCGTGTGTGCGTGTGTGTGTGCTGTATTAGCAACATCAACACGTAAAATAGCAACCTTGTTAACGATCACATTTCCTAGGGATACATGTGCATGGCTGTGCCTTAATCATGCAAATATCACCCAAAATTACAGACAGTAGCAGAAACTAGATAAATTAGTTGCCTATCTTAACCACTGAAACGATGTTTTTTGTACGGAGGGAAGAGGATTTCCCAACTTTTTCAAGGTATGGATGCTTGTTGTTGACTTTTCTATTGATTTTGAAAGATTTTTGTCTATAAAACTCATTACTAGCTAGTGTTCATTTTTTTTTTTTATTAACCAAAGATCTTTCCATTTGTTAGAATTTATAAGCTGCAGGAAATGACTAATGTTGCCCCGGAATCAAGATAATTTCAGTCCCAACGAAAGTTTTCCTTTTAGGGCAGCCTCTGCAGCCTTGTTTTGGCAAATGCATGCATTTCAACAATGCTTTTTCAAAAGAGCCCACAAGTCCTCTTACCTGACTCTCTTAACGGACCCTGTTTGGGAAATCAATCTATTAAGGAACAAAATGCCTATTGTTAGATTCTTCTTTCATAATACTATTTTAAGTTTTTCTCCTTCCTGCTTTCTTCTTACAGTCACTCGTTTATCCATTTCTCTTCCTTCTTCTCTTTTTCTAACCCAGCTTTTGTTTCGTCACCCCCTTCCAGTTTCCTCGTGGTCCTCGAGGGAATTCTGTCTCCTCCTGTTCTATTTCTTCAACCCTCAGATTCACATCTCCTCCTGTTACGATAGGTTTCCCATAGACAATCTGTTCCTGTAGGGTTCATCACCTCTTTTATAGAGAATTGTGTATAGAACCTAAATTATCTGGCTATGTAGTGATCCACAAACATATGTGAACGTCTCACAAATGCAACATGTAATTATCCATTGTTGATTTCAATAAGGCATAAGTCCCTTTGGTATAAGCTTCCTGTGTTCAAGACGTAGCATCAGTAAATTCTTGAATTTTCTATGTTGTTTGGCATCTCTGTGAATTAAAGACATTAAGGGTAAATCTCACTTTAATACTTTTTCATTTTTTGTTGCATTGGGACAGATTTTTTGTCTTGTTCTTTAGTCCAAGTTACATAGTCTTTGATGCTTCAAAGGTCAGCAGGAGTCTAGAACTGGATTGTGAACTGAACTATATGGTTCTTCTCCCGACTTTTTACAGATTCACCATGTGGCTGACTGTAGGTCACAGGACTCTCCTGTCTATTTCATCAGGCCGACAAAGTTAACATTTGTTGTCCACTTATCACATGCTACTCACTCACTCAGCGGTGACTTACCTGTGACACAACCCTGTGAGTGGGTCCTATCGTTATGTCTACTTTACAGATGAAAACCTGAGACATAGGGAGGTTCGCCAATTTGCCCAAGGTCATCCAGTAGGTGACAAAGCTCAGATTTTAAATTGAGAAGTCAGATTCCAAGTCTGAGGTGCTGACCGCCATACTTTCTTGCCTTCCTGACGCGGCAACTTGAAAATGCACAAGCTGGCCTCCTGACTCTGCAGCTTCATCACTGCTCCATTTCGTTCACCCACTTACACAGAAGCGTCCCTGTCCATCTTTCAGAACTGCTCTGGCTCCGAGACTGTGAACTCTGTGCTTTCTCTGTCCATTACCTCCTCACCTTCCATGCCTCCTGGCCTAACTACTAAACGCGCTCAGCACCTTCACGGAGGCCCCCTGACCCTGCTCCCTCAGGGCCACTCGTGCCTCTTCTCCACTTCCCTTATTCTGTTGTCCCAGGAGGACTCTTCAAGGCTCCAGTCCACCTTGCATTTTTCTCCCTTTTCACTTCAGCCACTCTTTCTGTCTGGAATATTCTTTCCACCATCCCTCCCCTCTGTTTTAGCTTCATTAAGCACTTTACCCAAACTTCGAGCCACTCTCTGAACACCACCTCGCCTCTCCACGGTCCCCAAATACTACCTGCTCCATAATGTTCTTCCTGGTCATTTCAAAAAGTCAGATGTAATCTCTCCCTCCTCAGTACTCCCAACACTTAGTTTGTAACACAAACATAGTGCTTATTTAGTCTACCTTATAATCCAGTAATATGTGAATTCCCTTGGCCTCCCTTTTGGTTTATAATCCTAATTTAGAAGATCTAGCCCGATGCCTCGTGCTGGACTGGGGTATGGAGCAAAGGGCTAGAATAGGGAACAAAGAACTTAACAACTGAAAAAAAAAATGTTTTATTTCGATCCTTAATTTTACTGGTAAGGACACTGAAGCCCAGTTTAAGAGACAAGTCGTACTGAGAGTGGGAGACAGAAACTCCGTTCCTTCTCTCCTTGAATGCATACCATGACTAAAATCGTATGTGCATGGGGCACAGCGCTAAGCACTAGGGATACAAAAGCAAGAGAGTTTACTAGTAAGAAAATCAGAGTCTACTGAGCAGAAAACAGGTTATTGCCATACAATGTGATGAGACAGTGTTGGTGGGATAAATATATAAATAAATGCATGAGGCAAAGAATTTACTATCTTTGTAATAATATTATGTGATCTTTCTAATAGTAAGTGTGAGGAAACATAATTTTTAATTCAGTTAATAAGATCCCATCCCAAGCGGTAGGAAGAAATGTCAAATCTGATTTGAACCAGACAAACTGATCTCTATCGGCTTGAAAAAGGGAGAGGACTATTGCAAATGGGGAGGTGATATTTTCCATCATACTCTGCTTTTCAGTTTTCCTCCCTTTGGTTTCTCCTGCTGCTCTGTGTTCAGGATTTAGCTCTGAACACTCACTGCCCTCCTGGGATAATTTCCGTCTTGTTTTTTAGCTGGCCGTATGTTCACGTCAACCAGACCAAACACTCTACGGACTTGGACTGGATGTACCCACTGCTCATTTTCTTTCTTTATCTCTAAACTTGAATGTTCTTCTTGTAATGTTAGCTCTTCTCACTCCCCTGAAAGTCAGCTTTTCTGACAGGTATGGTGCCTGCCTAATTTGGACGCCCGAGAGAGAGTGACAGGGTTTACGACAAGGGTATCTCCCAGACTTACGGCATGCCTCACCTGGAAAGCTCAGGTCTGCTCTACCCACAATGCATCAGGAAGGACCTCCAGTTGGGTGGCGTGAGAGGGAGTTTTATTTGAAAGTGGTTCCAAAACCTGTATAGGAGATAAAGCGCGGAAATACGTTTTGGAAATTTCCATGACGGCTGCTTGGCCAAGATCTGTTTGGTACCTGGTACTGAGCCCTCCCCTAAGAGATGGGGCTTCTGTACTGTTTCGGTGCCTGGCATTTTCAGTGTGTTGAATGCGGACCCTTAAACCAGGACAACTGTGTCTTATTTTTATCTTATCGTGGCGGGCCTTGCTTTAAGGAATTCTCGTATGTGAAAATATAGATTAGTATTCTGTACACAAAAGGATTAGAACCCGGTACTAGTGAGGGTCCAGGTAACTGGGTCCTCTCCTACGTGTACCTAGGGAGATAAACTGGCTTCCCTGAACAAGTGGGCAGAGTGTGCCCAAAGCCTATGCACTGTGTGCTCGCCGGATCGTGCAGCTCCGCTCGTGGGAACGTGTCCTGAGGAAACCACCCTGACAAGAAACACCGACATGTTAACCCGCCACATCATCCAACAGCGAAAAGTTAGAAACAACTTACAGGTAGATCAAAGATTGTTCAGTAAACACGTAGGTACAAAGGGACACATGATATTAGGGGCGCCTGGGGGGCTCAGTCGGTTAAGCGTCCGACTCTTGATTTCTGCTCAGGTCATGATCTTACAGTCCGTGAGTTCAAGTCCCATATCTTGATGATATGTCATCATATGACAGCGTGAGCCTACTTGGGATTCTCTCTCCCGCCCCCCCCGGCCCCTCCCCCTTTCTCTCACGTGCTCTCTAATATACATAAACATTTTTAAAAGTACATACAATATTACTGGATGTTTACAGAAAATGCATGTGTAGGTGCTTATAAATGAAAAGGAAAGATTAACCAGATATAAACAGCTCTCTCTGAGGGGTGGAGACATTTGTGGTTTTAACTCTTTTTTGAATTTTGAAATACCTTTCCTCAAACTTTCTACAGTGGAGATATATTATCTTTACAACCAGTAAAATGTTCAATAAACTCATAAATCCCATTGGAAGAGAGACAAAGATAAACTGGGCTGTGACTGTTTCCCATGATTCATTAGGGGATCCTCTTACATTTATGACCTTCATTACCAAACAGCAGAACAAAATAGTCTTTAGCACCAATATCCTACAAGAGGAAACTATTTTCTTACGAAAATAACCTCTTGAATCTCCCCAAAAGTGGCTTCATTCCTGTGTTTCCAGAACAAGAAGTCAGGCATATGTTCTGTTCAAAATGAACAAAAGTCAAACATGTTTTACAGCCATTAAAAAGTTTGAGGTTCAGGACTCCCAGCCGGCTCGGTCGGTGGAGCACGCGACTCTTGATCTCGGGGTCATGAGTCTGAGCCCCACCTTGGGTGTAGAGATTACGTAAAACTAAAATCTTTAGATAAAAAATTGAGGCTGATCTGTGTGTGTCTCAACACGAGGGATGCCAAAGATAACACTGATGCGTAAAAAAAAAAATGCAAGCTACCAATCTTTCGTACTCAGATTATATTTAAAAAATAACGCAACAACAAACTTTTCCCTCCAACTGTATGGGACATCGTACCAGAGAAATGTTGACAGAAACAGGCCTGGGATGACTGATACGCACTGAACTTGAAGAGAGTTACCGAGAGAGCTCTGGTGAGTGGGCGGGGGGAGAGGCAGGAAACAGGGTTTTGCGGGATGGGTGGGGTGGTGTTATTTACTTTTTACTTCGCATGCTTCACCATTCTTTACATTTTCTAAAAATAATTTTAAAACGTTCAAAAGGAAATCGGTAAAAGAGAGACACACCTGTGCTGCGGGCTCAAGGCCGAGGCAGATGGTACATTTTGCTTACTTACAGTGAAATTCCTGCACTTTTCTGGTAATGATAAGTGGTAATGATAAGAAACGATTCTCCCTCTTGGTGATTCTTTGGCAAATGTAAATATGGCCAACGGGCCTTTCTGACGTCTCAGCTCAAATATTTCAAGTACAATCTTAAAGATGTACAGTTGTGTAACGGGAGACTTACATGGTTTTTGAAGTGGAGGGTGGGCAGACACTCAGTGGGCCATCCCCCCTAACCAAACCGCTCTCCAAATGCACGCTGGAGTTGAGCACAGGCCAAAACGTGATGTGGGAAAGGTCTGTCTTCAATGACCATGACTTTGTCACGTAAACACTGCCCCTCATTCTTGTCTTGGCAAACCCCCTCCTTCCCTCTCATAATGTCCTTTCATTTCTTGTACCAAGGAAATGTGGTTCAGTTCCAGAAAGGAACTGAAACACATCCGTGTGAAGGTATAAATGACTCTTTAAAATATTACTTTTGTAATCAGATTTGCTTTTTACAGGTTAACAAAGGAATGAAGCTCTAATGGTGGAATCTCGCACATCCACCAGAATATGGGGGCACAGTCAGTCCCTGACTCTGCTTATATATCCGTGGCGTCCTCCACGGTGGCCTCGCATGTGCCAGGCACTTTCCAACTTACAGGTGATGGTATATGTCAGGACTCCGTTGCAGCCGGGTTTGGAATCCTATATACAAGTCGTCCCAGAGAAGACCGTTCTTTACCACGTGTCTGATGACGTCAACCCGGCTCCGAATCTGAAACAGACATGGAACGAAGAGCAGGGGTGACCCAGCCAGCACCGAGTACCGACCCCTCATGTCCCTGGGAGAAGCAGCTGTCTGGGACGGCAGGGACCCGGGCAGTCAGGGAGAAACGCCGACTACAGTAGATGTCACAGGCCGGGGTGGGGGTGGGGGGTTGGTTGGAGAGAAGGGACCTGAGCTCGGCAGGAAGTGAGGGAAGGAAAACGGGAAAGGGATCTGGAGCTGGGGAAGCGAGCCTCGTGGCACAGTCACATCGCTGGCTCGAAATCCACGTTCCAGCGTGTGGAGTCAGCAACCGCTCTGTGCCTCAGTCTCCTCATCTACAGAACGCAGATGACGGAACCTTCCTCCGAGGGTGGCTGTGAGATTAACTGAGTCGATGCACATCCAGGACTCCCGCTGCACGGTAAGCTTTCCGCACAAGTGGGCGCTACAGTGTTATTCTCAAAGTGGCGCGTTCCAGTCTCCCGCCGGAACATTCTGCGGCACAGCCGAGCGTCCGGGTCTCCGGCCGTCTGCGGGTTTCGGGCCTGCCTCACAGCAAGACCACCTCAGGTAGGGGGTCAGGCCCTTCCCTTTCGAGAATCTCAACTCCCGACACGGAGGCTCGGGGGAGGCGTCAGAGGAGTTCAGGATTAGCAGACAAGCAGAGATGGTTTGGAGTGTCAGCCGAGGGCTTACTACTCAGGTGACCTTAACCTGGCTCAGCCTCAGTTTCCTCTCTTACAGGACTGTTGGGAGAAAAACTGATATCATTTATAAAAAGAAGTGTGCAAAGATCTGCGGTGGCTTCGACACGGCAGCCGCACCAGCGCTAAAGGTCACCAGGAGCTTTCTCGGTATCGGACGTCGGATTTGTCCCTGGGAAACAGCACACGGAAGCCACTAGACGCCAACTTCCGGAAATGACACGCCATTACGTGATGTAGGGTGATGAGATGGACACCGTGGTTTACTTGTCTCGCCTGCACCTTCCCTCCAAAAAGATGACATCCGCTGTGAGCGCGGACACAGCTCAGCGGCTCTGTTCTTCCGCCAGAAGATTTAGAAACGTGACTGCAGTTGGGCCGGGATGAGCCTGCCCCTCGTAAGACTGAGGTCTCGTTCCTCACACCGGGCAAGGAGATGGCCTTTCTAACCTTTCAATCTGGAGAAGAGCACACAGAAGACCGGGGGACACAACTGAGAAGGATTTGGGGTACAGGTGGGAAGGTCCTGGTGACTGATGAGCTTTGGGGGTGAGGGAAAGGGTCACCGTGTCAAGCGTGGCTCATCGTCGGGGGTCAATGCTGCCAAAAATCCAGAAAAGAAGAAAAGAGCGGTTCTAGAGAAGGAAGAGGATGAGCTGGAATTTGAACAGGTTGAAAAGGAGGTGATGAGAATTTGGAGATGGGGTGGCGATATCGGGCGGGCCGCTGACTGGAAAGAATCTCAAGCCCGAGCGTGTTGTGGGGCAGGACATACAGATTTTGGACTCATTAGCGGAGATGCGGTAACAGCAGATGAGATCGCCCAGGAAGAGGCGCGGGAGGAAGAGTGATTTGAACACAGAACCCCGGGGGGGAAACAAGAACTTTAAGTGATGCCTGGAAGAATGCAGAAGAATAGTCGGGAAGCGAAAAAAACCCAGGGGTGGAGTCACAGGAATGGAGAAAGGACTTCAGTTTGAAAAGATGGACCGGTCACATGCAATAAACCACCTGTGTTCTGTGCACTCTCAGGCCCAACCAACGTGTTCACAACACACGTATACAGGTATCAGCTGTCACGGAACAGGAAACAAAGGGAGTCGTTGACCAGCAAGAGATTTCAACTAACTTCAATCTGGAACGTAGGCTGATGAGGGGCAACCAAAGACAGAGTCTGTGGAGTCCCAGAGCGCGTGGGGAGGGGCGTCCAGACGTGCAGGGGGCAGAGGTGGGTTCCAAGGGCGATGTGAGGACACACAGCATGACGTACATGCAACCGCTGACCTGTTCCTATGGCCCTACGCGCTGTTCTCACTGAATACCTTCAGACAGTTCTCTGAGTAAATGGAATGGATTCTGGCGGGAGCCCAAGGGGGTGGTTTCCTCGTGATTGTCCCAAAGCCAGGAGCTCTACACTTTGGAACTTAGGGGACCCCCGACCTAACAGCTAGCCGCTCACCCCCATAACTTAAACTGGTGACCCCGGACCAAACAGCCTAGCTGGCAGGTCATAGAGCCCACGGTCCCTTTTTAAAAAACTGAGTTAGTTTTCTGCTCATTCGTTAATCTGGGTATTTCACATAAAAATCCAGGCTTCCGAGTTCTCTGGAATATTCCAATCAGCTGGGGCTCATCAGGCGCTGCCCCCTTCCACGTGATAGTCTCCACCCTGCTCTCCTGTTTCCAACCTGCCTTGAGCCAGCGGTGAGCACTATAGCATGTGATCCCTGCCTTTAGGTAAAGCCCGCCAATGACAAGTCCTATACAGACACAGAGAGCCCTACACCAGCTGGGGAAAGGTCTTGTCACTGGTAAATACAGATGAATCCCTTACTTCTCGAAAGTCACGTACAAAGGAAGAAAGATCAGCCTGCGGTAAGCAGCGGGGCACACGGGGAGAGGCCAAAGGAGCAACGCCCTCCACGTCCACGCAAGGTGACCTGCTAACCAGCGGCGTGCGCTCGGCTAAACTGCCTTGCGACGCGAGGCAGGAAACTATGTAAAGCTCAGCTCCCACGCATCCCTTCTGTGGCAGTGACTTAAGCAGAAAGTGTAGAAGCAAAGAAGGTTGGGACCTGGCCGGGGTCTGGAGGCAGGTAAGGGACGTCGCAGGGTGACAGATCTGTAGAGACCCAGAGGAGCTCATCCAGATTGGAGCAGGAGGAGGTGGACTGCAGTGGCCATGCATCTAGGAGACACGGAGAGCTGGTGAGACAGAAGATATACTTATGAGCTTGAAAGGCAATTAATGGTTTAAAAGAAAAAAAAAACAAAAACAGAAACAGGCAGCATGAGAGGACTCTAGGAGCGCTTCCAAGGGTAGGCATAAGCAAACCTCAGCATGAGAAAATCTCCCTAAGATCCTGGCAGATAAAAGCACCGAGAGCCACATCACAGAGCACCAGGCACGATGATGATGCACTTCCCGGTGCATTTGAATCTGCAGCAAGCGGTTGCTTGCTTGCTTTACCCAGCAGATGTGAAAAAGCGACTTTCCGTTAAATATTTTACATGAACTTGTTAATCAGAAAAGTCTGAAGATGTATCTCCTTGAAGGCGAACAGATACTTCAATGTACAGATTTTGTAAATTCAGAATCTGGGGAGCAACATAGTCGCTGAAGTCTAGAGCCTAGAGTCTAGCTAGACTCTAGAGCCAGACAGCGGAGGTCAGCCCTGTGCCCCACCGCTTGCCAGCTGGACAGCCTGCGGGCAAGTTCCTGACCGCCGGTATGGCGTTACCCTCATCCAGAAGTGGGGGATATAGTGATCTCTGTCCATAGGTTGTTGCCGAATAAATGACTTAATGTTTATAAAGTGCTTAGAGCTATGCGTTTGTTAAATAAAACAATAAATGTAATAGATCCATTTTGCTTAAAATGGGTGCTTCAACACAGGGTTCTCCTCTATGTGAAAACCCAGTTTTTTTTAAAAGCCAGAAAGCAGGCAGTAAGTCATTGGTTGTACTGAAGTTTCGACCTAGGATTCTCTTCAATAGCAAGTACTTTACTAAACCTTAAAATACAAATCAAATTATTAAAAGGTCGTTTAAGAACACATCTGTTATCCAAAGGTACGTTTAAACCACTACAATTAAAGTAGCGTGCGTTTATATGGCACAAGTAACAAGTTCAAGGGCAGACCGTATATCCTCCTAATTTCCCGAATGGTCGTTGTGTTTACATTCACATAGAATTTAAAATTACAGTGCATGCTCCTGTATATTATTAGTTATGTGACTACCACAAAGTGGTAGAGTGGGAATACGTCCCATGGAAAGAAAAAACCAAGGCTTGGACAGGTTAAATCACTTACTCAAAGCCTATAATCAGCAGGGAGGGGGCACCAGTCCTAAGCTTGAAGCGGTCTCCAAAGCAATAGCTCTTCCTTTCCATTATGGCGCCACAGGTCAGGGATTTGCTCCAAACTGGAGCTCAATCAAAGATGTGTTGATTTATGTTGACTTAATTCCTTTTGTAGGGATGCCCACTGGGTCCACTGGGGGGAAGGAGGCAGAGGTCTCGAGGCTTGCGGGTCTGATGATAGCTTAAGCGGGTCAGGTTTGGGCAGTAAGCACGTAGAGGAGCCAATCTTTGCAATGGACTCAAAAAGCAGCAAGTATGGACTTCAGTTAATAATTATGTTTCAACACTGCCTCATTAGTTGTGACAACTACCACAGTAAAGGAAGGTGCTAACGATCTTCTGTGCCATCCTCCCAAGCTTTTCCGTAAATCTAAAACGACTCTAAAATAAAAAGTGGATTTAGAAAGGAAGGAAGAAAGGTAGACAGGAAGGAGCAATTTGCTGCTTACTTCCTCATACGGGTGTTCCCGGCTTGGTCTTTCTTTTGGAAAGGATAAGTCTAGAAAGTCAACCAAATAGTCATATCCTCCAGGAAAAGGGCTGAAGTCCTCATCTGTTTCAATCATCTGTGCAAATGACAACATGGTAAAGGCAAGAAGCATATAAGTCTGGTGGTCAAAGTCTTCTAAAAATCCTAGACTGTGTAAGACCCAAACATCCTTAAATGATGGCAATGAATTGGAGTTCGTATATTCCCTCCCTCAATCTCTCTCTCTCGAACTGATAACATTCAAATCCTAGCCTTCTACACAAGCAAGCTTCTTCACATCACTAACTTCAATCAAATTTACAGAGAAGATTATCATCATCTTGAGTATTGTTAGTAATGAGACAGCAAACGCCATGATAAGTTTGTAGGCAAAGGAAGAAATAAAATGTGCAATGTTTCTCATCATTAAATAGCAGCAAAACAGCCATAGCTTCATGGAAAATTCCAAATATTTTCTCTTTTTCATACTGATTGTCCCACTGAAAGTAATCATTTAGACCAATGCTCTCCAGGTCTCTGGACTTCAAAGACAATTTCCTAAAAAATATTCGGGAGCTAATATAAACATTGATGTAGTGCCTTTGGATGACACAAAGGGTTGGGGGCACAGACCCCTTCCTGCTCCCACTCCTGTGCACCTGAAACGCCATGTATAACTTGACTCCCCCACAATATAATAGCATGTTGACTAGAAGCCTTACCGATAACATAAAACATAAACACATGTTTTTTATGTAATATGTATTGTATACTGCATTCTTACAATAGAGTAAGCTAGAGAAAAAGTGTTATTAAGAGGATCCTAAGAGGGGCACCTGGGTGGCTCAGTCATTTAAACGTCTGACTCTTGGTTCTGGCTCAGGTCATGATCTCGTGGTTCGTGAGTTCGAGCCCTACATCAGGCTCTGTGCTAACAGCGTGGAGCCTGCTTGGGATCCTCTCTTTCTCTCCCTCTCTCTGCCTCTCCCCTGCTGTCTCTCTCCAAATCAGTACACACTACATTGAAAAAAAGAAATTCATAGGAGAATTTACATATATACGGTATATTTACAGTCCTCAATTGTTAAAAAATCTGCTTCTAAGTGTCACTCAAGAGTCAACCGCATTTTATTTCCCAGTGAGGACTTACAAAAAGTCTTACATCTACTTTTATTTCATTAAGGAAAGAATGCTTTGACACCTCAAAAACAGAGAGGACCTAATCTTGGAATAATGACCATTCATCCCGAGAAAAGAAAGCTGACAACTTTGTAACCGTACTTGTAAGCATACTCAAACCTACTCACCACTGACCGGAGAAATCATTGTCATAGACTGGCACTGACCCCCAGGCCAGGTTTTAGGCATCATTGCCTTTAAGAACGGCAAGAATTGCCTGGTATTACTGTTCAGGGGTTGAAAGGTAAACCTGGGAATAGTCCTCGCTCTGAGGGGCCCCAGTCCTTGTCTCTAAGAGCGAATGCTGTCTATTGCCTGAGGTGCTGTCCCTAAACTTTGCACACTAAACAGAAGCTGGATAAAATACACATGTGAGTGGCTGGTTACTCCAGCCTCTGCAGTACTCCTGGCCCACTGTGGCTCCCTCTTTCGCTTGCACCTCCTACCTGTTAGTATTTACTTTGCTTTTGGAGACACTTTTAGCTTCGGTGGCCAGGTTATAACCTGAACCGCTTGGCTTGTGAGCCCTGTATGTAAGTGCTGCAGCGAATATAAGTTTCAGACCTCCAGCCTAGATCTAGCACTTAACCTTGTGCTTAAACCTCATGGTTTGTGCAATCTGATTCTTACCACAGCTGCCGATAGGAGGCACCTGTTTCTATGTCACCCGGCTACAAGTCAGGTGGGTAGCACCTTCCAGCCCCACAGCATAAAGAGCTGTTTCTGCCAATGCTAAACAAAACAGAACACCCACAAAACCCACAACAACAATCATGGGACAAGAATGCTCCCAAAGCAAAAGTGAGCTGGACCTGAGGGAACATGCCCTACATTTGGCGCTTAAGGCAGGCTTATTGAGAAATAAACTGGGATGCTCAGGGGGTTTCCTCTAGTTCCATAATACAAGAGCAAAGACAGACAACACTTATGGCGTACCCTGACCACCAGGTTGTAATCCTTAAATCCCGCCCAAGTGAAGTATTCTTTTATCCAGGATGAGTGAAGAAATATATCATCTCCTACAGCAGCATTCAAGATGTTCAAATAGGGTTCGAAGTCCCAGGAATCCTTGTAGATCTTGGTCCCCTCTGGAGGCTCTATGATGCCCTTGCTTAAAGACACAGAGGTGACAGTTAGTCGTATTGTGACAATGTGAATCCCCTGGCACTGATGACTATATTATGGTTATGCGGGACGTTAACGTTAGGGAAAGTCTGGGGACGGGACTATGGGAAAACTCCACATCTTTTGTAACTTTTCCCTAAATATTAAAAAAAAATCATAAATTACATTAAAAATTAAAAAAAAAACCCATCATTGGATTCCCTCTTCAGTCCTTGTAGGAGAGCTCAGTCTATGGAAGCTGTGTGGCCACATATATGTCCCATAAAGAGATTGGTCCTGGAGGAGCCGGAAGGGTAGTGAAGGTTTACGGGAATGCCAAGAGCGCTGTTACTTCTTTTATTTATTTATTTTTTAATGTTTACTTTTGAGGGAGACAGAGACAGAGTGTGAGCAGGGGCAGGGCAGAGAGAAAGGGAGACAGAATCCGGAACAGGCTCCAGGCTCCGAGCTGTCGGCACGGAGCCCGACGCGGGGCTCGAACTCACAAACCGTGAGATCATGACCTGAGCTGAAGTCGGACGCTTAACCGACTGAGCCACCCAGGTGCCCCAAGAGTGCCATACTTCTGGGGAGGCTCCCTCTTGCACACACTTGAGCGACGGCCCCAGACATCTGTTGCGTGTCCAGAAGGCACATTACCCGAGGTGGCTGAGTACGTGTGACACTTTCGGATGCCTCTGCCTATCCAGGTGGAAAGTGGCCGCCTGAAGGAAATCACCGATGGCCACAGGGCCTCACCGCCCCGCAAGGTGGCTGCGAGGAGGCACCTAGTCAGAGCGTGCGTGTACAAAGGGGGGATTCCACAGGGAGAAAGAAGGGCACGAAGGTGAGAGAAGCCATAAACAAGGAAGGCAAAAGTGAGCCCTTCCAGATCAACAGTCAACCAGACAGGAGCCGTCAGAATGCCTGGATGATTCGGAAACGTCCCACAGAAGTTCCTCAGGAGACGTGTGAGGGGTGGGGCCTGAACCCCAGCCTGCACCGAGCTCCTGTGAATCGGCCAGTGTGGTGGGTTTCCAAGTCAGAATACATTTCAAGGTCAAAGTCCATGTCTGCGGGGGGAAAAAAAAGGTTGGAAAACCACTGATCTGGGCCCTTTTGATTCAAGTAGCTAAACGATGGAAGTGTTGAATATAATGTCATATTTATGTTGCGGATGTCCACTCACGGTCCCGCCCCCAGCCTCCGCGGAATGGAAGTGTGGGGGAAGCAGCAGCATGACTGGCACTTAGACGGGGCTCAACAAGTCTCTGTTGAGCGTCTCAGCGAGTTTAGCCTAGCTTCGAGAAACAGCCAGAATTTGGGGCCTCTGACACATGGTCCTCCTACTGTACTGATCAAACCACAGCTGAGACGGACAGATGGGCAATTTTATTCTGAAACCCGGTCAGCAATCTGGATAACCGAGTTCTCTGACCTCCCCAGAGCTCTGTCCATCCAGTGCGGAGAGGGAATCACCGCGTGAAACATGGAACCCTGAATCCTAGAAATGGAACGGGATGTGATGGGGGCAAGGGAAATCCAAGGAGGGAAACAGGCACCTGTCTACTAAATACCTGGCAAGTCACTGTAGGTCTGTACGTACCACTTCTCAACACGATGCTTTGGTCCATCATTCTCCCAAAGCTACAGACGCGCTAGCTTCGGTGAGAAATTACTTAACAGAATCCCAAAGCTTCTACCTTGGAAGTCAATCTCAGAGCTACTTCTGCAACTCCTTGCCGGGTCTCGGCTTAAAGCCGCACTCATCTCAGGCCCCCCAGCTGCCTTCTCGACTGGAGCTATTCTCCCTGTAGCCTCTTCCCCAGTTCACGCTCCTCTGCAGGCTGAAATGGTTTCTCCAGAACATAACGCAGTGATGTGCCTGCTTTGCTGAGTAACTTTCTCAAGTGCTAGTTACTCCCAGGCAAGCTCCCTGCGTGGTTTCACGAGGCCTTTGTGACCCCGGCCCCCGCACGTGGCGTCTGGCATTCCTGCTTCATGAGGGAAGGACATTTTCACGGCTGTGTCCCTGTACCTAGTAGTACCTAGGCAGGCATACCAAAGGAGCTCAATAAATCGTTTCTGAATGAATGACATACACTTGCTCACCGGTTCAAAGTGTCTGCGCGCATCAAACTCGCAACACCATCGACCCCTCCCTTCGCCAGCACACGCCATTCCCTCTGGAATCTGGAATCTCTCCTTCCCTCTCTCCGTCCCTCTTATTCACTCCCTCTCAATTACTCTACTGGTAATCCCTTCCCCTCTGAGACCTAGCTCAAATGCCAGAGATTTCAGATTGAGCTTTTCTTGACCACACTTCCTGTTCTCCCACCCCCTCCTCCCCTCACCAGGCAGAGTGAAGCACTTAGCCTTCCACGTCCCTCACACTCCGTGTCATTACTGAGAACCCAACAGCGCTATGCTCTTGTCACCCAGAATGTTTGGTAAGATGCAGTGATACAAATGCACATCCCCAGGCTCTACCTCGGATCCAGAGCCCCGGGGGGTGGGGCTCAGGGATCTGCATTTACCCAAGTTCCTCAAGGTTATTCTGTTTGCGAATTCCTGCTCCAGGATGCGTCCTCCGGACCCGGAAGATACGGAGCTCAGCAAACGCCAAATGACAAAGGCTCTTGAATGCCCTCTGATACGGAATAATTAACAACTTCTCTTATCCTTGATCTGGAGAGTAAAAACTGCTTTTATCCTAGAAGCACTGGGGGGGATCTTAAAGAATCTGAAGCAGGAAGGAACAGGAACGGTTTTGTATTTTGAAAAGTTTACTCTGGCAGCGATGTAAAAACTTCTCTTACTCTTGATCTGGAGAATAAAAACTGCTTTTATGCTAGAAACACTGGGGAGATCTTAAAGAATCTGAAGCCAGAAGGAACAGGAAGGGTTTTGCATTTTGAAAAGTTTACTCTGGCAGCAATGTGGAGTGGGGGCTTATACACCTTTTGCCTACGGTCCCTGTAAGAATTAACATTGAATCATTATATCAGGACCCTGGGGGTCCACCAAGGGCACCTCTGACACGAAAGTTTCCTGAAATAATCATTCCTTTTATTATAGGCAAGGTACTAGGGTGTATTCTATTCTGTTCGATTTCATTTTTCAGAAATGCAGGTTGTAATGAATGTCATTGATTTTTATGACCCACCAAAAGCCACCGTGGATTTTGACCAGCAGATTGGAACTGGCTGGTATAGAGAACACAGACACAGGCAAGACAAGTCAGGGGCCACCGTGGGAATCGAGGCTAAAAATTACGAGAAGCTGAATGAAGGCCATGGCAGAAAAGGCTAGGGGCAAGTGATGGAGTTATGGGGGGTTTATGGAGGAGAAAGGACTGGCTTCAACAACCAGTTTCACACAGGAAGTCAGCAAAGGGTCAGAATCGCTAACCCCTGCCTTGGCAGGGGTGAGGCCGGGAGCAGGTGTGACCTTTTGGTTAACTGTGTGATTCGCTCTCTAACTCACCCCGTCAGTTTCTAAATTAGGGTGAGGAACTTATGGTTTCATTTGGCTCAAGACAAGTGTTTATAAAAACATAGGTCTGCGACATCGATGTTAACTTTTCTCGAATTGCACCCCCGATGCGAGGCTACTTGCTCAGATGTGCTCTGCGTGGGAGAGGCGGTGGGGTAATATTTATGCTGATATGAAAACCAGCTCTCGTGTCCGTTGCTTTTCACTTCTTTAAGGCAACTTCTTTTTGAGCCTATCAATGGTCCCTGATAGGAATAAAACACCCTCACCCTTCATCCTCAAATAAGGTTCTGAGATGAGGAAAACATTTGAGTATTTGTTACGTCGCATGAGAAACCTACGGGAAAACTCAATCTTCTCCCCCTTAGATCTGAAAGATACTTAATGGTTTATTTAAACAGTAAGACTTCCGTTTCTAAAGGTGACGTGTGGATCTGATTCCATGAGAATCTCAGCATGCCAGTCAACAAAGACTTAATATTCCTACAAACGAGGACCTGTCAAAAGGCCACAGGTATGCCCTTTATTTTCTCATAAAATTGAAAAACATTCGTAAACCATCCTTAAGACTCTATAAAGACTCAAACCAAACCTGTCTGTCGGGTCCTTTAGCATCCGACTCAGATCGAGAGTGGCTCCAGGCCGTGGGGTCCACGTTACCACATCAGAGTTTTTCTTGATAAGATTGTTGAGTTCATTTGGGTCATTTTTGATGTTTGTTTCCTTAATATACCTGTGAAAATAAGAGCATGCTTATGTAAGAAAGCAATTAATTCTCAGATGCACAGTCTGAGTAGCACGATGCTAGACTTTTTTTGTCTCTTCATTCCCACCTACCAATAACTTACCGCATGGAAAAATAAAGACTATACTTGGCCTAATGTCCCTAATTAGGGAAGAATTATTAGCCCAAGAAGTTGTACTTATACTTTGTCTTTAAGTATAATCATATGGTGATTGGATGTAAAAAGACCGACTATTTTTAACAGGTGGGAATAGCACACGCTTGTATTTGATATTAACTAAACATACAGATGACGAAATATTATTCGATAGGAATAATACTAAGCACTGACCATGGGCTAGTCGACTTTACCTTCACAGCTCTAATGAGACAGCTACCATTCATGCTCTCACTGTAGAGAGAAGGGGACTAAGGTTTTGAAAGGCCAGGTGACTTGCCCGAGGTCACCCCCCTGGACGGCAGTGCCCACCCGGCTGTCCACCACATCGCACAGCCAGGAGGCCACAGGAAGGAGCTCCTCCCCCAGTTTTGGATCCAAGTCTGAAAAGTCACCACTTGTCATGTGCGGTTATACGCGAGAAGACGGCCATCTGCGAACCAGGAAGCCAGCCCTCACTCGACGCTGAGCCTGCAACTTGATGTTGGACTTTCCAGCCTCCTGAGAAATGAACCTCGGTTGTAGAGCACACGTGCCTTCAGTCATAGCCCTTCCTGACACCTAGCTTCTCACTGTGCTACCGAGCCGAGCCGACCATCTCCCAAATTTAATTCCAAGCCACAATCTTTCTGGAAATCGCCATTTCAGGGTCATATGGGAAGGTGGTGGTGGGGCTGGGGCAGAGAAGGGGCGATCCAGAGAAAAAGGATTTGTCTCTGTGTTTCACCTAACACGGGTTATATAGACGGACATTTCTATTAAAGGGAATTTAACCTCCTTGAGCTACAACCCGCTCACCTAGACTGGATACAGAATTTTAGTCAGACAAATACAAAACATATGTAAGCACCTGGATTTCTACAGCACCAGGGGACTTACATCACCTCATGACCCTGGAATCCATTTGGCAGATATGAGTGAAGACGTCACTCCACCCACAGATGCGAGTAGCTTTTCCCTTCCCACTGGCATTAATGAACCTCCAGCAGGGTAGAACTCACTTCGAAGCAGTTGCCACCATTCTGTCTTTTCTTATGACCTCTAGTCTCAAGATGGTTCACTGCCTGGTCTCTCTGCCTCCCATCTCGTCTCCAAACCACGATACTGTCAGATTACTCTTCCTAAAACACAATGTGTGGTGCTCACAAAATTCTGTCACTTCCTGATGCTTGCCTGTCTCCCTCTCTAAAATAATAATAAAATCAATACCGAGGTGCTGCCCTCTGAGGGGTACCGTGAGCGCTGAGAGCAACATTTGTCCATTACTTACACACAGAAGAGTGGCTTGCCATTACTTTAAAAGGCAGCATTTTAAGTAGCCAAGTGTCCTGTAATCAAGTATGCACGACATCCGGTTCTTTTCCACGTTCTTGGAATTCAGTCTCCTTAACGTCTCTGGAATCTGAATTCCCTTCTCACTCCCTACTGTCACTCACCATCCCCGCCTAGATTATTGTCATGGTTCTCAAACTGGTCTCTAGGATCAGTATTGGCCTTTCCCTTCCCACCGCACAGACACATGACCTAACTCCCCCTCTGATCACATCGCTATTCCTCATCAGACTCTTTTATTGGGCTCCTCATGCCTTCAAGATAAAAATCCAAGCCACTTGCTATGGAAGACACAAGGCTGTTCACTGTGTGGCTTCCTGGTTTCTCCCACCATGCCTCACGTAGCTTCCTTAGTCCCCTATACTGAGCTCTGTCATCTCAGCATCTTACTGTCTTTTCCGGTCAGTGTCTACTCCTACTTCGAAACTGACCCTCACCGTCTCACCCGGTACTCATTTTCTGACCCCCACTGCCTCCTAAACACACAGGTGTCCTACGCTTTTCATGCTGTATCATGATGGTTTTTCTCTTCCAGGAAACGATTGCTCAGAACACGATCATTTATCTCTGCTTTTTCAGTACCTAGACCAGTGCTGCTCAGTAAATGATAAATGAATGCATAATGAACAGTACTGATCAAAGGAAATGACTTTTTAATCTTAGGTCAGTCTTTACAGAAAGATCAGGAAGATATGGGGTCGCTATATAATTCCACAAGAAGGTGGGAAGAATGGAAGCACATCTGCGATAGGATGTATTAAACACAGCAAATAGGATGTGATTAAACATGTGCCGATAGTTCCTCCGAGAACACGGAATGTTCAAGTGAGAACAGTCATGTTTTAATGATGACACAAATGAAGCCTAGAAAAGTCAAATGATTGCTTGTAACTAATGATAGAGGGAAGACCTACATTCCACGTGCATGATTTCTTCTGTGGTGCTGTGCTGCCTGTAACGGAGGAGAAATCACGGCTGGTCCCTATGGGATTACTGTTATGAAAACTCATCTTGAGGACTGGTTTCTTTATTATCCAACAGATTTACAATAAATTTATAATTCTGTAATATCCAGCAAACTGGTACAATGACACACGCATTGCCTGTCTGCACACGTCTGTCTTTTGTTCACAGAATGCTCCCGGTAGGGAGGACAAAGAGGCTCGTCACAAAGCAGACGGTGCTCGTAGTTGCTCATGAAAACAATATTGCAGTGAGAGGCTGAGTCACTGCATGTACTAAGGATAAAATAAGTTTTATATATAATTACAGAATCTTATAAAAGCAAAATTAATCTATAAGGTAGTAGCATTTAAAATAAAACTGTGCTTCCAATACGACAACATGAATAAGTTATATATATTGTTTTTCCAAGGGGTTATGGGTGCCATAAAACATGCAACCTGGGGGTGCCTGGGTGGCTCAGTCAGTTAAGCGTCCGACTTCGGCTCAGGTCATGATCTCACGGTCCGTGAGTTCGAGCCCCGCGTCGGGCTCTGTGCTGACAGCTCAGAGCCTGGAGCCTGTTTCAGATTCTGTGTCTCCCTCTCTCTCTGCCCCTCCCCTGTTCATGCTCTGTCTCTCTCTGTCTCAAAAATAAATAAACATTAAAAACAATGTGCAACCTGACTGTATCACAAACATGACTCAAACAAATACGTGAGTTTTAACTACCATGGCTGAAGGTGTTGGGAATAACTATTTGCTTTGTTTGTTTTTTAATTAAAAAAAATCAATTTACATTCAGTATTTTTACTTTTTGAGAATGGCTCCGTGAATTTTAACACATGTACAGATGTGAGCAACCGCCACCGCAATCAGTGTACAGAGCGGTCCTATCACCCCTCGAAACTCTCTCGGGTTGCCCCGTTTCAGTCAAACGCTCCCCCCTAGTCCAACCCCTGGCAACCGCTGATCTGTTCTCCACCCCTGTGGTTCTGCCTTTTCCAGGATGCCTTAGCAACAGAATCATACAAGATGTCAACTTTTGAGACCCACTTTCTCCACTTAGCATGATGCTTTTGAGATTCATTCATGTTGTTGTGTGTTATCAGTCTTTACTTCGCAGTGTATTCCGTGATGTAGACATTGTGGTCTGTTGAGCCATTCACCTGCGAATGATATTTGAGTTGACTTCGTAATCATGAATAGAGCTGCTATTAATATCTGGGTACAGTTTGGGTGTGAATAAAGGTTTAATTTTTTTTTAGGCCAAATACCCAGGAATGGAATTTCTGGGTCATGTGATAAATGCATGTTGAAAGAAACAGCCAAACCGTTTTCCAGAAGGCTGGGCCAGTTGGACTTCCCAACAGCCATCTGTGAAAGCCCCGTTGCTCTGCATCCTTACCATAACTGGCTACTGTCAATTTTCAAAAGTTTGTTATTTCACTGTGGTTTTAACCTGTGTTTCCTAATGGCTAATGATACGAGCACATCATTTCTTATGCTGATTTGCTTCTATATATCTTCTTTGATGCAGTATCCGTTCAAATGTTGCGTCCACGGATTATTGTTTCCTGACATTGATTTCTGAGAGTTCATTATAGATTCTGGATACACGTTGTTAGTCAGATATTTGATTTGCAAATATTTACTCACGGTCTTTAGTGTATCTTTCACAGAGAAAGATTTTTTAATTTTGATGAAGTCCAAAATATTAAACTTTTCTCTATGGATTGTTTTTGGTGTTATATATAAAAAGTCTTTGCCTAACTCATGGTCATGAAGATTTTCTCCTGCCTTTTCCTCTAAAAGTTGTATAGTTTTACATTTACATTTAGGTCTATGATATCCTTTGACTTATTGTTTTGGTATACAATGTGGGGTCTTAATCGAGATTCATTGTTTGCATGTCCATGTCCAACTGCTCTATTAATATTTACCGAAAAACTCTCTCTTTTCTGTTGAATTGTTTTTGCACCTTTGTCAAAAATCAACGGTTATATTTGTGTGGATCTATTTCTGGACTCTCTTCTCTGCTCCACTGATCCATGTGTTTATCCCTTCATCAGTCTCATGCTATCTTGATTACTGTGGCTTTACAGCAAGTCTTAAAAGTGGGGAGCGTGAGCCCTCCAAATTTATTCTTTTTCAAAACTGTTTTGGCTGTTCTAGTTCCTTTGCTTTTCCTTATAAATTTTATAGTTAGCTTGTCTGTATGTACAAAAAATTCTGTCAGGATTTTGATGGGTACTGCACTGAACCTACAGATTCATTGAGAGATAATTAAATAGGGACTATAACAACACACTCAACCGATAAATCACAAAATTACAAGGTAAATGAGAAAATACTTAGTGATAAAATGAAAACAAAAATACAAAATACAAAACCCATGAAATGTAGTAAAGGCTGTGCCCAGAGGAAAATTGATAGCTCTAACATCTGTATTAAAAAAGAAGACCAGCAGAGAGAATCAATGAAACCAAAAGTTGGCTCTTTGAAAAGATCAAAAAAATTGACAAATCTTTATTAGACAAAGAATAAAAGAAGACACAGATAACTAAAATCATAAAGAGAAACACTACTACTGACCTTACAGAAAGAACTATAAGATAACACTACGAACAATTGAACACCAACAAATCAAATAACTTAGGTGAAATGGGAAAATTCCTAGGAACACACACAGTGTTTAAACCAACTCAAGAAGAAAATAGAAAACATCCTCATTCTCGAACTCTCCCCTAAACATAGAAAGAAACACTTCCTAATTCATTCTATGAGGTCAGTATTACCCTGATACCAAAGGCAGGTAGGTGACGGGATTAAACTTCCAGCTGTAAAATAAGTAAGTCATGCAGATGAGAAGTATAGCATAGGCACTATAGTCACTAATATCATAATAATGTTTTATGGTGACAGATGGTAACTACATTTATCTTGGTGAGCAGTGAGTGATGTATAGAATTATCAAATCACTATGTTGTACACCTGAAACTAATATGTCAACTTTTTCAAAAATAAAAAAAGTTTTTAAAGATGTTACAACAAAAGAAAATTACAGACTGATATCCCTTATGAACACAGATGCAAAAGTCCTCAACAAAATACCAGCAAACAATATCCAACAGCATACTAAGTTGATTATACCCCATGACCAGGTAGGATTTATCACAGAAATGCAAGGGTGGTTCAACATAAGGCAATCAGTAAGGGTATTTCACCACATTAGTAGAATAAAGGAAAAAAGCACATAATCATCTCAATCAATGCAGAAAACGGATTTTACAAAATTCAATACCCTTTCGTGATAAAAAACACTCAGGAAACTAGGAATAAAAGCAAACCTCAACACGATAAATGGTATTTATGAAAAACCTATAGCTAACAACATGCTTAATGGTGCAAGAATGAAAGCTTTCCCCCTAAGAACAGGAACAAGACAAGGATGCTTGCTTTTACTACTGCTATTAAAAATAGTATTGTAAGTTCTAGTGAAAGAAATTAGTCAAGGAAAAGAAATAAAAGACGTCTAACTGGAAAAAAAAGAAGTAAAACTTTATTTGCAAATGACATGACCCTATATATAGAAAACCAAAGAATACACAAGAAAGCTAATAAAATTAATAAGAAAATTTAGTAAAGTTGCAAGGTAAGGGCACCTGGGTGGCTCAGTTGGTTGAGCAACCGACTTTGGCTCAGGTCATGATCTCACAGCTTGTGGGTTTGAGCCCTGTGTCAGACTCTGTGCTGACAGCTCAGAGCCTGGAGCCTGCTTCGGATTCTGTGTCTCCTTCTCTCTCTCTGCCCTTCCCCAATTTGTGCTCTCTCTGTCTCTCTCTCTCTCTCAAAAATAAATAAACAATAAAAAAATTTTTTTTAAGTTGCAAGGTATAAGGTCAACAAACAAAAATCAGTTATGCTTCTGTAAACCAGCAAAGAACAACCAAAAAAGGAAATTAAGAAAACAATTCCATTTACAATAACATCCCAAAGAATAAAATACCTGGGAATAAATTAATCAAAGGGGTAAAAGATTTGTACACTGAAAACTACAAAACACTGATGAAAGAAATTAAGAAGAACTCAGTAAAAGACCTCCTATATTCACAGATTTGAAGAGTTATTATTTTTAAGATATCAATACTCCTCAAAACAATCCTTTTTTTTACAGAAATGGGATAGTTGACTGGAATGGAACTGATTCTCAAATTCATGTGGAAATACAAGGGTCCCTGAATACCTGAAACAATTTTGGAAAAGACAAAGTTGGAGGACCAACACCTTGCTACAAAGCTAGAATAATCAAAACAGTGTGACACTGGCTTAAAAATAGACATATAGACCAATATAGTAGAATTAAGAGTCCAGAAATGAACATTGAATACATCTATGGGTAACTGATTTTTGACAAGGGTGCCCATATCTTTCAACACAGAGAGAACTGTCCAGAGACAACTGGATTTCCACAGGCAAAAAAGATTAATTCAGACCCTTACCTCACACCATATACAAAAATTGACTCAAAATTGATTAACAACCTAAATATAAAGGCTAAAAACCATCAAACTTTTCAAATAAAACATATGAATAAATTTCTGTGACCTTGGATTTGGCAATGTATTCTTAGATATGACACCAAAAGCATAAGCAATGAAAGAAAAATCAATAGATTTGATTTCATATTGATGAAGAACTTTGGTACATCAAAGGTTATTATCAAGAAAGTGAAAACAGAGTCTGTAGAGAGTGGAAGAAAATATCTGCAAATAACACACCTGATAAGGGATTAATACCCATATAATATTTAAACGCTCCTACAGTTCAATCATGATAGCCCAATTTAAAAATGAGCAAAATGTCATAGACTCTAAGTCTAAAGTTCTTTCTTGTCTAGCAAGAAAGCAGACAGAGGATTAAAATGTGAGAGATGGCTAATGTCCAGGAAAAACCAAGAGCCCCAAATAAGGGTCCTTGTCCCATTTTTATTAGGATCAGAAGGCTTACAAACATGGTGATGGACATGCACAAACAGACAATGAAACTGTGAACATTAACTCATGGGCATGAGGGAAAGGGGGTCTTGAAGATATTCAGGGTTTAGGGGTTTGGGTTAATACAAAACAAAATCCTGGCACCAGGTGGCTGGGTAGAAGGTTGCTTACAGGGGACATGAGACACCACCTCTGTTTATCTTAGCTAGCCTAGGGGATGAGACAGATAGGACACATGACCTCAGGGTTAACAAGGCACCTTTTCTTTTGTTAATCATCTCTGATCTGGGCAGCTTCACCGGCAGTGCAGCAGTCTATAGTCCTATTTACTTGTTTACCGAATTTGGTCCTTTCCTCCTCTGAAAGCAGCTTTCTGCTACAGCACTAAATTGGGGGGTGCTTTCACCCTGAATACCTAATCTTGCTTACCTCATATACCTTTGTATGGGGGCCTTTGCCCCCCTCTCTATTCTGGGGGCCTTTGCCCTCCTCTACTCTATGTTGGGGGCCTAATCTTGTTTACCCAGGCTTGGGTGTGAGCATCCTATGGCTTTGTAATTCTTTATGCCTATTAACCCATCAGTGCAGGCTCAAGGAATTCCTAAGCTTATTCCCCATAGCAAAGGGGTGCCTGGCTGGCTCAGTTGGTTAAGCTTCTGACTTTGGCTCAGGTCATGATCTCGCAGTTCAGAAGTTTGAGCCCCAGGTCGGGCTTTGTGCTGACAACTCAGAGCCTGGAGCCTGCTTCAGATTCTGTGTCTCCCTTTCTCTGCCCCTCCCCCACTCACACTTGCTCTCTCTCTCTCTCTCTCTCTCTCTCTCTCTCTCTCTCTCTCTCTCTCTCAGAAATAAACATTAAAAAATGAGCAAAGAACTTGAATAGATGTTTATGCAAAGAAAATATAGAAATAGTTAATAAGCACATGAAAAATGATCAAATAATAAGCACTAGTCATTAGGGAAATAAAACACAAAGCTACAATGAGTTACCATTTTACACCTGCTAGAATAGATATAATCCAAAAAATGGAACTAAGTGTTGGCAAGTGGAGAAACTGGAACCCTTGCACCTTGCTGGTGAGAACATGAAATGTTGCAACCACTGTGGAAAATAGTTTGGGACTTTCTTTTTTGGCTTAAGTTTATTATTTTGAGAAAGGAGGGGAGGGGCAGAGATGGAGAGAGAATCCCAAGCAGGCTCCACTGATGGCACAGAGCCTAATGTGGGGCTCAATCCCACCAACCATGAGATCATGACCTGAGCTGAAATCAAGAGTGGGACGCTTAACCAACTAGACACCAGGCATCCCCAGTTTGGTAGGTTCTTTAAAGTTAAACATAGAATTACCATAGGATCCAGTCCTAGGTATATATCCCAAATATATTTCAGTCCTAGGTATATATCCCAAAAAATTGAAAATAGGAACTCAGATACTTGTATACCACTGTTCGTTGAATCATTATTCACAATAGTCAAAAGTTGGACACAACTCACTTGTCCAACAGAAGAATGGATAAACAAAATGTGGTGTATCCACACAACAGAATATTATTCAACCATAAAAAAGAATGAAATTCTCATACAACTGGGAAGAACTTTAAAGCCATTATGCAAAGTGAAATAAGCTAGACAAAAAAGACAAATATTTTATAATTTTTCTTATAAGAAATATCCACAATAGGCAAATTCACAGAGACAAAAAGTAGATTAGATTTTATCAGAAATGGAGGGAAGGGTAAAGAGAGAGTTACTGCTTGATGGGTGGGGTTTCTGCTTGAGATGAAAAAACAAGTTTTAGAAATAGTAGTGATGGTTGCATAACACTGTGAATGTAATTAATGCCACTGAATTGCACATTTAAAAATGGTGTAAATGGCAAATTTCATTATATATAGTTTACCACCCCCCCCCCCAAATTATACTGCATCATTACCAAGAAGGGCTTCCACCAGGAATGCAGTATTGGTTTAACATATGAAAGCCAATCATTAATAGACTAGAATATAATCATCTCAGTAGACACAGAGAAGGCATTTGACATATCATTTGACATTTAAACTAACATATTCATTTAAATATCCATTAAACTATATTTGTAAACTGAATTCTGAAGTTGGTGCTTTCTAAAAACTTTTCTAAGTTAGCACATGTTTACGATAATATAAAAGCTGTCATCATCATATTGCACTGTTCTTAATGCAAGATGGCTCTATTGACAGATGAAGTATCCCTGAGGGTAAGATGCTTAAAAATATTGCATTTAATAATTAGGATTAGTGATTGGCACTATAGAAACGTACTTAGGGGCACCTGGGTGGCTCTGTCAGTTAAGCATCCCGACCCTTGGTTTCAGCTCGGGTCACGATCTCACAGTTTATGAGATGGAGGCCCACACCCAGCTTTGCACTGACAGCACGGAGCCTGATTGGGATTCTCTCTCTCCCTCTCTCTCTCTTCCCCTCCCTCCCTCCCTCCCTCTCTGTCTCTAAATAAATAAATAAATACATACATAAATACATACATACATACATACATAAATAAGAAAGAACTATACTTAAGAATACTTTAAAATTTTGTCCTTGATCTTCCCATGTTTATTTCTCTACCACAAGAAGTTTAGCTAACCTCCACATTCTCATATAGATACAAAAAATACATGAAAAAGTTTTTTTCCTTGTGATGAGAACTTGTAGGGTTTACTGTCTTAGGAACTTTAGAGCATTCTGTACAGCAGTGTTAACTATAGTTGTGTTAAAGATTACATCCTCATGACTTACTTATAACTGGAAATTTGCACCTCTGACCATCTCTGTCACATTCTCCAACCCCAACCCCTGCGTCTCTCTAGTAACTGCAACTCTGAAGTCTTTTTATAGGGTTTGGGTTTGGGTGGACTTTTTTTTTTTTTAGATTTGACATATAAGATAATATGGTATTTATCTTTTTCTGTCTGACTGATTTCACTTAACATAACGTCCTCAAGGTTCATCCAATGTTGTAACAAATAGCAAGTTTTCCATCTTTCGTATGGCTGCATAATATTCTATTGGTATTCCATAATATCACATTTTCTTTACCCATTTAACCACTGTTGGACACTTAGGTTACCTCCTGTTTGGTTTGGGCTATTATAAATAATGCTGCAATGAAATTGGAGGTGCATTTCTTTTCAAGTTAGTGCTTTCATTTTCTTTAAATAAATACCCAGACGTGGAATTGCTAGATCATACTGTCTTTCTATTTTTTATTTTTTTAAGGAACCTCCATACTGTTTTCCATGGTGGCTGCATTAATTTACATTCTATTAACAGTGCATAAGGGTTCTTTCTCCACATCCTCTCCAACACTTATTTTTTTGTGGTTCTGATAATAGTCATTCTGATAGGTGTGCAGTAATATTTCATTGTGGTTTTGATTTGCATTTCCCTGATGACTAGTGATATTGAGCACCTTTTCACATACCTGTTGCCCATCTGAATGTCTTCTTTGGAAAAATGTCTATTCAGGTCCCTTACTTGTTTTGAAATTGGATTCTTTTCTGTTGTTGAGTTGTAGGACTTCTTTATATATTTTGGGTATTATCCCCTTATGAAATCTATGGTTTGCAAATACTTTCTCCTGTTCCATAGGTTGCCTTTTAATTTTGCTTATGACTTCCTTTGCTGTGCAAAAGCTTTTTAAATATAGTCCCATTTGTTTATTTTTGTTTTTGTTGTCCTTGCTTTTGTTGTCAAATCCAAAAATCATCTCCGAGCCCCATGTCAAGGAGGTTACTGCCTATGTTTTCTTCTAGGAGTTTTATGGTCTCAGGTCTTACATGTAACTCTTTAATATATTTTGAATTAATTTTTGTGAATGGTGTCACACAGGGGTCTGGTTTCATTCTTTTACATGTGACTATCCAATTTTACCAGGACCGTTTAATGAAGAGTGTCTTTTCCCCAGTGAATATTCTTAGCTCCCTTGTCAAAATGTTTATTTCTCGGGTCTTAATTCTGTTCCACTGGCCTATGTGTCTGTTTTTAATGCCAATACCATACTGTTTTGATTACTGTAGCTTTATAATATAGCTTGGAATCAGGAAGTATGATGTCTCTTGCTTTGTTCTTCTTTTTAAGGGCTGCTTTGGATATTTGGGGTCTTTTGTGGGTCCATACAAATATTAGGATTATTTTTTCTATGTCTGTAAAAAATGCCTGTGGAATCTTGACAGGGATGACACTGGGTAGTATGGACACTTTGACAATATTAATTCCTCCAATCCATGAACACAGATTATCTTTCCATTTATTTGTATCTTCTTTGATTTCTTTCATCAACGTGTTATATTTTCAGTGTAGAGATCTTTCACCTCCTTGCCTAAATTTACTCTTAAATATTTTATTATTTTCAGTGCTATTGATATTATTGTTTCATGTCTTTTTCAGATAATTTGTCATTAGTATACAAAAACCCTGATTTTGTATGTTCATTTTGTATCCTGCAGCTTAACTGAATTTGTGGATCCCATTGAGTTTTTGATGACATTTCTTTGTATGATTTAAAAATTTTTTAAATGTTTTATTTATTCTTGAGAGACAGCATGAGCGAGGAAGGGGCAGAGAGAGAGAGAGGGGGGGACACAGAATCCGAAGCAGACTCCAGGCTCTGAGCTGTCAGCACAGAGCCTGACATGGGGCTCCAACTCACAAACTGTGAGATCATGACCTGAGCCGAAGTTGGATGCTCAACTGACTGAGCCACCCGGGAGCCCCTGTGTGATTTTTATAGTTGCTGCTCTGGGGATTGCAATTAACATACTTAACTTTCCAGTCTACTTAAAAATGTTGTAGCACTTATGGTAGAATGTCAAAAACTTTCCGCTACACAGGGCCCTTTATGTTAATGTTGTCTTACGTATCACACCTGCATACATTGAAAATCCCATCAGACCATGTTATAATTGTTGCTTTCAACTGTTTAACATTTTTTTTAAAGAACTTAGGAAAAAATGTCTTAATGCGTAGACAGTTATTACCATTTCTGTAGCTCTCTCTCTCATCCTTGAAATTCCAAGTTTCTCTTTAGTACCATCTTCCTTTCCTCTAAAGAACTTTCTGTAGCATTTTCTTTTCATGTTTATTCATTTTTTCATAGAGAGAGATAGATAGTGTGAGCAGGAGAGGGACAGACAGAGTGGGAGACACAGAATCCGAAGCAGGCTCCAGGCTCTGAGCTGTCAGCACAGAGCCCCATGTGGGGCTCAAACCCAGGAACTTGGAGATCATGACTTGAGCCAAAGTCGGATGCTCAACCGACTGAGCCACCCAGGTGCCCCTCTTTAGCATTTCTTTTAAAGTAGGTCTGCCGGTAATGAATTGTCTTCATTTTGGATCATCTGAAAATGTCTTTATTTTACCTTCATTTCTGAAGGGTATTTTCACTGGATATAGTCTGGGTTGACAGTTCTTTTCTTTAAGCACCTTAAAAATGC
Source organism: Panthera onca (assembly GCF_046562875.1). Classification (NCBI taxonomy): domain Eukaryota; kingdom Metazoa; phylum Chordata; class Mammalia; order Carnivora; family Felidae; genus Panthera; species Panthera onca. The sequence goes on along the minus strand of NC_138343.1, from coordinate 4,680,073 downwards.
TTTTCTAAAAAAAAAAAAGATTAAAAAAAATGCTTTTCTACTACCTGCTGGTTTCTGTGGTTTATGATTAGGAACCCACAGTTACTTGAATTTTCCTCTATGTTTAAAGCATTATTTTTCTCTGCCTGAATTTCTGTTTTTCCACAGGTACAGACCATCTCCTTCCCCTTCCGATCCAACCTAAGTCTGGAGGGAAACTCCATTCTTAACTTCTCAGGTAGGGATGCCTTTGTGGGTGCCATCAGGAAAAGTCTTTCCTTCTCAAATTTAGCTTAAAGATTAAGACACTTAAAACATCCATTACCTTGTCTGGGTCCTCTTCTGTGGTCACACCTTAGACTACAAGATCAGCTGAAAGGATGCCATTTATCTGCATTCAGGCCACAAGCTTTGACATGAAACATGTTTATTTAAGCCAAATAAGGAAATGCTCTGTTCTTCTCCTTCTTCTTTTTCAACTGAAGCTTCTACAATACTTCATCGCTGGCCTGGCTTTCACAACTTTCCACGGTGTCATGTGGCAAATATTGTTGCTGAGGTGATACTGTAACCAAGAATATGTAAGCAATAGAATCACCTGTTTTAATCTTCTTCAACAGACTCTCTTGGACTTAGAAATGCTTTCTCTTTGTATCTCTGAACCTAGGTCCACCGTTGTCCAAGACAGTGAGCTATGTGACAATATGGCAAAAGCATTACCACAGTCCAGTGTCTCAGTCCTCAGCTATTTCCATGTGGCGTGACAGCTGTGGATGACAGCGGGTTCTCTTCCCCACTCCTTTCTCCATTACCTTAAGGAACAGATAACCTTTAGCTGGTAGGCATAGCGGTTGTGAAACTGTTGACGTAGTTCTGTGTCAGCCGGTTAAAAGCTGCTTCTCTGAGTTCCCGAGTGTCTCCTTTGCTACCCTGAGACCTCCTGGCTCTCTCTCTCAGTTCCATCAATTAGAAGATTAAAGCTTGTGGGAGCGGAGCCTTCAGGACCTGATCCGGCATTAACTGGTGTGTGTTCTGATGGCTATCCTGGTTCTTAACTACATTGAATCTTAGCGCCATTCAAGTGAAATCTTTGTGCTATGTCTACCATAGTAGGCACTGGAAAGTTTGTTTTGGTTACATTAACTGATGGCCATGTAGCTCTATACCAAGATTGAGTGTGAGACAGAGTTATCTACTGATACCTCTATTTTCTTTAGACAACTAAAGAATTTAGGGAAAACCTGAGGGGAGTTTCTGAGGGCCATCAACTGCCAGCAGTATTGGAGATGCTCATTCCCTTGGTTCTGTGTAAGTTTCACTCGACACCGACAACCCTTCTCTGGTTCCCTAAGTCCTTCATTTGCTGTCTACCTCCGTTAATTCAACTCATGTCTATCCTCTGTCCCTCAGATTAAACATGCATCAATAGGGTTAATAGATGGGCATGTCTCCTGTGTTACCAAAGGCTCCAAAATTTCATTCCTACTTTGGCGCTGTTTCTTGTGATAAGATTGCTTTTGACATACGCATTTTTAAAAGGTGTGTATGTTTATACATGAACACATTCTTTGAATTTATATCTAGGCTTATCCAGCAATTCCAAAAGGTTTCTTATAAGGGCTATGCTCCTTCAAAGTAAGAAGTTCTTAGGGAAAAAAGTACATCTGGGTTTCTTTTTAAGTTTAAAAATGTAACTGATATAGCTGCTTAGTGGGGAAGCACAGTAACATTTCAAGTACGTGGACCTTCCTTATAGAAAACACAATTGAGGACTAAAAAAATAAACAGTATTTCTCTAGCCACAGTAATTACAGTACTTCTCAATGGGACACATCTTGATCAGAGTACATCTCAGTTCAAATACTAACTTTTCATCAAGAAACTTTATCAACATTTAAATTTCATAATACTTACAGTTGAAAGAGTATATTCCCTTGTTCAAGTTATTCCAAACATGCTTAAAAGTTTTTCAGTAAGTGAATCAAGCACCAAAAATATTTTTTCATGTAGTACTCACCTGTACGTTGATAAAACTGCTTCATCTTTCTTGGGAAGAACTGATTTGACTTTGAAGCAAAATGGATTTGTTTTCAAACTACCCAAGTTTACTGCCCAAGTTTAGTAAATTCAGTAACTCTTGGGTAAACTCATTAGTATTGACACTGAATTCAAAGAGGGTAATGCATAAGTTGAAAAGCAGTGGCAAATTATAAACAGTAACAAAGCATTGTTCAAATTTGGTTTGTAATTTTTGCAGTTTATATACTCCTGCCAATTACAAATAACATCTTCTGCATATTGATTCATGTTAGAAAATGTGTAAAATCATTATTGAATTGTATTAGAAAAAGATTTAATTTCAATATAACATTCAACCTGTATGACTAAGTCACAAATACATGTTTCCTCTCCCTGGAGCTTTAAATGTAGCTTGTTCGTATGCAGTATAATATCAGAGAAATGTTAGTCACGATGCCAGATTCTTTCTATGATTTCTGAACGTTTGGTAAGCATTCTTTTTGTTTCAGGAAAAATTTGCACTTTTTTTTTTTTTTAAGTAGGCTTCACGCTCAACGTGAGGCTTGAACTCGTGTTCAAATGTGTCCCTATTTTCCTTAAGATCTTTTCCTTAAGCTAGAAAAATACGTTAAATATATTTTAACATAGTAACTAGTTCAATCGAATTTCCAAGTACAATGAACACAAGTACCGCTGTGAAACGAGCTCTCTACGTAACATAGTCAACAAAACACATTACAACACCGTATCGGTGCATGGAAAACATAATTCCAACCCAGTCGATCCACCGACGCCAACTTCTGTAATCCTCAACTGCACTAAGGCCACTTTAAAAGTGCTCATAGCCACGCGTGGCAGGTAGTTACTATATTGGACAACTCAGCCCTAGCAGCTCCAATCGATGTCTCAAAGGACATTAATGATCTTGCAAATGTTTAGTTGAACTTTTAGGAATTCATAGGAAATTCTGGACGTTTCCTTCTTATCAAAGGGTCTATGTTTTGAGAGAAAAGAAAAAGCATTTCTCCAGCTCAGGCATCTGGTAGTAGTCAAGTCCCCAGGAAGGACAATCCGATCTAAAGACAGCGGTTAAGACGCACGAAAAACAATGTTCCTTAAATCTGAAAGCCCCCTGGGATAGATATTCCTATTTGAGAGAAAGTTTATTAAAAGTCAGCTGCTGACTCTTTCAAAGATGACCTGGTATCAAAGTGACTATAACAAGTGAATTTTGCGCAAGACCCAGTACTGACACGAATGACTATCATTCTTGCACCGTTAAACTGAAGACATTTAAATAACATTTTAACATTTAACATTAAAAACAACATTTAAATAACATTCTCAAAGAAACTCCACCAACCTCCAAAAACACAATTGAAAAACCAGACCAAGAGTTATAGTCGCCAACCATTTCGCATACCCCAGAATGAGAAGGGAGCTTCAATGTGATGGGGACACGATTGTCTACTCTGGGCCGCCGCGTGGTGAAGAGAAGACAGCTTTGGCACCAGGCGCGCCAGAGTTCACTTCTCAACTCCAGCGTTTCCAACAGCCCGGCTGTGCAAGTCCCATGCCTCTCTGAGTTGGATTCCCTATCGCAAAAATGGTGTAATAGTACCGACCCCACAGCATCCCTGGGAAGATGGATTCGAATGGCGTGGCTAAAAGTCCTAGGTTAGTTCCTGGCATGTACTCAGCCCACAGCCGTCGCCTTCACCCTTTCCAGGATCCTTTCAGAGACAATCTCTCTGAATGGATTCTAGCTGCCAAGCACGGCTTTTATTCATGCTCTGTGTTCTCAGGCAGCCTATGAAGCAAGTTCTAGACTGCTTCTCCTCACTCATTCCCATTCCGTGTTGATTCCCAGCTAAACAACTCATCCAGCATACATTAACTTAGGCATAAAAATGTGGTACCAAACGTCCAGCCATACTTGTCTGATGGGTGAGATTCCACAAAATACCCAGCAAAGGGGCAATAGATTCGGGGTTGTAGGTCCTTCACCAGCCGGGCCTTGTAGTTCAAGAGCTTCTTCCTCTCTGCTTTAATGAATTGGGCTTTCCATTCCTCTGCAATGACAGGGCTTGGGTTAGAATCTCCCCAGTTCAGAAATTACAGAAAAACAGAAGTTCTGGTAACTATTTCCGGAGATAAAATTGATAGACTAACACGGAACAGAACAAAGCTCTGTGTCATGACTGAAAAGTGCTCTCTGCCCCCAAACGCTTTACTTTGAAAATTTCAATTTATTACTAGGAAAATGTTACCAAACCGGCCAAAGACACTGAACTCTCTCCTTATCTATGGCAACTCACTGGGACCCTAGCTGAAGACAAAGGGCAGCACGCATGGCTGTCCTTTGTGTGCATGCGCATTCTAAGGGTGCTGTAATTCCTGTACGCGTTAACCCTTTTCTAACATGGACATGACTTTATCATTTTGGTAGATTATAAAAGCAGCGTGTGTCCCTCATACTCCGGCAGGTGCACAGCGGTTGACAGCATGAATGCTGGAGTCAGTTAAGACTGAGGATGAAAACGCAGCTCCCCCAGGTGCATTAAGTCTATTCCCTCTTCTGCGAGTGGGTCGTCACCCCTACCCCACAGGTTGTTTCTCTGTTCACTCGCTCACTCACCCATCCAATTTTTTTAATGAGAACCTACTGCGTGCCAGACAGTTCTAGGTGCTGAGAGTCCAGTGGTGAAAAGATAAAGCAGGCCCCTGCTCTCATGGAGTATTTATTCTAGTGAGAGAAGCAAATAATGAACAAGGACATAAATAAGGTCATTTCAAAGGGCGATGAGCTAGGAAGAAAGTAAACCAGGACAAGGGGCAGAGTGGCTGGGGTAGAGGGGCATTGTCAGACAGAGCCGTTGGCAAAGGTGACATTGGAGTCATAAAACCCAGACACAGACATAGAAGGCGCTGACCACGTGATCAGGGGCAAAAGAACTCCAGGGGGTCGAAAGGGCAAATACAAAGGCCCAGGGCAGGAACGCACTTGGTGTATCGAGACTGGGGAATGAATGACAGGTCGGTGTGGACTGATCTATAGCAAGCAACGGGAGACAGGCAGGAAAGGAAGCGGGGGAATCAGGCAGGGCCAGAGCATGCAGGGCACCGCATCAGGGAGTTGTTCCTATTGTTATCACTACTGAATTTGATAAACACAGATAAGGACACAGAGAAATGAGTTACCCAGAACCCAGCCGTACCAGCACTCGTATACTCCAGACCTTTTTAGAAATGGGTGCATGTATTCATTCACATACACATACACATGTTCACACAGGAATGGGATCATTCTAGCTAACCTTTAATGGGCATATTTTGCCTCCCCAGTTAACTCCCTAAGACAGGCACCTTCCTCTCTCACGCGGTTTTGCACCCTGGTGGGCAATGAATACAGACCTATAGAAGAAAGGAAGGAACCGAACAGAAGCTTGCTTCAGACTGCAAGTAATATTTCTGCCGCATTGCTAGAGATCATGTACCAAATGTTAATTTACTAAGTAGACATATATTGCACACTTACAGCGTCAGCATTGAGGATACCACTTACACACTTTCTCCCATCCCAACCCAGTACCACCCCTAGACTCAGAGCAGAAGAGGCCTTGCCTTGGACCCTACGCTTTTCTCCCCCTAGGTTTGAGACAGAGTTGACATATAACATTGTAGACGTTTAAGGTATGCAACGTGAGGATCTGATACGCGTCTGTATTGCAAAATGATGATCACAAGGAGGTTAGTTAACACCTCCATCACCTCACATAATTACCATTTTGTGTGTTCGGTGAAAACCTTTGGGACCTTTTCTCCCAGCAACTCTTCAGTGTATAAAACAACACTGTTAACTATCATCACCACGCCGCACGCTACATCCTCAGAATTCACTCCTCTTATAACTGGAAGTGTGGCCCTTTGACCGACATCTCCCCATGGCCCCTGCTCCCTAACCCCCGCAGCGTCACCTGTAGTGACGGCACTCCTCCCGTGTATGAGCGTTCCGTGGGGCCTAGGGGACACGCCTATGTCAAGTGGCACACACTCTGCTCTGAACTACCTTCCAAGAACATTGAAGTCTGGATTACCAATGTTGGACCTTTCCTGCTCGGCTCTATGGTCTACACCATGAATCAAAATGATCCAAATGATATTTTTTCTTGACTATTCCTCAGATGTACCCTAATAGCCTTAATGTTTCTTTCATGCTCCATCATCATATTTCGAGCTGGAAACGTTAGTTTGTCTGTCTGTGCTTTGCAAATCTGGTTTCCCAGTAAGACTGTAAACTTCTTGTGGGGAGTTTAACCATATCTTAATTATCTTTGTGTTTATTCTCACAGCATTTAACAAAGCACCATGCCTCTCTTTGGCATCGCTCTGATATAAAATATTACCGGTAAATTTTCCACCACTGAAAGTCATTGGAAAGCCTGATGCTCCTCCAGCAAAATCACTCATCATTAGAGCAACCTTCTCAGGCAACCTCCCCCCATTGGGTCTGGTGCAGTCCACTGTATTAAGTATCTTATGACCTGTGGAAAAATAAAGTGGGATGGGTTTTCAGGGTGAAATCTTGAACATCATACAGTTTGAATTCCCAAGCCAACGAAGTCTCGCATGTATGTCTGTTTAATGTGACTCATTTGATCAGAGAAGAATTACTTCTATCCAAGGAAAAAGGTGAGGAAGATTTGAAAACCTAAAATCTTCAACAGCATTTTTGTTTTTAAGTTTCAAGCGAATAAATTCATCCTATTTGATTTTATTTGGTGGGTTCTGGATGTCCCATGAGGACAATTAGCTTGATTTCACTCCAGGATCACAGACAGATTACTTCCTCAGTCAATTATCTCTAGATGTTGAGCCCAAAGAAGGCAGAGGAAGCGTGACGGGATCAACAGAAATCTCAACCTTCCACAAATTCCATTCAATGATTGTTAGGGCAGTAAAGCCATCTTCCCACATGAAAGGCAGAAGTGCATGATTAGATTACATGATAATATTTCAACAGATAATAAGACATTTATCAGAATGGCTAAAATAAAAAACACAAGAGGGGTGCCTGGCTGGCTCAGTTGGAGAAGCATGTGGCTCATGATCTTGGTGTTATGAGTTCAAGCCCCATGCCAAGTGTAGAGATTATAAACTTATAACATGTAAGTTTATATAAATGAATAAACTTAAACACACACACACACACACACACACACACACACACACACTTACACACGAAACCATAAGTGTTGGCGAGGATTTGGAGAAAGGGGAACCCTCCTGTGCTGTTGGTGGGAATGCAAACTAGTGTAGCCATTGTGAAAAACAGTACAAGGGCTCCTTAAAAAGCTAAAAATAGAATTACTTTATTATCCAGTAACAGCACTACTGGGTATGTACCCCCAAAATACAAAAAGACACTAATTCAAAGGGATACATGCACCCCTATGTTTATTGCAGCATTATCTGCAATAGCCAAACTATGGAAGCAGCCCAAATGTCCATCGACTCATGAATGTATAACATACAGTGGAATATTATTCAGCCATAAAAAAAGAATGAAATCTTGCCATTTGCAATGATGGATGCAGCTAGAGAGTATAATGCTAGGCAAAATAAGTCAATCAGAGAAAGACAAATACCATATGACTTAACTCATATGTGGAATTTAAGAAACAGAACAAATGAGCAAAGGAGAAGAGAGAGAGAGAGAAACCAAGAAACAGACTCTTAACTACAGAGAACAAACCTGGTTACCGGAGGGGAGATGGGTGGGAGGATGGGTGAAATGGGTGATGGGAATTAAGGAGCGCACCTGTGTTGAGTATAGGGTGATGTATGGAAGTGTTGAATCACTAAATTCTGCGCCTGAAGCTAATAAAACACTGTATATTAACTGCACTGGAATTAAAATCTCAAAACGTAAGACATTCAATAAAGGCAGTTTGAAGAAATTACTATATGCAATATACAGAATATCTGTTGCCTTCTGAAAAAGCTTTGCACCTCTCACTACATAGACAACATTACTGGTAATACGTTCTTTGGAAAGATTATCTGAGCGATAGCACACTGTTCTAAGGCAAGGACAGAATACATTTTATTCCATGGGAAATGAAGATAGCAGAAGATGGTTATCACTCGTCCTTCCAGGAGCATTTTTCTCTTTCGTTATTGATGAGGGCAAGAAAGTACCTTTATACTCCACAATAATGCAAGTGTCCATCTCAGGATGAACGCCATCCATCAAGATCATGAACCGAAGATTTTTGTCTACCTGGAATTTAACAATAAAAGCAACAACTGTGTATGCCAGTTTGGCTTCTAATTCAGTATTCGAGAAAGCTGTCACCTCCTCTGGAAAGAAATCTCCTTCGTCCAAAACTAGATTATTATCCTGTACTATGGAGTTACACCATTGGTAAATGGGGGAAAAAATGTCTTAGCTCAAATAAAGGTGGTATTTACAGAATGCTATGCACAGACAAAAATCGGCTATTGTTTCTTTAATCTTCAAGTGACCTCCTCACCTCAAATTCAACCCAGAAAGCATAACCGGGAAGTATAGAAAAAAACGCAGATATCTGACCTGCTGCCATATTCCGAATGGCACTATATTGATATTGGTCAACTGGACACCGCTCTGATTCAGATTCCAAAATACAGGTCTTTCCGTGTTTCCAACATAAATGGGAATATCCGGTCTTCTCCCAGCCAGCTCCTTCAGTGTGGGGTAACTAGGATCAGAAGGATGGAAAGGTTGAAAGGTGACAGAACAAGATCACCTAGTAGAAGAGACAGTTTACTCCTTATACCAACACGTTGATCAAGAAGAAACTGAGGGGCGCCTGGGTGGCTCGGTCGGTTAAGCTCCTGACTTCAGCTCAGGTCATGATCTCACGGTTCGTGAGTTCGAGCCTCATGTCGGGCTCTGTGCTGACACCTCAGAGCCTGGAGCCTGCTTCCGATTCTGTGTCTTCCTTTATCTCTGCCTTTCCCCTGCTCATGCTCTGTCTCTGTCTCTCAGAAATAAACATTTTAAAAAAAATTTTTTAAAAAGAAATTGAAAACACAGACTCTCATCAGAGTCCAAAAGAAGGGCTTTTTTCCCTCAAAGCTGAGTATAAAGGTGAGGGGCATTTCCTACAAGATTCCATTTTCCTGGTCAGAACAGACCATACCCCATGGCACGTGTATCAACCAGGCGGGCAAATTCTATCTGCTACATGAATGCTGTGGGTAGTTCTAAGTGAAGGTAGAAGGTGGAAAAAGTCATGCTGAAGAGGTTGCTGGTAGGGGAAGACCTCTGTGATTTTCTTTTTTTTCTCATTCCCCACGTGGCAGCTCCCAGTAAGAGAAAGGCCTGGGCCACAAGACAAGGAGACCCTGGGGCAGTTTTTCAACTTTCAAAGGTTGTTAGCCACACCTCAGTATATAGAACAAGTTCTTTGTCCTCACAGGGAGTCCGTTTCCAGTTGGACAAGAGAGTCAAATTTAGAGTAGAGGAAAACGACATTCAACATTGGTGGTAATCCCGACTCAGTGCACCACGAACCGTCCAAGTAGCTTTCAAACACCTACATAGATTAAGTCAAGTTTCATTTACTGAGCAATCATTATATTAAAAAAAATTCTGTGGGGTGTGGCAGAAACACGAATAATAAACAAATAAGTGGCAAGGTATCTACATGTCAAACACGGTGTCAGGCACTTTCACATGGTAGTTTAATGCTTACCAAAAACCCTCTGAATTTTTCGTTTGTTTTGATAAGCGAGGAAACACAGCCAGACATACTCAACTAAGAAACAGCAAACTGGTATTCAAGTTCACATTTTCAGATTCTAGGCCTAGCTCTTCCTCTAATGGAAGGCAATCCGAGACTCTAATGAATGTACTGTCTGGTTTAAGAATCACCCTTGTACGGGGGTGCCTGGGTGGCTCAGTCGATTAAGCGTCCGACTTTGGCTCAGGCCATGATCTCACAGTTCCTGAGTTCGAGTCCCGTTGGGCTCCATGCTGACAGCTTGGAGCCTGGAGCCTGCTTCGGATTCTGTGTCTCCTTCTCTCTCTGCCCCTCTCCAACTTGTGCTCTCTCTCTCAAAAACAAATACCAAAAAAAATTTTTTTTTTTTTAATTACCCTTGTACAGAGTACAATGTCAGGGGAAATAGGTTATTTAATCACAGGAAAAGCAGAAGCAAAATCTGCATAACTGTACTAATATTTAAGTTCCAGCACTGTGTTAAAAGATAGTCAAAAAAGCAGAATCCGTGGGTGGGGGAAATCAGAAAATTTTCTTCCTTAAAAACAAAGGATTTGAAAAGTGAAAGATTCTTTGTGCCTTCAATCTTTGGGTTCAGCACCCAAATCTTCTATTTTAAAGGACTTTGGGGGTTAGGACAAATTAGTCTAAAATGGATGTTTTATTGTTTTCTGATTTTTTTTGATTGTTCACAATTCTTAGTGGCATCCATTAATAATATGATCTATTACAATACTCCCTACCTTTACACAATGAAATCACATTTCTTTGACTAAAGACTACTCTCTAAAGTGCACTGGCCTTTTCCCCTTGTTTCTGTTTTTAGCTCAAATAAAAATTATATTTACGGAACGGTATGTACAGACAAAATAAGTCATTGTTTCTTTAATCTGGAAGTGACTTCCTCACCTAAAATTTAACCTGGAAAACGTAACTGGATAGTGTAGAAAAAACCCACAGGTATCTGACCTAGTGCCATATTCCTAATGACACTATATTGATAGACATCAGGAGATTTTATTCAGCAAGTAAAGGTGAGACAAAAAATGGGAGAAAACGGCCCCCATGTTTATGAGTTGACTAGGCGAGGGGCGCCTGGGTGGCTCAGTCGATTGAGCGACCGACTTCAGCTCAGGTCACGATCTCACGGTTTTTGAGTTCGAGCCCCGCATCGGACTCTGTGCTGACGCCTCGGAGCCTGGAGCCTGCTTCGGATTCTGTGTCTCCCTCTCTCTCTGCCCCTCCCCCGCTCGTGCTCTGTCTCTCTCTGTCTCAGAAATAAATGAACATTAAAAAAAAATTATGAGCTGACTAGGCGAGAGTCAAAATGGAAGGGGTTATCAAGGAACCAGCCTTCGCGGAGTGACCCCGACGAGCTTCAGTAACTCTTCGGCGATCACCTGCCTGCAGTAGACCTCATGGCCATACATGCTGTGACACTCTAGATGAGAACTGGTGTCATAACGCCTGACAAGTTCACCTACACAAGCCCCTGAAATGAAAACTAAATTGCTTTTTAGGACTGTGGTTGGGGCACAGCTGGACGACATGACATGAAAACTTCTCCCCTCCCTCAAATTCCGTGTGCTCCACACCCTGAATAAACCGCCAACCAGGTTTTAGGAAGGCCAAGTGCGCCTTGGAATGGGCACTGGGCAGCCATCACCTCATGTAGGTAACCCTGCTCTTTCTGGAGAGGCCACACAAAAGAACTCGCACGCAGCACGGCAGTTACACGGTGCGTGAACCCAGGGCTCTCAGAAACTCGGAGGTGTGCGGCCGCAGCTTCCGCACATGGTGTGGGACAAAGGCGCCATGCAGTGGACACGGAGATTTTTCATCACCGCACCCGCATACTGGGTTGTCACCAGTTCGTAAGTGACCGGCAGGTAACTTGTTATTCAGCCAGTTAATTACATTTATAAAGCATTTCCTGAAAGAACTAAATAAATAACTGAGCGCATATTCATGTCTTAGAGTAGAAAATCCAGGGGCCGGTCAACCAGCAAACAACATATCGTCCCTAACCATGGACGTTTCTACCAAAGCGTGTCCTGCACGTGAACTTTGTCACGGAGGTTCGCAGGAGAAAAAAGGCTGAAGTTGCTTCATTTTATAACATTGTGGGCACTGCTGCGTGTTTAGATGGGCGACCCAGCAGCAGTGATACAAACTTCAAAACAAGGAAGAACAAAAATGACCCTGTAATTAACCAAGAGATTGGGACCATGTCCTTCCCTCTTTCCTAAATAGTTCGTTTGCAAATGTGTGTGGCCTTATAAGCGACAATTCTCTTCCTTTTTGATTTCCTGGGGGAGGGGAGTTTCAGTTCCCATTTTCAGTGTGATGCTGCTCTGGTTTCAATGAAGTGTTGGATCGGGTTGACTCGGGGGCAAAAAGCCGGGAGCTCGGGGTTATCGGGGCGCTACAAATCAGGAGGTGGCCAACCGCAGCAACCTGTTCCCGCAAGCTAAGAATGGTTTTGACCTTTTGAAAATAGCCGAAGGGATCATCCCAAGGACAATGATGCTTTGTGACACATGAAAACTGCATGATATTCGCATGTCCTTGTCTATGAATGGGATTTCATTGGAACCACAGCCACAGCCACAGAGGTGAGCAGATGCGACCGGGACCACACGGCTCGTACAGCCGAAACCATCGACACTCTGGCCCGTACAGAAAGTGTGTGCCGACTCCTGCTATAAATGTTGAACTGAAAAAGGAAGTCAGCTTTGGTGATCCTTCGATGCAGACTTCTACCAAGTGGCCCGAGAGGGGGTTAGTGAGAAGCAGAGAGGGTTGTCAGCGCCCCCCTCCCCTCCCCTCCCCTCCCCTCCCCTCCCCTCCCCACCACGGCGCCTTCCTCACTCCCGGAAGTATGAAGTGTGCACGTGCTGCTAAAATCAGGCCACGCCAATGTCGGCATTCACCTGACCCGAGTCCGCTTTTTCTCATCCCAGCTGCACCTACCTCCAAAATTGCAAAAGCACCTGAAACCGCGCTAGGCCTTTACCGCCGCACTCGCTCCCTTCATTACCTCAGGTGGTCTGAGTGCATGTGACTGATGTAAATCAGGTCTGCCTGGCACAGCCTCTCCAGCCAATCAGACGGAGGCTCGTGCAGCAGCCACCAGCCTCGGGCGAACGCAGGACCCGTTAACCAGGGGTCAAACACCATCCTCTTGTCTCCCAGCTTGAGGTCCATGCAGGCGTGGGTGAGGTACGTGATCTGTTGGAAGACAGTGAGATTCAGGTGGTGGAACCCTTCCCGGCCAGCAACAGGGAGCCGAAAGGTCTGTGCCGCTTGGCCGACACCCCTTGGCCGGAGAACCCTGTCCCGAGCGTGAACAGGACAGAGGACCCAAGGGAGACTCAGCAAGAGGCTTCAGATGGAATATAGCTCGCAGTGACCGGTCGCTGCTTCGTTAGAATAGAAACTCTCCCGGTTGGTTTTAGGTGGCAAAGCAACTGACCTACCTAGTTTTACTCTATTTAAATTAGCTCCTAAGTGCTCACTTATCATCAGCGCCGCAGACTGCCCTCTGTGCCGAGTTCTTCAGGGCACAATTTACAAGGAAAGGCAGTTAGAGAGGTGATGCGACAGACACTTGGGGATTTACATGCCAGAGTGAGGTTGGGTGGGTGGCTTGCCATGCGGCTTGCAAGAATTCCTCTTCTAAATCACCTGCTACCACACTCAAGCTGTCGAGGTCTTCTGAGAACAGCTACAAACAATGACAGAGAAACAGGCATTGACTGGAGGATTCCAGCTCAATTCCTCAGTCCTTTCCCAGGGTCCGGCACATCCACGGCAAATAGGAAGTACACCCAGAAGCAGAGAGAAGGTGTGGAAAGCCAGCGCGGGGCGGGAGGGGAGGCAAGCGATCACATTCCATCTTACTGGGCCTACTCTCGACAGGTTTCCCTTTCCCTCAAATATGTACACGCTTCCCAAATATTCCAGAAAAACAAATGTTTGATTACCTCTCCCAAACTGTCAAAGTGTTTCCTCTGGAGGAAACTCTCTTTTAAAGCTAGGAGAGTACACAGGAAGGTTCGTAAAAGGGAAAAATACAGAAATCTGCAGCTGGCCATCTTATCCGACAGCAATCTGGCATCGGAGGTAACTTCCGAACTTTCTCCAATAGTTTGGCATGACTCTCCTTTGGAACTTCGTTTGCTCATGGGTTTTTGTTGTTGTTGTTTCGTTGGGTTTTTTTCTGAATATATTTCCTTGCGATTCCTATCAAGTTGTGGAGGTTCCTAAAAACATTTGCTCAAGAGTTCAGAAGAACTTTATTTCATGTCCTAAATAGCTCCCTCAGAATATTCGAGGTAATATAGGATGTAAATATATATATATATATATATATATATATATATATATATATATACACATACACATACATATTTATATATTTTAGTTTTATTATATATATGTGTATATATATACATATATAATACACACACACATAAATGGACATCTTAGTTTTATTTTTGTTCTTAAGAACATAACAATTTTAATGTTTCCTTACCTGCACTTCTCCAAACGCCAAATGTTCAGGAGATCTGGGTTCTGAATCCCAGGGATTGGGAGGATTCAGTTCTAGAAGTAAAAGTCCATTTTCTTCATCCATTTCAACAACTGGAACCAAAAGGGAAGAGACACGTATTCACAACAAACACGACTGTACAAAACAATCGCTCAAATAGAAATGCGTGGCCTGGGTACACAGAGTACCAAACATCAAAGGGAAATCAAAACAAGACACAACAGTCATTTGTGTCAAACAATATCTGCCCAGACAAGGGCTGGAGACAGACAACGCCAATTCATTGCCTCGTTCGTATTGCACTTAAGGGACTCATGAGACCTCAGTTGAGTCACAGAAATGCACACAAACAACTTCATTACAATTAAATGAATGAATGATACAGATGAGTTCAAGGTGCCATGGGAATGTGCAAGAGGGAGGACCTAATCTGGTTGTTAAGACTCAAAGCAGATTTCAAATAGGAAATCGTGCTCCAGCTAGACTTGAGAGATTGGGTACTTGGTGTAGACAAAAGAAATAGGATTATGTGAAGGAAAAGGGGTGACTGAACAGCACACACAAAGGCGTGGAGGAGGGGTGAGCTTGATATTCACAAAGGGACTGGCGGTTTATGCCCCAGGAACACAGTGTCTGAGGCAGGCAGGATGGACAGGAAGGCCAGGGTACATCATCGAGGACCCTAGACAGCATGCTAAGGAGGAATTTGGATTTTATTATGTGGCAGCAATGAGAGGTCAATGACGAATTTTAAGCCATTGTGGCACACCCTACCGGTGACCTACACCCTTCTTTCTTACTGTTGGCATCCTAATTTTTTTTTTTTTTAGGAGTGGTGATATGCCCATCTAAAGATCATGATTTCCCAGGGCCCCTTGCAATTATGAGTGGCCATTGACATAATGCTACGTACGCTGTCTATAGCTCTGGCCAGTGCGATGTGAGTAGAAGTCCCCAAGTGGGCTTCCGGAAACACTTTGATTTTCCTGACAAAGAGGGACAAAGTCAAAGGAAGCACGCTAGTTGCCCTTCATCTTTCCCTTCTCTTGTTTGGAAAGTGGTTGCTTCACCTGAGGGAACAGGAGCCATCTTGGGATGCTGAGGGAAAGAGCCAGACCCTAAGGATGGCAGAGTAGGAAGACAGAAGGAACTTAGCTCCTTGACAAACTTCTGAAACGGCCATGATACCCAGGACTGTCTGCTTTCCAGCTTCTTGCGGAATAAGGAAAACAACCCCCGGTGTGACCAGGCCACTCTGACTTGGGTTTTCTGTTACAACAGCTGAAAGCAATACCTAACCGCTATGGCAAGGGAGTATTAATATCAGAACTCAATTTTAGAGAGGCCACACTGTGAGACACATGGGGAGAATCCACCGGAGGAAGGGAGGACTATATCTGAGGGTCCTCACCGTGGTCTCGGAGGCCAGTGGCAAACTGCTGACGGGCATGGTCTCCGAAGACAGATGGTCTTGTTTGGTTGGAACCCTCACTCTCCCCACTTGTTAGCTTCATAGCTGGGTGACCTCGAGCAAGTTCACTTGACTACTCCATTCTTCAGTGTTTTCCTTGTCAACCCTAGCTGCCTCCAAGGACGGAGGCATCCCAACAAATGGTAGCAAGTATATTAATTGCTAAATGAAAGCAAATGAGGTCCAAGACCAATGCGGTCCCTGTGGAAATGGTGACACTGCTCTCTCCTCAAAGTCAAGCATTTTCCCCACTTTCTTCAAAGTATACAGAAAAAAAAAATCTTTTCCACACCTTCCAAATGAATATTAATTACACTCACTTTAAGACACCTGCTTATGGAAAAAACTGAGGCGAAAATTACCCATAAAATGAAAAAGGATACATTTTAGGATTTTCCTCAGGGGTGTGAACAAAGACTTAGACATGCTGTCCAACTTCAATTTTCAAGGTCATCCCGAGTGACCATAATAAAGAGGAAGTTGGAAACCTAAAGAATTACCTCCCCAAAGTCTGTTTTTCTCACTCATGGCTTTATCCTCATGGCCAGGTACTGGTAGTCTCCCTCCCTGCCCCTGACAGACTGATGTCTTGTGTAGATGGTCTCCCTGGAAGGCTCTCCCAGTATCAGCACTGCCCACACCTGGCTTCGTTGGGGCTCACCTGTCACCTTATCAGAGAAGCCTTTCTGACCACTCTATCTCAAAGAGCACTCTCCAACCCCCTACCTCTCATTATTTTTCTTCCTACTCCTTGGCGTCACTGCACATACTCTTATCTTGTTTGCTTCTGGCCTGCCTCCCCTACAAGATTACTGACTCCACGAGAGCTGGAGTTTGTTCTCTGCGATACCAGTAGCGTGCCAGGAACAATGCCTGACTCATGACAGGCATTCCTTAAATACCTGTTGAGTAAACTGTTTAGTTAATGGTCTTAATCGCATGTCTCCCAAGACTCTCTTGAGGCTACACAACTTTCTCTCAACCTAGGCACTGCTCCTGCCCAGACGTGGCACCTCAAATTGGGAACCTGAAATATAGAATTATCTCAAGATAAGCCAAAGATAAAATTTACTATTTCTTCATTTTTATTTTTATTTGTATTTTGAGGGAGAGAGGGAGAGAGAATGAGTGGGGGGGGGGGGGCAGAGGGAGAGGGAGATAGAGAATCCCAAGCAGGCTCTGCACCATCAGTGCGGAGCACAGTGCGGGGCTTGAACTCACGACTGTGAGATCATGACCTGAGCCGACATCAAGAGTCAGACGCTCAACGGACTGAGCCACCCAGGCACCTGTGCTGCTTCTTCATTTTTAAAAGAGCACTTTAGAAACCAGAAACATGAAGGCACCAGATGGCTTCCGTTCATCCTTATAGACTCCTCTTCTCTACCTTTCTTCTCCCTCATCCACCTGCTCTCCACCTCAGGAAGCTGACTTATTTGGATCACTCGCCTTCCAGATGAGTTTGGCCACTGCCAAGCCCCAGGATGAGACAGTGACAGGACTCAGTGAGGTTGGGTTTTTTATTCCTCTGGCTCCTTCCCAGTAAGGTGATTTTGTTGCAGACATGGTTGGTGGTCTGCACAAAATCTGTTCCCTCCTTCTTCCTATTAGCATCCTAATTTTCCTTAGGAGTGATGCTATGCCTATCTAAAAATCATGATTTCCCATGCCCCCGTTGCAATTATGAGTGGCCACAGACATAGCTCTGGGCATTGACAGAGGTCGCTGCTCCTCTCTTGCCAGTCAATCCTTTATGACTCTCTCCTCTTCCAGATTCTGGAAACTGCTCCCTTCCTCATCCCTTTGGGCCTAAAGACGGATAACTTGGTTGCTATCAATGCTAGGTTACTCCACTTTCTCTGTGTCTCTCCCACATCCACAACTTACAAAGAAAGTCCTTTGTGAATACACTCTCATCAAATTATCCTAATTTGGGGATGGCACTGGTTTTCCTTTTGTGAGTCTAACTAATACAATAATTAAAAACGGCTACATTGAGGGGTGCCTGGGTGGCTCAGTCAGTTAAGCATCTGACTTATGATTATGGCTCGGGTTATGATCTCACGGGATCATGGGATCTTGTGGGATCAAGCTCCACATCGGTCTCTGCACCGACAGCATGGAACCTGCTTGGGATTCTCTCTTTCCCTCTCTCTCTGCCCCTCCCCTGCTTCCACACTCTTTATCTCTGTCCAAATAAATAAATAAACATAAAAAAATCAGCTATGCTGAAACCCCAAATTCAGAGGAGTGATTGCCTCTGGGGGATGGGGGTACATGTGATCTGACCAAGGAAAGGTATATACAGGTCTTCTGTTGGTAATGTTCTGGGTCTTATGCTGGATGTTGGGCACATGGGTGTCCACTCTATTATTTTCATACCTTTAAAATACATGGGTGTCCACTCTATTATTTTCATACCTTTAAAATACTGCTTAAGAATTTAAT
This sequence comes from Panthera onca, assembly GCF_046562875.1. NCBI lineage: Eukaryota > Metazoa > Chordata > Mammalia > Carnivora > Felidae > Panthera > Panthera onca. The sequence continues at coordinate 4,661,832 of NC_138343.1, read as the reverse complement.
GAAAGACTATTAATATCTTAATAATAATCAATTTATTTAATAGTGAAAGACAACTGGCTTTCTTAATAAAATCAGGAATGCACAAAGGATGCCTGAGAGCACCATTATGATTATACTATGTTCATGAAAATGTGCGTGGTATAATAAAGGTACATCTTATTATTATTTCCAGGTTATGTGATTGCTGGAAGATGGTGTCATGAAATAAAGAGAATGGTGGAATCCCGACTCTGCTGCTTATTGTCAGTATGGTAGGCTTCCTTCCTGATCTGTACAATACAAATGCGATACACCTGTCATACAGTTGTGGGGATTAAATGAGATCATAGGTCCCAATGTGTCTAGCATTATGCCTGGCACAGAGAAGGCATCTTATGAATAACAGTATTATCATGATAATTAATGTACCTTCAAGGAATGAAGAGTTAAAACGAGAGCTCAGCACTGGACAAACAAAACGTATTAGCAAATATCAGGTAGAAAATACCACAGTATTATGAGAGTCTCTCAGAAAACCGCATTGATACCCACTCTGAAGGATTCTCCTTCAGAATGTTTCCCCCCAAGAGAAACAGAAGAAACTAAAAGTCTACAACCCTTAACTATGATCCCAAAGCAAGTGCTGTAAGGGTCTCTCTGCCTCTTGCACAAAGACAGATTGCATATGGGCTCCGAAAGAAGATGTCCACACCTGCCAACCCCTTCATCTATCAGTGGGGCGGTGGTATCCTCTTTCTGACTCCACAAACTGATAAAAACTAGGTCACTTGGGTTATAACTTAATACTTCTCCAGAAGAACAAACAAATGGAATTCACTAAAATCTTTTTAAAAGGAAGAATAATGAAGAATTAAAACAAAAACATATTAGAAAAGTATAATAATTAAATCATTGACATAAGAACAGCCAAGAAGAGGCTCTTAATTAAGTGTTTAATATATTTAAAAGGAAGGATCATAAACTGGAGGGAGACAGAGGGTTATCTAACAAAGGGTGTTGTGACAATTGGTTAGCTAAGTATTCCAATCGATTAAAGACACAGAGGAAAGCAATCAAGCGGTGAGAAAGTATGATAGAGTATCAGAGGGAGGGCTGTAAAGTTTAACAGCAATGGGAACAATTCCGGTGGAAAATCTGAATAGACAGAAGTGTGGAATGAACAAGTTCTAACACCAAAGAAAATTAGCAAACACATTTGGAAAATACCGTATCTGAGAGACAAATGCAATTTAAGACAATGATGCTACTTTTGCCTCCAATGAGAAAAGTCAGAAAGACTAAGAAAACCCTGGGCTGTTCAGGTATGAGGAGAAAAGGCATCTGGTTGGCAGGAACAAAAACTGGTCCATTCCAAAAAGTTGATGGACGTGCGACGCATATTCAAGAATGGATGGAAAGAGGATGGACCCATTCATTAGTCAGGATCTCAAGTGAAGAGAAACGTGTTAATCATACTTTTTATTTCCTGATACATTCATTATATTTGGTCTAGATAAAGCTCCGCTCTTATTTATTTATTCCCTGATTCTCTATTTCCCACTCTCATTGCCCTTTCCTTTTCTACAGGCCACTATTTGAGCATTGAAGCGAAAGTTCATTCTATTGTTTGTATGCATCCTTAATTTATATAAATGGCATTGGGTCTCCAGTCTCTTTCTCACTCAGCACCATGTTTTTAGGATTCATTCATGTTGCCACGTGTACAACTAGTCCACTTTTCTAATTGCAGTTTGATATTCCATGGTCCACCACATTTTAGCAATTCCCTTTCCAGATGGTTGACCCCTAGACTCTCACACAATGAGATTTCCTTATAGAAATAAGAATGGGATTGATGGCTGGTAGTGTATTCAGAAACCTCCATGGGCTAATCAGAGTCACATTACTCTCCAGAATGGCTACACCAGCCACACGCCCCCCAATGTATGGATTTCTACCTCCCTGTGTCTCTGACCTTTGACGTCATCTTGGTTTTAACTTTTTAACAGTCAAAAGATGTAAAGTAACACCTCATTGCTTTATTTTGTAGCTTTCTGATAATGAGTTTGAGTAAATCTTCACATGCTTAGTAGGCTTACTGGGAATTCTTCTTCTGTAAAATGCTAGTTCATATCCTTTCTTCACTTTGTATTGGGTTTTCTATCTTTGTCTTTGTCAATTTCCTCCTCTTTGCTTGATAATATTCCCTTATTGGTTATAAATATTGCAAAATAATCTCCCAAATTGTTATATGTCTTTTAACTTTGTCCATGGGGTCCTTCATTCAGCAGAAATAGTTAACATTTCAGTGGATAACATCAGATTCCCCAATTTTTTTCCCTTTAAGACACACTTTTGAAGTGTTGTTTGAAGAGTCAGAAAGTGCCCAAAATCTCTAGGGCACCACATTTCTTCTGTCACTTTTATAATGTTATCTTTTTCATTTAGGCTATTAGGCTATGTAAAGCCTATCTTTATGCTGAGGTGTATGAGATCTTAGACACAGGTAAATATGTATATATACATATATGAATGTTAGCCAGACCCTTTTGCCAGTCAATAATTCAACTATCTTATGGAAATGACTCTAAATACAAGAAGGTGCTCTGAAACACAAACATCATAGTTTTATTTTATTTATTTTTATTTTTGTCTATTTGTGTTTTTTAAGTTTTTATTTTAATTCCAGTTGGTTAACATACAGCGTCATATTAGTTTCAGGTGTATAATATAGTGATTCAACACTCTCATGCATCACCCAGCGCTCATCACAAGCGCCCTCCTTAATCCCCATCACCTGTTTCACCCCTTCCTCCCACCCACCTCCCTTCTGGCAACCATCAGTTGGTTCTCTATAATTAAGTCTGTTTCTTGATTTGTTTCTCTCTTTCTCTCTTATTTCTTCTCCTTTGCTCATTTCTCTTGTTTCTTAAATGCCACATATGAGTAAAATCATATGGCATTTGTCTTTCTCTGACTGACTTATTTTGCTTAGCATTATACTCTCTAGCTGCATCCACGGTGTTGTAAATGGAAAGACTTCATTCTCTTTATGCTAAATAATATTCATGTATGCAGATATATGCTACCTCTTCTTTATTCATTCATCAATCGGTGGACACTTGGGCTGCTTCCTTATTTGGCTACTGTCAATAATGCCGCTATAAACACAGGGGTGTATGTATCCTTTTGGATCAGTGTTTTTGTATTCTTTCGGTAGATACCCAGGAGTGTGACTGCTGGATCATAGAATACTTCTATTTTTAACTTTTTGAAGACCCTCCATACTGTTCTCCGGGGAGGCTGCACCAGTTTGTATTCCCACCAACAGTGCACAAGAGTTCCTTTTTCTCCACATCCTCTCCCACACCTGTTGCTTCTTGTATCTTTGACTTTAGCCTTTCTGACAGGTGTGCGATGATACCTTATTGCAGTTTTGATTTGCATTTCCCTGATGATAAGGGTTGATGAGCATCTTTTCATGTGTCTGTTGACCATTGTATGTCTTCTTTGGAGAAATGTCTGCTCATGTCTTCTGCCCATTTTTAATTGGATTATTTGTTTTTGGGGTGTTGAGTTATATGTATATATATACTATAAATTAAAACCTTCTGCACAGGAAAGGAAATAATCAACAAAATTAAAAGGCAGCCTATGGAATGGGAGACGGTATTATATACTATATATGTATATATATATGTATATGTATGTTATATATGTGTGTGTGTGTATATATATATATATATATATATATATATATATATATATACTAGCAACAAAATTAAAAGTATGTAGTATATAATACCGTCTCCCATTCCATAGGCTGCCTTTTAATTTTGTTGATTATTTCCTTTCCTGTGCAGAAGCTTTTAATTTTGATGTAGTCCCAATAGTTTATTTTTGCTTTTGTTTCTCTTGCCTCAGGAGACACATCTATTTGAAAAATGTTACTATAGCTGATGTCAAAAAGGCTACTGTCTGTGTTCTCTTCAAGGGTTTTTATGATTTTAGGTCTCACATGAAGGTCTTTAATCCATTTTAAATTTATTTTTGTGTCTGGTGTAAGTGGTCCAGTTTCATTCTTTTCCATGTTGCTGCCCGCTTTTCCCAACACCACCTGTTGAAGACACTGTCCTTTTCCCATTGGGTATTCTTTCCTGCCTTGTTGAAGATTAGTTGACCATCTAGTTGTGGGTTCGTTTCTGAATTTCCTCTTCTGTTCTATGGACATGCGTGTCTGTTTTTGTGCCCATAGTTTTATTTAAATGGCAAAAAGTAAATCTATGAACAGCCTAAATCCCAACAATGGAGAAATGGCTAAATAAATTAACATAAGTTAATATTTGATGTAAACATGCTTTCAAATTACGTATGTATAGAATCTGACATAAGATAACTAATCATAGTTATTAAATAATCATAGTATTAATAAAAGAACAATACACAAAATAATATACAGAATGATTACAATTCTTTATAAAAGCATGCCTAGGGGCACCTGGGTGGTTCAGTCGGTTGAGCAGCCGTATTCAGCTCAGGTCATGATCTCATAGTTCGTGAGTTCAAGCCCCACATCGGGCTCTGTGCTGACAGCTCGGAGCCTGGAGCCTGTTTTGGATTCTGTGTCTCCCTCTCTCTCTGTTCCTCCCCCTCTTGCACTCTGTCTCTCTCTCAAAAATAAATAAAGATTTAAAAAAAAAAAAAGTATGCCTAAAGAGATTACTGGAAGATAGGACGATGAGATAGACGATCAACAGACCAAACACCTGAACAGCACTACAAACCTACGAGACCTAACAGACGTATACAGAACACCCCCGCCCAACTAAAACTCAACTACATGTGGAATATTCTCTAGGATAGACCACATGTTAGGCCATAAAACAACTTTCAAGAAGTTTAAAAGGATCAAAGTCACACAGAGCATGTTCTCTGACTACAATGAAATGAAGGAAGAAAGGTGGGAAATTCCCAAATATGTAGAAATCAAACAACAAACTTATAAATGGTTTAAGGAAGAAATCACAAGAAAAATTAGAAAATACTTTGAGATAAATAAAAACAAAAACATAACGCACCAAAAACATAACGTAGCTAAAACAGTACATAAAAGGAAATTTATACCTGTCCAAGCGTATAGTAAAAAACGAGAAAGACCTTTTACCTTAAAAAACTAAAAAAAGAAGAACAAACTAAACCCAAAGCAAGCAGAAGGAAGGCAATAATAAAAAAAATTAGAGCCAAAACAAGTGAAATTGAAAAGAGGAAACCAAGAGAAAAATCAATGAAAACAAAAGTTAGCTCTTTAAAATAATTAACAAAATTTACAAACCTTTAGCTAGACTGACCAAGAAAGAAGAGAGAAGACTCAAATTACTAAAACCAGGCATGAAAAAGGAGACTGATCTTACAGAAATAAAACAAAAAGGAAGACTATGAACATTTTATATCAACAAATTAGATAACCCAGATAAAATGGAGAAATTTTCAGAAAGACACAAATAACAAAACCAGGTCAGGAAAAAATAAAATATCTAAGGAGACTCATAACAAACAACAAAATTGGGTCAGTAATCAAAAAAATTCCCACAAAGATCAGCTCAGGCCCAGATGGCCTCCTTGGTGAATTTGACCAAATGTCTAAGAAGTGGCAACACCAATAATTCACAAACTCTTCCAATAAAGAGAAGGGAACACTTCCCAGCTCATCCTATGAGAGAAATATTACCCTGATACCAAAACCAAAGATATCTCACACACACACACACACACACACACACACACACACACACACACACAAAACACAGACCAATATTCCTCATGAATATAGACTTGAAAATCCTTAAAAATATATTAGCAAATCCAATTTAGTAACATAAAAAAGAATTAAAACCATGACCAAGTGGGGTTTATGTTAGGCTGGTTCAATATTCAAAAGATGTAAGGCTGGTTTAATATTTGAAAATCAATCAGTATAATACACTACATTAATAGAACATAGGGGGAAAACCATATGATCTTCTCAATGAATTAAGCGTTTACCTCTCAGTTTTGGCTCTGGTCACGATCTCACTGTTTCATGAGTTTGAGTCCTGCGTCAGGCTCTGCACTGATGGTGAGGAGCCTGCCTGGGATTCTCTCTCTCTCTCACTCTCGCTCTTGCTCTCTCTGCCCTTCCGCTGCTCACCCTGTCTCTGTCTCTCTCAAAATATATAAATAAACTTTAAACAAAATTAAAAATTTTGTGTTTCAGGGGCGCCCAGGTGGCTCAGTCAGTTGAGCATCTGACTCTTGATTTTGGCTCAGGTCATGATCCCAGGGTTGTGGGATCAGGTCCCGTGTCGGGTTCCACATTGAGCATGGAGATTCTCTCTCTTTCTCTCTCTCTCTCTCTCTCTCTCTCTCCTCCTCTGTCCCTCTCCCCTGCTCACTCTCTCTGTCTCAAAACAAAAATATATTATATACATATGGCAAAAAATAATTGCAAATCATTTATCTGATAAGAGACTTGTACCTCTAATACACAAAGCATCCTAATATCTTAATAATCAAAGGACAAAAACCCAATTTACAAATGGGCAACAGATCTGAATAGATTCCTCCAAAGAAGATTTAAATATAAATAATATAAATATAAAATGGCCAATGAACACATAACAAGATGCTCAGCATCATTAGTTACCAGGGAAATGCAAATCGAAATCACAATGAAATACCATTTCATACCCATTAGGATGGCTATAATAAAAAATATGGACAATGGCAAGTATTGGCGAGGATGTGGAGAAATCAAAGTCCTCCTATGTCACTGGCGGGAACACAGAACGGCACGGCACTTTGGAAAACAGTTCAGCATTTTCTCAAAAAGTCAAACACAGAGTTAGCATAGGACCCAGCCATTGTTTTCCGAAGCATAAACGAGAGAACTGAAAACATGTCCACACAAAGATGTGTACAGCAATGTTCAGAGCAGCATCCTTCATCATGGCCAAAAGTGGGAACAACCCAAATCTATCAAGCAGGAATGCATACATAGGACGTATGTCACTACTGCCCTGGTAGCCCTGGGCCCAAGAGTGGGCTCAGTCAACACTCTTTCCATTCTCGCACAGTCTCGTCCCTTTGAGCAAAGGCTGAACCCGCCTGGGGCTCGCTGCCTCCAGTCCTCCACTACCCTGCCGGCCGCCGGGCAGCGAACATCAGCCCTCATGTTAATTCCTAGATCATCGTTCTGTTTTCCAGTGGACCCAACTTCCCGCTGCTGGGAAATCCCTCCTCCCTGCTCCTGTGGTCCCTGGCTGCGGGACACGTGCGGATTACCCCAGATATACGTGTGCAGATAAATCATTAGGCCCCGTGTACCGAGGGAATCTAACAGATGTTCACCCTGAAAATCCTTACAACAACCCGGGAAAGCAGCTACCAATGATACCATCTCCATTTGAGGGAACTAAAGCACAAGAGATGGAAAATACGCCCAAAGTCACTTAATTGTGTGTTTGCGCGTCAGGATCTGAACCCAGGCTGTCAGGCCCCACTGCCTCCACCCTTAACCATTTTGCTATCCTGTCTCTCCACAGGTCTTGTCCAAAAGAGTTAGAGGTTTGGAATAAGACCCTAAGCGGCTCTAGATTTGTGGGTTACGGACTCACGAGGGGCAACGGTCTACCGGTCTTTCACTTAGGCAAACACTTTATTAGGCGCAAACTTTTGTTTATCAGTTTTCTGCCAAATTAACCTCACCGTATTTGTACAGCACTTGTTTTTTTTTTTTTTTTTTTTTTTTTAAATTTTTTTTTAACGTTTATTTATTTTTGAGACAGAGAGAGACAGAGCATGAACAGGGGAGGGGCAGAGAGAGAGGGAGACACAGAATCTGAAACAGGCTCCAGGCTCTGAGCTGTCAGCACAGAGCCCGACCCGACGCGGGGCTCGAACTCACGGACCGCGAGATCATGACCTGAGCAGAAGTCGGCGGCTTAACCGACTGAGCCACCCAGGCGCCCCTGTACAGCACTTGTAACCAGTTCCTGATAACAGCGATCTGCAGGCCTCCTGGGCCAGGTCAACACACGAGTGGGGAGTTTACTGGCAAAAGAAGTTAGGGGTGCAGACGTCCCTTCGAGGGGCACGGGAGGAAACATTTCCAGTCAAAGCAATCAGCAACTCTGCCCAGAACAACATCCTGTCCGGTTGGCGGTGAATGGAAAGAAGTACGTACCCTAGTCAGTGACCCCTCTGCTCGTGGGGGAACCTGGCCATATAGGTCAGACTCTTTCAAAAGTGATTTGGAGTTGGTCTCGTTAAGACACATGAGCAAGAGTGGCCCCGATATTCTATGTTATCTGCTAGGGTCACAGTCATCTGAGCCTAAAAAGGATATAGAGGTAGCATACTCAAAGCCCCCAGTCTGGAGGCACATGTGGGAAGCCCCCCAGCTCAGCTCCCTCCACAGGTAACCAGTGGTAAGTCAGCCCCCACCCATACTGCCGGCATGCGCTTAGGTACATGGTCCTTTTTCATAATTGGGTCCTACTATATGTAATGTTGATGACCTTTACTCAGCTTTATAAAAAAATATTTAAAAATTTTTTAATTTTAAAAAATTAAATCTTTTTATTTTAAAAAATTAAAAAAAATTTTAATTTCAAAAAATTTAAAAGAATTTTAATTTCAAGAAATTAAATTTTTTTTTTTAATTGAGAGAGAGACAGAGACAGACTCCCAAGCAAGCTCCACGCTCAGTGTCGAGCCTGACGCAGGGCTCGATCCCACATGATCCCTGGGATCACCACCTGAGCTGAAACTGAATCAGACACTCAATTGACTGAGCCACCCACGCACCCCCTATTTTGCTTTATAATCAGTACTATTCTTTCAGTTTTTCACTCGTATCACTCTTAGATATACTAGAATTGTTGCTAATGTTTAAGTTGTTTCCAATTTTTTTTGTAAGTACTGTAAATGAACATTCTTATAGCCATAGCTTTCAACACATCAGTGATTAAGATACACATTACACATCAGTGTATCTGAGGATACAGCCTTGGGTGTGAAATCGCTGGGTCAAAGGTGTTCACATTCTTAAGTGTGAGAGGAAGCTGTCTGGAGAGTTTTGAGCAGGGGAGCGAAGTGAATTGACCTGGATATTTACGACATCAGGCTGGGTGCTGTAAGCAGAATGGACAGACAGCAGAAGGCAAGCAAGGAAGCAGAGCGGCCGCCCACACGGCAGAGGGCACAGACTTGCGCTCAGAGGGACACGGTGTACAGAGGTTCTGAGATGCTCTGGCATAGAAGCAACCGATTAACGGTCTGGATGTGGGAGTTTACGGAAACAGGAAAGTCAAGAGCGACTTCCAGGCTTTGTTCAACTGGGCGGGTGTGGCGTTATTTACGGAGATGGGGAAGGCTGTGCGGGAGGCGGGCATGGAGAGTGCTGTCCTGGCTGTGCTGGCTTGGGATCCCGACCTCAGGTCTGTGTGGAAATACGGATGGGCAGGTGGCCAGCTCAGGGAGGAGCTCAAATCTGGAGGGAACGATTTTGGACTCATCCGAGTAAAGACGGCATCTAAAGTCACGGGGTTAGATGGGATCCCTTAGGGGAAGCTTATAGGTAGGGAGATGTAAGGCCAGTCCCAGGGCGTTCCAACATTCAAAAGTCTGGCCGGGGATGAGTCAGCAGAGAAGCCTGAGAAAAGTAGTTAGTGTGGTCGGAATAAAAATCAGGAGAGTGTTTTGATTTTTGTTTTTGTTTAAGCCTTGAAGACATTTTATAGTGGTGACAGGTGTCTGGGTTCAGAATAGGCTCTTTAACGATTTCAATGCATGCTATCCCCTCTTAAGCAACAGAATTTTAGTTTTTATTTGTTTGTTTGTTTGATGTGGTACTTTCTTCTATGTTTGATTTCTCGGTTTTCTTGGCAGATATTCTTGGGTCCTCCAGTATTTCTTCAAAATGCCCCCTTTCTGGGTGGTTTCCTCAGAGGCCCCCTTGGAAGCCTCTTCTGACTCCTCCTCCTCCTCCTTAAGGGATAGTACAGCAGATGAGACTTGGAAGGTTGTAGAACTAAGGATTCTAGGTGGGAGCTGACAACCTGGACAAGGACAGGACAGCACTATGGCCTCCAAACATGTCCACATTCTAATGCCCAGGAACGATGGGTAAATTAGGTTTTCTATGGCAAAAGGGAATTAAAGTCGCCAACAAAATTAAGGTTGCTAATCAGCTGACCCTAAACTAGGGAGAATATCCTGAATTATCTGGGTGTGCCCAATATATCCCAAGGATCCTAAAACCTGTAAGCAGGAGGCAGAAGAGTCAGAGGGAGATGTGACTATAGAAATAAGCCAGGGGCGCCTGGGTGGCTCATTCGTTTAAGCGTCCGACTTCAGCTCAGGTCACAATCTCGCGGTCCATAAGTTCGAGCCCCGCGTCGGGCTCTGGGCTGATGGCTCGGAGCCTGGAGCCTGCTTCCAATTCTGTGTCTCCCTCTCTCTCTGCCCCTCCCCCGTTCATGCTCTGTCTCTCTCTGTCCCCAAAATAAATAAACGTTAAAAAAAAAATTAAAAAAAAAAATTAAAAAAAAAAAAAAAAAAAGAAACAAGCCACAGAGATGCAAGGCTCTGATGACGGACAAAGAGGGCCTCTAGAAGCTAGAAAAGGCAAGGACACGGATCCTTCCCCAGAGCTTCCAGAAAGGGACACAGCTCTGCTGACACTATAGTGTTAGCCGCTGAGACGTGTGCTGCCCCTGTGACCCACAGAGCTGTAAGGTAGCACATAGGAAAGAATGCAGAAACCGCTGCTCCCCAGATAGGAGGGAAAGGACTGTGCCACCGGGCTATATGCCGCTGGCTTTGGGTACCGTGACAACAAAAGGGACCAGTGAATTGAGCAACATGGAAGGGGCTGGTGACCTAGATAGGAGCCGTGTCCATGCCGTGGTGGGGCCGCAGTTCCACCACAGTGGGAAGGGGAGGGGCAGACAGCAAGTGTGGACACCCGCTTCAAGGGGGTTCCTTGTTTTAGGGTTCAGAGGAATGGGGGCATAATTTAAGCAGGCGATGAAGGTCTAGGAAGGGTCTGTATGAACACCAGACTGCGTGTGTGTCTGTGCGTGTGTGTGTGAGCATGCACACATGGGGAGCTAACAGGTGCCAGACCCTGTGTGTGTGTGCGCGTGTGTGTGTGTGTGTGCGCGCGCGTGTGCGTGTGCATGTGTGAGCATGCGCGCACGGGGGGCTAACAGGCAAGGCCAAAACTGATGACACAGGAGAGAGCGTGAAGCTTTCTGTGATCTCCCCACCCGATCACAACTATCCGTTATTCCTGCAGCAGTCATTCTGAAACAGCCTATCTAGCATGTAACGTTTCTGCTGTTAAAGCCCGGCGTTAGTAAGTTAGAACAGAAACGCATTTATGAGTCCACTGAAGCCCTTGTGACTCATATTTAGACAAGCCCTTCTGCTCCAGAAGGGGAAGCAGAAAGTAGAAGGGGGGTGTACTGAGAGTCACACACACTGCAGCCTCTTATCGGTGCCAGAAAGGGCTGTGGGGTTTGAAGTACTTTCTTTCCCAGCCCAAAACGTGAGGTTTCATCATCATCGTTCGGAGTGTCACGTGCACGAACATCTATCTTGCGTATCGTCACAAACACGGCCTCCAAAAGACCTGTCATAGCCCCCCACCCCCGACCCTAGCTGGTCACAGTCTTGTCCTAGGCACCACCTCGTGGAAATGTCCTCTCGTTGGACCTGGCGCTCTCTCACCCGTCTCACCAAAGCTTCAAGTGAGAGTAGAGACACGAGCTGACAAAAAAGGACGCCAGTAACGATCACAGCAGAATCTATTTCTCATCACTGATGGCATTTACCTAGTTCGTCTTGACAGAAGCTGCCTGGGGGATTGACGTATTTCATGGTGCTCACATCCAACCTCCAGTTGTGCTTTGTGCATCTGACAGACCTACGTGGAAAAGACACTGTACTTAGGTTTGCGAAATGGTGAAATTAAAATTAATCTCACTAAGTTTAAGTGCATTGCTTGGCGATCAAATTAAATGAGGGGCTTGAGCGCCAACTATATAAAAGGAAAATCACTAATAGATGAATACTCAGTACCCAAGGAAATATGTAACCATCCTCAGTAGGTGATTTTAAAAAAATGAAGCTAAAAAAAATAAATGAATAAATGAATAGTGACGTTACGTTCCATGTCCTAAGATGACACGTGTCTAGACAGATCAACAGAACCAAGAGAATAAAGTGGTCTTCAGGGATGGTTCGCTGGAGAAGATCCAAATGGGAGCCAACACAAGGAAAGAACGTACTACTAAATATATGTTTTTGGGGCCCCTGGCTGGCTCAGTCAGTAAAGCATGTGACTCTTGATCTCAGGGTCTTAAGTTCAAGCCCCATGTTGGGCGTACAGCCTACTTAAAATAAATATATGTTTCTGATCTACAACACTTGACCTCTGCCACAGTGTACCAAACCAAACTTCAGCTAAAGTGTTCATGTTTCGAAGAGGAAGGATTTCCTTATAGCTCAAAATTTCAGGGCCTGGTTGCCAGAGAGAACAATGCCCCCAGTTAATACGAATATCAGATAAATAGAGAACATTTAAAAAATGTATCTACATCTCACACAGTATTTGAGATATGCTGAGAATCTTTTGTTGATCTGTAATTCAAATTTAACTAAGATTTCTGCACTTTCATTTGCTCACTTTGGTAGCCCTACTCCCGAAGGAGAATCAGACTGTAACAAAAACAGGATGTGTACTGATTTTTTCTTTCCATTCTTACCGGAGCGTTGAAAGGCGTGTGGGGGTTGGGGATGGGACACAAACAGTTCAACTTTTTCTTCTTTATTTTGCTAGTGTTTGCAGCGAAGTCTTTTCCTTGGACAGTTAAAGAATTTAAAAACAAAACCAAATATGTCTCAGACCAGAAACAGGAGAGGTTGTAAACTAAAAATGTGTTTTATGAATTTTTTTACATTTTTTAATGTTTATTTATTTCTGAGAGAGAGAGAGAGAGAGAGAGAGAGAGAGAGAGAGAGAGAGAGAGAATGAGTGGGGGAGGGGCAGAGAGAGAGGGAGACACAATATCCGAAGCAGGCTCCAGGCTCCGAGCTGTCAGCACAGAGCCCGATGCGGGGCCCGAACCCACGAACCGTGAGAACATGACTTGAGCCGAAGTCAGACACTCAACCGACTGAGCCACCTGGGGGCCCCTAAAAATGCGTTTTTGACATATAAGGGAACTCTGCTGATTTTTTTTTTCAAGCTTCGTTATATCTAGACTTTTAAAATATTCTTTTCTACGAAGAAGGCATAAAGCATGCTCCACACTTTGGTTTACAGAGGACTCTTTTGTGCCATCTCCTTTAATCATCAGCAAGTAGCCAACAACAGCTCTCTGAAAACTAAGAGAAAACGTTCCAAATTAGCTCCTCAGCATCCTGGGCCATCGGAGAAGGAACATAAATCCTCACGCGGAGGTGGGCGGGCAGAAGGCAACAACAGCTTCACATGCAGGAGAGATTGTGAGAAACCGTTGGACTTGAGATCCGAGAAGCACAGCTTCAAGGAGTTGCTGACCTGGGTTGTGGCTGAAGAAGAGAAAATGGCTGCAGTGGGGAGGGGAGGAGAGGCAGGTCATCGTTCTTGACCGGATCCTGGACGAAAGAGAGTCTTCGGGGGGAATGGCTGGAGGAGAACCTGAACGGGGCGGCCAGATGGGGAGAGGAGGGTGAGGGAGGGCAGTGCAGAAGTTACTCCGGGGATTCGGTTTCAGCAAAGAAATGCTCGGGGAGCTGTGTCTGGGAGTAACGGTGAGAGATTCTGGCTCCCCGTGTGGAGGAGACCCGTCGACAGGACAGGGGCGGAACTGGGAGGGGAGAACGGAGGCCCAGACGGGCTAAGAAACTGGTCCAGGTCACTGAGCTGCTAAGCGGTGGGGCTTCTGAATCGGGCCACGGGAAAGACCGTGCCCTCAACCACCAAGCCGCAACGCTTCCTTAAACGACTGGTTAGGTGGGCACCGAGTGAAAGGGATCAGCAGAGACCCGAAGAGAAGACAAGCAAGTCTCCGAACCATCAGAGGACCCGGACAGCCGTGAGCGCTGTCAAAAGTCCACTCGGGACAGGACCACCCCTGTCTCAGGGCCTCCTAACTGCACCCCGTGGGCAAAGGGCAGGGAGTCAAGATTGGGCTGTCAGCAAATTATCAAGAGGTTCTCCAGGGCACAGCTGTCCGTGAAAGTACGTTCCGTGCAGTACTCGGGCGTGTTTGTACTAAAAATGTACCCGTTGTCTATCTGCAAGGCAAATTTAAGAGAGTGCCCTGTATTTTAATTTTCCCAAGCTGGCGACTTTATCGGAAGAGCCCATCAAGCCACAGGTCCGACGGTGGTCTTTCTAAGATGTAAAAGTCTAATAGTATGTAGGCTGGGCCCTGAAACTAACCGTTCACAAGCAAATGCATCTGCAAGCGCGAGAACATCCCAGCCCCACCCCTGGCGGTGGTCTTGCGCCCGGTCACCGAGGGAGCTTCTCAACAGCCGCCCAGCTCGCTCTGAGCACGCTGGTCACAAATGACCTGATAAAGAGGACTGACAGCACGGTGGAAGCAGAACGCCCACTATGGGAAAACCACACAGGGCAGGTTGGGCTGGAGCAGAGCTTGAAGGCGGGTCTCTCTCTCAGGCACTGCTGGAGCCGAGAAGCTGGCTGATAACACTTTGCCCCCGCTCAGAACTCCCCCTGGCTCCACCAGGCACGGGCTGCTAGCTCTCCGGCAGCCACAGGAGACAAAACAAAACCACCCTCTTCTGGCACCGCTCCCGTGCCTGGGAGGCGCAAGTTCAAGGTGAAGCTTTCATCGCGGGGCCGGGAACACCAGCGTGAGTTCTTCTGGGAAGGGCCCAGAAGAGTCACAGTTCCAGGCAGGGAGAGTTGGGACGCCGTCTTTTTTGTTTATTAGTTACAACGAGCCTGGCGGGGAGAGAAGGGGGATTCTGTCCGCTCTCAGGCGGGGTCTGGAAAAGCCCACCGACCAACACACACACTTCCAGGCAAACACGCGCCCAAACACTCCCTCGCACAAGGACTGGAAGCTGTTACCAAGCCAGAGAGGAGTCGGAGAGTTCCCCTGAGAGAGAGGAAACCTAAGTAGAGATCATAAACTCTCGAGATCGGAGAGAGGGCCTAAGTGAGCACACGTGAAGATTATGAACTTGCTCGGGGACGTAATCTGCTGACGGAGTTGTTCAAAATTTCTCAGTGAGCACACCCCTCCCTGCCCAAGTCTCACCGGGAGGGGGGCCGCCCGTGAGAAGGCAAAGAACCCTCGGTACCTTCCGTCTAAATCCTCGATGTCTTTTATGAACAGGCCTCCTTGATGCTTGCACATGTTCTTGCACGCCCTCACGCGATTCTTACTCTTGTACAGGATGAAATCTTTGCCGGTCTTCTTATTTCTCAAGAAATTGATTCCTTCCTTCAGGTCAGCAGCTTCTCCGGGTGACAGACACAACAAGACCTCCGTTGTCTGTTCAATGCTACGAAAAGGCAGACGTTTGGGGGAGGAAAGGTTACTAACGTTAAGACTTAGGAGAGAATCTTTTGAAACTCGCGGCTCAAAGCCTCTTCTCACCGCGACAGGCTCAGGCCCCTCCCTCGCAGGACCCAGGCTTGGCCGCTCCCCTGGAAATGCACGCTCTGCTTGCTCAGTGTTGGTCTCGGGTTCCCCCCGAACCAATGCCCCTGTCACTTGCCTGCCCATGGTCCGCAGCTGCCTCTCCCTGGGAATTCTGAAAGGACGGCGGTGGCTCGTTCAGCTTCGGTGGCTCGTTTGCTCCCACAAAGTATGAGACAGAGGATGCATATGCACGCGGCTCACTACTGATTCCGTTGCACCACTTCCTCTGCCGTTTTGCTTCAGACGCAGGATCCTATTGGGCTCCAGGTGCCCACCCTGCCCGCTCCCACCTGCACACTTCTGCGTTTAGATCTGATCCTTTGGCTCACAAGCACGGTTCAACTTTCACCACTAGTCATGTTTACCACCCTCCAGGCTCAAATATAACTCAGTCGTCCTACCCCAGCCTGGGTCAAGCCTCCAAAGCCACCCCCGGGACCAGCCTACACGTGCTAATACGCACTACCATTCTGCAGAACATGAGAACCTTACACCCGGCACAGTGCCCCGTTTGTTTACATATGGACGCTTTTCCAAACATTCTCCCTCCCCGTCGCCGAGCAGACGGCCTGTCACGCGGTGTATCTCTACCAGCTAGCTACTTCGTGAGTTAACTTTCCCACAGAACCTCCGTCTGAATAATTTGTACGAATATATATATATATAAAAATAACACTCCAGCAGCAAAGGAAACAGTTGATCTTGTGTATTATTTTAAGGAAACCACAGAGGTTACACTTTCTAGACCCCAGTTGCTGAAGAAACAGTCTTTATGATGCAACTCTGAAGCCTAACAGGTTACAATTTTTGCCAAGAGACGTTTCAAGAGATCTTTTGGCACACATTGCATGGATCTGCCCGGGATGCGATCTGGGTGCATGTCGCTTAACTTTACATCCCCTTCCAAAGCCAACGTGGTCAAAATTCTCTCCATGTGTTGACTTAGAATGGGTGTAGCTCAACTACGTTCGTGGCATTTTCACTTTCAGTTTAGAAGTCCTGAAAATTTCTTAAAATGGGAAATAAAAATCATTTTATTTTTTTAAACATGAAATTTATTGTCAAATTGGTTTCTGTACAACACCCAGTGCTCATCCCAACAGGTGCCCTCCTCAATGCCCATCACCCACCCTCCCCCCATCAACCCTCAGTTTGCTCTCAGTTTTTAAGAGCCAAAAATCATTTAAAATTTTTTTTTAACGTTTATTTATTTTTGAGACAGAGAGAGACAGAGCATGAATGGGGGAGGGTCAGAGAGAGAGGAAGACACAGAATCTGAAACAGGCTCCAGGCTCTGAGCTGTCAGCACAGAGCCCGACGCGGGGCTCGAACTCACATACCGCGAGATCGTGACCTGAGCCGGTCGGACACTTAACCGACTGAGCCACCCAGGCGCCCCCAAAAATCATTTTAAAAATCACACCAAGATAGTGACAAGAAAGGAAATCTACTTCAAGTCTGAGCTGACGAGGCAGAGCTCCGTAATTGAGTCTAATCCAGTATAATTCTCTTCTTCCAAGAAGGTTCCGGCCGTCACTTCTGTCCCAAATGGCTAGTAAGTCTGTGCGCAACAGATTTCAATATTTCCCAAACTGTTTTTTAAATGTATTTGATAGGATGGAATCCATTCTATGCCTCATGCATTTCTTTCAACTTTGTTCTTAGGAGTCCCAATATGACACTAAGCCCAGTAAACACGGCCACAGTTCCCAGAATAATTGGCCTAAAAGTAAAAAAAGAAAAAAAAAAGAGAGAGAACCCCTCGAAATCTGTTGTTTTACTTCATTGAATGACTCACTTAGCCAAAGTTCTGTGTTGGATTCGAAGGCTTTCCGTGCACCGTGTAAAGCAGGCTGAACCAGCTACGTCTGTGTTTATCAGTTCTGTGCGAGGTCATGGTGGCACAGAAGGCAAAAGAAAACACGTGATGGTCGAGGGTTGGAGGTGGTGGCAGACGCACGTCCGGAGCTCACCTCCTCCCGTGGACACAACAAATCCGCACCTGTATATGGAAGAATTCCCTCCGAAGGGGGCCTGGGGACTGGGAGGACACAGCCTCCGCCGGCACTGAGATGAGGCGAAAGAGGCGGAGATCTGGGGTGGCTCAGGTTTGGGAGTTTCCCTGAGGAGTAAGAGATTCAAGTTCCAGATTGGCACTGTCCCGATCCTGCACAGGAGACATGAGCCCCCTGAACGCCTGGCTTTAAACGCTCACGGGCAATACATCCAGGACAACGACAAAACTGTAGGGAGGGGAACGCTCTGAAAGGGCTCACATCCGATTTAAAAGTGCACGTGCCACAGGTGAAGGACACCCGCTTAGTAACCTTGGAGCACCTGCCAGAGACGCGGGAGGCAGCTGGGCCTCTCGCTGGGGACCGACACACGCAGACGGCGGCAGTTTTTGCCCTCGTTCTGCCATGCTGACCCCACCCCTGGCGGGTTCCGTTCTGCAATCCTCCCTCTGGGCTGGTGACACCGTGCTGAGGGGACCACGCGGCCCTGCACCTTGGCAGACCTCGAGCCAACAGTACAACAGCACCACCCACCAGCACACCCACAGCAACCCTCCCTGGGCCTGGCGGTCCGCTGGGCTGGAAACCAGCCCTTCCCACCAGCCGCGGTCCTGGCCAGGTTCACGGCCAGCCACAGGCACACGCAGACA
This sequence comes from Panthera onca, assembly GCF_046562875.1. NCBI lineage: Eukaryota > Metazoa > Chordata > Mammalia > Carnivora > Felidae > Panthera > Panthera onca. The sequence continues at coordinate 4,643,481 of NC_138343.1, read as the reverse complement.
AGTCACGACCCTCCACAACAGGGGAGCGTGAGTAGCCCATCTGGGGTGCCACTAAAGCCCCGGTCTCCGCTGTCAGGGGACACTGCACGCATGGGCCCCACAGGACATCACCTACTTAAAGCCGTGCCCGCAAAAGTGGGAGCCAAAGCTGGACTACCTCATACGTAGAGACCAACAGAGAGAGTTAGGCAAAATGAGGAGACAGAGGATTGTGCTCCCAACAAAAGAGTAAGACAAAACTTCTGAGTAAGAACTAAACACAATGGAGATAGACAATCTATCCAACAAAGAATTCAAAGTAATGGTCATAAATGTGCTTACAAAACTTGGGAGAAGAATGGGCGAACACAGCGAGAACCTCAACCTAAAAAAAAAGGAATATAAGAAACTAAAAATAGACGGCTACATACATGGGTTACCATACACAAACCTCATGGTAACCACAAACCAAAAACCTAAAAATAGATACATGAAAGGTAGTAAGAGAGGAATCCAAGTATAACACTAAATAAAGTCATCAAATCACATGGGAAGAGAGCAAGAGAAGGAGAAATACAGAAGAACTACAAAATAGCCAGAAAACAATGAACAAAATGGCAATAAATACATACCTATTGATACTTAAATGTAAATGGATTAAATGCCCCAGTCAAAATACAGAGTGTGGCTGAACGGATTAAAAAAACAAGACCGTCCTGGGGCTCCTGGGTGGCTCAGTTGGCTGAGCCTCCGACTCTTGGTCTCTGCTCAGGTCATGATCCCAGGGTCATGGGATCAAGCTCCACATTGTTGCTATAAGATTCTCTCTCTGTGTCTCTGTCTCTGTCTCTCTCTCTCTCTCTCTGCCTCTCTCCCCTATGCACTCTCTCTCTCAAAAAAACAAACAAACAAACAAACAAAAACCCCCCACCTATATGCTGCCTACAAAAGGTTCATTTCAGATTTTAGACACACACAGACTGAAAGTAAAAGCATAGAAAAAAGATATTCCATGAAAATGAGAAAGAAAAGTAGGGGTGGCCATATTTATATAAGACATAATAGACTATTTTTGAAAGTCATAACTCATTTATTGAATGAACAGTATATGCAAGAATACCAATAAAAGGAAACTACAAACTTCAATTTTGAAAATAAAGCCAGTAAGCCAGGAACAAAATATATGTGACAGGAATATTTGATTTCGACCCATAATGCATTCCTTATCTTTACAATTAACCTAATTGTCCGTTAGAACAAAACTGCCTGTCTTGGTCTAACCTTTAGTGCTTTTCAAAAAAGCAACAGCATTTTAGAACACTTTTCTTTTCCTTTGAGGTATTTAAGATTCACACATCTGTTCAAGCACATAGACTCTGATTCCACAGTAGGTCTACATATTTTGTTATTCTCTTACTATTTTGAGTAGCACGTACTCCTGAGAAAGTACTATCTGAAATTTTAAAATTGCTGATCTTTGAAATAAGATGTATTTCAGTTGTGGATTTTTAATACATTGAGATGAAAGTAAAATTCACCCCCCCCCCCCCGCCGCCCTGCCCTCAGGAACAAAGAGCTCTTATTGAAGTACAGAAACTCAAGTCTACCTTTCTACTCCAAAGAGCATTTCTTTCTTTTTTGAATTTAAATTTTAGTTAGTTAACATACAGTGCAATATCAGTTTCAGGAGTAGACTTCAGTGGTTCATCACTTACACACAACACCCAGTGCTCATCCCAACAAGTGCCCTCCTTAGTACCCATCACCCACCCACCTCCCTCCATCATCCCTCAGTTTGTTCTCCATTGTTAGAGTCTCTTGTGGTTTGTTCCCCTCTCTCCTCTTCCCCCCGCTTCCCATATGTCCATCTGTTTTGTTTCTTAAATTCCACATATGAGTGAAGAAATCATATGGTATTCGTCTTTCTCTGACTTATTTCACTTAGCATGGTACATTCTAGCTCCAACCATGTCATTGCAAATGGCAAGATTTCATTCTTTTTCATTGCCGAGTAATATTTCAGTGTGTGTGTGTATGTATGGAGATATGTGTGTGTGTATCTGTATCTATATCTTCTTTGTCCATTTATCAGTCGATGGATATTTGGGTTCTCTCCATAGGTGAGCTATTGTTGATAGCACTGCTATAAACATTGGGGAGCATGTACCCGCTTTGAATCTGCATTTCTGTATCCTTTAGGTAAATACCTAGTAGTGCAATTGCTGGGTAGGGTAATTCCATTTTTAGTTTTTGACGAACCTCCATACTGTTCTCCAGTTTGCATCCCCACCAAGAGTGCAAGAGGGTTCCCATTTAAAGAACATTTCTTACGAACGTTTCCAGAAAGGCAATAAATGCTCCAGAACAACCTTTGATATATGCTTGCAAAGATAACACTGTTTAATATCAATAATGAAAATGAAGCAAAATGAGAAGAAGGGGAAAGGAAAGAAAAAAAAAAGATGCTTCAAAATTTGAAGCTAAAATATGCATAAAAGATAGTCATGGCAGTATTTTTTGAAATGATGTACATGTCGTATACTTAGCAATGTCATGCTTGTTAAAACTGTAGTTAAGGAGGGGCCCCTAGGTGGCTTGGTCGGTTAAGCGTCCGACTTCGGCTCAGGTCATGATCTCACGGTCCGTGAGTTCGAGCCCCGCGTCGGGCTCTGTGCTGACTGCTCAGAGCTTGGAGCCTGTTTCGGATTCTGTGTCTCCCTCTCTCTCTGCCCCTCCCCTGTTCACGCTCTGTCTCTCTCTGTCTAAAAAATAAAAACGTTAAAAAAAACAAAACAAAACTATAGTTAAGGACTTAACAGATGAGCGGGAAATCCACTTCTGAGGTCCATTTTTCTGCATATTCCTAGCACAATGTAATTTCTACCCAGAAGATGAGGACGCTACTTGGGAACATAAGTACTGTCCAATTTTGGCATTGCGAGGTGCTTTTTACCCCTCATGTGACAAAAACATGGATGGAGGATCAAAATGTTGGAGGTTTATAACCAAAGGTGATTTTTCATGTGATTTCAATCTACATTTCAACTTTTAATAAAAGACGGTTCAGCCAATCACACCGCAGCAAGAAAGAAAGGTAGCCGGCCACTCGCTCTAGCCAACCAAAAGGTCAGGTGTTATTCGGGTTGCTAGTGGAAGAGAAAGGGTTGAAGACACCCACACAAAGTTCTACACGTGATTACAGAGCAAATCCATCGACAGCTATAGTATTTGAAGTCTGTGGTATGATTATTGACTGGCCATTATTACCCCTGGCACCTTCCATTCTTCCTAAGAACGTCATTAGAGTAGTTGTCCAAAACTGAAGGTGCTCTCCTGGCCCATGAGTAAGTACCTATGTCACACCATGTGAACATGATAGGACACAGTGATTCAAAGATTTAAAACAACAGGTTTCAAGCTGGTGTAAGGAAATAAAGTTCAGATCCTTTGGGAAAAGTCACACGGCATGGTAAATGAACATCTAGATCTGTCATTGCACTTCAAGTCATGGTGAATTTTGCAAACTCGTCACACACACACGCACGCGCACGCACACACACAAGTCCAATGGCATATTTAGAGCAAAAAGAAAAGTGCACATAGGGCAAACCACTAAAGCTAGCTAGCTTCCTTCAAAAAATAACAAAAGATGGGGTGCCTGGGTGGCTCAGTCCGTTAAGCATCTGAGTCTTGATTTTGGCTCAGGTCATGATCTCACGATTTGTGAGATCGAGCCCCATGACAGGCTCTTCACTGACAGCACAGAGCCTGCTTGAGGTTCTCTCCTCTTTCTCTGCCCCGCCCCACTCATGCTTTCTCGCTCAAAACAAATAAATAAACTTAAAAAAATAAAAATAATAATAATAGGGTCGCCTGGGTGGCTCGGTCGGTGAAGCGTCCGACTTTGGCTCAGGTCACGATCTCGCGGTTTGTGGGTTCGAGCCCCGCGTCGGGCTCTGTGTTGACAGCTCGGAGCCTGGAGCCTGCTTCGGATTCTGTGTCTTCCTCTCTGTCTGCCCCTCCCCTGCTTGCACTCTGTCTCTCTCTCCCTCAAAAATAAATAAAGATTAATAATAATAATAATAAAAGGTGGTTAAAATAAAGCAATCGTTGACTTAAGTAAATATGTGAACACACACTTGACAGATGTGACCTTAAGGGACTAACGGTTTAAAAATAAAAATCAGTCATTAAGCACAGTGTAATTTTCTGCCTATTACATTTTATTATTTTTTTACTTAAAACAATTCTGTTTTATTTATACTCACGTATGAAAAGAAATGGCTGCACTACCGTGTTTCCACACATATCAACAGTGGAAACAGAATTCAATAAGGAATCACTTCTAAATTTCATGAAGAACACGCAAACATTAAAACACTGATCGCTTACAGAAAGCAGAGTGGAGAACAAAACCATCAGCCAGCACTTTCATTGCCATTAAAGAGCAGCACTCTGAGAAGAATCAAACCAATTAGCAATATTCATCTGTGCCGCAACAGAACGTACACAGACAAAAGTCAGTGACGGGACTGATTTTACCACTTTTACTGAGCCATTCTATCTTCCTCACACCCAAAGCAAAGAAAGAAAACCTAAAAAAACATGTTCTCATCATTATTCACAATAAAAAGGGTCTGCTTCATTCTGCAGGCCTGGGCATGTAACAGGGAGCATTTAATGGTACAAGTGGATCAAAGTACCATTTTGATTCTGACCCACTGAACAGAATCTCATAGGTACTTGGTGACTAGACCAAGTCCACGGGAACTGGGATGTACTTACTGAACCGCTTCTGAGGCATCCCCAGATCTCACTAAATACGAAAAGACCCTACACAAGAAAAGATAACAATCTGTCCGTGAACTATATCTATAGGCTCTTTCTTTAGCGTAAGGTAGACAAAGGGGCCCTTTCTTGAGTACATGGACACAAGCATTTGTTGTGGTCTAAAGGTTGCTGGATTGATATTGTATCTGTTATAATGAAAATAAGATGTAAATCAAAGCCACTGCCAGATAAAGAAACTTCCACAACTTGTCTCAATTCCTCAAATAATGGAGTAAGTTTCTTTTCTAGTCTAATAATTACTTCTGTATTGATTGGCACTGCTGCTGGCTATGAAACTCACCCCCAAAGGTAAACGATTATATCAAACCACTTGGTAGGTGTTATAGTAACAGACGACAGTTTTGTTTTTTTGAAAGTCCAAGTTTTCTCTCTTCCTCTGTTTGCAAAGGAAAAAGTAGTTAAGAAGCCAGGTCTGAAAGCATGCTCCAGAGCACTGTCACTGGCCACTTGAAAAAAAATTTTTTTAATGTTTGTTTATTTTTGAGAGACAGAGAGAAAGAGAACACATGTGAGCAGAGGAGGGGCAAAGAGAGACACACACACACACACACACACACACACACACACACACACAGAATCTGAGGCAGGCTCCAGGCTCCGAGCTGTCAGCACAGAGCCCAATGCGACGCTCAAACCCGCGAACCGCGAGATCACGGCCTGAGCTGAAGTCGGACTCCCAACCGACTGAGCCCCCAGGCGCCCCGTCACTGGCCACTTTAGTAACAGGCACTGCATCTCTATCTGACCCAACAAGAGCATAGAGCCCTTCAACACTTGGTAATGTTTCACACAGGAACTGCTTTAGGTCATCTGCCAAGATGAACCCCTTTCTCCCTCAGGATAAATCTCCATGCATGGCTTTCTGGGCTGTGATGTTCTGTCAGCTGTAAAGTCAGGTACAGCTTCAGACAGTCTCCTCTGAAAGCCACTGTCATATGATTTGTCTCCACTAGTTACATTTTAAAAATACTTTCCCATAAGCCACAGAGTATCTTGATGCACAGTCAGGTTAGCACGCTATTGCTGATCTGCTAATTTGTCTTAATGTGGTAGGTCAACTAATAATTCAGAAATCGGAATCCCCGCCCTTGATGTTGAGGTGCTATGGTAATATCAGGCAGACTGCAGCTAAAATTTTTGTTGGTTTTGCCAGAAAGAAATAGATAAATGTGCTTCAGCAGGTAAGTGGAAGAAGATATCACTAGCCAGAGATACCAGTGTGAAAATCTTTTCTGAACACCTGGGTTCTTAGGCTTTCACACAAAACAGACTTTAAAACAAAGGCTGTACCGGGAGATGAAGAAGGGCATTACATAATGATAAAGGGACCAGTTAAACAAGAAGTATTGACACTTCTAAATATCTATGCACCCAACATAGAAGAACCTAAATATAAAAAGCAAATGTTAAGAGACACAAAAGGAGAAACTGACAGTAATACAACGGTAGGGGACTTTAACATCCCACCTTACGTCAATGGATAGATCATCCAGGTACAAAAGTAATGAGAAAACATTGGCTTTAAATGACATTTTATCTTTTTTAAGTTTACTTATTTATTTTGAGTCAGGGAGAGAGAGGGAGCATGAGAGAGAGCATATGTGTGAGTGGGGGAAGGGCAGAGAGAGAGAGGGAAAGAGAGAATCCCAAGCAGGCTCTACACTGTCAGTGTGGAGCCTGACACTTGGCTCGAACTCACGAACCATGAGATCATGACCTGAGTTGAAATTAAGAGCTGGAGGCATAAAGACTGTGCCACTCAGGTGCCCCTTAAATGACACTTTAGACTAGAGGTGCTTAAGAGATATATACAGAATATTCTATCCGAAAACAGAAAATACACATTCTTCTCAAGTGCACATGGAACATTCTCCAGGATAGGTCACATGTTAAGCCACAAAACAAGCCTCAATAAATTTAAGAAGACTGAAATCATAGCAGGCATCTTTTCTGACCACAACAGTATGAAACTAGAAATCAATTACAAGAGGAAAACTGGAAGAAAACACAGACACTTGGAAACTCAACAACTGATTAATTAAGAAATCAAAGAAGAAATGAAAGTACCTTGAAATGAATTAAAATGAAAACACAATGTTCCAAAATCTGTATGATTCAGCAAAAGCAGTTCCAAAAGAGAAGTTATAGTGATTCAGGCCCACCTCAAGAAACAAGGAAAGTAACAAATAAACAATGAAAGTTCACAGGAACTAAAGGAACTAAAAAAAGAGGAAAGCCTAAAGTTAGTAGGAGGAAAGAATAAAGATCACAATGGAAATCAATGAAATAGAAAAAGAAAGAAAGAAAGAAAGAAAGAAAGAATCAATGAAACTAAGAGCTAGTTCTTTGAAAGGTCAACAGAATTGATAAATCTTTAGCCACATTCATCAAGAAAAAAAGGGAGGAAGCCCAAATAAAATCAAAATAAAAGAGAGAAGTTACAATGGATACCACAGAAATACAAAGGATCGTAAGAGACTACTACAAACAATTGTATGCCATTAAATTAGACAACCTAGACTAGACCACTTTCTTACACCATACACAAAAGTAAACTCAAAATGGATGAAAGACCTGAATATGAGACAGGAAACCATCAAAACCCTAGAGGAGAAAACAGGCAACAACCTGTTTGACCTCAGCTGCAGCAATTTCTTACTTGACACATCTCCAAAGGCAAGAGAATTAAAAGCAAAAATGAGCTATTGGGACCTCATTCTGCAGTGCAGAAGATAAAAAGCTTCTGCACTGCAAAGGAAACAATCAACAAAACTAAAAGGCAACCGATGGAATGGGAAAAGATATTTGGAAATGACATATCTGATAAGGGCTAGTATCGAAAATCTATGAAGAAGTCACCAAACTCCACACCCAAAAAATAAATAATCCAGTGAAGAAACGGGCAGAAGACATGAATAGACCTTTTTCCAAAGAAGACATCCAGATGGCCAACAGACACACGAAACGATGCTCAACATCACTCATCATCAGGGAAATACAAATCAAAGCCACAATGAGAAACCACCTCACGCCAGTCAGAGTGGCTAAAATGAACAAATCAAGAGACTATAGATGCTGGTGAGGATGTGGAGAAACAGGAACCCTCTTGCACTATTGGTGGGAATGCAAACTGGTGCAGCTGCTCTGGAAAAAAGTGTGGGGGTTCCTCAAGAAATTAAAAATAGAACTACCCTGTGACCCAGCAATAGCACTGCTAGGAGTTTATACAAAGGATACAGGAGTGCTTATGCATAGAGGCACATGTACTCCAATGTTTATAACAGTGCTTTCAACAATAGCCAAATTATGGAAAGAGACTAACTGTCCATCAATTAACAAGTGGATATATATATATATATACAAATGGATTTATATATACAATGGGATACTACTTGGCAATGAGAAAGAATGAAATCCTGTCATTTGCAGCGATGTGGATGGAACTGGAGGGTATTATGCTAAGTGAAATAAGTCAGTCAGAGAAAGACAGGTACCATATGTTTTCAGTCATATGTGGATCTTGAGAAGCTTAACAGAAGACCATGGGGGAAGGGAAAGGGGAAAAAAGGGTTACAAACAGAGAGGGAGGGTGGCAAACCACAAGAGACTCTTAAATTCAGAGAACAAACTGAGGGTTGATGTGGGGGGAGATGAGGGAGAGGGGGAAGAGGGGAAAATGGGTGATGGGCATTGAGGACGGCACTTGTTGGGATGAGCACTGGGTGTTGTATGGAAACCAATTTGACAATAAATTATATTAAAAGAATTAGACAACCTAGAAGAAATGGATAAATACATACAATCTTCCAAGACTGAATCAGGAAGAAATAGAAAATCTGAAAAGATTGATTACTAGTAATGAAATTTAATCAGTAATAATACAAAAAAAAACCCAACAAACAAAAGTCAGGACAAGACCGTGAATTCTACCCAACATTTAAAAAGGAGTTAACACCTACACTTTTCAAACTATTCCAAAAAATTGAAGAGGAGAAAATGCTTCCAAAGTCATTCCACAAGACCAGCATTACCCTGATATCTAAACTAAAGACACTACAAAAAAAGAAAATTATAGGCCAATATCCCTGATGAGAAGAGATGCAAAAATCTTCAACAAAATAATAGCGAACCAAAGTCAACAACAAATTAAAAGGATCCTACACCATGGTCAAGTGGGATTTATTCCAATGACATAAGAGTGGTTCAATATCCCCAAATCAATCAATGTGATATACAATATTAACAAAACAAAGGATAAAAATCATGTGATCATTTCAGTAGAAGCAGAAAAAGCATTTGACAAATTCAATATCCATTTATGATAAAAATTCTCAATAAAATGGGTATAGAAACAATGTACGTCAACAGAATGAAGGCCATATATGACAAATCATAGCTAGCATCATATTCAATGGTAAAAATTTGACTGATTTTCCTTTAATATCAGAAAAAAGACAGGTATTCCCACTTTTGCAACTTTTATTCAACATAGTATTGGAAGTCCTAGCCACAGCAATTAGGCAATAAAAAAGAAAGGGGAAGGAGAAGGAGCAGAGATAGAGGGAGACACAGAATCTGAAGCAGGCTTCAGGCTCTGAGCTGTCAGCACAGAGCCTGACATGGGACTCAAACTCACAAATGGTGAGGTCATGACCTGAACTGAAGCCAGACGCTTAACTGACTGAGCCACCAGGTGCACCAAAAGCTGCTTCTTTGAGTGGATAAATCAAGTCAATAAGTTTTTAGCCAGGTTAACTAAGAAAAGAGATAAAACACAAATTACTTCTATCAGAAATGGAAAAGGGGACAACACTACAGATCCTGTGGACATTTAAAGGAAAATAAAGGATTACTATGAACTGTTCTATGCTCACAAATTTGATAAGCTAGATGAAATAGACCAATTCCTTGAAAAACAACTTGCCAAAACTCACACAAGAAAAACAGACAATCTGCATAAGCTGATGTCTATTAAATAGATTGAGTCAACAACAAATAACCTTCCAAAACAAAAGAGCATTAGGTTTGGCAGAGTTTACTGGTGAAATCTACCAAACATTTAAGGAAAAAATTATGCCAATTCTCTACAATCTCACCCAGAATGTAGAAGCAGAGGGAATACTTCCTAATTCATTCTATGAGGCCACCATTACACTAATATCAAAACCAGACAAAGACATTCCAAGAATATTATAGACCAATACCTCCCATGAACATAGATACAAATATCTTTAGTAAAATAATAGGAAATTGAACCCAGTGATAAGTAAAAATAATTATACACCACAAAGAGGTAGGATGTATTCCACATAATGCAAAACTGGTTCAACATTTAAAAATCAATTAATGTAATCGACCACATCAACCACCTAAAGAAGAAAAATAACATAATCATATGGATACAGAAGAAGCATTTGACAAAACCTAGCACCCATGCATGGTAACAACTCCATAAACTAGGAATGGAGGAGAACTTTCTGAACTTAATAAAGAACATCTCCAAAAGAAACTCAAAAGCTAACATCAGACTTAATGGTGAGAAACTAGAAGCTTTCCTGCTAAGATCAGGAACAAAGCGAAAATGTTCCCTCTCACTACTTCTTTTCAACATTGTACTGGAAGTACTACATAAGACAATAAAAAAAGGACATAAGGATATACAGATTGAAAAAGAAAAAATAAAACCATCTTTGCAGACGATGTGGTTGTCTCTGGCGAAAATCTCAGAATCAAGAACAAAATGTTGAAACTAACAAGCAATTATAGCAAGGTTGCAGGATCCAAGGTTAATATACAAGTCAATCACTTTCCTATCTATCAACAATAAACAAGGAGACTTTGAGATAAAAAATACAATACCATTTACATTAACACCTAAAAAAATGAAATACTCAAGTATAAATCTAACAAAATATATATCAGATCTACATTAGGAAAACTATAAAACTCTGATTTAAAAAAATCAAAGAATTAAATAAATGGAAGATTCCATGTTCATGGATAGGAAGGAACATAATATTGTCAAGATGTTAATTCTTTTCAGCTTGATCTACAGAATCAACACAATTTCCATCAGGGTCCTTTCATGCTATTTTGTGGATATCAACAAACTGATCCTAAAATTTAGATGAAGAGGCAAAAGGCCCAGAATAGCCAATGTAATATTGAAGGAGAAAAATGAAGTCAGAAGATTTAAACTACCAGACTTCAACACTTACTACAAAGCTACAAAAATCTATAAATCAAGACAGAGGAGACTTGCACATGATAGACAAATAGATCAATGAAACAGAGTAGAGCCCAGAAATAGACTTACTCAAATACAGTCAACTGATCTTTGACAAAGGAGCAAAGGCCATGCAACGAAAAAAAGAGTCTTTTCAACAGATGGTGCAGGAACAATTGGACATCCACATCCAAAAGGATAAACCTAGGCCGTACACTTTTTACAAAAGTCAATCCAAAATGGCTCAGATACCTCAATGCAAAATGCAAGACTATTAAACTCTTGGAAGATTACACAGAAGAAAATCTAGATGACTTTGGGTTTGGTGGTGACTTTTTAGATATAACACAAGACTTCACACATGAAAGAATTATTGATAAGCTGGGCTTCATTAAAAGTAAAATCTTCAATTCTGCAAAAGACACTATCAAGAGAATGAGAATACAAGCCACAGACAGGGAGAAAATACTTGCAAAATATATATCCAGTAGAAGACGATCATCTAAAATATACAAAGAACTCTTAAACTTAACAATGTGAAAACATACAGCCTGATCAAAAAATGGGCCAAAGATCTGAACACACACCTCACAGAAAACATACTGGTGGCAAATGATCATACGAAAAGACACTCAACATCAAATATCATTAGGGAATTGCCAATTAAAATGACAATGGGTATCACCACACACCTATTGCAATGGCCCAAATCCAGAACACTGACAACACCAGATGCTGACAAGGACGTGGAGTAACAGGAACTCCCATCCATTGCTGGTGGGAATGCAAAATGGTACAGCCACAGCAGTCTGGTGGTTTTTCACAAAACTGAACATACTCTTACAATATACAATCCAGCAACTATGCTCCTTGGTGTTTATTACCCACGGGAGTTGAAAACTTATGGCCACACAAAATCTTGCACACGGATGTTTATAGAAGCTTTATTCACAACTGTCAAAATCTGGAAGCAACCAAGAGATGCTTCAGTAGGTGGGTGGACAAATAAACTGTGGTCCATCCAGACAATGGAATATTCCTCAGTGTTAAAAAACAAATGCGCTAGGAAGTCACGAAGACATAGGGAAAACTTAAATGTCTGTGACTAAATGCAAGAAGCCATATGAAATGGCTATATACGGTCTAATTCCAACTATATGACATCCTAGAAAAAGGCAAAACTAAAGAGACAGTGAGTGGATCCCAGGGGTTGGGGGTAAGGGACAAATGAAGAGGCAGAGAGCACAGAAGTGAATGAAATTATTGTGTATGCTACAATGGCAGACACTTGGACACTTGTCATTATGTATTTATCAAAACCCATAGAATGTACACAAGCTGACAGAACACCACTAAGAATGAACACTAACATAAACTATAGACTTAGGGTGATAATGATGCCAGCTCATCAACTGTAACAATGTGGTGTAGTTTGTTCATAACGAGGGAGGCTGCGCATGTATGGAGCAAGGATATATGTGGCAATTCTAGGTCATTTCTGCACGATGTTGCCATCAACCTAAAGCATCTCTAAAATATAAAGTCTACGTAAAATAAAAAAAGGGGCGCCTGGGCGGCTCAGTCAGTTAAGCGTCCGACTTCAGCTCAGGTCATGATCTTGCGGTTCGTGAGTTTGAGACCCGCTTCAGGCTCTGTGCTGACAGCTCAGAGCTTCTGATTCTGTGTCTGCCCCTCTCTCTGCCCCTCCCATGCTCATGCTCTGTCTCTCTCTCTCTCTGTCTCTCAATAATAAATTAACGTTAAAAATATTTTTTTAAATAAAAGAAATTAGCTATCAATCCAAAAAAAAAGACATGGGTGAACCTTAAATATGTATTATTAAGTGAGTAATCAATCCAGTCTGATTAGATGAAATACTATGATTCTACTTACATGGCATTCTGGAAAAGGCAAAACTACAGAGACAGTAGAAAGATCAGTGATGACCAGAGGTTCAGGAGTGGAGGGAGGGTTAAATAGACGAGGCACAGGAAATTTTTAGGGTGGCAAAACTAGTCTGTAGGATACTGCCATGGCGGGTATGACATTACACATTTGTCAAAACCCACAGCACTCTATAGAACAGAGTGAGCCTCAACACAGGCAAATTAAAAAAAAAAAAGGTTTAGAAGATTGAGGGATCCCAGGAAAGAATGTAGGCTGACAAGAGAATGTATTACAAAGGTATGAAACAACCTGAAGTGGGCGAGGGGAAAGGTGCTGGCTAATAACCTATGGAAATGAATGGAGTCCGTAAGACTAAAGGCAAAAGGAAGTGCACGTAACTGTTATACTCTAGTTGACAATGCTGTCTTGCAGAGGGGTGTGCTTACCAATTGTGACACTTCTACACACGTGTGGTGTTGTAACTGCACAATTAAATAAATGGATGGCAACGGCAGGAGCCGGGTTTATCCTTGCTGGATAGGGACTCTACAGATAAGCAAGGGAAAGAGGCTAGAAGGGCTGGGGTGGCAATGGATCAGAGCTGGAGACATCTATGAACTCGTGTTTAGTTTGATGTAGATACAAATGGATACACGTGGAAACATTGATGGAGATGTGTGTATATACTAATCAGGACCACACATTTATGTCCCAGCTCAGTCAGCTGAGAGGAACAAGAAGCAACAATATCCCATGGCAACAAGAACACTGGCAGCCAGATCTGGGTGTCTTGTATCATCCTCAACAAAAGAAACCAGGGCTCCTTAGAGAGAAATGGCTGATTCTAGGACTAGGAAAGGAAATACACAAGGTAAGCCTGGGGCATCGTGTAGTGCTGGAAAATAAGAAAGGGCACACACACACACACACACACACACACACACACACACACCAAAACAAAACAAAACAAAACAAAACAAAACACCCCAAACAACTATCTTGACCGGGTTATGTCAAAGAGACAAAGGTGAAAACTGAAAGACCTCCCAGTGGCCAAAGCTAGAACATACTGGAAAAAAACAAAGTGGTACTAAATTATAACTCAGAGTGTAAAATACATATCCACGAGACCATACTGGTATAAATAAATGACCAATTAAATATGGGGGGAAAGAGACAAATCTCCTTGCAGAATAATTTCAAAGAATTTATATGTATACTCAGCCTGACTCAAGGAAGGGGACATAAATTCTGACCCCTTAAATATGGGCCACACATAGTGACTTCCTTTCAAAGAGTGCATCATGGGAAGGAAGGAGAGAACAACTTCACAATGAGAAATGGGACAAACATGACCTCATTCAGGAGCTCAAGGTCAATATCAACAGTGATAAATTATGTTGTTAGGTAACCTTGAGGTGATGTAATGAAATGACACTTTACCTCTGTAATCTTCCAACCCAAAACCCATAACCCTAGTCCAGTCTTGAGAAAAGCATCAAACAAACTCCAACAGAGAGGTGTCTACAAAATATTTGATCAGCAGTACTCCTTAAAATTATCAAGATCATCAAAAACAAGGAAAGGCTGAGAAACTGTCCCAGCCAAGAAATGCCCAGGAAGACATGATGACTAAATACAATGTGGTATCTGAGATGTGACCCTGGGACAGAAAAAGACATTAGGTAAAACCCAGGAGATGCAAATAAACTAGGAACTTTGGTTAACAATAATGTATCAACAGTGGTTCATTGATTGTAACAAATATCTCATGTTAGCGTAAATGTTAGTAATGGGGGAAAACTGGGTGTGATACTTATGAAAACTATCTGCTAGCCTCTCAATTTTTCTGTAAATTGTAATTGTAAATTTCCAAATAAAGTATATTTAAAAATAAATATTAAGTTACCTCATTTTAAAATTTGTAATAGTTAATTTATTATAGAACGAAAAACATATAAAATTTTATGTTTTAAAGTACGGCCAGAGCAATGAGGCAAAGAATAAAGGACATTCAAAATAGAAGAGTGACCAAGAAGAAAACACAGGCAGTGATCTCTTTGATATTGGCCTTAGCAACATTTTTCTAGATATGTCTCTTCAGGCAAAAGGAACTAAAGCAAAAAGAAGCTATTGGGACTACAGTAAAATAAGCTTTTGCCCAGCCAAGGAAACCATCAACAAAATGGAAAGGCAACCTACAAAATAGAGGAAGATATTTGCAAATGATATACCCAACAAGCGGTTAGTGTCCAAAATATAAAGAACTTCTACAACTCAACACTCAAAAAACCTCCAGTCTAATTTGAAAATGGGAAGAGAACTTGCATAGACATTTTTCCAAAGAAGATGTACAGATGGCCAAAAGATACATGAAAAGATGCTCAACATCACCAATCACCAGGGAAAAGTGAATGAAAACCACAGTGACCTATCCCCTTACACCTGTCACAATTGTTAATATCAAAAAGACGAGTAATAACAAGTGTTGCCATTTGCAACGATGTGGGTGGAGCTAGAGCATATTATGCTGAGTGAAATACACCAGTCAGAGAAAGACAAATACCATATGAGTTCACTCATATGTGGAATTTAAGAAACAAAACAGATGAACATATGAGGGGGGGGGTAGAAAAAAGAGAGAGGGAAACAAATCCTAAGAGACTCTTAACGATACAGAACAAACTGAGGGTTGACAGGGGGAGGGTGGGGGGGGGCGGGAGGGAATGGGCTAGGTGGGGGTTGGGGATCAAGGAGGGCAGTTGTTGTGATGAGCACTGGGCATTGTACGTAAGTGTTGAACCACTGAATTCTACTCCTGAAACCAATATTGTACTGTATGCTAACTAACTAGAATTGAAATAGAAATTTAAAAAGAAAAAAAATGAAATAACAAGTGTGGGGGAGGATGTGGACAAAAAAAGGAACACTCGTGCCCTTTTGGTGGGAATGTAAATGGTGCAGACACTCTAGAAAACAGAAAATTAAAAATAGAAATACCGCACAATCCAGGAATTCTACTAATGGGTAGAATTACCCAAAGAAAATGAAAATACTACTTTTCAAGACGCATGCACCCCTGTTTATTACTGCTTTATTTACAATAGCCAGATAGGAAAGCACCCAAAGTGTCCACTGATAGATGAATGGATAAAGAAGATGTGGTGTGCGTGCACACACACACACACACACACACACACACACACACACCCAATGGAATATTACTCAGCCATAAAAAAGAAGGAGCTCTTGCCATATGTGACGACATGGAAGGACCTAGAGGGTATTATGCTAAGTAAAATAAGTCAAAGAAAGACAAACACAATATGATTTCACTTGGAATCTAAAAAACAAAACAATCGAAAGCAGAAATAGACCCATAAATACAGAGAACAAACTGAGGGCTGCCAGAGAAAAGAGGTTGGGAAGGCGGTGGGCAAAATGGGCGAGAGGGAAGGGGAGATACAGGCTTCCAGTTATGGCATGAGTAAGTCCCAGGACTAAAAGACAAATGGCAGTGTAGGAGACTTGTGTGGCGACAGGTGGCGGCTACACTTGTGGTGAGCACGGCATAACGTACAGAGACGTCAAATCACCATGCTGGTCACCTGAAACTAATGTACCACTGTGTGTCAGCTATACTTCAGTTAAAACAGGTTTTTTAAGGATAATCCTTCTCCGCTGGTTTATTGGGAGGATTAAATGAAATAAGAGACGAGCACTCAGTGCTGCCTGATGGCGTTTACAGGAAGGACCAAGAGTAGGCAAATCCGTAGACGCGGACAGAAGAACGGTCTGCTGGGGCTGGGGGGAGACAGAATGGGGCGATACCATTTAATGGTACGGTTTCAACTTTGCAGGATGAAGAGAGTTCTGGAGATGGGTGGCAGCGATGGGTGCACGGCAACGTGAGTGTGCTTAATGCCACCCAACTGTATGCTGACATAGTTCAGATGGTATAGTTTGTGTTGTACGTATTTTACCACAAATTTTCAAAGAAGTGCTTAGCACACTGCCAGGCAATGTTTGTTGATCTAAAGAAAAAGGAGAAGCGTGAGCTACTTACAGCAGTGATAGGAAAACAAAGCAGACATAGACAGAAAGCGGGAAGCAGGGCGAGGAAGGTGGAAACCGTGAGGGACAGGAGAGAAGTCCCAAGAAGAATGTCATACGAAGCAGGCTGCTTCTTCTGGTCACGAGTCATAGTTTTCTTTTTTCCTGGTGCCAAAGCCTGATGCTTTGGGGAGAGAATAAAATACTCATTTAATCCACTAAACACGTAAAAGGCATTGTTATTATGGCAATTGTACGGGACATTTTCTATCTTCAAAGTGTTTTGTTGAATGACAGGACATTGCCAAGAGTCGACGGTTTTTGCAAAAATGGCAGTTTCAGACGGTTTGATCTATTACACAGAGCCACTGTTCCTACTCTTACCATTATATAACCTTCAAAAAAACATGAGGTCCTCCATGGGGATATCAGGGCATATTCTACATTCACACAGAACTTTATGGTTTTCTAAGTCTTATTTAATCAGAATCTCACCAATCATCAACCTAAACCTTTGAGGAGAGTATTTTTACAAAAACAAATGGCTTTGGGGACACCTGGGTGGCTCCGTTGGTTAAGCATCCAAATCTCAACATTGCCTCAGATCATGAGTTCAAACCCCACATTGGGCTCTGTGCTGACAGCGTGGAGATTGCTTGGAATTCTGTCTTCCTCTCTCTCTCTCTCTGCCACTGCCCCAATCATGGTCTCTTTCTCTCAAAATAAACAAACATTAAAAAAATAAATGTTTGTTTTTACAAGAGAGTAATGATAAAATAGTAAATGATAATACAAAATAACATCAAAGATGCAAACCACACATTTAACAAACTGCACCATATATGTATAACCATATATAAAAAACCATTTGCCCAACAACCACAGAAGGCACATCTTTTCAAGAGCACACAAACACATTTACAAAATTTGACCATGTATATTGAGCCATAAAGCAAATCTTACCAAGTTTCAAGGAACTGAAATCATACAGTACATGTTATCTGACAATGCAATTAAGTTAGAAATCAAAAAAAAAAATGTATACAATTTATATATTTAGGTAAAAAATAAATAATAATGGAAATTAAATAATATTTTATGTTGAATATGATGAGAATTGACATATCAAAACGTGCAGCAGGAAAGAAGGCAGTGCTTAGAGAAAAGTATTTAGCCCAAGATATGAATATTTTAAAAAGGCTGAAAATAATGAGCTAAGCATCCAAGACCATTAAAGAACAATAAAATAATCCAAGAAAGTAGAAAGAATAGAAGAACAAATATTAATAAAATAGAAACCTTCCATGTATTATATAGGATCAACAAAGACAAAGGTATTTTTTTGTCTTTTGTTTTTTGTTTTAACTTAATTAATTAAATTTACATCCAAGTTGGTTAGCATAAAGTGCAATAATGACTTCAGGAGTAGATTCCAGTGATTCATCCCCTACGTAGAACACCCAGTGCTCATCCCAGCAAGTGTCTTCCTTAATACCCCTTCCCCATTTAGCCCATCCCCCCTCCCACAACCCCTCCAGCAACCCTCAGTTTGTTCTCTATATTTAAGAGTCTCTTATGTTTTGTCTCCCTCCATTTTTATATTATTTTTGCTTCCCTTCCCTATGCTCATCTGTTTCGTATCTTAAATTCCTCATATGAGTGAAGTCATATACTTATCTTTCTCTGACTGATTTCGCTTAGCATAATACCCTCTAGTTCCATCCACATAGTTGCAAGTGGCAAGATTTTATTCTTTTCCATCGATGATAATACTCCATTATATATATATATATACATATATATGTATGTATATATATATATATACATATATGTACATACATATATACATATATATACACACACATATATATATACACACACACATACACACACACATATATATATATATATACACACCACATCTTTTTCCATTCATCCATTGATGGACATCTGGGCTCTTTCCATACTTCGGCTATTAGCAACAGTGTTGCTATAAACATTGGGGTGCATGTGCCTCTTTGAAACAGCACACCTGTATCCCCTGGATAAATACTGAGTAGTGCAATTGCTGGGTCACAGGGTAGTTCTATTTATAATTTTTGAAGAACCTCCATACTGTTTCCCAGAGTGGCTGCACCAGTTTGCATTCCCACCGACAGTGCAAAAGAGTTCCCCTTTCTCCACATCCTTGCCAACATTTGTTGTTGCCTGAGTTGTTAATTCTAGCCATTCTCACAGTCACGAGAGGGTATCTCATTGTGGTTTGGACTTCTATTTCCCTGATGATGAGTGACGTTGAGCATCTTTCTATGTGTCAGTTGGCCATCTGGATGTCTTCTTTGGAGAAGTGTCTATGTCATTTGCCCATTTCTTCACTGGATTATTTGTCTTTTGGGTGTTGACTTTGATAAGTTCTTTATAGATTTTGGATACTAACCCTGTATCTGATATGTCGTTTGCAAATATCTTCTCCCATTCCATCGGTTGCCTTTCAGTTTTGCTGATTGTTTCCTTTGCTGTGCAGAAGCATTTTATTTTGATGAGGTCCCAATAGTTCATTTTTGCTTTTGTTTTCCCTTGCCTCCAGAGACAGGTTGAGAAAAAAGTTGCTGTGGCCAAGGTCAAAGAAGTTTTTGCCTGCTTTCTCCTCTAGGATTTTGATGGCTTCCTGTCTTACATTTAGGTCTTTCATCCATTTTTAGTTTATTTTTGTGTATGATGTAAGAAAGTGGTCCAGGTTCATTTTTCTGTATGTCACTATCCAGTTTTCCCAGCACCATTTGCTGAAGAGACTGTCTATTTCATTGGATATTCTTTCCTGCTTTGTCCAAGATTAGTTGGCCATACACTTGTGGGTCCATTTTTGGGTTCTCTATTCTGTTCCACTGATCTGAGTGTCTGTTTTTGTGCCAGTACCATATTGTCTTGATGATTACAGCTTTGTAATACATCTTGAAGTCCAGGATCGTGATGCCTCTACCTTTGGTTTTCTTTTTCAGGGTTGCTTTGGCTTTTCAGGGTCTTTTGTGGTTTCATACAAATTTTGGGATTGTTTTTTTCTAGTTCTGTGAAGAATGCTGGTGTTATCTTGATAGGGATTGCATTGAGTATACAAGATTACTTTGGGTAGTATCGACATTTTAACAATATTTGTTCTTCCAATCCATGAGCATGGAATATTTTTCCACTTTTCGTGTCTTCTTCAATTTCTTTCATAAGCTATACTATGGTATACTATGGTATACACTTGGTGTATAGGAATGCATCCGATTTCTGTGTGTTGGTTTTATATCCTACAACTTTGCTGAATTCATGGATTAGTTCTAACAGGTGTTTTTGGTGGAATCTTTTGGGTTTTCCACATAGAGTACCATGTCGTCTGTGAAGAGTGAAAGTTTGACTTACTCCTGGCCGATTTGGATGTCTTTTTTTCATCATTTCATTTTCATCATTTCATCATTTCATCATTTCATCATTTTTGGATGTGTTGTCTGACTGCTGAGGCTAGGACTTCCGATACTATGTTGAATAACAGTGGCAAGAGTGGACATCCCTGTCATGTTCCTGACCTTAGGAAAGCTCTCAGTTTTTCCCATTGAGGATGATATTAGTGGTGGGTCTTTCATACATGGCTTTTATGATCTTGAGGAATAATACTTCTTTCCCTACTTTCTTGATGGTTTTTATCAAGAAAGGATGCTATATTTTGTCAAATGCTTTCTCTGCATCTATTGAGAGGATCATGTGGTTCTTGTCCTTTCTTTTATTGACGTGATGTATCACATTGATTGTTTTGGGGATGTTTAACCAGCCATGCATCCCAGGCATAAATCCCACTTGGTTGTGGTGAATTATTCTTTCATCATATTGTTGAATCTGGTTGACTAGTATCTTGTTGAGGATTTCTGCATCCATGTTCATCAGGGAAATTGGTCTAGAGTTTTCCTTTTTAGTGGGGTCTTTGGTTTTGGAATCAAGGTAATGTTGGCCTTGTAGAATGAGTTTGGTGTCTTGTAAACAGCATATAGACAGATCTTGTTTTCTTATCCATTCTGTTACCTTCTGTCTTTTCATTGGAGCATTTAGTATGTTGACATTTAGAGTGAGTACTTAAAGATATGAATTTATTGCCATTATGTTGCCTGTAGAGTTGGAGTTTCTGGTGGTGTCCTCTGGTCGCTTCTAGTCTTTGTCGCTTTTGGTCTTTTTTTTTGTTTGTTTGTTTCATCTTTTCTCCCCTCAGAGAAACCGCCTTAAAATTTCTTGCAGGGCTAGTTTAGTGGTCACAAACTCCTTTAGTTTGGGGGAAACTTTTTATCTCTCCTTCTATTTTGAATGAAGCCTTGCTAGATAAAGAATTCTTGGCTGCATATTTCTCCGATTCAGCACATTGAATATATCCTGCCACTCCTTTCTGGCCTGCCAAGTTTCTGTGGGTAGGTCTGCTGCAAACCTGATCTGTCTTCCCTTATAGGTTAAGGACTTTTTTTTCCCTTGCTGCTTTCACAATTCTTTCCTGAGTTTTGTGAATTTGACTATGATATGCCTTGTTGATGGTCGGTTTTTGTTAAATCTAATGGGAGTTCTCTGTGCTTCCTGGATTTTGATGTCTGTGTCTTTCCCCAGGTTAGGAAAGTTTTCTGGTATGATTTGCTCTCATAAACTTCTACCCCTTTTTCTCTTGCTTCATCTTCTGGGACCCCTATGATTTGGATGTTATTCCTTTTTAATGAATCACTGAGTTCTCTAATTCCTATATCGTGCTCTTTTGCCTTAGTTTCCCTCTTTTTTCTGCTTCATTGTCCTCCATAAGTTTGTCCTCTATATCGCTGATTCACTGCTCTGCATCATCCATCCTTGCTGCCATGGCATCAATTTGAGATTGCATCTCAGTTATCACATTTTTAATTTCGTCCTGACTAGATTTTACTTCTTTTATCTCTGCAGAAAGGGATTCTATGTTTTTTTCAACCCCAGCTAGTAATCTTATTATCATGATTCTAAATGCTGATTCAGACATCTTGCTTGTATCTGTGTTGGTTAAGTCCCCAGCTGTCATTTCTTCCTGATCTTTCTTTGGGGATGAATTCCTTTGTTTCACCATTTTGATGGAAGAAAAAGAATTCATAAAATAAAAATAAATAAATAAAATTAAAAATTAAAAACAAGACAAAAAATCCAAATAAAGAATGCTAGATCCCAGGTGTGTTGTGGTCTTGTTGAAAGAAGCTTGATAGAATAGAGGAAAAAAGGGAAGAAAAGAAAAAAAAGACAAAAAAAGGCAAATGTCTGAAAATTTTAGAAATCAATACAATAAAATAGAATAAACCGAAATGATGAAAGTAAAATAGAATTTTAAAAATTTACAAAAAAGTAAGAAATATAGTAAAAAATAAAAAATCTTTTTTACACAAATGAAAAATAAAAATAAATTTTTTCTCTTTCTATATTCAAGAATCAGAACAGAAAAAGAAAAAAATTGAATAGATGGACCAATGAACAGAATGAAATACAACTGAAATTACATCGGTTTCCCCTAGAAGTCAAGCTATGAAGCCCCTTATAGTCCGTAAACGAAGCAGGCAGACAGACTTGTGGTGTTCCTCTAAAGCACAATTGACCCAGCTGGACAGTGCTTGGTGTAACAGCTCCATTCTCCACTAGATGGCACTGCTTAGCTTACTTGGATGGATTGTTGGCGGTGCATGTAGGTGTGTTCGTGCACGTGCAGGAGGGGTGAGAATGGCATCACCCAGCTACCCAGTCTCCAGTTTCAGAACTCTGTGCTTTCCCCAACTGGCAATCAAGCATCCCTCCTTTGTCTCCAGCTTCCGTCACTCCCAGCTTCTACACTGTTTGTGACCAAGCTGTCAGCCTGCCAGGCAGCACCTCCCTCCCGACTTTTATCTCAAATGGGTCTATATTTCCAAACCCTTCACTTCTGAGGGCTGTGTAGCTTTGACCTGCTTAGACCCTCTCAGGGCGGGGGGGGGGGGGGGGGGTTCACTGAGCAATGGCCAGGTGCTGGCCCGTCCCCAGGAATGTTCACACGACCGTGCCTCTACCGATGCCCAGAGACCATGGCCAGGTACCAGCCACCCCAGAAAAAGTTCATGCAATCATATAGCAGCAGCCTTTCAGGGATTATGGAAAATCACAACACACATCTGGCACCAGGCTTCACACTTAATGACTTTGTTCCAGCACCAGCGAATGCCGTTGTTCTCCAGGGTCCACTGGGACCTTTGTCTGTGGGGAGAGGCCACACAGCCTCTACCCAATGTCCTCCCAGCAGTGAACTGCCTCTCCTCATGTGTCCCAAGGACCCCCTGGATCCCACTCTCCTCCTGGGGATTCCCACCAGAGCACCACCAGGTAACAAGCTGCAGAGTTTCAGACTCTGTGCTCCCCTGGTTTATAGTCTTAATGGAAGTTAAACCCTCTCCTTTCTTCCTTTTGTGTGCAGTCCTTTGCCGTTGTTTCCACTCTTTCTTTTCTCTCCAGCTGATTTTGGGGGGATTGTTTTCCCATACTCTCGTCCTGTCTCCGTCCTGTCTCCACAAGCAAACACAGCTCCCTGCCCTCCGCGGCTTCTCTCTCCCCCAGTTCACCTCTCCGCGCTGTGTACCTGCCGAGTTCTGTGGTTCAGGTTGTGCAGATTGTTGTGTTGATCCTCACATCAGTTTTCTAGATGTGCAGAATGGTTTATTGTTGATCTAGCTGCATTTCAGGCATGAGACAGGCAAAAAAAACTTCCATGCTGCTCCGCCATCTTGGCCCCTCCCTTAACAAAGGTATTTCTTTGATAAGACTAATAGAACTGACAAATTTCTAGTGTAATTTGTCAGAAAAATAAGAGAAAAATACAAATGCCAAGATTAGGATTGAAGAAGAATTACAGATTCTACAAGCATAAAAAATACATTAAGTGGACATTATTAACTTTATTTCAATATTCTGAAAATTCAGATGACATGGATGAATTCCTAGAAAAATACATCAGAAGAATTTAAGAAGAAATAGCAAACCTGAATACTCTTCAACCACCAAAGATAATGGTTGGTGGTCTAAACTCTTCTCACAAGGAAAACTCCAGGCCCAGATGGCTTCACACAAGTTCTACTAAAGTCAATGGAGAAATCATTTTAAACTTACAAAAAATTTTCAGATAACTGAAATGGAATAATCCATTCCCCCAACTCATTTTGTAAGGCTACTTTAATCTTTCTTTTTGAAGTAATCTCTACACCCAATGTGGGTCTCAAACTCACAACCCCAAGATCAAGAGTTGCATGCTCTACTGACTGAGTCACTCAGGAGCCCACCCTGAGGCTACCTGAATCTTTGGGACGGTATGAGAAAGATTGAAGTTTTTTTTCATTAAAAAAAAATTTAATGTTTAGTTGTTTTTGAAAGAGACAGACAGAGTGTGAGCAGAGAAGGGGCAGAGAGAGATAGGGAGACACGGAACCTGAAGCAGGCTCCAGGCTCTTGAGCTGTCAGCACAGAGCCTGATGCAGAGCTCGAACTCATGAGCTGTGAGATCATGACCGGAGGCAAATTCTGACATTTAACCAAATGAGCCACCCAGGCATTTTTTAAAAGATTTAAAAAAAATGTTTATTTATTTTTGAGAAAGAGAGTGCGAGTGGAGGAGAAGCAGAGAGAGAGGAAGACAGGGAATCAGAAACAGGCTCTGCACTGTCAGTGCAAAGCCCAACGTGGGGCTTGAACCCACAAACCATGACATCATGACCTGGGCTGAAGTCTGTTGCTCAACCAACTGAGCCACCCAAACACCCTGAGAAAGATTATTTATAGGCCAATTTTACTAATGAACATGGATGGAAAAATCCTAATAAAAATATTCACAAACCCAAACCAGCAATATATAAAAAAGATAAAACATCATAATCAACTAGTCTTCATTCCAGAAATGCAAAGTCAATTTAACATTAAGAAAATTAAGATAACTCTCCACCAAGAGAGAATCAGTGAGAAAAATCATATCATCACCTCAACAGACACAACAGTGTAAGAAAATTTCATCCATTCATAACAAAAACTCATAGCAAAATAGGAAAAATTATCTCTCTTAGCTGAGAAAGAGTATGTAAACCAAACCAGCCAAAACAAACCAAAACAAAACCTACAGCAAATATCCATAATGGTGAAACACTGAACACTTTTCTTTGGTACTGGAAATAAGATGAAGAGGCCTCCAATTACACTTCTACTCAACACTGTACTGAAGGACCTCCCTAGGACACTGAGGCAAGAAAAGGAAATAAAAAAAATATAACAGCTGCAAAAAAAAAAAAAAAGAGAGAAAATGCTTTCATTCTTTGAAGGTACATTGTATATATAAAACATTCAAGAGAACACACAGATAAATTATAAGAATCTATGAAAGTTAAACAGAATTGCTGGATACCTAATCAATCATTTTAAAAGTCATTTATTCTCGGGGCACGGGGGCTCAGTCAGTTGAGTGTCCAGCTCTTGACTTCAGCTCAGGTCTTGATCTCATGGTTCGTGGGATTGAGACTTGAGTGGGGCTCTGTGCTGACAGCTCAGAGCCAGCTTAGGATTCTCGCTCTTCCTCTCTCTCTCTCTCTCTCTCTCTCTGTCTATGCCCTCCCTACCCTCAAAATAATAAACTTTTAAGAAAAGGCATTTATTCCCATACCAGCAAAAAAAAAAAAAAAAAAAAAAAAAGACTATTGAAATTTTGTAAAGATAAAAACTTACAATTACATAACATACGAAATATCTAGGAATAAATCTAACCAAAGATGTGGTGATTATCTATGGAGAACATTATAGAACTCTATTGAGAGACATTAAGTAGATCTACAAGAGAGTTAATATTTTGTTCCCTGGTCAGAAGCTGAATATTATAAAGATGTCAATGCACTCCAAATTAATTCATAGACACAATACAATCCAAATCAAATTCTCAATGTTCTTTCGGAGGGAGTTTGTTTTTGTTTTGTTTTGTTTACATCAAAAAATGTATTCTAAAATTTATTTGGAACTACAAAAGGCCAAAAAGAGATAAAATATTCTTGAAGAGGAATAAGATAAGGGAAGATTTGTTCTAACAAATATCTAGACTTATTGCAAAGTTATAATTATTGTTATTATTTTTTTAGAGAGACAGCATGAGCGGGGGAGGGGCAGAGAGAGAGGGGGACAGAGGATCTGAAGCAGGCTCTGAGCTGACAGCAGTGAGCCTGATGTGGGGTTCCAACTCAGAAACTGTGAGATCATGACCTGAGCCAAGGTCGGATGCTCAATGGACAGAGCCACCCAGGTGGCCCGCAAAGTTATAATTATTAAGACAGTGTGGTGTTGACTCAGTGACAGAAAAAATACATCAGTAAAAGGATAGAGGGCTGGAAACAAACAAACACATACAATAACACTTGAAAAGTGACATTGTATAGGTGACTGGGTGGCTCAGTCAGTTAAGCATCTGACTGTTGATTTCGGCTCAGGTCATGATCTCATGGGTTCATGAGTTTGAGCCCCACATTGGGCTCTGCACTGCTTGGGATTTTCTCTCCCTGCTCCTCCCCTGCTTGCTCTCTCTCTCAAAAATAAATAAAACCTAAAAACAAAAAAAAAATGACATTGTAAATCAGTAGGGGAAGGACAAACTTTTCCATATGTGTTACTGGGATAATTTGGAGCCATACTGTAAATATAAATTGGCCTTCTGCTTATAGTATAGACAAAAATCAATTCCAGGCAGATTAAAGATGTATTTAAAAGGCAAACAATGTAAGTAAACACTTTCTTATGTTTTGAGTTCATTTTTGCAATGGATAATGAACCCAGTAACCTTAAAATAGCTGAGCAGTGCAACATAATTAACATGATAATTGCAGTAAAATTGTTGATATTAGTATGCAGGTCAGTAAAATTTGTAGGAAAAATATTTTCTATTGGATTGTAGCCTTTTTTAACTTTATTTTTTAGTTTTTAAAATTTATATCCAAATTAGTTAGCATATAGTGAAGCAATGATTTCAGGAGATTTCATAATGCTCCTTACCCATTTAGCCCATCCCCCCTCCCACGATCCCTCCCGTAACCCTCAGTTTGTTCTCCATATTTATGAGTCTCTTCTGTTCCCCCCTCTCCGCGTTTTTATATTATTTTTGTTTCCTTCCCTTATGTTCATCTGTTTTGTCTCTTAAAGTCCTCATAGGAGTGAAGTCATATGATTTTTGTCTTTCTCTGACTAATTTTGCTTAGCATAATACCCTCCAGTTCCATCCACGTAGTTGCAAATGGCAAGATTTCATTCTTTATGATTGCTGAGTAATACTCCATTGTATATATATACCACATCTTCTTTACCCATTCATCCATCGATGGACATTTGGGCTCTTTCCATGCTTTGGCTATTGTTGCTAGTGCTGCCATAAACATGGGGGTGCATGTGTCCCTTTGAAACAGCACACCTGTATCCTGTGGATAAATGCCTAGTAGTGCAATTCCTGGGTCGTAGGGTAGTTCTATTTTTAGTTTTTTGAGGAACCTCCATACTCTTTTCCAGAGTGGCTGCACCAGCTTGCATTCCCACCAACAATGCAAAAGGGATACTCTTTCTCCACATCCTCGCCAACATCTGTTGTTGTCTGATTTGTTAATGTTAGCCATCTTGACAGGTGTGAGGTGGTATCTCATTGTGGTTTTGATTTGTATTTCCCTGATGATGAGTGATGTCAAGCATTTTTTCATGTGTCGGTTGGCCATCTGGACGTCTTCTTTGGAGAAGTGTCTATTCATGTCTTTTGCCCATCTCTTCACTGGATTATTTGTATTTTGGGTGTTGAGTTTGCTAAGTCCTTTGTAGATTTTGGATACTAACCCTTTATCTGATATGTTGTTTGCAAGTATCTTCTCCCATTCTGTCGGTTGCCTTCTAGTTTTGCAGATTGTAGCCTTGATTCTTACTATTTTGTTTAGACTAACGACTTGATTCCACACCGTTCAACCGGAAACAAAGCTTAGTGGGAGAGGAGAGCCAGAGAAGTGACATGGAAGCTACAGATTACAACAGATTTGTGAACTTGGCCACACAGTGGTGGCAGGACCTAGCTGATACTGAGGTATATTTTAGCTTTATCCATGTCATTATGCTAAAGCAAAATGAGTTACTCAGAGAAAGACAAATAGCATATGATTTCACTCATGTGTGGAATTTAAGAAACGAAATAAACAAGCCTAAGTTAAAAAAGAGACAAACCAAGAAACAGACTCTTAAGCATAAAGAACACACGGACGGTGACCAGAGGGGAGGTGGGCAGGGGGGAGGGAGGACATAGGTGATGGGGACTAAGGAGGGCACTTGTTGCGATGAGCACCAGATGTTGAATGGAATAGTTGAGTCACTGTATTGTACACCTGAAACTAACATTATACTGTATGTTAGCCAACTGGAATTTAAATTAAAACTTAAAAAAAACACCAAAGACATGTTTTAAACAACACTCATGTGTAAGAGCAAAAACTTCATGGACTGTATTTGTGACTAATTGTACAACAGGTTATTATAGTTTCTGTTCAGTGGAAAGGGCAAAATATTCCCACAAAGGGTGTTAATGTAGGCTTTTTTTTTTTTTTTTTTGCACCCATGCTGTCGATTGTTAAGTGTAAGAGTCTGATCATGGTGCTGAATAAATGTAAGTGTGTCTTTAAAAAAAAATAGGAGGGGGCACCTGGCTGGCTCAGTCAGTACAGCATGTGACTCTTGATTTCCAGGTTGAGTTCGAGCCCCATGTTGGGTTGAGAGATTACTTAAAAATAAAATCTTAAAAAAAAGGCAAGCAATCAAGTTTTTTGAAAGATAATATAGGAAAAAATTTTCATGATCTTGGGGTAGTGTGGATTTTTTTCAACAAAACACAAAAGGCACCACTCAAAAAGAAAATTAGTGTTATTTTATACTATATTAAAAATTAGGGGCATGTGGGTGGCTCAGTCGGTCAGGCGTCCAACTCTTGATCTTGGCTCAGGTCATGATCTCATGGTTCGTGAGTTTGAGCCTCGTGTCAGGCTCCGCGCTGACAGTGCAGAGCCGGCTTGGGATTCTCTCTCTCTCCCCTTCTCTCTTTACGCCTCCACCACTCATGCTGTCTCTGTCTCTCTCAAAATAAATAAATAAACTTAAAAAAATTTAAAACACAGAACATGCTTGTCCAAAGGCACCATAAATAATGAAAAGACAAACCATCAAATGGGATATATGTAATACCCTTATAACAAAGGCTTTCTTTGCAGAATATATAAGAACTTCTAGAGATCAGTAATAAAAAGACTGCAATATACAAGAAAAATGGACAAAGGTTTCAACAACACTTCACAAAAGAGAATATTCGGATGGTCAATAAACACAAAAAGAAGGCTCAACCTAGCAATTGGGGAAATGAAAATTAAAACTACACTAACATACCACTACACCCACCAGAATGACTAAAATTAAAACAACTGAAAATACCAAGTGTTTATGGGCAGTAATGGAAACTCTCATATTACTAATGGTTCGGTCACATTGGAAAACAGCGGCATTTGCTAATGAAATAGAAAATACACACACATTGTGACTTACCGGTCCTACTTCTAATTAAGTCTCAACATTAGAGAAATGTGTGCATATATTCTCCAAGATACATGTACAAGGATGTACATCGCAGTATTCATAATTGCTTCAAAATGGAAACCCAAATGTTCGTCAAAAATAAAATGTTAATTACACATTTATGTATTACGTAAATAAATTATAATGGTACAATATCATGCCATGGAAAATAAGACCAAGTGCAAATGAACCAAGTAAGACTACTTGTAAAAACATAACACCAGTATATTAAGGGACAACACACACACACACACACACACACACACACACACACACACACACGTGTACGCAAATATATACAATGTGACTTCATTCAAATAACATTCCCAGACAGAGGCACCTAGATGGCTCAGCCGTTGAGCATCTGACTCTTGATTCCAGCTGAGGTCACCATCCCAGGGTCTTGAGATCAAGCCCCACGTCAGGTTCCGTGCTGAGCATGGAGCCCACTTAAGAGTCTGTCTGTCTGTCTGTGTCTCTCTCTCTGCCCCTCTACCCCACTCATGTGCTCTCTCTCAAATTAAAAATATTTTTAAAAATTAACATTCCCAAATAGGCAACTAAAGTATACTGTTTAGGAAAGTGAGAAAGATATTTGAGAAGTAGAGTACTCCATGCCTTTGGTGGGGAGAGAACTAAAATCAGAAAGAAGACATGCTCTGCAGCTAAAACAGGACATAAAGGGAAATTTATTCTTTAGAAAAGAGGAAATCATAAATCAATAACCAAAACCCTCAACTCTAGATCCAGAAAAAGGAGAGCAAGCTAAACCCAAGGCAAAGAGAAGAAAGAAAAGAATAACCATTACATTAGAAACTCAATGAAGCAGAACACAAAACACTAGAGGAATCAAAAGATTCCAAAAGAAATTTGGATTCCAAATTTCAAATTTCAAAAGATTCCAAAAGAAAAGATTCCAAAAGATGGCTCTTTGAAAAGATCATCAAATTGACAAAACTTTAGGCAGATGGACCAAGAGAAAGAGAGAAAACATCTGTCACAAGAATCAGGAATGAAAAAAGAGACATTATCATCAATCCTACACATATTAAGAGGATTGTAAGTGATACTTTAAACAACTACAAGCCAACAAATACGGTAACAGAGGTGATGTGGACCAATTCCTGGAGGAACATGAATTGCCAAAAGTGATTCATGAAGAAACAGAAAACCTGAATAAGCCTGTGACAGGTAAAGAGATTGAATTAGTAATTACAATCAATACTTCCACAAGGAAAGCCCAGATGGCTTCATTGATGAATTCTACTGAATATTTCGAGAAAAACTAGTATCAATCCTTCATAAACAGTTACACACCAACTGGGATTTATCATAGGAATACAAGATTGATTTAACATTAAAAATCAATTAATATACTATATGCCATATTGATAAAGAGATTAAAAACCACATGGTCATCTCAAAAGTTACACAAAGAGCATTTGACAAAAATCCAACATCTCTTGATAATTAAAACAAATCAAAAACAAAAAACTAAGAACAGATGGGAATGTCTTCAATCTAACCTGCAGAAAACCCACAGCTAACATTATACTTGATGAAAGACTGGTTGGTTTCCCCTAAGATCAGGAACAAGACAAGGATGTCTTTTCTTACCACTTCTGTTCAACACTATATTGGAGGCTCTACTCAGGCAAATTAAGCTAAATAAAGACATACAAGCCATCAAAATTGGAAAGGAAAAGTAAAACTATGTGCAGAAAACATGACCTTCTATATAGAAAAATCCAAAGAGATTTACTAAAAAGTTCCCAGAGTTAACAGACAAGTTCAGCGAAGGTACAGATACAAGAATAATAACAAAAGTCAATTGTGTTTCTATATGATAGCAACAAACCAAAGAAGAAATTATAAAAATAATTCCATTCAGAATACCATCAAAAAGAAGAAAACACCTAGGAATAAATTCAACAAAAGGAGTGCAAGACTTGTACGCCAAAAACTACAACACGTTGAAGGAAAATAAAGCTCTAAATAAAGAGAAAGACATCCCATGTTAATGGATCAGAAAACTTAAAATGTTAAGATGGAAATTCCCCCTAAATTGATCTACAGGTTTCATGCAACCCCTATCCAAAACTCAGAAACTGACGAGCTGATTCTAAAATCTTCATGGAATTGCAAAAGACCCAGAATAGTCAAAGCAATTTTTAAAAGAACCAAGTTGGAGGACTCACATTTCCCAATTTCAAATTTACTGCAAATCTACAGCCATCGAGACAGTGTGGTGCTGACATAAGGATAGACACAGATACCAATGGAAAAGAACTGAGAGTCCAGAAATAAATCTGTGTGTGTGTGTGTGTGTGTGTGTGTGTGTGTGTGTGTGACCAGCTGATTTTCAACAAAGGCACCAAGATCGTAAGAGTTGAAAGGATAGTATTTTTAACAAAATGCTGGCGGGACAATTGAATAGCCACGTCCGAAAGGATGAAACCGTACCCCTGTCCCACACCACATAAAAAAAGCAACTCAAAGTGAATCACAGACCTAAAAATTACTGGTTGAAACTATACAACTTTTAGAAGCCAACTGTAGGGAGTGAGTTGGAGGACTGGAGGGCTGATGAAAGAAAAAGACACGATACAGACACAAGATGGCAGTAATGTGCGCATGCCTTGTGTGGGAGACACAGAGGGTAGGTTGAGGGAGAGGCTTATCACACCATGCCAGGGACTGTCCATTGTTCAGCAGGGCCACCGACCTCAGGGGAGAAGAGCAGGGGAAATTCCAAGGGAGAGAGGCCGATGTGTCTACGTGGTGTCAGCTTGGCCACACAGTAGAGCACTTGTGCCAGAGAGTTCAAAGGGTCACCGAGCTTGGGATCTTTACAGCACCGCGGCTTATTCTGTCTACGGCTAACAAACGTTGTCAGCTTCACGAGGTAGGCAAAGCAGTCTTTACAGGACTCAATTCTGCTCATTTGGGCGATGCCTAAAACCACTGAGTGTACAAGAATTTGAGTTTAGCACCACCAGCTTTTCAGCTAATGGGTCTCTGCTTGCTCTTGAAAAATAAACAACCGGGGTGCCTGGGTGGCTCAGTCGGTTAAACGTCCGACTTCAGCTCATGTCATGGTATCGCGGTTCACGAGTTCGAGCCCCGTGTCAGGCTCCGGGCTGACAGCTCGGAGCCTGGAGCCTGCTTCGGATTCTGTGTCTCCCTCTCTCTCTGTCCCTCTCCCACTGTACTCTGTCTCTCTCAAAAATAAACAGACATTTAAAAATGTTTTTAAAAACACTAAAAAATTAAATAAAAATAAATTGCCTGGAGAAGAATGTAACAGGGCCATCTTGGGCTCACTTACACTTTAAAAAAGTAATAAATCTTTGTGACTTTAGATCAGGCAATGATTTCTTAGATACCACACCAAGTGAAAAAAAAAGGCAAAATTGGGGTGCCTGAGTGCCTTAGTCAGTTGAGCATCCAATGCTTGATTTCAGCTCAGCTCATGATCGCAGGGTTGTGGGAATAAGCCCTAAGTTAGACTCTGCACTGAGTGTGGCACCTGCTTACGATTCTCTCTCTCTCTCCCTCTGCCCCTCCCCTGCTCGCAACAGCATGCAAGTTCTCTCTCTCTCTCTCTCTCTCTCTAAAGTACAAAAGAAAAAAGACAAACTTGATAAATTTGGCCATTAAAATAAAAAACTCTCACACTTCAAATGATACCATCAGGAAAGTGAAAAGACAACACCCAAATGTTTGCAAATTGAATACCTGATAAAAATTTCGTATCAAGAATGTATAAAAAAAACTCTTAAAACTCACTAACAAAGCAAATAACCCAACTAAAAAACAAAGGATTTGAATACACATTTCTCCAAAAAAGATACATGAACGGTCAGTAACACACATGAACAGGAGCTTAATATCATTAGTTGAGAGAGAGACTCAAATCAAAACCACAATGAGATAGCACTTCACATCCATTAGGATGGCTATTATAATAAATACAAATAATAGCAGGCTTTGGTGAGGATGTTGACAAATGGGAACCAACATGCACTTGCTGGTGGGACTTCTGGAAACAATTTGGCAGGTTCTCAATGTGTTAAACGCAGAGTTTCTGTATGATTGAGCAATTCCACTCCTAGGTCTCTACCCCAAAGCACTGGAAACATATGTCCACACAAGAATTTGTACACGAATGTTCATTTGGCTATTATGAAAACAACCTGAATGGCCATCAATTGATTCGTGGGTGAACATAACACGCATGTCTGCATGACAGAATACTATTTGACAATAAAAAGGAAGGATGTACCAGTGCGAGCTACAACATAGATGAACCTCCAAATACCGAGCTAAGTGAAGGAAGCCATAAAATGCCACATATTGTAGAATCTCATTTATATAAAATGCCCAGAGTTGGCAGATCTATAGAAACAGAAAGGAGAGTAGTGGCTGCCAAGGGTGAGAGTGGAGACGTGGCTGGGGAATACGGAATGACCAGGGATGGGCATGAGGTTTCTTTCTGGGGTGACAGAAAGAGTCTAAAATCATTGTGACGATAGCTGCATATCTCTGTAAATACACCAAAGACTATTGACTGAGACACTTAGATCAATTTTATAGCATTTAAATCCTATGTCAAAAAAGCTATTTTCAAAAAAGGGAAAGGGGGCATATAAGAGACTTCTGGCATGCTAGTAGGTATTGCTACAGTTACTGACTTGGGTTAAACTGGTATTTATAGGTGTTAAACTTTATGTTTTATGAACTTCTCTGTATACACCTTATAACGCACAACAAAAATAGCGGGGAAATTCGTATCTTAAATACGGCTTTTCAACAAAATAAGTCAGTCAGAGAAAGACAAATACCATATGATTTCATTCGTATGTGGAATTTAAGAAACAAGACAGACGAACATATGGGGGGGCGGTTAGAGAGGGGAAACAAACCATGAGAGACTCTTAAATACAGAACAAACCGAGCGTTGATGGGGGTGCGGTGGGGGGAGTGGATTAAAGGGGTGATGGGCATTAAGGAGGGCACTTGTTGGGATGAGCACTGGGTGTTATATGTAAGTGATGAATCACAGGATTCTACTCCTGAAACCAATCTTGCATTGTATGTTAACTAACCAGAATTTAAATAAAAACTTGGAAAGAAAAATACATGCATACATAAAGAAGGCTTTTCAAAGCATATGCACTCCTCACTTACTCTGAAATGTAACTGTAAATAAAGCCCGCCCTTCCAGGAGGGGGCAGACCACCTCTGACACCAGGTAAAATCAATGCACAAGGTCAAACACCAATGCATTTGCCTTAGTTCCCCAAACTGTCTCCGGATTGTCTTCTAGGGACAAGAACTGGAGGGGGTTTGAGTTATTTTTAAAAAATTTTTAAGTATATTTATTTATCTTTGTGAGAGAGAGAAAGTAAATGGGAGAGGGGCAGACAAAGAGGGGGAGAGAGAGAATCCCAAGCAGGCTCCACACTGTCAGTCACAGTCTCTAACTCGAGGCTCGATCCCACAAACCGTCAGATCATGACCTGAGCTGAAATCAAGAGTCAGATGCTTAATTGACTGAGCCATCCCAGGAAGCCCAAAGTTTTTTCTAATTGTGTTTCTTTTAAGTGATCTCTAAGCCCAACACGGGGCTCAAAGTCATGACCATGAGATCAAGAGTCACATGCTCTAACCAACCGAGCCAGCCAGCCACCCCATTTGAGTTATATTTTAATGATAAGTGCTTCCTGTGTGTGATGCATGAGTAATAATGATGAGAGTAATAATTGAGCCTCACCTAGAGGACAAAATACTAAAGAAAAAGAGAAAAAGACATTCCTCCAGGACATCTTTCCACTGTCAATTTCCTATCTTTCTCTGTCACCGACGTGTTACAACTTTTCCTTTGGAAATAAAGCTTAAAATAAAAATAAAATAGGGGCATCTGGGTGGCTCAGTCGGTTGGGCATCCGGCTCTGGCTCAGGTCATGATCTCGTGGTTCGTGAGTTCGAGCCCCGTGTCAGGCTCTGGGCTGACAGCTCGGAGCCTGGAGCCTGCTTCGGATTCTGTGTCTCCCTCTCTCTCTGCCCCTCCCCCGCTCATGCTCTGTCTCTCTCTCTCTCTCTCAAAATAAAATAAAATAATAAAATAACGTAAACAAATTAAAAAAAAATAAAATAGACCTGGGTTGGGTCTATTTTTGAAAGAGACTCACAGAAATTTACAAAAATAGTCGCAGGTCCTGTGTCTCCTTCAACTAACTTCTACTAGTGACATTTTAGATGACTGTTACTACCGTGTTATAACACCCAAACCAGGAAACTGACGTTGCTACAACACTGTCGGGTACACACTTTATCCCACAGTCACCAGTTATACATGCACCATTTTCACCCATTTTCATGCACATGTGTGGGTGTGTGTGTGGGTGGGCGGGTGTGTGTGTGTTCTATGAGATTTTAGTCCATGTATAGACGTGGATAGCTACCACTCAATCAAGATAACGTAACTCTTCCATTGTCACCAAGGACCTTGCTCGGTGAACTCCCAAGGAACTCCCCTTTATATGGCGCCCCCACTGTGCCTATCCTCTGGCAACCACTGATTTATTTGTTCTCTACACTTAATGCCATTTTGCGAGTGCCATATAAATGGAATCATACGGCATTAGATTGACTTTTAAACTGTCGAGATCTCTCTCATTAAAGGAAAAAAAAAGTCTCAGCCCCACATAGTCTCCAGCTAGTTGTTTTTCTCCTCACCCTCAGAGTCCGACATGCTTTTGGGGATTGCTGTTTCTATACACCTAACAGCTCACTGGTTTCTATCCTACATTTCTGCTCATACTTTCTGTTTCCGCTGTTGACTCATCCTTCCGCTACCCGGTCATTAAATGTTGTAGTTACTCAAGGCTCTGTTCTACATTTTCTTCTTTTGACATTTCTTCCTAAGGGATCTCATCCATACCCATGGCCCCAGAACACTCATGACTCAAACTCAAACACACACACACACACACACACACACACACACACACTGGAGCCACAAAGCCATTGCTGTAAACGAACTGCCTTTTGGACATATCCTTCAGAATATCTTAAGCACACCTGAAACTTAGCATGTCCAAAATTCAACTTGGCACATCTCACCCTCCCAAACCTTCATACGTCCGCCATGACCCTGTTAGCGGACACCCCCTTTCCTCTCGCTATCACATATTCAATTCAAGTCCATCCATTTTACCCAGAAAGTGCATTTTCACGACCATCCTCCTCTCCCACCTCACCCAAACTACCATTATCTCCCTTCTGGACCACTGTCAGACTCCCTAACCGATCACCCTGCCGTCACTAAGTCATTCTTTCCACTATGGCCAGAATAACATTTAAGATGGACATTTTAAGATAATCTCATCCTGCCAGTCCTTCTCTTGCCTCTCAAATATCCATCAATCTCCTGCCATTGTTTCCAGAAGACCTAATATGGCCTGGACCACAGTGACCCCTAATCACTTCCTCCAGCTCGTTTTTATCTAAGCTGTTTCTCCTAACAACACCTGGCCTTTTTTCATTTCCTCAAAGTACAACCCTGTACCCAGAATATATTGCTTTGATCCCTTCTCACGTATTTTACTCTCCTACCCTCAATCATCTCCACTGGGAAACCTTCCCTGAGTCTCCAGAGAAGGTCAACTCCTGCTATAACAGTCTCACAGCACCGTGTTCCTTTCTTTCATGTGAGATACTAAACCTATAATCGCATGTTTAATTATGAGACTGATTAATTACCTGTACCCCCTAAAAAACTGAAAACCACACAGGGAAGGAACCGTGTGTGTGTAAGTTTGCTGCTGCACCTCCAAGAACCTAGCACACACGAGGATCCCAATTAATATTTACTGAAAGAAGAAATGAATATTGCACCTAACGGCCCACCACAGTGATTCTTACAAAACCTTTTACACGAACCTGGGATTTAAACATGCGAGCATTCCTAGAATATCTTTAGAACAGCTGCATGTTTGCTTGAGAACTAGGCATGTACCCAAATGGTACACTGACATGTTTAAAATGAAATGTCCTACAGACAGTATCCCCAACATGACTAGGCAGCAGTCTACAAATTTATTTGTACTGCACGTGACCTTCCCCCCAGAAACAATTTGCGAATGGTGAGTAAGCTCCAACCCAGCCCTCAAAATCTTACCTATCTCTCGATGGAGTCAGCATCTTACTGTAAGAACGTTAAGGCTGACTGCACTTCTGAACCAAGAATTCAGGGAACCTCTCAGTCCAGAGCACCCCTCAACTCCAAGCCCTTCAGGGCTTGAACCCCCATGGGCTCCTTCAGCCCTGACCCTTTAGTCTTTCTCATGGCCCTAAAGCTTTTTGAGCCCTAAGCAAAGCAGGAGGCAATGTATACACAGAAGCAAGTTCCAAAATCAAGAAGATCTGCTGGTAGCCAGAGACAATAGTAATGAAAACCTGCAGAAAAGAAGAGGTCACGAGTGAAGGGCTGGGCACAGTGGACATGGCATGGGAGAGAGAGAGCTCTGGCAGGGAGGATTTCAGGACAGCCAGGGTGTGCAGGAGGCAAGCTCAGAACCCAAATAACTGACTGAGTTGTGACTCCCA
This sequence comes from Panthera onca, assembly GCF_046562875.1. Lineage (NCBI taxonomy): Eukaryota > Metazoa > Chordata > Mammalia > Carnivora > Felidae > Panthera > Panthera onca. The sequence continues at coordinate 4,605,221 of NC_138343.1, read as the reverse complement.
TGCTCCTAAAATGGGACATATATCCCCAAATCATCTTAGCTTCACGAGATCCTCCCTATCCTCCACCAAGAGCTTTCAATTCCTTGTACCTTTTCATTGGAAGCAGTAAATACAAGTTAGCAAACATATCAATCCCAAATTCGGTAGGAAGAAAAAAAAAAAAGCAAACTAGAAACCATACCTTTGTTCCATTCCAGGTAGGAAGGGGTCAAACAGCACAAAACAGCTCCTTAGAGAAAGCAGAAACAGAAGGAGACTGAAATCTTCTTTTAAATGATGTTTACAACTTCTAGGATGACTCCAGCCTGTAAATTTCAATTTGCGTGGTAACGAATTTGATTTGATTTCTTTGAAGCCAGAAAACCTTTTCAAAAGCAATTATGAGAGCACAGGGGGTGAGGGGACTTGTGGAGGCACAGACATTCAGCCAGCTGATGTGAGTTTCTGTTGTCTTCAGATACCTGCCAACCTTCACTCACCCACATGGCTCCACCCATTACAGCCTGGCAAGTGGAGGGTGATTTTAGATAAACTTCTAATTCCCTGCCAGCACCAGAGCTTGGGGTGTGTATGGGTGTGTGTGGGTGTGGGGGTAGGGAGTGTTATGGGTGTGGGGGGGGGTGGTGGGTACATGCAGGGGGGTAGAGATGTGTGGGTGTGTGACAATGTGCGTGTGTGTGTGTGTGTGTGTGTGTGTGTATGTATATGTGTGTGTATGTGTGTGTGTGTGTGTGTGTGTGTGTGTGTGTGCGCGCGCGCGCGCGCGCGCAGGCACATGAATGAGGTGACAGAGGAGAAAGTACGAAGGAGGAATTAACTCTCTGTTAATTCTGCCTCTTCGAGTCAGCTCGTCACCTACACACATATACCCCGTATTTAATGCACTAACAATAACTGCTTTCCTAGCGAACAAAGGGTATCTGCAGACTATTTTCCATCGAGGTGTAGAGTTTAGCTCTGGCCCCAGGTCGTCCCTGATTCCTACACCCCTCTGACTGCGATTCTGTCTTCCCAGTCCCTGGAGCCCAGGCCGGTGCCAGCTCAGGGTCCAAACCCAGATCTCCTGGCAAGTCTGGGATCTTCTCCACGGTTGATTTCCCCTATGTGACAAATTCGCTGTCTCTCGGCTGGTCACTATCCCGGCACTTGCTGGCAGGTCTTCGGCGGTCCGTCAAACAAGGACAAGAAAGTAAACAATAAAAGACTATCAGACAGTTTTCCCATCAGGTTAAAAACCCTCAAGTTCTTCCTCCTTCATTGAAATCACTCCATTTTTTTTCCTTTTAAATGTTACTGATTTTTGAGAGAGAGAGAGATCATGCGCACAGGGGAGGGGCAGAGAGAGAGAGAGAAGACAAAATCCCAAGCAGGCTCCGCACTGTCAGCGCAGAGCCCGGTGCGGGGCTCGAACCCACGGACCGTGAGATCACCACCTGAGCGGAAACCAAGCGTTGGACACTTAACCGAATGAGCCAGCCAGGTGTTCCTCACTCACCGCCTTTTCTAGCTGACTTTTCTTTCTCCTGAATTCCTGGAGAATTCTGCACCTCACAAATTGTACTTGAGGAAAAAGGAATAATACTAAATTCTCTAAATATGTTATTTCTGCTAGTAAGACTGTAAGCTTCTGGAGCACAGGAAGTGTGACAAAGGACTCGTATCCCCAAGGATGCTTATGATGGTGTGGAGGGACCAACTCAATGGCAAATCATCAGTGGAGTAGCAAATCAGCTTCAACTGTTCTAGGAGGAGACATGTCTGTTAATAGGATAAAGGAAGGATTTCTACATAAGGCAATTTGAGGTAACCCCTGGCCCCTGAAAGTGTTCTTCTCCTTCCCAAATCGAGAAAGTCTCTCAATTCTTCCTTCCCTAGTGTTACAACATATTGCATCATACTTTTTAAAAACTCAAGTATAACATATAGTAAGGTGCACTAATCTTGAATGTACAGCTTTGTGATTTTTTTAATTCAAGTACGCTTCACACCCAGTGCAGAGCCCAACATGGGACTTGAACTCATAACCCTGAGATCAAGATCTGAGCCGAGATCAAGAGTCGGATGCTTAACCGACTGAGCCATCCAGGTGCCCCTATGATCTCTTACATAGATATACACCTATGCAAATGCCTCCCACATCAAAGTACAGAACATTTGTAGTTCCCCAGCAAACTCCTGCCCTGCCAATACCCACTCCAATACCAACCACTCTTCTGACCTCTATCACTACAGGTTAGTTATGCCTACTCTTGAATTTCATATAAATGGAATCGTACAGTTACATACCTGGGCTCTTTCTCCCACCATTATGACATTTATCCATATTATTATTTGTTTCTAAATTTTTTTTAATGTTTATTTATTTTGGGGAGAGAGAGACAGAGCGTGAGCAGGGGAGGGGCAGAGAGAGAGGGAGACACAGAATCCAAAGCAGGCTCCAGGCTCTGAGCTGTCAGCAGAGAGCCCAACGTGGGGCTCGAACTCACAAGCCTTCGAGCAGCAAGATCGTGACCTGAGCCGAAGTCGGCCACTCAACCAACTGAGCCACCCAGGTGCCCTGACATTTATCTGTATTATACACAGCAGTGGGGTGTTCCTTTTCATTGCTGCCTAGTATTCCACTGTGTAAATATGCTACATTTTCTTTATCCTACTATTGTTAGCTATTTGGTCTGTTCCTTGTTTTTGCCTATTATGACTAAACATGCTATGAATATTCTTGCACATAACTTTTGGTGGACGTAAGTGCTCATTTCTGTTGGCAATATACCCAGGGATGGCATTTCTGAGTCAAATGGTATATAAACATCCAACTTTGACAGGTTCAAACAATTGTCCAAAGAGACTCTACCAATTTGCACTCACAACAGCAAGTGTAAGAGTTGTGTGGTGATATCACAGGCTTTTTGCACCATTTTCGCAGTGTTTTTCAGTGTGTAATTAGTCAACTGGACATGGCCAGTTGCATGCTAAGCAGCTATGAACCTTTGTGATTGGTTGACCAGCCCTAACACAAGCATACGGACAGCGTAAGGGGACCAGCACCCAAGAGTATGGTATGGGGACCAGATGCGTCACAAAAGTGAATCTAAATCAGGTAGACAAAGGAGAATGACAACGAGTCTGTTATTTACTCCTGGCTAATGGTGAGCCACACTCTCTGGGGTCTGTACGTTATTGCTGGTGGCTGTACATGTGTTACATGTTGCATACATCCCACACAAGCCTCACTTAAGGAAAGGAGGCAGGAAACTGCCAGAAGAAACTGGCACAATTGTCGTGGGAACCCGCATTGCTTGCCAACACTGAGAAACCTAAGAGAAATCAAAGGGGGTATAAGGACCACTACATATGTGGAGGAAATTGGGAATTGGAAATAAGAAGATCTCTCTCCCCAAGATGGACTGAGTACACAAGGCAGAACTTAAAAAAACACCTTTCTCACTAGTGCACTGAGTTATAAACATTGTCATTTTAATAGCGGGAGCCCAGACTCTCTTGAGGAGAAAACAGGTCTGGTGATGGCTTGTCTGCCTGTTTAAGTGCTGACAGAAAAAGAAACTAGGATTCTGGAGAAGGGGGCTCTTGAATGAGCACGAGCCAGTAGGAGGTGGGGGGAAGGCACCTGGGGAAGCAGGTGCACGCAGGCTCCCAAGATGGGGAGGGGGAAGGACTTTCAAGGACAGTGTGTGCTCTCTGGAGGGCAGTGATACCACCCCTCCTTACACCTCCAGCAAAGAGAGCCCCACACAAGGTGAATGGCGCTTGGGAAACACAGGGAAAGATGTGGCCTTTGTCCGGGCCAGGATGGGCTGGCTATAAGGAGGAGTGAGGTCAGGAGATGATTGGCCAAAGAAAATTGGACCTTGAAGGGACCATTTATACCAAACCTGCTGGAATCAAAAAGAAACAAAAAAAAAAACCTAGGAGGGGCATTAAACCTCCCATCGGGGATGGGACTGGGAGTTAGACGTTTAAGTCTCAAAGGACAAAGTGACATGCAGGAAGATGTTGCAGAGATGGAAAAGGAAGTATGAACAGGGAGCAGCGAGGGAACAGCCGTAAGAAACAGAACCGTGAGTGCCACAGCAACGCATAGTCAGAAGAGGCCTTAAGTAGCAAGATATACCAAAACCACATTTAGAATCTGTGAACTAGGAAACCAACTTAAGGAGTCTCATCCCCCTCCCCCCACCCCCCACCAGCTCAGAAAAAAATTAAAAAAGAAAAAAGAACATAGAAGAGAGAGAAATTATGAAACACAAAATAAACAGGAAGAAAATATGAGAATAAATAAGAATTTGTCTTCCAAAGGGGAAAAAAAAACCCAAATTGAAAAGGAACAATCAAAGAAATAAAAAGAGAACTTTTTTTTTTCCAGCTGAAGAAAAACCAGATTCCATAGTTAAAGGATCTAATGATTGTTGGGCAGGAATGCTGAAAAAAGACAAACTACAGATAATCTGATGACACTTACAAGTGACCAAAAAAAAATCCTACAAGCTTCCAGACCACTCCCCTACCCACCGTACTCCCTCCGCCCAGAGAAGTCCCCCAAACAGCACCTGGCCAGAGAAAAGAAACCTGCTGATATCAGCCCTCTCATTTGCAAATAAAATGCTAGGGGGATGACAAAAGAAGTGGGTGGGGGCGGGGGGGGGGGGGGGGGGGGAGCATTCTACAGCCTGGTGGTGACTCAAGCCAGGCTATAAAAAGAAGATCTCTTCAGACTTGCCTGACTCAGAATGCACACGGGTCAGCTGTGCTCCCCTGAGAGTCCCTTCCCCAGTCCCCTCATCCTCTCTGTCTCGAACTCTGGGGGAGAAACCACTGTAACAGAACACCGCACCTCCCAAAGAAGTGTGCCAGCCTTCTCCAGGGGAAGGTTTGTATCCCGCCCACTCTCACCCACACTGTACCCTAGAGAAAAGTTCTCTAGATCTCTCAACACTGTCCTACTAAACCTCCCTCGGATGATGGCCTCTTCCAGCAACTATCCCCTCTCTCTCTCTCTCTCTCTCTCTCTTTCATCTGCCACATTTCTTGTTACTCTTATTCCTCCTCTCCACTTCCTGACTCTCCCTCCCCAGTGCCCTCTGGCTTCTCCAGGAAGGTGTGATAGCATCTGCCCTTCCTTACCGTACTGGCCTCACTGTTACACTCAGTAGGACCGCCCACCTTCTCCTTGAAACTTTCTGCCTGCTAGAAATCGGTGAATGGAATGCATTCATTCCCGGGCCTCCAGAGCCGTTTGCTCCGTTTTGTTTTGGTTTTGTTTCCTCCTTTCCCCTCTGCCTGACCTTAAATGTTCCTGTTCCCCAGGCTTCCTTCCCTCGTTGCTCTTTTCAGAGACTGTGTCCGCCTCGCTCATTTGTTTCCGGAATCAGAACCTCCTCGAGTAAAAAGAGGGGTTTGTGAGAAGGATCCAGGGGTATCTCAAAAAACCCAAGCACAGGAACCCCTGTGGTCTCATGCAGGTCTGGAATCCCTTGCTTTTTGTCCCTGCTTGGAGAACACTTATCCCCCTTCTGCCTGTGTTTCCAGGGCATGCGGGAATAGAAAGACAAATCTGAATGGCCAGGCACACATTCACAGGGTCACGTGCTTCAGTGGGTGGAGCCACGGGAGTGGGGGTAGCGAAGGGGGAAGGCTTGGGTTCTTTTTTAGGCTACTGGTTGGACTCGGAATTTCCCCCGCAAGCCCGGTCGTATCTCTGTAGGCACAACAGCACATGACCAGTCCCCGAACAGAGGTCCAGGACAGGGGATTGAGGGCCTCATGCCTTCTTCAGTCATGCTCTGTAATATGGCTTTTATCAAAGAAGCCTGTGCTGGGGTTTCTAGGGTACTGCACTGACTAATAGAATCATTATTTCCATGCATCCACAAGTGGATCTTCGTGTGCGTGCCCAATTTACCAGAACCTAGAAGACTCTTTCCCTAAGCAGCTCTAGTGGACACTGAATTCATCCTAGGACGGTGCGCAATGATGAGCTCCCAAAGGCCAGCACTCTGCTGCCTTCTCTTCATTGCCTGTGTCTGGCAAAGAGCCTGGGCCAGAGGCACAAGGTCAACGGTTAATAAATACTGGCTCAACGAACACCTCCGTAGCATGTTCCTTTCTTGGAAGTATTAACCAGTCTGCTTCTGGAACCGGCACACATCCTCTTCACCCGGCTTCAATCTTCCCTTCCTACAAACCCCAGAGGCCATTTCCAACTCATTCCCTCCCTCCTGGAAGAATCTCACGCATAAGTGTCAGTCTTTAAGCATTTTGAGATTTGGGGAAAACAAAACAGATATGGAACAATGTTTGCTCCTCAAGATTAATGGTGCCCTTTGCCAGTAAGGAAAAAAAAAAATCTAATGGAATTGTTTCATTGAGTTAGTTTAATTTGTACATTTATATAAGATTTATGATCAACTGGATGGAAAAAGGCTGGCAACCAGCTTTTTGTTCTGTTTGAGGCCTGTGCTAATAGCTGCCTCCCGTCGACAGAAATGGACCCACCAAGTGGGACCATTGTTCCTTTTCCTGTGGAGACTGTTGCATTGTTCCTTTTCCTTTCTGGGCCAAGAAGAAAGCCAAGAGGGAGGGAAATACTTCTCTAGTTATTCTTGACTTGTATACCGTGTGTTTCTCTCCATCTCCATCGTGACGGATTTCAGCCACTGCCTTCCCATCAAGTATAAATGACCAAAGGTACCAGCCTAATCATTGGCCAGGCGACTCTGTCACCCATAGCTCTCATTTTTAAAGTCTACGCCAGAAGCCCACTACATGTCAAGGCATTTGGTCTCTCTGCCCAAGGGAGGACTTCCAGCACCAAGGACACATGAGTTCAGTTAAATGCTCACAGGGCACTTTCCGTGTCAGGTCTTAGCCTCAGTGCTAGGGATACAGAATCGAATAAGATACAGGAGCTTACGGTCTAGTGAGAAAGGCAGACGTCTTGTTGGAAAATGCCCGTGAAATGTGCCAAATGACCAATTCCTCCACCTGGGTTCTAGACTTCCTTCTTCAGCGCATAGTCTCAGGAGCCCCAGGCTATTGTCCCTTTCTCTCCTAATTCTTCAGTCTCTCCTCTCTACCCAGCTCCTTCCCTTTGGCATTTAAACGTGTGCAAGCCTCTCCAGTTTTTAAAACTATAATTCTTTCTAAACTCACTATTGTCCCCCCCAGCAATGGTCCTTTCTCTTTACTTCCGGAAGAGTATCACTCTTTGTCTGTCCCTCTGTCTCTCTCTCTCCTCTCTTCTTACTTTCCACTGACCCCTCGAGCCACTCGAGATGAGTGTTGCCCTCATCCTCCACCAGGAATGTTCTAAGACCAGCAATATCTTCTACATCGTGAAATCCAAACGATGCTTCTCAGTCATCCACTTACTGGACATCTCAGCTCCACTGGCACCCTGGACAACGCTCCCCCTTCTGGAAAACTCTTTCCTGTGGCCTCCGTGGAAGCCTTCTTGACCCTAGGTCCACCTGCAGCCCCCCAGCTCCTACCAAACACCGTGCCTGTCCCTCCAGGGGGATCCAGGGCCTCAGCCACATCCCTGGCCTTCTCGTGTGAACTTCAGGAAGAGCCTCCTACTCTCCTCCTGCCAGCCCACCTCCAACCTATGCAGTATGTTACAGCTAGACGGGTCTTAAAAATGTCAGATGTAACCATATCTCTTCCCTGCTTGCAGCTCCCGATGATTCCCCACTTCTTTGGGGATAAAGTCCAAAATCCTTAGCGTGGCCTATCATGCTCATCCTGGCGTGTGCCTCCCTCTCCTGCCCTTATCTCCCACTGCTCACCCCGGTCTGGCCAGCGTGACACTCTTAGTTTTCCTGCTGTTCTGTGGACCTGTGCACTTCAGTTGTTCCCCCTACTTCAACATTCCCCCTCCCCATCTTTGCCTGGCTAACTCCCTCCCACTCCTCAGATTTCACTTGAAATGCCACTTCACCTGGAAATCTTTGATACCCAAAGTTTTGGTTCGATCCCACTATAAGCTTCCGTGGCACGGAGAACTTTTCATTTCTCCAGCTTAACATCCAGCACACCCGTTATTACTTATTCACTGCCTGTCTTCACGTTTGAACATTAACCTAAATGGGGGAGGGGGGCTGTCTTGTTTCCTGCTGTATCCCCAACACCTAGCATGGGGCATATTTTTGAATGAATGCACGCATGAATGAGAAATGCACTAGATGCTATAAAAACAACTACGCAGTCATCGCAGGTCAGGCCTTTTCCCAAACTATACTACTATGATTTCTAGAGGAAACGTAGTCGAAACCAGATGGTGGGTTCATAGAAAGGGCGAGATGTTTGTAAAGGGCAGGTGTGTTTACGGAAAGTAGTTAAGAGAGCATAATGGCTTTTAAGAGAACCACTGTTATTCTAAAGTTTTACAGTACCAAATACAAGATCTAGGGTGTGACAGTATCCAATAACTCTGCCCATGATATGGTTCATACTCTGAGGAAATATTTGTTATCTTAAATTCACGCCGCACATTTTCAGTTGAGTAAAGGCATGATAGAAACAAACAGTAGCTTCTGTGATGAGGTAGTTACAATGAGCTCATGTCATAAATCAACGTGGCCAGGACCTAGGGATCAAGGTTTTCTAAAAATAAAAATTTGATCTGGATAAGAAAGTAATCAAGCTTTTTAAAATCATAGATGTATAGAGCAGAAACGGACCCGACATTATCCAGCCCAAGCCTCCCACCCTGTCCTCCAACCCCTCCTCCATCCATGTTGTGGAATACAGGAAGCAGAGGCCCTAAGAGTTTAAGTCACTTCCCTAAGGTTAATGTCCTGTTAGCAGCAAATTGGGTAATAAAAACCAGATGTCTATGCCAGTGGAACTGAATGCTTTCCTCTTCTTGATTCCATAAACTCTAATTTTATGGAACTCATAAGCCTTCTCCAAACCATGGCCCGAAGAAATGGTTTTCCAGAAACTCTTATTCTCCTCTAGTCTCTAATCCTGATCCACTAAAGAGAATATCCTGAATAAAACAAAGTCTTTAGGTGCTGCTGACCCCAATAACACCTTCCCCTTTCCACTTACACTGCTCAAAGGCTTAGGATATAATAATAGTAGTCGCTGAAGAACTTTGAATAACGCCTTGACATAATATTCTGTCCTGAGGCATTACGTAACCTAGTGCCCTTTTGTCCCTTCTAAGCCCTGAGAAAATCAGTCTCCCTGCTGTCATAGAATATTTTGGAAACTTCTGTGTTTCCAAAAAAATCACTCAGGATGATCTGGCAGTTCCATTCCTGTGTATACATCCAAAAGAATTTAAAGCAAGGAGGGACTCAAACGGATACTCGTACATCAACGTCCAGTGCAGCGTTATTCACAAGAGTCAGAAGGTGGAAATGACCCAGGTGGCCATCAACAGAGGAGCTGATAACAAAATGTGGTGTCTATATACACAATGGAATATTATTTGGCCAAATAATAGAAGGACATTCTGATAGGTGCTACAACATGGATATAACAGGCAAATAGTGTGCTGAGTGAAATAAAGCTGACACAAAAGAACACATACCGTAGAATTCCACTTCTGGGAGATACTCGGAATAGGCAAATTGAGACAGTATGTGGGACAGCTACCAGGACCGGAGGGACAGAGAAACGGGCAGTCCCTGCTTAATGGGTACAGTCTCTGCTTGGGATGATGAAAGAGTTCAGGAAGCAGACAGCGGTGGTGACGTCGAATGCACTGTGCAGGATGCCGGTCTTGGTGGCCACGGTCAGGCTAGGATGGACCCCACTCTCGTGTGTTCTCGGCAGGGGCTTACAGGAAAGTCACGGTACAGACCGGCCCTGCTTTCTATGGACTGAGGAAGGGGGCAGGGGAAGAATTTTAATTAAGTTGTAGAACTACATTCTGCCCCAAGAAGCAGCAGGGAAAGGCGAGTTCTCTTGGTTTCCCATTCGAATTCAGGAACAGTTTCTTGAACTGACACCCTGATCTGATGCATAAGACGAGGAACCATCTAGCATCTGAATGAGAAAAGCGTTTCTCAGGCCTGAGAACTTTTTGACCACCCACCACCCTCCTCATTTGTGCCTTCAAGACTGTGGCTCTGGTGGGGTGCCTGGGTGGCCCAGTCAGTTAAAGCATCGGACTTCGGCTCAGGTCATGACCTCATGGTTCGTGGGTTCGAGCCCCGTGCTGGGCTCTGTGCTGACAGCTCAAAGCCTGGAGCCTGCTTCGGATTCTGTGTCTCCTTCTCTCTCTGCTTCTCCCCCATTCATGCTCTGTCTCTCAAAAATAAATAAATGTTAAGAAAAAAATTAAAAAAAAAAAAAAAAAAGGACTGTGGCTCTGGCCATTACCTTCTTTCCTTATGAGGCCTGTTCCGTTTCTAGTTTCCAAACTACCGAGAACTTAACGACTAGAACTCAATTATGTAACACGGGGAAGCAGGATTTTTTTTAGTTTCAAAGACGTAAGGTGCCACCGGCCAGGAATGTGGGTCTCCTGTTCAAATGGCCAGGTTTTGTGTCCTGGTTATACATCCAGAGGTTCTAGCCTATGATGCAGTAAAGGCATTTCTAGCCACTCACCTTCCTACTGATCTTCCCAAGGACTGAGAAGACATTAAGAAGAACATACTAACTTTTGGGGGGGCCAATTTTGGGTCGGCAGTTTCGAAGGTCGTGATAAATATAAGGGAAACGATTTTGCATAGCATATTTCCTTCCGGGGAAGCTACAATAAACAAAGGGTATGTAACTGAAGAGTCCCTAGAACCAGACTCGTTTGCAGAGACAAATGTGTTACCCTCTATGATTCTGGCAGTTTTGATCTTCAGTTACATTTTTCTGGTGGGAGATATCTGGCCAAATGTCTTCCAGTCTGGAAACGAAGAGAATGCATTCATAGGGCCTAGGGAAAGTGGAGGATGGTATTTTCCAAAGACGGCCACAGCTTCCCACAGGCTGTTCTCACAGCGTGACTGACCTTCCTCCCACGGAGGTGTGTGGCATCCATGCTCCTCCCCTTGCATCTGGGCGGGAGCCTGTGACCGCCCCAGACAACAGATGCTACGTGGCTTCTGAAGCTTGGTCTAAGACACCACCTGACCTTCTCTCTTTTGGGCCTGTCCTCAGAAGCCAGTCCCCATTTATGAGGAAGCTGGGACAAATGAAAGAACCCCGTGGAGGCGTCTGGCAAGTCCAGCCAAGGGCTAAGCCGCCATCATTCCCAGGCGTGTGAGGGAGCAAGCTTTCCAAAGATTCTATCCCCAGCTGCACCAGCCGTCCGGTGAGGCTCCAGACAGCACGGAGCAGACACAAGCTGTCCCTGGCGTGCCCTGTCTGAGAATGCCTGACCCACAGACTCTGTGGACATAATGAATGGTTGTTTTTATCGCTGAAAAAAAAATTGCTCAAGTCATGCTTAAATTAAGTTTCCGTTAGTATAAAATGAGAGCATGACAAAGCATATTGTGACGCTTAAAGGGTCGGTCACCGACACACAGCCCTAGCACCAACGGTATTAACACAGTGTGGCACACGGTCTATTAGAGAAAAGTAAGAGAGCACGTAGAGTTCCCCAAACTCTCATCTCCCAGCATGGGCCAGCCATCGATGGTCCATCTGCACCAAGGCCAAAGTCCAGTAGAGCATGGCCAGCCTCTTACGGTAATCTGGGTGCACACAAAAAAAGGACCTGATCTCACACCACATTACACATTTAGGCTGCTACACGCTTACGTTGGCCTATGGAACACTTAGGTTCTCTAGGTCACGAGAAGTAGAAGGTGGCATCTCTGGGCCCAGAGAGAAGAGTAGGGAAAATGCATACGGAGGGCCCAATCTACACTGAAGGTCAAAGGTTGCAGACAGAGCACCCTGGAACAATCCAGAAGAGCCTCTGCATATCCAGAACGTTAACATCCACCGAAAGCCCTGCTGCCCCTCTGCAGACTAGCTCAGGCCAGCTCAGCCTGGCAGAAGGAGAGAGGAGCCCAGTCCTGTCAGACGTGTCTCCCATCAGACACAAAGGGAACCAGTGAGAATCTTCCCTAACCTTCTCTTCTGCCCTCCTCCCATCAAAACAAGATGGTCACTTGCACACTTCACGTTGGCAGAATTTAAAAAAAAAAAACTTTTTTAATGTTTATTCATTTTTGAGAGAGAGAGAGAGAGAGAGAGAGAGAGAGAGAGGGGGGGAGGGGCAGAGAGAGAGGGAGACACAGAATCTGAAGCAGGTCCAGGCTCCGCGCTGGTAGCACAGAGCCCAATGCGGGGCTTGAACCCACGAACCGTGAGATCATGACCTGAGCCTAAGGCAGACGCTTAACCAACTGAGCCACCCAGGTGCCCCTGGCAGAATTTTAAAGATGAGTAGTATTCAGTGTTGGTGGGCCCCCTGGGAGAGGTGTATGCTCATAACAAACACAGGAGTATAAAACAGTAGCTCGGCAGGGAAATTTGACAGTGTCTATCAAATCACAATATAACTATCCTCTGGCTGAGCAACTCTACTTCTATTTCAGTTTAAGTTTGTTTTTAAAGCAATACTTTAGCACGGGTACAAAGAGATGTCTATTGCAACAAAATACTGGAAATACCAATGGAGGAATAAGTAAGTAAATTTTGGCATATTCTTCTATGAAATACTATACAACAGTTATGAATAAAGTAGATTTATAAGTGCCAATATCAATAGGGTTCTACAACATAGTTTTGTCCATTTACGTTGTTTTGGAGTGTGTAAAAAAATGCCTACTTATAATTACCTTGGTTTAAAATTAACATCAAGTTTCTTTTAATCTTTTTTTTTAGTTTATTTATTTATTTTGAGAGAGAGAGAGAGAAAGAGAGAGAGAACATGAGTAGGGGAGGGGCAGAGAGAGAGGGAGAGAGAGAATCCCAAATAGGCTCCATGCTGTCGGCACAGAGCCCAACATGGGGCTCGATACCATGAACTGTGAGATCATGATCATGACCTGAGCCGAAATCAGGTCAGATGCTTAACTGACTGAGCCACCCAGGCACCCCAGCATCAAACTTCTTAATGCTCCAAAATTGCACTACATGCAGATAGTGATATATAGTCATTTGCCAGCCGGTGAGGCTCAGAATAGATCAATTACATTGGAATCCCCAGAGCGGCTTAGAATCTAGAATCTAGGACATCATAGCTACTCAGCACTGTTTAATAAATTAATAAAACAGGCTAGCAGCTCCAAGGCTCCTTCTGGTTCTAGTTCTTTGATTCTAAATGGAGGAACACTGTCCTTTTAAATAAAATGGTGACGACAATGCCCACCTCACAGCGCTGCTGCGATGACAAATAAATCCTAGCAACTGTTGTATTGTCGGACTTCACTGGATAAAAATGACTTTTGTGTCAAGTTCAGAGACACACTAGATGTTTCAGAGAGATTTTTTCAATGTGTTTGGAGGAGGCGGGGGGAGGTGTGAAGGAGGGGACGGGAGAGAGGGTCAAACATTAAAAATACTACCATAGATGAGGGTGAAGAGGGGGATGATGGCAAGAGCCAAGCCCAGACGTGAGGCATGGTCAAAAGTAATGGTAATAGCGGGTGCCTGGGTGGCTCAGTGGGTTAAGCGTCCGGCTTCAGCTCATGTCATGAGCTCAGCTCATGATCTCACCATTCATGGGTTCACGCCCTGCATTGGGCTCTGCCCAATCCCAAGCGGGGGAGCCTGCTTGGGATTCTCTCTCCTTCTCTCTCTCTCTCTCTCTGCCCGCCCCCACACATGGGTGTGCATGCTGTCTCTAAAATAAAATTTTTAAAAAGGTAACAGAAAAAAAAGTAACAGTAATAGGAAGGGCGTTATACTTTTAAAAGCTTTGAGCATGTACACTAACAGGAAACTCCTGGAAACACTTGATTGGAGAAAGAACACAAGCAGGAAACTGCTGAAGTTGGGAGTGGCTCCAGAGAAGTTCCATTCTGGTCCCTGACCTTGATCACAATTGATGGGAAACTAGGCTTTCAATCTCATTGAAGCAGAGAGAGTGTGAGTACCGGTTGTTAGTTTCCCAGAGCTGCCCAAACAAGTTCAAGTTTAACCGGGTGGTTTAAAATTACAGAGGGGCGCCTGGGTGGCTCTGTCGGTTAGGCGACCGACTTCGGCTCAGGTCATGATCTCGCGGTCCGTGAGTTCGAGCCCCGCGTCGGGCTCTGTGCTGACAGCTCAGAGCCTGAAGCCTGTTTCAGATTCTGTGTCTCCCTCTCTCTGCCCCTCCCCCGTTCATGCTCTGTCTCTCTCTGTCTCAAAAATAAATAAACGTTAAAAAAAAAAAAAAAAAATTTAAAATTACAGAAATGTAATCCCTCATGGTTCTAGAGGCCAGGAGTCTGAAATCAAGGTGCCTGCAGAGCTGCTTCCTGCTGGGAGTGTGAAGGAGCGTACATGCCTTTCTCCTAGCTTCTGCAGATGCATCACCTCGGGCTCCTGCTCTGTGGTCACCTTCGTTCCGTGTCTCTCCTCTGTGTCTTTTCCTGTGGCTCTGCCTTTGTCTTTTCCTCTTGCTGTAAAGGCACCTGCTATTGGATTAGGGTCTACCTACATAATCCAGGATGATCTCCTCTTAAGATCCTTAATTATATCAGGGCGTCTGGGTGGCTCCATGGGTTAAGCATCCAACTCGGTATCAGCTAAGGTCATAATGTCAAGGTTTGTGAGTTCGAGCCCCATGTTGGGCTCCACTCTGACAGAGCACAGCCTCCTTGGGATTCTCTCCCTATCTCTCTCTCTCTCTGTTCCTTCTCCACTCATGCTCTCTCTCTCAAAATAAATAAATAAACTTAAAAAAAATCCCTAATAATATCCAAAAGGTCCTCTTCCTATATTAGGTCACATTTGGAGGCTCCAGATAGACATATCTCGTGGGGGCAGGGCAACTGCCAACCTCCCATAGCTTGCTCGTGCGGTTTTGGCATTGGAAGAAGGCTACAACAACGGAAATATAAACCGAAGGGAAGTAAAAGCTAAAAATAAAAAATGTAAAGTTTCCTGGGCAGTTTCAAACCAGCAGATGTAAGTGGCTTGTGGTATCATCGTCAACACTTTCTGGCAGCCTCTT
The DNA here is from genome assembly GCF_046562875.1 of Panthera onca. Lineage (NCBI taxonomy): Eukaryota > Metazoa > Chordata > Mammalia > Carnivora > Felidae > Panthera > Panthera onca. The sequence goes on along the minus strand of NC_138343.1, from coordinate 4,590,139 downwards.
TAAAAACTGACCCAAGCCAGGAACATCGCTGAAATGGTCAGCACATACTTAATCACTAAAGCTGATCACCTTCCCAATTTCTTCCCATGGAATTTAAAACAAATACTCTCAATTGTCACGTATGGACATATATAATTACGTGAGAGACAAAAGCATAAATAAGGAGCCTAACAGAGTTTGAGGTACCATGTACTAAATTTAGATTCTGTTTCCAGTAAGGTGACGGGCTAACCACCTGAATGAATCCTCTTGTTAAAAACAACTAAAAATCTGACCATCTTAAGAGAGTCAATGAGCTGTCATGGATGTAAGGAATTCTCAAATCAGACACTGATTGCAGACAAGACTGTAGCCAGCCATTTCCCCCAAATAAGGAGGCAGGGTGGGGGAGGGAACACATAGAGGTTTGCATTCATGGGCTCCAATGGCTCCAGAGACACAGCCCAAAGAGCCTGTCAAGTTGGGGAGTCTAATTGGGATCTTCCCCCCAAAAGTGATCCCAGTGGGTGAAACAATCAATTTAACAATGAATGTAGGGGCAGCTGGGTGGCTCAGCAGGTCATGATCTCACAGCCCAGAGCCTGCTTCCAATTCTGTGTCTCCCTCTCTCTCTGCCCCTTCCCCACTCGTGCTCTCTCTCAAAAAAATAAACGTTAAAAAAATTTTTTTTTAATTTAAAAATACACATTAAAAAATTACATTAAAAAAAGAATGAATGTAGAAATAAACTGCTTTCTCCTCAATCCCCCACTCCTCCCATCCCAAGCCCAGTTCCAGGAGACAGGAAAATCTATTAGTTCAAATCTTAGTGTTAAGTGGATGGGAGAAAAAAAGGACAACCTGGCCACCATGAGTGTTTTCAGCCTGAATTCACACTAGCGAGGGGCACTGGACAAACCTCTTGCCAAACATTTAGTTGAGTAGCTCCCATAAACCTGGAAAAAGCAAATGCTGATCCCGTCTGGAAGGCTCCACTTCTAGCTCAGCTAATGGTAATTTGTGCAGGCAAAGTTCCAAAGCATCAGCAGCTCACAGCATGAGAAATTCAGAAATTCCATAATCTTACAGTTAGTTCCATTCTCTGTGCCTGAGGCTTGAAATATGTCTTTGTATACTTATGCCCACGTAATGTCTGTATAAAGGAGATCTCAAACTCTAACCAAGAGAACACTGACATAGCCGTATAAGCAATAAAGCATGTGCTAAGCAACAAATATTGCCAAAGTGAGTCATTTCATAAAGATAAGAGGACCAATTAGTCAGAAACCATACTTTTAAATTTACATGCACTAAGAGCCTCAGGATATACTGCCAAAACTATAAGGAGTCACAGGCGAATTCAAAACCCCAGATTTTTAAATACTCTCAGTAACTGATTGAAGAAGCAGATAAAAATGTATTTTAATTCGTCCGGAGGGCGCAGGCGCAGCAGGCACGCCAACAAGTGATGCCGGCTCACCTGTGGGGACTCCTGGGGACTCGGGGAGGGTTTCCGGAGGCCCAGGGAGGTCTCCGGACTCCACCGGGGGACGCAGGGCTGCAGGAGGGAGGCTGCGGACGGAGGGGCTCCAGGGAGAGGCGCCAGAGTCAAGGGAACCCAAAGGAGCATCCACCGGAGGAGCCGGGGGGGGGGGGGGGGGGGGGGGGGAACCACGTGGGAAGGGGAGTCACCTGCCCTGGGGGTGAGCAGGGACAACTCGAACTCGAGAAGCTTCCTCCGCGTCCCATTTCCTGGGGATAAGGCTCGCCGCCCCCCCCCCCAATCTTCCCACCGTGGCTCACACTGTGGGCGGCCTGGAGGCAGCTGGGAGCCCGCCCGGCACCCCCTCGTCACCCCCTCCGAGGCCCGCCAGTCCTGGAGTCGAGCGCCCCACGCGCCTGGGAAGGGCGCCGCGCTGTTTTGGCCTCCTGCCTCCCCCAGCACCCTGTGCCCCGCCCCGTCCCCACATACCCTTCTCCCCTTGCTCCCTTGCTCCCCTCACCCTGCGCCCCTGCGCGCGCCCCCACCCCCTTACCCGTGCCTGCCCTCCACTGGCCCCACTCTGCCCCGGAAAGGGCAGTACCCTCCCTTAGAGAGAGAGAGAGAATGTTGTAGTGAGATGTGTCCTGCTTCCAGACTGACTTGAGCCATTGTCAGGGAAACGGTAGCCCCCAAAGGTACCAATGCATGTTGGGATATGTCAAAAGCAGATAAATTAGTAAGGATGAAGAGGGTTTGAATATCACAGTTACCAAACCTGACCTATTGGAGATTTTTTTACACGCACACAAATGGCCAATGAACGCATGAAAAAGTGCCCAACGTTATCATTAGTCAGCAGAGAGATAGAAATTAAAAACAAAAAAATGAGTAGGAAGCAAAAGCATTAAGAATGACTCATGTATTTCTACTTCTGGCCAAGTTCCAATAACAGGGACCAAATTTACCTTCCTGTTTGAAATAACCAAAAAAAAAAAAAAAAAAAAGAGAGAGAGAGAGAGAGATACAGGAATCACAACATACCATTCAACAACTGCAGAATATACCTGTTTTTTTTTTCCTGCACATATGTAACAGTTACAATAACTGTTCATACATACATAGGCTTAATCTCAAATTTCAAAGGAATAATGTAGAGATACAAGATTGTATATATCACAATAAAACTAAACTCAGAATCAAAAACAAAATGGTAACTACTAAAATTCATCATTGAAAATTAAGCAACATATATTAATATACTATATTGGGTCAAAAATAAATCAAATCAGAAATTAAAACTAAATACTAACGAAAACATACATATCAAACTTGAGGGATTCTTTTGAAGCAGTATTTAGAGGGAAACACAGACATTAGAAAAGGAGGAAATCTGAAATTTAATGAGCCAAATATTAATTCCAAGTACTGTACTTAGAAAAGAATGGCAAAATAAAATAAAGAAAAAGGAAATAAGAAAGAGTGGGATTTTATAAAAAAGAAAACATACAATAGAGACCTATTCAAAATCATCTATTCAAAAGGTAGTTCTTTGAAAAGGCCAAAACAAAATAAAAATACCTCTAGTGATATTACTGGCCAAGGAAAAAATAGAGAAAGCCCGTGAGTCACCACTGTCAGGAAGAAGAGACCATACTGTAGTCCTACAGACATTAAAATAAAATAAGAGTACTAAAATCTTTGTGCCAATAAACAAATATGTAGATGAAATGGATAAAATACTAGAAGAGTATCAACTCCAGTATATCCCATCAAAATTCAATTATATAATATCAATCAAAACCCTGCATAAATAGCAACCCTAAAATATCCCGGGTCGGAAGTCTCTGTTGTTAACATGTCATTTCTCCCCACGTTGATTTCTTGACGCAACAGATTCAGTGCATTTCCAATCAATCTCACTAGAAGTTTTGTGGAGAAATTGACAAGTTTATTCTGGGACTCGTATGGAAATACAAAGGACCTAAACAGCCAAAGAAATCTTGAAAAAGAAGAAAGTTGGAAGACTTCGACTACCTGACTTCAAAGCTTATTATAAAACTACAGAACGAAGATAATGCGGTATTGGCAAAGGATTGAAAAATTAGATTGCGGTAGAATACAACCCGTTCGAAAACATAAACCATGATGAGATACCACCTCACCCCTGTCAGAATGGCTAAAATCAAGCCCTCAGAAAACAACCAGTGTTGGCAAGGATGTGGATAAAAAGGAACCCTCAGACACTGTTGGTGGGAATGCAAACTGGTGCAGTCACTCTGTACAACAGAGTGGAGGCTCCTCAAAAAGTTAAAGTTGAAAGTAGGACAACCCTGTAACCCAGTAATCACACTACTGGGCGATCACCCAAAGAATACGAAAACAGTCATTCAGTGGGATACATGCAGCCCTCTGTTTCTAGCGGCATTTTCTACAATAGCCAAACTATGGAAGCAGCCCAAGTGTCCGCTGACTGATGAATGAATAAAGGTGTGGATATATGCACAAGGCAGTATTATTCAGCCACAGGAAAGAATGAAATCCTGCCATTGGCCACGACGTGGACGAAGCTAGGGTATATTATGCTAAGCGAAATAAGCCAGGCAACGAAAGGCAAATACCATATGATTTCATTCATACGTGGCATTTAAGGAGCGAAACAAATGAACAAAGGAAAAAAAAAAAAAAAGACCAAAAACCAAACTCTTAACTAAATAGAATAAGCTGACAGTCACCAGAGGGGAGGTGGGTGGGGGGATGGGTGAAATGGTGGATGGGGATTAAGCATTCCCTGACCATGATGTGCACCGGGTAATACACGAATTGTTGAATCACTACATTGTACTTCTGAAACCAATATAACACTGTATGTTAACTATGCTGGAATTACAATTTTTTTAAATGAATAAAAAAGAAAAAATATTTTTAAGATGGAACAATGAAAACGAAACAAAGAACAGAAGCCCTTTGTTGCTTTTCAACAATGGTGCTAGAACAACTGGATGTTCATATGGGAAAGAAATTAATCTCTACATCGCACGATACACAACAATTAATCTGAGATAAACTTAAACACAAAACTATAAAGCTTTTGGAGGAAAGCGTGAAGAGCAAACGCATGACTCGGAGGTATACAGGATTTCTTAAAATTGATACAGAAAGCATTACCCTAAAAAAGACATTAATAAACTAGGCGGCACCAAAATTTTGTTAAACTTCTGCTTAACAAAACACATCGTCGAGAAAATGAACAGGCATGCTAAGGATGGGGAGAAAACATTTGCAAATCACACATCTGATGGAAAACTCCTGCCCACAAATACACAAGGCAAGAATTCCTGTAACTCAAGCACAAAAAGGTGGACAACCCAATTTTTTACAAAGGCAAAAGTTTTGAACGTTTCATCAAAGAGATAAACACACGCCAATGAGCACGTGAAAAAGTGCCCCGAATCATCACTAGATGAGGACATGTAAATTAAAACCGAAAATAAGTAGGAAACAAAAGCACCAAAAATGACTCCTGTATTTCTACTTCTCGCCAAGATGGAGAAGGAGGGACCAGATCTACCCCCTCTGTTGAAACAACCCAAAAAAAGGGGGGCGGGAATGAAATAAATGAAAGAACAGTGCTCAGACAAATGAGACAACAAAAACCAAAGATCTCCAAGCGACAAGTGAACAGGGGCGCCTGGGTGGCCCAGTGGGTTAAACATCCGACTTTAGCACAGGTCATGATCTCACAGTTCGTGGGTTCGAGCCGCTCAGTGCACCCCCCACTTCAGATCCTCTGGCTCCCTCTTTCTGCCCCTCCCCCGTGCGTGTTCTCTGAAAAATAAATAAAACATTTAAAAAGAAAGAAAGGAAAAAAGAAAGAAACAAGTAAACAAATGAGGTGAGCAGAATGACTGCCCCCAGTTTAGTGTTTGGAGTTTCCAGGCCTCAGAGTGAGGAAGACACTCGCTTCCAGAAGTCTCTCCCAGTTGAGGAAATCACTGAGGGGCTGGAGAGTTTGAGGTAGTTAAGAGTTTGTCAACTGAGAAAGGAGACAAAACTGAAAAGGAACACAGGTCTTTATTTGGGGTCCCAGGACTGCAATTCGGGGGAGAGCACAGATTCCAGAATAACCAGAAAAGCGACCCACTTGTGCAGGGAAAGCCAAGAGTTTTTATGAGAAAGAAGGAAGAGGTAATTACAAGATTGAGATAAAGAAGAGAGGGGAAAAAACCCTGCTAATTTAGTGCTGACCAGTTGAACCGATGGGGACTATCTTATTGATTACTGATCGGTGCTATCAAGCGACGTGATTCCTGCTAGATAATTAAGTTTCCTGTCCTCATATGCTCTGTCGGTGAAATTTTATGAGCAACGTTTGTCGTAACAATTGCTGCTTCCGGCCGAGTGGAGTTTCTAGGCGCCAGCCAGGCTCAAGGCACCTCCGATGGAGTGAGGGCCGGCAGTGACAATCTGATGGGGTTTCCTGGTCTCCAGTTTGAAGGTCTCTGGGGATCCTGTGTCTCAACGAGCGCTGTTGTGGCCATTTCTCTGAGGTTTATCTCAAGTCATCCAGCCTCAGTTTGCAGGGCTTTTCAGGGGGGAAAAAGGCAGTTTCGGTTCCCGGTGATTCCAAGAGATGAAAATGAGAAATCTTTGTTTGGAGAATCACAGTCAGATATTCGAGGAAACCAGAAGAATTCGGGATCCAGCCCAGTTTTATAGGCAAACAGCAAACACTCAGAGACCGTCAGAACTAGAAGCTAACATCCACAACACTGTGTTACAGAAAGAATGCTTTTTTTCTCTAAAATCACCCTGGTCTCCAGCAAGGAGAACTAAAGTAAGATGAATTTGTTTGTAAAATAAGTCCAGTTTTAGCCAAACTTGGCCTAATTATTTACATAAGGACAGCAAGAATAGGCGTTGACCACATAGACTCTTTAAAACCTGCCTTACTGGAACTTTTCATAAAGAATCTCTAGATTGAACTTTTAATAGCCTCTCAAGGCCAGAAGCCAAGCCAGATTCTTGCCAACAGATTTGCCTGAAATACCCACAGATCTGGGTTACTTCCTCCTCTCTTCTCAACGTCCCCCAAAGATCCTGAGTTTCCTGGGCCTGCCAGGAAGTGACCTTCCTTGCTCCCCTGGTAAGGCTGCTGGGAACCCTGTAAATTAGGGGACAGGGCTGATTTTTTTTCAAAGGGGCTTTATTGGCCCCATCAAGTCAACCCTAGTTCCTTAAATCTGTCTGTTGGTGTCTGAGTCTATGGATGTCTTCTCAAATATAACCTTCCACTCAAAGCCTTGCTGGTATAACCTTGTTTCCAATCCTATCCTGTTAGGAGGAGAAGCTTATGCAAATAACTCCAATTTGCATGAAAATAAAAGTACTCACTGAGAGTTTCCCCATTTTGGAGGAACCAGGGAGAAAAATATGTTTCATATTTATTTATAAAGATATATTAAAAAAATTTTTTAACGTTTATTTTGAGAGAGAGAGAGAGAGAGAGAGAGAGAGAGAGAGAGAACTCAGGTGCCTGTGCAAGTAGGGGAAGGGCGGAGAGAGAGGGAGAGAGGGAATCCCAAGCAGGCTCTGCATTGTCAACGCAGAGTCTGACGCAGGGCTTGATTCCAGAGACCGTGAGATCATGACCTGAACTGAAATCAACAATCAGACGCTTAACTGACTGAGCCACCCAGGCACCCCCATTTTACCAAATTTCTAAAAGCCATAGATACTTTAAGAGAAAAAGTTTTCTTAAATCTGGAAGAACAAACATTAGGGAACAGAATGTTTCAAATAAGGGTCATAAAAACTATAATCACCTTCCTCAATTCATTCAGCCCCATATCATTAATGCTTATTCTGTTGGAATCCAGTCTTCCCTCCAGGCCCAGAAACTCTTACCCAGTTTAATTTTATAATCTTAAGGGTGTCAGAAACCTGCATTTGTCAAAAGTCCTCTCCATGAATCCCCTTAAGATGAAATACATTTGTAAGAGCATCAAAGTAAAATAACAGCTGTAAATGACAAAAGACTAAAACCTGGCTATGGCTAAAGATCTGATGAGAGTTTATTACAATGCAATTGACAAAGGAAATTTGGTTATTTCTGCGACACACAACAGTTCCGTAAGTAGAATTACAAGTGATAACATTATGCCGGGACATATCAAAACTTTAGGAACTTCATATAATTTCTGGAATAGTTATATTAGTAACACTCCCTCCTAACAATATAGCCTAAGAAAGTTTATTATCACTAATGACAATACTTCCCTTGTAATTGAACATACCAAGTAAATGAGTCTCATTAGTCAAACAGACTTCATTTAGAATTTCAATTGGGGGAAGCTTGTCAAAAATATCAGAAGGTTTTTAAAACAAATTTTTTTAATGTTTATTCATTTTGGGGAGAGACAGCACGCAAGAGGGGGAGAGGCAGAGAGAGAGGGAGACACAGAATCCGAAGCAGGCTCCAGGCTCTGAGCTGTCAGCACAAAGCCCAATGTGGGGCTCGAACTCATGGACCGTGAGATCATGACCTGAGCTGAAGTCGGATGCTTAACTGACTGAGCCACCCAGGCGTCCCATACCAGTGTTCTTTAGATGGCAAATATATGAATACGCTGAATATTTTTAAAAAACATATGACTCCTCATAGCAAATTTCTCATCATGGCACAGAACCTATTTACTAACAGATTCCCAAATCTTTCGTTTCTAAGAGGAAGTCAAAAGCAGATAAATCTATGGCTATTAATTAATGTTTCTGTATTTTATCTTATTTGGAAAGATCTAATGACTATCTGTCATTAGATCTAAAATGACTATCTGTCACTTTATTTAAATGAGCAAAACAAAGGTTTTAAGTTACCTACCCCTCCAAAAAAAAATTGGGGAAACTAAGTAGACATAAATATTATTGAAAAGTTCAATTATAAACTTTTATCTTACTTCATTAATTCACTTGCTCTTCATCATTATGTTTAGATCAGTCATGAAAATTTCATGAGACGCTAAATAGCTGACCATCATCTCTAAGTTCTCTTCCCGGCTGACAAATTCTATGACAGGGATAACACGAGCTTATTTGACTTTTAGTAAACCTAAGTAGAATAAAAGTATTATATTTAATGCGAACAGCTCTAAAAACACACCTGTTTTAATTAAATGATCTTCCGTTCAGTGGTTTGATTTTTTTGGTTGCTTTTTGTTTTGTTCTGTTTTGTTCTTTGGGGGCCCTTGCTAGGGAAGCCGTGCACCTGCCCATGGTGCGGCCAGGAGGCTGCTGGGAGGCCCAGGCCCCTGCTGTACCCCCGGCCCCCTGCGCAACTGTCCTTGCCCCGGGCAGAGCCCACTTTTGAGCCCTTCCACACTCACCCTGGGATGTTCTTAAAACCAGGCCAGACCCGGCCACACGATGACCGTCAACCACAGCTGCTCCTGGAAACGTCTTTCTTGAAACACACACACGTGTAATCTCCCGCGTTGACTATTTCCTCTCCCCTGGGCACGGGGAGGTGTGCAGAGACCCTGTTAGCAGTCTTCCTACCCTCTCCCACCCCAGCCCACCCTTCCGTCCCCACCCGTCTATCCCCATGCAACCCATCTGAACGAACCACTGTGTCATTTCTATCTTTCAGTTGCACAACCACTGCAACCAGACATAAGCCTATGGCTTGTGTCATCATGGGGCACCTGCTCCCCCGAGAAACCACGCCATAATCCACCAACTTATCAACCCCTGCCTATCAATTATATTTGAAAAGATAACATGTATTGAGGACTTTTGATAAGCCAGGTGTGTTCTTACAGTTTACATGTATTTTATCATGTAATCCTAAAAGCAACTCTAGGTAGCAGGTGTTAGTAGGTTTGCTTTACAGATGAGAAAAGTGAGACACAGAGCATATGACACGGCCACTGTTGCTAAGAGTGAGGTCATTCTTTATGCATTAACATGACTGTCCATCTTTCCACTGTGCCTCCATCATGATGGTTAAGATCCCAAGGTTTAGAACTGGGGGGGCGGCGGGTGGGGAAGAGAGCTGGTTCAAATCTGCCTCCTCCCCTTACGCAGTAAATGAGCTTCATGTCTGAGTTTCACTTTACACATCTGTGAGCAAAATAATAATGCTCACTCTACATAGTCACACATCACATTTGTTGAGTAAATGGTTGTTATGGCCATAATTATCTCTATAACACCTCCCAGCAAACCTAGTGGTTGCCCTACAAATGTTTGCTATGTGGTTTGTGGCACATAGAAACTAAAACATTTAGGGGCGCCTGGGTGGCTCAGTCGGTTAGGTGTCCGACTTCGGCTCAGGTCATGATCTCGCGGTTTGTGAGTTCGAGCCCCGCGTCGGGCTCTGTGCTGACAGCTCGGAGCCTGGAGCCTGCTTCGGATTCTGTGTCTCCCCGCTCTCTGTCCTTCCCATGCTCATGCTCTGTCTCTGTCTCTCAATAATAAATGTTTAAAAAAATTTAAGAAGCTAAAACATTTACCATCACACCATACTGTCTCTGACCTCAGGTAAACTGAATAAATCCCCTCCTTGCTGGGGTAAAATATTTCAAGACACAGGTCCCCAAAACAAAGAGGACCTCTTATTAAAAACTTATCATAAATTACTTTGTGTGCTTTCTACCCTGACTTCTATGAGCAAAAAAAATGGAATGTCTTAGACACTCAAGAAAGAGTAAGCAACATGATCACATTTTTCTTAAGTATTTTATACAGTGTCCCAGATCCCCGTTGGGTCTGGCCATACAGCTGACTAAATTACAGAGCCTTGGAGTGGGTGGGGCGTCTCCGGCTCTAGTCCTTGACTCCAAATCCATTTTCCAAAATTGATTTATGTCTAATCAGCATGACCTATTTGACTGTGTGTATGACTCAGTAGATCATGAGACTTTAAAAACAAAAAAACCCTCAGAATTTTAGATGTCAAAACATGTAATACTCTTCAATTTAGGAACCCTAATTGCAAAAATCCTTTCATTACCTTAAAAAATTGGGTATTTGTGGGGCGCCTGGGTGGCTCAGTTGGTTGAGTATCTGACTTCAGCTCAGGTCATGATCTCGCGGTTTGTGGGTTCAGGCCCCATGTCGGGCTCTGTGCTGACAGCTCAGAGCCTGGAGCCTGCTTCAGATTCTGTGTCTCCCTCTCTCTCTGCCCCTCCCATGCTCATACTCTGCCTCTGTCTCTCAATAATAAGTAAACATTTAAAAATATATAAAAAGTACAAAAAAAAAGGAAAGAAATTTGGTGTTTGTGATCACGCGAGCAAGGTTATTAGACACAAAGGGAAAAAAATCTTTTCTTGAAGATTTCTATATTATAAAAGCACATACATATTCATCATAAAAGGAAAAGTCTACAGGAGCACGTAAGCATGCTTTATCCCTATCACCCTAACCCCCAGGGGCAGTCACTGATGGCAGTGTGGTATTTCTCTTATGAGAAACAGACTTAATTTGATCTACCCCCTTATCAGTTTGACGTACATAGCCAACTGAAAATTATAGCCACTCTCTTTTTTTAAGTTTTCTACTACAGAGGGGTGCCTGGGTGGCTCAGTCGGTTGAGCATCCGACTTCGACTCAGGTCATGATCTCACGGTTCGTGAGTTCGAGCCCCACATCGGGCTCTGTGCGGACAGCTCAGAGTCTGGAGCCTGCTTCTAGGTCTCCCTCTCTCTCTGCCCCTCCCCCAATCATGCTCTGTCTCTCTCTCTCAAAAATAAATAAACATTAAAAAAAATTTTTTTTTAATTTTCTACTATGTAGAAACTCAAACACACACCAAAGTAAATAAAACAATATAATGGCATCCCATACGCCCATCACTCAGCCCAACAACCATCAACCCACAGCCAACCCACACTCCATCCAGACTCCCATCCGCTTCCCTCCGTCCACTATTTGGAAGCAAATCCCTTACATCACACACTTGCGTTTACCTCTGCATCTCTGTAAGGAATGGCCTTTTTTTAGATGAAGCCATATGCCAGTATCACATCCAAAACATTACTTATTATTAGATATCCAGTATTCCAATTTTTACTTGTCTCCTGTCATAAATGGAGGTTTAGTTAGCATTAAAAAGTTCACCATCTAAACAAGCTTCCCACCTTACGACTGGTTGCTAGAACTTTAAGGTCTCTCCATGAATAGACTCCCTTCAGTCTCTCTTTTTCCCCTTAACAATTTATTGGTAGAAGAAACCAAGTGGCTTGACCCTCCAAATTTTTCACTGTCTGGATTTTGCAGATCGCATCCCTGTGGTATGATTGAGTATGTCCCTTGCACTTACTTCCTTTAGATGTCTTTAGAGGCTTGTTCAGATTCAGATTCAATTTCTTTTACAAGAGCTTTGCTTGTAATGTTTAGTTTCTTCTATCAGGAGGACTGTGATGTCGAGCACTAGTGTTCTTCTCTTCATATTTTTTAAAGGACTTTAATATACTAATTTTTACAAGAATTTAATATACTAATGTACATGATGAATCATCAAGAAGGAAGGGATACGGTGTTCCACATTCCCCAAACTTACTTAAGATTAAAATAGTTTTTTGGCAGGATATTTAATAGACAATATTTAGCATAACCTGCTTTGAGACATGTTGTCCTATATTAATTGATGAAAGATTTTCACCCTACAGAAAAGTCAGACTTTCTCTCTTGTTTGTGATGTTTAAAACCACTGATGCTCAACACTGTGACCCATTATTTCATTAGGGGCTTGCAAGATGGCCTGATTCTACCATTCCCGTTTCATGCATTAATTGGAATCCTTTCGTAAGTTAAATTTCCCTTTCTGTACCACTTACTCAGTTGTGCAGTTTATCAAGGAAAGGGGGGGTGGTGGCATCATTTTCCCCTAGCCTCCAATTTTTTTTTTAGTGTCATTTTGAACTCAGTGAGTTACACATATTTGATGAGTTTGAATCCAATCAATTACCATTCTTTTTTTTTTTTAAACGGAAGTATAGTTGACAACAAATTTTATATTTGTTTCAAGGGTACAACATAGTGGTCTGGCGATTACATACATCACAAAATACCGTGATGAGTGTAGCCACCATCTCCAATAACAATCCTTCTTTTTTCCAGTTACTATTCTTACTAATGCTCAAATTGACCCATTTGGCCAGCGGGAATCTCTTCATATTGGCCTTCGCGAGTCATTTTGCGATGATCCTAATGGCATTTGAGAGCTCCTTGCCTCTTCTAGGACAACACATTCCACATTCACATTGCACTTTCCTGCTCCAGACTCCCAATCAGCTATTTTTCCTAAAAAAGCCTTGGTTTCTTTTGTTGAGAGCGTGTCTGGAAGCCACAGTCCGGGTGCTAGAGATATGACTACTCTGAAAAGATGCCAATTTGCTCACAGCGTTTGGATGGCGTAAGGAATATTTGCAAACTATAAACAGTCCTAAACACACTTGATTACTTAAGACTGGATTATCCAGATCTCTTCTTCTAATTGTCCATCTGTGTCCTTTCTGAGGCCAGGAGTTTGAGAACCATAACCCCTTCTTCACTGGTCCCTGACTCAAAATCTGTAGCATGCTAGGTTCTCAGAACATATTCAGTGAGTAAGAAAAATCAGGCTTTAGAGGCTGAAAGAAACTACCAAAAATGAGTTTCAGAACTATGAGGAGAAATGGCAGCATAATTAGAATCGCTCCATAGCCGCTGGGGTCATGACTTGAACAGGTTCAGATTTGCTTGGATGGTTAAGTCCATGTATATTCCTATAAAAGAATCACTGCCTTACAGAGTATTCACTAGTTTAAAAAGAGCAATGCCATGAAAATATGCCAGGTCTTAATTTCTGTTTCAGTTCCTCCTGACCCGAGCATTTGAGCCTGAGATCATTGTCCAGTGGAGACAATCAGGGCTGAGGTAAGGGCTGATGCGTGTGTCCCCAGGACCCAAAGGAAGGAGAGCCCGTCCCTCCCTGTCGGCGAAGGGCATTGGGCGGGCGGGGCGGGCACGGGTGGCAGGTTGGTTGGGAGATAGGAGGCCTCTGCTTAGTAGATGGGGAAGCACACAATGAACAAGTTGCAGATTGACCTCCCACAGTTCAGAGCCTTTGAATGGAAAGGGTAGGACCTGAAGCAGAGGCCCCGGCAGGAAGGCCAATAAGGTGACAGAGTTGGATGCGGCCGTTGTGGGGGGCGGGGAATGGTTGGGTGTAAAAACTAGGCCTTTCTTCCTCTGTCTCCCCAGGATGTCGGCATCTAACTCCCAGCTGACCTTGGCTCAGGTAAGCCCGTCCTGCTCCTGGAACAGGGGCTCGCTTACAGCGCTTTCTGTCTCTCTTTCTGGCCGCTGGCTTCTTTCTTGGGAGCCCTTAACTGGCCACACGGTGGACCAGACCATGAGGGTTTCTGCTTGCTAACGGGGAACACCCGACCCTGGTTACCTCCAACACACGAGGAAACAGCTGGCTCTCTGCAAACCGGGAGGCACCTAGGAGAAGCAGCCTGGGAAATCGGCAGCACCGATTTCCCAGTGGGAGCTGGGATCGGGAGCTAACGGATCGGATCGGACCGCATTCCTGGCAGGCACGGCTTCGTCTGGGATGTTGCCGTTGGGATCAGCCACTTGTCAGAACCTCAGAGAGCTCGCTCCGCCCAGGTCCCGGAGGAGGAAGCTTCTGGAGTGAAAGGCAGCCCACTGGATTTCCTCTCCCACCCACACTACGTGAAACAGAGCCAAGTACAGTAGAACCTTGGACCGCCAGTAACTTGTTCTGAGTGTTCCGCAAGACAAGCAAACTTTTCTAATACACTTTAACTTGATAAACGAGCGATCTCTTGCACTACAAGTCGTACATGAAGCCGAACGTCACCTGATCACAACGGAGCCAATGGTTCTCTCTCTCTGTCTCTTGTCTCTCTCTCTCTCTCTCTCTCTCTCTCCCTCTCTCTCGGGGGTTGTGGGTGATCCTCTCCCGTGCTTGGAAGCTTGGTCTCAGGCCGTGGTGTTTGACAGAGATCAGTGACTTTTCAGAATGTTGGAAGGCGCTCACAATAGGCACTAGTGTATTTTTTGTCACTTCCAAGCACCTATGGACAGTCTTTTGCTTTTCCAGAAAGAGTGAGCTTAGGAACGCTTTGCTTCATTCTAGATCAGGCTGCCGGTGGATATAGACCCTTTCCTCCACTGCCTTATTGCCAGTTACGTTAAATACCGTCTATGATGAGAGTTCATTAATACTGTGCTGTAGTCAACATCCATGAGAGCGTATACAATGGCCCCCATGCAGAGAAAGATTCCATTGAGCCAACAGATGGCAGTGATCCTGTTAGCATAGTGAAAGTCGTCCTACACAATAACCCTCCTCTCTCTTGTCTCCCTCACATCTGCCACGAAGGTTTTCAAAGGTAAGTTCAGGTTAATTTGTTTACTTTTCTTTATATTTTGCGTTTTACTATTTTACAGTATATTACAGCATTGTAATCATTTTTATATGAATATTTTTGGGTTGTGGAACAAATCATCTGAGTCCCCCCACCCTTTTTTTTAAGTTTATTTACTTATCTTGAGAGAAACAGACTGTGAGCAGGGGAGGGGCAGAGAAAGAGGGAGAATCTCAAGAAGGCTCCGCGCGTCCGCACAGAGCCCACGCGGGGCTTGAACTCACAAACCGTGAGATCGTGACTTGAGCCAAAGTCGGATGCTTAACCCACTGAACCACCCAAGTGCCCCGCCATTATTTCTTATGGGAAAATTCACTTTGAGATACAAGTGCTTTGGATTACGAGCACGTTTCTGGGACGAATTATGCTCGCAAAGCACGGTTTTACTGCATTCAAAATTGGCAGAGTTGTCAGGAAGAGGGAATGAATGCTGGTCAGCCAAAAAAGGGGTTTGTTTGGGATTTTTTTTTTTTACTCAAAGATATTACTTCTTATTTCTTTGAGAAATGAATGCGTGAACATGCAAACACAGTGCTAGAAAATATGGTAACCATAAACGCGCTGCTTTGATCAGTACATGGAGAGGTCTGTAACTCAGTCAGTGGATCCAGTTTGTACAGCAAGAGGTCAGAGTGCAAGGTCACAGCCAGACACAGCACAGGTGGATCTGGATCGAGGTCTACTGGCTTCCACAAACCATCGTCCCACACTGCCTCTCACCCCCCCAGCCCCCCCCCCACCCCCCACTGATTGCATTAACTTCTCTCTCAACTCTAACATCACTTTTGACACCACTTTATTTATCATGCTTTGCAACATTGATTTGGGCATGTTTCTTTCTCACTCATTATTATGATCATCACACCCACTTACCGATTCAAATTTTGTGATGTCTTTCTTGGACGTTTAAAGTCAATGCTTTTTGCTTATTAAAAAAAACTTTTAAATCAAATTAAAGTGTCTGGTTTTGGTTTCGTCTCCTCCCATGAGTCAGCGACTTGAACAACAACAAAAAACTCCTCACCCCTGGATGAAGGCCAGGAGGAAAATTCTTTTATTAAAATCAGCCGACCTGGAGCTGGGTCTTCTTCCCACCCCTGCGTTCTCTTCAAGTTCTCTCCACCCCACCAGGAATAGCCAGTCATCAAAGCCTAACTTTCAACTTACTAAGGTAACGTGCTTATTCACATAACATACGCGATATGCAAAATACAAAATCGTGCCCGCCCGGGCAATGCTGCAGACAACAATAGAGTCAACTTCCGTGACCCAATCTCAACAACTCGTCTCTACCCCCACCAGCGCACCCTCATACACACTCACACCCACCCCTCACACTCTCACACAGCCATGCACACCCTCATACCCTCACAAAGTCACACACTCTCACACTTTTATACACACTCATATACACTCACACCCCCTCATACACTCTCACACCCGTACCTACCCTCACACACACGCATGCATTCACACACACCCTCACACCTTCATACAAACTGTTGCACATGCTTACACACCCCCTCACACCCACCCCCATCATGCACAACGACAGTCACACACACCCTCACACCTTCACACAAACTCTTGCGCACACTCACACGCCCCTTCACACCCGCCCCACCTGCATACCCACACTCACACACACCCTGACACACCCACACACTCAAGCTCACACACACCGTCCTCCCCACTGATCAGGGATTCTAAAGCCAACCCCAGGCATCGTGATTTCATCTTCTCATATTTCACTATGTATCTCTAAAATATGAGGGTTCTAGTAAATATAACTACAACACCATCACCGAATCTAACACGTTTAGTAAAACTGCCTTAATATTGCCAAATATCCAGTCAGCAGTCAAATGCCCCCAGTTGTCTTATGTATATTCTGGATCAAATCAGGATCCAAACCTGGGTTCAGACATTACAGCCAAATTTTAAGGAGACACATACAAATGCCCACACTTTCACACTCTCGATTTTGTCGGGACACAGCTTTTTCGTTTCAATATTTTTTTTTAGAAATTAGATTCTGGCTGGCTGGTAGTCCACACTTGTCTGGGCCCGGAAGCTGCCCTCGTCTGCACGTGTGACATGACTCAGGGTCCCTCAGCCCACATCTCCAGGTTAAGTAGGCCTATCTTGAAGTCAGCTAAGAGGAATTAACTAGGCCTTTAAAAACAAAGTGCTTTTAGTACTTCTCCTAAAGAGGTGGAGAAATCAGCAACTGTTCTTTAAAATGTAGAGTTTGCTTATGGCGGCCTTGTTAGGATAACTTCAATTTAGAACCAAGCCAGATGTCCATCGGTCAGGGCTTGGCTCAGCAGGACACGTTACGTCCGAACAATGGGAAACCAAGCCACTTTTTAATTTTTTTTCTTGTTTTGTTTCTTGAGAGAGAGGCAGAGAGAGCGAGACAGGGAGAAGCAGAGAGAGAGGGAGAAAGAGAATCCCAAGCAGGCTTGACGCCGGATGTGGGACTCAACCCCACGGACCGTGAAATCACGACCTGAGCCAAAACCGAGAGTTGGACGCCTGACTGACCGAATCACCCAGGTGCCCCCAAGCCACTCTTTAAAACAATGAGGTTGCTCTATATGTGATACAAAATACCAAATGCCAAGATATATTTGTGCACAAACAGGAACAATACGAGTAGTGGGACCCACGTTTGCCTAAAGAAATCTGAAAGAATAAGCCGTTTGGCATATACCCAGATTCCAGACTCACGGAAGAAAAGCAGGCATTCAGGATAAAGGATACTGTCTGCACAAAAGGCTTAAGCACAGTGAGTGGGCACCCTCCCCAAATCTAGGCTCCCAGTTGCTAGCCCAGGGCCGACCTCCCCCGTAAGCAGGCCTGTCAGAGGATACGGTTCATTCCTGCTAGGTTAACTCTTTCCGACCCAGCCAGGAAACAGGAGTCAGGTCTACAACAAACATAAAATTTGGGCCGCCTAGATAGCTCAGTCCGTTCAGCACCCAACTCCTGATTTCAGAGCAGGTCATGATCTCACGCTCCGTGAGTTCGAGCTCTGCATCGGGCTCTACGCCGACAGTGCAGAGCCTGCTTGGGATTCTCTCGCTCCGCCCCTCCCCTGTGCACACGTGCTATCTATAAAAAAATTCATTAATTAAAAATAAATAAATAAAATAAAATAATATCAGCAGCTTCCAGTCTGTTTTCATGGTGAAGAGGGTGGAGCCAGTGAATTGTATCTCTTTCCCGGAAATGACGGTTTCCTTCCAGAGCCCCGGGTATACAGTGCACAGCAGTCACACTGAAGTGTCACACTTCAGGCCAGACGGCCGTTTGACATCCCCTCTCCGTGGACAAAGGCACCGCCCTTCCTGTCCCTTCCTTCACTTGTCACAGCATCTTCCAAGAAAGCGCAGGGCCAGCACCAAACAGCCCGGTTTTCGCTGGCACTCCAGCAGGTCACATTCAAATGCCCGGTGTCAGGAAGGGTTTTGATGCGTTGGTCTAAGGTCTTTAAAATCCAGATTTGATTTTGAGCTCCTTGGTCACTCCCACGGTCTTGTCTTTGATAGTAATTTCCAAATCAGATGACTCGTTTAAGGAAGAACCTGGCCAAGGGCCTGATCACTCGGAGGGACTGGCCATTCATTCCCGCCTGACTTGCTATGCTTGTCCGAACAATGGGAAACTTGGGCAAACTTTGCTTAGGGGGTCATAACTTTTGCCCTTTCTTTTTATGTAAAATGTTGCGCTCTGTACATCCAAGCATCCGCACTCAAGATACCTTGGACAGTGTTGGGTTAGGATATGCCCTCTGATGTATATCATGCT
Source organism: Panthera onca (assembly GCF_046562875.1). NCBI lineage: Eukaryota > Metazoa > Chordata > Mammalia > Carnivora > Felidae > Panthera > Panthera onca. Next base: position 4,571,425 of record NC_138343.1, on the reverse strand, counting down.
ATGTTCAGATGCACAGTTCAGCAATTTGAGGATCGTTCAAAACACTAGACCGACTTATCTCGTCTGCATGGATTTCTTTCACTGTTGGCAATTCAATCTCTACTGAAAATGATAGAAGTGGAGGGTTTGAACATCACTTGTTGCACTTACAAAATCTGAATAAAAATTGTAAAATTCAGTTTAGTTCTGGGACTACTTTTTTTTAAAATTTTTTTTTTTTGAGAGAGAGAGAGAGAAAGAGAAAGAGCATGTGCACGCGAGCAGGGCGGGGAGGGACAGAGGAAGAGAGAGAATCCCAAGCAGGCTCCACACTTAGCGCAGAGCCCAACGCAAGGCCAAATCCCACAACCCTGGGATCAGGACTTGAGCCAAAAATCAAGAGTCAGATGCTCAACCGACTGAGCCACCCAGGCACCCCTGGGACTATTTTTACATGTTTTACTTATAAACCTGAAAGCTTGTATTTCTCTCCCCAGAGCCACACCAACTTGTTATAGCCATGAGTCAGACATCTTCCCTCTTTGGGTTCGGAAATCAGTGCAATTGCACACCCACAAGCATACCCCCATGGAATGATACAACTCAGAGCAACATACAAAATTTGCATACAAATAAACAATACACTGGGGGGCTTCTGCGATCTTATGATTTCCCCTGCGTGGAAATTGTAGCAAATAGGTTGGGCAGTGTTCTCTTTCTCTGTTTTAAAATTTTTTTCAAATTTCTGTGCTCGGATTGAATAATCCACAAAGATACTCAATTACCTTAAATGGGTATGTAATTTCTACCCACGAGTGACTGTGAGACGGCGTAGCAAAAATCTTTCATAAAAACAGAGGATTTTGTCTACTGTTTTCTTGATTCATTTTGTGATACCCTGCCTACTGCCTTATGATGTCTCTTCATCATTTTTGGACTATTAGTTCACATCAGCTTTGTTCTTTTATACCTCAGGCCTTTCTCTGCTCTCTTAAAGCTCCACAAAAGCAATGACTTTGTTTTTATTCACCTCTGTGTCAAGCCCAGTGTGGGAAAAGTCACTACTACTTACTAGCCTTTGGCTGAATGGGTGAACAGATGAGTGAATGAATCGCTCATAGGCTCCTGAGGAATGTGAGTCATCTATTTCAGTATCTCTGCTAGAGAAATGCTGGTTTTGCTAAAGGAGACTCTGAGAACTCATGCAAAAATTGGACATGTGGCTCTGCCATGTTGCTTCCCCACAATCAAAAATTCACAAGTAATTCTCATCTCTTAGAGATACATGCCAAAATATTTATGAATGGAAAGACTTAGCGTGTGAGATTTGCTTTGAAAGAACTGAGGAGGGAGTTGAAGAAACAAATACAAGCACAGCCCACACAGGATCAGCCAGGAGGTTGATTGAGGTGAAGCGGAGTGTATGTTTGAAAGTGTTCACCACATAGCCTCACAGTGGATTTCACAGGTGATAGAGTGGTTTCTGCTTATGGATGTTTATGCATGTGCCCATTCTAATATGTTATTTTCTCTGGGGAAAAGAGGCACTCCGTATTGACTACCGACTACAGCAAACATTTCTGCCAACTTTTTAACACCCTGGATATTTGGGGAATTTCACCCTAGTTGAGTCCCTGCCTTCCCAGTACAGAAGACAGAAAGCCACTTTCCAACCTCCTTGGTGTGGCTGGGGTAAAATATGGGACCTGGACCCTGTCCGTTAGCAGTACTCAGGGCATTCATCAGTTCAGGAGAATCACAAAAATAGGAGGTGCCAGGAAGAACTTTCTGGAAAGGGTCATGGGGAGGCTTTCAGGGTGCAGAGGCAGCTCTGGCCCACCTGGCAGTTATATCCCTTGTCCAGGTCTCTGTCCAGGCACTGAAGCATTCAGTACTATACAGTTCTGGTCCTGGACCCTCATCCTCTAGGATTTTGACCCTTGGATAGCCTTTAACAAATGTCCTTATTTGCTTGCACGAACTAAAGTAGGTCTGCATTTATTGCTTTTGCAACTAAATCCCTTGACTGATGTCTCTACCTCATCCTGGGTATTCGATTTGGTATCTAACTCAATCTGGAAATTATAACCCATTGAGGTTTTAAAAGAGGGCAGGAACGATATTATGAACAACCTGGTTGGCCATGCATGGGCGTTTGAAATTTATTTTGCGTGCAAAGGGGAGCCACTATATATTAAATGTGAAAAGGAAGTGAGGGGCCGCGGACACAGTGGGAGGGAAGCCTGAATTATCTCAGGACTTTCTCAACCAACACAGAGGAAACAAAAAGGAACAGCAGCCGTGCCCAACACAATGACTCCCCAGGGCCTCTGCAAAGCAAAGCCCCCCTTCCTTTGGCCAGCAGGGGGTACCCTAGCTCATGTCCCTGCTCCTCTCCTTAAGGAGCAGTGGGAGTGAGTGGATGTGTGAGTGTGTGTGTGTGTGTGTGTGTGTGTGTGTGAGAGAGAGAGAGAGAGAGAGAGGGCGCGAGAGAGAGCAAGCGAGCATGCCCCCGCCCACTTAACTGAAAGCCAACGGGCAACGCTCCCCTTTCCCATGGTGGAAACAGATCTGCAGACCACAGAGTAACGTCACTCCGATGACTTATGCAAATGGATGCCATCCTTCATTTGAGACATAAATGAGCCCTGGTGGTAGGCTCATTTGGTAGAACGATGGCCCCCACGGATATTACGTTCCGACCCCTGGAAACTATGAATACATTAGGTTGGGTGGCAAGGGAGAATCAGCTTGCAGATGAAATTGCTAATCAGCTGACCTTAAGATAGAGAGATTATCCTAGACTGTCCAGTTGGGCACAGCGGAGTCATGGGGTCCATAAAGGTGGAAGAGGGAGGCAGGAGGCAGGCCAGACTGACCCCACGTAAGAGGCACCCCCCCACTGCTGCTGCTGATGTGATGATGAGGAAGGAGCCACCGATCAAGAGATGTGGGCAGCCCCTAGAGCTACAAGACGCAAGGGAACAGACTCTCCCCCAGAGCCTCTGGCAAGGAACGCGGCCCTGCCCACGCCTTGATTTTATTCCAGGGAGACCCACGCTGGACTCTAGCCTACAAAACTGCCAAGTAGTACATGCGTTGTCCTATGGTTGTGGTCATCCGTTACGGCAACCGTAGAAGGTTAAGATGGCCCCCAGGGATGAGAACCATCAGTGTGGGAGAAATACTGCCAAAAATACACCCATGATCCCTTGAAGGATGGCTGAGAAGAGAATTCTGCTCTGGGACGGTTAGATATTTAAGAAGAGTGATTGACGGCTCATTTCCATTCCCCAAGACACACTATAGGTCAGCAAGCACATAGGAAGAGACCCAACACCCAGTTAAGAAAAGATGGAAAGATGGACACGTGGCACGTGGTGGGGACCGTCGCCCCTGTGAGAGGCACGGCCTCGCTACGAATCAAGTGAGGTTAACCTCTGCTCTGGTCAGCGCAGTGCTGCTGGGATTCAGTGAGGTGGTGTGAGTGTGCACGCAGTAAGTCCTACACACAGGTTACATTTAGGCTGTAGCTAAACCAATGGGGGTCACCTAAGTAATCACAGACATTCTTCTATTTGGAGACCATCCAAGTGACATCATCACATCTGACACCGCACACTCGATAAATAGGGGGAGGCATACAGTAGGACGTTGAAGATGCCTCCGTGTGCTGCTAGGTGACCTACTTACGCTCCTCGTCTCTGAAATGTGAAGAACGGGATTGTGAGACTCCAATGAGATCGCGTCAACAAAGCGCTCAGTGTGAGACCTACCACGTATCTGGGACGTGGCTCAGCGACAGCCGTCATTACTCATGAGGGGCACTTATTCACATAAGGCATCCACCACTTGTGAACACGTAAATCACTTTTACCTAGATGATTTCATTTGATTAGCAAAGCACGGCAGAAAGAAGTGTAAGTTTATACCCATTTCTCAGATGTGAAAAATGAGGCACAGAAAAGAAACATGCATTGCTATGGTGCACGAACACAAGGATTAGCCTCACCTGAGAAGATTTAGGGGCCCTACAACAGGCACAGCAGTCCCAGAATAACTTCCTCTTGCTCGTACCAGTAATACTAAAAAGCGACCAGTAAATGAATAATAAAGATCTTCAAAATCGTTCATTTTTAAAAGAAATTTTAAGCGAGTGAGAGAGAGAGATAATGAGCAGGAGAGGGACAGAGAGAGAGGAGAGAGAGAATCCCAAGCAGGCTCTGCACCGTCAGCGCAGAGCCCAACATGGGGCTCGAACTCATGAACCATGAGATCATGACCTGACCTGAAATCAAGAGTCGGACGCTTAACCAATTGAGCCACCCAGGTGCGCCCCCAATCTTTCATTCTTAAATACCACTCAGTAGTAAGATAGTGGCATACGAGTGAAGAATTTAGGAAATGGAAATATTCTGCTGTAGGCCATTCAAAGGAGAAAGGCCAAACGAGGCAACAGTCCCCTGCCAAGTGTGTTTGGTGAGACTTTAGAGGACACACCGCAATTGAATCCACAAGAGGAGCTGGAGATGTGACAGCACACATGTCTGTGTATGTTTCTCGTCATCCAAGGGCCAAGCAGAGGAGAAACATAGACGTGACATGTAATCAACTCGCCATAAGACATTTGGAATGCTGCTCCCCGTGGCTCCTCCCATTACCTCGTGGCAAGTTTGCAGTGAGTTGTTTGGCTTTTCGTCAGCTAAAAATAATAAAAGTCAAACAAGGAGAAAAGAGTTGAAGTCAAATAATGAGAAAAATGTTGCAAGGAAAGAATGAACTATATTGGGAAGAGATTCTTTTTTTAAGTGTTTTACCACTGGATTGGAAAATGGACCAGAACATAGTATATGTCAACCAGATACGAGCATGGTGTGGATGACCATTTCCTTCTTCCTCTTCTTCCTTTCTCTCTTCCTTCCCACCTCCTTCCCTCCCTCCCTCTTCTACCTGTCTTTCTTTCCTTTTCCTGTCTTCCTCCCTCCCTTTCTCCCTTCCTTTCTTAATGAAGAAACTCGGCACTCTCTTATCATCAGAACTCAGTTCAAGCCCAGCCACCTAATCTGGGCAGCCTTTTCAGAAGCTGGTAGATATCTCCATGATAATCCTGCCGTACATCATTATAAGTGTTCTCTTTCATTCCACATAAAGTAATATATGCAACCTGTTTATCAGACAATATGAAAATAGATAAATTAAAATATAACCAATGCTCTATAACACTACTCCATAGTTTGATTTAAAAACAACAACCATGGTTTTAGAGAATATTTAATGTCATGAGGAAGCGTGAGGTGAAAAAAAACAGAATTTAAACTACACGTAGGGGCGCCCGGGTGGCTCAGTCGGTTGAGCGTCCGACTTCGGCTCAGGTCATGATCTCACGGTTCATGGGTTCCAGCCCTGCATCAGGTTCTGTGCCGACAGCTCAGAGCCTGGAGCCTGTTTCAGATTCTGTGTCTCCCTCTCTCTCTGACCCTCCCCCGTTCATGCTCTGTCTCTGTCTCAAAAGTAAATAAACATTAAAAAAATAAATAAATAAACTACATGTAATGTATTTGTACATGCATAGAAAAAAGTGGGGAAGGATACACACCTAATTCTTAATTATGGTTACATCTTGCAAGAGGGTGAGTGGTCAGAAAGAAGCAACTTCCATTTTTTACTTCACATGCTTTCAGTATTGGTTGAGGATTGTATTTTATTCTATTTTTTTCAACAAACATACACTGCTTTTGGATTTTAAAATCAAATTGCTAGATGGGGTGCCTGGGTAGCTCAGTTGATTAAGCATCAGACTTCGGCTCAGTTCACGATCTCATGGCTTGTGAGTTCGAGCCCCACATCGGGCTCTGTGCTGATGGCTCAGAGCCTGGAGCCTGTTTCGGATTCTGTGTCTCCCTCTCCTTCTGCCCCTCCCCCGCTCACACTCTGTCTCTGTCTCTCTCTCTCAAAAATAAAATAAATTTTTAAATAAAAATAACATAAAATTGCTAGAAAATAGATGAAAGAAAGCTCTTAGCATTTTAGCAAGTCGAATCGATCAATTTGTAAGAAGATAGTACGTCATGACCAACTGGAGTTTACCCAAGGATATTTGAAAATCAAACAATGTAATTTACTGTGTCAACTGAATTAAGGAGAAAAATCATATGATCATTTTAGTAGATGCAAAAAAAAAGCATTTGACAAAATTCAATATTATTCATGATAAAATTTCAGCAAGTTAGGATTAGAAAGGACCTTCTTCAATTCAAGAAAGGCATCTGCAAAATACCTACAGTTAACATCATACTTAAAGATGAAGTAGTAAATGTTTTCCACTAAGATAACAAAATGGCAAGACTGTCTACTCTCTGCTTCTATTCAATGTTGTATTGGAGGCCCTTGTGCAATTAAGTAAGAAAAACAAATAGAAACATAAGAATCAGGAAGGAATGTATAAAACTATTCCTATTTGCAAATGACACAATCATCAATGTGAAAAAATCCTAAGTCATCTGCAAAACAACTACTAGAATAAATGAATTTAGCAAAACTGTACGCTACAAGGTCAATATATAAGAAGCAATTGTATTTTTACATACCAGTTGCAAACAATTTGCAATACGTTTTTTAAATTCCATTGTCAATAGCATCAAAAAATGAAATGCTTGCATGGTACCTGGGTGACCTGGTAGGTTAAGTGCCTGGCTCTTGGTTTCAACTCAGGTCATGATCTTGCAGTTTGTGAGTCCGAGCCCCGCATCAGACTCCGCACTGACAGTCAAAGCCTGCTTGGGATTCCCTCTCTCCCTCTTTCCCTGCCCCTCCCCTGCTTGTGCTCTCTCTCTCTCTCAAAATAAATAAATAAACTTTTTTTAAAAAAATGAAATGCTTGAGGACAAATTTAACAAAAGTTATGCAAGACCTCGACATCAAAAAACTCAAAAATATTACTGAGAGCAATTAAAAAGACCTACATAAATAGAGAAACCTATCTGTTCATATAAAAGGAAGACTCCATATTGTTAAGGTGTCAATTCTCCCCCAAATTTGGATCCAGTGTAATCCCAATCATAATCCTAGTGGGTTCTTTCAGGAAAACTCACAAGTTGATCCCAAACTTTACATGTAAATGAAAAGGACTTAAAATAGCCAAATAACTGAAAAAAGAACAAAGCTTGGAGGGCTAGTACTAGGTGTCTCCATGATTTACTATAAAGTATGGGATCAAAACAATGTGCAAGCATAAGAACACACTGATGAAGCAGAGCTTAGACGCAAGGCCATACTTCTATCGATGAACTGATTTTCGACAACAAAATTTCCAAGGCAGTCCAATGGGAAAAGTCTTTCCCATAAATGGTGCCAGAATAACTGAACATCCATACGGAAAGAAAAAGAAACATTGACCTTTACCCCACATTTGCACAAACGTTAATACGAAGTAGACCATAGGTCTAAGCATAAAGAATAAAACTATAAAGCTTATCAAGGAAAACAAAACAATACATTTGTGGCTTGGGAGCAAAGAAATGTTTCTTGGAAATGACAAAGGAAGCCATAGCTATAAAAGAAAAATTGATAAATTAGACCTCACCAGAATTTAAAACTCTGTCCATCAAAAGACAGTATTAAAAAATTAATAGACAAATGACAGACCAAGAGAAGATATTCTCAAAACTAAGATTTTACAGGGGCGCCTGGGTGGCTCAGTCGGTTGGGCGTCCGACTTCGGCTCAGGTCATGGTCTCGCGGTCCGTGAGTTCGAGCCCCGCGTCGGGCTCTGTGCTGACAGCTCAGAGCCTGGAGCCTGTTTCAGATTCTGTGTCTCCCTCTCTCTCTGACCCTCCCCCGTTCATGCTCTGTCTCTCTCTGTCCCAAAAATAAACGTTAAAAAAAATTAAAAAAAAAAAACAAAAAAAACTAAGATTTTACATAGGACTGATAATTAGAATAGATGAGGAATTCCTACAACTCAATAAAAGGTCAAACAATCCAATTAATTAACAGGCAAAATATTAGAACACATGTTTTACAAAGGAAGATTTATCAATGGGAAATAAACACACGAAAAGATGTTCAATATCATTGATCATCAGGGATTAATGATCACGGTCACAGAGAAACACAAATTAAAATCACACTAAGATGCCACTACAACTCATCAGAATGGTTACATTTAAAGACTCTAACACCAAATGCTGGCAAAGATATAGATCCACCACAGTTCTCCTACATTACTGGCGGGAGTGAAATCCATTGCCACTCTCTAAAAGGTCTGGCAGTTTCTTATAAAACTAAACAGATGCTCACACTATAAACCAGCAATTCTCCTCCTGGATACATATCCAAGAGAAACGAAAGCACAGATCCACAGAAAAGAACATATAAAACTGCTCATACTATCTTTATCTTTGTTCATGAGAGCCTCAAACAGGAAGTAGCTCAGATGGCATCCATGAGAATCTAAGAGAATAGTTGAACGGTCCGCATTCACACAGTAGAAAACCAGCCAGCTGCAAGAAGGAAGGAACCACTAATGTGTTTAACAATGTGGATGAGTCCCCAGATTCCACTTGTTGACTGAAAGAAACCTCCCACGGAAGACCACATATCATCACTCATCATTAGGGAAATGCAAAAGCCCCCCCCCCCCCCCACATAAAACCCCACCAGAAATAACAAGTGTTGGGAAGATGTGAGAAATTGCAATCATTATGTATTGCTGCTGGAAATATAAAATGGTGCAACTAATATGGAAGATAGTATTGTGGTTCCTCAAAACTTAAACATAGAATCCCCACATGACCCAGCAATTCTGCTTCTCGTCCAAAGACATCTATCCAAAAGAACTGAAAGCAGGGACCCAAACAACTATTTATATACCAATGTTCACAGCAGCATTACTCACAATGCCCAAAAGGAAGAAACAACCCAAATATTTAACAATGAATCAATGGGTAAACAAAATGGGGTATACCCATGTGATGGAATATTATGCAGCCTTTAAAAAGATATGAAATTCCAATACATGCTCAACCTTGAATTCTGAACATGGATGGACCTTGAAAATTTTATGCAAAGTGAAATATGCCAGACACAAGAAGACAAACATTGTGTGGTTCCATTTTTAAGAGGCTTCTAGAAGAAGCAAGTCCATAAAGAAGGTGGACTAGTGATTACCAGGGACTGAAGGGAGGGGAGAGAGGAGGTCAAGAACGGGACCTTGAACGTTACCGAATTAACTCCTTCCCCACATCATCGGCACACGACTTTCTTCCACTCTTATTTCACCTCATTGAGGCTGCTTACCAGTCTAGTCTGCCGATTCTGATGTACTCTAATGCTCTTTTGGAGGAAACAGAATAGGACTAGGAGGACGAATACAACAGGACTTACCAAAAATACAAAAAAAAAGCCCTTCGCAAGCACATTCATCGTGTTGGAAATCTGAAAACCGTGAAGGGGAATGATGAAGTTGTTGTTAGACGTGACTGTGCAGTGTTGAATAGTGTTTCCGAGAACACCTTGTTCTTGCCCAAAGTTCACGATCTCTGCATCAGGAAAGACATAACTAGAGATGGCTTTGAATTAGATAGAAAAAAGCACCGTATAAACATGACTTCTTACCATCTGCTTCACTCCCAGGTATTTGCAAGCTATGGAAACTTCAGGCTATAATTTGTCTTTATTAGTAGCTATATAATATCCCATTTTGCTATTCCCCTCTTGTTGAGTATTTGGCTTGCGTCAAGATTTTTTGTTAATATAAATAAGGCTACTCTTGCAAAATATATGTAAACATAGTTTAGCTTTACATACAGCATGGTCCCAAATGCATGTGTAAAAAACAATTCATACTGATGTACATAATCACCGTCTCCCGACATTCATTCCACCTGTTACCCTGGACAACAGCTAAAGGGTTTGATAAAACTGACAGCCCCCTCAGCCAATCAGAATAGTCCCATCCCTCTTGCCTTCTTGATTGGTTCAGATAGTCCAGATGTGGGCGAATCAGTGCAACGGATTCCCCTGCCAGAGACTGATTTTGCAGTGAACACCTTCTCTAATTGTTATATAAAAACACCAGATTTTTGTACATTGATCTATCCAGAAATGCTATTGAAGTCTCTTACTGATTCTATTATCTGTAATTTCCCAGGGATTTTCTACATAATCATATGTGTGCAAATTAGGCAATCAATTCTCTTCCCAATTCGTACACATCCTATAAATTCACCACTTCTGACCTCTTTGCCCATTTTCACGCAGATACAACCCGACGGCACCTCCCTGTGACTAGGAATTTTCCCTGCCCTGGGAATTTGCTCAAAAGCACTCACATAACACACACAAACCCAACGTGTGGCAGGGTCAATGCTCCGGAGGAAATCCTTGACGGGTGCAGAACAGAGGTCATTGAATAAGTGCTTCCTCCGTACCCCTTCCCCCACCCCCTAGATAGTTCTAAGATGCATTTCATGAGGGTTCTGAGAAAGTCCTGTGAGATCAAGCAATCTGTTACTGTGGCCGACACTTCCTATTTCTTTTTAAAGTCTCACTGCTTAAATTCTCTCTACAGGGTTGACTGAGGGGTGATAGAAGGCATGCTTGGGTTGTTTCTGACTGGCAGGAATGCTTCCAGTCAAGGAGGGCTGTGAATGGCTCTTGTCAAAGAGGCACAAAATGTGGCTATTTGTACCCCAGGCAAATGCTCACCAGTGGGCAAGCACTGTAGATGGACAAGATAACGTTCCTTGCGTTAGCCTCTTCTCCCAGACAAAGAGGGCCCATGATGGGGTCAACGACACGGGTTTCTCTTCTCCAACACTGACTACCACCATTACCGGATGTCTAATCTGCCAATAGCGGAGACCAACACCGACTCCCCAATACTGCACCATTTCCCAGGGAGAAGCCACCCACCAGATGGATTATACTGGACCCCTTCCGTCTTACAGAAGCAAGTGATCTGTCCTCGTCACAACAGACACTATTCTCAATATGGGTTAGATTTTCCTTCCAGAACTTGTAGTAGCCAGCACCATCAGCTGTGAAAATGCGGAAACCCTTACCCACCAGCATACCATTCCATACAGCACTGCTCCTCATCCGTTCATTCCACAGTGAAAAAAAAAAAGAAGCACAGTGGACTCTTGCCCACAGAATTCACTGGTTTTACCAGGTAACTCAAAGATGTCTGGAAAACAGGTCACGGTGACAAGCCTTGCAAGGTCAAGGTAACAGGCTTACTAAAAATGCAGCTATGAATGGTGCCAGTTGAGAACAGGAAAGAGTCTCTCAGATATATAGTAACAGATACACGGGGCTGTTTCTCCCACATTCTTCCTCTAACGACTCGGCTGGGAGACATTTGCTTCCCACCCTCACAGCTCTGAGCCATGTCGGTTTGGGGGTCTCAATGCCAAGAACAATGACTCCTTTTAATTGGAATCTGAATCAAGCACTTGACCTTTTGGGTTCCTCCCGCCCCTGAAAAAAGGTCATGGAAGGGGAGTGCTCTGTGGCCGGGGTGACAGATCCTGATACCATGTGGGTGGTGGCCAGGGGGCCAGCGAAATCCATGTCAGAAACCCAGGGGATTCTCTGGGCGCTTCTTCACTCCTCCAAGCCCAGTACTCGCAGCTGATGGAAGGTGTGGGGTGGCTTGGGAAGGCCCTACAGAGCCTGCCCGGACCACCCTTCCCATCCCCTCCAGGGTCAGGGAGCTGCCCACAGACGCAATGCTAGCGGCATCAAAGCTCCATGGGGAGAGCCCTGGGGGCAGGGCTGGGGCAGCCCAGGCCCCACCCCCACCTGCCCCCCACCCCTGCCACAGAAATTCACACGGGAAACACAGGAAACCACATCCAGCTAGAGGAATCAGATTGAACCTTTCCAAGCGACGGAGACACTCGCCTCGTACAGAGTCGCCCCAGTTGGATAGCCTGGCACCTCTTCCGCAAGATCTTATTCATAAGGCAGGACAAACTGGCAGTTTATAGGCTCAGGATCACCTACCTGGGAAGAGGTTTTTGGGTGTTGCCTTAAAATCCTCCTCAGCTAACAGAGATGCACAGCAGCCACGGAGGAAAACTCAGAGAAGCCAGAAAGGCATAAGGGAAGTCACAGTTCAGGCTCCGGATGGCTTTGTATTGGTTGTCGCTGTAGACGTGTTGGTCTTTCCCGCTTCCCCGCCTGTGGAAGATTCCCTAGGGTTTCCGTTTCAGGTGTTATACGTGAGAGGGGATATGAACTTCACCTTAACGGAGGCACAGCTGATCTTCAGCATCAGCCGCAGGGGCACTGAAACTCTGCCTGGGCACCGCCTCCCTAAAGAATTGATGGAGTTGATGGCCTCCCCCCCCCCCCACCCCCGCCAGAATCTGTCCTAACCCGCACCGGCTTCCCTTACAAACTCTTCTTTTATGGGCATGTGGTTCATCTGCCAATTAAGGAATCTGCTGGATGATTCTTCCAGATTCCCAGCACTGATTTCCAAGAGAGGTTAAATACACATCAGGTGTATTACCCTGAACAATGAGAAAGGGAAAGGGGGATCTCTACTCTACCTTCATTCAACTGCTGCTTCGATTCAGCAGTTACGCCAGCCATACTCCAACCTCCATTTCATACTTGAAATCTGAACCCAAGAAATGCATCTTGAGACCTAACCACAAACTGGACTTTACACCTATTGGTCTAGGGTGTCAAAGGAAAAAGAATGTTCGGAATTGTGCGTGGCAGGACCGGGCTGCTTTGTCGGGTCAAGGACCACATGCAGACAATTGAACCTGAAGACAGGGGCAGGATGGCTCACGGGCTTCTCACCAAGGAAACGCAACAGACCTGGGCTTGATCGAATGCACTCTTAGTTCTTAAACATGGCAGGCTAGATAATTCTCACCGTACTCGAGACCTCTCCCAAACGAAGAAGGAACAGAGCATTTACAAAGACAAAATGGAAGTCCCCTTTCATGCCGACCACTGGAGCAGCTGTGTTGTGTGACGTACGTCCTTCCCCAGCCATAGACGATCTTGTACTAATAAGGACTAAAAGCAGCACAACTGGAAAAAAAATCCGCTGCCAAATTAACTTTAAATAAGGATCCCTTAATCCTGGTCTCCTTCTGAGCTCTATGATGCAACAAAAAGAGTGTGAGTTTCTCTACCCTGTTTCAAATACCGCAGCCTCGGAAAGAAGCTTTTTAGAAAAATCTATGCACAAAGGCAGTCATCGGCAAGATAATACTGTGACAATTAGGAAATGATGGTGACCCAAGACACCAGTGAGTCCACTGGTTATCTCAGGAAATAAATGTGATGCTTTCTGAATACTATTCAAGGTTCTTTCCAAATAACATCAGTAGTGGCTTATACAGGACTAGGAAACACTTAGACATTGATTTGGGAACTATTCAACAAATGCAGCAGAATGAGAATTTTTCAGATCTGACTTCCGATGAGGATTTTACCTGTTGGCACAACAGATGAAATCCTGACTTATGTCCCAGATTCTTTTTCTGAGTGTACCTTCATGATTTCAGGTCACCAGCAGTGACAATCTCTGGTCCTCAACTCGAGCTGGTTACAACCCACCACAGCGGCAGGTGCAGTGATAACAGAAGCACGAGGTAGGGCAGCCAGAAAGGAGTCGGAAGGTGAGGCTTGCGCAGGCTCCCCGGAGGCTTGCAGATCGCAATTCTGACCCAGCCGTGCCTTTTCACTTGTCCGCAGCAAGACCTACCACCGCGTGAGTTCTTTTCAGAGGTCCCCTACGGATCTGAGTGTAGGCTCCTGCCCTCTACCCCAGCATGGAGTTATTCAGCTGGACTTTGCCGGAGGAAGTTTTGAGACCTCTCCACACCTGACTTATAACTTACAAGATGTGGTCAGTTGCTTCTGAAAGTTTCTGAAAACTAACAAGATGAGGAAATGCACAGCCGAATGTAAGTTCTCAGGCATGCCCCACGGTGGGGGGGTGCATCACTGTATCAGTGCCATGCAGAAACCCAGCTCCAGGCTCACAGATGCTGTAAAGCAAGTTTCAGAAGAGAAGAGTTTTCAATGGAACATACACAGCCGAATTACACAGCATACATAATGCTCAGACTATCGCAACCCGCTGCCTTCTCGTCACCCATCAGAAACCGGACCTTTCGCAGAATGACATCCAATGGCCCCCGCTGACTCAGTTGGTAGAGCATGTGACTCTTGATCTCAGCGGTTGTGAGTCTGAGCCCCATGTTGGGTGTGAAATCTTTAGTAAAAAAAAAAAGAAAATGAATGACATCCAGTGAATGTCTCTAACTCCACACCTGATTTTCACCTTGGTTTTGCATGCTGCTTAAGGTAAGACTGCAGAGGGAGAAAGCTGGGGGATGTCTGATGCCAGCCAGTTCAAATGGAGTCTGAAGGCACGTTGTTTGTACTGTTATTCTACACCAAATTGTAACTTTTGATCTTAGAAGACAATTTTTTTAAGTTTATTATTGACTTTGAGAGAGAGGGAGCACGAGCAGGGGAGGGGTAGAGAGAGAGAGGTGTGGGGCTCGAACTCACAAACCGCGAGATCATGCCCTGGGCCCAAACCGAGAGCTGGACGCTTAACTGACTGAGCTGCCCAAACGCCCAAGAAGACAATTTAAAAAATAAAATTGAAATAGGCATACATCAGCAGGAAAATAGAAATTGTGCCACCACAAATAGTAATATACATTTCACCTTACTTTGAGCACTTTATAGGAAATATTTGAGAGCAGAAATGAGCATTTCAGATGCTTTTTTAGATAAGACAGAATTTTCCCACTTTAAATTTATCATATTGGAATAAAAATGAAACACATAGAGAGAATTTAGGGGAAGATGGAAGCATAGGAGGATGCTGGGCTCACCGCATCCTGCTGGTCACTTAGATTCCACCCACCTCTGCCTAAATAACCCAGGAAACCAGCAGAACGGAGTCTCCAGAGCCAAGCGCAGACGAGAGGCCCACGGAAGAGGGTAGGAAGGGCGGCGAGGCGGTGCGCGCTCCACGGACTGGCGGGAGGGAGCCGGGGTGGAGGGGCGGAGGGGCGGCCCGCTGGCCAAGCAGAGCCCCCGAGTCTGGCTGGCAAAAGCGGAGGGGCCGGACGGAGTGTGTTCCGACAGCAAGCAGGACTTGACATCTGGAAGGTTATAAGCTAACAGCTCTGCACGGAGAACGGGAGGGCTGGAGGACAACGGGAGGGAGAGTTGTGGAGCCCTGGATGACAGAGCGCAGCTTGGCGGGGAACAAAGGCGCTCACCAGCGCCATCTCCCTCGCCCATCCCCCAGCCAAAGTCCCAAAGGGAACTGGTTCCTGCCAGGGAACTTGCTTGCTCCGCACAAACACCCAAAGCTGTGCTTCTGCGGATCCATCCCTGTGGCGGCGGGTCTGACTCCCTCCCGCTGCCACAGGGCCCCTCCCGAAGTGGATCTCTGAAGGAAAAGCGAGCTGAGCCGGCCCCTCCTGCCCCTGTGCACCTTGCCGATCCACCCCAGCTAACACGCCAGATCTCCAGCACCACAAGCCTGGCAGTGTGCAAGTAGCCCAGACGGGCCACGCCACCCCACAGTGAATCCTACCCCTAGGAGGGGGGGAGAGAAGGCACACACCAGTCTGACTGTGGCCCCAGCGGTGGGCTGAGGGCAGACATCAGGTCGGACTGCGGCCCTGCCCACCAATGCAAGGTATTCAAGACAGCACAGGGGAAGTGCCTCTCAGTTGGGCACCACTCCAGGGACTATCCAAAATGACGAAATGGAAGAATTCCCCTCAAAAGAATCTCCAGGAAATAACGACAGCTAACGAACTGATCAAAAAGGATTTAAACAATATAACAGAAAGTCCATTTAGAATAATAGTCATAAAATTAATCGCTGGGCTTGAAAACAGTATAGAGGACAGCAGAGAATCTATTGCTACAGAGACCAAGGGACTAAGGGACAGTCAGGAGGAGCTAAAAAATGCTATAAATGAACTGCAAAATAAAATGGAGATGACCACGGCTCCAATTGAAGAGGCAGAGGAGAGAATAGGTGAACTAGAAGATAAAATTATGGAAAAAGAGGAAGCTGAGAAAAAGAGAGATAAAAAAAAATCTAGGAGTATGAGGGGAAAATTAGAGAACTAAGTGATGCACTAAAGAGAAATAATCTACACATAATTGGTATCCCAGAGGAGGAAGAGAGAGGGAAAGGTGCTGAAGGTGTACTTGAAGAAATCATAGCTGAGAACTTCCCTGAGCTGAGGAAGGAAAAAGGCATTGAAATCCAAGAGGCACAGAGAACTCCCTTCAGACGTAACTTGAATCGATCTTCTGCATGACATATCACAGTGAAACCGGCAAAATACAAGGATAAAAAGAAACTTCTGAAAGCAGCTAGGGATAAACGTGCTCTAACATATAGAGGGAGACCTATGAGACTCGTGACCGATCTCTCTACTGAAACTTGGCAGGCCAGAAAGGAATGGCAAGAGATCTTCAATGTGATGAACAGAAAAAATATGCAGCCGAGAATCCTTTATCCAGCAAGTCTGTCATTTAGAACAGAAGGAGAGATAAAGGTCGTCCCAAACAAACAAAAACTGAAGGAATTTGTCACCACTAAACCAGCCCTGCAAGAGATCCTAAGGGGGATCCTGTGAGACAAAGTACCAGAGACATTGCTACAAGCATGAAACCTACAGACATCACAATGACTCTAAACCCATATCTTTCTATAATAACACTGAACGTAAATGGACTAAATGAGCCAACCAAAAGACATAGGGTATCAGAATGGATAAAAAAACAAGACCCATCTATTTGCTGTCTACAAGAGACTCATTTTAGACCTGAAGGCACCTTCAGATTGAGAGTGAGGGGATGGAGAACTATTTATCATGCCACTGGAAGTCAAAAGAAAGCTGGAGTAGCCATACTTATATCAGACAAACTAGACTTTAAAATTAAAGGCTGTAACAAGACATGAAGAAGAGCATTATATAATAATTACAGGGTCTATCCATCAGGAAGAGCTAACAATTATAAATGTCTATGCGCCGAATATGGGAGCCCCCAAATATATAAAACAATTACTCACAAACATAAGCAACCTTACTGATAAGAATGTGGTAATTGCAGGGGACTTTAACACCCCATTTACAGAAATGGATAGATCATCTAGACACACAGTCAATAAAGAAACAAGGGCCCTGAATGATACAGTGGATCAGATGGACTTGACAGACATATTTAGAACTCTCCATCCAAAAGCAACAGAATATACTTTCTTCTTGAGTGCACATGGAACATTCTCCAAGATAGATCACATACTGGGTCACAAAACAGCCCTTCGTAAATACACAAGAATTGAAATCATACCATGCATACTTTCAGACCACAATGCTATGAAGCTTGAAATCAACCACAGGAAAAAGTCTGCAAAACCTCCAAAACCATGGAGGTTAAAGAACACCCTACTAAAGAATGAGTGGGTCAACCAGGCAATTAGAGAAGAAATTAAAAAAATATATGGAAACAAACGAAAATGAAAATACAACAATCCAAACGCTTTGCGATGCAGCGAAGGCAGTCTTGAGAAGAAAATACATTGCAATCCAGGCCTATCTCAAGAAACAAGAAAAATCCCAAATACAAAATCTAACAGCACACCTAAAGGAAACAGAATCAGAATAGCAAAGACAGCTTAAACACAGCAGAAGAAGAGAAATAATAAAGATCAGAGCAGAAATAAACAATATAGAATCTAAAAAACTGTAGAGCAGATCAATGAAACCAAGAGTTGGTTTTTTGAAAAAATAAACAAAATTGATAAACTTCTAGCCAGGCTTCTCAAAAAGAAAAGGGAGATGACCCAAATAGATAAAATCATGAATGAAAATGGAATTATTACAACCAATCCCTCAGAGATACAAGCCATTATCAGGGAATACTATGAAAAATTATATGCCAACAAACTGGACAACCTGGAAGAAATGGACAAATTCCTAAACACCCACACACTTCCAAAACTCAATCAGGAGGGAATAGAAAGCTTGAACAGACCCATAACCAGCAAAGAAATTGAATCAGTTATCAAAAATCTCCCAACAAATAAGAGTCCAGGACCAGATGGCTTCCCAGGGGAGTTCTACCAGACATTTAAAGCAGAGATAATACCTATCCTTCTCAAGCTATTCCGAAAAATAGAAAGGGAAGGAAAACGTCCAGACTCATTCTATGAAGCCAGTATTACTTTGATTCCTAAACCAGACAGAGACCCAGTAAAAAAAGAGAACTACAGGCCAATATCCCTGATGAATATGGATGCAAAAATTCTCAATAAGATACTAGGAAATCGAATTCAACAGCATATAAAAAGAATTATACACCATGATCAAGTGGGATTCATTCCTGGGATGCAGGGCTGGTTCAACATTCGCAAATCAATTAATGTGATACATCACATTAATAAAAGAAAAGATAAGAACCATATGATCCTGTCAATCGATGCAGAAAAGGCCTTTGACAAAATCCAGCACCCTTTCTTAATAAAAACCCTTGAGAAAGTCGGGATAGAAGGAACATACTAAAAGATCATAAAAGCCATTTATGAAAAGCCCACAGCTAACATCATCCTCAATGGGGAAAAACTGAGAGCTTTTTCCCTGAGATCAGGAACACGACAGGGATGTCCACTCTCACCGCTGTTGTTTAACATAGTGCTGGAAGTTCTAGCTTCAGCAATCAGACAACAAAAGGAAATCAAAGGCATCAGAATTGGCAAAGATGAAGTCAAGCTTTCGCTTTTTGCAGATGACATGATATTATACATGGAAAATCCGACAGACTCCACCAAAAGTCTGCTAGAACTGATACATGCATTCAGCAAAGTTGCAGGATACAAAATCAATGTACAGAAATCAGTTGCATTCTTATACACTAACAATGAAGCAACAGAAAGACAAATAAAGAAACTGATCCCATTCACAATTGCACCAAGAAGCATAAAATACCTAGGAATAAATCTAACCAAAGATGTAAAAGATCTGTATGCTGAAAACTATAGAAAGCTTATGAAGGAAATTGAAGAAGATATAAAGAAATGGAAAAACATTCCGTGCTCGTGGGTTGGAAGAATAAATATTGTCAAAATGTCAATACTACCCAAAGCTATCTACACATTTAATGCAATCCCAATCAAAACTGCACCATCATTCTTTTCAAAGCTAGAATAAGCAATCCTAAAATTCATATGGAACCACAAAAAGCCCCGAATAGCCAAAGTAATTTTGAAGAAGACCAAAGCAGGAGGCATCACAATCCCAGACTTTAGCCTCGACTACAAAGCTGTAATCATCAAGACAGCATGGTATTGGCACAAAAACAGACACATAGACCAATGGAATAGAATAGAAACCCCAGAACTAGACCCACAAAAGTATGGCCAACTAATCTTTGACAAAGCAGGAAAGAACATCCAATGGAAAAAAGACAGTCTCCTTAACAAATGGTGCTGGGAGAACTGGACAGCAACATGCAGAAGGTTGAAACTAGACCACTTTCTCACACCATTCACAAAAATAAACTCAAAATGGATAAAGGACCTGAATGTGAGACAGGAAACCATCAAAACCCTAGAGGAGAAAGCAGGAAAAGACCTCTCTGACCTCAGTCATAGCAATTTCTTACTTGACACATCCCCAAAGGCAAGGGAATTAAAAGCAAAAATGAACTACTGGGACCTTATGAAGATAAAAAGGTGCACAGCAAAGGAAACAACCAACAAAACTAAAAGGCAACCAGCAGAATGGGAAAAGAGATTTGCAAATGACATATCGGACAAAGGGCTAGTATCCAAAATCTATAAAGAACGCACCAAACTCCACACCCAAAAAACAAATAACCCAGTGAAGAAATGGGAAGAAAACATGAATAGACACTTCTCTAAAGAAGACATCCGGATGGCCAACAGGCACATGAAAAGATGCTCAACGTCACTCATCATCAGGGAAATACAAATCAAAACCACACTCAGATATCACCTCACGTCAGTCAGAGTGGCCAAAATGAACAAATCAGGAGACTATAGATGTTGGAGAGGATATGGAGAAAGGGAACCCTCTTGCACTGTTGGTGGGAATGCAAATTGGTGCAGCCACTCTGGAAAACAGTGTGGAGGTTCCTCAAATAATTAAAAATAGACCTACCCTATGACCCAGCAATAGCACTGCTAGGAATTTACCCAAGGGATACAGGAGTACTGATGCATACAGGCACTTGTACCCCAATGTTTATAGCAGCACTCTCAACAATAGCCAAATTATGGAAAGAGCCTAAATGTCCATCAACTGATGAATGGATAAAGAAACTGTGGTTTATATACACAATGGAATACTACGTGGCAATGAGAAAGAATGAAATATGGCCCTTTGTAGCAACGTGGATGGAACTGGAGAGTGTGATGCTAAGTGAAATAAGCCATACAGAGAAAGACAGATACCATATGTTTTCACTCTTATGTGGATCCTGAGAAACTTAACGGAAACCCATGGCAGAGGGGAAGGAAAAAAAAAAAAAAGAGGTTAGAGAGGGAGAGAGCCAAAGCATAAGAGACTCTTAAAAACTGAGAACAGACTGAGGGTTGATGGGAGGTGGGAGGGAGGAGTGGGTGGGTGATGGGCATTGAGGAGGCACCTGTTGGGATGAGCACTGGGTGTTGTACGGAAACCAATTTGACAACAAATAAAAAAATAATTAATTAATTAATTAAAAATGAAACACATAGGATTTGCATTTCTGGACTGTTACTAGTAAATCAAACACAAAACTAAAAAATGAAAACTATTGCCCTGTGTTTTTTAGCTCTGTTTTTATGACAGGTGTTACAATAAATAGTTTTGATACAATGAAAATCTCAGTGCTTCTGAGATTCTCCTTCACTGTTACTCTAAGTACCTCACAACTTTTTTAGCCTACAACAGTGTGGGATTTGTCGTTTTTATAAAGTGTGCCATTTTTCTCATTAAATTAAATAAATGACATCTTTTCTGCCCACAAATACGTTATTTCCTAAATCCAGTCGTTTTGATCGTTTCTGGTGTGTTATAACTGTACTTTTCACCTGCTTTATTAAGGTGAAAGGTAAGTAATTACTGGAAAGTTAAGTACTACAGAGTCTAATGTCTCCTAAAAAATTTTTAATGCTTATTTTTGAGAAGGAGAGACTCAGAGTGAGAGTGGGGGAGGGGCAGCGAGGGAGGGAGACAGAATCCGAAGCAGGCTCCAGGCTCCAAGCTGGTGGCACAGAGCCCGACGTGGGGCTCGAACTCATGAGCTGTGAGATCATGACCTGAGCTGATGTCAGGTGCTTAACCAACTGAGCTACCCAGGTGCTGCAGTAGATTTTAACATTATATGCCTTGGAATGACAAAGATTTTTGGAAGGCGAAGGATAATTTTTTCCTAATTGTTTCTTATTATTTACATAAATATGAAGACAGTAGCACTTAACTTCCATAAGTATTTTCAGAAGAATTTTTACCTCTATGAAGACCTTTGTGCTGATAATTGAACAGAACCTTGGATATATTTTTAAGTTTGTGCAACAGATAAAAACTTGGCTGCTAAATGCAACCATTGTTCAGCTGCCATCAGCGGAAAGGTTGGTGGAAAAACTGCATCCAACAAGGAAAGGCAAGGTTGCTGAGGATGGAAACCTTCCAAAATAAAGGTTGGGGTCACCCTGTCCGGTGAAGGATCCGGGCAAGCTGAGGTCACAGCTGAGAATAAAAGAAAACACAGAACGGCTTACGGAAGAAGGAAGTTTAAATATCAACTGTAGTTCTTTCCAGGTTGTCTCATTCTTCTTGAATTAGTTTAACATTAACTAATCTTAAACTGATTAAAATGGATTCGTTTTATATTTTTCTAAATGACACTGCCTTTTGTGCAAGTTTTCAGATTTATTGACAAAATGATGGGACAGTGGCCTCATGGTTTTGCAAGTGTGACTGTATTTGTAGTTACACCCATTTTTCATCCCTAATATTGTTTATTTGGGCCTCTCTCCTTTACTCATCTTATTAGGAAATGGCTTATTTTATCATTTTCTGTCTACAAAGAAAATATTCAATTTTTGATCATCTTTATTGTTTGGTTTTCTAATTCTTTATTTTCTACTCTTTATTACTTCTTTCTTTTTTCAAATTTTGTTATATTTTTTTAGAATTTTATTTTTAAAGGTTTTTGTACTTTTATTTATTTTTGAGAGAGAGAGAGCAGGGGAGGGACAGAGAGAGAGGAAGACAGAGGATCCAAAGCAGGCTCCACACTGACAGCAGACAGCCCAACGTGGGGCTCAAACTCACCAACCATGAGATCACGACCTGAACCGAAACTAAGAGTCTGATGCTTAATCAACTGAGCTACCCAGGCGCCCCTATAATTTTATTTTTGAGTAACCTCCATCCCCAGGTGGGGCTTGAACTCATAACTCCGAGATCAAGAGTCACAGGCTTCGTCAACTGCACCAGCGGGGCACCTCTTTTCCTTCTACTCTAAGTTTACCCTTTCATCTTTCAATAGCTTCAGGAGTGAAAACCTTCGTTTCTTTACTTCCAGATTTTGTTATTTTTAAAAAATGTATATAAATTTATGAATGTTCCTTTGACTTAATCTCACAAGTTCAGATCAGCAGAACCTTTGCGGCCCTTCAGGTATACATTCTGTCATTTCCACTGTGGTTACCCTCGAACCCACAACTATGGGGCAAGGTATTTGTAAGTTTCTAAACATTCAGATTCTTGTCGGCGCTTTTACCACTTATTTCTGATGTGATTATTGCAATACGGTCAGATAATATGGTTTATCTAACTTCGATTCTTACAAATTACGACTTCTCTGCTACAGTATAAATTAGTCCTGGAGATGTACTGTATGGCGTGGTGACTATATTTAACAATACTCTGCTGTCTATTTGAAAGTTGTTAAGGGAGTGAATCCTAAAAGTTCTCATCCAAGGGAAAAAGATATGAAAATTACATGCGTGATGGATATTAGCTAAACTTATTGTGATAATCATCTTGCAACGTATGCTATTGGAGCCGAGGGTAGGCTCCACGATGCAGCTCTTAGGCATGAAGATTATTTTGAGCTGAAGGCAACGGAGACCCCGCGGGCTCAAGAGAAACTTTGGCTCCTCCCTTCACTACATAAGAATCTAAACTGGGGGTCTTTCCCAGAATAAGAGTAATTAGCAGGGATAAATTTTATCTGGATGACCTGTCTGTACGGCAGGGCAAATGTCTAATTACCAAACACCTGCCCTGTGAAGTGCATCCCTTCTCTTCAAACTCCCACACCCTTACCCCCTTCTCTCTAGTTCGGGATGACATTGCTACCTGGTTTTGCTGGGCTGTCTGGATTTTACGTGCGTGGATTCCCCACATGCACACTATTAAGTTTTATTTTCTCCCGTTAATCGGTCTCATGTCAATGGGATTCTTAGTCCAGCTAGAAGGACCTGGAAGGGAACAGGAATTCTTGCCCCCCCCGGCAATTCATATATCAAATATATCAAGTTATGTTGTACACCTAAAACTAATATATTGTATGTCAATTATATCTCCATTTTAAAAATGATGACTTCTTTGAAGTGAAGACTTCCTTTATGACCACGTGCATAGAGTGGAAGAGAGTGTGGTAATATTTGAGAGTTGAATTGGGTATGATTGAAGTTTTGTTCCAATATTTTTTAACGTCTATTTATTTTTTGAGACAGAGAGAGTGAGAGTCGGGGAGGCGCAGAGAGAGGGAATCACAGAATCTGAAGCAGGCTCTAGGCTCTGAGCTGTCAGCACAGAGCCCGACATGGGGCTCGAACTCATGAACCATGAGATCATGATCTGAGCCGAAGTCAGACACTCAACTGACTGAGCCACCCAGGCGCCGCATGGTACTACTGAAGTTTTAAACCAAATGGACCTTTAGGAACCAAGAGTTACTAAATATGTCCAAGATTTCATCAAGGATCAAGAAAGGGGTATTTTGACAGAGGGTGACCAGAAGCCATGATGGGGAAAAAATAAAATTCTTTCACACTTACATTCTCCATGGAAGCAAGACTATTTAATAAGCCACTATAGTAAATCCTCAATACATATTTGCTGGGCGGAGGGGGGGAGATTTATCCAAAAGCCCACATCTTCCCCAAAAGTCTTTGCATTCAGATTCTCTTTTGCTTAATTCTCCCCAATCTAGAGGACTTTTCTTTCCTCTCTTTTGTTTCTTTTTCTTCAAAATCTTGATCTGTTTTAATTCCCAGTTTAGTATAGCTTCTGAGTAAATAGCTCTCAAAGAAGCACGTCTATTTCTGAGGTCTGGGCTTTCCTATTTTCTGTGGGTCCCCTGGGTTCCCCAGGGGCCGCCCTGCTGGCCTGAGTGCCCCAAGCACTAGTTTCTGCCTCCCTCGTCCTCGCCAAGCAAGCGTTCAGGGGCTGAGCCGAAGAAAAGCCAGCATCTCTGGGGGCTCTTCACTAACAGGCCACCGGGTGTCAGCCCCGAGCCACGTTGTAGGAAAAAGCAAACCAGGAAAGGAGCAAACTGGAGAATGAGGAGGAAGTAACGTTTGAGGAGATAACAAAGTCCTCAAAGATCACCCATTTTCAGCCAACGTAGGGGAAAGAGAGCATAGCAAGAGTCAGAAGAAATGAAGGGGCCACCACAAATTTGAAAAATTGCCCAAGGTGCTTAAGTAAAATTGCTACAAATGTTCTTATCACCAAGGTAACAGGGTCCACAGTGAGCAGAATGTTGGCCAAAGGCGACCCTGCACTGCGGGGGAGGCTCCAGCACTGATCTGCCCACCGTTCCCAGGACTGCAGATAAATCCCTAGGACGGCCTGTCACCACCCCCCCCCCCCCCAACCTCCGCTCCGCAGCACCCTGTCCCCGGATCAGTCCTGCACCTGCTGTAGCTGAGACGGCCTCGCCGGAGGAAAGCACAGCCACGGCACTTAGTGCTGTTGCACAAATGCATCACCTTTCATCTCCAAAGGATCCTCTGCTTAGCCTGTCGAGCCTTTGCCCCTTCCAGGAGGTCTGTGTGTCTCACTCCGTCCTCCCGCCCCTTTCACTCTTCCTCTCCCCTCCCTCTGCCTTGGCCTGGAATCCCATCCCCTCAGCTCTGTCCCCGCCACTGATCCCACCCCACCCGCAGAGAGGACACTGAGTCCGTGAACCCCGCCCACCCCCCACAAATACACTGCCGTCCGGTCTCCTCTTCCTTCTCGCCCATTCTTACCTCCTGCCCCACCGGTGGGAGGGACTGAGACAGCCATCCTCTGGTCCGCCCCGAGTCTCTCCCAGCACTCCGCCTGAGGAAGCCATCTCCGTATCTCTATAAACCCTTAATCCCCAGGTTGCCAGCGAAACCACCCGGAGAAAAATTGAATTCTCTTAGCAAGTGGCATGGAAGTTCCTGTAATGACTGTCAGAAAAACTGAGAAGCCTGTAGAGGTTGAAGGTGACACCTTGCAGGGGCCTGTGGGAGGTGCCTCAGCTCTGGACAAGGAAAGTACTGAAAGGAGTTCCTCCCTCTAAGGAAAGCAGGAGGGACCTGGGGAGAGTGAACGGGAGCCAACGGGTGACAGAGGGCAACGTGGTTTGCAGGGTGAGCCCTCGCCAGGAGCACTTTCAGACCTTAAAGTTTCTTCACTTCTGCCACCTGTGACGAAACGGCTTACTATTAACACGAGCGTGTGCGTTCGTGTAGAAACCGGTGAAAGGGCTGAGAGTCACGCCGAGGTGACATGAGCCTGAGACCCAGGTGTGGACGTGCCAGTGGACAGAAGCATGCGCGAGTAAGTTCTCAGGAAGTCACTTGAAATCAGCGCAGGGAGCCCCTCACGTGGCTTTGGACCAAGTTCACCTGCGTGTCTGAGAGGCAGGTGTCTCCCATCCTCAACAAAAGCCTCTTCAGCCCTTTGTAGCTCCTTCTCGTGTTCTCCTTCTTGAAAGTATGGTCTACACTCGTGGTGGCGGCTTCAGCGCCTTCTCCCATCTGCCAACGACTCTCACCGAGGTCGGAGGGAATGACCTCATGGAGAGCACTGTCCGTCCTCAGTGTACAGGACGTCTCTTCCACATGAGGCACCATCGGTAACGTTCCTGGTGTCTTTTCCTGGAGTTTTATCATTTCAGGTCTTACACTCAAGTCTTTAACCCACTCTGAGTTGATTTTGGTGTGCGGTGTAAGAAAGTGGTCCAGTTTTGTTCTCCACGCGGTAGCTGTCCAGTTGTCCCAGCACCGCTTATTGAAAGGACGGTCTTTCCCCCCTTGTATACCCTTGCCTCCTTTGTCATAAACTCACTGATCACATAAGTGAGGGTTTATTCCTGGGCTCTGCGTTCCACTCCACCGATCTATGTGTCTGTTCTGGGGCCAGGGCCATGTTGTTTTGATCACTAGAGCTTTTCTGGTAGAGTTTGGTATCAGGGAGTGTGATACCTCCAGCTTTGTTCTTTCTCAAGGTTGCTTTGGCTCTTTGGGGTCTTTCATGGTTCCCTACAAATTTTAGGATTCTTTGTTCTGGTTCTGTGAAAAATGCCTTTGGTATTTTGATAAGGGTTTGAATCCATAGATGGCTTGGGGTAGTATGCATATTTTAATAATATTAATTCTTCCATGTGACTTAGTTTGCATACCCTCTAGGCTTATACATGTTATCATAAATGGCAAGATTCCATTTTTTTATGGCTGAGTAATATATATATATATATATATATATATATTTGTGTGTATATATATATACACATATACGTGGATTATATGTATATATGATATAGATATATATAGATATATAGATATACACACACACACACATATATATATACCATATCCATACGTCTATCAGTGGGCACTCGGGCTGCTTCTGTATCTCGGATATTTTAAACAATGCTGCGATAAACATATGGGTGCATGTATTTCTTCACATTAGTGTTCTTGTTTTCTTTGGATAAATACCCAGAAGCAGAGTTGCTGGATTGCACAAAATTTCTTATTCTTATTAAAATAAGAAACATGATTCATTTTCTTGAATATATTCCAGAATGAAACTTTTTTACCCTGAATTCTAAAATAGGACCGGTAGAATTACAGTGAAACTCTAGCAGAGTCACGCGAGTGACATCTGAGTGAGGACAAGCCTTTCCAAAGAAGGGTCATATGCCTAAAAGGGAGGAAAATCTGGTCCAACAAACCGGGTAAATAGAATATTAGAAGGCTCTGTTGTGTTTTATTGCTGATGTTCATCTAACGTTGATTGATTTTCCCATTAGGATGTCATGCAAACATAATCCGAATGCTTTTTGACAATGAAGACTAGCACAGCTAATAAAAAGAATGCCACTCATATTTCACGGATCCAGATGGGTTGTGATAAATGGCTGCATAACACACACCAAGCAGAATTTATGTAGACAGTGCTTCCCATTCTTTCTTCATGTTAAGGAACTATGGTCCCTTCTATTAGGGGCCCCTCAGTGGCTCAGCCAGTTAAGCGTCTGACTCCTGATTTTGGCTCAGGTCGTGATCTCACACAGTTCGTGGGTTTAAACCTTGCAACAGGCTCTGCGCTGACAGTGTGGAGCCTGCTTGGGATTCTCTCTCTCTCTCTCTCTCTCTCTCTCTCTCTGCCCCTTTTGCTCTCCCTCACTTTCTCTCTCAAAAGAAACAAATAAACTTAAAAAAATAAAAATAAATCGCACAAATATACAATGTATATATTGTATACGATATACATTATATCGACTTTCTTACACCATACACAAAAATAAACTCAAAGTGTATTGTTTTACTTATTTGTTTTTTATGTATTTATTTGAGAGAGCAAGTGAGTAGGAGAGAGGGGCAGTGGGGGAGGGAGAATTTTAAGCAGGGTCCACACTCAGCACTGAGCGGGACACTGGGCTCAATTCCACAACCCTGGGATCATGACCTGAGTAGAAATCAAGAGTTGGACACTCAACTGACTGAGCCACCCTAGTGCCCCCAAAGTGTGTTACAGACTTAAATATAAGACCTGGAACCATAAAACTCCTAGAAGAAAACATAGGCAGTAAACTTTTGGACGTTAGTCTTAGTAGTATTTTTTTGGCCCAGTCTCCCGAAGCAAGGGCAACAAAAAGCTAAAATAAACAAATGAGGCTACATCAAACTAAAAAGCTCTTGCACAGCAAAGGAAACCATCAACAAATTGAAAAGGCAACTTGCTGATGCTGACAAGATATTTGCAAATCATACATCCAATGAGGGGTTAGATCCAAAATATATAAAGAACTTACACAATTTGATATCAAAAAACCAAATAATTTGATTAAACATGGACAGAAGACTTGAAAAGACATTTTTTTTTCCCAAACAAGATATACAGATGGCCAACAGGCACATGAAAAAGTGCTCAGCATCACTAATCATCAGGGAAATGCAAATCAAAAGCACAAGATATCACTTCACATGGGTCAGATTGGCTATTATCAAGAAGACAAAATAATTAAGCGTTGATCAGGATGTGGAGAAAAGGGAACCCTGGTGCACTGTTGGTGGGAATGTAAATTATTGCAGCCACTCTGAAAACCGCATGGAGGTTCTTCCAAAAATTAAAAACAGAACTTCCATACAGTCCAGCAACTCCATGTCTGGGTATAGAGCTAAAAAAACCAAAAAGACTAATCCAAAGAAATATATGCCCCCTTTATGTTTACAGCAGCATTATTTACAATAGCCAACATATGGAGGCATCCTAAGTGGCCATCCATAGTTGAATGGACAAAGAAGATGTGGTGCGCACACACACACACACACACACACACACACTCACTCACCCAATGGAATATTCCTCAGTCATAACAAAGAATGAAATCTTGCCATTTGTGACAACATAGATGGACCTAGAGGGTATCGTGTTAAGTAAAATACGTCAGACAAAGGAAGACAAATAACATAAGATTTCAATTACATGTAGAATCTTAAAAACAAAACAAAACAAAGCAGACGCATAGATATGGGAAACAAATTGTTGTTTACCAGAGGAGGGGGAGGATAAAGGAGTACAGACGTAAAAACGGGTAAAGGTGAAATATGTGAAGGGGATTAATAAGTTCACACTTCCAGTTTTAAAATAAATAATCCACGGACTTGTAATGTATGGTGTAGGAAATACAGTCAACATTGTAATAACTTTCTATGGTGACTAGACTTACCATGGGGGTCATTCGCAATGTATAAAAATATTGAATCGTGTATCATGCACACTCGAAACTAAATAGGATATTGCGTGTCTATTCTACTTCAATAAAGAAATAGTCAAATTTTAAAAATAAAGCAATGCTGGCAGGAGAAAGAAAGAAGATAAATCAGAGGAACCGCCAGAAGAACTGATCTACAACATTGACACACTTGTTCTGTAGTCCCATGATGTCCAACACAGTGGCCATAAATTTAAATGTAAATTCATTAAAATTAAATAAAATGAAAATTTCAGTTCCCCGGTTATACCAGCCACCCTTCAAGAGCTCAGTAGTCACATGCAGCCACGTCATTGGGAAGTACAAACATACAGCATTTCCATCACTGCATAAAATTCTACTGGGCAGCATTGTCTTAGACACACACACACACACACACACACACACACACACACACTCATCAGTCAAGGACCCAGGTAAGAGAATTCAAGTTTCAATGCCATATTCTTCTCAAAGCTAGACCAAACAATCCTAAAATTTGCATGGAACCACAAAAGACCCCAAATAGCCAAAGTAATGTTGAAAAAGAAAAAGTGGGAGGCATCACAATCCCAGACTTTAGCCTCTACTACAAAGCTGTAATCATCAGGACAGTACTATATTGGCACAAAAACAGACATGGACCAATGGAATAGACTAGAGAACCCAGAACTGGACCCACAAAAGCATGGCCAACTAATCTTTGACAAAGCAGGAAAGAATATCCAATGGAAAAAATACAGTCTCTTTAGTGAATGGTGCTGGGGGAACTGGATACCAACATGCAGAAGAATGAAACTGAACCACTTTCTTACACCAGACATAAAAATAAACTTGAAATGGATGAAAGACCTCGATGTGAGACAGGAAACCATCAAAACCCTAGAGGAGAAAACAGGCAACAACCTCTTTGACCTCAGCCACAGTAATTTCTTGCTCGACACGTCTCCAAAGGCAAGGGAATTAAAAGCAAAAATGAACTATTGGGACCTCATGAAGATAAAAAGCTTCTGCACTGCAAAGGAAACAACCAACAAAACTAAAAGGCAACCAACAGAATGGGAAAAGATATTTGCAAATGACATATCAGACAAAGGGCTAGTATGCAAAATCTATAAAGAACTCACGAAACCCCACACCTGAAAAACAACTAATCCAGTGAAGAAATGGGCAGAAGACATGAATAGACACTTTTCCAAAAAGGACATCCAGATGGGCAACAGACACATGAAACATTGCTCAATATCACTCCTCGTCAGGGAAATACAAATCAAAACCACACTCAGATACCACCTCACACCAGTCAGAGTGGCTAAAATGAACAAGTCAGAAGATTATAGATGCTGGTGAGGATATGGAAACGGGAACCCTCTTGCACTGTTGGTGGGAATGCAAACTGGTGCAGCCTCTCTGGAAAACAGTGTAGAGGCTCCTCAAAAAATTAAAAATAGAATTACTCTACAACCCAGCAATAGCACTACTAGGAATTTTTCCAAAGGATACAAGAGTGCGGATTCGTAGGGGCACATGTATCCCAGTGTTTATAGCAGCGCTTTCAACAATAGCCAAATTATGGGAAGAGCTTAAATGTCCATCAACTGATGAATGGATAAAGAAGATGTGGTTTATATATACAATGGAATACTACTTGGCAATGGGAAAGAATGAAATCCTGCCATTTGCAGCAAGGTGGATGGAACTGGAGGGTGTTATGCTGAAATAAGTCAGAGAAAGATACCATATGTTTTCACTCATATGTGGATCTTGAGAAACTTAACAGAAGACCATGGGGGAAGGGAAGGGGAAAAAATAGTTACAAACAGAGAAGGAGGGAGGCAAACCATAAGAGACTCTTAAATACAGAGAACAAACTGAGGGTTGATGGGGGTGGGGTGCAGGGGAGAGGGGAAAATGGGTGATGGGCATTGAGGGGGGCACTTGTTGGGATGAGCACTGCGTGTTGTATGTGAGCGATGAATCATGGGAATCTACCCCCAAAACCAAGAGCACACTGTATACACTGTATGTTAGCCAACTTAACAATAAATTATATTTTAAAAAAAGGTTTCAATTCCATATACCAAACTTTGGCGTTTATTCCCTTGTTTAATTAGTTTGATTATCAGATTTTCTTATTAAATTAATATATGTTATTAAGATTTTCCCCCTCGGGGCGCCTGGGTGGCTCAGTCGGTTAAGCATCCGACTTCAGCTCAGGTCACAATCTCACAGTTCGTGAGTTCGAGCCCCGCGTCAGGCTCTGTGCTGACAGCTCAGAGCCTGGAGCCTGTTTCAGATTCTGTGTCTCCCTCTCTCTGACCCTCCCCTGTTCATGTTCTGTCTCTCTCGGTCTCAAAAACAAATAAACGTTAAAAAAAAAAAAAAAATATATATATACATATATACATATATATATATATATATGTATATATATATAAAGATTTTCCCCCTCAGTGGTCAATCACTGAATTAGTTACTAAGAAATGTTGTATCCTTAAGTAAAAAATAATTTGGATACTGCCCCTCCTGGAAGGAGGGACATAGTTATGAATTGGGGCATGGATTTCATTCAAATGAAAGACTGATACACTGAGCAAAACGTACAATCTGTAAACAGATTGCTAGTATATTTGCACTTACTAGATCCTTAAGTGACGGCTCCCAAGCGTATGCCAGTACGGAAGTCACATAACGGTCCTGAGGCTCAGTTTCATTGGTTGCACAAAGAGACTTCTAAGAGTCCAGATTTTTGGATAAAGATTTAATGAGATAGCCCATGGAAAAGTGTAGACTGCACAGACATGAGCAAGGAATGATTAACATTAACCACCCATGATGGCAAGTCAGGTAGGCGTGAAAAATTTTAACGACTTCTGCACCTCGATCTAGATAGCTTTTTCCACCACAGGACCGGAGGCTTGCAGAAAACCCCACCTCTTCCTGCAAAGAATGCAGAGCAGAGACCCGATTCACAAATAATCGGTAGTGCGGTGTATTTTGTGAGGATGTGATTTTGTGATTGTAAAAAGCTGCCTGTGATCTATGCTTACTACCATCGGCTGGCAGACGTCACTTCGGGAGGGACGCAGCTCTTCTATTTTCAGGAGGAGGGGGGCACGGAGAGGCCTTAATCATGCACATCAGGGCCCAGCCCTGCTCTGAGGATAATACAGAAACCTCTTTTCGTGGTGGGTGGACACTGCTGAGCAGCGCCCTGCCGGGGCCTGGGGCTGAAGGGAAAATGTGCGCCCCTAAGACACGCCTAACGTACCCTCCGGTATCCTGACCCATTGGCAGGAATTAATAAAAGCGCTACAGTTTTAAAATACGGCCATACGTGAGCCCAGCACTGCCCCATCCGTTCACACGCCACGGTCACCCCTCAAGCACCCACCTGCTCCGTGAGGCCAGGACCCCCCGGCTGATCGGCACCCGCCGTCCCTCTTGCACAACGACGCGAAGTCATGCAACACACGGCCTGTCTTTATTGGAGCTTCCGGTGCTTTGTTCATCATGGACTTCTGCATTACTTATGATCCTTTAAATACTGCCTTAAAATAGTGTGCCTCGTGCGACCGAGTTTTCCGGAGGCTCCTTTCCCAGGTCCGCCTCGGCGAGGACTTCTCTGGCTCACCCGCGTTCCCAGGCTGCGGCTGGAAGACGGTCTCGCGAGGTTCACTGGGATTCTCGCGCGGCGGGAGCGATGGGCCTGAGGACCCCGGGTCGAGCCGAGCGGAGGCCGGGCGCCGCAGGAGAGCGGACCCAGGAGCTCGGGGTCCCGCGTGGGATGCGGGCGGGGAGTAGGGGCAGGTGGGGGTGGGTGGGGGGACAGAGATGGCTCTCCGGAGAGGGCGCGCCTGGGAGGCGGCGGGAGCCGTGCACCTGAGAGCCGACCCAGGCACGTGGCTCTTGCCGCGTAGGTTCAAGTCCTCGGGAAGGGACCTTACGTCCTAAGGCGCCTCTTTGGGGGCGTGAGGAGGGGGCCTGGCCACCGGAAGAGGGACGAACTGGCCCGGAGAAAGCCGTAATAATGAAGGAAGCAGTTGCTTCATCCCCAGATAAATGTGAAAATAAAAGCAAAATATCTTGATACTGTTCCAGGCAGGAGCGCCCTGGCCAGTGATCGAGATGGCAAATCCCGCAGGCCCCTGAGCTCGTGCAGAGACCGGAGCTGATGGCAAAGCCAACACCCTCCCCCCCCCCCCCCTCCCCCAACCGTGGTCGTTAGACACCTGGGCCCGCCAAGCTCTGGAGTGAAGGAAGAGGTAGCCAAATAGAAAAAGAAATTCCTGGGATTTACCAGATAGAATGGGCTATAATAGCTGGTGTCTAAAATCCGATTCTAGGGGCTCCTGGGTGGCTCATTAGGTTAAACATCTGACTTCGCCTCAGGTCATGATTTCAGGATTGGTGAGTTCTAGCCCCACGTCGGGCTCGCTGTTGTCAGCACAGAACCCGCTTGGGATCTTTCTCTCTCTCCCTCTCTCTCTCTCTCTCTCTCTGTCTCTCTCTGCCTGTCCCCCACTCACGCTCTCTCAAAAATAAATAAAACATTTAAAGAAAAATAAATAAAATCACATTCTAAATGCACAATTACGTGGCGTTTGAAAAGTGAGAACATGAGAAACATCAAATGTCAGATTGATGTGACTTGAAGCATGTTTAAGGTCCTCAGTGTCCACAGGCCAGCATATTAAGAATAACTGGAAGACTGGATGACACTCACCCAGCTGAGCCTGTATATTGCACAGGAAACACAAGAAAAGTCAGTCGGCGATTGAGCTAGTGGTTGTTGACATTTAAATTGTGTTTCGGAACTTAAGGAAATCAGTATCAGAGGAAGCTAATCTACAGACAAAATGCATCTGGATAAAAGTCATTGTAGGAAGACTTTAGAAGACAGAACACACATGGCGTGACCTACAATTCACTTAGAGAAATGTTCATAAGTTCAAAGACACTTGTTAAGTGGAAATTAAAGCTTGCTGTATGTGTTGCTTAGGCCACTTAGAATAGAGTCCATCTTTTCTATTTATCCAGAAAGGAAGCCCAGGAGAAGCTGGGTGCAGCCACATGAGGTGAGAATGGAACGTATATTCCTGGGGAATTTGTACAAGTGCTTGTTATTCAGAATGTGGGCGCCTAGATCCCCGCGTCCTGAGAGTGGCTTTGGAAAGCCTGAACACACGAGGACGTAGATCGCATGTACAGTTGTTATTAGAAATCCCAAAGACCGCGTCATCATTCTAGGACAGACGCATCTGCTGTATGTGAGAGAATAAGTAGCCAACACAGATCCTGGACAACCAACAGGAGTCTGGGAGCCAGAGCAGAGCAATTCCCCGGACCACATACAGTGAGCGGGCACTAATCACTGGAAGAGGGGTGTGTATAGTTTGTGATATATACATTCATGCTTCAGATGAGTGTGGAGCAAATTGTACCTCCTTGTGTGTTCAGTTACTGTCAGCGCGTGACAATAAAATAAAATTCATAAAATCCTGAATTAAGGAGCCCTTCTGGGGAATGCTATAAAAATGACACCTTCAGCTGTCAGCATCTCAGATTCTAGTGCTTAGAATGGGCAGACCAGTTGAACAGCATAGACCCACACAAGCACAGGCTACTTGAATCAGAACCATCTGGGGTGCTTGTTAGAAACACAAATCTTTAAGACCCATTCCAGAGCCACTGAATCTGGGTTTAGGGATCTGCCTGTCAGCACCTTCCCCAGATGGTTGTGAGACGGTCGACCACGGGCAGAGCTTACATTTCAAAACAAGTAAACGAGGACATCCCCTCTATGAAAGATCCAAGACTCCTGACCTTTCTAAAACGGGTGGGGCAGGAGCCTCTGTCCTGAATCCTGCCCCTGTGGGGTCTAAGAGCTCCAGAACTGACCTTTGAGGACCACATGATGCCTACGCTCTTGAGCCAGACGTGCATTTTCTCAACTAGGTGGGAAAAAGGGCCTCCACCACCAGATGGCCAGATGGAGGCCCCAAGAGCTCCATTCTTCAGATTTTAACCCCCGCCCCCAAGGGACTCCACAGGCAGAATGCTACGCAAATTGTCCTGATCACTCACCATCCACCCCACCGTCCTGCAGGATTGGAACTCCCTCCGGGACCCCAAGCACCCCTACAGATTTATACCTGAAGATGTCTGGGGACGGAAGGAATACTTCACATACTGGAGGATATGTCTCGCTCTGGGGTTTGTTTTTTAGAACGGATGTAACAGGAACGCCTAATTATTATGTGGAAATTAAAGATTGGCCTTTCCTGTGTCTGTGATGGAACCACTAGCCTGCACACCAGCTGACTCCCCAAGCAAATGTGTTGAATGTTAAAAAATAATATATCGATGTCAGTTTCTTAGTTTTGACAAATACTCCACGGTGATGTAGGAGGTTACCAGTGAGGGAAATGGGTGAGAGGTATATGCAAACTCTTTTCTTTTTGCAATTTTAAATCTGGAATTATTTTAAAATAAAGCTCATTAAAAGTAAATAAGCACAAGAAAACCACCTGCTGGAGCCTGGGGGGGTGGGGAGTTGGTGTTGGGGGGAGCACAGGTGGGTATATCTCAGACCCTACCTTCCTTCAAGCCCCAGCCTCTCTAGCAGAATCTCAGCTTCCATGACTTGGAGATTGTCTCATTTCCGCGTCCCTTAGGATGGTGTCTCAGCAGCAGCTTTCCCTTCCTGCCGGGGTGACATTTTTCATTTGCAACCTCTACTTAATCTTTTTCGACAACCCACCCAAGCCACGCAGGCTGCTTCCTCCTGTCCCTGCCAACCCGCAGCCCCACCCCTAATTCCATCTAGTTAAGACCATAATATTGAATGGTGTGGAATTAATTTGCCTACCTCTAAGATTTGGCTTGAAATGTATTTCCTATTTTTTGCATATGTAGCTGGTTGAGACTCCTACCAGGCACTGCAGTAGGGGTGAGAAAGAGCAAAAAATTGGGGGGGTGGGGGCTTATCAACTTTACTTGGAATACTTCATAAGGGCACAGTTTTTTTCAGAGCATTGAAATTGTGGGCCACCATGCTTATTTGCAGAGGTAACTATTGGGAGGGACAATTAAAAAATTTTTTACGCTGAGCGTTGGGTCCTTTGAAAACTCCCAGTTAAAAGAATGTGAGGGAAGCCGGGGAAGTGTTCTCTTTGTGAAGAACTCTGAATGGAGCGCATTGTGTGAGGCCAGACAAAAACTTCATTTGGGTAAGATTCGAATTGTATTCTTCTTTCTTGTGCTGGAGAAGCTGACAACCTATATTTTGCTGCTCAAAAAAATTAATAAAAGGCTTAACTTGTTCCCGATGCAGAACTCAGGGGCTCCAAAAAAAAAAAAAAAAAGGAATGAAACGTTTCCTTTTTACGTTCTCCTCTTTCAAAACTGTTAACCCACTGTTTATTCGGAACCCCTGGATGTGGCCTGCCGAATCCAGGACCGCCAAAGCTGACCTTTTATTTATCCGATATATGAAGCGCTCGGCTTGCCTCAAGCTGTCAACGCATGGCTCCTACCTAAACTACGGTCAGTGTAGAATTACGACAGATGTTACGATGCCTTCATTAGGAGGCAGTGATTCTAAGCTGGGGTCATTTTGCAGCATCTGGAGGCAATGTTGGATGTCACAACCGCAGGTGGGGACAGGGAATGCCACCACAGGCCTCTAGTGGGTAGAGGCCATGGGATGCTGTTAAACGCCCTACAATGCACAGGACGGCCCAACGAGGAAAATCCAACAGGAGGCATGCAGCCCAAAATGTCAATAGTGCCAAAGTTGAGCAACTCTTTGAGGTTTCTTCATGGCTGAGAAAGCCTTGTAATGTCATTAGTATAGTGGTGTATATGTGATACGAGTCAGGTGTACCAGAAGAGCAAAGAAGGAAAGATCACACCCATTTGAGATAATCAGAGATTTCAGTAATCTTTCAAGTGGGCTTTTCTGTGGCTCAGGGCTCCTCATTTTCCCATGAGTCTCTAAGACTCATTTCCCTTGAGTCTTAGAGATCATCCAGAGTCCCCAAATATTGTAGTTCTATATTTTAGCCAATAAGTAGCTGGTGAAAATCCTTGCTTGGCCAAGTAACTCAATATCTCTGTGTCTCGATTTTCTCCCTGGAAAGTGGCAGGTAGGATTTAGAAGCCCGAAGGTCCCTCCTGGCTTTGAATAAGTGACAGTTCTCACTCTAAATCTCTATCTAGTGACACTATATCCTCACAAAACACGATTCTCAGCCTTCTGTGGTTAATGCACCCCTGTGAGTATCTGTCTCCCCCAACGTGCATGTAAATGCAATTGCTTATAATCTCAGGGGGTCGAGAAGCCCTTCTCTGGAACCCAGCTGTGTTTTCGAAACTAACAAGCTCTCTCTTGCATGATGCTCTCTTCTGTGTCTTGTTTTTCCTATCATGGAATTCTTTTTTATTTTGCTACCGCTGCTCAACCAAGTTATTTTGGTTAATCTCGTGGTCGCCAAAATCTGACCGGCAGAGCGGTTGCACTAACCCACCAGGATGGGCCATCACCACTTTCTCTCAGTATTAGAGAATGTTTCTGGTGGCTTCCCTTAAGGTAAGGGAACTCCAGTGAATGTGTCCCCGAAGCCCTTAGGGAGACGATCCCGGCGGAAAGAAGCTTAAGAAAGACCACTAGGGAAGTCTGCTATCAGCCAGCAGAGTGTAGGAAAAAAATCACGTGAATGCACAAGAAATGGCCTGACTCTACCCACAAGAGAGGTGCCAAGAACCGCTTCGCCACCGTGAACAGGGCCTGAAGACCCTGGGACTATGCCGTCCAAGAAGGTAGCCACACGTGGCTATTGAGCACTTGAAATGTCGCCGGTCCAAGTTGAGATGCGCTCTAAGTGTAAAACAGCACCAGCTTCTGAATACTTAATACGGTGTAAACAAGGAATATAAATATTTCATTAATGGTTTTTATATTGAATGCATGTTGAAACGATGATCTTTGGGATATATTGGGTTAAACAAAACACATTATTAATGTTAATTTCACCTATTTCTTTTTACTTTTTTAGTGTGGCTACCGGGAAGCTTCCTATTTATTACACTTGCTCCTCGGATTTAGGCCTGCGTTATGTTTCTATCGGCCTGCGCTGCTTTAGAATCTCATGGCGTCTCCTTTGAAGGCTGGTTTTAACCTTGTGGAGATTCCTTTTTTATAAGATGCCTGTGAACTGCTGTTTCATACTGAAGAACCAGCCCAGATACCTGGAACTTCTTAGGTGAGGCAAAGGCTCTAAGATCTGGAATATACTTTTACTTGGTTAGTACGTGGTCCCTTAATGAGTGCTATGGATTGAATATTTGTGGCCCACCAAAATTCATCTGTTGAAACCTGATGTCCTGTGTGATGGTGTCAGGAGGTTAGGCCTTTGCGGGGGGGGGGGGGGGGGTGGGGATAGGTCATGAGGGTAGAGCCCTCATGCATGGGAATAGTACTCTTGTGAGACTGAGCCCACAGAACTCCCTCCCCCCTCCCACCACGTGAAGAGATAGAGAAAGGCAGTTGTCTAGGAGGAATTAGGCTCTCATCAGACACCCAATCTGCCAGGGCCTTGATCCTGGACTTCCCAGACTCCAGAACTCTGAGAAATAAATTTCTATTTTTAATAAGCGACTCAGATTATGGTATTCTTGTTACAGCAACCCAAATAGGCTAAAACAATGGGAATTACCAGTGCTCATGCTATGACCATAAACCCTGGGACTGAGTAGCAATCGTTGGTGACATTCAGGTACACTTTCATTGTTAGCCACGGTGTGCCCCAGCAATTCACTCTCAGTGGTAGAATATAGAGGCCGAGACTGGGATTTTCAAGACCAGCGTCTTTGGTGATGCCTGACTTTTCCTTATTGACTTGCACACAAGGAATACCCTGACATATAATGGGCAGAAGCCCAAATATTTTATAGGAAAATACCTTGAGGCTATGTAAGTATCCAATTTTTTACCTCCTAGTTTTAGCATTCATTGATGTTTCTTGGCTCAATTCATTATTACATCCATGGTTGCCAAATAGTGCTTTTCAAATTCTAACATTCCTTCTGTTTATTATTTGGAATTCTGTAAAACAACATAATCTAAAAAATTTATTTATTTATTTATTTATTTATTTATTTATAGCAGTGTAGACTTAAGGATTGCTAGTTTATGCAATGAGTTACAATTTGTTACTTTCATTTATTTTGAAGATCAAATTGTCCCAGATTTCACCAGTAAAAGCTCCATTTAAACTAACCCTAGTGTCCTTTTTGATACAGTCCCACAATTCTTGGAGCATTTCCTTACTTCCTGGAGCAAGATGTCCCAGGATCATCTTGTACTTTCCCTTCCCCAGCTGTGGAGTCAACCATTTCTATATAAAGCCCTGGTTCATTTTAGTGAAGAGTGGTATTTAAATACCAAATGTGGGCACTAGGTGTGCTCACGGCTGTTGGGATGTTGCGGCTGCTTCTAGGCCCCGTCAGTACACAAAGCTAAGGAATATACGCGTGTATCTACATGTTACACGGATGCATGTTGACGTCTATTTCTATATCTGTATGCTCAAATATATTTTGAAAACCTTGTGTCGACACTAACTCCAATCCCACCCACAGCACAGATTTGTTCCAGTTTTTTCCTTTTTCATGTTGATAACTCCCTTCTCCCACAGTGAGAAACTTGGCTCCCGTTGTCCTCAATATATTGACTTGTTGGCTCATCACCACCAACCACCCAATACACTATTAATCTCCCATTGGTGCTGCCACTACAATCCCCTGATGTCATGTGAACAAACTCCTAAACCCACTTGGGTTCCAAAACCCTACACGAGTCCACTGCCACCGACCCCCATGCAGGTGTTTTCCTTCCTCTAAGTCAGCTCCAATATTCCGCACTGGGTTGCTGCAGACCCCATCACCTAGACAGGGATGCTTTGCTCCCTCCACCCCTGCACAGAGGCCTACCTCATCCTGCATTTCGTCATGACTTTGGACTGCATTCAGGAAGTCGGGCAAGCAGGTAGGCATGAATCAATTAAAATATCTTTGAGACAACTTGGAGCATAAGCAGACCTGATTTATAGCTTTTTAGGACAGCCTCAAAGGCTCTTCACAATTTCATCCTGTCTACCTATAGTGGAGTCAGGTGAGCGCCTTGCAAGAGGGTGCTTGCTCTTGGTGTACAAGGATATACTCCCAATTTGCAAGAGGAGGCCTTCATCGGGAGGGTCACTGTGAACCAGAATATTCATTTTCAATGATACATGGCTTTGTAAAAAGAGATCTTCTCTGTTTATTGAAGTCAACACTATGTTTGGTATCTAAAGTGCTTTTTTCAATATCATATCCTAAAATGACCTGCGAGTTCAAATCCGAGTAAAGATGGACGAATCTCGCCAAAAAGGCCTGTAATATCGTGGAGCATTTGGGTAGAAAGTATTCTTTCTCCCGAGTGAATTGCAGTGTGAGGCAATAGCATCTCTAATAGAAAAAAACATAAACAGTCTCAAAGCACCACTGAAATATGGAAGGCATTAGTCAGGTGGAAAGATATCAGAAAGAAGAATTCAAAATGCAGTGTCAAAACCTGCAACTATTTCAGGATAATGGATATAATAACTCTGGCTGTGGTTGCCCAGCATATACATAGACCAGGCAAGATATGTGGTTCCCCAAAATGCAGGGAACCTGTGAATATTTTAACATATACTAACTTAAACTAGGAGATACAGCATTAAAAATACTAGTTAAGAGGTTTTCCTCTGGCTATCAAAGTGACCTATATTCACTATAGAAAAATATAGTAGGGGCGCCTGGGTGACTCAGTCGATTAATCATCTAACTCTTGATTTTGGCTCAGGGCATGATCTCATGCTTCATGAGTTCGAGCCCTGCTTCAGGCTCTGTGCTGGCAGTGCAGAGCCTGCTTAGGATTTTCTCTCTCTCCCTCTCTCTCTCTGCCCTTCCCCCACTCATGTGAGCTCTCTCTCTCTCTCTCTCTCTCTCAAAATAAATAAATAAACTTAAAAGAAAATATAATGGGGGGGGGGTGGCGCCTGGGTAGCTCAGTTGGTTAAGCATCTGACTCTTGATTTTGGCTCAGGTCATGATCTCACAGATCTGTGAGTTTGAGCCCTGCATCAGGTTCTGTGCTGACAGCATGGAGCCTGCTTGGGACCCCTCCCCTGATTGTGCTGTCTCTCTCAAAATAAACTTTAAAAAAAAAAAAAAAGAAAGAAATACAATAGAGCACAAAAGAAAAATGAACAACCACAGATACACAGCTCTCAGATTTAATTCAATATTTTGGTATGCTTTCTTTAGATCATATTGTTTGCTTGTTTTTAAAAATGAGATCTTATTAAAAATTATTTTTTATTTTTTATTTATTTTTGAGACAGAGAGAGACAGAGCATGAGCAGGGGAGGGGCAGAGAAAGAGGGAGACACAGAATCCGAAGCAGGCTCCAGGCTCCGAGCTGTCAGCACAGAGCCTGATGCGGGGCTCAAATTCACTGGACTATGAGCTGAAGTCAGACGCTTAACTGACTGAGCCACTCAGGCTCCCCATAAATATGTAAATCAATAGGATATGGAAAAAGGAGTAATATACTTTCCTGAAGTACGTGACAGTTGTTTAAAAAAATTTTTTTGGTGGGGGTGCCTGCGTGGCTCAGTCAGTTGGGCAACTGACTTCGGCTCAGGTCATGATCTCACGGTTCGTGGGTTCAAGCCCCGTGTGGGGCTCTGTGGTGACAGCTTGGAGCCTGGAGCCTGCTTTGGAATCTGTATCTCCCTCTCTCCCTGCCCGTCCCCGACTTGTGCTCTGTCTCTCTCTCTCTGTCTCTCAAAAATGAATAAAATATAAAAAAAATTTTGGGGGTGTTTATTTATTTTTGAAGGAAAGAGAGAGTGTGAGCAGGGGCAGGGGTGGGGGCAGAGAAAGAGGGAGACACGGAATCCGAAGCAGGTTCCAGGATCTGAGCTGTCAGCACAAAGCCTGACACGGGGTTCGAACTCATGAACTGTGAGATCATGACCTGAGCTGAAGTCAGTCACTTAACTGAGTGAGCCACCCAGGTGCCCCGACAGTTGTTTATAAACACAACTGATACACTATTTAGCATATTGCTTGGACTGTGTGCCTAATAATCCCTGGGAAAATCAAAGAACAAACTATCTCCCAATCATCTTAAAAAAGCAGGATTGCTAGTTTGATCCTGTTCCAAGAACTTCCCTTGGCTTTTGTGGTAATAAAGAAATTATTGCCTCATATCTCACTGGCAGAGCTAACAGTGAAATATTTATTTTGGATTATGTGCCTTCTCTCTGGAAG
The DNA here is from genome assembly GCF_046562875.1 of Panthera onca. Lineage (NCBI taxonomy): Eukaryota > Metazoa > Chordata > Mammalia > Carnivora > Felidae > Panthera > Panthera onca. The sequence goes on along the minus strand of NC_138343.1, from coordinate 4,528,801 downwards.
GGATTTGGAATTTTAAAATCTTCTCAAAAATGTTTCAGAACCACAAAATACAATAAGCTGTGAATTAAGTATTAATTGGGCTTTTCTTTTCCCTACTGTTTGATCAATTTTTTAAAAGCAAAAAAAAAAAAAAAAAAAAAAAAAAAAAAGTGCTACGCAGAATACAATGAAAGCTTGGTCTCGAATAATGTTTTGTATGCTGTCACCTGAACGTCAGAGACTGACCAGATGACCCTCTGGGTAGGTTTCAGCTCAGCAAATCCAACTTGTGTCTTCAATGAGCTCTAACTAGGAGAACTATCACCCACTGCTCAACCAAGCCCTGTCCTCTTTACCACACGTTTTCTTTGTGCTTCAGTTTTCCTTTTATCGTCCCAGAGGGTGTCTGCCAGCCCTCCATGGTCATAATTATGGCAGTGGTTTTACATTAACGTTAGTCTAGAAATGCAGGAGACAAAGCAGGGCAAGGCCAATTTCAGTAATGCTTAGACAGTCATAAGCATGGAACATTCTTAGAGCAGTAACAGAAATTTTAAAGTCTTGGTTTCCAATCTGTTCTAATATGATTATGCTTGAGAGTACAAGTAAATTCTCAAATGCTTAGGCTTTAAAGCGCAAAGGAAAAACAGTGCTTTTTTGTGTTTTTAACACAAAACCTTCTGCAGAAAGATGAAAGGAAAATCATCACAATGTTACACACTATGTATCCTCTCTGGTTCACTGAACTATATAGTTTTATAATTTAACAAAATTCTTGTTTTCTATATGAGTTTATAGCTCTAACATACTGTGTAAATGATTTATGTTCACTGGCTTGATTAAGCTTTTGTTCCTGCTGGGGTGTGTGTGTGTGTGTGTGTGTGTGTGTGTGTGTGTGTATCTATGCTGAGCAGTGTAATGGTTACCTGTGGGTTGACCCCAGATATCTCTACCCCACTTCCATTTGGAGACCCACTGCTATCCTACCCCCAACTCTCCCACCTCAGAAATGGAACTCATGACATGCATTGGACTAAAGAAGACATCTTTTTGCATTGGTCAGAGCTGAGGTCAGAGCTGGGCCTATGGTCAAGGCCAACAATGGATTTCAGGACTTTTGGTGGCCCTCCTGGAACACGTTTCTTTTTTTTCCTGCGTGGTAATGGAATAGTAGGGTAGAACTGTTACTGTTACTTTGCCACCACAGAGGATGCTAACCTCAGAATGAATCCAACACACAAAGAAGGGAAAATGGAAAATTAAAGAGAAATTCAACCCTGATTAATCCACACCTGGAAAAAAATTCCCTTTGTTGGGTAACACAGTTTAAATTAAACTTTCTGTTACTTGCAATTGGAAGTGTCTTAACTGATACAGAATCTCAGAAGTGGTTAGGCCTTGGGAAGTATGGAGAAAGCCACATGGTTCTGGCCTTCTTCAGGAATAATGCCTTCTAGAGGAAGGATGTTCTTCTCTAGAATGTTCTTCTCTAGATCAATGTCTGTTAAAGAAGAGATGGAGAGGAAGTGTGGAGAGAGAAGCTGTCTCCTGGAGAGCAGACAGCTGGGTTAGTCACATGGTTAATCTCATGTGACAAGCTAATTAGGGTAAGGAATCCCCAGGTGGATGGTAAAACATTATTTCTGGGTGTGTCTGTGAGGGTGTTTCTGCAAAAGATCAGCATTTGAATTGGTAGACTGAGTAAAGATTGTCTTCACCAATGCAAGTTGGCATATCATCCAGTTTGTTGAAAGCCTGAATAGAACAAAAGGTAAAGGACATTTCCTCTTTGTTTGAGGTGGGACATCCATCTTGCCCTGTCCTCAGATATGAACACTTCGGATTTCAGACCTTCAGATGTGGACAGGACTTACACCATTGACCCCCACTAATGCACCCAATTGTTGGGCCTTTAGACCCCCCCTTGGCCTTTATATAATTGGCTTCCCTGGTTCTCAGGCCTTTGACTCAGCCTGAATGTCACCAACTTTCCTGGTTCTCCAGTTTGCATATGAGATAGATAGATATATATATATATATATATATATATATATATATATATATGTTAAAAATGGATGAAAATGGATTATACACACACACACACACACACACACTATTGGTTCTGTTTCTCTGGAGAACCCTAATATACCCACATATTTTAGTTTCATTTATCATTACTATTGTTTTGCTTAGTTGTTCTATCAGTTACTGGGGGAGATATATTTACCTCTCTAACATTGATTGTGGATTTGTCTATTTCTGCTTTTAGTTCCATCAGATTTTTGCTTCATGTATTTTGAAGCTCTGTTATTAGGCACATATATATGTATAATTGCTATATTTTGCTCATGTACTGACATTTTTATTAGTATGATTAGTACATTTTATTAGTATATTTTTATTAGTACATTGTACTAATCTCTAGTACCTCTTAATCTCTGGTAATACTCCCTGTATTAATGTCTACTCTGCCTAATACTGATAGAATCACTTCAGGTTTCTCCAACTTCCATGGTACATGTTTTTGCATCGTTTTACTTTTAATCTATTTGTGTCTTTGCATTTAAAGTGCATCTTTTGTAGACAATTTACAATTGGTTCTTGATTTTTTTTTATCCAGTCTCACAATCTCTACCTTTTGATTGGAGTGTTCAGTCCAGTTACATTTAATGTTTCCAGGAAACAGTTAACACTGTACATGTTTTATTAAATCATTACTTACCTCTATAGCATTGCAGTGACTCTTGGTCCTATTATAAGAACTAAATGTGCTGCAATGTTTACATGGTTACTAGGTAATGATGTTATTATATACACCTAAAGCAGTCTCTGCCTACTTTTTCCCTATGTTCTCTGTGTCTCCTCCAGGCATGCATGATATAGCTGGTAAACCCATCCAATGAGTTATTTTTTTTTAATTAAAAAAAGTTATCAGAGAGAGTGTGTGAGTGAGTAGGGGAGAAGGACAGAGAGAGAGAGAGAGAGAGAGAGAGAGAGAGAGAATCTCAGTCAGGCTCCATGCTGAACTCCAACACAGGGCTTGATCCCACAACCCTGGTATCATGACCTGAGCCAAAATCAAGAGTCTAACACTCAACCGACTGAGCCACTCAGGTGCCCCAAGTTCTTAATTTTGTATATTATTTTCTTCTCTTATAGAATGTCCATTTGATTCCTCTATTATAAATTTCAGTTCTCTTCTATTTTTATTCTTCATCTTTTTATTCTTTTTATCCATTTTCATCCATTTTTAACACACTAATTGTGGTTGAAAAAATCAATGTCTGCTAACTCCAACATGAGACTTACACGTGTTTGTTTTTCTCTTGATTTGAAGTCACATTCTTCTGCCTTTTCACATGTCTAGTAAATTTATTGTATTCTGGATGATGTGTATAGAGGTTCCACATGACGCCTTCCTCTGAAGAGTTTCCATCTTCTTCAGTAGATAGGGTGAGACTGATTACCTCAGTCCAACCAGAGATTGGGCTGGGTTAGATAGTGCTTTCACTAAACTAAATCTTCTCTGGTTCATCTTTGTCTCTTAGGCATGGTCCTCCAAGCCTTTTAATTGTGAACCTAGCAGTCTTCGTTAGCTCCAAGAGAGTGCATTCTGCTCTGCTCTTTGAAGATACTGAGCTATTAGCCTCCTCTCTGTACATTCAAATGTGGCAGATGCCTTAAGGGGGAGACCAGCTCTATATCTGAGGCAGACTCCTTCCTTCTGGCTAGGGTTTGCCTCCTGAGCAATGCAGAATTTTAGATTTTATTCTGCTTTTCTGAATCCAGCCTCTCAGATTCCTTTACATAGCCCAGAACTCAAGAAATGTCTCATGCCCAAACCAGCCACGTTTGTAGCTCCCCAAATTTCCAATCTGCCATGCCAGCCATGCACAAAACTTCACTTGTTTCTCTTTCTTCCAGCAGAGCCCCACTGCATAGGCTAAGCCTGGTCCACACTCCCTGCCTAGATTCAGCAAATGCCTTAAGGAAGAAAACAGAAAGTGATCATCAGCTTATTCCAGGAGGGCTCCTCCTTCTCCGGAATTCTGGCCACCTGGTCTGCATTGCTCTTAGAAGTCTCTGGTGACTAAAAAATGTGCTGATGTAATTTGTCCAGTTTTTCTGATTGTTGCATGGGAGAATTGTGCTGACATAACCTATGTTATTCTCTTCAAAAGTGGAAGAGCTCTTGTGTGCAACCTCTTAGCCCAACTGGTATTTTGTGTGGTAGCTCCAAGAAGTGGTCTTGGAATTCTACCTTACTAGCTATTTGACCATGGAAAATTCACTTAATATCCTTTAGGGATAATAATGGCTACTTCTTTGGGTTCTTATATGGATCAAGCGAAATACTATTTATGTGAAGCACTTTTAAGTTACTAAGTGCTTTAAATAAAAGGCAGTCTATTTTTTTCCTGATTTCTTTATCCATTCAAAGACATTCATTGAACACTTAATATATACCAGACACTTTGCTAGAAGGTAGTTGGGGAAAATGAATGAATAAGACTTGGAGACATGGTCTCACGAGGAGCTCACCATTCTAGTGGGAAATATATAATTCATTAAGAGAAATCTATTCTATAATTATGATAGGCAGATGGTAAAATGGCATAGAGAAAGGAATAATTAATTCCTTTGATAGGGTAGATAAGTTATGGAAGATTTCTCAAAGACAGTGAGTGACTTACAAGTGAAAATTAACCCATTGCTGTAGAGATTACCAGCTGTCCACCTGAACCCATTATCCATCTGTCCCACAAAAGAGAGTCATAGTTGGAGAAAAAGCTACATAGCTGGAGAACACAGTCAAGCCTCCTTTGCACCTAGGTATGATATGGCTGTGTCTAAGTTCTCACTGAGATGAAAATAAGTAACAATCGTCATGTATGCCTCTTGGCCTTAAAACTTTGTAGACAGTATACCCCATGCTTCTTCCCTCTGTCTGAGAGCCTGAGCACAGGTATTCCTACGTCCAATTTAGCCACACAGACAAGGACAGCAATGTATGAAATGGCTGAGCAACAAGATGGAAGGAACCCAGGTCCCTGAATGATCACGTGCAACCCAGCCATCCCACTAACTTGGAGTGCTGACCTCATAACTCTCATGTGAGGGAAAAAAGAACTTGTTTTCTTTAAGCCATTTTATTTTGGAAACTTTTTGTTATACTATCTCAGCTGTACCATACCCAATTGCCTTGAAGAAATACTTTTAAAGTCAGTAAGAAAATGATAAGCCAGATCGAAAATGGGCAAAAGTCACGAATAGGCAATTTATGAAGGAAAAAATAGATATCCAGTAAACACATGGAAACATTCAAACAAACTTACTAGCAATTAAGAACCTGCAAAAAAAAAACCCGTTCGACTAAGACTAATAAGATGCTTTCTTGCTTATCAACTGATTTAATGTATATGCTTATATATTATGTATATAATAAATATATATCTTAGCAATTGACTTATAGGCATTCATTTTAAAGAATTATTTTTCAGCATATGGGAATACATTTAGAGTTGTTAAGTTATAATTTATGTAAACCAGAATAGAAAGTAATTTATATCCTTTAGGTTATTGGGTTAAATAAATCTGAACATAAATAATATTCCATCGTTTAAAATGATTAGTAGAGGCCTAAGAGATGTCACTTGAAGTGAGAGTTCCTGGCTGGCCAGGCAGTCATGGGTGAATAAAAGAACTGTGGACCCTAGTCCTGGGAGCAGAAAAACATTTTAAGTGACCAAGCCTAGCACAGGAATCACAGACAGTTTATCATCCTTTTCCAAATCTTCGTCAGAGGTACAGTAATCTCTCTAGAAATTGTGTATTTATTTACACACAGGAAGATCTTCACAGTTTATGAAGGGGAAACATTACTGTATGAGCTTATGTTTCATCTTAAATTTTTTTTAATGTTTATTTCTGAGAGAGACAGAGTGTGAGTGAGGGAGGAGCAGAGAGAGAAGGAGACACAGAATCCGAAGCAGACTCCAGGTTCCGAGCTGCCAGCACAGAGCCCAACATGGAGCTCAAACTCACGGACCACAAGATCGTGACCTGAGCTGAACTCAGACACTTAACCAACTGAGCCACCCAGGTGCCTCTATGAGCTATTTTCGTAAAATATATTGTGGAAGTATAGAAAAGGAAACTGGAACAGATACTGCTTGCACAGCAGGATCACCTGGGGAGATTTTATTTATTTAATTTATTTTCTTAATGTTCATTTTTGAGAGTGTGCGTGCAAGCAGCAGAATGGGGGTACAGAGAGAGAGGGAGACAGAGGATCCCACACGGGTTCAATGCTGACAGTAGGGAGCCCACAGCGGGCTCTAACCCAGGAACAAGACCAGAGCTGAAGTGTACCGCTTAACCGACTGAGCCACCCAGGTGCCTCTCACCTGGGGAGATTTTAAAACTCCAATGATCAAACCCCACCTCCGACTTCATTTCCACTAAATCAGAAACTCTGGGTGGGGAATCCCAGGCTTTTACTTCAAAAGCTCCCCACGTGATTCTCACTACAGTCAAGGTTAAGAACCACTGGTTTAGAAATACACGCACGCGCGCGCGCACACACACACACTGGTGTACTCTTGCATTATCTCACAGGCACGCACACGCACAGTAGATCCCCCTGTGATGTGGGTTATGGGAGATTTTATATTCTTTTTGCTTACCTGTGTTGTCTGCAATAAACATGGATGTTTTCAAGTGTACAGGAATGAATATAACTTTCGAAAAGCAATATACATAGGAAGGAAGGAAGGAAGGAAGGAAGGATGAAAGGGGGAAGGAGGAAGAGAGGAGGGAAAAACCAAAGGAAGGGAGGAGAGGTTTGAGATGAAACTTGACCTTACATCAACTCAGCAAGGGACCGGGGACAGGAAACACGTGGTGTCCTGATGCTTGAGGAGCAGGAGGGAGTGAGCTGCAGGGGCAGCTGGCTGTGCTTTATCTTTTATCCTATTCAATCCCATTACCTGCCCTGCAGGGTTCATAGGTCATCGTCTTTCTTTTACAGGTGGGGAGATGGCCCCCCAGAGAGGTGAGGTGATTGCTGATAAAACTGTAGGAGCCAAAGCACTGCCCCAGTCCTAACTAAGCTCACGTTCTGTGGTGAGGAAAAGAAGGTAGGTGGGCACAGGGTAATTGTCCTTTGTGTCTCTAATAGTTCTTAATCTTTCTCGCTTTTCTTTTTTTCTTATTTTTAGGCAGTGAGAGACAGAGAATCCCAAGCAGGCTCCAGGCTCAGCACGGAGTCCGATGCAGAGCTCTGCCCAGCCCTGGGATCATGACCTGAGCCAAAATCAATAGTCAGGGGTTTAACTGACTGAGCCACCCAGGCACCCCTTGTTTTTCTTTTTCTCTCTTGTGGAGAACTGACACCTTTTCAAAGCTTTTTAATGTTTGTTTTTTAATTTTAAGTAGGCTCCACACCCACTGTGGGGCTTGAACTCACAACCTTGAGATTAAGAGTCACAGGCTCGCTTCCAATTCCGTGTCTCCCTCTCTCTCTCTCTGGCTCTCTCCCCTTCACACTCTCTTTCTCTCAAGAATAAATAAACATTAAAAAATTTAAAAAAAAAAAAAAGAGTCACAGGCTCTACTCGAAGCTTTTTAGATACTATTTCTTCCACCCAAGCCCCACCTCCTGTGGCTTGCCCTTGGATGACCACAGATTCTTTACTTGCGTGAAGTTACACAAATAGCTTTTAGAAGAGTTGTCTTGACCTTGTCACTGTGTGTCGAACGCCCACTAATTTTGCTGTCCACTCGCATGATTTGACAGCCGCCAGCAGTAGATAATCCACAACAGAGAGAAGAGCCATCTAAGCGGCCAAAGTTACAGGAGCCAGAGAGAGTCAGGCAAGAGAGAGAATTTAGATGCATCAGCTCTAATAAGTAAACTCATCATTTAAAACAATATGTCAGTCCAGTTTTTTAATAAGTGACCCCACCCTCTTTTCCAGTACGTTTTAGTGCTCCTACTGTACATCTAGGTTTCGGTAATATTTTTCTTAGATTGAAGGAAAAGTTTTAAGTTTAAAATAAGACCATTCTAACGTCTTCCTAACTTTGTTCATCACTTGCTTCAAGTTCCCCTTGGACAAAACCAAATACAATTACAATTCACCACATTTGCTGCTTTGCTGTATTGAATGATTGGGAACTCCAAATAACTTAGGAAGAGTGTCCACAAAGCCCAAATAACCTCAAATACAGGGCTGGTTGACTTGTTCAAACAGTCCCAAATGCTCGAGATGGCTCTTTCCCCCCAGCTGGCCTTCCCTCTGACCCCATTGAACACGTGTCTTGCAAGCATCTTTCCTTGAACAGGATGGTATGGAAGAGACCATATTGGCTCTGGTGTCGGGTTGTTCTGGGTTCGAATGCTGACACTATTTACTGGTTATGTGAGCTTGATATCATTGTTTAATTTCTCTGAGCCTTAGTTTCTACAGTTTCAAAGTTGGGATAAAACTCTTCCCCTGCAGGGGAGGAACCAAGATGGCGGAACAGCATGGAAGTTTTTTGTGTGTCTCCTGTCCATGAAGTACAGCCAGACCAACCCTAAACCATCCCGCACACCTAGAAAACTGATTGGAGGATTCACACAACAATCTGCACAATCTGAACCACAGAATTCAGCAGGTATGTGGCGCGGAGAGGTGAACTTGGGGAGGGAGAAGCTGGCGGTGGACGGGGAGCCACCTTTGCAGGTGGAGAGAGGACGGGACTGGTGGGGGGGGGGGGAGAATACGGGAAAAGCACCCCTCCCCAAAAGCAGCTGGAGAGAAAGGGGAAAATTGGAAACGGCCGCAGGGACTAAACTAAAAAGGGGAAAAGGAGAAGCGTTTAAATTCCATTAAGACTGTAAACAAAGGGAGCGCAAAGGCTGCAACTCCACAGCTCCATACCTGGCGGTGATCTGGTGGGAAGGGCGAATCCCCGGGAGCAGAGTGGGGTCCAGGAGGTTCTGAGGCCACACAGGGAAAAGTGGTTCCACTGCTGGAAGGACATTTGGTAGAGGCTGTGAGGCCACCTGGTCCCAGCAGACCCCAGAGAACGGCCACATTCGCTGCTACTGGAACAAGGTCTTTGGGGGTGAAGCCTGGTGCCAGATGTGTGTTGAGGTTTTCCATAATCCCTAAAACGCTGCTGCTACACTGTCTTGCGAGCTTTTTCTGGGACGGGCAGGCACCTAGCTGCAGTCTCGGGGCACCGGCAGCAGTAGGGTCCAGCGGGCGTTCCTGGGTGCAGCCGACATTCCGCCATTGCTCGGTGAGACCCTCCCACAGGGGGTGGATCGGGTCAAAGCCGCAGTCCTTTGGTAGTAAGGGGCCGGGGAAAACAGCCACATCTGAGACAAAACTCGGGAAAAAGGTGCTGCCCGGGGCCTGGTCACGGAGAGTGAAAAAGCGGGGAGTGGACGAGAGCTGAGGACAGAGGACGGGTGCGTGATTGCTGATCCGGGAGAACAGACTGGGTGGCTGGGCGGTGCCATTTTGACCGCTCTCGCGCATGCGCATACACACCTACGAGCACCACAACACTCCACCCTAGTAGGCTAGCAGCGCCATCTAGTGGAGAGTGGAGCCATTACACTGAGCCCCGCCCAACTGGGCCAACCTCTCTCTTCAAGAACACAAGTCTCACCGCCTACTTAGTTTATGGACCATAAAGTACTACATAGTCTGACTTCTAGAGGAAAAGGAAATAATTTCAGTCCTATTTCAATCTGTCAGCAGGTCCATCTACTCAATTTTCTTTCTTTCTTTTTTTTTCTCTTTTCCACTATTCTTTTTCTTGAATACAGAAAGAGAAGAAATTCATTTTCATTTTCTTTTTTTTTTTTTTTTTTTTTTTTTTTTTTTTTTTTAATTTTTATTTTTGGGACAGAGAGAGACAGAGCATGAACGGGGGAGGGGCAGAGAGAGAGGGAGACACAGAATCGGAAACAGGCTCCAGGCTCCGAGCCATCAGCCCAGAGCCCGACGCGGGGCTCGAACTCACGGACCGCGAGATCGTGACCTGGCTGAAGTCGGACGCTTAACCGACTGCGCCACCCAGGCGCCCCTCATTTTCATTTTCAATTTTTATTAAAAATATTTTTCTTGGGGCGCCTGGGTGGCGCAGTCGGTTGAGCGTCCGACTTCAGCCAGGTCACGATCTCGCGGTCCGTGAGTTCGAGCCCCGCGTCGGGCTCTGGGCTGATGGCTCGGAGCCTGGAGCCTGTTTCCGATTCTGTGTCTCCCTCTCTCTCTGCCCCTCCCCCGTTCATGCTCTGTCTCTCTCTGTCCCAAAAATAAATAAAAAAATTAAAGAAAAAAAAATATTTTTCTTTAATTTTTTTACTGTATTTTTTACTTTTGTGTAAATTTTTTCAGATTCTATCTTACTTCCACCATTCTATTTTAGTCTACTTCAGTGTATTCACATTTTCAAATTTTCAAATGATTTCCTTGTTTTCTTTTTTCTTTTTCTTTTTTCCCTTTTTAGTTTCTTTTCTTTTTCTTGAATGAAGAAAGTGAAAAACTTCATTTTTACTTTCAATTTCTTTTAAAATATTTTTCGTTAATTTTTTTACTATAGTTTTTGCTTTTATGTAAATTTTTTCAAATTCTGTTTTACTTACATCATTTTAGTTTACTACAGTGTATTCACTTTTTCAAATTTTCAACCTATTTCTTTTTTTTCCTCTTTTTTCCTTTTCTTCAATACAGAAATAGAAAAAAATTCATTTTTATTTTTAACTTTTATAAAAATATTTTTCTTTAATTTTTTCTACTATATTCTTTACTCTTGTGTAATTTTTTTCAAATTCTATTTTACTCCCATCATGTCATTTTTGTGTACTTCAGTGTTTTCATTTTTTCCAATTCCCAAATGATTTCCTTCCCTCCCCCTTTTTTTTCTCTCATCTCTCAAACCACTTTCAACACCCAGACCAAAACACCCATAAGATGTAGCATCATTTATTAGATTTTGCGTGTGTGAGTGTTTTTTAAATTTTTTAATTTTAATATTTTTTTTAATTTTATTTTTTTATTTTAATTTTTCTACCTCGTTAATTCCTTTTCTCCCTTCAAAATGACAAAATGAGGGAATTCACCCCAAAAGAAAGAGCACAAAGAAACGACAGCCAGGGATTTAACCAACACGGATACAAGCAAGATGTCTGAACCAGAATTTAGATTCACGATAATAAGAATACTAGCTGGAGTCAAAAATAGATTAGAATCCCTTTCTGCAGAGATAAAAGAAGTAAAAAATAGCCAGAATGAAATTTAAAATGCTATAACTGAGCTGCAATCACAAATGGATGCAGCAGCGGCAAGGATGGATGAGGCAGGACAGAGAATCAGCGATATAGAGGACAAACTTACAGAGAATAATGAAGCAGAAAAAAAGAGGGAAATTAGGGCAAAAGAACACGATTTAAGAATTAGAGAAATCAGTGACTCATTAAAAAGGCACAACATCACAATCATAGGGGTCCCAGAAGAGGAAAAGAGAGAAATAGGGGTAGAAGGGTTATGTGAGCAAATCACAGCAGAAAACTTTCCTAACCTGGGGTAAGACACAGACATCAAAATCCAGGAAGCACAGAGGACCCCCATTAGATTCAACAAAAACCGACCATCAACAAGGCATATCATAGTGAAATTCACAAAATATTCAGGCAAGGAGAGAATCATGAAAACAGCAAGGGAAAAAAGTCCCTAACCTACAAGGGAAGACAGATCAGGTTTGCAGAAGACCTATCCACAGAAACTTGGCAGGCCAGAAAGGAGTGGCGGGATATATTCAGTGTGCTGAATCAGAAAAATATGCAGCCAAGAATTCTTTATCCAGCAAGGCTGTCGTTCAAAATGGAAGGAGAGATAAAAAGTTTCCCAGACAAACAAAAACTAAAGGAGTTAGTGACCACTAAATGAGCCCTGCAAGAAATTTTAAGGGGGACTCTCTGAGGGGAGAAAAGATGAAAAAAAATTTATATATATATAGATTGATCAATCTATATATTTATATATATAGATTGATCAATATATATAAATATATATAAAACATATATATAAATATATATATAATTTTTTCTTGTGGTTGATAAATTGATCTATATATATATAGATTGATCAATATATATTTATATATATAGATATATAGATTGATATATATATCAATCAATCAATATATATCTATATATATAGATTAATCAATATATATGTTTATATATATATAGATTGATCTATATATATAGATATATATAAAACATATATATAAATATATATATAATTTTTTCTTGTGGTTGATCAATTGATCTATATATATATAGATTGATCAATATATATTTATATATATTTTTATATATATATTTATAAATTTATATTATATATAATATATTATATATTTATAAATTTATATTTATATTTATATGTTTATATATATTTATGTATATTATATATAATATATATTTATAAATTTATGTTTATATATATCATATGTATTTATATATTAATATATAATTATATATCATATACATTTGTATATTTATATATTTAAATATATATTATATATTTATATATAATATATATTTATATATATTGATCAATATATATATACAGATATAGATCAATTGATCAACCACAAGAAAAAATTATATATGTATATATATAATCAAAAGCAACAAAGATTAGCAAGAACCAGAGAACACCACCAGAAACTCCAACTCTACAAGCATCATAATGGCAATAAATTCATATCTTTCAGTACTCACTCTAAACATCAATGGACTCAATACTCCAATCAAAAGACATAGGGTAACAGAATGGATAAGGAAACAAGATCCATCTATATGCTGTTTACAAGAGACCCACTTTATTTATTTATTTTTTCAATATATGAAATTTATTGTCAAATTGGTTTCCATACAACATCCAGTATTCATCCCAAAAGGTGCCCTCCTCAATACCCATCACCCACCCTCCCCTCCCACCCACCCCCCATCAACCCTCAGTTTGTTCCCAGTTTTTAAGAACAAGAGACCCACTTTAGACCTAAAGACACCTTCAGACTGAAAATAAGGGGATGGAGAACCATCTACCATGCTAATGGTCAACAAAAGAAAGTCAGAGTAGCCATACTTATATCAGACAATCTAGACTTTAAAATAAAGACTGTATCAAGAGATGCAGAAGGGAATTCTATCATAATCAAGGGGTCTATCCACCAAGAAGACCTAACAATTGTAAACATTTATGCGCCAAATGTGGCGGCACCCAAATATATAAATCAATTAATCACAAATATAAAGAAACTCATCGATAGTAATACCATAGTAGTAGGAGACTTTAACACCCCACTCACAGCAACGGACAGATCATCTAATCAAAAAATCAACAAGGAAACAATGGCTTTGCATGACACATTGGACCCGATGGACTTAACAGATATATTCAGAACATTTCATCCTAAAGCAGCAGAATATACATTCTTCTCCAGGGCACATGGAACATTCTCCAGAATAGGCTATATATGGGGACACAAATTAGCCCTAAATAAGTACAAAAAGATCGAGATCATACTGTGCCTATTTTCAGACCACAACGCTATGAAACTCGAAATCAACCACAAGAAAAAATGTGCAAAGGTAACAAATACTTGGAGAGCAAAGAAAATCCTACTAAAGAATGAATGGGCTAACCAAGAAGTTAAAGAGGAAATTAAAAAGTATATGGAAGTCAATGAAAATAATAACACCATAACCCCAAACCTCTGGGATGTAGCAAAGCTAGTCATAAGAGGAAAGTATATAGCAATCCAGGCCTTCCTAAAGAAGGAAGAAAGATCTCAGATACACAACCTAACCTTATGCCTTAAACAGCTGGAAAAAGAACAGCAAATAAAACCCAAAACTAGCAGAAGACCAGAAACAATAAAGATTGGAGCAGAAATTAATGCTATCGAAACCAAAAAAAACAGTAGAACAGATCAATGAAACCAGAAGCTGGTTCTTTGAAAGAATTAACAAAATTGATAAACCACTAGCCAGTTTGATCAAAAAGAAAAAGGAAAGGACCCAAATAATTAAAATCAAGAATGAAAGAGGAGAGATCACAACCAACACAGCAGAAATAAAAACACTAATAAGAGAATATTATGAGCAATCATATGCCAATAAAATGGGCAATCTGGAAGAAATGGACAAATTCCTAGAAACATATACACTACGAAAACTGAAACAGGAAGAAATAGAAAATTTGAACAGACCCATAACCAGTAAGGAAATCAATTTAGTAATCAAAAATCTGCCAAAAAACAAGAGTCCAGGGCCAGATGGCTTTCCAGGGGAATTCTACCAAACATTTAAGGAAGAGTTAACACCTATTCTCTTGAAGCTGTTCCAAAAAATAGAAATGGAAGGAAAACTTCCAAACTGTTTCTATGAAGCCAGCATTACCTTGATTCCAAAACCAGACAGAGACCCCACTAAAAAGGAGAACTATAGACCAATTTCCCTGATAAACATGGAGGCAAAAATCCTCAACAAGATATTAGCCAACCGGATCCAACAATACATTAAAATTATTCACCACGATCAAGTGGGATTTATACCTGGGATGCAGGGCTGGTTCAATATCTGCAAAACAATCAATGTGATACATCACCTCAATAAAAGAAAGGACAAGAACCACATGATCCTCTCAATAGATACAGAGAAAGCATTTGACAAAATACAGCATCCTTTTTTGATAAAAACCCTCAAGAAAGTAGGGAGAGAAGGATCATACCTCAAGATCATAAAAACCATATATAAATGACCCAACCCTAACATCATCCTCAATGGGGAAATACTGAGAGCTTTCCCCCTAAGGTCAGGAACAAGACAGGGATGTCCACTCTCACCACTGTTATTCAACATCGTATTGGCAGTCTTAGCCTCTGCAATCAGACAACACAAAGAAATAAAAGGCATCCAAAGTGGCCACGAGGAGGTCAAACTTTCACTCTTCGCAGATGACATGATACTCTATATGGAAAACCCAAAAGATGCCACCAAAAAACTGCTAGAATTGATTCATGAATTCAGCAAGGTTGCAGGATATAAAATCAATGCACAGAAATCGGCTGCATTCCTATACACCAACAATGAAGCGACAGAAAGAGAAATCAAGGAATCGATTCCATTTACAGTTGCACAAAAAACCATAAAATACCTAGGAATAAATCTAACCAAAGAGGTGAAAAATCTATACACTGAAAACTATAGAAAGCTTATGAAAGAAATGGAAGAAGACACCAAAAAATGGAAAAAGATTCCATGCTCCTGGATAGGAAGGACAAATATTGTTAAAATGTCGATACTACCCAAAGCAATCTCTATATTCAATTCAATCCCTATCAAAATAACACCAGCATTCTTCACAGAGCTATAACAAATAATCCTAAAATTTGTATGGAACCAGAAAAGACCCCGAATAGCCAAAGCGATCTTGAAAAAGAAAACCAAAGCAGGAGGCATCACAATCCCAGACTTCAAGCTATACTACAAAGCTGTAATCATCAAGACAGAATGGTGGTGGCATAAGAACAGACACTCAGATCAATGGAACAGAATAGAGAACCCAGAAATGGACCCACAAACGTATGGCCAACTCATCTTTGACAAAGCAGGAAAGAATATACAATGGAATAAAGACAGTCTCTTCCACAAGTGGTGCTGGGAAAAGTGGACAGTGACATGCAGAGGAATGAACCTGGACCACTTTCTTACACCAGACACAAAAATGAACTCAAAATGGATGAAAGACCTACACGTAAGACAGGAAGCCATCAAAATCCTCAAGGAGAAAGCAGGCAAAAACCTCGAGGAGAAAGCAGGCAAAAAAAAAAAAAAAAAAAAAAAAAAAAGATCCAAGCTCTGACTTTGGCCACAGCAACTTCCTTCTCAACACATCTCTGGAGGCAAAGGAAACAAAAGCAAAAATGAACTACTGGGACCTCATCAAAATAAAAAGCTTCTGCACAGCGAAGGAAACAATCAGCAAAACTAAGAGGCAACTGACAGAATGGGAGAAGATATTTGCAAATGACATATCAGATAAAGGGTTAGTATCCAAAGTCTACAAAGAACTTAGCAAACTCAACACCCCAAAATCAAATAATCCAGTGAAGAAATGGGCTAAAGACAGGAATAGAAACTTCTCCAAAGAAGACATCCAGATGGCCAACCGACACGTGAAAAAATGCTCAACATCACTCATTATCAGGGAAATACAAATCAAAAGCACAATGAGATACCACCTTACACCTCTCAGAATGGCAAACATTAACAACTCAGGCAACAACAGATGTTGGCGAGGATACGGAGAGAGAGGATCTCTTTTGCATTGTTGGTGGGAATTCAAGCTGGTGCAGCCACTCTGGAAAACAGTGTGGAGGTTCCTCAAAAAACTAAAAACAGAACTACCCTACGACCCAGGAATTGCACTACTAGGCATTTATCCACAGATACAGGTGTGCTGTTTCGAAGGGACACATGCACCCCCATGTTTATAGCAGCACTAGCAACAATAGCCAAAGTATGGAAAGAGTCCAAATGTCCATCGATGGATGAATGGATAAAGAAGATGTGGTATATGGGGCGCCTGGGTGGCTCAGTCGGTTAAGCGTCCGACTTCGGCTCAGGTCATGATCTCGCAGTCCGTGAGTTCAAGCCCCGCATCGGGCTCTGTGCTGACAGCTCAGAGCCTGGAGCCTGTTTCAGATTCTGTGTCTCCCTCTCTCTCTGACCCTCCCCCGTTCAGGCTCTGTCTGTCTCTGTCTCAAAAATAAATAAACGTTAAAAAAAAAATTAAAAAAAAAAAGATGTGGTATATATATATATACATGTATATATGTGTATATATATATACACACATACATATATATGTGTATATATATGTATATGTATATATATATATATACACACATGTGTGTATATATATATATATATATATATATATATATACACACACACACACAATGGAGTGTTACTCGGCAATCAAAAAGAATGAAATCTTCCCATTTGCAACTATGTGGATGGAACTGGAGGGTATTATGCTATGTAAAATTAGTCAGCCAGAGAAAGACAAAAATCATATGACTTCACTCATATGAGGACTTTAAGAGACAAAACAGATGAACACAAGGGAAGGGAAACAAAAATAATATAAAAACAGGGAGGGGGACAAAACAGAAGAGACTCATAAATACAGAGAACAGAAGAGACTCATAAATACGGAGAACAGAAGAGACTCATAAATACGGAGGGTTGCTGGAGGGGTTATGGGAGGGGGGATGGGCTAAATGGGGAAGGGGCACTAAGGAATCTACTCCTGAAATCATTGTTGCACTAGATGCTAACTAATTTGGATGTAAATTTAAAAAAATAAAAAATAAAACAAGTAAAAAAAAAAAAACCTCTTCCCTGTGCTTCTTAGGAAAATTTCAAGATTGAATACATATCAAGTGATTGACCCAGGGCTTAATATAGGGGAGGCACTTGATGAATGTCAGTGCACGCCCACATATGATTACCATTACCTTTGTTCCCAACACACTCTTGCCTGCCAGGTAGTATTATCAAGATGGTGATTCTCTCTGGATATTACACGCTCCTCCAGAAGACTCCATGCTCACCAGAAGACAATGCCCGGTCTTTGATAGAGATCACGTACGCCTAAACTCTAGTGATGGGTAATCGCCAGTGTGCGTGGCTAACCAGCCTTTCAGCCAGGCGTAATTGGGGTGGATGGTTAGACAGGTGTTTATCAGTATCAATTGGCTATCGATACACTCTGTTCAGAAAACCTGGCAGTGGCTGTTATATTTTGTAGTTCGAGCAAAGTAATTTCCAATATCCCGTAAAAACATAGAGCTCTGAACCATTCAAATCAATACACACTGTAAAGCAACGTTTGAAAGCATCCCCTCTGGTAAGACAAAGAGGCATTTAAGAAAGCCTATTAATTTTGATTTGTAAACACCTGGGGCCCAGGCTACCTTATAGGACTATGCTGGGGGCCCATTCCTAGATGAGGCTACCATAAAAAAAAAATGTTTGATGCTGTCTTGGAAGGGATCCAAGACAAGTATGCCTTAGAGCAAGCTGCCTCTGAGTCTGATAGTCTTCCAGATGCAACATGTTATTTTGCAGTCTTGGAAGTAATTTCTGAAATATCTGTCAACTGAAAAATGCTCACTGATCTATAATATAAAGCTGTGTGTGACTTGAGGGAAAGATCATGCTTGATTCACCTCCGTCGCCTTTGTAGATCAGAGTAGACACCATGAATTCAGTAAGTGCTACATAACCGTGAGTTGAATTGAACTGATCGGTGCTGTATGTTTGAGGGCAGGAAGAAGAAATACTTTGGTTCTCCTATTTTGATTGAAAAAAAGTGATTCTCGTGCCTTTTTGTAGCTGGAAGTCACTCACCAGCACAAACTGATTTCTTGCAAGGCTGGGGTCATTTCCACCGGTTATAAAGCTTGCTAATTATGTGCGAAGGTTTGGATACAGTTGGGCATATTTAGAACCAAATTCCTCCTAAATATTCTCACCTATGAATACCTCTCACCCAAATTTGGTCCTCTTCAATTTCAAGCATTTAAAATAGAAACAGTGTTTAAACCAAGCTACAAAATTTAAACTATAGACTGGCATTTGGAAAAGACAGGCTTCTGCGCTGAAATAATGGAATGATGGACCAACATTCCAAAGGGGAGTCATCACCTGTTTGGAAGATCGCTTTAAGTAGTTTGCCAAACATCCCATGCAGTGAACTGATCAAGTGGCAAACTAGATATCTTGCTAATTACTGTGTTGTCCGGTGGCTGAAAACCAAAGCCAGGAGCGAGGGACTAGTCACTGCGTATTGATTTAACAAAAATGTGGAAAGCTATGATGTCAATGGTCTTCAGTAAAGCTGGCATTCTCGGGCACTGCTGACAGCCGCAAAAATGATGCCTTTCTGGAAAGCAATCTGGGAAGCCACAAAAAAGTTCCTAGCCTCTGATCCAACTTCTAGAATTTTATCCCGAGAAACCTGTCCAAATCTGAACAAAAGCTATATGCACGAAAACATGTCAATTGCAGCATGGTACATACTGGAAGAAAAATGAGAAGTGTCAATACCACAATGTTTAAAGAAGTATAGTATAGCTCTTCTCTGGAATGTTGATTTCAAGAATGACTATAGGGGCACGGGGGTGGCTCAGTCGGCTAAGCATCCGACTTCAGCTCAGATCATGATCTTGTGGTTCGTGGGTTCAAGCCCCATGTTGGGTTCTGTGCTGACAGCTCAGAGCCCGGAACCTGCTTCGGATTCTGTGTCTCCCTCTCTCTCTTTCTGCCCCTTCCCCACTTGTGCTCTGTCTGTCTCAAAAATAAATAAAAGTTACAAAAAAATTGAAAAAAAAAAGGAATGACTATAAAATCCATAGCATCTAGAAAAATTCTTGGAGAGTGTCAAAGAAACAAAAATTGTAAAATATGAAGTTTTATTGGGTTATAGCACATACAAATCCATAGCACATGTGATCAGTGCACATATTTCAAAAAGAGAAACCAAAGATACACTCAAAATGATGACAGTGGCTTTGTTAGAAATATAGCACTGTAAAATTATCTTAAAAACATTTTCTGTATCCCAAATATTCTATGTTGTGGTCATATTTGATAAGTAAAATATGCAAAATATGGCCTTCAGAGAAAGAAAGGAAGTATCTTCTCCTATTTCTTGCTCCAGTGAAGTCATAAACTTAAGGGTCAGTAAAATCTTCCTTAAATCCAACCTGCAATTCTCATGCTGTGGCATAAGTATAGTTTCTCCTGCTCTCCTGTAAAAATTATAATTTCCATCCTCTGTTATTTTGGCCAAGAGCACTAGAATTCCACATTAGGCTTTTTTTCAGTCCTTGTTTTCCCTAGAGGTTGCATGCAGGTGTGTATGGAACAGGAGGTTTAAACTATAAATACAGATATGTTTAACCCAATACTTGTTGGACCACTGGCTGGTTATGCAGGGATCTGATGGATGTGTGCTTTAATTTCTAAAATTCTGTGATTGTTATCTGGCCTCCTTCTGGAACTCATCATTTTAAAACTGAAAGTACAAAAAAAGTCCCACATAGGATTAGACCAGGGCCGTGGCCGTACTTGTCTTTGAGGGCCCTTCTCAGTTCCGAGCTGAGTAAACAGGTGTTATTCAGCTTTCCTTATGTGATTAAAAGAAATCAACTCTTCATGGCTGTCCGCTGGAACGTCACCAAGTTCCCACTTTCCTTTCACGTTCTGGAAACTTGAGCTGCATTTGGGCAACATAAACAAATAAATCAAACATCCAAGGTCGTATTCTTTTGGAACCCATTCTGTTGTCCAGGGACGTCTCTTTAGTTCAAAAAACTTACCTACCAGGATGGTTGAAGACGTTTGCCTTGACCTTAACACGCGCACTAATATTGCATAGTTAAGAACCGGGGTTCGGGGACTAGCCCTTTCACTCACTAGGTGCGTACCTTTTGTCAACCACAATAAAACAAGAACCTCACTTCTTGGTATTTATTCGTAAAAGTGCATAAGGACCCTAATGAGGATGCATTTTTAAAACGTGATCATGAATTTTGGTGGTGTTGGTTTTTTTTAACCCCCAAAGCGCTCCCTGATGTAAATTCTGAAGTGCTCTAATGACGTAAAATGTGCGTGTGGTTGTGTGTGTACATTAGTGTGTGCATATCCAAGACTTTAGTAATACAATGATGGCTGTACAAATTGGTTGTCGAGGACATATGCTTGTTCAGCTTCGCTGTGAGCCAGCCCCCGATCGTAAACATCTCAGCAACTGCTGACTCTGAATCTCTGGGGTCATAGAAGGTGTGGATTCCTTACCGCATTCCTTTCTTGAACAGCATGTGTCAAATTACAGGAACCTTCAGCCTAGAGCGTCTCAAGTGCCACACAGTGAATACATATCAGGTGTGTTGACATCTTGACGCCCCTCGGCCCTCGGGGCAGCCAGGCAAGGCCCGGGGATGTGCCGGGGCCTTCAGGGAGACCCAGTCTGATTGAGAGCTGCCTTTTCTGTTTATGCCAGCGTGCTGGACACGTAAAAAGGGGACAGGGAGCCCTGCAGTGAACGCTGGTCTCGTTGTAGATCCCTTGTTCACATCAGTAACAAACTTCTTACGCTGGTCTTGACGTCTCATTGGCTCTTTTTCTAGCTTTTTCTCTTTGTTGCTTTAAATGATTTGTGCTTTTCCCACAGATGGCGCTGCCTTTCCTAAACGTGGGATGTCCAAGGCCCGGAGCATCTGTAAATGAACAGCGAGGTTCCTGGCAATGTCTCTATCTGCTCGGAGGTGTCATTAACGTGACCTTACGATTGTGCTAGAGCTGGACAACACAAGAGGGAAAAGTGGAATCCACCCAGGTCTCGTTTAGGAAATGCGGTCATTTTTCAGAAGAAAATGAAACCTTCAAGAGGTTATTTTAACCTAACCAAAAACTTAAACAACCTGGGTGAAATCGCCAAACTCCACCAGCCTTGACATTTATGGACTACATCCCTCGGTCTTGGTGGACTGGGGCTGCGAGCGTACCCCACGTGGAGGGAATGGCTTTGGGGTCTCCTGTCTGCCCCCGTGCTTGAGCCCTCTACCAAAATCCCCAGTATGATATTGGGAAGACTTTCTTGTTTCCTTCTTAGAAGTAAACTAATTGGGGGCACCTGGGTGGCTCAGTCGGTGAAGCGTCCGACTTTGGCTCAGGTCATGATCTCGTGGTTCATGGGTTCAAGTCCCACGTCGGGCTCTGTGCTGACAGCTCAGAGACTGGAGCCTGTTTCAGATTCTGTGTCTCCCTCTCTCTCTCTGCCCTTCTGCCACTCACATTCTGTCTGTCTCTCTCTCTCTCAAAAATAAATAAACATTAAAAAAAAATTTTTTTTTAAAGAAGTAAATTAATCGTGGGGCACCTGGGTGGCTTAGTCGGTTAAGCCTCTGACTCTTGATCTCAGCTCAGGTCATGATCTCAGAGTCATGAGTTCAAGCCCCACATTGTAAAAAAAAAAAAAAAAAAAAAGAAAAAAAAGGAAATTAATCCTGAAGACTTGAATTAAATAGAGAAGTGTCCTGTTTTTTGTTTTTTAAGGTAGAAAACTAGTGGTGATCTTTTGGGTTTATATTAATAAATTGTGAGTAATATGGCACTCGAAGTATTGTCATGTTTAACAAATTTTTGCATGTATTATTTGGATTATCTCATAGATTATCACGGCGTCCCAAACCTACAATGTGACATGTCATCATCAATCGAGACTTATTTTAGGTTTCAACAAGATGGGGAAATTGAGACTCAGACCTCGGGGAAGTGTTGTGAACTTCCCGTAAAATTCTGCCGAGGCAAACTCAGCAGGGTTTTTGAGGGGTCACTGAGGACATGTGGAGGAAACATTGTCTAAAAGTAACATCACTAGTTATCAACAGGGTAAGGCCTAGAACATACCCACTGACTCTCAAGTCAATAGTACGTTCCTGACTAATTCCCAATCGGGTTTTCTTTGCTTTCAAATTCATTCTTTCTCTCTCTCTTTCTTTCTTTCTTTCTTTTTTCTTTTTTTGTGCCTTTGTCCACTTTTACCTTTAGTGACGTCATTTACGGAGATGCATCCTGTTCTTGGCACCAGGCAAGTATCCCACAGCACGAGGTGTGGGACAACTTGCCTGATGGCGCCCAGAGCTCACATGGTATAATGACAGACACAGAAGCAGATGGAAATCCTGATCTTGAATGATTTCCTTTATGTCTCTGCACCTCAGTTTGTCTTTCTCTACAACGAGTGATAATGATACTATGGCAAGGGGGCGCCTGGATGGCTCAGTCAGTGGATCGTCTGACTCTTGATTTCAGCGCAGGTCGTGATCCCAGGGTTGTGGGCTCGAGCCCCATGTCGGGCTCCGCACTGAGTGTGGAGCCTGCTTGAGATTCTGTCTCTCCCATTCTGTCCCTCTCTCCCTCTGCCGTTCTCTCCTACTCGTGCTTGTGCTGTCTCTCTAAAATAAATGATAATAATAATATCTCAAGAAAAATCACGTAAAGAACATCACACAGTGAATTAATACAAATGTATGTAATCATGTGAATGAATCCTAGTGAGAACAAGGAAGCTGAACACCTCCCAGGATGCTGAGTAATCCTCAATTTCTGACCAAGCAGAATAGAAAGATCTTACCGGGGCGCCTGGGTGGCTCAGTGGGTTAAGCGTCCGACTTTGACTCAGGTCATGACCTAACAGTTCGTGGGTCTGAGCCCCGCGTCGGGCGGGCTCTGTGCTGACAGCTTGGAGCCTGGAGCCTGCTTTGGATTCCGTGTCTCCCTCTCTCTCTCTCTACCCCTCCCCCACTCATGCGCTTTCTCTCTCAAAAATAAATAAACATTAAAAAATTAAAAAAAAAAAAGTAAAGGATGCTGTGAGTGGACCAATGATGATGACATATCACCAGCCAAAGGTTATCATTGACTTAATTCTATGCACTTGAAGTCAGGGCAGGGGGGGTGAAGGGGAGGAGTCAAAAGGAATACAGCGTATATGGAGAGTAACTTTCTAGAAGTTGAAACTTCTAGTAGATGAAAAAGGGCCAGTGTGGCCGACACATAGAAAATCGGCAAGATGTTGGGGCACCTGCCTGGCTCAGTCAGAACACATGGCTTTTAATCTCAGGGCCTTGAGTTCAAGCCCCAGCTGGAGTCTGTTTAAAAAAAAAAAAAGAGGGGCGCCTGGGTGGCTCAGTCGGTTGAGCGTCCGACTTCGGCTCAGGTCACGATCTCACGGTTCGTGAGTTCGAGCCCCGCGTCGGGCTCTGGGCTGACGGCTCAGAGCCTGGAGCCTGCTTCTGATTCTGTGTCTCCCTCTCTCTCTGCCCCTCCCCCATTCATGCTCTGTCTCTCTCTGTCTCAAAAATAAATAAACATTAAAAAAATAAATAAATAAAAAAATAAAAAAAAAAAAAGAAAAGAAAATCAGCAAGATGTGTCTCTCAGGGCAGACTCTCGCCGGTCAATCCAACAGAGGCAGTTGTTTAAACAAAAATGCCCAGTTATTAAATCATGCTGTGAGATACAACAGCTGTCTGCTTAGGGCATTCAGAGCAGGGATGGGAGCGGGGGTGGGGGGCGGGGTACGAGGGCAGACTAGCCCTCATTCAACGTTGGCTCACGTCCCTTTTATAACTGGAAGGTTCTGCGCAAGGTAGCACGAGCGTTTGTTTTCCATATGGAGAAATTAAATAGAACAGGCATGATATTGTGAAAAGAACACTGGAAGTGAGAATTTTAGCTCTGCCAATAGCCAGCTGAATGATATTGGGCGCGTTATGCTCTGCTGTAGATGGGGATACTGGAGCTTTCCAAGCTGAGTTCCACGAAACACAAGCGCTCTTGGAGGTGCTGATAGGGGCTCACCGAAAAGGAATTGTGGGGTCAGAGAACGTTGGGAAATGCCACATCCTCCAACACCCCCTAATGCACGGCCGCGTGTTCGATGCTCTGACGAGCTCCATCGTGAAGAAACCGGTGGAACTTTATTTATTGCGTTGTTTTCTGAAACTTATTTGTCCACGAGACACTGTTTTATCGCCCTCTTTTGAAATAGGACTTGGGAAACACTAGCCAGGATTTCTCAGGTCCTTCGGGTTCGAAAACTGAGATTCTTTCTTTAAAGTTTATTTATTTTGGGGGCGCCTGGGTGGCTCAGTCGGTTAAGCGTCTGACTTCGGCCCGGATCACGATCTCCCGGCTCGTGAGTTCGAGCTCCGTGTCAGGCTCTGTGCTGACAGCTCAGAGCCTGGGACCTGCTTCGGATTCTGTGTCTCCCTCTCTCTCTGCCCCTCCCCTGCTCACACTCTGTCTCTTTCTCTCAAAAATAAATAAACATAAAAAGAATTTTAAAGTTTATTTTTGGAAAAGAGAGGGAACATGCAAGCGAGTGGAGGAGGAATAGAGAGAGAGGGAGAGAGAGAATCCCGAGCAGGCTCCACGCTGTCAGCACAGAGCCTGACGTGGGGCTCGATCCCACAAACCGTGAGATCATGACCCGAGCCAAAATCCCAAGTCAGACACTTAAGCGACAGAGCCACCCAGGCACCTCTGAAACTAAGATTCTTTCTGAAACCGATACAGTGCAAATGACAGAAGTGGATGTAAACACCGGGGTGAGTCTCAGCTTCTCAACCGGGCTACAGCAACGAAATGTGAAATGTGTGCCAGAAACATATCGCCTTGTGTAGAGGTATCCTCCATAATATTTCTGGAGTCGGTTCTTTGCGAGAGTTAGAGAACTGCTTGGGAGCTCGTACCACCAAAAATTCCCCTGGGATCTTCCATTCACGCATTTCACAACTTCTGAGCGCCTACTCTGCGTCAAGCTCCGGTCCAGACGCCAGCTCGACACACGGCCCTAAAATCGCTCCAAAGCGTGGTGTAACCAGATCAAGAGCCGGTTGCCTCCGCTTTCCACCAGCAGGTGGCAGTAGTAACCACTTCGTAAGCAGCATAACGGATACAGGAAAAAATCCAAGTGAATCTACCATCAGAACTACTCTGGAGGGTATCATGCTAAGTGAAATGAGTCAGTCGGAGAAAGACAGATATCATGTTTTCACTCCTATGTGGAATCTGAGAAACTTAACAGAAGACCTTGGGGGAAGGGAAGGGGAAAAAAAAAAAAAAAACAGTTTCAAACAGAGAGGGAGGCAAACCGTAACAGACTCTTGAATACGGAGAACAAACTGAGGGTTGATGGGGGCAGGGGAGAGGGGAAAATGGGTGATGGGTATTGAGGAGGGCACTTGTTGGGATGAGCACCGGGTGTCGTCCGTAAGCGACGAATCGTGGGAATCTACTCCTCAAGCCAAGAGCACACTGTATATTCACTGTGTGTTGGCCAACTTCACAATAAATTATATTAAAAACAACAACAACAACACTGCTCTGGTGTTACTGTGTGACCTCGGGACGGCTGTTTCGCCCCTCTGGAGAGAAGTTCCCCTGTCCGAATCATGGAGATCATGAAACACCTGCTTCTTAAATTGTCTGGAGGATTAAAGGAGGAAAGGCACTTCAAGTGCTCAACGTCAAGGAAGGTCTCTGGAATGTTGGTTTCCGTAGGGTTGATACTGTTCTCAGGGTACCTGACAGCATGTCCCCCGAGCAAAGTAGGAATAAAATCGGATGGCCCAAAGTAGTATTTCTTCCAGAGCAGTGACAGTATTGAAAGAAAAGAAGGAGATGTACATAAGTGAAAGGTAACATGGGATGCAATACAAGCTTATGGTAATCATTGGAAAGAGAGCAGGAAATTGGGCGGGGTTTCAAATTGCTGGTTTTCCCATGGTTAGAATATCTTGGTTGTCTGGTGACTTCCCGGTTGTACTAGCTCAAAGTCAGGGTGAATTATCTGTGGATTTCCTCCCCAGCACAGGAGCTTGCCGATAGAGTTCCTAGCTCGATAGCCAAGGGAGGTGCGGGGCCAGTAGATGGGAACAGTTTTTAACAAGCTTATTGTTTGCGGCAGAAAGCAGACCTCCAGGATGCCTCAGTTATAATGCTCCAGAATTCAGAGTGAAAAGCCTCAGGGTCAGCTTAGCTTGCTTCTAGAAAAGACATGGAGGGGCAAAACTGGGGAACGGAGGTGGGGTTGAGGGGTGAGCAGGTCGAGGATCCTTTTATAGGCCTTCCGGCATGGCTCACACAGCCCAGCTTCCGGGAAACAGCTACTTCTAAAGATAATCTAGATGTGCAAATATAGGTATTTATTGAATACATTCATTTATTCGGGAATGACTAAGGTGCTTCCGGGTGTAGATGATTTCAGCGCAGTCTCAAGAGTTCAGTTAGAGAAGCCAACCGGGTTTCCGTTGGCATTCCGGAACATCCACGCTTTTCTCTGGTAACAGACAGCGGCGTGTCACAAGGAGCCCTACCCTCCGGGGACAGCCCCGAACTGAACCGACGAGCAGCTGAGCCGCCCTGTTCTCACTTTGCTAAACATTCATGTGCTGAGACTGGACGAGGGAGAAATAGAAGACGGAGGTGAGCAGCGTCCTGACGAATGTCAAGGGCTCGGCGGATCGGATGGCAGGCGTCGTCGCTGTTCTTACGTCTCAGATGACCAGACGTTTCCGAGGCGGTCTTGACTTTTCACGGCAGTTTTTGGTTCACGGCAAAATCGCGTGGAAGGTGCAGGGGTTTCCTACACGCTCCGCGCCCTCACACGCGCACGACCTCTCCGGTTATCAGCATCCTGCGCCCGGGGCGAGACCTTGGCTACGTTTGATGAACCCACGCGGACACCTCACTGGCACTCAAAGTCCCCAGTGTACCTCAGGGGTCACACTTGGTGTTGCACATTCTAAGGGTTTGCACAAACGTGCAGTGACACGTACCTCCCATTCTGCTACCCCACAGAGTGGTTTTATTGGCCTAAAAATCCTCTGTGCTCCACCTGGCCACTCCCCGCGCCCCTCCGGTCCCTGGAAGCCACCCATCCTTTTACCCTCTCCACAGTTTTGCCTCTTCCAGAATGTTACAGAATTGAAATCATACAGTATGTCAATGTCACCTTTTCAAATTGGCCCTTTTCACTTAGCAATATGCATTTAAGGTCCCTCCACGTCTTTTCACGGTTTGAGGGCTCACTTCTTTTTAGCCCTGAATAACCTTCCATTGTGCGGATGGACCACACTTTATGTATCCGTTCTTGTCCTGAAGGACATCTTGGTCGATAGAGTCTTAAATTAGAGAATTTGAAAAAATTTCATGAACTGCTATCTTCTCTTTTGACTTAACTTATGCCTAACTTCCGGGTCAAGGCCCCTTCTTTTTTTTTTTTTTTAATTTTTTTTTAATGTTTATTTTTTTATAATTTTTTTTTAACGTTTATTTATTTTTGAGACAGAGAGAGACAGAGCATGAACAGGGGAGGGACAGAGAGAGAGGGAGACACAGAATCGGAAGCAGGCTCCAGGCTCTGAGCCATCAGCCCAGAGCCCGACTAGGGGCTCGAACTCACGGACCACGAGATCATGACCTGAGCTGAAGTCGGACCCTTAACTAACTGAGCCACCCAGGCGCCCCTAATGTTTATTTATTTTTGACAGAGACAGAGTATGAGCAGGGGAGGGGCAGAGAGAACCAGAGACACAGAATCTGAAACAGGCTCCAGGATCTGAGCTGTCCTCACAGAGCCCGATGCCGGGCTCGAACTCACAGACCGTGGGATCATGACCTGAGCTGAAGTCGGACGCCTAACCGACTGAGCCACCCAGGCGCCCCATGTCAAGGCCCCTTCTTGAAACGGTTTCCAGTGTCAGGTTCCAGATGTGATAAGCAAAATAAAGGTTAATCCTGAGTGCATAGATATTAGTCAAAAAGAAAAAGAGTGTGAAAACTACTTACATTCATTAATAAAAAGTTTGGTATCCTTACTTGATTTTGTGATGTATCATTATGCTAAACACACACACACACACACATACCCTGAAGTTCGGTAAAGCAAAGCAAAGCAAAACAAAATAAAACAAAAAGTGTTTTTGTCAGCAACCACGACACAATAATTTGCTGAAATTCCCTCTTAATTATTTTTCTCTAAGTTTTATGCCCACTTTATTAGGGTAGCAGAATTCTAGCATCAGCCCCAATGACCCCTGCCTCGTCTACTCCCTCCTGCGGTGTGTGGAACCACCCGTGAATCAGATGCCACATCACTACCACGATTGGGTTATGTTACACAGCACAGTTGACTTTAAGAAAGGGAGACTGTACTTGGTGGGCCTGACCTAACTGGGTGAACTCTTAAAGGACCTGAAACATGAAAGGGATTTGATGCAAGAGAGACTTTTGCTGGCCCTGAAATGGAGGGGGCCATGTGCTAAGAAATGAGAACAGCCTCTAGGAGCTGAGAATGAGACATGGCTGACAGCTATTTCCCCAGAAATGGAGACCTTGGTCCTAGAAAGAATTAAATTCTGTCAACATCCTGAGTGTGCTTGGAATCAGATTCTTCTCAAGAGTCTCTAGAAATGAAAATCCCTAATAATATATTTTAAAACTCTGAGAGTTCTTCTGTCTTCTCTGATTTCTAAGATAGAATCCCCAGGGATTCTTTAGTTTTCACGGATGCAATGATTGTTTTTTTTTTAATCTGTCTGATGGTATAATTATAGATTTTTAAAATCAACCTTATCGTGCCATAAACTCCCCACAGTAACGTGCATCCGTTTTAGGCGTGCGGTTCAATGAAGTTTGACAAGTACAAACACTCTGTTCCTTCAGCCACAGTCAAGGTATTGAACACTCTCATCAGTACAAATTGTTCTCTGTGCTTCTTCCCAAATACCCGCCAGCCCCAGGCCCCAGGGAGCAGCCGATCTGCTTTTTGTCGCCGGAGATCAGTTTTGCCTTTCCCAGAGTTTTACACGAACGGCGTCGGTCAGCCTCTACTCTTATGTGTTCGTGTTGTAATTACGCTGCTCAGCCTAACGTTTTTGAGATCCATTCTTCCCTTGCTGCACGTAACATAAGCTCACTGCTTCCTATTCTGAGCACTCTTCCTCTGTGTGAATACGCTACATTTGTCTATTCCGTTGTATACCTTTTGTCTTATTTCAGTTTGGGGCTGTTATGAATAAAGCTGCTACAAACAGCTTTCTTTTTGTAAGAAGAACATTCTTTTTTGTTAAAGTAGGCTTCACGCCCAGTGCACAGCCCGCCAGGGGCTTGAACTCATGACCCTGAGGTCAACACCTGAGCTGAGATCAAGAGTCAGACGCTTAACTGACCGAGACACCCAGGCGCCCCTGCTATAAACATTCTTGGGTAAGTGTTTGCGTGGACATATATCTTCATTTCAACTTAGGTGAACGTAGAGGAGTTGCAGGGTTGTATATCCAGCATATGGTTAGCTTTGTAAGAAACTGCCCAAGTATTTTCCAAAGTAATTGTATAATTTTACATTCCTACCAACAACCTATCAGCGTTTAGTTACTTTGTATCTTCACTAACAGTATTGTCTGCCTTTTTTTTTTTTTTAGTGTTTATTTATTTATTTATTTTGAGAGAGAGACAGAGTGTAAGCAGGGGAGGGGCAGAGAGAGAGAGAGAGAGAGAGAGAGAGAGAGAGAGAGACAGAATCTGAAGCAGGCTCCAAGCTCCGAGCTGTCAGCACAGAGCCTGACACGGGGCTCGAACTCACAAACCGCGAGATCGTGGCCCGAGCTGAAGTTGGATGCTTAACGGACTGAGCCCTCAGCCGCCCCTAAGCCTTTTTATTTTAGCCATTCT
Organism: Panthera onca; assembly: GCF_046562875.1. Taxonomy (NCBI): domain Eukaryota; kingdom Metazoa; phylum Chordata; class Mammalia; order Carnivora; family Felidae; genus Panthera; species Panthera onca. The sequence continues at coordinate 4,498,434 of NC_138343.1, read as the reverse complement.
AGTGGACGTGGTGGTATCTAATATGGTTTTAACTACCATATCTATGGTGATTAGGTTTTATCAACTTTTAAAAATTATTTGTCCATTTTCAGAGTCCAGAGTGCTAACCATTACACAATGGAACCTATTTGTCCATTTTCGATTTCAATGATTTCTGCTCCAATCTGTGTGATTTCCTTCCTTCTACTTACTCTGGGCTTCCTTTTTTTTTTTTTTTTTTTTTTTTTCTAATAGCCTCTTAAAGTCTTCACTGAATGTCTGGGATGAGAACACTCAGCTCCCCCATTTTAGCTGGTCTGAGAGCTCAAATACCACTTTGTGTTGTGTGAGGCCTAGGGGAAGCTGGGTTTGAACCCCTCCATTGTCTATCACCTGGCCTTGTAGAGTTTCACCGGATGTGAGTCTGACCTAGGGCTCAGCCAAGTCTTGAGGGATCCCCTCTGTGGATTTCTGGAGCCTTCTTCAATCCAACTTCCCCCTCCTTAGAGGTCTACCTTCCAACATCCGCTGCCTCTGCCTCTCTAAACTTCATCTTCGCCAGACTCTGCACAGGATCCCCCTCTTTGCACCTGCCATCCAGTTATTCCCAGGCAGATAACGGGCAATCATAGAGGTCTCTTTCTTTGTTTCCTTTCTTTCTAGGATTTCACGCCTGTCCTATCTGATGCCCGATATCTGAAAAATAGTCGTTTCTTATATTTTGTACAATGTTCTAGTTTTTGATGAGAAGGAAGGACCAATCCTTGTTTTTCCACGCCGACCAGACGCAAAACTTCCTTCACTATAGATCCTTAAGTTTTCTCTTGTCCACGCACCCTTCGTTTGTTGGGGTCTCTTGCCTTTATGGTAGGGGCTTTCCCCACATATCAGTGTTCCTTGGGTGTCCATAGTCAACAATGAAGCGTGACAAAACTGATCTGAAGCTCTGCATGGACGAGCAGGGCTGATGGTGCTCAATTTAGGGTGATGGATGGGAACCCGACTTTTTCATTGGCAAATCCCCATGTATCAGTAATGCACGGCGGTTTCTTTTAAAGATCGCCAATAACGTAGGCGACAAATTCTCCAATCTTCTGTCTGAAATTATAAGCCTTGCTGCTGCTAGACTTAGGAAGTAGATTTTCTGTAAGTTTCCCTCTTTTCAGTATGGTATGACTTCTCACTTTTACCCTCCACTGTCCCAAGACTCAGTTCTTTTTTTTTTTTAAGTTTACTTATTTATTTTGAGAGGGAGAGAGAGGGAGAGGGAGAGGGAGAATCCCAAGCAGGCTCTACACCATCAGGGTGAAGCGAAACATGGGGCTCGAACCCGCCGACCATGAAATCATGACCTGAGCGGAAACCAAGAGTTGGACGCTCAACCAACTGAGCCACCCACACACCCCAAGACAATCCTTTTGTTTCACTCTCCAAAGAGTGAGCCTCCAGTCTTGGGCAGCTGGAGGGGTTGGTGGGGGTGGTAGTTGACCTGCTGTGTGAGTTTGGAGGAGGGAATCTGAGTGCTGAGTATCAACCCTCCTGGTTTTTCTTGCTTTCTCATTCTGCAGTTTCTGCATGCACACATAATTTGTTTCTGGTTCCTGAGATTTTTCTCGGGGTCTGCTATAGATATTACCTGGCTTTTTATTTGCTTTCTCTCTGCTGGTTTAGAATTTATCTTTCTTTGGTCTGTTAAGTCAGTTACCATTCCCCCATTGGCTTCCCCACTTTGCAAAATGTTGAATGTTCTTATTTGCTACCAACTCTTATTTTTTTGTCCTTGGGGTTTTATGCATTTTTACGTAAATTCAGAGACTATTTTTTAGAGTGGTTTTAGATTTGCAGAAAAACTGACTAGAAAGTACAGAGTTCCCATATACTCCCTGTGAAGGAAAAAAAAAAATGGCTTTCCTCTTTTTGTGCAAGGGAAAAACCCGGTTCTTCTCTACTGGGTCTTTCTTATTTTTACAGGGACATTTCATTTCTGACACCACCGGTCACCGAATGCATAGGATTCTCCCTACAGCAAGCAATTCCTGGGTGTCCTACAACGTAATTCAATTCTGACCTGTCTACCTGGAGATCGTTTGGATCCCACAGGTTAAGGGCTCAGTCCCTTAAGACGATTCCCGTCCCACTTCGGATGCCAATCACTAGTAGGTTCCCACGTTACCTATGACTGCTGTCTAGTTTGGCTACAAATCAGAGATTCCCATGATCCCCTTCTCGTGTTCAATGAATTTGCCAGAGCATCTCACAGAGCTCTCACAGAAACACTTACATTCACTAGTTTATTAAAGGGTGTGATAAAGGACACAGGTGCACATACAGGTGAAGAGATACACGGGGTGGGGTCTGGGAGGCTCCAGGGAACAGGACCTTCTGTCTCCGTGGAGTTGGGGCGCGTCCCCCTCCTGGTGCGGGTATGTTCCAAACTCCATACTACTGGGATTTTATGGAGGCTTCCTCACGTAAGTATGATCAATGATTAACTCCCTTTCCAGCCCCTCTTCCTTCTCTGGAGGATGGGGTTGGGGTGAAGCTGGAAAGTCCAGGCTTCTAAGCATGGCTGTCTTTCAGGTGACCGGCCCCATCAAGGAGCCACCAGGAACCTGCCCAGAGTCGCCTCATTAGAACAATAGATGCTCCTGGCGTTCTTATCACTTAGGAATTTATGAGGGTTTTAGGAGCTCTGCCTGACGGACAGGGTCAAAGACCAAATAGTAGGACAATAGATTCTCCTGGCTTCTTATCACTTATCACTCTAGGAGATCGCTGGAGTTCTAGGAGTTTAGTGCCAGGAACTGGGGGGAGAGACCAACTTACACATTTTCTATTCTCTCACACCCCCTCACTCTCCACCCACGTAATTTCCCCTACTGTTAACATCTCACATTAGTTTGGTACATTTGCTACAACAGACGAGCCAATATCGATACCGTATGATTAACCAAAGTCCACAGTTTACATTAAGGACCCATGTTTGTTTGTTTGGTTTGCTTCTCTTCCAAGGCGCTGGGAAGAAGCAGCAGTCTATAAACACAAGAGTTAAATTCTCTTGTGTTCCACAGAAAGTCCTCTCTCTAGCCTTCTGGCTACCCCAGTTCTGGAGTTCCCTGCATCCTGCTTACTACCCCTTCTTTACCGATTCTTACTCATTCTTCAGCCCGCCGTCATTGATCTTCTTCCCTCATTAGTTTACTGAAATCCATCTCTCCAAAGAAAACAATTCTTCCCTTACTGCTAAATGCAGGTAATACGCGTTATCCCTTATCACACTGGACTGTTCACAGCACAGGACACTGTTCCCCCTCGCCCCTTGCTTGAAATATTATTTTATCACGTCTTCTCGCTTTCTGGTCTCCGGCTAGTTCTGTCTGCTGGTTGCTACTTCCCTGGCTCTCCGCTAGCCATTTTCTGAGATGTTCCTACCGATCCCTGCCCTTGATATCACACAGTGAAGTCGCTTCCCTCACTGACCTGGATCGATCCACTGATCCAAGTGGCCAGGGGAATACAGACTGCTTCGTGAGGGTTCCACGAAGCACCCACATAATTCACCATTATATCCTCTGACAAACAGAAAGTGCTCACATTTGTTGAATTTGCCGAGGCTCCTCTCCTCCCTGTAGGGCTCTCCTCCCCCACCCTCACCTCTATGAATTTCTATGGCACTTTACTGGACCCATCATCTGGCACTTAACACGTTTTGCATTTATTTTTAGTATTTTCTAAAATTGTTCAATTCTACTAGAGTCAATGAATTCAGACCTGCTATGTGGCTGGCACCAGACTCCTTGCAGGGCAATCAAAGGTCACCATAACCTTCCTCCTGGAAAGCGGGCACCTTGTGGGCGGGTGGGGACACGCCCTGACTATCTGTGAACTGCCAACGGCGCACAGACCAAGAGCCTGGTCAAGTGGTGGAGTGAAACCAACCCTGGCCTGCAAATCTCAAATTCTAGGTTCGACCTTTGACTCTTACAAGCTCTGTGACCTCGAGCAAGTCACCCCACAAACCTGAACTTATTTCCTCGTTGCGATAAAGACACAGTCATTACAGTTTCTAACCTGTCGGAGGTCATCAGTTGTTAGACGCACCATGGATTCCAGAGCAGATTTTGTGCTTGTGTTGGGTGGGTGGGGGTGTGTGTGTGTGAGAAGCACGATGTTCACTGTCTACACCAATTATAAAATGCATTCGGATTTCACGAACATTAAAATGAGCAAAAGTGCTTCTTTGAATCCAGGCAATAGTAGGTCCACGGAAGCGATCAGGTGTTCTGAATATGGAAAACCACTGTGTACCTGTGAGCTCTGACTATGGCACGCTAAAGAGGTATTTTCTGAATTAATGGCTGAGTTGCTTTTTCCTTCTTGCTTGCTCAGTCTTACCTGTGAAGGATTTGCTGGGATCATTATTAAAATTTCAAGCATACATAAAAGTGAGAGCAATGAGCTCCCCTGTACCCGTTACCCAGATGCAACAAAAATCAGTACAAATGCACACTTGTTTCATCTGTAGCCCTATTTAGTTCTCCACCCCGCCCTGCCAACACCCCCTTGGATTGTTTCTTCAAGCCTATCATTTACAGATACTTTTTAAAAGTTTATTTATTTATTTTGAGAGAGAGAGAGAGAGATAGCATGAGCGGGGGGGGGGGGGGGGGGGCAGAGAGAGAGGGAGAGAGAGAGACAGAATCCCAAGCAGGCTCCACACTGTCAGCACAGAGCCTGACTCGGGGCTCGATCTCATGAACCGCGAGATCATGACCTGAGCCAAAACCAAGAGGCAGACACTCAACTGACTGAGCCACCCAGGCACCTCCCAGCAAGTGCCCTCCTTAATGCCCATCACCCATTTAGCCTGTCCCCCTCCCCATCACCGCTCCAGCAACCTTCTCTTAATCGAGAGGGTATAGGTGGGGATGAACAGAAGTCAAAGGACAGTTTTGCTGAGTTTGCAGCATCGGAGGGGCGGGTAGAGTTTGGTCAACAGGCACCCACTCCAGAATCAGACATGCATTCTCTAAGCTGGCAGGGGACATTTGCTGCTCGCCAGCTTACGCAGCATTATAAACCAGGCTCCTTGGAGTTCTCCGCTTGCTATTCTGACACATATTTGAGTTTTATACCCAAGAAGTAAATGATCTCCAAAATCAGCCAGTCATTTCTGAGTAGCGAGAGAAGAGATTCATTTGAATTCATGCCTTTAAAGACGTGGGAGCCAATCGACACCCTTCTGCAGTGAAAAAACAAAAACAAAAACAAAAAACAAAACCTGATTCTTTTCCTGAAATCCCAGCTTTCTTTATAAGATGCTGAGGAACGCAGAATTAGAGGACTGTGATACAGCCTTTCTTTTATTCTTTCCACCACCCCAGGCCCCGGCGGGGGAGGAGAATCTTTTGTCTTTATTTTCACAAGTTACCACCTGGTTTGGAACCTTCAGGGCTATTTCTGAAGCTCCATTGGTGCCTGCCAGAAAAATCCTCTTGAGCACACACAGTTGAATGGAAGATAGTTTTGAGATGTTAATTTACATTTATTACATAAAAAAGATACTGCATAAAGGCAATGTCTAACTTAAAGCAAGTTCCAACTTTTGAGACAAACATCAACGAGCGTGAGGCCACAAGCTTTAAAACCAATTTTGCACAAAACACTTATTTTGCACAAACGTGTTAAGGAGGTCTAAAGGTCTGAGATGAAGTCCTGCCCTCAAACTGCCCACAGTCTAGTTGGACAGACAAACCCAAGCTCAGGGAACAATCCAAGAGTGAAAGCGCAAGTCTGGACAAATACACAAGCCATGAACGAAGGCACCGTATGGCTGGGCTTACAAAAGTGTTTCGGGTAATATGTTCTAGTGGTTTTGAATGGAGGGATCACAGTGCTCTGAAAAACCCTGAAAATCGTCACAAGGAAGGTACACATTGGGCTGGAATCGAGAACGTAGGTACAAATCAGATAACCTTAAGGGGAAGGGGAAAGCAAGTAGCCTTGGACAGGGTCAGCTTGGGGAGGACTGAGGCTAAGAAACGTGGCGAAGACCGCCCTGGGAAATGCCTTCACGGTGATGCCAGGCTGAGAGGCCGAAGGTTACTCTCGCGGACCCAAGGTCCACAGCAGGATTTAAGGCTAGGGGGTTCCCCTTCCTCCCTCTCCTCTCTCTGTCCTTTAAAAACAGAGCCTGATTTGACAGAGGCATTCCCAGCTGCCAGGAAAGAAAGCGGCAACGGAGGGGCTCAAGAACGTTCCTGGCCCCAAAGTGGTCTCTCTGGGGGTGGAGTCCCGAGAGGTCGGAGGGGTCAGGTAGGATCACAGCTCAACGCAGCCTCACTCGGGCTTTGGCGACTCTGCCCGGGGTGAAAGGAGGTTCCGCAGCAGGTGAAAGGCTTTTTCCAAAGCGCCCCCCTGGATTCCAGGGTGCTGAGACTGCTGACGGCGCTACGGGGCGCCCGCCGAGCGCTCTCTCTCTCTCTCTCTCTCTCTCTCTCACACACACACACACACACACACACACACACACACACACACACACACGTGTCTTCTCCCCATATGGTTAGCGCTTCCAGGTTTCGTCTAGCTCCTGCTCACCAGAAATAGAAAATTAATCACGCCGAAGAACCGACAGCGGGGCTCAGGGAGGGCTGGGAAGGGAAAGTGCGCAAAGGGGGCCCAGAGAGCAAGCTGTCCGCGCAGACGGCTCTGCGGAATCTGCGCGCACCCGCAGTCTCGCGTTCTCCGGAGCCCGCCGGGAGGTGGGGACAGGGGACCCGGGGGCCCAGGCACCCCCGGCTCGCCTTCCGCGCAGCCAGCAGATGGCTCCCGGGCCCGCGCTCCCCCCGCTCCGTCGCCCCCTCTCCAGACGCAGGGCCGGGGCGGTCGGGGAGGGAGGCCGCAGGGAGGGGCGCCCGCCCGCAGCCCCGCAGCCCCGCAGCCCCGCAGCCCCGCAGCCCCGCAGCCCCGCAGCCCCGCAGCCCCGCGCAGCGGCCTCCTCCCCCGGGCGCTCCGCGCAGGAGGCCGGCCCGGGACGCGTGCGGAGGCCGGCTCTCGCGAGGTGAGGAGGAGCGCCGGCGGAGGCGGTGGAGGAGAGGCGGGAGGAGCAGGAGCAGGAGGAGCAGGAGGAGGGCGAAGAGCAGGAGCGGTAGGAGGAGGCGGCGCAGGAGCAGGAGGAGCAAAGGAGGAGGAGCAGGAGGAGGGGGAGGAGCAGGAGCAGGAGGGGGACGGAGGAGGTGCGGCCGCAGGAGGAGGCAGAGGCGCCGGGGGAGGAGCAGCAGGAGGAGGGGGAGCAGGGGGAGGGCCGGAGCCGCCCCCGCCCAGCCCGGCGGGAGCCGAGGAAACCCCGGCCCCGCCGCGGCGCCGCTCCGCCCACCCCCTCCGCACGCCTTCCGCCTTCACCTAGGGCCGTAGGTGCGGCGCGGGGCCGAGCGGCAGGAGCGGCGCCGGGAGCCGCAGCCGCAGCCGCAGCCGGAGCCGCGCGCCCGCCCCGAAGCCCGCGGGTCTCCGTTCCGCCGCCGGCAGCTGCGGGGGGGCGTCATGTAGCGGCGGACCCACCTCGGATTTGCAACTCTGTCTCTGTCTCTCTCTCTTTCTGGAGGGGCGGGGGGCGCGGCCAAATTGTATCTCCGCCCTCGCTCTCTCGCCTCCCCCGGGTGCAGGCTGCATCCGCCTCTAAAAATTGAGGGGCTCGGGGAGGGCGGGGGGCCGCGGATCGGCGTGGGACCGGCTCTGCCCCCGCGCCCGGAGGGCCACCATGACCGACGAGAGCGCCGAGGTCCCCGGGGAGCTGACAGGTAAGAGCGGCGCGGCCGCCGGCCGCCGCGCGCCCCTCACCTCCGCCGCCGGCCCGCGGGTCCCGCGAAGTCGCGGCGCCCCCTCAGGTCGCCGCCGTGCCGGGCGGGGCGCCGGCAACTTTGCTCGCGTCTCGCCGCCCGGGAAGCCGAGTCCGGGGAGGGCGGCCGTGGGCAGCGGCGGGGGCCCCCGGAGCCCCGGGGCGCCTCCCCAGCCGCGGCCGGTGGGGGTGGGGGTCGAGGTCGGCGGAAGCGCGGCGGGGGCGGGCCGCGCGGGCTGGGGAGTCCTGGAAGCGAGGAGCACCCCTGACGGCCACCAGCCCACTGCCCCAAACTCGGGGAAGTCCGGGAACGGCCAGCACGGGGGGCGGGGGGCGAGCGCACGGCGGGGTCACCTCCCGCACCTGCCGGGCACCCCCCCACTGGAGCACCCCCCCACCCCCCCGCCACACGCACACGCGGGGAGGGGGCGCTGCTCTGGGGTGCGCCCCGAGCCCGGCGAGGCGTGGCTTCGCCCAGCCCAGCGGCGGCGAAGGGGTTACAGGACTGACGCAAACGCGGGCCGGGAAACTGAGGGTTAATGACTCCAGCTTATTTTCATAATAGTTAACCTACCGATTCTGCCCATCCCGGAGCCCTGGGAACCTGTGTGTAGTGCCCTGTGCAAGGTGACCTATTGTTTGGGTCCCTTGAGTGTGTTTTTTTTTTTTTTTTTTTTTTGATCGGCGAGGGGGTGGGGGGGCTTTGGGCTGGGTTCCACCTCTTGGGGTTTAACTTAATTATGTGGAGGGTTAAAATGGCAGAACTAAACTGAGGTGAGACAGAGTGTTTTTGAAAACCCACCGTTTAAGCGTGTGTGTGTGTGTGTGTGTGTGTGTGTGTGTGTAGCGTGTCGTGTTTTAACCAGGTATGTGTGTCTGCGCGTTTTGAGCCCCTGTGGCCTGTGCTCCTGACTGTAGGATCGTTGGCGCACTGCAGGGAAGGATGCTGTTTAACGGGTGCTGACAGCAGGAGGAAGTTGTGCCTGCCTGTTCATGTGCACTTGAGAAACTCGGCCCTCTGTGACTCCTTTTAGCCGGAATGCTTCGGAGGAGTTTCTGTGCTTTTCCATTGCTCACTTAACTCAGCAGGTGAAACTTGATGTGAAGGGGCTGTTGCTAGGTTTGTATGGATGCTTCTGCTTTTGTTGAATTAGAAAAAAAAACCCAAACAAACCTCAAAACGCAAACGTAATTTTTTACCCAAACTTAGGACCTGAAGTTACCGGGCCCTTCCCCCACTCTGGCCTCTCCTGTCTCCCCAACCCTGTGGAGTCGCTCCTGAGATAAAGCATCAGCTGCCTTTGCTGGAGCGAGTGGCCCATCCGGTTCTGGGAGGCTGAGATCTTCCCAGCACCCCTCTGGGAGGAGAAAACCAATGCCCACAGTCTCTGAAGATGCCTGCAGAGGTCCTGAGAAGGTTTGGGGGAGGGCTGGCCTCCTTGGCCAGGGGACGAGGGCAGCTAAAGACGTTGGTGGATTTGTGAGTTGTCCTTGAGCCTGGTAATGAAAAGGTTAGGTAGTTACTTAGACGAGGGAGAGAGAGAGAGAGAGAGAGAGAGAGAGAGAGAGGGAGAGAGAGAAGGGAAGGGATGGAAATAAGATACCTGGTTTATGTTGATGGTTCTCAAAATAAATCCTTTGGTATGTTTTAAAAGTTGATTTAATCCTTATCTAGAAATGGAATGTGTGCTTATTGAGTCTTGCCCAGCTCACATGTCTTTCAACCAAGTGACACATACTTTTGTGACATGCCCAGTATGATTTTTCTGGGCCTGTATACGGCCCGATTCGTCTGGGATGGGGGAAATTCCTAGGAAGAAGCACTGCTTTCCTCTCATTGCAAGTGCTGAGACTTCCGTTGCCATCGAATCAAAATGGCAACTGTGTGAAAACCTCAGCTTATTCCCTTAAACTAATCCCCGAAGGTGTTTAAAAAATGTACTGTGTATCTCTCTGATTATGAAAGAAATACGGGCTTGTTATAAAAAAATTTAAACGCTGACGAGGATGAGAAGACTGTCCTCGGCCGTGTTGCCTCTCCGAGGTGGTTGCTTCTGACCTTTTGGAATCTAACTTTCCAGTCTCCTTCTGTTCTGAAGTCCATTTCTGACACTCCTCTCCCACAGGCCTCTTGTGGGGGAGTGGGGGGGGGGGAAGAAGTCTGATCATACCCAGAGCTGGCTGGAGAGCTCCCAGGGCAGAGAGGTTCCCCACTTGTCCCCTTTCCTCCCTAACATCGCAGCTCCTCCTTGTCAGTCCCTGAACAAGCTGCATTTTCCCTTGTTTCCTGCCCTTCTTGCTGTGGGCACAGCTCCTCCCTCCTCTTTTTTGCTCTTTAAAAAAAAAAAATAATAATTAAAAAAAAGATTTATTTATTTTTGAGAGAGTGCAAGCTGGGGAGGGGCAGAGACAGGGGGGACAGAGGACCCGAGATGGGCTCTGCACAGACAGCAGAGAGCCTGATATGGGGCTTGAACCCATGAACCTCAAGATCATGACCTGAGTCAAAGTCAGATGCTCAACCGACTGAGCCACCCAGGCAACTGGTCCCCTTCTTTGCTCCTATCTAACTTGGTGGCTCTAAACTTTTGTGGTGGGTTTCCAATAAGGATATTTGATTACCCCTTCATAAACACGTATTTATTAAGCTACATACATACTTCATTTAGCATGTATAATTTAAAGTTTATTTATTTTGAGAGAGAGAGAGAGAGAGAGACAGCATGAGTGGGGGAGGGGCAGAGAGCGAAAGAGAGAATCCTAGTCAGGTCCTTGCTGCCAGTGCAGAGCCCGACTTGGGCCTTTAACTCATGAAACTGCAGATCATGACCTGAGTCAAAACCAAGAGTCGGACGCTTACCCGAGTGAGCCACCCAGGCACCCCCAGCATGTATAATTTAAAAGCATAAACTGAAACATTGCAAAGATAAATAAAACTTCTGTGTTCTTACTGCACCTCGGTGAATTATACATTGCATTTTTTTAAATTCTTTTTTTTAACGTTTTTATTTATTTTTTGAGAGAGAGAGAGAGAGAGAGAGAGAGTGCATGCACACAAGCCGGGGAGGAGCAGAGAGAGAGAGAGGGAGACCCAGAACTCGAGGCAGGCTGCGGGCTCTGAGCTGTCAGCACAGAGCCTGACGCGGGGCTCGAATCCACGAACCATAAGATCCTGACTCGAGCTGAGATCCAGAGTCGGATGCTTAACCGACTGTACCATCCAGGCGCCCTTGGACACCCTGCTTTGGACCAGTGGTGTCTTTCCTACTCTTTCAAGATTCAGCTCAGGAGTCCCCTTCTCCCTGAAACCTTCATGAACCTCCTTGTCTGTGATCTCATGGTAGCAAGTGCAGATTTTTCTAGAGGCGTCTGTCTGCGGCCTCTAGACCGTAAGCACCTGTGGAAGGCAGGGCCCTCTCTATCCCTGCATCTACAGAACATTTGGCACGCGGGAGCTATTCCTGTGGACATATATTTTGGATTGAATATATGAATAAGCCTATACGATTATACTGTAGAACACAGAGCTATGGGAGTATAGAGGAGGTTGCTATATTTTGAGGTACACTAACCGGGAGAGGAGGGAAAGGGCATCTCAGGAAAGGGAATAATACCTACAAAATCCTAAGGGCGTGCAACATGGAGACGATAGGGATGGACAGTCGGGTTGCTAAGAGATTTCTAGCTTCATCAGTGGCCAGAGGAGGGGTGGGGGAAGAGAACGAGTGTGATTTGGCACCTGTTCCATTTGGAGTACTCCCTGGAGTCCCAGGAAGACCTTCCTGCCACCGTGCCCATTTTGAAGTCTCCCCTCCTCTCTCGGTTCCTCCTCTTTGCTCAGCATCTGAGCACCCAGTATGAAGCACATAGCGGGTGTTCATTAAATACGTGGTGACTGATAACTATCAGCCTTGTTACAATAAGCTAAACAACAACAACAAGAACAAACAAAAATACTCCTTCGAATGCTCTCTCCTCCCCAGTGCCTTTTTTTTCTTACCAGTAAAAGACTATAACGGAACGATTCTCTCCTTTCAGAAAGCATAAAGGACGTTATTGGCAGAAAGATAAAAATTGCAGTGAAGAAGAAAGTCAAGTTGGAAGTTAAGGGAGACAGAGTTGAAAACAAAGTGCTGGTAAGTATTCTCGTTTCTTAAAACGTTTGGAAGTGAAAGTGTTTTTCCTCTTCATTGTTTTGATCGCTTAATTTCCAGGCAACTCAAGTGCTGTGATTCACATTTAGTTCGAAAGTTCTGAGGGCCATTTTGTCTTGGGTTAATTGGAATATCTGGCCATTGAAAGTGAACGGTAGGGCATTTACAGTTTCGAGATTGCAGTGTTGACAATTGTATTTGTTAAAATTATCACAGTCACCCACGTTGAGGTCATCTACAGCCTGTTTTCCAGTTACTCAGTTTGATGTGAGCTGAAGCTTATTTAAAGTTATCCTTGCTGTGGCGGATTGCGTGATTTTATTTGTGAGGACTTAGGGAAGCGTTTAAAAAATTTGTGTCATGTTAGTTGACCTACGTAAGTGTTCTCAGATGTGATGTGTGAGTCACTGTTACTGGAAAGAAAACACCTGTCATTTCACATGGATGTTTGGTATTTCGAAGGGAGCTGCTTGTGGCAGGCGGTATCCGCCAGCACTGAGACTGAACTTGGGGTCCCCCCAGCGTGTGGGGTTGCTGCCGGGGACCCGGGGATTGGACCGTGTGCTGGTCAGAGTGGGGAGGTCATTGTCAGTGACTGGGCTGTACCTTTAGAGAAGCGAAGAGCCCTTTGTGGTATTCTAGTGGCTTCTAGGTTGAGACTGTGGGGAACCTTGATTTAGCCTTGGGGGAATACATGTTGTTTGTGTTTTTGTCGGAGAGAATATTCTGTTTCTCTTTTTATCGTAGGAAGTTCTCCAGCATACGCAAAAGTAGAGATTAGTAGGTTGAACCCTGTGAGTGTTCATCCAGTTTCAGTAGTTTCTTTGTGTTTCACCCGTCTTGTTTATCGACCACAGTTCCCCCCACACCTCTTGGAGTATTTTAAAACAAATCCCAACCATGTGTCATTGGAAAGAGAATACTTTTAATATTCTGTTTCATTAGTTGAAGTTGCCACAGAAAGAACGTGAAGTGTCTTTCTGATAACATCTGTCTTGAGAATCTTCTCGAATATCTAACTACCTTCCCTGTAGGTGGAAGGATTATGCTCTTGATGGATGACTTCTCTTTCTCTGTGGGCTACGTGTATGAGTTGGGATGGCAGAGAAACTGAAGGGGGAAAACTTGATTGAGTGGCTTTGGCCCTGGTACCCAGTGTGTTCATGTAACCTGCATAATTAGAGTTACCCATAGCAGAAATGATTCGGGCCGTTATTCTGACTTATTTTGCTTTAATAAAGAGTAATTTTTGGGGGTGCCTGGCTGGCTCAGGTGGTAGAGCGTGGGGCTTTTGACCTTGGGGTCATGAGTTCAAGCCCCACGTTGGGTGTAGAGATTGCTTATGTAAAGAAACCGAAGAAAATCCTTTAAAAACAAGAGTAAAAGAGTACATTTCCTCAGAGTGTATTTTACCTGATGTCGTAGGATAGTGGTACTTTGGGGGGGGTGGGAGTGTGGAGAGAAGAAATTTTGTTTCTGCTCTTTGTTGTTTTATACGTTTAAAGTACATCTTTACAAGACGGATCCCCCTTTATAGGATTTGAGGGGTAGTCGTCCAGTGGTCCTTGCTACAAAGGTCTGGCATTATTGGGTGTGGATACCGTTCATGTTGAGAATGAGTGCACGCCGTGAGGGAGATCTACAAAGTGAAAATTTCAAAGACAAATTTAAGTGTCCAGTATGACAAGATTGGGACCTTTAGAAGCAGTTATGATTAAGTACCTGATGTGGAGACCCCCCCCCCCCCCCCCCCCCCGATCTTAACGTAAGCTGGTTAAGATTCTAGCCAAATTACACGTCTTTGTAAGCATTTATCTCCCCAAGTCAGGAACTTAAATACTTTCTGGTAGCTTGGTATAGACTTGTTTTAGCTGTTCCTTACATGCATGGGCAGGAATTATTAATAGAAATAGAGTCTGACAATCTTAATGGAAATATTCAAGTTTGAGCAAGATGGTCAGCAACAGACCTTGACGTGGTTGACTTTGGAGTGTCTGAATTTAGAGAAATTCAGTTACGTACATGAAAACACTGGGGGGAATCTCTTTATCGTTTTCATTTCTGACTTTTGTCTGGCGGTCAGTCCGCTAACATCGGTAACCAGTGAGTTGGCTTCGTAGCTTCAATGTATCTCGAGTTTTGTTTCTTGTTCTTAGTGTCCTTCCTCAAGGCTGGGAGTTCTACGTTCTACGTTCCTTAGTTCCCTCTTTTTACCGTTGGAGACTTTATGCTCTCTGTAGCTTGTTTTCTGGAGAAGGTTTATCTTGATCTTTCTTCTCATGGTCGTGACGGCTGCTATTCACCGAACACTGACCAGGTGCTGGGCTCTCTGCTGAACATTTCATGGTGCATCAGCCGTCGCAGCCCCGAGAGGTGGGCACTCTTTACATCTCCCTTCACATTCGTAGAGGCTCCGTACGCGGCTTCGGATCGTGCGGCTAGTTAACGACAGAGCCGCAGTTTGAACCCAGATCCGCCTCCCTCAAAGCCTGTCTGCTTCACCATTATTATCAAAATAAACAGAAAACATCTTCTGGCTTGTTGAATGATTGCACCCTTTCGCCCAATGGTCAGAAAGATCGGGTCTCTTGCGTTTATCTGGTGGACGGGCTGAGTTGCACGTAATTTCCTGACTTACCGAGCACGTCGGTATGCCAGACGCATTGTATGTACCGGACTTCACGTAGCCAGGCCTCACCGTCCAGCTGGGGAGGTAAACGTGTCAGTGGGCAGTGCTTTGAGCTAGGAGCGGGATGACCGGGGTGGGGGACTGTCACGGCACATCAGAGGGACCCCAGACTCGGACTAGAAGGTGTGGAAGCCTAAGCCGACTCTTGATGTCTGAGTAGGAGTTGCCAAGGGAAGAGAGTAGAGACACATTCTGGACAAAGGGGACAGAACGATGCCTGGAAGCCGGAGGTGTTTACGTGCCAGAGAAGCATCCAAAGTGCGGCTGGAGCACGTACGGGGTGGAGAGCGGCCAGGCGGTGAGTTGACTCCTTCCCTTGCGATGGGGGTATCAGGTAAAGCCGGACCGCTTAAGTAGGTCTCTTCTCACCACCTGTTTCTAATGACCTGTACCTGAACTTTATCCTCCTGTCTCCAGGGAGGCATAGGGCTCAGTGGATAAGGACCTGGCCCCTGGAGTCACACCTGGTTCAGACGGCAGCCCAGCCACTTTATAACGTTGTTAAGCTCAGTTCCTTTCTCCAATGAAACAGGTGTTCTCACAGTATCTGTTTGTAAATGGCTGCTTTGAAGATTAACCAGGATATGTCCCAGTGCTGCTTGGTGCCATGCCCAGCACGTGATACACACCCAACCAGGGATCAAAGGAGAGGAGCCAAGGGGTGCTACATTGTCTTCTCGGTGGCCCGGACGATGCCACCCCTTCTGGTGCCCGCGTGTCCACTGCCTTTGTTGAGAGGTTGTGTTCCCTGTTCGCCGGGAGGCCCGGGAGAGTTGTTTCTGGTCTGTGTCCCCTTTCCAGCAGGATGGAGTGCTGACCAGATCCCAGATTGCTGAGCAGGCTCTGCTCACATGGAAGCAGAAGTGTTGGGAGTGCAGGAGGAAGGGCGCTTGGTGGTCAGATGCGCTTGGCAGTTGGGGCGTTAAGGACAAACCAGTGTCTTTCCTGCACGGCTACCAGAGCCACTGATACATCAGTGGGTGCCGTAGAGGCCTGAGAAAGAGATGAAGTGTGTGGTCTTTCTCAGACTTCTTTGGCCAGAGACCCTACGGACCACAGGCCAGAGAGCCTACCGACCACGGGCCAGAGAGCCTACCGACCACGGGCCAGAGGCCCTACGGACCACGGGCGAGAGACCCTACCGACCACGGGCCAGAGACCCTAACGACCACGGGCCAGAGGCCCTACCGACCACGGGCCAGAGAGCCTACGGACCATGGGCCAGAGGCCCTATGGACCACGGGCGAGAGACTCTACCGACCATGGGGCAGAGGCCCTATGGACCACGGGCCAGAGGCCCTACCGACCATGGGCCGGAGGCCCTACGGACCACAGGTTAGGAAACCAGCCCAAGCTGGTGCCTCTTGGGGCAGTCAGAGGAACGGGCTGTCCATCCTGAGGAGTGCTCTTTGCAGTCAGGTCCTTACGCCCCGTACTTTTTACGTGGTG
Source organism: Panthera onca (assembly GCF_046562875.1). Taxonomy (NCBI): domain Eukaryota; kingdom Metazoa; phylum Chordata; class Mammalia; order Carnivora; family Felidae; genus Panthera; species Panthera onca. The sequence continues at coordinate 4,482,326 of NC_138343.1, read as the reverse complement.
GGCAGGTCCCCTGAAGGCCACGTGCTGGCACATGTCATCTGTTGCCGTAATACATTTCTCTCTTGTCTGTAGGACATGCCATTAGGAAGTCATTCTGTCTTACGCTGTTATTTCATTTTCTCATTTGCTAATTGAATCTTCACCTGATTTTTGCAATACCTGGACTTTTAAAAATATGTTTTAATTTATGTAGTTTTAATTTTTATTTGTTTATTTAAAAATTTTGAGTGTTTATTTTTGAGAGAGAGAGAGAGAGAGAGAGAGGGGAAGACAGAGTGTGAGTGGGGGAGGGGCAGAGAGAGACGGAGACACAGAATCTGAAGCAGCTCCAGGCTCCGAGCTGTCAGCACAGAGCCCGACGCGGGGCTCGAACCCGCGAACCGTGAGATCGTGACCTGAGCCGAAGTCGGACACTTAACCGACGGAGCCACCCAGGCGCCCCAATTTATGCATTTTAAATTAAACTTTTCATTGATTGTAGATGGTTGTAGATTTTAACAGTTGTCAGAAGTCAGGTCCCTGGTACCCTTCATCCAGTTTGTCGTCTGTTGCAGAATTATAGCTGCGTCATCACATTCAGGATATTGCCACTGATGCTGCAAAGGGCAGAATATTGCTGTCACCTCAGGGATCCCTCATATTGCCTTTCAGAGCCACACCCGTGTATGCACTTCTGTGGCCCCTGGTAGCCGTTAAGGCGTTCTCCGTTTTTATAATTTTGTTACTTCGAAAATATTACACATACGTAATCGTGTGGTATATGCCTTTTGGGGGTTGTTTTGTTCTTGTTTGTTTTTTTTTTTTTTCCACTTTGGATAATTCCCTAGACATTTACCAAGGTTGTTGAACAGCATAGCCACTGTGACTCCCCGCGCCCCCCCCCCCCCCCCCCCAGGGACTGTTCCATGCTATGGATGTCCCCTCACCTGTTGAAGGACCTGGGGGTTATTTTCTGTTTTGGGGTTGTTATTTGGGGAATAAAATGGAGGTAAACACCGGGTTACAGACTTCCGTGTGAACACGAGTCTTCATGTGTCCCCGGTAAATGCCAGGGAGCACAAGTGCAGGCTCATACTGGCATTGCCTGCTTAATTTTACAAGAAGCTGTCAGCTGTTGTCCCAGTGGCTGTGGGACACTGTGGAGTCCTGTCAGCGAAGAGTCAGTGAGCCAGCGGCCCCAAGTCTTTGACAGCATTTGGTATTGCCTCAGCCTCTCCCCTCCCCTCCCCTCCCCTCCCCCTCCTTTTTCCTCTCATCTTTTTCTCTTCTCCTTTCTTTTCTTTTTTTCTCTTTTCCTTTCTTTTCTGTTCTTTTCTTTTCTTTCCCTTCAGGGCTGATGGTTGAAAGAAAAACATTGTCAGGAGGAAGCAGGGTCCTTGGTGACCTCTTTCCGTCCACGTCCCTGATGCCACTTGCCTCGGAAGAGGAAGGTGGTCTCCCATCTCCCTGGTGGTGACTCTGAAGCATGTGGAAGGTTCACCGCTGGTCTCAGCCTTGCCTTTTCTGTTTCGTTTTGGAATTCTGTCACCTCTGCCAGCCCACTGTTCTTCCACAACCCTCACCACACGGGCCAGAAGAAGCGGGGCAGGCGGGAAAAAGCGTGTCTGCAAATGTCAGCTTCCCCGTATGTCACCTGTTCCCTCTGGAACAATTCATCCCTCGTTCTCTTACGTTCTTTTGAAGAGTCAACCCGGAATCTCTTGAATATATTTTCTTTTTGACTTTTTCTGTATAACTTCTGAGCATCTTAGTTAGGCTTGCTTGGAATAAGCCTGCGTGAACCTTGAGCATGTTGAAAAGCGTGAGGATGTTCTTTTGGGTAACGTGTACCCCTAAGATATTTTGCTGGCAGGCTGTCTTTCAGTAACTCAAAACATACTCGACTGCTACCTGTTTCTTTTAAAAATACTTTCAAAGGGGGCCTCGCTCTCCCCTGAAAATTTTGTAAGCGTCCGGCCCACGTTAATTCTTTTCAACGTCAGGTATTCTCTGATACGGGAAGCAATGTTCCTTGAGACTAGGCCGTGTCCATTTTGCACGGCCAGACCGTGTACTCTTTCCCTCACTCCCCAGTCTCTAACGGCTGACTTGATTCAGCACGGCCTGTGGCACGGTCACTTCTCAAACATCCACTCTGGAATTTGTGTTTCGCGGCTACTTTTAGGCGACAGCAGCCTCGGCCGATGGTGTCCAGACTTTTCTTTTTTAAACCAGTGGCACCTTTTCAAAACATGTAATTTTCCAAAGAGCTTGTAAAGTCGAGACACCTTAGGAGTATTTTTTTTTTTTTTTTTTTTGCTGGTTCGTAGTTCAGTCCGAAATAGCATAAACCCGATCAGCGATCTCGGGGAGTGGTTTTGATGAACGTAAATTAGAAATAGAAGGGGAGATTGGATTCTGTTCTGGCTGCACATTTCAGAGGGACTCCGCATTCACCAGCTAAGTGGGACAGCTGTCACGGTGTCTAAAACAGCCACAGCCACGGTCTCAGGGTGCTTTCCGAGGGAGACAGCAGGAGAAGCTTTGTTCTTCTGGAACGCGGTGTATGCTGACCGCACAGCGTACCTCGGCATTGATCTCTAACAGGCTGAACTTGGCCTGACGCATCGGGGCCCGTGCTTGTGCCTTATTCCAGTAGTTAAAACAGACGGAGGGACGGAGTTCACGTCCGAGGTCTGTAGACCGCGGCGGCTTCCGAGGAGCCCTGCCGGGGACAGCCGTTGTGCCAGGCCTCTGGCGTGCCCTCTTCGCAGGAGGCTCTGTGCCCGTTTGTTGGGGGAATTTGAACGCCGGTCCCTGTGGCACCACGAGGAGTGTCGGCTTTTCGGGATCGCTTACCGTTCAGCGCGTGGGTAATTTTCAGAGCACCTGGGTGAAGTTACACGACCCGAGGAACTCGAGCCGTAGAAAGCAGCGGGCACACCGAAACCACCTTCAGGAGGGGGTATCGGAGGGCACGCGTTGTTGCCAGGGGGCCTGGCCGAAGTTCTGGGACCTTCAGAGTAAACCCGCATTGCAGCGCTTCCGAATGCCCCCCGCTCAAAGCTGGAGGCGGCCCCCCACTCGTCTCGGGGCCCCGGGGGTCGGAGGCAGGCGCTGGCTCTGGGCATGTGTTTCCAGAAGCCAGCTCTGGCCAGTGTGAACCTGTTACCCGAGCAGCTTCCACGTTCTCCGGTCTCCTCTGCCGCTGCCCCAGTTCCTTCTGAAGTTAGGAGAGGAGAGTCCGGTGACCTGGGGCAGGAGCCCTCGAATGTATACCAGGCGTGCGGGAACTTTGTTCTTAAAAAGACACTCTTTTCCAGCCTCTGGGATTTCACCACCCTGGGAGCTGGGCGCTCAGGCACACCCCGGGGCGCGGGGAGGCAGGGGTGTATGTGAGCCGCCTGAAAGGGGCATTGTGGAAATGCAGGAGCCAGGAGATCTGTACAAAATATGGAATGAATAGGGAGAACCCTGTTTTTCAGAGTTCCAGAGAAAACAAAGCCTTCAGTGAAGAGTTCCCGTAACACCGTTTCGTTTCATTGGAAACACTGTTAGTGTCTGTTGTTAAAACAGATTGGGAAATGCAACTTTATAGAATGTGGCGAAGGGCAGAAGATTCCACCGCCCCACCCCCGTCATCCTCCCTTTCTAAAATGCTTGTTGTCTTTGAAGAGAGTGTAAGAATTTGGGCTGCTCTATGTGGGGCATATTGTCTGGATCTGTTACTCTGCCCTATTTCTCTCTCTCTCTCTCTCTCTCTCAATAGATCACGTCCCCCAAGTCTTTGAGAAAAGAGAGGTAAAGGCGGGAAAAGAAGGATGCTTCTGGGATGTGTGTGTGTGTGTGTGTGTGTGTGTGTGTGTGAATAGTCTGTTCACTTTCACCCACTGAGTCCTGTTCCTCGTACTTGTTTTTTGGGAGAGAGTTTTTCTCTCTCGAAAACATTATGTCTTGGTGAATCTGGGCATGCAGGTGTCTTGTTCTCTTTAGCTACGGTGGGTGTAGGGCAGGTCCTCTGGGAGGTTGGGGCGGGGTGGACGCGTCTCCTGAACTGTACTTGGAGCATTTCCAGCCTGTGGCGAGAGCTAGCGATGAACGTGCTTAGTCCCGCTAAGGAGGCAAATGTGTCTTTGCCTGCTGATTCCTGGGCCTTGGGGGTGTCAGGAGACATTGTGGGGATCGAGTGGGGTTAGTGGTCTTCCTGGTCTTCCAAATGCCAGCAGGTCCGGAGGACCCGACCCCAGCCGACTCTGGGGAAGTCTGCTTGGATCTTGGCGTCCTTGATCGCCGCCCAGGGGGTCTTGGGCCTGGAGGACTCTTAGTGGCCGTCTAACCACGGGCCCTAGCCTGTGAGAAGTTTCTTCTGTGACATCCCTGGGTGTCCGTACACAAGCCAGGTGTCCACTTTGTGCTTCAGTACTTCCAGAGATGGGAAAAATGAGAGTCCCCAGAAAGCCCTTTGTTAGTTTGGGCTGGAATCTGCTTCTCCGTAACTTGTCTGCGTCTGTTCCTGCCGGGTCTGCTGGGACCTCACAGAAGCCCCTCCTTGCCTCAGTGCTGTTCAGGCATTTGAAGGCAGTCGTCATCTTTCAGCCCTCAGGCTAACTATGCTCCCTTCCTGCAGTCTGCCTGGAGGAGGATGCTGCTTTCACAACAGTCCCAGACCTGCTCACCTGTTTTGGAGTCATTCTTCTTAGTCCATGAGCCTTTTGAACTGTAGACGTTCGGGGATTGAACTGTAGACGTTCGGGGATTGAACTGGTCGGTGTTTGGCGATTGAACCGTCGCCGTTTGGCGATTAAACTGTAGACCTTTGGCGATAGAACTGTTGGTGTTTGGGGATTGAACTGTTGACGTTTGGCGATTGAACTGTCGATGTTTGGTGATTGAGCTGTTGGTGTTTGGGGATTGAGCTGTTGACGTTTGGCGTTTGAACTGCCGACGTTTGGCGATTGAACTGTCAGTGTTTGGCGGTTGAACCATCGACGTTTGGTGATTGAACTGTAGACCTTTGGCGATAGAACTGTCTATGTTTGGGGATTGAGCTGTTGACATTTGGCGATTGAACTGTCGATGTTTGGCGATTGAACTGTAGACCTTTGGAGATTGAACCGTTGACCTTTGGCGATTGAACCGTTGACCTTTGGCAATTGAACTGTCGACGTTTGGCGATTGAACTGTAGACCTTTGGCGATTGAACCGTCGACGTTTGGCGATTGAACCGTCGACCTTTGGCGATTGAACCGTCGACGTTTGGCGATTGAACCGTCGACCTTTGGCGATTGAACCGTCGACCTTTGGCGATTGAACCGTCGACGTTTGGCGATTGAACCGTCGACCTTTGGTGATTGAAACGTCGACCTTTGGTGATTGAAACGTCGACGTTTGGCGATTGAACCGTCGACGTTTGGGGATTGAACCGTTGATGTTTGGTGATTGAACCGTCGGCGTTTGGCGATTGAACCGTCGACCTTTGGCGATTGAACCGTCGACGTTTGGCGATTAAACCGTTGGTGTTTGGCGGTTGAACTGTAGACGTTTGGAGATTGAACTGGTTGGTGTTTGCGGATTGAACCGTTGGTGTTTGGCGATTGAACCGTTGGCGTTTGGCGATTGAACTGTAGACTTTTGGCGATAGAACTGCTGGTGTTTGGGGATTGAACTGTTGATGTTTGGCGATTGAACTGTAGACCTTTGGCGATAGAACTGTCTATGTTTGGTGATTGAGCTGTTGGTGTTTGGGGATTGAGTTGTTGACGTTTGGCGATTGAACTGTCGACGTTTGGCGGTTGAACTGTCGGTGTTTGGCGGTTGAACCGTCGACGTTTGGCGATTGAACTGTAGACCTTTGGCGATTGAACCGTCGACGTTTGGTGATTGAACCGTCGACGTTTGGCGATTGAACCGTCGATGTTTGGTGGTTGAACCATCGATGTTTGGCGGTTGAACTGTAGACGTTTGGAGATTGAACTGGTCAGTGTTTGGGGATTGAACTGGTCAGTGTTTGGTGATTGAACTGTCAACGTTTGGTGATTGAACTGGTCGGTGTTTGGGGAGCACCAGAGTTTGGCACACTCTGAAGCTGAATTAAACAGCATGTCTCAGAGCCTTCAACAGTGGGCTCCTGTGGATTGCGCCTCTTGAAGGGAGGATGTAGAGTGTCATCACAGAATTGTCCCTCCAGGCCATGTGGGAAACATCCAGGTACCGCAGTGTGACGAGTGGAGAACACTGGCTACACATTGCTGGGGCGCTGAAAACGATTTCTCTTTTTTTGTTGTTTTTAATTTTGAAAGCGTCTGTGTTATTTGCATTACTAAGATGTTACATGGGAAAGTAAAACTCTCATCTAGGCGATCAATTCAGCAGTGACCCCTGAGGGGGCACCTGGGTGCCTCAGTTGGTTAAGCATCGACTTTGGCTCAGGTCCTGATCTCGCGGTTTGAGCCCCGTATCAGACTCTCTGCTCTCAGTGCAGCGCCTGTCCTCTGCTTCCCTCTCTCTCTCTGCCCCTTCCTCACTTGTGCTCTCTCTCTCTTTCAAAAATAAATATTAAAAAAATAATAGGGACCATTGGAAAAATAGTTAAGTATTCTTCTGTATTTTTCTACACTAATGTACATAGAAGTGTATGACATTTTAAAAGTGGAATTATGAATACTATTTTGTACTGTACTTAAAAAATTTAGTATTTAAGGTCAAAGTTTTCCATGACAATAGCGTGATATATTACATACATATTAATACTGTATATGTATAGCGTATATATTGAATAACACATATCTACGTTTTGGACTTCTGCATGGCACTTCATTAATGGCTGTAATTTATCTGGCACTTTTTGTGAGATATTTAGGTTGCTTCCAATATTTTGCCTTATAAATGAGTACATCCCCATATTTATTTCTCTTGGATGAATTCCTGGAAGTGAAACTGCCGCCTGACAGGCTTTTTAAAGGATGCGTTTCTCACCTGATTGTTATTCAGGAAGTCTCAATGGAGAGTAATTCCCCTACCGCATCAATTTTGTTGTCTTCAAAAAAAAATCTATTTAGCAGCCTGGCTCCTTCTCTTTGTTCAAGTTCTTGTATTTCTTAGGCCAGTGCCCCTTAGACTCCAGCTCCTGGGGCAAACTTTTAATTTAATTTAATTATTTAATTATTTGTTTGGCAATTTAAGGCCCTTTCAGGTCCACCTGTGGGATGCGTTGTCTTCTGTGGTATATTTGCAGGCCTGGGGTCCTGTGGTTCTTGTCTTTTCTGGTGCCTGCAAATGGGTTTCCAGGGTCACAGCTTTTTTTTTTTTTTTTTCCTTTAGCTTTATATTTTTGGTTTTTGTTAAAAAATTTTTTTTTTAATGTTTATGTTTTGAGAGAGACAGAGGACAAGCAGGGGAGGGTCAGAGAGGGAGACACAGACTCCAAAGCAGGCTCCAGGCTCCGAGCTGCGGCACGGAGCCTGACACGGGGCTCGAACCCACGGACCGCGAGATCGTGACCTGAGCTAAAGTCGGATGCTTCGCCGACTAAGCCAGCCAGGCGCCCCTCTTTTAGGTTTTTACAAACGTTTTTACTGAAGCGCAGATGGCATACGCCGTTACCCTAGTGGCCGGGGTGTGACACAGTGCGGTTCCACGGTCCCGTACCTTATGCCGTGCTCACTGGGGTGAGTGTGGTTCTCAGCCAGGATCACGGCCCTGGACTGTCCCCGTGCCGGCTTCTGCTGAATCAGCCGCAGTCTTTTCCCGAGCTGGACCCGAGCTCGTGTGAGGCCGGACTGCAGGATTTAGACCTTTGATCTTTGTCCCAGTCATGGGACTTTCTTACCTCGGGTCCCCGAATGCTCTTTATGAATGGTGGTTCCGCAGATCTGCGAGTGATAAGGCCCAGGCACTTTCACGAGACCAAGCGCAGATGAGAGGAGTCCCAGGCTAATGGGCATGTACAGCTGGTCCTGTGTCTTAGAGGATTCTTCTAGTATCGAAACGAGAGGACACATCGCTTCTTCTCCCCGACGGCGGTGAAGGCAGTTTATTTACGTCACCTGCGGAGCTCACACAGACTCTCTTGAGTTGCATGGCCGTTTGCTGCTCCGTCTGTGGCTTCAGAGGGGTCTTCTCTTCTGTTCCACTTCCCTTCCCCGCTTCGTCACCCCTCTCCTGACCCCCGCGCCCCCCCCCCCCCCAACCGGGGCCAGTCCGGGTCAGGCCCTGTGAGCTCCCCCCAGGAGCCTCTCAGCCCCTCAAGGTTCAGCCTGCATGTGTCTCCTTTCATAGCTGCTCGCCGGCTTCCACTTTGCTTGTGGCACCCTGAGGTTCCCCGGGGAACCCCGTAGAGAGCAGGCACGCAAGACCCCCTCCACCTTCAGGGCTGCATTCTTAGCAGACGGGAGCAAGATGCCAGGCCATTGTGGAGATTTCGGGAGCAATGCGGGCGCCTGTAGGACATCTTTATGCACCTGATTGACGCCCACCCCCTGAGGCCTGCCCTCTGCCCTCCGGCCCGGCGGTCGTCTTGTTGCGGGTGAGCTCAGGGCGCGGCCAGTGAAGGCCCCGGCTGCTTGGTGAGGCCCAGCGGTGGTGTTTTTGATTTCCTGACTCCATTGGTTCTAGATTGCTCGTCGCTGGCAACCAGACAAGACTTATCCCACGGGAAGAGAAGGAACCGAGACCCGGAGAGGAGCCCCCGGTGCCTGCTTTCCTGCTGCCTCTGGGACAGCTGGGTTTGGCTCCGGGGGCGGCCAGCAGCTTCCCTTTTTGGTCCTGGGGGCCCCGTTCCCCTTCTTCGCCCGCATCCTCGGGGTAGCAGAAGGGCTGCAGCCGGGCAGCTTTCTGCTCACTGCCTCCCAGGCACGGCCGAAAACCCACACTGGCTGCGGACGGTGACCCGGCTCGTGTGGATGCTTCCACTCTGGGGTGGCCCGCTCCTTCCCAGAGAGTCTGTCCCCTCACAGGCCATCGTGTGTGACCGGACCGGGAGCCGGTGGCAGCCGTTTCCTTTTCAGCAGTTTGCTGAGGCACCCTCTCATGTCCCATGTCTTCAGTGTGGCCGGGCGGGAGAGGGTGGGCCAGCCCAAAGGAGAGGCCACAAGCACCTTGTCACCTAGAGTTTCTGAGGCATTGCTCTCGCTGCAGAGGTTTACTGAAGGTGACATCTGTCTTTATATCTGACGTGAGTGCAGGAAGCCTTCTGTGCTCAGTCCCTTTCTGTCTGGCTCTCTGGGACTAGCCAGCCTCTCTGTCCATCAGAGGAGGGCTCTGCTTTTTGATGTTCTGGAGAGGCATGCTTGTGGTGTACTTAGCCTTAACTCCAGGGGTGGCTTTTTTTTTTTTTTTAATGTTTTTATTATTTATTTTTGAGAGAGAGAGAGACAGAAGTGCGAGCAGGGCAGGGACAGAGAGAGAGGGAGACACAGAATCCGAAGCAGGCTCCAGGTTCTGAGCCATCAGCACGGGGCTCGAACTCACGAACTGTGAGATCATGACCTGAGCCGGAGTCAGACACTTAACCTACTGGGCCACCCAGGCGCCCCGCTCTGCTAGATTTTATGTAAATACTCTAAAAGAAGGATCTCTACCCTGTATCTTCTCCTGGTCCTGTGCAAGATACTTGTCTTGATGTTTCCTCCGCTCAGAGCTGTGCGAGCAGGGCAGGGACAGAGAGAGAGGGAGACACAGAATCCGAAGCAGGCTCCAGGTTCTGAGCCATCAGCACGGGGCTCGAACTCACGAACTGTGAGATCATGACCTGAGCCGGAGTCAGACACTTAACCTACTGGGCCACCCAGGCGCCCCGCTCTGCTAGATTTTATGTAAATACTCTAAAAGAAGGATCTCTACCCTGTATCTTCTCCTGGTCCTGTGCAAGATACTTGTCTTGATGTTTCCTCCGCTCAGAGCTGTTTTAAGCCGGTATTGGTGTCTCTACAGAAACGGGTTTAGGAGTTTTTCACTCTGCTGCTCTTAAGGAAGGTGCACCGTTTTTTGAGACTTTTTTCCTCTAAGAAAGGGTTTAAGGAACATGTCTCTGAAGGCAGTCGTGTGCCTTTTCTGTGGGTTTCTTTTCTCCCCTTCTTTTTGCTGCAAACCCGGATGTGTTCAGAAATGGGCTTCAGCCCTTTTTTCTCTTCCACGTGAGTCAGGTTGCAAACAGGACAACAGCTCGCAAACATCAGTGGTTGGCTCTCGCTCGTCCCCATAGGGCTTTGTCGGCCCGCTTGGGGCACTCCCGCCTGTTCTCGGTGCCTGACTCAGATTGCTTCCTCCTGGGTGCCAGTCAGGATTGCTCTTTGTTTTACGGCAAGGGGTGTTATTTGGACTCCTTGGCTTGAGCGGCTCTGCTTTTCCACATTAGAGCATCTCTGGGCATGCTGGTTTCAGAATCTCCGGGCCCTGCGGGATTCTTACCTCCTCAGCCACCTGTGCTGGGGCACAGGCGACCCCTGTGCTGGGGCGAATCAGCCTCAGCACTAGATGTTCGAGACCAAGTAGTTCCATGTTCAAGGGGGCTGCCTGTGCATCACAGGTGTTGAGTAGCGTCCCTGGCCTCTAGCCACTAGCTGCTGGAGGCATCACCTCCTTCTCCCAGTTAGGACAATTAGAACGTCTTCAGACATTGTCAGATGTTCTCTGGGCATCAGCATTGCCACCGAGTTGAGACCCACTGGTTTCGATCAGTCCCTAGTCTTACTTAGTTTATAGAGCTATATCGGAGTCAGAAAACGTACGGTCGTATAATATAATTATGATTGACTTACCTACAAACCCATAAGCATTAAAAAACATTTTTTTTGAAGTATTTAGATGTTTAAATCTGTACAGTCTTTTAACGTTTGTGTTTTTTTTTTTTTTGAGAGAGAGAGAGAGAGAGAGACAGAGGATCCAAAGTGGGCTCTGTGCCGACAGCAGAGAGCCAGACGCGGGGCTGGAACCCCCGAACCGCAAGACCATGACCTGAGCCGAAGTCGCACGCTTAACCGGCTGAGCCACCCAGGCACCCCCATACTTAAATCTGTGTAAAAGAAAATAACAGGTTGCACCGAGTGGAAGTTTGTCTTAAGACACCTACTAGGTGGTTTTCAGTGGGTGGCTCCAAGAACTGCACATTGTAGCATCACCTGGGAACTTGTTAGAGGCGCAAACTCCCGGGGGTCCCGTCCAGAGCTATTGAATCGCACACCCTGGGAGTGCAGCCCAACAGTCTGTTTTCCCAAGCCCTTAGGATGATTTTGATCCGGACGAAACTTGAGAAACACTGGATTAGATTCCTAAGCCCCAGGTAGAGACCTATGGAATAAGTCTTCGCGAGAAATCATCGTAACCTATCGTACACAGAATTTTAGAGTCTGCTTAGGGAAACGACTCAGACGAGGCACTTAGGTGCGAGGTGTCGGCTGCCTCTGAGACCCTGCCATGCCTCCGGTTTCCTTTTGAGGGTTTCCTTTCCTCAGCAGCCCTGTGCTTGGCACAGGAAGCCCCGCACCTTGGCCGCAGCCGATCGAATGAGGGGTGGTTGTGCCTGACCCCCAAGGCCAGCGTCTGTAGTCAGCCGTCAGCCTGTGCCTCGCAGGTGTGTCCACCCAACAGGGCTGATCTGTATTGGACAGAAATTCTTCTTGTTGGAGGGGAGAGAGAGAGAGAGAGAGGCAGACAGACAGACAGACAAAGACAGAGGAGGGAGAAGAGAGCGTAAGGCACGAGGCAGTAAAAGCCCTTGTATAACAGAATCCCTGGCTGTTAATGAGCCAGTTGTGTGTGGTGAGAAGAGAGAGAGCGGGACGAGGGTGACGGAGCCTGAGATGGCTGCTTTGGAAAGAGCGAGCCTGAAGTTGAGTGCGTTGAACTCTTGAAACTGACATAGCTAGGAGCGGTAGTTTTTCGTTTTCTACGAGACCCTACTGGGCAGCTGCAGATAGGGTTTCCTGTCTTCCTTCTCTAAATACCCTCATGTTAGACCATCGGGAACTGAGACATCCTCGGTATATGTCTACTTTTTGTCGCCTGCGGGAGCCCAGCAGTAGAGACCTTCTGTTGGAGGGCTGAGTGGGTTGTGCAGGCAGGTGCCTGGCTTGCTTCTTGTGTCAGGCGGGGACTCCCGGCCTGGCTGTGCAGAAGCTTCGGGGCAGCCCTGCCTCGTTGCTTGAACACAGTCTCTTCGTGAGAGCCTCACGTGTCGTCCGAGTCAACGCTGCAGGAAACTTGCCCCGAAGAAACCTGCGCAGGGCGTGTTTCAGAAAACCTTGGACCTGGGTCCACTTCCTTCAATCAGACCAATGATCCATTGGTTTCACTTTCATACCATTTCCTCTTAACGTTTCCTGCTTAAGGACTCTCAGTGCTTTCTCTTTTGAGGGAGAGTTAGAGCCTTTAAAAAAAAAATTATTGGAAATACAGGCAGTCGAGTGTTGAAATCAGCCTTGTGAATCGTTTTCTAAAAGTTCAGTGGACGTAAAGAAATGTCTTTGCAGCTCGAATTAGTGGCCAGGCCCTGCTCGGTTGGTTAGTCCCTCTCTTATTATTCTGCTCATCCCTGCCTCCCTCCCTGTCTTTCCCATTAAAACCTGGATCAGAATGCAAGTATCCTCAAGCTCATTCACTGGATTCTGTCCCACAAATGAGTCCAGAGGAGGAATGAGCAGAGACGAAGGTTCTGTTTCCGGTTGCTCACATGGGGGTCAGATTCCGGGAATTGAGGCCACTGCTCGTCTTCAAGTCCAGTTGAAAAGATCTGGGGCCCGACTCCGCATAATCAGGATTCTCCTCTTACCAAACTAGTATCCTCGGGGACACTGAACGCTGCTCGAGAGCCCAGGACCGCTTCCTTGTTGTCTCTCTGTGTCACGCAGCCCCACCCCCTAGTGATCTTCTCGTGGGTTGTGGGTATATTTGCCTAATAGACGGGCCAGGCCCCGAGTACAGATCTCAAGCCCGAACCAGTCTTCTCAGGGTCCCTTTGTTCAGCGGCCTTGTCTGACATCGCCCGTCTCTAATTCAGCGTCCTGCAGGGCGCGGGGACCGGTGACAGTGGCGTGGGCAGCTACGCATACTTGAATTGGGCTCTGTGCTCTGGTCGGTGATGAGAGCCGTGGAGAAAGCCAGTAGACGCTCCCTGACTACTTTGTTTGAGCTCCTGCTCAACGGGTGCCTGACCCGGGGCCCCCGGGACGCTCAAGGAGAAAAGCTGCTGCAAATCCCACCCTGTGGTGCTGGGCGGCGTGGGCGAGCCCTTGTGCAGATGACTTGCTTTTCTTCTTTCTGCTTCTGCACGCCATTTCGGAGAGACCGAGTCCTCTGCTGGCGGCATAGGCTTGGTTTCGTCGCTTCCGTGGCACAGAGACGGCGTGCCCTTTCAACGTTCAACTGGCTGCCGGCTCTTCCCTTCCCGGGGGAAGATAATCCTCCTTTCCATCGTCAGAGTTGTTCTTGACGGTTCAATGGAGAGATTCCTTAGGCTCTCAGAGGTGACACGTCGTTTCTTTTGTGTGATAAAATTCTAATGCGTGATTTTCTTACTTTTAAACAAGCGAAGCCGTCACCTAAATTTTCACCGACGGTTGTCGGAAATAGCCCAAGAAAACGCCTGGTTTCGGGTCGGCCCCACTAGTCATCCGTTTTGTCACATAAACCAGAAGACATCTTGTGTAGCTCTGGGCCTCTGTTTCTCACACTGAGGAACAGCCCATAGCATGGGTAGGAAGAGCTGTGCTGGGAGGGAAGTGACCCTGCCTGATAACTTGGACTCTGCACTTCCCAAACTTGAGCGTGTTTCTCCATTTCTCCTTTCTTGGAACCTTTGGCATTCTTACTTAATATACATTGCACGTTTCATAGGGCACGAGTGTCCTGTGGAACTCAGGGAGAAGGCGACAACTTATCTATTCCAGTTTTTTTTTTTTCTTTGACGCAAAGGAACTGTTACTAGAATTCACGTATCCCTTTAAGACCGTCGTTGCATCTGCTTCTGACGCTTTATAGATTAGCCAGCTGGAACAAAAAATACGTCAAGAAGAGACACAGTGATCCCTCCTCCCTTTAGGGAGACCATGGAGATGTTTCATTTACCAAATAGTTGTTGTGTCCCTGGCCAGGAGCTGTGTTTTGAAGGAAGCAGTGGCCTGGGAATTGAGTGCAGTGAAGTCAAGGAAGAAGCCCTTTCTCCAGGGATCTCCTCCATTGGGCTTGGTTTGAGAAGACATTCAGTCTGCTTCTTAGAAGTGTTTAGAGGGGGGCGCCTGGGTGGCTCAGTCGGTTGAGCATCTGACTTAGGCTCAGGTCATCATCTCACGGTTCGTGGGTTCGAGCCCCACATGGCACACTGTGCTGACGGCTTGGAGCCTGCTTCACATCCTCTGCCCGTTCTCTCTCTGTCCCTTTCCCACTCGAGCTCTTGCTCTCTCTCTCTCAAGAATAAATAAAACATAAAAAAAAAATGTTTAGGGTAATTTCAGAACACTGTGCTTTAAGAAGAGCATTGCGACATGGGGCAAGGAAAGGTTCCTTAAATACACGAGTCTCCCGGATCGTGTGCAGTTTGTATTAGGCGGCTGCCTTCTCCTCAGGGCTGAGCCGCCCGCACGGACGGGAGAAGAGGACAGGATGTAGATTTGTTGTGTAGGTTCCTGAACTGAGAGCAATGGAGAAAATCTACCGGGGATAGAGGGTGTCTTGAAACTCAGAAAATCTCCCCAGCAGCCAAGAGTGGTGCAGTAATAAATATGCTGATGCGTGTGCAGTGCGGAGGACGGGACTGAGTTCCTCGGAGCTGGACAAGTTCAGGTGTAGGTGGCTCGACCTCTTGACTAGGATGCCCCAGAGGACATTTAAGTAGGAAAGTGTATCCCTTGATCTAAGGTCCCAGGATGCCGTTTTCACTGCTTATATGTCCAGTAATTTATGTTAGAGCGTACTAAACATCACTACTTTGCTGTTACGAACTTGGGACACGGCGGTTGCCGAGAACCAGGGAGTCTTGCAGGGGCTGTGGGGATTGGCTCTGTGTTTCAGCAGTGAATGCGCTCCGTGGCTTTGATGAGGTTAAAAGCACACTGGGAAGGCGGGCCCTTCGGCCTCTGGTGGGTTTGCTGCTTTGAGTTCCAGTAGAGATGTGAGAGGCTTTTTGAAACAGGTTTTTCAGGGGTAGATTTTGACACATTTTAACACTTCCGAATCTTACCCTGAGCAGAGTTCTCTGCGTGCTGCCCTCGTGGCAGAAAACAAAGGACATCGTCTGTCTGTCTAGATGGGGAAGGGTGCACGGGCCTGCAGACAGCCGTTTTGTTTTTGAAAAATTGGGAATCAGGACACCTGAGGGTTAGTGCTCCCCCCACAGCTCTGCTCTTTCAGTTCTTGATGTGGGGATGGTAGGAGCTCCTTATAGAGTGTTGTGAGAGCTGGTGGGAAGCAGAACTGTTCTGTACTTTCTTTTCTTTTCCCTTCTTTCCTTCCTTCCTTCCTTCCTTCCTTCCTTCCTTCCTCTCTTTCTTTTAAATTTTAATGTTTATTTATTTTTGAGAGAGAGGAGAGAGACACTGTGAGTAGGGGAAGGGCAGAGAGAGAGGGAGACACAGAATCTGAAGCAGGCTCCAGGCTCCGAGCCATCAGCACAGAGCCCACCGCGGGGCTCGAACTCACAAACCGTGAGATCACGACCTGAGCCAAAGTCGGGATGCTCAACCGACTGAGCCACCCAGGCGCCCCTTATTTAATTTATTTTTAATGTTTATTTTTGAGAGAGAGAGAAAGAGAAAAAGAGAGAGCATGAGCAGGGAAGGGGAAGAGAGAGAAGGAGACACAGAATCTGAAGCAGGCTCCCCTCCAGGGGCCCCTAAGTGTATTCACGTACTTTGACAGAGCCCGATGTGATGTGGGGCGTGAACTCGTGAACCATGAGATCGCGACCGAGTCAAGTCAGACAGCTAACCACCTGAGCCGCCAGGCGCGTAGGGCCCAGCCAGTTCAACCAGGGATAGTTGGAGAGTCTCGTTTCTTCGCATTTCCAAAGGTGAGATAATTCACTGGGTCCTCCCTCCCAACCTCAGGTGGATCGGGGAGCTTCCCCTGAGTATTAGCGTTGTCTTCACCGACTTGAATTTTGTTGAGTGGTTGAGGCAAGTGGCAGTCGAGGAGCAGTGACTCTTGTTTCTAGCACCTGGCTGCCGCTGTAAGAATTGTCGCTCTTAGGCTCAGCTTTGGACCTCTCAATTTGTTTAGTGAGTTGTATCCAGTGGAGGCCGTGGATAGTTTTTTATTCCGAAGTTGTTTTCTGTAGGTAGTGCCTGGCCCTTGGCTGATAGTGTGCAGAATAAAGGAATACAGTGTTTCTCTCAGGGGAACGTGGAAAGTCTTTGCCATCCTTTGTGAATACTGAGCCATTGTGTAGGTTAAGGACCCAGGACTGTCTGCTGCAGGACCGTCAGGAGGGAGGCTGGTGCCTGTCTCTGCCCCGATGCCATCATGCTCACTGAGCTGTTAGTTGTCTGCCCAGCCATTCAGTTTTTTCTTTTTTACTTAAAAAAAATTATGCTCAGGGGCGCCCGGGTGGCTCAGTCGGTTGAGCGCCCGACTTCGGCTCGGGTCGTGATCTCGCGGTCCGTGGGTCCGAGCCCGGTGGCGGGCCCTGTGCTGACGGCTCAGAGCCTGGAGCCTGCTTCCCATTCTGTGTCTCCCTCTCTGCCCCTTCCCCTGCTCATGCTCTGTCTCTGTCTCTCAAAGATGAATAAACATTAAAAAGGAAAAAATTATGCTCCAATACACGTGACCTAAAACAACCATTTTCATTGGACAGTTCAGTGTGAAGTATATTCACAGTGCCGCCAACACCACTGCCCATTTCTAGAACTTTCTCATCGTCCCAAACAGACATTCTGAACATACTAAGCAGTAACTCCCCATCCCTCCCTTCCCTCTGCCCTGGAAACCACCATTCTGCTTTCTGTGTCCCCAAACTTGCCTGGTTTAGGTAGCTCCTACAGGTAGAATCGTACAGTATTTTCCCTTCAGTGTCTGGTTTATTTCGTAACAATTTTTTCAAGGTTCGTCACCATCGTAAACTGTATTGGACTTTTTCCCTTTTTCTGAGTACTGTTCCATTGCGTGGATATACCACATTTTGGTTGTCCATTCGTTAGTCGTGGGATACTCGGTTATTTCCACGTTTTTGGCTGTCGTGCTGTGAACACTGACCTACTAGTCTCTGTTTTCAGTTCTTTGGGGATATATACCCCACGGAGATTGCTGGTAGTTTTATATTTAACTTCCTGAGGAGACACCAAGCTGTTGTCTGTAGTGTCCTGGCCATTAAAACACTGGACAATCATACCTGTGCTGGTAAGAAGAGTTCTCAAGTGTTTGTACTTGAGTGTATTTGAGAGTGTATTCGTTAGCACTTTGATCGTGTCATGGGATTTATTATTCGTCTTCCTTGACTGGGGACCCGTGTTCCTCCCTTCATTAGACATTCCCTGACCCGATCTGCATCTTTTCCGTCTATGGCCATCTTTTTTGAACTTTATACAGCAGTCGTTGTTGGTGGATACCTTGGTTAGAGGTGCAGCATATTCTAAACCGTCACTGTAAAAAAGATCGGTTTACAAGAAATACGTTCGAATTATTTCCGGGTTTTGTTGTACCAAAGTTAAGATCTGATATTATTTGTCAGGTTCGCTTGGTTGCCGAGTGGGAAGTATTCCTGCTGTGAAAAATAAATGGGTGAGGGGCACTGAGGAGGGCACTTGTTGGGATGAGCACTGGGTGTTCTATGTAAGCGATGAACCGCGGGAATCTACCCCCAAAACCGAGAGCACATTTTTTACACACTGTGTGTTAGCCAATGTGACAGTAAATCATATTAAAAAGAAGAAAATAATAATAAATGTTAAAGAAGAAGATGGTCAAATAGAAAAGTATTTAGATACTAGGGAACAGCTCCCATGGAGGGCCAGACTAGTGTGGAGAGAAAATACCATTGGGGGGTAGTCCTCTATCATGTTATTTTGTTTAGAGACTGCGTTTCCTTTGGCCACTCTAGAGGCATCTAAATCTGAAGTTTGAAGCCTTTTTGGGGGGCTCTGGGGAGCGGGGTGAAAGGTGGGTTTTTGTGATTATTGGTTTTAGTTTTAATAGACAACCAGAAGGTTCACCTCGTGGGTCTGAATGTGGTTGCCCACTTCTTATTTACAGCAAGCTGGCGGTGTCCTGGCAGGTGTGGCCGTGGACGTGGGCGCTTAAACAGACCCTGATAAGACCTGAAATGAGGTAGCCGTCCAGCTATGCTCAGGCTGAGAAAAATGGCTGTGTGTGGATCAAGCTACGTTATTTAACGCTAACGTAAAACTTTTATTTTTATTAACGAAAGACCAGGGCACTGCTTTTGTGAGTTTTAGTTTCCCTGAGCCTTTATCCCAGATCTCTTCTGGCCATTAGCCGTTGTCCATGGCTGAGCTGCACGTGTACCTTCAGGGTTCACTGAAACAGGCAGGTCGAGGTCACGGGGGACTGCCAGTGCCTCTGAGCGGCCGGTGCCCCACAGCCCCCTTCTCTCCCTGAGCCCGAGAATGCTTGTTTTATTTTTTTTTTATTATTTTTTTTAGTTTTTTAATGTTTATTTATTTTTGAGAGACAGAGCATGACCAGGGGAGGGGCAGAGAGAGAGGGAGACACAGAATCCGAAGCGGGCTCCAGCCTCTGAGCTGTCGGCACAGAGCCCGACACGGGGCTCGAACTCACAAGCCCTGAGATCACGACCTGAGCTGAAGTCAGACGCTTATCTGACCGAGCCACCCAGGCGCTGCACCCCCTTGCCTTTTAAAAAAATTAAAAAAAAATATTTTTAACCAAGAACGCTTTTATCAGCGGGATTTCGTGGGAGGTTCTGTGCGACAGACTGTTGCACACCTTTTTCTTTTGGGAACATTGGAACAGGAGAAAATGTTTTTCTCTCTCCGGAACACCCCTTTCGTTTATAGTCAATCGTAAAGGATGTTGGACTTTGGATTGTCTTGTAAGTGAAAGTGGAGGTCAGTTAACAGGAATGAGGCCCGTGTCCTTCTCGGAGCGGTTGGCCTCCCGCTGCCTCGGGAAGGAAGCGGCTCCCTCACTGAGAGAGCCCGTCCGATCACGAGTCCATTATCAATTCAACAAATGCACGTGGAGCCTTCCCTCTGTCACACCCCGGTCTTGTGCTAGAAGCAAGGGGGTAAAGGGAGACCGAGGCAGATTTTACTCCTGCGTGTGCAACGGGGGCCAATTCCCAGGCCTAGATTCCTCCTTTTTTTAAATTACGTGTAATTTATCGTCAAGTCGGCTAACGTACAGGGGGCTCTTGGCTTCGGGAGGATTCATCGCTTACATACAATCCCCAGTGCTCATGACTAGATTCCATTTTTTTATTACTTATTTATTTTTGTAAAGATTTTATTTTTAAGTGATCTCTACACCCAACATGGGGCTTGAACTTACAACCCCGAGATCAAGAGTCATACGCTCCACCGGCCGAGCCAGCCAGGCGCCCCTGGAGTCCTCTTTTTTTTTAATTTTATTTAATTTTATTTTTTTTCTTTCAACGTTTATTTATTTTTGGGACAGAGAGAGACAGAGCATGAACGGGGGAGGGACAGAGAGAGAGGGAGACACAGAATCGGAAACAGGCTCCAGGCTCCGAGCCATCAGCCCAGAGCCTGACACGGGGCTCGAACTCACGGACCGTGAGATCGTGACCTGGCTGAAGTCGGACGCTTAACCGACTGCGCCACCCAGGCGCCCCTGGAGTCCTCTTTTTTAAACCATTTCGTTAAGAGATCTGTTTCACGTGAGCATGCAGTACACTCCCCGGCAGTGCACAACTCCGTGGTTATTGGCGGACGGGTGCATCTATCGCCACGATCAACTGCTTATTCTTTGTCCCCCCCCACCGCGCCATGACACCCCCAAACCTCCCATCCTCCTCAGCTCCTGGCGATCGGCGATCTACTTTTCTGTCTCTGTGGATTGACCTATTCTGGGTATTTTCATATAAAAGGAATTCTGCAGGACCTTTCGCATCTGGCTTATTTGGTTTCATGTGTTTGCAGGGTTCATTTGTGTCGAAACGTGCATCAGCACACCATTCCTTTCCGTGGCTGGATAGTATTCCACCGTGTGGATGTGCCACGTTTTGTGTGTCCAGTCATCCATCGGTGGACACGGGAGTCGTTTCTGCCTTTTGGCTGTCGTGAGTCATGTCACTGTGAACATGTGTGTGTACTTTTTTTCTTTTTTTGAGAGAGAGAAAGAGCGTGTGAGCAGGGGAGAGGGGCAGAGAGAGAGAATCTGAAGCAGGCTCCAGGATTCTCTGCGTTCAGGGTAGAGCCCAGTGTGGGGTTCCATCCCATGACCCTGAGCCAAAATCGAGGGTCAGACGCTCGACTGACTGAGCCACCCAGGCGCCCCGTGTGTGCATATTTTACGTGGACATACATGTTCACTGGTCTCAGATCTGCTGGGTCTCCTGCCGGCCCCACGGACCGAGGCTGTCGTCCCACAGGTTAAAGCAGAAGAGCTGGGTATCATGGGAGCATAGGGGAGAAGGGGCAACGCTGACTTAGGGAGGCGGGGAGCCTTCCCCTGAGGACACGGTGTCCAGGCTGAGACTTGAAAGGATGAATAACAGCGTCTTCAGACGGGAGGCCGTGACCCACGAGTCGGCTGTGAAATCGGTCTAGTGCATCATTTTTAAGACCCGACCGAAAATAGAATAGTCGATCTGGGAAAACGTGTACGCATTCTGCGTCGTGGGAAGTTTATTTTTGTTAGCTCCATGTGAACCTAGAGTGACTTCAGTGTAAAATGTATTCTGGACTCTGTAGGTTGCAGGCAGAAAAGTAGGAAAGCCTCCACCCTAAGGATTTTCGAAAGGGGGATCGGATTAGTCATCTGGTGGTTTACGTACACTGTCACTAGAACAGGCAGGGAAACGGCTAGAAAAGAGGGTAACCTAGAGGTGTGAAGGTTCTTTAAAAGCTTAAGGATCTGTGATCTTTATGCTTTAAAATTACTCATGCACTCAACAAGTATTCATGACGGGACTGTGCTAGGTTTTGTGAGGAAACACGGTTTGTAGGATCCCTGTCTTTTGGGACTGGAGAATCTGGCAGGGGGGACCTGCAGGGAGAGAAGCAATCACAGTGACTCCTGGTAAAATCCAGTGCACATCCTGGTCCTTCCGAAACACCTCTAAAATGAGAAAACAAAGGGATACAGAAGATACGGGCCCTGCAAAGATAGGAGAGTAGGAGGGGGACCCCAGCAGGTAAGAGCATCCCCAGGTTTTCTGGAAGGAGGGGTCGCTAACTTGGCTGAGCAGAGGCGGGGGGGCCTCTGGGGTCTCAAAGAGCGGTGCCAGTGAGAAGTGAGTCAGTTAGCACCACGGAACCCCAGACAGGCCCAGGACCTGTAGCCAGGGCAATAGGTCTGGAGCCGAGAAGAAGGGCTTTCAGTGAAGGTCTATGAAAGCTGTTAAACCCCAGCTGCACCCCCCACCTGTCGCAGTCGGGTCCCTCCCCTCATCCCAAAGAAGGTGCCAGGTTTCTATGGTGAGGCTGTAAACCATTAGCCACCACGCCCCCCAAAGGCACACGAAGGATGTGAAACTCACACCCACCAGAAACGATGGCACCCTTAGGCAGTGATTCTGGGCTGGGGTTGGGGAGAGGGGAGGAGGGAAGGCAGCCAGACCCCTGTGGGTTCCTCATAATCTCAGAGGGCAGGGCATGTGTTGTTTGGAAAGTTTCTCCAAGGTGATTCTGAAGACACCACTGTCCCACCCTCCCCTCGCTTCCCAGTCGCGGCTTTTCTTCCAGGAGACCTTCGCTGCCCGTCAGACTACAGGCGCGTTATTTTCCTCTGGGTCGGCGGGAGGAGTGTGAATGTCCGTTGTGTGTGTGTTGTGTTGTCTGGCTGTGCATGTGCTGTGTCTTGTGGGAGGTCGTGACGAGAACCGGCCATGCCCCAGAGAACTTAAAATCTACCCCCAAGTGATTAAATACATTCTAAGTTACAGACTCTGAAGACGAGTCTTGTCAAGGTGAAGGGTAAAAACCCTTCTCTGTGCCCCATCCTGTCCACACCTCCTCCCACCCCCTTTCCTTTCGGGTGTGCCCAAACCAGTTTTATAGCACCGAAGATTTACAGCGCCCCTATAGCTGCCTCACCAAGGGCTCACTTCCTGTTTGTAAAAAAAAAAAAAAAAAAAGTGTTGAAATGTTGTTAGACTGCTTTAGTACAAGGATATCTGTCCCCCAAGACAAGGGCCTGAGAGCCAGTTTTTCAGTGGTTAGGATACCAAGCCTGACTTCCAGATTTTAGGCCTCCTTCTCCTCATTCTGTCCATTTTTTTTTTTTCCTCCTGGGAAAACAGCCAAGATGATTGCAAAACATAAGCGTTTAAAAAGACAAAACTTCATGAATGTAAGAATGTACATTGATGGCCACACCCGTAATAAATCTGGAATTTAAATTTTAATTCCTAACATGTGTTTTTGCCCCTCAAAGGTGTGATAAGCCTCTTTAACGGAGGATGCTTTCTTGCTCGGGACATTAATATTCTGATATGGAAACTTTTTTTTTTTTTAATTTTTAAAAAATGTTTGTTAATTTTAGAGAGAGCGCACAAGTAGGGAAGGGGCGGAGAGAGAGACACAGAATCAGAAGCAGGCTCCAGGCTCTGAGCTGTCGACACAGAGCCCGCTGCGGGGCTCGAGTTCACGAACCAGGTCATCGTGACCCGACCTGCGCTGAAGTCAGATGCTTCACTGACTGAACCACCCAGGCGCCCCTGATATGGAAACATTCTGTTTGGAGTTTAGGTCTTTTTTTCCAGGGGGATAGTCTTATTATTGGGGTAGCATTCGTGATTCCCACCCCCACCCCCCTTTTGCAAATTACTTTTGTCTTCTCTAAGAAATTACTGAAGACAGTTGTTGGAAATGTTGGGCTGGAAGGAGATTTGCATCATTTGAGCAAATAGCTAGCAATTCCCTGTAGTGTCCCACCTCTGAAATTGCCCTTGCGTGACTCAGTAAGAGAAGGCCAGGGGAGGGGAAGGAGCGGAGGGGAGAAGAAACCCTGATTTCCTTTTGAGTTGCAAGGGCTTTTATGAAGGTTTTCATTTACTTGCGCCTGCTTCCTTCAGCGGATCGCAGGATCGCAGCGTGTGATGAACGCAGAGAAACCCTCCTCCCAGACCGGCCTGCCAGAGCTCCTTGTGTGAGCTGGCCTTGCCTCCCACAAGTTTTGGGGAAACATTTTTCTTTTTCAATTAATGATCCAAGTTCTCTCTTGCAAGGCGTGGGGATGATTAATTTCGGAGGAAAACAAACTGTGCTCAGATTTGCAAAGTGAGCGATCTCAAACTTTGCCGGGAGGGAGAGAAGGGTCCTTTTCCTCCCCCCCCACCGCCCTTCCTGTGCCAGCGCTGTTTTGGGACCAGGATGTCTTCCCCAGGGACGGGACGGCCGCCTCCCCTGCCCGGCTGGCCCACGGGCCCACCTCCAGCTCGTTAGTGGCCCCATGAAGGGTCAGGACAAAGAGCTGCTTGTGCCCCCCGACAGTGTTGGCATTTCTCAGATCTTTAGATCTTCACCCAGGGAAAGCACTTCTGTCTTTTGAAGGTTATTTGGGAGAAACCAGAGTAGTGTGTGTGTGTGTGTGTGTGTGTGTGTGCGTGTGTGCGTGTGTGCGCATTTTTTTTTTTTTAAATAGAGGCTTTGAACTTTCAAATAAATGTGTTTTGGGACTCCCTGATTTGGAGGTTGGCCAGTCCTTCTCTGACTTCTTTTCAACGATTCCTTTCACCCCTCGGAGCGGGCGTCAGGAACCGAAGGTTGTAAAACATGGACTGAATTTTGCTCAAATAAGTCCCAGTGAAAGTTGGAGGGGAAGAGATCCTGAAGCTTTGGGTCCGGTGAGATGTAAAAATCACGTGTTCAGTTATTCTGTGGTTTCTTTCCACCCGATCTTTTCCCATTTACAGTGGTTCAGACATTGGAACGTAGGGAAGACTATTCTAGGTCAAAGGCTGTAACAGATCTAAGAGGGAAGCTAAAGCATTAGGTCTTTTTCTGCCTGATTTAATTAATTAATTAATTTATTTATTTATTCATTTATAAAATTTGTTCTATATTTATTTTTGAGAGAGACAGAACATGTGAGGGGGAGGGGCAGAGAGAGATGGAGACACAGAATCTGAAGCAGGTTCCAGGCTCTGAGCCATCAGCACAGAGCCCCACGCAGGGCTGAAACCCACGGACTGTGAGATCGTGACCCGAGCTGAAGTTGGATGCTTAAATAACTGAGCCACCCAGGTGCCCCTTATTTTTTTTTTTTTTTAATGTTTCTTTCATTTATTTATTTTGAGAGAGAGAGAGAGAGAGCAAGTGAGCATGAGCATGAGCGGTGGAGGGGCAGAGAAACAGAGAGAGAGAGAGAGAATCCTAAGCAGGCTCCATACCGGCAACATGGAACCCGACATGGGGCTCAGTTCCACGAACCATGAGATCATGACCTGAGCCAAAGTCAAGAGTTGCACGCTTAACCCACTGAGCCACCCAGGTGCCCCTTTTTCTGCCTGGTTTTAAAGCCAGCTTCTGTACGAATTTAATGTGAGCATATATGTTCACTATTACAGTCAACCTAATTTTTGCTGTCCCTCTCTGTCAGCATCTCTGATCTATCCGTGCTGTTTTCCTGGTATATCCAGCCATTTCCTTCGTGGAAACTGCTCCATTCTTCTTTTAGCTATTTACTGACAGTTAAGCACATACTTGGCTTTACTGCAGGGACCGGCTGTGCTACAGACAGATGCACTATATATAAATATCCCCAAATAGCTTTTATTTTTATGGCGGTTAGATTTTTTGCCTATGTATTTAAGGTTTTGCTCTATGAACTGGTTTGCTTTAGAGTCAGGAAAATAGCAGCAACGTCTTGGACGGGACTGAAAAGTACCACTGAATCATAGAGTGTTTGGAGGGAAGGGTCTTCAATTTTTTTTTTTAGTGTTTATTTATTTTTGAGACAGAGAGAGACAGAGCATGACCAGGGGAGGGGCAGAGAGGGAGACGCAGAATCCAAAGCAGGTTCCAGGCTCCGAGCTGTCAGCACAGAGCCCGACGCGGGGCTCGAACCCATGGACCCTGAGATCATGACTCGAGCTGAAATCAGACGCCCAACAGACTGAGCCACCAGGCGCCCCTGGAGGGAAGGGTCTTCAGAGGTAGCGGGCATCACTGCTCTGTTGAATGGAGAAGAAAGCCAACTGGAAGCACCTCCCATTCGTTAAAGGCTCCCTGTGTCCCACTGCTCTGTGCAGTGGCTACTTTAGTCCTCTCGGTGACTGAGGTGGGCTCCGTGATTATCTCCGACCCGCCGGTGGAAAAACCAAGGACTTTAGATGGTCTCCCAGGCCCGCGGTGGAGACAGAAGGTGGACGAGCCCCATGTGTCGCAGACTCTGAGGACAGTGCTCGCTTTCCATGCCTGAAGGAGAGTTTTCTAGTCTGCTCGGTCTGGTCCTAGGAACCCAGTGAGGTCGTGAGGTTTTCCCTGCACACTGGTTGCAGCCTCAGCCTTGATCCTTTGTTCGGGGGGCGGGGGGTGGGGGGGTGCGATACCTCCCTCTTGTGGTTCACTGCTCACCGCGTGAGATTGATCGGCGCTCTTGAGTTCTGAACATCCCCCGTGTGGCCACAGCAGTTTGCACGCTGTTGGCCTCTCCGCCACGCACCCCGAGGGCTCCCTGGTGACCCGCCCCGTGGCGGCCAGAGCCAGCCTGCAGCCTGAGCGGGCCACGACTGCACACAGCGTCCTCAGTTCCACCTGCTGCCTTACCTCTCTTCCCCCATCCTCCACTCTCTGTCTTCCTTAAGCAGATTATTTCATTCCATCGCAGGTCATGCCTGCTGCTGTGGCAAAATGCATTCTTCGTCTCCCACCTCTGACACACGAAGGAAGGTAGCCCTTCCCATACGCTGGGATCGCTGGGACCTGAAACAGCATTCGGAGTTCTGTCGTCCTTTATTATTGTAACGTGTATTTCCCCGTCACTGTGCTGGTCATTGGATACAACAGGATTCAAAGGAACAGACTCTATGTCTAGCCCTTGCTACTCCAGTTGTGGTCCCCGGGCCAGCGGCGGCCCCTGGGAGCCCAGGGCAGAGCCCTGGATGGAGCCCACGTTCGTAGCAAGGTGCACAGGTATGGTGAGCAAGGAGCACTGAGGAGACCCCGTGAGTCGGCTCTGTTGTCTTTCCTTTCCGTGTAGGGCTAACTGTTAAGACTGTCTTGGCCGGAAGCCTCCAGTGTCCTTGTCGCCCGGGACCAGTGAGATTTGTGGCGGACATTGGGTTGAGACGTATTTCTTGACGTAAGTGGAGAGCTTATGATGGAAGGAAGATAGCATTGAAAGCAGCCTTAATTAATTAGTAAGGGATGACGGGCAAACAGTGACACTCGCAGGGAGTGCCCGCTGCCTGGCGTGGCTTTGCGCAGGGCCAGGAGGACTGGTCAGGAGGTGTGGCCCTCCTTGTCCTCCGGCCTGGTGCACACCTGTCCCCCGGGGCCCGCAAGGGCTCAGTTCTGAATGGTCTTTCGTGAATCTTTGTGCTGCTATCCTCGAATCCAGTTAGGTTACTCCTTTCCTGAGGTCACATTTATCAGTAGGTCCTTAGGTGTTTGTTTTTTTTTTTTAATGTGTTTTTATTTTTGAGAGAGAGAGAGAGAGAGACAGAGCACAGTGGGGGAGGGGCAGAGAGAGAGGGAGACACAGAATCTGAAGCAGGTTCCAGGCTCTGAGCCATCAGCACAGAGCCTGATGCGGGGCTCAAAATCACGAACTATGAGATCCTGACCTGAGCCGAAGTCAGATGCTCGACCGACTGAGCCACCCAGGCGCCCCCAGTCCTTAGTTTTTAATCAGAAAGTTGAGTGGAGGGGAGAGGCTTGACGACTGTTTCCACAATGTAATAACTGAAAACGGGGTCCAAGAATTTGCCTTTCCAGCCAGTCCCAGGGGGTGCTAATGCTGCCAGGCCCCTCACTACACCCTGAAATTGAAATAGCAGCATTATGGTCCTGATAGTGAAACTCTAAGTTCACATGGTAACAAGACGGATTTTGGTTTTGTTAAAAAAAAAAAATAAAAACTAAAATCTGTCTTTGAGGACACTGACCGTCTTATTCTCTGATGCATGTTGCCCTTAGGGCAAGTTCCTCTCAGAGTTTATCGGGAACTTTTTTTCTACATACTTCCTTTTATGAGATAATGATAATAAAGGGGCCATAACTCACAGTCTGGTCTTCCAGAAGCCCCTGCGTTTACTCTGTACTGGGAGCACCCCTGTACTTATTGGGGCTTCTGATTCTCCTTCTGTCTTTTCCTCCTGTATTTTAATTCTTGTCTTAATAACTGAGTTTGTTTTTTAGAATCGGCATTTTACTTGAAGTCGTCTCATTCCTTCTGGGAGTAGCGAGGGAACAAACATCTACTCAGAGTAACTACACGAAACAGATGAAAGCCTGGGAGCCTAGCGGGTTATGTCTCGGGCTCCCTAACTTCACCTGGCCACCCTGTGTCCCGAATGCCACACTGTGGGCTGGGTCTGTGTCGGACTCTCTGATTTTGTTCTGTGTGAACTGAGGGGGCTGTGTGGCTCTGGGCAGGGAAGAGGGGTCGCCTGGGAGGACCTCAGGCAGGTGCATGGGTTGGAAGGGAAGCGGGGTGGGGGCTGTCGCTTGGGTGGCCGCGTGGGTGGTCTCAGGCTTCTGCATCTGCAGTGAGATTGGGAGGTGGGGGAGGGGAGATGGCCGAGACCTTCCGGGGACACAGACTGATCTGGGCCATCCTTAGGTGCAGAGAGTAGGGAGAAGGGAACAGTTTGTGTGCCTGTGTTTAGCAGGCTTTGCCTTTGCCTTGAGAAGAGCCTCTCCGGATCGTGATGTCCTTAGGGGAAACTGCTAAACGAAGTCTTGGGCCAACCGAAGTTTTGTTTTTGTTGTTTTTTAATCCTTCTTGTCATAAGTCCTGTGGAAGTGAAAAGTGGCCGCAGAGGGCACCTACCTAGCCTTGTCTGTTCCCTTTTTCTGCCCCAGACCTCCGGTCCTCCAGCACTTGGCAGTGGGATGGGGTGACTTCCTGAGCCACACCTGTCTCATTCCTTGGGAGCCCCCTTTTCTAATATGACTAATCCGACCCGCAGGTAAGTGTTGCACACGAAGCATCAGGCAGTGTCTCCGAGGCAGTCGCCCAGGGTGTTCTGCGTGGGGGGCCGTGTCCCCTCTCCTGTGGGGAAGCTTCTGGGAGTTCAGTTAGGCAGGCGGAGGTTATAGCAGATGGCAGTCCTGTGGTGCCCGGATGTCAGCCCAGCCCGATGGCCCAGAACACCCTCCTGTCCCCCGAAGGCGGTTGTTTACCCGGGTTTGTGAGGTGCCCAAGAGGGACACCGGTGCCCTCACAGGGGAGGTTGAAATGCTTTTTCTTTTGACCTGAAGTGCGGTCTGGTCACACCCACACTTAGGAAAGGCTTCCTCGGTGAATACCCAAATTTGAAAATTGTGTTCCTCTGAGGTTGGACTCCTTGATTCCCATTAGCTCTTTCCTCACGAGGCCGCATGATGCTGTCACAGGGGGTAAGTCAAATGGGAAGGGGTTGCTGTGCTTGAAGCAGGGCAGACCGCAGGCTCCTTTGAAAGGGTCCTGCTCTAGGACACCTGTAGCCTTGGTTTACAGGGCGGAACCAGAAGCCTTGGTTTACAGGGCGAGTAAACTAATTAGATTAATTATGTATCCTTCTGATTTATTCATCAGAGGTGGCCTCTGCTTTGCAGCCTGTCCTGGGCTTCTTGTTGTGACTTCTGTGAATGTTTGCGAGGAATAAAATGACTTTTTAGAATTCTGGCCTTAAAAACTGAGCCTGGGGCGCCTGGGCGGCTCAGTCTGACTTCAGCTCAGGTGGTGATCTCGCGGTTCCTGAGTTCGAGCCCAGCATGGGGCTCTGTGCTGACGGCTCAGAGCCTGGAGCCTGCTTCCGATTCTGTGTCTCCCTCTCTCTCTGTCCTTTCCCCGCTTGCACTCTGTCTCTGTCTCTCTCAAAAAGAAATAAACATTTAAAAAAAAAGAAAAGAAAAACCTGAGCCTGAAAATTTAGGTAAGGTTTTGTTGTGTATGGTAACATGCGTACTTCTAATCTGTGCTCATTCATGCTAAAAGTTACGCTAATTTCAAAGAGCTAGAGTTCCTTAAAATGAATGGAGCCAAATGGGAGAGCTCCATTAAGGGAGGACGGTGGTCCCTTGGCAACCTGCGGGTGCCTTTAGGTTGTATCTGCGCTGACTTTCCTACTCCAGGGCCCATTAACGTTCTGGAAAGTGCTTGCAGACTTCATTCCGTATTCATCTTCCTGGGGCCCATACCTTTCGTTAGATTTCCGCGGGAGGAGATAACCCCTGAAGAACTGGAATCTGTGCAAAATGTTTTCTTCTTTTTCTTTAATGTTTATTTATTTTTTGAGAGAGAGAGAGCAGGGGAGAGGCAGAGAGAGAGGCAGACACAGACCCCGAAGCAGGCTCTGGGCTCCGAGCTGTCAGCAGAGAGCTCGACGCGGGGCTCGAACTCACGAACTGTGAGCCGAAGTCAGACGCTTAACTGACTGAGCCACCCAGGCGCCCCTGCAAAATGTTTCCTTGAGGGAGACAACACCGTTACACGTTTGAGAACTATTGAATCTCATTGCCAAGGCTCTCTGAGAGCAGGTCTGTCTAGCAGCAAACCCCCCCATACATGTTATGTTCAAACACTCGTGTAAGAAGATTAATCAGTGAGGCTCGGGTGGTGAGCACAGGCCATCCTGCTTCAAAGACCCAAAGTGAGGGGCGCCTGGGTGTCTCAGCAGCTGAAGCATCTGACTCTTGATCTCAGCTCGGGTCGTGATCTCACGATTCATGAGTTAGAGCCCCGTGTCGGGCTTTACGCTGTCAGTGCAGAGCCTGCTTGGGATTCTCTCTCTCTCTGTCTCTCTCTGCCCCTGGCCTGCTCTTTGTTTCTAAATAAATAAATAAAGACCCAAAATGTACCTGGAATATGATATTATTTCTATACACTTACATCATTGTTTCTAAAGAGAAAAAGTGCTCGGATTAGGTTAAATGGGAACATATTCTCCCTCCTGCCAACCCCTCTCCCTGGTTACAGGTAGATTTTTGGAGGCGGGGTGGGCACCCCTGGGTGATTTCTAGCGGGGTGGATTTGCCACATCGACCTTATAAGCAAAGGCATTGCCTTAAACTTACAGAGGAGGGTGTTCTGTGTTTGTTTTAGGGCCGTGATTTCTCAGATCGATTCATTTGCACCTGCTCCTGAATAACGAAACAGCGGACGCTTCAGAGGACAGGGAGAATAACTGTCACGAGATGTCACGGTTTACTTTGTTCCCGCTAGATAGAAAACACATAATGTTAGTAGCGAGCGAGTACCAAGTGTTTGCCGATTGCCAGGAACTGTTTCTAAGCTTTTTATGTATCAAAATTGCCGGGAACTCTTTTTAGGCTTTTTATATATAATATATGATTCCCCCCCCCCCAACCCCCAAAATTGCATAGTTTGTCTAGGTCTTGTTCAGAAATGAAACAAAGCCATGGAGTGGGTGATCTCTTCCTGCACGCCAGTCGGCTGTTTGGGGTAACGTTCCTGCCCGAGACTGTTAGGCATTCGTGGGCAAAGTGGTGGATTGGGCCCTGGCATGCAGTGGGGGGTGGGGGGGGTGGGTACTCCCTTTTCAGGACCCTCAGGAAAGGGAGGAACCTTACAGACCATCTAGACCTTCCCAATCACTGCACCTGCCTGCCTCTGCCCACGCCCAGCACCGACGACGCAGACTGGTGGCCTGGCCAGTGCCCGTCTTTCCTGTGGGGTCTAGAATTGAACCTCTCCGAGGCTGTCCGGGGATTTACGGCACGTCATGACGTATTATGGAGCAGTTGGTCACTCAAAATGTGGTCATCAAATCTGCTTTCAACTTTTATTGGGCCCCCACCCCCTGGGTTGCAGGTACTGAGGAGATTTTGTGGCCACACAAGGCTTTTAAAAGGTGTTTGCGCTCATTTGTTCCCAGGCCCGCAGGACAGACAGGTCACCTAGGTGCTCTGGTGGCGAGACACGGGTGCCGCGTGGGCACGCAGAATGGGCAGAGCACCTCGAGAGGGTCTGAGTCAGGCTGGATACAAAACAGGGCAGACCGGGGGAGGGGCGCAAGGTGGCATTCGAACGAATGAGCGAATGAACGGAGACGCGTGCTGTCACCGAAGCCCCAGGGACCGTGCCTCCTGTAACGCTTTACGCAAATGGGAAAGGTTGAAGTGATTTTCCAAATAGAAACCAAAATGCCTTGTAAAAATGGGGATAACGGGGTCCTCGACAGAGCGCTGTATTACGTTACGTTGTGTCGTGTTACATCGTTGGAAAAGAAGTTTAAGTGTTTGATACTGTTTCTTGTGGTTAACTTGGAAGACACCTGACGCTTCTCTGTCAAGGAGCAGATAGGCTGGTGGGTAAAGCCCTCGGGACTGCACGCACGCACCCCGCTCAGGCCGCACGGACGTGTGCGTGTCAGCGATGCTACGCGAGATTCTCATCCTCCCGGCCTGCTGGGGGTGGGTTGTATGTCATTAGGAGTCGAAGTGCTTTTACCGTCTCTATGTGACTTTTGTAAATATCGGATATATTCCAGAGCAGCAAGAGCCCGTGAGGAAGAAGCGCGAGATAGACAGTCTTTTTCGGGTTTGGCCGGTGCGGTTATTGGAGTAAAACCGATGCTTCCACGGGCATCCACGTGCCCATTCCACGGGCATGCCACGTCCGGTGGCTTCCACGGGCACCGAGAAGCTCCTGTTACTTGTTTTACTTGCAACGCCGGCCTCAGGTCGGCGCGTACGGAGGGGTGTTTCTTCTCCAGAAAGTAGCCGTTTCCACGAAAGGGGTTGGCGGCGGTGAGTGGTCCTGCCACCCGGTCTCAGGGGAAGGGGATTCCCGGGCGAGCTGGGTTGGTCCCCAGGCCTGTGGACGTCCCAGAGGTGGGAGCCGTCGCACCCTGCACTCAGCACGCCATACGGTCCGGCGTCCTGTGGTGAACACTCGAGGGACGGGCTTCTCTCTGCTTCTGCTACCAGAGGGCACTTCCGTTTCAGTTACCAGCAGAGGAAAGAGACAATCAGCTTATTCTCTCCCTGAAAACGAACACAGGAAAATGCCAGAAGTACAATGAAGCTGCCTTCAGTCTCCTTTAACTCCTTCCTCAGCCCCACCCAGGTGCTCCCTTTGGTGCCCTTGGTGGTCGCAATCTCCCGTTTTCCGTGATCTCACACCCTCTGCTTTGCTGACCCAGTCTCCACATCATAACCACCTGCTTGCTGTAGGGGCACATTCCTTGCTCCAGCTACATTTGGAAAGGAGTCACCTGGTGGAGAGGCTTAGACTGAAGCTCTCTAAAGAGTTTCCGTTAAGCTCGGGTGATTTGTCGGTGTCCCGCAGGCCCCGTTTTCCCGTCTCTGCCCTCCTCATCCACGTGGAGAAGGTTCTCAAGGCCTGTCTGCTGAGCTTAAAGCCAGGATCTGTCTTGCAACAGATCAGCCTCGCACACCTTCCAAGGCCAGTGTGTCTGGCCGGGTCGCTCCGTTCCGTTTTGGAGACGACACGATGACCCGTGGTCCACGTGTACCCAGGGAGGAGACCCTGGGGAGGGCTGAAATTGTGGTGGCTGGATCAGTCCCCGGGGCACCCTTTCCTTCTGTCCCTTTGGTCACCTGTTGACATTCCAAGCGATTCCAACTGTGTCCGGAAGGACTCTCTCCCTGTAGCCCGCTGGCTAGGTGGCTCTTGAATTCCAACCGGTGGGAAGCAGAGACGTGGAAATCGGCCGGGTGGAGGGGATCAAAAACGACTGCCACCTGGGCATCTGACCTGGACTGGCATTTGGAAAAGCATCGGTAGAAAGAGAACGTTCTCCGTGACGAGGGGGAAGGATGGCTAGAGAAACGTGCACTGAAGTCGGTCGGCCGTCTCAGTCGAAGCTGCCCTTTAGGGCTTTGTAGATGGTTGAGGAGGTTTCTGAGAGTGAGACTCGTTCTGGTGTTACGGCTCGTCTCACGTCGCTGCGTGAAACCTGGGGGATTGGGCCTGTCGCGTGGATCTTAACATTCCCCCCTGAGTACCGCGTCGGTTTTTTCCTCTCAGCTGTCCCTCTCCCGTTAGTGGTCAGATTTCAAGAGGTCAGAGGATGGCTCAGGATTTCGGGCATTTTGGTTTTGAAGCCCGGACCAGGAAGAGCAGAGACCGGATGCAGAAACTGTCTTGGCAGAAGGAAAGGAAGGAACAGAAGAACGGGACAAAAGACACGACTATCGGGCTGGCTTCGCAAGGCTTCGAGTGAGCAGTTCGGGCCCCGGTGGCTCGGATAAGCCAGGGAATCGCGAGTCCTGGTAGTCAGGCCTTCTAAGGCCCTGCACGGGGCCCGGCCGTGGGGACGCTCTCGTCTGCAGCGGCCACAGCGAGAAGCGAACCCCATGCTGGGCAGCGTGGAGAATTTGGTCACCGTGGGGCGGGGGACACCCTGGCCAGCGTCCTAGCATTCCTGACGCGAGGTACTATTTATGTTGAGGAGTCTGATTCTTCAGGATGCAAAACGTCATTTTGGCTCAAACACATACGTCCACTGGGAACAGCGCTCTCTCGGATCGTAAACGCCGTGGTCAGAAGAAAGTAAGTTCCTGGCGTCGAGAAGTGGAGGCCGGTTTCTGCAGAACGTGTAAGTAGGCATAGCGGTCCTGAGCGTCAAGGGTCCTGGCTGCTCGTGTTCTGTAGTTTAGTGCTTCCTGGGACAAAGGACGTTCTAGGCGTTGGGAATATGGCAGCAAGCAGCACGCGTTCCCAAACCCTGGACTCCAGAGGGGGCGATGGCCAGTGACCCACTGCTCCCACACAGGTGAGGACCCTAGTAGCCGTCAGACCCGGGAGGGGGTTGCGGATGCTGGTGTAGGTGCGCTAGCCAGCAGGGTAGAGGATGTCTGGGGGAGCCCCTGAAGTGAGGGTGCAGTCTGCCCGGCCGGGGCGCAAGTGTGCCTGTAGGCCGTGAAGTGACGTGCGCTTGGCCCGATCAAGGGCAGAAGCCCACGTGAGCCCCGAGGAGGCCGCGGAGGGGAGGGCTGGACCGCGGCCAGGCCATACGGTGCCTTGTAGGCACACAGCGTGTCCAGTGGTCTCCTCCGGGTCCGTGTTGGACTCTTAGGCCTTTTGTGGCCACGTTACTTCTTCTTCTTTTTTTCTTTTTTAAGTTTTTTAATGTTTATTTATTTTTGCGAGAGAGACAGTCAGAGCACGAGCAGGGAAGGGGCAGAGAGCGAGGGAGACACAGAATCGGAAGCAGGCTCCAGGCTCCGAGGTGTCAGCACAGAGCCCGACGCGGGGCTCGAACCCACGAACCGTGAGATCATGACCTGAGCCGAAGTCGGATGCTCAACCGACTGAGCCACCCAGGCGCCCCTACACTGAGTGAAAATTCTAGAGGACAGTCTAGAACTAGTTAGTTAAGGATGAGATGGTCGGGGCTGGGTTTGCTGGGGAAGGGGGCTTCGACGGAGGGCAAACAGGTCTGGTTACAGAGTCGCAGGAGGCAGGAATGTGAGGGGTGGCAAGAAATGTAGCCGGAAGCCAAAGCAGCAGCCGGGAAAAGCAGATAATAGGGTCTCATGGGCCAGACCAAAGAACATGGAGTTTTTCTGGAAGGCCTCTGGGAGGTCCTGGGGAGTTTTCAGCAGGAAAAGTGATAACGGGCTGAATTTTTAGGAGAAATATACTAGCAGCTCTGTGATGATAGAATATCGCTGCAAACGCCCAGCATGTTCTATTTTACTTATTCCTTGCTCAGTAAATATTTGCTTAATGAGCCAGCACAGAGCAGTTCCTTTCTCAGGGATCAGAGAAGGGCGGACACTATTTTGGGGGCGGGAGGTACAGCTTCCTCTGAGCGCTGTGTTAATTTGTTTGATTTATTGCTGAGTCTCTGTGCAGACCAGTCCCCTGAGCCGAGCCCCGGGATGAGGTTTCCAACATCCCTGTGGGGGAAAATTAGTTGGAACTTGAATATTTGCCATTGTGTGAGGCAGGAATATATGTTCTGTGAGAGGGTGTTGACATATTGTCATATACCATGAGCTGTTTAATCTGGAAGTATTTGTAGAAGTGTCATCTGGTGGGAAAGCTGATATTTAATTATCTTAAAAAAAAAAAGTACTGGAAAAGACAATCCGCTTCCAGATTTCAGGGTTCTGCTGTGGTTTGTTTTTGTGGAAATGATTTGTGTTCAGCAGCATTTCCACCCCCCCCCCCCCCCCCCCCCCACCGCTCTCATATGGTATTGTTTTGACTCGTTTGGAAAATAATTTACTTATCTTAAATAGACTGATTCAACTAATTTGGGAAGTTTGTTTCTGTGAGCTAGAAATGTGAAGCCACTGAATGCTTCTGTTGCCAGGTTCATATTTATTCATTCGTTTGTCCATCCGTTTATACAAACGGAAACGGTGCTGTGTCACAGACACCGTGCTGGGATGGGACAAGTAGGACGTACTCGGCTGGTCTAGCCTTCTAGGCGGTGAGGGACACAGAGCAAATGTGTACCCACATATACGCACCAATTGTGGCAAAGCTAGAAATTCTCGAGAAGGGTATAATGGTAGGGAACTCGGAGTGGGGTGAGGGGTCTATGTGGGGTAGTCAGATGAGATGTTTTTGTGATGTTGACTTTTAAGATGAGGCCCGAAGGAAAAGTGAAGGGTGCAGGGAAGGGGCTTCTAAGCAGATGGGACAGAATGTGCCAAGGCCCTGAGGACACTGTCCTTTGGGGGAGCTCAAAGGACAATGAGGCCAGAGCATGGTGGATCGGAGATGTCATGCTGGACCACATACATTGCAGGAACTAAGGAGTTTGGGTTTTATTTTTAAGTGGAGAAGTAACATAACCCAGTAGGCTTAAATAAAATGACTGCCAAGTCTTCTTCAGCAGAGAATTAGTTAGAGGGAAATGTGGCCTCGGGAGAGCCTGTAATTAGGTGTTGCTGTGCAACGGACGTGAGAGAGAAGGGCTTGGTGTAGGGCAAGGGTTTTCAGAGTGAGGTCTCAGGATCGGCGGCTCTGGGTCACCCCTGCACTGGTTAGTGACGCACCTTCTCAGCCCTGGGGCTGCTGTTTCAGAAACTCTGGGGCTGGGGCCCGGCAGTCTGTGTTGTAGTAAGCCCTCCCGATGACCTGACTCACGGAAAACCCGATGGTGTAGAGAATGCAGGAGGAGAGCAGTGCGGGGCAACGACATAACTTTTGGATGCACTGGGTTTGAGATGCCTTTGCCACGTCAGGGTCCGGTGCAGATGCTGAGCTGTTGCTAATGGCAACGTGAACGCACAGCCCAGGAGAAAGGTTTAGTTTCAGGAAAGACTCCGTACTTGCCCCAGAATACAGGAAGTACATAAAGCTGTTGGAATAGGTGGGGTCCCACGCAATGGGGAGAAAGAGAGAGCGACAAACGACCAAGCCGGGAGGAAGGCATTCAGAGGAGCATGAGGCAGCAAAGGGGCAGGGAGCAGGGAGAGCAGCCTGGTGGGAAGAGAGAACCAGGGATATTTTGGGGGTCGAGCGGCCAACTGTGTTTACAGTTCTGGGTTCCCTGCAATGAAGCCAGGGCTTGGAGCACAGAAAGCCTTAACGAGCATTCGATTTGGGTCTTCAGTGAAATGGAACTAAAAGTTCCAGCATCAAGTTGATTGGCTCCGGGGATTTCCGTTTACTGACTTTCCAACCAGGGTTTTCCTCTGGCTCCCCTGGTTCCCCTCTGGCGGCCTCTGGGTGTACACAAAGAAACTCTGAATGAGCATCTTGTAGTCCTGGAAAGGAGCAGCAGACAGGCTTTCACAGCCGGTCATATTTTCTTTTATTACTATATTTAAAACCACTTCTACGATTTGGAAAAAAAACGTCCTGGCAACTAACATAACAGGCTGCGGTAAAAATTATTACCGGCTGTTGATACGGGTTACTGGGTGTCTCATGTTGTGCTTTTGAGTCCCACATTTTGTCATCTGTCACTCAGCAAATTCACGTCCATGAGTATGAAGAAGAAAAAGATTTAGAACGTGTGTATCTCTTTGAGCTTCTGTGTGGTATGGTCAGGACTTGAGAATTTTCTGCTCTTGACGTTTGGGGTCCCAGGCTGTAAAGTGGTGGGGCTTGTGCGGGTGACGGGGGCTCGGGGGCAGGAGTGCCCGTTGGAGCACCATTTATGTTTGGACCCTTGAGCTTGGGTCTTTATGTTTGTTATTTCATCTTGTCCCCACTCTGAGGGAGGTGGTGTTTCCCCATTTGCAGATAAGGGAATGAGCCAATAAAGAAAACTCCTGTTTAAACCCAAATCTGTAAAGTGAGACTTTGTCC
Organism: Panthera onca; assembly: GCF_046562875.1. NCBI lineage: Eukaryota > Metazoa > Chordata > Mammalia > Carnivora > Felidae > Panthera > Panthera onca. Next base: position 4,444,847 of record NC_138343.1, on the reverse strand, counting down.
TGTGCCCCGGCCACGGGGTGGACTTGCGTGGGGCTGGATTTGTGGGGACGGGGCTCACAGAACGGCATCCGGATAAGTCAGAGGCGTATGAAAGGGATAAAGAACTAACAAGGGGCGCCTGGGTGGCTCAGTCGGTTAAGCGTCTGACTTCGGCTCAGGTCATGATCTCACAGTTCGTGAGTTCGAGCCCTGCGTCGGGCTCTGTGCTGACCGCTCGGAGCCTGGAACCTGCTTTTTGGATTCTGTGTCTCCCTTTCTCTCTGCCCCTCCCCCGCTCATGCTTGCTTGCTTTCTCTCTCTCTCTCTCTCTCTCTCTCTGTCTCAAAAATAAGTAAACATTAAAAAAAAAAAAAAAAAAGAACTAATGAGAGACTTTGAAGGGGACCGAACCACCACAAGGCACGTAAATTTAGTTTTATGGACAAGAATTGCACCAAACAGAAGGGGCTCTTCAGATGCCCGGCGTGGGGCGTGGTCCCTCAGGACTGAGCTGTGGGTTTTCTAGATAGCGCGGTGAGTCTTACAGAAAAGCCCCTTCGGGCTTGCCATTGAAGGCTTCCTCTCTATTTGATGTCATTTCTGTCCTCATCTGCATATTTAATTTATTTACCTCTTTCCCCTGTGCACCTGGCAGACGTGTTTCTTTCCTGTAGAAGCTGTGTGTCTCTGAGTCACCTGCCACCCCGTCTTCTCCACTTTTCTGTCGGGTTCCTTAGCTCGTGTGGGCCTTTGGAGCGCTGCCTCAGGGACCCCATCTGCCTTCACCCGGTCCCTGTGGAGACGGTGGCTGAGGTGATGACACTGATGAGGAAAGAAGGCTCCCGGATTGATGACCCCGACAGAGCTGTGAGTTCCAGGACGCTTCCCCAGCTGTTGTTGAGCACGGGCCTCGAGTCTTGGGCGCTACAGTTGGTGCCAGCCTTAGGAGGCTCATGTCAACTTCCAGTCACAAAAGACCTTTCTGTCCCGTGGAAGAAGACACAAGTTCGAAAGAACCGTTGGGCCGTTTGAGACGACAATGGGTGGCTTGGACCTAAAGCAGATGTCACAGGCGAGTGGCTTGCAGTCTGTTCTAATGTGGTTTCAGTATACAGTGTTTAGAACAATGACGGTCGGTTGCCAACATTTCCAGATTCGGATATTTCCGTCCCAAGTCTCGACTCCAGCCTCTCTTGGAGACTTAGACGTTGGCGCGTTAGGCCTACGTTGGTGCCGAACGAGCCGGAAGAGCCAGGAACGGCTTTTCAGGGGAGGTGAAGCCACCTCAGTGCTAACTGCCCCTGAGGCTCAGCGTTGGCCGCCATTTTCGGTGTCTTCCAGGTTCTTGGTCTTCTGTCCAGCCTGCTCTGCCCTTTACTCCGTGGCCTCTGTTGACCTAACTGGCCAGGACATGACACATTTAGAAGCTTGTGTTTTCCTCACAGAAGCAGAGATGAGGGAAGTCTTCTTCTCTCCTGAGAGGCATTGCTGGTGTTCGGAGGTGAGGAAGGGGAAATGGAACACAGAAGGGATCTTCTAGAGAAGTCCAGCGAGAGATTGGATTACCTCTTCAGCCGTGCCTGAAGTGCAGATTCCTTCTTGTTTCAGACAGAATTCTTCAAAGGTACTGAAAGTGTCTCAGCGATTGTATGTGTGTGTTGGAAGACGGGGCTGAGGAAAACACCGAGACGAGAAACAGGGATGTCTGTACCCCAGAGTTGTTCAGGCCGTTCAGGCTGTCAGAGATATTTGGGAAGTTTCAGTCTCTAGTCTGGCGCTCATTCATTATGATTATTATTATTATTATTATTATTATTATTATTTTGAATATTCTTTTTTTTTTTTTTAATTTTTTTTTTCAACGTTTTTTATTTATTTTTGGGACAGAGAGAGACAGAGCATGAACGGGGGAGGGTCAGAGAGAGAGGGAGACACAGAATCGGAAACAGGCTCCAGGCTCCGAGCCATCAGCCCAGAGCCTGACGCGGGGCTCGAACTCACGGACCGCGAGATCGTGACCTGGCCGAAGTTGGACGCTTAACCGACTGCGCCACCCAGGCGCCCCTGAATATTCTTTTTTTTAATGTTTACTCATTTTTTGAGAGAGAGAGAGAGAGAGAGAGAGAGAGAGAGAAAGCGGGAGAGGGACAGAGAGAGGAAGACACAGAATGTGAAGCAGGCTCCAGGCTCTGAGCCATCAGCACAGAGCCCAGTGCGGGGCTGGAACCCGCGGACCGTGAGATCATGACCTGAACTGAAGTCGGACGCTTACCTGACTGAGCCACCCACGCGCCCCATCATTCGTTTAATATTAATCGAAGCAGACGGTCATCGGTAGGAGTTGCTTAATGACAGACTCGCGAGGAGCATGTGATGCTGTTGAGCGTGGGGACGTGATGGCGAAAATAACCCATTCGTGCACATCGAGGTCCTGGGGCAGGTCAGCGGCAGAGGAGAAGCAGAGAGTTTCGTTCTGCAGTTAGTTCCGAGCTGTTGATGGAACGTGGGAGATGCGTCCAGCCCGTGCTGCTGCTGGGGTGTGAGGAAGACGGAAGGTGCCCGACGCTCACAGAGCATCTCAGGGTCACGTGATGGGGCTGCCATCACAGCCTGGCCCTCGGCCTTAGTCCTGGGTTGCAGGGAGGCGCCCCCAGGAGGGTGATGCCTCGTGGAGCCTTGAAGGCCGAGCCGCCGGTGGCCAGGCAGGAACAAGTGGGGATGAATTCGCGGCACGAAGTATAGTTGGGGGATGGAGTTTCTGCATCAGCGAGGGCTATGCTGATGCCCGGGGAGCCCGGGGAGCGTAGGCAAGATTTACGTTTGACCACAGTGTGGACACTGGATTCCAGGACGGCAGGGGTGCCAGGGAGGAAGTTGGCACTGGGTCGAAAAGTCCTTTTTGGTTTGCAGAAGCGCGGAGGGGGACCTGGAATGGCTTGGGCCGCGATTTCCCTGCCACCGCGGGTGAGACCCTCCCCACAGGCGCTGGCCCTGTGCCACTTCGAGGCCTGGCCCAGGCGCGCCCCGTAGACCTGCGGAGACCGAGCGGGGCCCGTCGGCTGTATCGTTTTGCCGAGCTCTTAGATTATATTTTAGGTTTTGAGTTTTGTTTTGTTTTTGTGTTTTTGAGGGGAGGGAACTTGTAATTTTGCTAAAACTCTTGCGGAAGTGAATCACGTTTTGCCGAGATAAATTTGCTCGAGAAGTTTGTTTGGTTATCACGTCGTTTCTGTGGGAAATCACTCAACAAGAAAGCAGACTTCCGGGGAGGATCGGGCAGCGGAGGACCCCAAGGAATGGAGCAGTGCTGTCCCTCCCCCTCGGGGACGGGGTAGCTGGGCCCCGCCACCCTCCTGCCGTCACGGCAGCTCTTTGCAGCTGCTTTTCATGCAAGGGGTCCGGTGTTCTGGGCTGTAGGCAGGGCTCTCGGCAGTGGGTGAGGAACGGCCCCCCACGGAATATTCTGGGTAGGGATCGCGTGTTCCCCGGGCAGCCTCTCAGCAGCAGGCGCAGCGGTGCCCTTCAGGCTGTCGTCCTCGCTCTCCAGGAAGACTTGAGCGGCCTGCTAACCAGCCCCGTGGGCTGCGGCCCCGCTCGGACCCACTGTCTGCACAGCTCCTGGAGGGGTTGGTTGTCTGAGCTCAGATCCCGTGTGTCATTCCTGCCTCACATCCTTCAGCAGGTCCCCAGGGCTAATCCGGGGAGGCCCGAGGCCAAGCACACTCTTCTGTCCGGCCCTGCAGCTGTGTGCTTCCCACTGGGCCTCACAGCCTGCGTCCCCCGTGTCCCCCTGCCCCTTCTTGTCGTTAGGCCCCTACACGGCCACCTGGCTGTCCCCCTCCCCCGAAGAAGCACTTCTTCACTACTTTAAATTTTCACGTTGATACGAGAAGCCTCGTGCGAAGGACGTGGCCACGTTAGAGGAATTACAGGTTCATTTTCTTACTGCGTTTTACATAGGGACCCCTGAGTTTTTGTACGTAAGGACCCCTGAGCGTTTGTGGCAGGAATAGCTCATATGCCCAAATTGCTGTTAGCATTTAGTGCCAGGGAAAAAAAACCCCGAGCTGTTCTCATTTAAAAAACCTACATGTGTCCTTTTAAAAACAACCAATGAAAATCATCCTGTGTTTGTGTTTTGCCTTTGTCACCAGGAGCCCCAGCACCAACATTTTCGGTCCTAATCATGGCAGGATTCTGGGTAGCCGCTGAACGGGGGCATCTGCTGGTGGTGTCTGCCCGGCCCAGCAGCCTTTTCCTGATCGATCTGTCTGTTCGCGAATATTTATTGAGTGGTTGTCCTGTGTGGAGGCTGAGGCCTCGGTGGGGGGCGGGGCCGGGGGGGGCCAAGATGCCAGTGGGTAGATGTACTTGTCCCGCGGGAGGCAGGGAGGTGGCAGAAGGCTGGGTGCAGTCAGAGGTGCCCCCCGGCTTTGGGGGTGGGTGAGGGGCCACGTGGTGGACCGGGTTGGGGAGGGGGTGGGAGCAGAAACCCTGCTGGACTTGTTCGTGGAAGTGCCCGCTGGACGTCCAGGAGGAGGTGACCTTTAGGTGGGCTGGTGCTCAGGAGAGATTCTCCCCTCCTCCTCTCTGTCTGTCTCCCCCACACACACGTGTACACACCGCTCCCTTTTAGGGGATCTGTCTTGCTCACTGGAGCCTGACGGTTCTGTGCCTGCTGGGCGCTGAGCCCCAGTCCCTCGACCACAGTGATTACCCCGGGGGGTGGACGTTCGACCCAAGCAGGGGTCCTTTATTGGAAATACTGCCCTGGAGAGAGAGAGGCCGTCTCTTTCGGATGGTGGCCCAAAGCTTCCTGTGCCACGAGGCCTGCTGCGTGGAGGAAGCTGCTGTGGACGGGAGAAAACAGTGCCCTCGCCCAGAAAGGCAGAGATGAGGCGGCCGTGGACAGCTCGCTTCCCTGCCACCTGCCCCTTGGAACGCCAAGGTTCCGAGGTGTTAAATGGAAAAGGCTTGTTTGGCCAAACAAGTAGAAAGAAAGAGAAGTTCTTGACAGCAGAACTTGTCAGAACCTTTTTTTTTTTTTTTTTTTAATTTTTTTTTTTACATTTATTTATTTTTGAGAAACAGAGTGAGACAAAGCGTGAGCGGGGGAGGGGCAGAGAGCGGACACACAGAATCTGAAGCAGGCTCCAGGCTCTGAGCAAGCGGTCAGCACAGAGCCTGATGCGGGGCTCGAACCCACAGACTGTGAGATCATGACCTGAGCCGAAGTCGGACGCTCAACCGACTGAGCCACCCAGGTGCCCCAGTCAGAACCTTTAATGGTGAACATGCTTTGTGCCTCTTCAGGACGAGGACTAGTATCCGGTATTTCCCAAATTTATGTGCATGTGGATTTAGTAAAAGAGACGGGACACCTATAAGTATCCCGTCTTTGCAAACGAGGAAACCAGGTTCCGCGGAGGTGAAGATACTTCCTAGAGTCACACAAACGAGAGCTGGTCCGGAAGATCATAAACTCGGGTGCCTGTGTCTTTTCCGTGCATTTCACTGTCCCTGTGTGGGTTTATGCTTCTTTCTTTCTTTGACACATGGGAAGGCCTGTCTCTCTGTAATCACATGCATTGGTCCGTATGCGTGTTTCTGTTCTAAACTGTATTTTGTGTTGCAGCTTGTCATTCTGGTTCTTTTGTTACTGAGGCATCCGCTAGAGGTGGGCAGTTAACCCGTGAGAGCACCGGAAAACATGCTGTTCTGTTGACGTGATTTCCTTATAAGATACGACATTGATAATCAGTCTGGGTTTCGGGCTTTAAATTATAGGGATGTGTTAAATTATGAAAATGATACGAGGTCTCTGAAGATTCTGTGTTCTGGAAAGTGTCATTAAGAATTTCCATTTTGACGCCAGTCAGAGTGGCCAAAATGAAGAAATCAGGAGACTATAGATGCTGGAGAGGATGTGGAGAAACGGGAACCCTCTTGCACTGTTGGTGGGAATGCAAATTGGTGCAGCCGCTCTGGAAAGCAGTGTGGAGGTTCCTCAGAAAATTAAAAATAGACCTACCCTATGACCCAGCAATAGCACTGCTAGGAATTTATCCAAGGGATACAGGAGTACTGATGCATAGGGGCACTTGTACCCCAATGTTTATAGCAGCACTCTCAACAATAGCCAAATGATGGAAAGAGCCTAAATGTCCATCAACTGATGAATGGATAAAGAAATTGTGGTTTGTATACACAATGGAATACTACGTGGCAATGAGAAAAAATGAAATATGGCCTTTTGTAGCAACGTGGATGGAACTGGAGAGTGTGATGCTAAGTGAAATAAGCCATACAGAGAAAGACAGATACCATATGGTTTCACTCTTATGTGGATCTTGAGAAACGTAACAGAAACCCATGGGGGAGGGGAAGGAAAAAAAAAAGAGGTTAGAGTGGGAGAGAGCCTAAGCATAAGAGACTGTTAAAAACTGAGAACAAACTGAGGGTTGATGGGGGGTGGGAGGGAGGGGAGGGTGGGTGATGAGTATTGAGGAGGGCACCTTTTGGGATGAGCACTGGGTGTTGTATGGAAACCAATTTGACAGTAAATTTCATATATTAAAAAATAAATTAAAAAAAAAAAAGAATTTCCATTTTGAGGGGCGCCTGGGTGGCTCAGTCGGTTGGGCGTCCGACTTCAGCTCAGGTCATGATCTCGCGGTCCGTGAGTTCAAGCCCTGCGTTGGGCTCTGTGCTGATGGCTCAGAGCCTGGAGCCTGCTTCAGGTTCTGTGTCTCCCTCTTTCTCTGCCCCTCCCCTGCTCATGTGTTCTCTCTCTCTCTCTCTCTCTCTCAAAACTAAACATTAAAAAAACTATAAGTAATGTTTAAACCAAGAATCTCCATTTTGATGCAATGCCTATTTAAAAAAAGATGTGTTTTGCAAGAGTGTGGTGCTGCTGCTTCTTGATCTTTGTAATGTTTTTCTGAAGTTTGCTTGATTGTGAACAACTGTTTGAGATAAATGAAGAAAAGAGAGAAAGGAGCATTTTACGGATTCTGACACGCCCCCCGCTGAGAAATGGTATTCAGACGGTTATCTGGCAAGGAGACTTACAGTTCACTTCTAGCCTGATGAAGAACTGAGCATGCGAGTGGCCACGTGGGCTCTCCCGGGTCACCTGCCGTCGAGTGGCACGGTGGCCGTGAAAGCCGCGCTCCAGGGGGCCGTGCCGCACGCACTTTCTCTCTCCTTTGCTGGCATCTGTATTTTTACTTATCATGCCCAGGTTTCCGCGTCACCTGCGGGCCATGAACGTCGTTCCGTGTGGAAAATGCACACCTTTCGTATGAAGACGTGTTACTGGCGGATGCCCCGTTCTGCTGTTGCTGTAGTCGTGGGTCGCATGTAATCACAGTCACGTGACCACGCCACCAGCCGGGTCCGGATACACCCTCTCCCGCGTTGTGATAATCACTGCCCAGCTTGCCTCCTTGCTTGCCGCATCACCCCTCCTTCCACTCTCCGCCTTCCCGGGAGGAAAAACCCTTCATGGACGCCCTCCCCCCCCCCCCCAGCCCCCCGCCAGCTCCCCGGTGGTGGTTTCTGGCCTCTGCCCCCCTTTCCGGCCGCGTTTCCTGCCCCGTGTTGCACGCATCCTGTGGTCCAGATTTAGGAACTACCTGCTCGGTGGGGGATAAGAGGTTTCAAGCCAGCCTGTTCCCAGGTCGTGCCCTACCGATGACTGGAATACCCCGCTCTGCCCCGTTCGTCCAGTTCATCCTTCTGGACTCCGCTCCTTGCGTTTCTTTAGGAAGCCCTTCCAGACACAGGCTCTCCTTACCACCCTCCCCCCAGCCTGTGAGCAGCTAAATATCACATGATAGTGAAGGGTGTGGGCTGTGATCTGCCGGCCTTCAGACCCCTGCTCTACCAGCTCGGTGCTGTGTGACTTTGGACAAGTCGCTTAACCTCTCTGTGCCTCAGCTCTGTAAAATGGAATTAATTTATCTTCTAGGGTTACTGTAAGGATGAAATGAGTGAACACAGGTAAGTCAGTCATGAGAGGGCCTGTGAGTCCTATTAATTATTATTTATATTTTGAATCTTAGTAGTTTTTATTAAGGATTAAAAAACTAGTCCAACTCCGTTTCTATATTCTCAAGCTCCTTTCAGAGTGTATTGTATACTGTAGGCACTCAGTACTGCTTCCATAAATGAGCGAACTGAAATAACCAGTAAACACGGAGTACTCAGTGTTTGTCGGGTTATGCCCTGCCCCGTTACAGAAAAGGATTTATCTTCACCATTGTAGAGATGCCCTTTTAGGAACAAAGTAGAGATATAAACTAATATTTATCTCCCATTTCAAACTCAGGAGCCATTCAGAATTTCATTTTAAAATTCTGCTCTTTCAGGGGCACCTGGGTGGCTCCGTCGGTTAAGCGTCCGACTTCGGCTCAGGTCACGATCTCGCGGTCCGTGGGTTTGAGCCCCGCGTCGGGCTCTGGGCTGACGGCTCAGAGCCTGGAGCCTGCTTCCGATTCTGTGTCTCCCTCTCTCTCTGCCCCTCCCCCGTTCATGCTCTGTCTCTCTCTGTCTCAAAAATAAATAAACGTTAAAAAAAAAATTAAAATTCTGCTCTTTCAGGGGCAATTACGGCTTAGGCATGGCTGTCCTTTAAAAGACAGTGTGTGGGGGCGCCTGGGTGGCTCAGTTGGTTGAGCATCTGACTTCGGCTCAGGTCATGATCTCACAGTCTGTGAGTTCGAGCCCTGCATCGGGCTCTGTGCTGATGGCTCAGAGCCTGGAGCCTGCTTCCGATTCTGTGTCTCCCTCTCTCTCTGCCCCTTCCCTGCACATGCTCTGTCTCTCTCTGTCTCAAAAATAAATAAAAACATTAAGAAAAAAATTAAAAAAAAAAAGTAAAAGACAGTGTGTGGATCAGATGTAAAAACACCATGTTTAGGGGTGTCTGGGTGCCTCGGTCGGTTGAGCATCCGACTCTTGGTTTCGGCTCAGGTCACTATCCCAGGGCCGTGGGATCGAGCCCTGTGTCGGGCTCTGCACTGAGCGTGGAGCCTGCTTGGGATCCTCTCCCCCCAGCTCTGCCCCTTCCCTTGTGCACGCACACCTGTGTGTGCTCAGTCTCAAAATAAGCATTAAAACACCATGTTTAAATAAATGATACGTCTGTTGTAATAAGTGAAGTGCTTCCTTGAACCAGCAGTCATTACGCTGCATTATGATGTCAGGCTTAAGGAGTCACATGCTTATCAACGCTGTGCTTAAGAAGGATGTATGGAGATAATCCAAATACGTTTCTCCGCTTCCTCATCATACATCACCACTGCTGAGTTAATGAATGTCTGGGTGCGGGTCAACCCTGCCTCTGTTCAAAGTTCACGCGTTGGTGGTTCAGTTTCCGGGATCTGCTCCGATATATTTGCGCTCGGTGTCATTTCTCAAGAACTATTTAAAGCCCAGATGACACTGACGAGCTGAGAGACTTAGTGTCTTTATTTTCACATTTATTCGTGTTCCAGTAGTTGGGTACGTTTCTTCTGACCTTGATGATCTCACCTCTACTGTAAGGAGGTTGGAAGGAAGCTGAGCTCCAGACCAGCTCTGACGAATGGGATGTCGAGTTCATTGTCTAATCCTACAATGGTATAGCCAGCCCACATCCTCTGAAGCTCCCGTGGCCACAATGGCATCATTGACATCTGAACTGTATGGAGTTGTTCTCTGAAAGGTGCCATAGAGAAAGCGTGGCGTGAGGGGTGGTGGTGGCCGTGCTGGCTTCGAATGAACTGAATGAGGCCAGCCGGGAATGGGGACGACACCGTGAATGATGCTTTTGTTACCCGCCGAAGTGAAATCCTAGAGAACGTTCTTGTAACAAAGAGTGTTGTTTGGCCAGAGTGGACACGATGGAGTGAAGAGTTTTTGAAAACTCGCATTTAGTGACTAATATTTTGACTCCGTGAAGATACTCAGAAGACACTTCTTGACCCACAAGGCCTTAGAATGTAAAGAAGGATCCCGTAGCCACGCTCAGCAATGTTAATGTGGCAGGAGAGCGTTTCTCTTTGCTGCGACTGCATGGCTAAGGTCTGTCCCCAGAATTTTGTTCCACGATAGACTCTCTCTTGCACGGTTACCCGTCAGATGAGTCTCATTTTCCGTGCGTCTGATGGAAGAGCGTGTGGACTGCGTCTTCCACTGACTTTGCTCGTGTCTTTATGTATTAGTTTTACTGAAAAAAAGATGGTCCTTCTCTGTTTGTCGCCTGGGTTTATTAGGGGAGCCTGTACTTAATGGCAGCAGTTCTGCCATTATGTCATTGCCTCTGAGCGAGTAGAAATTGCTTATTTTAGGGGACCAGTTCAGAAACTTTCTTTCTAATGAAACCTTTGTATTTAGCACTTTTCCCATAAGTGGGCCATTGACTGGGTTTTAACAGCTGTTTTGATGAATGAGTTGCTCTGTTATGAAAGGATTTCACACTTAGTTTGCTTCTTGGGTTGTGCTATTTTTGTCTTCTGAAAGTTACTTAAAACGAAAAGAATCAGCACCTAAGCGTTAGAGGCTGAAAATTCAAGAATGATCCCATTCTTTCAGAACTGGAGTCTCCACCAGCCTTGACCCTCCCGTGGAGGGTCCCTAAAAGGGTATATGAGTTTTGGTTGAATTTGTCTATTCCATGAATGCAAAAAAACCCACCAAACCGTAGAAGTCATCTTTTGTGATTCCCACCCCCTCAGCCAAGTTTTCGTGTATTCCCTCAACAATGTAAAATAGACTAAAACTAGCACAGCAGACTGATGGAGGTGAGCATCAAGAAACTGCTACTTGTGTCCTAGGAGGGGGTCCCGCGTCCCCACGCACGAGGGCGTGAGCCTGGCTGGGCTCAGGGAGGGGACCCTGTTTTCCCCTCCTCATGCATCTGAACCCTCTTGGGAAGTCTGGAGCCTGTGACTAGCCGGCTTCTAGCTGGCTTCTGAGGGTGGGGCTAGGTTTTCCCCACCTTCACCTCCCTCTCCTGCCCTTCGGTGGGATTTGTGGGGGGGGCCAACGAGAGTCTTCCCTGCCGCGCGGTGATTCTCTTCATGTAGCGGAGGGGAGGGAAAACCCTTTCCCTTTGATGAATCCTGCCTCTTCCTTTTCTGGGCTCCCTTTGCGTTTTGTCCTGGAGTCTGTCCAGTTGCCAGCACTCTGCCTCGAGTGGTGGTCGTGCAGTAGGGGGTCTTTCAGTTTTCAGATCTTCTTCCTCGAGTGGAAGGGCACCTCCCGGCAGCAGGTTTGTGGCCTCTGTGACGGTGGTGTCCAATGCCGGCAGAACCACCAAATGGAGCTTTTCCTTGTCCCCGGAGCTAGGTCTGTCCTGGGCTGGGAGGTAGGTGGCCAGGGGCAGGGGGGCCGGTGTAGGCGGAGGGCAGGCATTGCGGGCGTGGAGCGACTTTGGACCTCGTGCGTGTCCTGCCTCGATAACTTCCGCCCCGGGGGTTTTTATAAAGGCCAGGTGTGGAGAGCACTCCTAGCACGGGCATCTCCTGGCGGGTGACCAGTAAACAGCGGAAGCGATGGTGATTTTGTGAAGGAAGAATTGACCTCGGACTCCCCTTCCCACCTTCCGGGGTTCTAGCATCCTGCCCATTTTGTCCCGCTCCTAGTCAGAGACCGTTTTCCAACTAGAACCAAAATGGAAATTTGAGGATCGGAGGCCGACACTCCCCAGTCAACCCAGGTGGGCAGACCTTCAGGACTGTCATTTATTTCACGAGCCGAACGGTGACGGAGCAGAGTTTCTGTTTCCTTCTAAAGTCCATTTCCATTAAAATCTTAAGTGTTTAGCGTGTCGCTTAATGTCTTTTGAAACGATCGCGATTTCTGAACTGGTGTGTATGTCACAACATTTTGAGTATAGAATACGCATTACCTGGCAAATCCTCCTCTTGGAGGACTTCACAGATAACGGAGAACAATCCATTAGAATGGATTGCTTTTGGCTGGAGGCCAAGAGTATTGGCTCATTCATTTAGGGTGTGATCTTTAAAGAGGCCAAAGACCAGGGGTTTAATTCCCACATAGGCCAATTAGTGTAACTGTGTTCTAGGAGATCAGGTTGAACCTCAGACCCCGGCCATCTGTCTTTTAAAACATATGCCGTTGGCCACGGGGGGACATTGATCGACGGTCAAAGTCTGGATGCATCAGCCGAAGACCGTGGACCGTTTACTAGGGGGAGAGATTGAGGCACCTCCTGGGAGCAGGATGGTGGGTCGTTCGAATCAAGCTAAGGCAGTGCATGCTGGAGAAGACTGTCCAGGAAGCTCTGAGGACGCTCAATAAGAATTGCTAGGTGACATTCGAGTCCAGAAGTCAGGGAAGTGAGGAAATTCTCAGATACTTTAGTTCTGACCATGCATTCGTGAAGGATTCCACCACGGAAGACAAAGGGAAGGTACCCAAAGGAAGGAGCACGGCAGTGTGGCAGTTTGCCAGAGACTTAGGTCTTGGAAGGAAGCACACCGAAGACAGAGGGCGGACAGTCCGGGGACGCGGCGGTAATCGTGGTTCCCGGTTACCTACTCTTGTGTCGGGCTCTGTTCTCAGCCCTCTTGTGTGACCTCACTATAACTTTATGTGACGGGTGCCATTATTACCACTCCACAGATAAGCAAACAGAAGTGTTCCGAGCCAGAAGGAAGGGAAGTCGCTACGTCCGAATGGCCAAGATGGAAGGTGTGGAGAGCGCCAGAGCGTGAGCTCTCAAGAGCTGGCTGTCTCTTACATACACGTTAAAAAACCCAGAACATTAAACGTATGTTGGAGAAGCGTTAAGGAAGATCTGGTTTTTCTAAATGAATTGAAGGTCCGTCGCCTAATGGAATTCCTTCCGGGGGCCCCGGGAACACTTGGATAGATGTAGGGTTCCACCATCTTCATGGTCTTGGAAGAAGCACCCGGAAGAGAAATAATGCTGGGAAGGTGGGGCGGGGACAGGTTGCGTGCCTTGGGTGTGGACCAAGTGGGGGAGCTCTGTTTAAAAGAGCTTAGTATATCTTTAAATATTTCTTTAAACATTCAGAGCGCACCGTGTTTCCAGACTTGTTCTAAGTGAGCCCGTACTATAAAACTAGAGTCCAAGAAAGGATGTTAAATGGGGACAGAGTTTAATTCTCTGACGTTTAAGTTTTCTTGCTGCTTAGTGAAGGACCCGCATTTGGAGGAGCTCGGGGATATGGGTGGGGCTTTGGTCCCTGGACCCCGCAGCTGGGGCGCACGCCCAGGGGGTGAGCAGACCATCAAGGTTTCCTCCAACCTGTTTCTAAGAACGCAACCTGCTGTGTAGGAGACCGGACCAGAGACTTCTTTGGCCCTTGGCTTTTTCCATCTGTGAAGAGGTCATTGAACCTTCTCTGCGGATGAGGAGACTCAAGTTCAGGGAAGAGGGGAGAGTGGGATTCCCACGTGCGGTCCGCTGTGTGGTGCACAGAGGCAAGCGGGGCCGCTCGGCTGGGCGCCCGTCTGACCGCGGCCCACGTGTGCTGGCCGGTGCCTCCAGGAGGCAGATCAGGGCTGAGGCTCACCCAGGTCCACGTCCCGCCTCTGCCCTGTGCGCCGCAGCTCTCGGTGGCTGTGTTGAGTGCCCCCCCGAAGACACGGTGAGGTTGTTGTGAGGACCGGGTGTCTAGGAAGTACTGAGGCTGTGTGATTAGCGTGGACGTCTGTCGTCACCGTACTGACCGTCGGTACCCGTGCACACTTCCGGTGAAAACCGTCTCTCTCCAGCTGCTCGGTGCTTGCGCCCCGTAGCCCGTTGTGCCGGCACAAAGCCACCGCCACCAAACGGATAACTTTCCCAGCGTCTCTCAACGCAACACGAAGCAGTGGCGTTTTTGCCTCCTCTTTCCCTTGCGATGATGTGAAATTTTACAGGGGTGTTTTTCGTTCTGGTGTCTCTGGACGTGAAGGCTTTGCATCTTCTGCGGCATGTGGGTGTGGGATCCTCCAGCAGAGCCCTTAGCAACCCTCTCCAGCTCGGATGGAAATCGTGGGCTCTATTCTTCTTGAGGAAGATGCCTTCTAACTTTCCTCCTCCTCCAGCTGCGGGGCGTGCGGCCGCCGGTTGCCGTGGTAACCGTACTCTAATAATCCTGTCAGGAAATATGATGTAACCATGTGTCTAATCTTATTTTCCAGACGTAAAACAAGCGCACGCAGCTCCCTTCTAAGAAATCTTCTCGAGCCGTCAGGTGCCGAGCGCTCTTCCCCCTCCTCCTGATGTCCTCTAGGATTGTGCTCCCGGCCCGGTGCCCTTGGCGGGGTGTTTCCGTAACTTAGAGCGTTTGCAGCCCCCAGTGGCCTGTGTGTCACCGCGAAGGCTCACGTGCTGTCGTGCTCCTTCTCCAGCCCTGGAGGAAATTTGGAATATTCTGAATTGTAAGTGACAGAAGCTCAGAATTGTGGTCTCTGGAGGCTTTGCGTTTATCTTGGACGGAACGCATCCATGCTGGGTAGTTGCAAGGAATAGATCAAGTCCGTGTTTCTGCTTTTTTTTTTTTTTTTTTTTTTTTTTGAAGAGGCCAAGTTTACAAGACCTGTCTTGCTGGTGCAGGAGCGAGGGGGAGGTTTGCACCTCCTCAGCGCCCGCCGCTTCCCCGGCAGGGCTCACCTGGGACAGGTCCACGCTGCCAGCCTGTTCAGCACTGTCTGCCTTGCCCTCGAGGCCTGGTGTCACCACACCTGTTCCTCCTGCCTGTGCCAGTCACCGTAGGCAGCCTGGACTCCCAAGGCATCTGTCATGCCTGTGTCCCAGTCCTCACGGGCCACTTCCAGTGCTGTCCCTGCCCCTCCCCCTGGAACTCATGGAGCCCATACAGTTAGTTGTCAGAGAAATTCTCTGCTTCCTGAACCGTCTGTGAGTGTCCCCTGCCCCTTCTTGCCTTTTTGGAGAGAAGCAGCAATCCTATCTTGTGGCTGCGGTTGGGGGCGGGGTCGTGCCCTCCATGCGGTGTCCCTACCAGTCCCCTTCCTCCCGAGAGCCTGTGCTCTGAGTCTGGGGTCTCCTGCGTGGCCCCCTGACCCCCTGTGGCTGTCGTCCCCTCCTCCAGAGAGTCCCTCCCGTGGCTTGTTGAAGCCTCCTGTTTCTGGTTCACATCCCTGGTCTCCAGGATGCCAGCATTCAGGCTGATTGGTTTCCCCTCCCGTGAACTTGTCTCCCGCTGCTCTCAGCCACCAAGTCTGGTTCGATGCGGTCACTGGTGACCTCGCTGCCTCCACAGCTCACCCGGGGCATCCTGCTCGCATCACCGCATCCTCTGTGGGCTTGCCCTGCAGTCCCTTCAACCTCACGCCTGCACCACCAGGATCCTTGGGTCACTGAACGCGGCACCCTTTTCCCCGGCTCCTGACTCCCGTCCTCCCCAGCTGGAGTGCCAGGATCAGCCTCTCGAGTCACTACTGCACTGTGCATCCTTGTCCCTCTCACCCCTGACCCGCGCACACTTCCGGTGAAAACCGTCTCTCTCCAGCTGCTGGGTGCTTGCGCCCCTGTAGCCTGTTGTGCCGGCACAAAGCCACCGCCACCAAACCGATCATCTCACCAAGTTAATGATCCTAAATCCCCAGTCGACCCTTGACGCTGCCCAGCAGTCCCTGTTTCTGCCATCCACTCATCCCCCTGTGCTCTTGCACAACTGTTGCACACTTTGTACCGGGTCTCCAGATGCCCATGGCCTCCTTGCTTTCAGCCACTTCCTTCTTCACTAACAAAACAGGAGCAATCAGAAGAGAACGTCCACGTGCTCCTGCCGGTGCACCAGCTGCCCACCCACGTCTGTGCCCGAGCTCCCAGCTCCTTGCACGCGGCACCCCGCCTCTGTCTCCATCTACCTCCTCAAGGACGTTGTCACGCAGAATTGCCCCTCTCTTCCCGTATCCGTTTTCCTTCCTGAATTCCCACCGGCATACAAGTTATTATTTTTCCTATTAAATGAGAACATCCTCTCTGAACTCTGATTTCCCCTCCAGCCAGCCACCAGCCAATTTCTTTTCTGCCTCGCGCAGCAGCAGGTTTGGGTGAGTTGTCCGTATTCGTTATGGCTGAGACCTCCCCTCCTGTTCTGTGCTGGACCTGTGACAGTGGGGCGTTTACCCTTGCTCAGCCTCTGCTGTCTCTGCTCAGTGACATTTCCCTGCCACAGCCCACGGTCAGGGACCCCATCTTCTCTTCACCTGCTGGCAACATTTAACACGTTGCGTTTTCTCCTCCTCGAAATAGATTCTCCACTGTACTGCATGGGCACACCCCTCCTGGTTTTCCTTTTCCCTCTCTGGCTGGTCTTTCTCAGTCCGCTCTGCTGGTTTCTCATCTCCCCACACACGAGTGGAGTGCCTGAGGGTGCTTGTCGGTCTTCTCTATCTCTGCTCAGACTGTGAACTCTCTCTGTGTGAAGAAGACATCTTCCTTTATATCTCTTGCCTGGATCGCTCCCGTAAACTCCAGACTCCTCACCTGACTGCTTGCTAGACATCTCTAGTTGATGTGTCTAATAGGCATTTCAAACATAATCTGCCTGCGGTCTCCCTCGAGGCTGCTCAAGTGTCTGTTTCCCTGGGCGGTTGTTTCTAGGGGACCCTTTGTAGAAGACTGCTTCTGGGGGTTGCACAAGGAGGTATGGGTGTAAAGGAGCTTCTAGAGGCAAGGAAGGCAGTCTGGGGCCAAAATTGCCTGGATAATTACCTGATCGTAATCAAAATTTAATATTGCCGAAGAGTCCTCATGATTTTGTGGGGAAGGGGAGAATGGTGTAGGGTGTGGGGGTGGGATGGGCTTTGGAAAAGGCAGGTCAGTGGCAAAACCAAGAGCCGATGATGCCTTTTCCGAATGGATCTTGAGACTGTATCCTGTCAGTTCTTTGATTGTAAATTCGGGAATACCGGAAGTAAGAATCAACTGCTTGAATTTAAAATAACAACAAAACCAACCAACCAATCAAAAACAAACAAAAAAGCCAACCATAACATATTCAAAAGGGAAATCCTTATTGTCCTTTTATCTCCAATCTGTTAGCCTCCACGCTCGTTCTTTTTTTTTTTTAATTTTTAAAAAAATTTTATTTATTTTTGAACTAGAGAGAGCACGAGCAGGGAAGGTATAGAGAGAGAGAGACAGAAGATCCGAAACGGGCTCTGCACTGACAGCAGAAAGCCTGATGTGGGGCGGCTGACAAACCGTGAGGTCATGACCTGAGCCGAAGTCAGATGCTTACCTGAGTGAGCCACCCAGGTGCCCCTTTTTAAATTTTTTTTTAAATGTTTATGTATTTTGAGAGAGAGGGGGAGAAGGAATCCCAAGCAGACCCCACACTGCCAGTGCAGAACCCGACACAGGGCTCGAACTCATGTACCGGGAGATCATGACCCGAGCCGAAACCGAGAGCTGGATGCTTAACTGACTGAGCCACCCATGCACCCCATCTGTCTTTGTTAGCATCATTCCCTTCTCCCACTTCCTGAGTCGTCGTTAAGTTGCCTTCCTCTCACACCCTGTTAGCAAATCCTATAGGCGCTACTTTCCTTGGGGTCAGAATCCATTTCCTGTCGCCTGTCCTCTATAGCCTTGGTCCAGGCTGCCATCATTTTCCAGCCTGGTCACCCCCTTCCCCGTCTCATTCAGACTCCAAGCCAAGTCCTTCTTCTTCCGACTCACAACGTGGTGTGTGATCTCACCCTCCGTTACCTTCTGACTTCACGCCCCCCCCCCCCCCCCTTCTTACTTGCTTCCTCCACTTTCTTCCTTGTTCTTTCTCCAGACAGTCTAGGTGGCTGCCGTCTCCACCCTTAGGCATCTGCGGTTCCTTCCGCCTGGAACTCGTCTCGTTTCCAGCCGTAACACCGCCTGGCTGGCTCCCTCACTTCCTCCGGGTCTTTCCTCAAATGTCACCTCTTCGGGTGGGCTCCACTGATCCCCCCCCATCTTCACGGGGAACACCCCTCCTTGCCACCTCCTCTTTCGACTCGATTATTCCTTAGCGTTTAGCGTCATCTAACGGACTGTCTGCTTATCTCGTTCCTTGTGTCTTCTCCCTCCTGCCGGGGTGTAAGTTCCCAGAGCTCAGAGGTCTCCCTCCTGCTCACTGCTTATGCCCAGGACCCGAGCATGGGTTGCTTCATGGGAGAGCCTCATAAATATTTGTTAAGGAGAAGAATGATCCTTTCTTGCTCTGGGCATTCTTTTGGCCTAAAGTTATCGTGAGTCTGTTTGCCACAAAGTACTAATGAAGCAAATTATTTTATTTCCTGTTTTCTATTAGGTATATTTACTATATACGTCAAACTGATTTAAGACCGTAACAATAGGAAAGGCAGACACAGTGCAAATAGAAAGGAGTGCGTACGGGTTTTAATGCTGTTTCGTTTAAGGGAATTGCCTCCATTCATGGCACAATGCTCTCCACCTGCATTCGGAATGGTGTCAGTTTATTTATTTAGACGTTTCCCACCTTATTCCAAGAGCAAAAACAAGATTTGGAGGGACTAATTGAAACGTGGTGATACAGGGGTGTTGGACCCTGATGTGCTATCGTTGGTGCTGGGTGCTTCGAATAGACCGTATGTTACTTACGTTAATATTCTCATTTCTAAGGGGTGCTGATATCTGTCTATTGTTGTACAGATTGTGTCATTCTGTGCCAGAGCGTTTGTATTTATTGCTTCAGTTCTGCCTCTTTTGTTTGGGGAATCGTGTCCCCAGTCGTCCAGTTGTGAGCTAATTTATATTCTAAATCCAAAAAGCTATGGAGTGTTTGGCGACTTTCCCTATGCAAGCCGAATTAATCATAATTACCTAAATTCAGTCATTTGATATTTTATTAAAAGTCCGTTGATTCTGTGCCCGACTGCTTTATTGCACATAAACTATAAAGCAAAGGACAGGGTCTCTTCTGGTTTTTCTTGGTCACCCAGTATACCAGTGTGAAGATTCGGGGCAAGTTTTAAAGAAGAACATGTCACGGGGCGCCTGGCTGGCTCCCTCGGTGGAGCATGTGACTCTTGACCTCAGGGCTGTGTGTTCAAGCCCCACGTTGGGTGTAGAGATTACTTACAAATAAAGCCTTTAAAAAATTTAATTTTAGAAATTCACATACTATAAAATTAACATTTTTTGGGGGGGTACAGTTCAATGATTTTTTTTTAAACATCTTACTTGGCAATTATTTTGGGTTTGTGGAAGCGAGGCCAAGGTCCCTCAGAGCATTCTCATATATACCCTTTCCCAGCTGTCCCCAGTGTCAACAGCTTACTTAATTGTGCTAAATTTACCAAAATGAAGACATTAGCATTGATACAATACTGTTGATGAGACCAGACTTTATTTGGATTTTTACTAGTTTTTTCCCTGCTGTCCTTTTTTGAAATCTAGGATCCAGTCCAGGGTACCATGTGTCATATGGCCATTTGTCTCCTAGTCTCCATGTAATCAACAACACCCCTTTCAAAGCTGTCGTGGATGGAGAAAAGGGGTTGAGTTAATGCTGTAGTGACATCGTGAGCGTCGGCGGGTTGAAAGGCGCTGGGCTGTCGGGGCTGTCGGTGGGACTCTGGAGATGTTCTGCTCTGGGGGCCACAGCGGGGTGACCCTGGAGGCTGAGTTTGGCCTACACCGTGTTAGAAATGGGATTTGAGTTGGCTCTCAAAGTGTAACAATTAGATGTTCCAGAAAAATCTATACCTTGGGCTCCTTTTTAAAGAAATTGCTAGGCCCTGCTGCCCCAGGTCTGCTCACCGCCTGGGACGATCACGGGGCCCCAGGAGGTGCTGTCCCTTCTCTGTGGGCAAGTGTCTTCCGTTCCTGTCACACCACGCACTTTCTAGAATGTTGCTGCGGCCAGCCTGCCTCGTCTCCGCCCTCCTCGTCCTCTGTCTCGGGGAGGACTCCCACGGCATGGCGTGAGTAGCCTCCTCCGCGGGGCAGACAGAAGGTGCGGGAGAAGCCCCCCAACTCTCGTCCCCTCCTTGTCTTCCTGTGGCTTTACTGTGCCCCACGAACGCCGGGGTGCGGCACAGTCCCCCAGATAGCGTCCGCTCTGCAGCGACTGCCCACGCAAATGTCCATGCTTCCCTACAGTAGTAGGGGCGGCCAGCACTTAAAAGTCAGGTGATTAACCCGACAAGCCAGATTTGCAACTCTTGAGAAATCCGATAATCTGGCAATACTGGGGCCGCTGTCCCACCTGGCACGGTCTCCTGGGCTGGGCTGGGACAAGCCTGTCCCCTTGGGCCCGCACGGGCTCCTCTGGCCCCCCAGGCCCATTTGTGGGGCCGGTCCCTGGGGGCATTTGAGTTTGCAGTGCTGCCTTAGGTTGTCAGGTGGGAAATCAGGGGGCCCTGAAATGACACCTCTAGGTGATTGAGGACAAGGGTCTCTGGGACCAGGGCTTGTGACGGGATCGGAGGGTAGGGGGTGCCGAAAGCCCACCATCTCATTCGGTCCTCTGTGCCCCGTCCTCACCTGCTGGCCGCACGGTCTGTCCCTTCCGTGTGACCTCAGGGGCAGGGACAGGTGGAGCCCAGCGTGCTGCTCCTTTGGGGGGCCATTTGTGTTTGAACACGGCTCAAAGCACTGTATTTAAAGGGTTAAGTGGAAGTCACAGGGTGGATCGCGGAGGGCGCTTCCAGATTGGGATTCCTGTGATCTCACCCCAGGAGTCTGTAAGTCTAGGCACAAGGAGAGCATTCCCTTTTCGGATCAGTGCAGGAACACGGGACAGGTTATTAAAGGGCTGTTGTACGTGTGCGGGGCGCTAACGGTCTAGATGTGTGTGGCCGATTTGGTAGCCGCCAGTCGTAAACAGCTGCTGAGCTCTTGAAATGCGCTGGTGAGAGCTGCTGTGTGTTCCAAGCGTAACATCCACGCTGGGTTTCAGAGGCTTGCTACCAAAGAATCTTAAATGTCTCACTAATAGTTTTCGTGCCGATTACAGGCTTGAGTGCTAATAATATTTGGATATATAACCTAATATCCAGTATGAGATATTTGGTTAAATAACTTATTAAAGTTGCTTCCAAGGGCGCGTGGGGGGGGGGGCTCAGTCGGTTGAGCGACTTCGGCTCAGGACACGATCTCGCAGTTTGTGAGTTCGAGCCCCGTGTCGGGCCCAGAGCCTGGAGCCCGCTTCGGATTCCGTGTCTCCCTCTCTCTCTGCCCCTCCCCTGCTCGTCCTCTGTCTCTCTCAAAAATAAACACTAAAAAAAAAAAAAAAAAAAAAAAAAAAGTAGCTTTCATCTTTCTTTTTTAACTTTTAAAAAATGGGGCCGCGAGAAAACTCAAACTTACACACACAGGTCACACTTTGTTTCTGTTGGACGGAGAGGCTCTAGACGGAAAGGGCATGCGGCCTGTTTTCCAGGTCTGGCCCGAGTAGACTACAGAGAACAAATGTGGACAGACTGTGAATGGGGACTTGTCTTTACAACTCTTGGCTGTGATAAAATTTATGCTTCGTTGATGTATATATAGTATTGTGCTGTGTGTTCGGTGCGTTTAGATGGATACAAAATTGCTTTCTCGGTTAGTTGTTTTAGTGGTGGGGCGCTGTAATTCAGGCTCCAGGGCTGGACTTTGAGTCAATTAATTTTCCTCCCCGAGCCTCAGAGCCCTGCCCTGTGACATAGGGACAGTCTGTGCTACTGCGTGAAGGTTGGGGAAAATACCATGTAAAATGTCCCGTGTTCTATTTGAGAACACACTATCGATACAGTAAATGGTGTTTATTTTTAATTATTCCTGGTAGGAGGGGAAAATCTCACTTACCGCCTCTGCGTGCTAGGAGTAAGACTGCCCCAAAATACCACAAAAAGGCACCGTTTTGCTTTGTGACACGATGTTTCTTCTACTAGAATACCTTTTATAAATGGGCTTTTTCTTCTGTTCACTGCTTGTGAATACATGACATGGATTCTTATTGTAAACACATTAGCCTTTTCTGTTGTTGACGCTCAATAATTGGTAAAGCCCAGCGGCGGATGAAATGACAGATGTGCCGTTTCGGAAAGTGCTCGACACCTTGAGTGTTTACAGGCGCTGGAAGCCTGTGTCATGGAGACAGTGTGACGTCGTCTGTGTGATTCTGCAGAAATGATCTCAGGCAGCGGGCGCTGGCGGGGTGAGGACCGGTACAGTTCCCCGCACCGTGCACTGGGAAACGCTGACCTGCGAGTGACCTCGCCCTTCCCTTTGTGGTTTTCAGGCACACACAGGGGTGCTTTGTGAGCTGTATCTATATCTCTGTAGATATAGAGATATGTTTCTATATGTGGCTACGTGTTTCATGTCTTCAAACCATTACATGTGCCTTATGAAACTTACTAAACTCCGTAGCTGATTCATGTACGTAACCCTTGGGAGCATGTGTACAAGTTAGCTGCTGGCGAAACCCTGAGTGAAGACAGGCTTCTGGGAAGAATTAGTTTAATGTGTTTTTCTTCCTTTGCCTTTGGTCATAAAGGAATCACAACCCAGAAGCTAGGAGTTTGGGAATCGCAAGACCCATTGGGGGCCACCCTGCAGATAAGAATGCATAGATTGGAAGTGTGTGTGTGTGTGTGTGTGTGTGTGTGTGTGTGTAATTGCGTGTGTTAAGGCTGATCTATTTTCCCCCTAAATCTGTCAGAGATCCTGTATGAATTATTCTGTAGCTGACATCCGTGTCCCCTGTGTTACAACTAGAAGGCAAGTTTTGCACCTCCCCCATCTTTCCGCAGTTTGACTTGGCTTGGCGGTGACTTTTCAAATGGTTAATAGAACCCTTGTCGCTCGAGAAGATCACTAGTGGCTGTGGACAGGCTTGTTACATGCAGATTACTCAGAAATGCTTTGCAAGCTAAAACTCCTTTATAACATGGAAAGCCTTATGACTAACCTGACCACAGCCACTGGCCACGAAGTTTGCTAGAAATCCCCCAGGGATCCCAGCTTTTGTAGTGGTTCTCGTCCACTGCCCCGCCTGGGTCTCAGCCAGCCTCTATCTCACGGCCATCAGGAGCCTGACTTTGCCCCCCAAGTACGTGCCCTAGTTGTTCTGCTCAGGATGCCACAGCCATTGTAAGAGGAACCCTCTGATTTCCCACAGGTGGCCTCTCTTCCTGAGGTGTGCTTCTTATGCTAAGTGATATATTGTATTATAACTTTATAATAAACACAATAATAATGAAAACTAACAGTTGAATGCTTAACATGTGCTAGATACTCTTGTAGTTAATTTGTTCTCTTTGATCCTCAGCTATAGAAGCTGTAAGAACCTGGGTCTGTCGGAGAGTAGCTCCTGAACTGTTAACGTGCTCCCTTTGTGAGCCCTGCTCTTGTTTTCCTCTCCACCAGCCACTTGTCAACGCATTTCTAGTCTTCAGATGCAGGTTCCGCCTCTGAAGTGACATTTTCATTAAGGACTCCAGGCCACTCTCCTGTGGGCTTTTCTCTCTCCTGATCTGAGGCAACTGAAAGATGTCTCGCCTGCCTCTACGGTTTAGCCCTTTACCGTGTATTTTTTCCTGATTGTTTCCTGTGCCTCAATCTCGATTTCTCAAACTTTGTCAGTACTTGTTTTTTTTTTTTCTTTTCTAAGTTTATTTATTTATTTTGAGAGGGGGGAGTGCGTGCAAGCAGGCCAGGGGCAGAGAGAGAGGGAGAGAGAGAGAGAATCCCAAGCAGGTTCTGCACGGCACTGACAGTGCGAGGCTCAATCCTATGAACTGTGCGAGATCACGATCTGAAATGAAACTAAGAGTCGGACGCTTAACCAACTGAGCCGCCCAGGCGCTCCTGTCAGTACTTTTAATGTGGAAGCATTTTGTATGTTTCTCTCAAATTTTTCAAAATAC
Organism: Panthera onca; assembly: GCF_046562875.1. Lineage (NCBI taxonomy): Eukaryota > Metazoa > Chordata > Mammalia > Carnivora > Felidae > Panthera > Panthera onca. The sequence continues at coordinate 4,421,024 of NC_138343.1, read as the reverse complement.
TTGGCACGGTAGCAAGGCAGCTCATCTGAAAACATTGAAGAAATAGGTATAAAGCATTAGGGACAGAAACCCTTGGTTGGCTGACTACCCCATTCACCACCCTCCTTGTCTTATCCTATGGAGTGGAGGTTAGTCTACGAGTGGTTCTTAACCAGGGGTGATTCTGTTCTCCACGATGCATTCGGCAGTGTCTAGAGACGTTTTCGATCATCACTGCTGCGGGTGGGGTGCCGCTGGCATCTGTGGGGTAGAGGCCAGGGCTGCTGGTAAACGTCCTGTAAGTCACGGGACGGCACTCTACAACTAAGAATGATCTGGCCGCACTCTCACTAGGGCTGAGGCTGAGAAACCCTGGCCCAGAGATGTCCGTGTGATACATTCTGGCCAATTAAATAAAAGGGAAAGTACACTGAGGCTTTCTGAGAAGGTCGTGTCTTTCTGATTCAGGAGCCGTCCCTTCCCATTTTCAGATTTTTTTGCCTTCGCCATGGGCTTCAGCTGGGAGGTAGGGCGTCTATCTTGTGGCCACGTGAAGATAAAAGTCAACACGCTACGGACGGTGGAATAAAAACATAAGAAGTGATTGGGTTTTCTCTTGCTTGTAGCCAAACCCATTCCCAACTCACGTACCCCAGAAGCTTGATTTAGGAAGGACCTAACAAACCCAGCATCTCAGCTAATCAAAAGCTTCTACTCCAACATTTTCAGAGACGACATTCACTGCCTAGGGAGGAGAGTCTAATACTGTTGCAGATTTTCAGTCATTTTAAAGTTCTCCCTTACTTTGAAATCTGACCCCTGACGTTTCTACTCATGGACCTAGTTTTATGCTCGGCTGGCATTTGCCTCAGCCGACTCTCCGACGTTTTCATCGATTTCCGCGGGAAGCCACCTTGATCAGGTTGGCAAGTCTGCTTGACAGGCACCCTCCTACCAATATTCTGGAGGGGTGTAGATCTGGACCCTGATACCCTCTTCAGAGCCAGAGTCCCAGTGGCAAAGCTGTCAGTACGAGGATGTCACCTCTAGGGCCCTGAGCCCTTTAGCCTCCTATGTAGACGTCAGAATCAGCGCTGATGTCCTAGATGCTTCTGATGTTAGGACCACATAGATGGGCCAAGGAAGGAACTGTCAATGGCTTGAATGCGCCTCTCCTGTTGTTCGTCTTACGGACAAGGTGCCAGGAGAACTGCCTTCCTCTTCACGACTTTTGTTTTCTGTCCAATCAGCGAGTAAGTAGGCACCTCAAAACCTTTCTGAGTAGATGCCTGCTGCCATCTTGACTTGTCTTTTTCTCCTTGGCTTTCTGTGCGGTGTTGGATGCTGCATTGGCTGAATAGCCTTTTTTTTATTATTTTTAAAAAATTATAGTAAAAACATAATTTACCATACTAACCATTTTTAACATTATAGTCCAATGGTAAGTATATTCACATTGTTGCACAATAGGTCTCTAGAACTTCTTCTAGAAGTTTCTAGAACTTCTTTTTTTTGTTTGCGGACTATCTTTCCTGGTGGGGTAGATTGAGACACTGTTTCCTGTTTGCCCTGATGCTTGCTCCCTCCTACAGAATGCTTCTCCTGAGGCTTCTGGGACAGGAAAGAGGCTCTTTTGGTCAGATGTCCCCCTGTAAGACTTCTGGGCCAGCCATTCAGTGAGTGAGTGCAAGCAGTCCTAGTTTTGACAAGCCCACCAGCTGGGAGTCTGAGTAGACCTGGGGTTTGAAAAGCCAGAGATTTGGTTTAAAGGGAGGGTGTGCTGGGCGCGGGGGCAGCGGTCCTCTCAGTTGGTGGGATATAAACCTCCCCAGAAACTGAGCTGAAAAGACTCTCAGTTTAATACAAGGTCCTGCATGGAAAGACGTGCAAGGTTGTTTTTCCTGGCGCTTCTCCCTCCCAAATATCCCATATGGTGGCTCCCTTGATCCCCGGCATCGCTGGACAGCCACCTCCTTGTCTTGCTGGGGCTGAATCACAGGTGTCGGGTGTTGTTTCATTTTGCGTTAATCGGACTTTCTGCTACCAGACTTTATGTGGTTTCTTGAATTCATGAATTAGTCATTAAGTTGTGTTTACCAGGCAGGCACCCTGGCAATCTGTGGTATGTCCAGCTGACCTTTCTTTAGAACGATGCTGATCGTGCAGGCTGTAGTCAACCATGGTGGGAAAGACTGACTTCTTTTCAGGGACCCTTTGCAGGCTTTTCTTTACTTCCAGCTCTCACCTGTGCAGGTGGGTTTGCGCCTCCCTTTGGAATGTTTTAGTGGGATTTTTTATCGGACTGGGGTGGAGGCTGTGTCTTCATACCGCAGAGGCTCAAGCAGCCCATTAAGAGTGGAGGAAAGTCAGTTACCGGATGACTTTTCCCCAGGAGGACTAACCTCTAGAATAAACGAAATCGAATTGGATAATCGGGATTTCCTAGTTGAGGGGATATTGTCAGGGTCTGTTTCTTTTTTACAGTTGAGAAAGTGCTTTTGAGATTTCAAGTTCACAAATAGGTACCGCCGAGCTCACGGCCTTCTAAAAGAACATAGACGTTTGTGGTGTTACTATTCTAATTATTTAATGTTTCATAAGCCTGGAGAAGCTTCTATTTCCTGTTCATCCTGAGCAGGGGTGGGTTCCCCCAGCTCGGGGTAAACAACCTGTAATTATGTGGTTAATGAAATAGAAGCTCCAAGTACTTCCTTAAGTTTAGATTGACTTTCTAACAAGTAGGTGGTAATAGAAGTAACATTTCAAATATTTGAACTTGGCTTGCTACAGATGGGTTGATGTAGGATAATGGGCACGTTGTTTTTGGTGGAAGGTTATGGACACTTCAGATTTCTAGGTGTGATCATCTCAGACTTGGAAATCGTACACTTTATGAGGTATATACCAGTTCAGGATGAAATTTTTTTTTCAGTTAAACTGAATTGATTGTAAGCTTTTCAGCCCCAACACTTGGACTGACTTGTCCTAGTCACTGATTTTGTCCATATAAGGAGTGTTAGAGATGTGTCTTACATGCATTTAAAAAACCACTTTTGTCAATAAAAATTAATATCAATTGAAGAAAACTTAGCTAATCCGATAGGTAGGTGAATGAACTATTTCTGAACTAAATTGTGAGCACAGCTTAGGTTGTGTTTTGCCTGTGGCCTTAAAACACATCAACAAACGGTATTATAATGACTGTCATTTTTTGATGGGTTTCATTTTTGGGTGAAGAACTGTAGTTATCTGATACTTTCATTTTTGTTTTTAAACCTTTTTTAATGTTTATTTATTCTTGATAGAGAGACCGAGCGTGAGCAGGGGAGGGGCAGAGAGAGAGGTAGACACAGAATTCGAGGCAGCCTCCAGGCTCCGAGCCGTCAGCACCAGAGCCCGATGTGGGGCTCGAACCCACAAACCGCGAGATATGACCTGAGCCGAAGTCGGACGCCCAACCGACTGAGCCACCCAGGTGCCCCTGATACTTGCATTTTTGGTCATATTGGATAGACAGAAACAAAGTAAGAACATGAACGTAGAAGACGTGTTACTTCGTTGTGAATGTGTAAAAAACACATAGGTTTTCTATTTTCTAGGGGTTAGAGCACATACTATATACATAAATAAGAGTAAAAATTAGGAAATTAATGAATCAGCGTATTACCTATGACGCTGCGACATTAAAATATTTACAAAGCCTGCCATAGACCCTATAAGGTTAGGATGTGATTTATCTCTAAGGTCGTGTAAGTAGTCACTCGATGATTATACGGGAATCGATAGCTTGTTCAAGGCTGGTCCCCTAGCAAACCAGTGGCGGCGTGCACCGTGTATTTCTGAGAGATAATGCCAGGAAATGCGTTGCAAAACCGCGGAATATAGTATATAAGCTCTTTCTGCCAGGGTGAGGGTTGGCCACCTTGGTCTCCGGCTTAACTGGGTGTCACAGAGAGAGGGCTCCCTCCTGGCTCGCTCCTGCGGGGCGGCAGTCTGCGAATGCTGCTGTGGCTGGGACCCTCCCGTGCAGGCCAACAAGGGGAAGCCTGAAGGACGTGGGCTCTGTGATCTGTGTTGACACCACTCGGGGCCGGTGCTCAAAGCCTTTAAGGTGTCGAGAGCTGGGGTTTCACCACCACGTGGCAGGACAGGGGAGGCCTCAGCCATCAGGCAGCCTGGCGATCAGCAGAAACATGCTGATCAGCCGAGCGAGACCGAGCTCAGCCTGTCAGCTCAGCCCGGACCTTCTGGCGTGTGGGTTTGGGTCTGGAATTTGAGAGCAGGAGCTCTGACCATCCCACCAGCTTTGGGCTCCGGTGGCATACTAATGCATTTCTCCCTGATCCTGGGGTTGCCTTCCCTCCCCTCCTCCTGCCGCTCCTCCTGCCCGCAGAGAAGCAGCCCCGGGAGGGGATCCTTGCCTGTGCGCCCTGCTGGGCACAGGGAGGGGCCCGGGAAGCCAGCCCAAGGCTTTGCTCTCCCCTCCTTTCTGAGGCCCTGACTCTGCCTTTCCCCCTGGGGGTATTTGGGCCAGTTGCTTGGCATTTTCCCACCGTGTAAATGAAAGGGTTGGCCAAGCCGGCCGAATGGTTTAAAACACCGCTCTATTTTTTTTTTAAGTGAAAAAGTTTAACTTGTTTTTGAGCATGGCTTTATTGACCTAATTAGGCATGTTGAAGGACTGAAAAAGAGATTTTTTTTTCCCTGCAGTCAGGCGGGGTCTGTCACTTTGCAGGTACTTCCGTGTCCAACGGGGCCCTCTAGGTAAGACAGCATCAGCCTCCCTGAGGGGTGAGGGGACCTGAGTGCCACAAAGGAGTCATTGTTCACTGTCTTCCACTTTGGTTGTTTTAAAAATGGCACAGTATTTAAAATTCTATTAATAGGACATTGGGTTAGGAATCAGAGTACCTAAGCTTTCCCCTCTTCCATCAGTGTGAAAAGGAATTTAGGCAAGTCCCTGTTTCCTGTGTGCAGAGGGAGGGTGGGAGGGAAGGAAAGAGACTGACTAGCTCTCTCCCTTTGAAATAGGGAACAAAACATCTGGCAGCAAGGAGTGAGGATATAAAAGATACTGAGTTTCTTGTAGGAAAACTTTCATAGACCATGAGGGGGTTTTGTTATTTGGCTCATGTTTAGAATTTTTCTGTTGACTTTCTTTTCGCTGACTTGTTCAGTCTGGGGGGGGGGGGGGTTCCAAGTTCTGGAAGCTCGCTGGGATCTCTGCTGAACCGTAGGCACGTTTTTGTTGTTGTGTCAAATTCAGCTCAGTTGCCAGAAAAAAATATTTTTTTTCGCAAAATACTTAATTTTTTCCTCCATCTTATTTTTTGGGCCAACGAGAGAAGGCTGGGACAGCCAGGGCACAAGGTGCTCCCATTATTGTGGCCACGAGGACAGATCCGGTCCTGTGACACCGCAGGAGAGGGCCACCGAGAACACAGAGTGGAGGGACGGACTGATGTCTGTCCGTGGGCATCGGAGTTCACTTGAAGTGTTAGGATTAGACCCAGTCTTAACTGAGAATGGATCAGTCTGCCAGGCATATTCATGCAATATTAGCTTGATTGATGGAAATGGAGAATCTAAGCCATCGCTCAGTTTTATATAGTGACCTTGAAGGACTGGAACGCTTGGGTTACACTGAGGTTTTATCTGAAGCCCTTTCGTTTTCAGACAAGTTGGAAAGGTTCCCAAAATGCATGATTGTGCCTTCCGAGCGGAACACTCGGTGCGTTTGCTTTATTATCCTTTAGTGATTGAGACATTGTTTTCAGTATGTCAGGGGTTCATGATAAACGCTTCTCTCTACATCTTTACAGAGGAGATGGATGGAAATGAGCTAATTTTGCAGTGTCTATTCTTCAAATACGTTGTGAGCTTTAAAAAAATCCCTAATGTTTTTTTCCCCTTATTGATTATTCGGATTAATTTCATTGTCTTAAAATTGTTGTGATTAATTTCTTCTCAGTTTTCCAGTTCATCGTTCTGCAAGTTGGAGTGTGGGGTTACTCCTGTCAATGGAAATGTGTTCTTGTAAAGCAGGGGTTTTGGCTCTGGTCAAATGTGGATTAAGGGAAGCTTGATGGTGGATAAGTTCTCCCTCCCCTTGTTTCTGTTTCTTCGTCTGTTCCTTCCTAGGATGCAGAATTTCCCCTTTGTCCCCTCCCCCATCCAAGCCTGAGCTCAGCAAACGCCGACATTTGAAATTCGTTTATATAAATTCAAGCTTAAGTCATCTTCATGATATGACTTTTGACAGAGCAAGAGTGAGAGCAGGGGAGAGGGGCAGAGGGAGAGAGGGAGAATCCTAAGCAGGCTCCGTGTTCAGTGGGGAACCAACGCTGGGCTCAGTCCCACGACCCTGGGATCATGACCTGAGCTGAAATCCAGACTCAAAAGCTCAACTGACTGAGCCACCCAGGCACCACCCCCGCCCCCCCCAACCCCTGCAATGGTAAGACTTTTAACTCATTACCCCTTCCAGGAAAGTATAATTAGAGCCCTTTCCTTATTTTTGGTATGAAACACTGTGTGTTCCTGCTAAAGGAATTTCAAGGTCTGTAGTTTTGAGTCATGATCTTTTCAGTCATGAGCCTATTCCCGTAAGCTTATGTCTTATCAGCTCACGACGTAAACCGCCGTTTCAGCTGTGAGTGGCTGCCCCTCGGGAAGAGACACTGGCATAGTGGAAATCCTTGGCGTCTGAAAGTTGGAGAAACTTCCAGAGCCTTCCAGAAAAGGAGCCCTTTTGTGTTCTCAACTAAGTGAGGTGTTTCAAAGAAACCAGGAGTGATCGCTTCTCCCGTCCCCGGACTTGTCATCCTGGAAGCGTGCTTGCGTTGAATCAAATTCAGCAAACGTTTACTGAAGTCCAGCTGTGCACAGTAAGACCACACTGCACAGGCTGGAGAGACACCATCCGTGTCTCTCCCGAAGTACGTGATGGCTGAAGAAATTGAGTAGCCGAACGATGTAGAATGACACGTGAAATCCTAGATCTTGGGAGTGTTTCTCAGGACGCCAGTGGGTATAATAAAAATGATTTTGTGAACAAGTAAATTTGGGGAAAAACAGATTAAATGAAGTCGGATAGGGATTTTCTTTTTAACCAAAACTTCAGAGGGAGACATTGTATACTGCATTTACCAAATTTATTTGACCATGGATGATTGATTGACTGATTGAGTTTTTTTTTGGGGGGGGGGGAGCATCTCGGGGACTAGTGTTTCTTGGGTAACACTTTGGAACATGCTGCTTTAGATCACGAAAGTATTCTTCAGTCTCTTTCCATAGGACTCTTACGTATATATTCTATATGTGTTTGTTATTCAGAGACAGAATAACCGTTCTTTGCCTATTGTGGTAAATGGATTCCTGTAAGTTTCTCCATTGGTTATATAAAGAGTATTTGTATTTTGTGTGGATATCGGTGAGGTTTTGAGGGGCTGGGGTCCAAAGACGATGGCGGTGATAGCCAGCATTGCCCTGCCCCCCGCAGAACCCCCCCACCCTCCACGGAGTGTCCTGACTCAGGCACTGCGCTCAGTGTCTCCTCTCTAATCTAAAGCCAGAAGTAGGGATTCACAGTTCTGGTTTATAGGTAAGACCATTACTTGTCCAATAGGCCACTTACAGAGCAGGGCACTTTTTAAAAAAGTGATGAGCTTTAAAAAACACTTATTTAGATAATTATAGATCCCTTGACGCTGTTTTCTCCATTGATAACCAGTGCTGCATGATAGTATTATACTATGAAGTCAAGAAATGAACATTGATACAATGATCAGCCTTACGTAAATGTCATAGGCTTTACGTGCACTCGTGTGTGTGTGTGTGTGTGTGTGTGTGTGTGTGCGCGCGCGTGCATATGTATGAGCCTGCTATGTGGGTTTTATCACACGTGACTGCCACCATAGTCAAGGTACAGAACAAGGACCCTTCCCGGTACTCTGTTACAGTCATAGCCAGCACTCTCCCAGTCCCCTGCCCCCCGCTCCTCACAAGCACTAATCTGTTCTCCATCTGTCTAATTTTGCCATTTCAAGCATGTTCTATAAATGGAGTCACCCGGGAGTAACCTTTTAAAATTGACCTTTTTACAGCCTGGCCACTTTTAGTCTGCTGTTTCTAGTCTTTGCAACAATTTTACACCATAGGGATTATGCACTCTCTTTTGTAAACGAGGAAGTGAAGCTTTTGAAGGGAAAGGGAGCACATCCAGGCTGCACATAGTGGACCAGAGAGGTCCTTGCCACTTTTCACTCTGGCCTGACCTTCCTCTGGGTTCTAGGGATTCACACTCTGTTTACATGCACGGCTTTCCTTTTTCTCTTCCCATGTTCAAAAATAAGGGCTTGTTTGCATTTTCCTTTTTGAAAAAATTGTAACTTTTAAGGGAGAAGGTTGGATCACACTATTACTTTAAAAAAAGTTGCAGAGGCTGGGTATTTTTTCCTTTCAGCTCTCTTTTGAGCCTTTTCTGGAGCTGACCTGAACACCGATGGCGAGCATGGTTATGGGGGATGGGTAAAGGTAGAGCTTTCTGTACACTGGGTCTTGAATCCATATATGGGCATCTCTGACTCGGGGGCAGGGGGCTAAACATACTCCTGGAGCCCTTGGCCCTTGGGACTTGACTCCATGCAAACAAGGAGCTGTCAGTGCACGCAGGGATGGCGGGAAGGCAAAACACGCATGTCTCTGACTCACAGGAGCATCAGATGTCACACAGTTGAGAGAAAACTCGAATGCCAGAATGAAGTCTTTTCATATCTCTGCGTGGGATGCAGTTTTTAGCAAGTTTATGAAGCAGTTAGCAGAATGTTGGTTTTTGTTGATCACAGCACCCCCCCCCCCCACCCCCCAGACTTGCCTCTCTCTCAGGATCTTTGAACTAGGTCGCTGTTCCCCTTTGCCAAGATGTCCATCTGGCATGGCTCATTCCCTCACCTTCCTAAGTAGTCTGTGCAATGTTACCTTTTCCCTGTAGTTTTCCCTGATATTTTAAAAATTGTACCCCCCTACCCCATTCTCTTTACTTGCTTTATTTTCCTCCATCACACTCTGATTGGCATCTGCCGTGCCCTGTGTCTTACTTATGTGATCCTGCATTGTTTTCCCCTTGGTAGAATGTAACCCTCCTTAGAGCAAGGACTGTTGCCTATGTAGTTAACTGCTGTAGCCTCAGCATGTCAGACTAGGGCTTGGCACATGTTGGATAACGGAGATTTTTCAAATAAATGAGTGTTTGGAAGAGGAAAGATTTGTTCGAATGAAGTTATAGGACACAACAGAATAATCACGGCTGGACAGGTCAGCTCCTGACTTACAAATGTCGAGGCACTGGCGTGTAAATGTACTTTATTCTTGCCTGTGTAGAACACGTTTCTAGAAGTGACTTTCCCCTTGGACAGTGATTGACTTGGGGGGAGTTCTTTCAGAGATAAAGGAAATTAGCCAGCAGGTCGCGGTAATCGAACCTCGCAAACTATCCTGGAAATGTTTAGCCTTCTGCCAGATTGAAGCACGAGTTCCGCGTCTGCATAACCACCTGTGTAATTACTCACATTAGCATTCTAGCGCGTGTGGGCCGCGCTACATTCTTCAATTTTGCAAGAACGCTATTTTTGCATGTTCGCTGCTACTGTGAAAATTGGTTTCCCTCATCCATTCGGGAAGCTTGTACCAATGCTTTGATTTAAGAGCTGTGGTCTAGCACTGTAGACCTTGGTTTCCTTGGTGGAGGGAGATTCTGTGATGTGTCCATAAACGTTGGGTTTCAGTTTTTCTTTTCTGAGCTATTTCTGTTAGGGCTGGGGGTGGAAAAAGAAAGAACTCTCGCTCTAGGGATACTTTAGGTAATATATACCCTGGTCGAAAAAAATGCAGTGTTGCCTGTATGACGTCACGGGGTTGGGATGGGAGCCCCCAGGCCAGGTGAGGGTCCGTTGTCCTGGGGACAGATGTGGTGGCTTGGGAGTGGTGTGGAGGGTGGGGGGGCTGCGGCTGTGGCTCCCAGGGAAGGACTAGCACCCCTTCTCCCCTCAATGCCCACTGGACTCCCCGATATTGGTAAGGCGGCTGCGTGGGCACCTCGTTACGCGGTCCTAGGTGAGTTACAAAAGCCAGGAAGATAAAGCGTGTAAAGGAAAGAGTTCAGGGAGAACGTCGTGCACCAAGCAAGGAACGTGTATTTTGAGAAGGCCCCCAAGTGTGAACACATGTCTTCCAGAGAACTCACACTTTCCCTCATTGTCCACAGACACCCCTAGACCCCCGTCTGTACTGGATTCAGACTTTCCCATGTCAGCTGAGCCGTAAAGAGGATTCTGAGTACAAGTGTGAAGGCAGTTGAGACACAGTCGGGTCATTTGTATGCTGGTGCTCCCTGGAGCCGACCGAGCACCTTCTGTTTGTCCACGAAGGTATTACTAAATTTCAATGACTAATAGAGGGCACACAGCACTTGTTTATTTTCTGGCAATAGTCAGTTTAGCTGTCCTTTTCCCGAGGGAAACCAGCTCAGTGGAGTTACTGAAATCACACTTTTTCCGTTTCTTGAACTAATTTCCATTACCCTGCCCTAGAAAAAGTAGGCGGCTGCAGAGAGGAGGCTGAGACAGAATTCCAAAGCCGTTTGGGTTACATTACACTTAGCACTCATTGAACAGACAGCCAACACCTCTTCATAAGCACCAGCTACATACAGATCAATGTTTTCAAATGAGACCAAAGGTGGGCCCTCAATTTAGGGAGACAAAGCAGCCATGACTTCTTGAGAATCTTACAGGACACCGGACGCAGAATGATATATGTTGTGTAGAATGGTACAATTATCGGTTGACAGGAAGGAATTATAATGAAGCGATTCTGGTCGGAGGGATTCCTTTATGTGATGCTAGCAAGGGAAATTTCGTCTGGTCCTTATCTGCCGCACATTTGGGCTGAGTTGAAAAGCCCACGTGATTAGACGGCGTATCCTTTCTATTTGGGCTGTAATGGGAGAGTTCAAGCAAACAAGTTCATTGGGAGTTTTAGGAGTCTCTTCTTAGACTCAAATTACTAAGTCTGGGTCTATACAGGCCTTCGTTAAGGCCGGACTTAAATATTGGGTGGATCTGTCTTGGACCCGGTTGTAGGGAATGTTTCTTGGAAGTCTCAGGTAGGGCCTCATTATAATCCGGTTCTGCCTCTAGCGTGGCCGGGTGCTCCCACGCCAGCAGGCCAAGGCTGAGCGTCTCCGCTCCGGTGGCCTCCCTAGCCCATTGACTGTTGTCGCAGCCTACCCAACAGTTGAATATAATGCTGTATTGGGATCTGTTTTTACACTCGATCTCAGCCAAAAGGCCGAGAAGCGATGGATCTTTTTTTAAAGTTAGTTCACAAATGACCACAGCTGCTTCTCGGTTAATCAGATGCTCGAGACTCCCGTGTCTACACCATCGGCTGCTACGTGTTTATGACACCACAGCTGCCTGGGTGGCGCTTCTGTCCCCACCCTCACTCCTTCCCATCTGCCGCCTCTCACTGCTTCCTCACTGCTGTGCTTGGAGGCGGCACGTTCTCAAATAAGCTGCTGACGTCCCGCCCTCCCAGGGTCTGGGCCTGAGATTCACCGAAGTTTCTTCCATCGGGAGAATTTTTCTCGCCTGGGACTCTGAAGCACTCGCTTTGTTTGGTAGGCGTGCATCCTTCCCCTGGCTGGGGAAACTTTTGCAAGGAAGCTGAAAGCTGCTTTCAGATAGATCCCATAGCTGTGGCTCCCCCCTGTCCCATCCACCTCCCCGGTGTTCAAGCTCACAATCTTACTCCGAAGGCGGAAAGGCTGCCGTCAAGGGTTCCCCCTTACGGAGGGCGCTGCTTACCTTGGATAACCCTTCTTCCTAACGGAGTTTCTGGTCCTGGCCTTTTTCCACGTGCGTAACATCCACGGGGAGCGGTTCTTCCTCGTCACGTCTTTTAAAGCCTGTCAGACTCTCTCTGCAGTGCTCCCCCGGCAAGCTGTTACAGTAAGCATAAAAACAAGCACATCACACGAAGAATAAAGTGCCAAGTTTCTGTCTCCCTGCCAACCTCATTAGAAACCAGGGGTAGAGCACGTATGCATGCCATTACATCATGCATGCAATTAGACATTTGAAGCCAGCTCAATAGGGGACCTTCTTCATGCTTTTCTAAGTGTGCAGCTCCCATTTCTGCACGGGAACCTGGGCGCCTCTGTTTTCCCTAATCCTTTGTCTCTATGAGGGTGAGAGGGTGGAGGGAAAGAGGCGTGTCCCCATTGACCAGAGCTCCGAGGTTCTGGAAAAGTCCTTCTTGCACACGTCTGTGAGAGTGGAACTGCCCTACTCTTCCGTCGCCGTGTGTTTCTTGTTGAGGATGTGTCGGTAGCCTGATGATGAGTTTCGTCGTCACACAGGGCGACATGGATGGCCTGGCTCTTAAAAGGAAGCGCGGAAAGTAATTGGGAACTGTACAATCCGCTGGCCCGGCGGAGCGGAAAGCAAGACTGTGTTGTTCTCTGCACCGTTGACGGACTTGTGCAGTCTCTGTGTTTGTGGGGTGAAGGGACACTAGATTGGCCGGCCTCCTGGGCCTGCCGTCCTGCGGGCTGCCCTGAGGGAGGAAGCGGAAAGACTGAAGGGCCGGCCAGCAGTTGAACCAGAGTTTGGCATCTGGCGCTCTTCGATAAAGTCTCATCGAGTAGCTCCTGGGTGAGCGTTAGGATACAGCTTCAGGGCATTCGCCGGGGACTAGGTGGGCTCCAGCCGGAATCCTGGCGCAGCCACCTGCTAGCCTTTTTGCCTCCAGCAAATGTAACTCGTTTGGTCTCAGCTTCTTCACTCGTATGTAGCACTGGAGAATGCCGATCATGCCCAGCCACCCACAGGCTTATGTTGAGAATGAAATCAGATCATGACTACAAAGCATTGAGGACGGGGCCTGACCGGCTAAATGCCACTTGCTGGTAGTGTCATCATTGGCTTCTGTATTGGAAAAACATATAGCTGCCTTCTAGAAGCTTACGGTCCCGCCGGGGCTGTGGGACGCACGCACGGATTTAGGAAGGAGAGAGGGGATGTTGCCTCGCTGTGATGTGGACGGGAGACACTTGACGGAGACATCATGTAACATGGGGGCCCCCGTGCCAGCTCCGAGGGTGTGGGCCACCTGGTGGTCTTTGTGGATGGTGCAGTGGTCGCCGAGGTCGGGATTTTGGCTGTGACCATGAAGGACAGGTGGAATTTGGGTAGATGGAAGAACGCTGACGATAGAGCCGGTAGGAGTAAACCAGCTTCTTTCAGAGGAAGGGGAGACCTCCCAGCTGGCAGGAGGGACGTTTGCCCTGAGAATGAGGAGGCTGTGAGGGTGCAGGGGGCTCCAGGGTTTTGCTGCTTTCCAGTTACCTAAGCTGGGTGGAGTGGACCTTCTGGTGTGATGGGTACTCATCACGGGGAAGGGCCTCGTCTCTTTGTATTTTCTTCAGTCCGGCCTCCTTCGTGTAGGGCTGGGCTTGCTGTATTTCCTAAAGGGCACTTCTCTCTGATCGCCCTTGGGTCTGGGTGAGTGACCCAGAAGGTTCTCTTGCTCTGTCTGCCAGGGTTTGTTCTATTTCATTCATGTCTCTCAGACCTCCTTTTGTTAAAAACCACGCGGACTCAGTCTGTGGCGAGATGACGATGCTGTGTGGCCGCCTTCCCTGGGTCAATCTGTATAGCTTTGGTGTCTTTTTAACTTCTTTTTAACTTTTTTTTCTTTTCTTCACTGTATGGGATTTATTCTGATCTTTAAGGGCCCTGACATGCTTTAAGGATATCATGACATACACGAGGTGGCAAGAAACCCTATTCCTTATGATCTGACTTCCATTAGTTTTTGAGGCATGCCTTTGGTAGATTTTGGCTTTGAGGATGTCAATAAAACCATAATGAGCAAAAAGTAAAAAAGTGTATTCAATTAACTCGTGAGTAACTTGAGGTCAGTGAATCATCTGAGTTATTTTATAAAACACGCTTTATTGGCTGTTCGGTGTTACCTGATGCTCTAAAGCAGGGGTCAGCAAACTCTCCGTAAAAGGGCCAGAGAGCCATTATTTTAGGCTTCTGGGTCAGTTCTCTGTCATAAATACTCAATTCTGCCTTTGTGGTGTGAAAGCAGATATAGATAATAGATGCATGTGGCTGTTTTGCAATAAACAAATTTTATTTGTGAAAATAGATGGTGGGCCAGATTTGGCTCTCTGAAGTAGTCTGCTCACCCCTACTCTAAAGGAAACAGATTTTGTTAGATTGGGACGGTAAGGAGACATTTAAAAGTAGATAAATGACAACATATCCAGATAATTAGCTCCACCAAAAGCTTAAAAAAGGTTTTTCTTCTGTTGTTTGAATTAAATTTCATGTTTCATATTGAGTTTATAAATAAGCCTTAAATATCATTTATAGGGTTTGCTTTTTTTTTTTTTTTTTTAAAGCTAGGATCTAAGGTTCAAAACAAGCCTATCTTTATTAAGTAACCATTTATTAAATGTTTTTCTTATGTCAGGCACTGTGCAAGTCATTGGAAATTCACAAATAACTTAGGCACACACCTTTCCTCTTGGAAGCCACAGTCTAGACTGTGCACTCATTGTTGCCAAATGTTGGCTCATGCCTTGGACCACAGCACGTATGTGGCCCACGGTCCCAAGGAACCTGTATTCCAAAAGGGCCTTTTGGGGGCTCCGCTTATCTTTCCTCTGTCTGCTTCATGTGCATTTGGGACTTGAGTATTTTTGTTTCTTTTGATTTGTGTATTGTTGGAGAAAGCCTGCTTGAGGAATTTACAAGTGGCGAAAATATTTATTTTAGTAACTCAGTTGCCAAAAATCTCAGTCTTGATGATTCAAAAAGTTATGTGTTTTCCTGCCCTTTGTAGTTTTTACTTAGTCACCCTAATTCACTTTTTGAATTTTTACTAAGTTCTCCCTACCAAATTATGGGCCAGCCCCACCAGACTGCAGAGGGTGCTTTTCTAGAAGTATTGAAACACAGGTATCCAGGATTCTTGTGTGTCTACAGTGCTCCCAGAGTGGTGCTCTCTGGACCAGAGCCACTAGGCCCTTGCAGATTGGGTGGAAATGTTGAGTAGCCTAGAGGGAGGCCATTCCTGGAGGAGGAAGCTGGATAGTGTGAATGGGTGTGGGATGCGAGCTCTCCCAGCCCAGATGGCGGGGCGGGGACTCTGACAGAGGGGGGACCTTGGAAGCCAGACTGACATTTCCTGGGATGGGACATAGCAGAGATAGGAAGTTGATCCCTAAGTAGAAGAATGCCATGGGAAAGCGGGGCTTTGGAGGGATCGGTCCTTCTATTAGCCAAATGCAAGGTGGTAGGGAGAGGGAGGGAGGAAGGGAGGGAGAGAGGAGATGGGAAAGATTTGGGCTCAGGTGGTATGCAGAAACCTTTGGGAGAGGGGGGCTTTCACCTTCTTTTTCTCCGCATAATTATAAAAAAAATTGCCAGAAGAACTGCTCTGGTAGAGTTTCCTGGGGTGAGAGGAAGTACTTTGGGTTGAGATGAGGGACGAAAATTTGAGAAAAAGGTACGTTTTTACAATCACAGTTGGGAGTGCTGAGCATGTGAGGAGGGAATGAATATAAAGTTATATAAATAGCAGTCATTTATATATTTGTATATTCCTCTGTAAAAAATACAGAGGAAAGGCCTTTTTATTTTTCCTTGTTTCTTCTGAAGTAGCAGCTTGTTTTGAAAGAGAAGGGAAATTCTAGTTTGTCCCTTTGGGGTCTTGAAGAGGCAGCTGGTGGTAGTAAGATGGGCTTGACTTACAGTATTTGAAGCACCAAGAAGTGTCTGCATAAGGTTTTAAACTTGCACAGGTGCACAGGAATGGCATCACGCCTATCTGAAGTATTTCGGAAATGAAAAAGAAAAATAAATTCCAAAGGTGCGAGTGACTTCTGCAAATACGTCACAGTTCATAGAGAAGAGTGTCATCTGCATCTGGTGACACTGATGGGGTCCCTGTGTACCGGGTGGGATGCAGTCCGCATTCAAGTCTGTTTTGTTGTCAGCACTGCGGTATTTTCTCTTCAACAAGATAACCTTGGCATCCTCCCTCTCTTAACTTTTTGTGTCCTGATTACCTTGGAATGAAAGTCCTAAAATAGAAAACTGTGGGTTATGTATTTTTTTTCAAGTTTATTTATTTGTTTTTGAGAGGGACAGGGACAGCCTGAGTGGTGGAGGGCCAGAGAGAGAGGGAGACAGAGATCCCAAGCCGACCCTGCACTGACAGCAGCAAGCCCAGTGAGGGGCTCGAACTCGCGAACCAGGAGATCGTGACCTGAGCTTAATCGACTGAGCCACCCAGGCACCCTGGCTTATGGATTTTTAGAACTTATTTATTGTGTTGGGGCACCTGGGTGGCTCAGTCGGTTAAGCGTCGGACCTCAGCTCAGGTCGTGATCTCCCGGTTTGTGAGTTCGAGCCCTGCGCTGGGCTTGCTGCTTTCAGCGTGGAGCCTGCTTAGGATACTCTCTCTCCCTCTCTCTCTGCCCCTCCCCTGCTCCTGTATGCTCTCTCTCGCTCTCTTGAAAATAAATAAACATTAAAAGCACTTAATATGGAAGCATATTAAGCTCCCTTAATATGGAGCATCGTGGACTTCCCATCTACCTTTCGTTTTTAAGATACAGAAGTTTGGACTGTTTGTTTTTACGAAGTGAAGGCTGATCGTCCCGCTGCACAGTTTGCGGGCAAAGCCTGAAGGGTGAGAGTGGGGCCCGGCGGGTGCCTGACCCAGAGAGAGAGGGAGTGAAACTTCAGGCTGACTGAATTTCTTAGCAGATTTGGTAAAGAAGAGGACGAAATTAATATTTCATTGTTGAAATTGGGTTACAAATTGTGGGCTTGTTCTAGCCCACACTTGTGATTTTCTCCTACGCGTGGGTAACTCAATGTCCGAATGTACCTGCTGGATGAGATTAACCTTGGAAATCTGGTGTAGGCTCATAGCCCAATAGCGAATACACTTAATTATTTTACCAATCACGGTAATTACTGGCAGTACCAAAGAAGTTGCCCTGGTCTGACATAAAGACATGGAACTTATTTTGTTATTTACAATTGATATGTGTGTTTACTTGATCTTTGCTGGTATAGTTTTAAAAGTAGGACCTTCAAATAATGGGGCACCTGGGTGGCTCAGTCAGTTAGATGACTGACTCCTGATTTTGTCTCAGATCATCATCTCATGGTTTTTGGGTTCACGCCCTGGTTTGGGCTCTGCGCTGACAGCATGGAGCCTGCTTGGGATTCTCTCTCTGCCCCCTCCCCCATGCGCTCTCGTGCTCTCTCACTCTCTCTCGAGACAAATAAGTAAACATAAAAAAAATAAATAAATAAATAGTAAGGGAAAGTCACCGGGGCCCTGGAGAGGTACTAAGTGTCCCCATCATCATATTAGGGTCATTATGAAGATCTTATGACTTAATAAAAGCAAAGCTTAAGGTCCCTGCACGTAGTAAGCGTTATGTAAATACTGGCCCTTATTAGTGATCTAGTTTTGCATGAAACTAACAACAGGTGAGCATCACGGTAATAGTGGCCAATACAATGTTTGGATAATACAAGACAGTACAACATGATAGACTAGATGACCCAATATTACAGCCCCTTTTAACTTCACTGGCAACACATTTAATGGGCAGACTAGCAAGTTTTAAATGCTTAGATTCTAGGAAAGTTAAATGTTTATAGTTGTAGACTTAAGTTCGAGAAATGCTTGGTATGAACTAGGGAATAGGCAAATACACCTTTGGGGCTGTGACTCTTTTTCCCTCAGTCCCCAAAGTAATCATTGTGAAGAGGCTGTGCAGAGGCATAAAAGTCTATGACCAAGTAGATAGCTCAGTCTATCGAGCACTGTGTTCCCGTCTCTGTTTCGAGATAAATGAAACATTAATGTAAATTGTCCTCTTAGAATTTTTAAGGGGTCTCAACTTCCTTAAATAGGGGATATATAAGCTCTCAAATAGCAATATATATTCCGCAATTCAGCAGCTTTTCAAGCTATGATTTTTATAACCACTTTTGGATTTGAGAATGCAGAATTTAGAATTCCTACTTGGGGGCATGGTGTTCAATTCAGCAAGCCATGCATGAGATTCAGCCGACAAGATCCAGAGCTCTAGATGTGGGTGAGGGATAGAACCCAAAGTCCGCGCTTCTGGGCTGCCTTGACTTCTCATCAAAACGAGACAGCTCTGCCTGTGGATGGTGATGACTTTATAATTACAATTAAAATATTTTTAGTACAAGAATGAGGCCTGGGGGGAAAGCTGTCAACATATGTATTGTATGAAAGGGAGACTAATCACCAGATGGGACTGTGGAAGCCTTTCCTGGTGGGTCATGACTGCCTTGCCTCTGGCTAGGAGTTGACAAATGGACTCCGCCATCCTGGTTGTCTCTTGGAAGAATGAAAAGGAAACATCGGGAACTGTGAGTGAAGCGGCTCTGAAGAAAGAGAGGAGGCAGAATGTTGAGCTGATAGGCAGGTGGAACAAGTCGCAGGTGTGTGGGGCCCCGAGCCCTCCCTGAGTCATGTGATTGCAGCATCACGCTTAGGTTGTGTCCCGGAGCCTTACTGATGTCCCTGAGCTGGTAAACGTTCTTTGTATTTGGCAGTGTTCTCTAAACCTCCAGAAGAGTTGAGGCAGCACAGGGTTGAAGGGCCAGTGTTTCTGGGGCACCTGGGTGGCTCAGTCAGTTGAGCGTCTGACTTCGGCTCGGGTCGTGATCTCACAGTTGGTGAGTTCGAGCCCTGCATCAGGCTCTGTGCTGACAGCTCAGATTCGGATTCCGTGACTTCCTCTCACTCTGCCCCTCCCCTGCTCACACTCCGTGTGTCTCTCTCTCAGAACTAAATATTGAAAAAAAAGGGTTTTTTTTAAATTTAAAAAAGAAAGGCCAGTGTTTCTTCTGGTGTCGTCTGTCCCCGGCAACACAGCTCAAGTCCCGTGATAGGGCTGACGGCTTCATTTATATTAACGCTGTCGCTTTCCGAGGTACTGGGTCCAGATAATGGTGTTATTTTATCACCTTTAGATGGGGATACTCTGCTTACTGATGGCAGGCATTGCTACCCACGTGGCCACAACTAGCTAGATGGGAATTCAGCCTCTCCTGCTTATTGCTGGGTTCTCGTTCCTTCCACTGCTGGGCAACCCCACAGGCTGTGTTGACAAATCCAGCCATCGGCAACCATTTCGTGATGGGATCAGTGCCCTTCTAAGAAGAGCCCGGAGAGCTAGCTTGCTCTCCCCCTTTGCTGTGTGAGAGGGGGCGGGAAGGCGTCCCTCCGCAAGCCAGGCGGAAGGGCCCTTGTCAGGAACTGATTTGGCCAGCACCTTGACCTTGGACATCCCAGCCTCTGGAATTTTGAGAAATACGTGTTTGTTGTTGAAGCCACCCACTCCGTGGTATTTGTCACTGCAGCCGGAGGTAAGATAGGATCTGTAGGCCAACAGGAAAGGCATCTGCCCTTCGGTCTTCCCGTAAATGTTTAAGAGCTGTGCTGCTGTCCATCACATGGTTTTCGTAACTTCCCGTCATTCTCGAGTCTTTAAAAAGTGTTAGCTGCTGGAGACCGAGGTCAGCCGGGAGGCCCTCGATCACTTTTCTTTGAAGTCTAGAATGGAGTCGTTGCTGGAGGTGAATATCGGTCTTTTTTATTCTAGACGCTCTGAAACATGAATCACGGTGCTGGGAATACTTGAGTCAGCAGGTGAAGGGAAAAAGGCAGTGAGTTCAGTGTCTGCCCGGTGATCAGAGCCAATTAAGCAGGGAAAGGCAAGCCAGCGCCGGCGTGGGCAGCAGCGGTGACGCTTTCGTCTGCCTTGTTCTCAGGACGCAGGACTGGTGCTCGTTACGAGAGGTGGTGCATTATCAGCGGAATGCAGCTGGGGGACTGGGAATCGGCGAGCAGGCAAACGTCTGAGTTTTCTGCACAGGGAGAGCTCCTCCGTGAGACTAGCCAGCCCTGATGGCTCTGGGCGCTAGGCAGCTTTCCACGCGGTTGTTATAAACAGATTTGTAAGATTTTTCCGGTGGCCAGTGCCTCCTTTCAACAAAACGGGCTTAAAAATATTGCAGAAGGGGAGCACTGCAAAAATAGTAATTCCCTAGCTCTGCTATGAACTTTTCCCTAAACTGGTCATTATGATTAGGCTTACTGGCCTTGCTACATTTGTCATTTTGAAGTCTCCTTCTGTAATGATAGATACCGTCAGGGCACGTTAGTAGGTTCGTCTCCCGGTTTCTTGTAAATCTCCAGCATATGCCTGTTATTAACTTTGGCAGCTTTTTTTTAAAAGGGAGTTTTTCTAGGCTCTTTACATTTATAAAAGAAACAACCCGGATGACTCTTTCAAAAGTCACGTTTTCTAGGGACGCCTGGCTGGCTCCGTTGGTTAAGCGTCTGACTTCGGCTCCGGTCATGACCTCAAGGCTTGTGGGTTCAAGCCCCGCGTCTGCCTCTGTGCTGACGGCTCGGAGCCTGGAGCCTGCCTGTCTCTCTGCCCCTCCCCAGCTCACACTCGGTCTCTCTCAAAAATAAATAAACATGAAAAAAAATTGTTCTTTCAAGTCACGTGTTCTGGCTTTCATTATTTGCGTGTTTTCCAACTTGTGAAAGAGATTTTGGGGTGGTGTAATTGGATTTGAAGTAAACGCATAGACCTGACATAAATCTGATGGTATACTTTATAAGAGATGTTTTAATTCCTTTATAGGTAGCTGTTCTCTGCAGGGAGCACTGTGTTTCAGGATTGTTCACCAAGTGTTCACTGTTGGCCACTAATAATTCCCTAACTGGCTTCACATTAGGGGTGTTGCCCATAGGGCGCTATACTTCCCAGGCCATCTTTCCGGAGACCTTTGATGATGACACTGCCATGCCTGAGTGCAGAGCCCAGCTCTGGACATTAAAGGACAAAGGACCACTGTGCTGTCCGTCCCAGGATGTCGGAGTGACGGGGGACCGGATAGGCAAGAGCTGGCCGCAGCCCGGGGGACCTTCCCTTGTGGGACCTCAGATCTCCTCGCTTCCCTTCTCGCACAGCTGTCCACGAGGCATGGAGCTCTCACACAAGACGATGGGTTGAAGTTGGTCTGGAATTTGACTCTTCCCGGTCTTTTTAGGAACCATTAGAGTTTTCCTGTTCGGTAGGATAGCCAGTAGCCACACGTGGCTCTTTAAATTCAATACATTAATGATAATGAGATAAAATTACAAATTATGTTTAAAGCCACATCGCAAAGGCTCGAGAAGGCACACGTGGCAAGTGGCTACATGTTGAATAACACTGCAAGTTCAGACGCTGACCTCTGGAGAGATGCAGTGACATGCCCCAGGCCACACAGCCAGTCAGTGCAGAATCCGCTGTTTGGACTCGTTGCCCCATTTTTTTTTTTTTTTCCTAGCCCACGTAGTCCTTCAATTTCGGGCATCACAGCTTCAACTAACACGTTCGTCCTTGGAGTATCCACATCCTTCTCCCAAAGTCTCTGGGAGAGACTCAGTAATTAGAGTTAGAAGTTATTTCTTAGTACATAATCCTAGTTTTACAAATATTTGTGATTCGTGTTAAGCGGTTTTGCGTGAATGAGCGGGGACATCACGTGCCGTGTGGCGGTAGTTTGCCACACGTGCTGTACCTTGCGAACCCCGGTGTGCCCGTCACGTGGGTCTGCGTGGGGATCTGGGATCCCAGGTAGAGGAGTTGGACGGGACTTTTGAAGGTACCTAGTTCAATTCTGCACACACGTGTACAATATTCTTGGCAAGGCTGTTGATTTTGAGAGAGCTTCTTCATTAATGAGTTCACTTCTTCCCACAGCTTCTGATCCATCTGGGGTTTTCTTTGTTTCAAGCCAAAAGGTTCTTGCCTTTGATTTTGACACATGGGTCCTCGTTAGCTCACAGAAAAAGCTTGCCCCCTCTGACATGTGCAGCCTTGTGAATATCTGAAGCCTTCTCCTGTCAGTCTGTGTCTTCTCACCTATGTGCTAGGGAGACCTGGTTCCTTCAACCCTTCCTTATGGGACCTATTTTGCAATCCTCTCACTGCTCTGTTTGCTTCTGTTGGACTGACTCCGGGGCAGGGCTCAGAGCTGTGTTGGGAAATTCCACTGTCCATCTGAATGGAGGTCTTGGCTAGATACATTTGGAAAATCTCAAGTCTCTCTTGAGCGGAAAAAAAAAAAAAGTCTACTCTTATCCACATGTAGGAAATCTATTGACTTAGTGTCTTTGGAAAGAAGTAATAGGGTTGTCTGTAATAAAGATGTATTTATGACTTCTGTAATCAGAAAATATTATATAATTTTAATAGCAGTGAAGCTTCTCTTTACCATCACTATATTGGGGTAGAATTTGGATGTAGTGAATGCAACAAAAAAATCATGTTCCCAGCAGTGAGAACAATGCAGTAGAGCCATATTTAACTCCCCGTGACGACACCTGTCAACTGTGCGACCCTCAGCACATCTTTGAGTCTGCTCTTGCCTTTGTTTTTTCTTTATTTATTTTTTTAATGTTTATATATTTTCGAGACAGAGACAAACAGAGCATGAACAGGGGAGGGTCAGAGAGAGAGGGAGACACAGAATCCGAAGCAGGCTCCAGTCTCTGAGCCGTCAGCACAGAGCCCGACGCGGGGCTTGAACTCACCGACCATGAGATCATGACCTGAGCCCAAGTCAGAAGCTCAACCGACTGAGCCACCCAGGCACCCCTGTTCTTGCCTTTGAATTGCTGCCGTGGGAGTGGTGTTTGGAGTAGGTTTCTTACAGGATTTGTGTAAAGTTTAAAATGTGTGAACACAAAGGTGAGAGAGATTTCTGTAAAGACCATGACCCTTACTCATCGATTCAGCGTTATGAACTTGTATTCACAGAGAAAGAGGCCTGATGGTTGTGGTGATGGCACACTGTTCTGCACCAAGTGCTGCGCTGCTAACTCAGTTAACGTTTGTAACGATGCTAGGAGCCCGGTGCCGTGATGAATCTCCACCTTACAGAAGAGGAAACTGAGGCACAGAGCGGAAAAGGTCTGCTCGGTATCCCACAGCTGGTGAGGGGCAAAGTCAGAAAACTGGTAATCACTCTGGTTAGGTGAGGTTTTTTGTTTTTTGTTTTTTTTTTTTTTTAGACCGTAGAACTAATAGAAAGGAGACGCCGAGGGACCGCTTGTGCGTACGAAACATAACCTCCGCGTTTGACTTAAGCCGCTACTGTGGCAGCCAGTGTGCCAAGAGCTGGGTTTCTGCGGATCTCCTCTCACGAACTGATGCTATAATATAAATGGTTTTACTGGAATAGTTAGAAATGAAGAGTTTCCGTGAAGAAAAGTGATATTACGTACCTAATTTTGCTGCAGAAAACAGTTGCTTTTTTAGGGCGTTTGTGACAAGCTAAGTGACTCCGGCAAACAAACATCAACTCTTTGGGAGCGAGCGTCTTATTTGCCGATTTATTTCCTTTTGCCTTAGCAGCAAGTAGTTTGGGGGAAAGGTATTGAGGATTATTTACTGTAACCACAAAATATATTCTTTTTTAAAAAATTCTTTTTAATGGGGCGCCCGGGTGACTCGGACAAAGCGTCTGACTTTGTCCCAGGTCATGATCTTGCGGTTGGTGAGTTCGAGCCCCGCATCGGGCTCTGTGCTGATGGCTCGGAGCCTGGAGCCTGTTTCGGATTCTGTGTCTCCCTCTCTCTCTGCCCCTCCCTCAAAAATAAATAAAACATTAAAAAAAATAAGAAAAATTCTTTTTAATTTTTTTTTTTGATAGAGCAATTGAGAGAGAGAAAGAGCATGAGTAGGAGAGAGGGAGAGAGAGAATCTCCAGCAGGCTCCACACTCTCTGAGGAACGTGACGTGGGGCTCAATCCCACGACTGTGAGATCAGGACGAGCTGAAGCCAAGAGTTGGATGCTTAACTGACTGAACCGCCCAGGTGCCCCAACCATAAAATGCATTCTGATTAATGGTAGTTCTTAGGTGATTTAGGGCCAAATGTGTCTCATTCCATCTCCCAAGGCATCGTATCATTAAAACGAAAAATACGTTGTTCTTTCAGTATTTTTTCCTTTTTAAACTTTTTCAACATTTTTGTCGCGGTTTACCAGCAAAAAGTACAAAATATGACCTCGATGGAGGGCCACGTGCCCAGCCACGTAGCGCGCCTCCCTGGGAGGGTGTGGACGCGTTTCTGTGTCGTGCTCCCGCGTGGGTGTGTGGGTTTGAAGCCGGTACGTGTGCCTAGTCTGAGGCGCCTAAAGCTAAGATGCAGATTTCAGGGCCCCTCCGGGAGGACCACAGCCGAGTGAGGTTAGGCCTGAGAACGCTTTTGGTGGAAAAGAGAGAGAGTGCCTAGGGAAGGGAGGCTCCAGAAAAGCCAGCCGTGCAGCCGCCCTTAACCCAGACGTCCTTCCTCCTTCCGCCCTTCGCTCAGCAACTCCCTGAGCAGCCCAGCAAATACCACCACGCTGTGCACTTGACGCAAAAGCACAGCCCGCCGAGAAATGACCTCTCCACGTGCACCGCGATGGCCGGTGCCTCCGTGACAGCCAGTGGCGAAAGCGCGCGTGGAAACCACCCTTTCTGTGGTTGGCGGTGACCACTGCCGATTCCATCGCTCGCCCTCTGCCTCCTCAAACTCCTCGTCTGCCCCAGACCACGCTCAACACGCCCCCCTTGCTGTAACTGCTAACCTCCCACGCTCCGTCTGCCGCCATTGACCCAAGCCATCCAGATTCCTGTG
Organism: Panthera onca; assembly: GCF_046562875.1. Lineage (NCBI taxonomy): Eukaryota > Metazoa > Chordata > Mammalia > Carnivora > Felidae > Panthera > Panthera onca. Next base: position 4,396,215 of record NC_138343.1, on the reverse strand, counting down.
CTGGGTTCAGGTTTATTTCCTGCTGCTGTCGTTTAGCGGACACTTGGATGATAGAAGAATGGGGGTGGGGAGGTATATTTTGTAAGCGGTCAGAAAAGAGGTCCCGTCTCCAAATGCTGGGTTACTGCAAGAGGGGAGTCTCTGGAGGAAGAACTGTGTACAAATCAACGAACAAAACAATGATACTCTTTAAAAAAATTTTTTTAATGTTTGTTTATTTTTGAGAGAGAGAGAGAGAGGGAGACAGAGCGTGAGCAGGGGAGGGGCAGAGAGAGAGGGAGACACAGAATCCGAAGCAGGCTCCAGGCTCTGAGCTGTCAGCACACAGCCCGACGCGGGGCTCGAACTTGTGAACCGCGAGATCGTGACCTGAGCCGAAGTCGGACACCCAACCGACTGAGCCCCCCAGGCGCCCCCGATCTTATTCTGATACGCGTGGGACTTTGTGTCTCCAATGGCAAGAGCCAGCGATACTCATAATCAGGACCTCCGCGAGTTCTCAAGTAGGGGTGATTCATTTGTTTGTGCTTAGAATTCCCAGCCACGGTTATGTGCTGCTTTGATGACCCAGTGGCAAAGGAGCATCTTTAGTCACGAAAACTCACAAATAGTGAAATGGTCGGCTTATGTGTTAAGGTAATTTCTCTCCTCCCCCCCCAAGATCTCCTCACATAGGAAGTATCAGTCGGGCCTTTAATTTGAGTTCCGGTGAAGTGCTTGGGATGATGGACCGGTGCGTCTTTTAATTACTGACTAGGCTGTTGCTTCGTGGACAGAGGCTTCTTACTGAAAGCTCCATGTTGCCGGGGCCCCTTTCTGTGTCGATCACAAGCGGAGGACCCGGGCTTGCTGCATCCTGGTGACGAGAGGGAAGATTTACACCAGGCAGTTGTCTCTCTTTCCCGCCGGACAGTGCGCTGAGGGAAACGTGACGCGGACAGGCCCTTGGAGGCGCGTACAAATTGTTGCTCGACATGAGGAGACTTTGAGGAACAAATAAGGTGATCGGTGGCGTGAGCCCCGCAGCTTGGTCTGGGGTGGTGGCCGGAGGGGTCGGCCGTGGGAGGCTCGCCCCATTGGCTGCTAGCGGGCACGTGGGTTTAGAAACGGAGGGATGCGGGTTCAGAGTCCCACTCCGGTCCGGGTCGTCGGGGCAAGTAGGTCTTGGTTTCCTCACCTGCAGCCTGAGCGTTATGGTACCTTTGTCACCGGCTCAAGCGCGGTAAGGTACGTGCCTCCCCGTTCCTGGCTGATGGCGGACTTCAGAAATGTGTCCCTGCCTCGCTTCCCTCCTCACAGGCAGCGTATCAGAGGAGGAGGACTGGGAACGGGCGTGTGGAGAGAAGGCATGCCTCTGATAGTTCTCTGAACAGCTCAGGACGCGAGGCCGGCGCTCGAGGCTGGAGAAGGGCCTGGGTCTCCCGGCTGGGTATTCGTTCCGAGTGTACCTGCCCACGAATGGTCCTGGCTTCCCGTCTGCTGGAGTGTGGGTGTCGGTCTGCTGCAGAGTCCCTCTGGCCAGGGAGGCCGATAGGGGACCCCAGGGGCCTTCTGAGGGGGGATGGTGTGTGTGTGTGTGTGTGTGTGTGTGTGTGTTGACGGGGTGTGAGTCAGGTTCCTGGAAAGCACTGTAGACGGGCAGAGGTTTGTAGTCATGTCACAGGTACCGACTCCAGGTATCGAACCAGCCCTCGAACATTCGGGCGGCCTAAGGAGCTGGCTTCCAATGAGTAGAGAATGCACATTCTGTTAACTTTCGAAATTTGAGAATGGTACTAACGAACCGTGAAGAGGTGGTCTGGATGTACCCTGTTCTGGGAGGGTCCTTCATGCACTTTGTTCGAGAGCTCGAACATCCCATTCTGCCTGGAGGATGTTTCATTTCTGATTTCAGTTGATTTATTGGTGGGACAAGGGAATTCAATTTTTATTTAGTCCTGCCTTTGAGACAGCCACTGCTCCCGTTTGAACCGTGACCCTTACTGTCATCAGCCAGCCAGTGTGCGACGTTGTCGTCGTCGGCTGGGCTCCGTGCCAAGGAGCTTTTTCACCCACATCCTCTCGTTAAATCTCCACACTTGTTAGGACTAGATACAGCTCTGTGTCCACTTACAGCCGGGGAGGGGAGGCCAGGGTGGGGGTGGGGACCAGGTGATTTGCCCAAGACCCGGTTAGCCCGCGGCGGGGGCGTCCTGAGAAGCACCGTACCTTCGGCCCTCCGTTACGTCTGCGACAGTGGTCGGCTTGCACAACGTCCGCGGAACGTCCCTGCAGCTCCCGTTTCCGTTCCTCTCTTCCTCTCTGTCTGTCCCTTAAAATCCCCACGCAGCTGGCGCCTGGGCGGCTCAGTCAGTCGAGCGTCCGACTCTTGACTTCGGCTCAGGTCTCGATCTCTCGGTTCGTGAGTTCGAGCCCCGCATCAGGCTCTTTGCTGATAGCGCAGAAGCTGCTTGAGATTCTGTCTCTCCCTCTCTCTCTGCCCCTCCCGTGTGCGTGCGCGCTCTCTCACTCTCTCTCAAAAATAAATAAACTTGAAAGAGAAAAAAGAAAACGGCATCGTCGTCGTCCTCAGGCGGCGTGTAAAATGCCCCCGCCTGTGTATGGCATGTTGAGTTATCGCTCAGGTTGGGCAGTGGTTAAATGTGCCTGCTCACTAACAGAGCCCAGCAGCTCAGACTTGCCCAGAATGCGTTTTCGAAGACCACGCTGACCGAGCCACCCTTAGGAAGCCCTTCTAAATTTGCAAGAAGCACGAATTCCACAATTGATGATACGGTTCTCATTTTATACATTTCCCAAATAGCGACTATACTCTTGGCCCCAAATATAATTGGTATATTTTTGCCTCGTTCACAGGAACCGACACGTACTCAATTTTAAATTATCTTAACGGCTCATGTTGGTTTTTATCTTTGCTTTTATGTTGTTGGGCCTCAGCTCTGATTTAATAGTGTTGAGGGATGTCGTCACGGATTTTAATGTCCTTCCTATGGGGGAAATTACACTGTATTAAATTATATGTGTAATGTATATATATAATTGTGTTCCATAAATATAACAGCGTCCTATGGTTCGTCATGCAGTATTTCACGTATATGCACACACATACACGTATATATAAAGTCAGTGATTCTCTAATCCTATAGTTTCTAGAAACACACCGTAGTTAAAAGGTAAAGAGACGCGGCACCATCGGTCAGTTTTAGGTAACGCGGGCACTCAGGCTTGCTGGCTTGGAAAATGAACAGAATTGCGTTCTTTTGAAAGTATCAGTGTTCCTGGGGCGTCGTTTCCTAATTCTCAAAATGAAGGAATTTCACTGACAGCTTCGAAGGTCAGCTCTAAACTGATTGAATTGCCATGTTAATCTCCTGGGCCCTGCAGTTTAGTGGTATCACTGGGGGTTAGCGTGAGTGTTTCAAAAGCAAGATTAACTGAGAGCTCATTCTCCAGCTGTTGGCTGAGGAGATTAGTCAGGAATGTGGCCCTGTCATTTGGGTCTGTTTGCTGGCGGATAAGGGAACCCCCTCACGCGCGCGGGGGCCACCTCGCTCATCGAGCCCCAGCCTAGCCGGTGCGTGGCTGTCACCGTCCAGATGGGGGGCCAGGCTCTGGCCAGACCTCGGGGGGCCTTGTTGGGGCACGTGGAAGGTCTGAGACACGGCTCCAAGAGCAGTACTGTGCTCGTGCAGACAGCATTTTCCAGAACGGTTCTGCCAGCTCAACTAGGATTTGGGAACGAAGGATTTGTGTCTAGTTTTTTTTTTTGTTTTCTTTCCCTCCCCCAACTGCTTTCCCTGTTATATGTCTTCCCAATTCTTGGTCTCCTTTCCCAACCAACCTATAAAGATACACTGTAAGGGGCTCCTGGGCGGCTCAGGGAAGCATCTGAGTCTTGATTTCAGCTCAGGTCGTGATCTCACTGTCATGCGTTCGAGCCCCCCATCGGGTTCCGTGCAGACAGTATGGAGCCTGCTTGGGATGGATCTTCTCTCTCGCTCTCTCTCTCTCCCTTCCCCCCACTCTCAAGATAAATAAATAAAAACTTAAAAAAAAAAAAAGATTTACACTGTAAAATTTAGGACTGCCGTTAATCTCTCTCTGCCTTGATTTCGTCATCTGAAAAATGGTGTTAGCTCACAGCAGCCCCTTCCCTCACTGTGATCTTGGGAGGAAGAATAGGCTGACGGATGCCGTCAAGTGCCTCGATCTGAGGGCGGGAGAGTAGTAGTTCAGTTATAATAAGAACGTCCTGTCTTTATTTTTCTGTGGCCTTTGAAATGCCCACATTGAATATGCTTCGGGGGCGGGGGGGGGGAGATCTCATTTTGAATGTCATTGACAGAGTGATGGCCTAGAAGATATTAAAGAATTGCAAACAAAAACTAAGAAATTATGTTTGGAAACTGTGAAGAGCAAGCCATTCACTGTTTGTTTTCAAATATGTGCAGAAGTAGAAGTAGACGCTCGCTCTGGGGCATAATGAAAAGTACGATCTTACAAATCGAAGTTGTACATATCCTTTTAATTTAATCACAAGGGAAAAAGTGTAACGTATAGTTTATGGATGTAGAGTGATTTTTTTTTTCTTCAGCGATGTAGCTAATCCGTATGGCCACTAGCCACAAGTAGCTATTTTATTTAAAATTAATGAGAATTGCATAAAATTTCAGTGACTCAGTCACATTAGTCACATTTTAAGTGCTTAGCAGCCACACGTGGTTACTGTGTTGGAGAGGCCACATGTGAAGCATTTCTAGAAGGTTCTATGAGACAGCGTGAGCTATCTTAGAGAAGCCGTGAGCAATGGCAGAAAAACATCCCCATCCTCCTCCTTCCCGAAGCTGTGTTTTAGAATTCAAATAGAATCTTTGGCTTAATGTTATTCCATTTTAACTGTACGCTTGAAATTATTGAAGAAGGCACAGCTCACTCCAAAACATCATGGATTCGTTTCTCTACTTGGAAAATCCTGGAACCAGTTCTTGGCTCCCCAGTTGCACGTCTTCTGTAAATATTTTTTTCTTTACTAGGTAACGTATTACCTGGACCAATCTAGTAGTCACTTCATCATGGACCGCCCCGAGTTGTTATGTAATTATTTCATGGGTATAAACCGAACTCTTACCTTTAGCAAAGTAACTAACCCCTTATATTCCAATTTCACTTATCCACACGTCCACTTGGGCTCTACCATCAAAGGATGTCCAGAATCCAGCCACTTGTCAGCCACCACTCCCAGGGAGTGGTGGTCCCAACCACGATCATCCCTCGTGATTTCCTGCAGTCGCATCCTGACCGGGTTTCCTGCCTCCCCTCTGGCCCTCTTACTCGCTTCCCCGTCTCTTCTCGACATAGAAGTCAGAGAGCTCACTTTCAGTGTCTGGTCATGTTGGTCTTGTGCTCCAAACCCTCCAGTGGTTTCTATTCCAAGTAAAAGATAACATGTGGTGGTGGCCTGCAAGGCCTCTCAGCTCTCGTGGCCCCTCACCCCTCCTTGTTACCCCTCTGACCTCACCCATGCTTACTCTCTGCAGGGCACAGTGGGCTCTTTATCCTTCTTCTCCTGTAGGCATATTCTCGCCTCAGGGCCTTTGCTTTTGCTGTTTCCTCTGCCTGGACTACTCTTTTTGTTTTTTTTTTTAATTTTTTAAATATTTATTTAATTTTGAGAGAGAATGAGCAGGGGAGGGGCAGAGAGAGAGGGAGACACAGAATCCAAAGCAGGCTCCAGGCCCTGAGCTGTCAGCACAGAGCCCGATGCGGGGCTCAAACTCACGAACCGTGAGATCATGACCTGAGCCAAAGTCGGACGCTCAGCCAGCTGAGCCACCCAGGCGCCCCTCACCCAAATTTGTTTTAAAATTTTTTTAACGTTTATTATTGAGAGACAGAGAGAGACAGAGCATGAGCAGGGGAGGGGCAGAGAGAGGAGGAGACACAGAATCCGAAGCAGGCTCCAGGCTCTGAGCCTTCAGCCCAGAGCCCGACGCGGGGCTCGAACCCACAAACCACGAGATCATGACCTGAGCCAAAGTCGGATGCTTAACCGACTGAGCCACCCAGGCGCCCCGTGCCTGGACCACTCTTGCGGGAGACAACAATGTGGCTCATCGCTTCACTTCCTCTAGACCTATTCTCTGTCACTTCAGAAGGAGGTGTCACCAAACTGTTTACAAATGCCACCTGCCACCCCCACTCCCCAGTCCCCACACGGCAATCTCTGTTCCCTTTCCTAACTGTCTTTTTCTCCATGATGCTTATCGTCATCTGGCCTTCTGTCCCTATGTTTTACACATTTATTTCTGTATAGTCTGCTCCCTCTCAGTGCAATAGAAGCTGCCTGAAGGCAGGGCTTTCTGCCTTTTTGATCTTGGCATCTCGTACAAGGTAGGCACTCGACAATTGTTTCAGGAATGAGTGAAAAAAATACTCCAGTAGTTAACGATAATTATGATAAATGCTACACACACACACACACACACACACACACACAGAATGGGATCGGGTGGTGCATTTACAAGAGAATTCTGTTTTCTGGAAGCGAGGAGTGCTAACATAATGGAAATTCGTTTCGCAACAGAAACCCAAACACGCATCTTGCAGCGTGAGCCTGCCTCACCCCTTCCTCCCTGGGCTTACTCTGGTTTCAGGCTCTGCTTTCCTGCTTGCTCTAAAAGTGCATCAGTCCCCCTCCTTCCCGCTCTTGAGGGGCCGCACGGGGGGCGTTTGAACGGGGGCCCCGGGGGCCGGACGTGGACCACTGGGGGAAGGGGGAGGACGAGGGACTGGGACGGTGGCAGGCCCGTCCGCAGAGCAGCCAGCCCTGTGCGGGCACGCCAGCCCCCTGGCACGAGGCGGAAGAGGACGCCCTGGCTTTGGGGGCCTGGCTTTGGGGGCCGCTGCTCTGTGTTTGTTCTAAGGTGGCAGGGGCCACGTGCGTGGGGCTTGACCGTGGTTTGCTGCCTTGAGGGTGGGGGGGAGTTGATGAGTTTTGGAAATAAGATGGGGAGGCCCTTCCCCACGCCGCCAAGTGGTGATGCCAGACTGGGGCGCCCTACCTGTTCCTGGCACAGGGGGGACGGGGGAGAGCTCGGGAGTGGCCGGGAGCAGTGAGGCTGGGGGGCACTTACGGTTTGCTCGTCCTCCCCAAGGCCCGGGGGCCGCGGCGCTGCTCACAGAGCCTGGGCTTGCTGTGGAAGTGGTGGCCGGGTGGCAGGTGTTTGTGCCTGAGCACGTGGACTTCTCACTTCCTGCTTTTGTGCCAAAGCTGATTTTGGCTGGAAAGGCTCCGTCCCCGGGGTTTCGCTTTATCCTGAAACTCTGAGCCGTTTGGCAAAATGCTGCGTGGAGTTCTTTCATAGATGAGTGATGCCTCTGTGTCTGCTGAGCCTGCACTTCTCCAAAAGCAAATCTCATTTGATCTGAAATTTCAAGAAAGAAAAACAAGCTATTTTTTTTTATTTAAAGAAGGAAAAAATTTCCTCTCTTTGACTTGACCTTTGATTATGCCTTGGGTTTTTTTTTTTTTAATGTTTATTTATTTTGCGACAGAGACAGAGAAAGAGAGAGAGAGAGAGAGAGAGAGAGAGAGAATCTCAAGCAGGCTCCATATTGTCAGCACAGAGCCTGTCGAGGGGCTCGAAGTCACGATCTGTGAGATCATGACCTGAGCTGAAATCAAGAGTTGGACACTGAACCAACTGAGCCACCCAGGTGCCTCTATTATTTTTTTTTTTAATTTAAAAATTTTTTATTTATTTTTGAGAGAGAGAGAGCGTGAGTGGGAGTGAGAGAGAGGGAGACACAGAATCTGAAGCAGGCTCCAGGCTCCGAGCTGTCAGCACAGAGCCCAACGTGGGGCTTGAACTCACAGACTGCGACATCGTGACCTGAGCCGAAGTTAGTCGCTTAACCGACTGAGCCACCCAGGCGCCCCTCTATGCCTTTGCTTTAGAAGATAGGTTCCCTTATGTTTAAATTTTCTATTAATTGTCACTAAAATAATAACATGAGGTTACTTGTGTGTTTTGTATAAAGTCTGCCTCAACAGTCCCCCGACCCACTCTTTCTAAATTGTTTGGTTTAGTGGCTCGAACTCTGTTGCCTTGTTGGCATCCGATCAAGGGCAGACTCAAGATCCAGAAAGCCATGGGAGAGCTGAAATCATTTACGAAAGCGGATTTTGCTTACCCTGCCTCCGTTGCTGGAGGTGCTGACACTCCCAGCCTGCCGGGGGGAGGGGGTGGTTATCAGATCTGGAACCCACTGTCTGCGGCGAATTAGTGAGTGAAGAAGTTCTTTGAACACAGTAGGCGGGAGGCAGGATGTCGGCGCTTCTAAACTGTTCCACTGCGAGCTTCTCTCTTCTTGCTTGTCTTTGTTTTGACAGGTAAGTTGGGAATGAACTAGCAGATGTGTTTGAAATGGGTCGAGGTGAACTGCAGACAACAGGTTTTCAGGTACTTTCCTTCCAGGATATGACGGTTCAATGGGAAGGATGTGTCAGTTACGTGGCCGGGTGCAGGAATAAAGAGGCAGACTTGAATTTTTAGAACCAGTTTTATAGACTGTAGCAGCAGCCTTTTGCCTCCTAAACTCCTGAATTTTCCCATCCGGAGAGGGGGTGGGGAAGGGCTGTGCTTCCTGCCGTCATTACTCAGCAGATACTTGAACCCCTGCTTTGCGCCAGGCACTGGGAAATGTGGCTGTGAATAGGACAGATGTGGTCCCTGCTCCCAGGCCCCTCACAGTCTGGTGGGGCTGGTGAGAGTGTGTAATTTGAATTTTTTTTTTTTAACATTTATTTATTTTTGAGACAGGGAGAGACAGCGTGCGAGCAGGGGAAGGACAGAGAGAGAGGGAGGTGAGGAATCTGAAGCAAGTTCTAGGCTCTGAGCCGTCAGCACAGAGCCCGACGCTGGGCTCGAACCCAGGAAGTATAAGATCGTGACCTGAGCCGAAGTCGGACGCCCAACCGACTGAGCCACCCGGGTGCCCCAAGAGTGTGTAATCTGAGCAATAATTAAAGCTGTGACAGGTGTTGGTAGGGAATGTGGCACCGCTGTGAGAGCATGTAACAGGGAGACCTTTCTGAGGGTAGAATGAACTTCCTTCGGGAAGTCCTTTAAAGGGTTGGGATCCGAAGGGTGAGTAGGTGTGAACAAGGTGGAGGTAGAGAAAGGAGGGGGTCGGGGCAGGAGCATCTGGAGCAGGGGGGGTGGTGGGACCGCCCCCTCGGGAGGCCAGCGGAAGGCCAGCGTGGCTAGATGGGGAGCAGAGGCAGTCAGGTGACGCCCAGGTGGAGGCAGGGACCAGCGTCTTCCTGCAGGGCCACCCAGAGAGGGGATACGGTAACACGTGGGTCCCTGAGCATCCGGGACCCGACACAGGCAGTGGCTGGGGCGAGAGTGTTAGGAGGCCGGTGCTCCTGGAACAGGAGCACGATGCTGGCGGCCTGAGCAGAGTCCGCGCGGCGGAGATGGACAGAAGTGAACGGGTTACGGGACGTTTGGACGGCATTGAACTGGGCGAAGGATGAGTAGGGACGAAAGGCGGCGATGCCGGGGGCTCCGGCTGGGGAACTGTGGCTGGCCGGGCGCACCCCTGCGTGCAGACTGCCGGACGGGGAGCAGATCCTGGAAGGAAGACCACAAGTGTAGGGGAGGATGTGCTGAGCTCTCCGGTCGGAGGGACATCCAGGTGGGGCGGGATGGGTAGATCTGACTCCAGAGAGGTCCGGGTGTGACGCGGCCGGGGATGAGCGTGGTCGTGGGAGACCATGGGAGGCAGGCAGCGGGAGCGGGCACACAGCTGGCTGTGGCCTGAGAGGGGTAAAGAGAATCCCAGGCATCAGGCTGTGCCCGTGCTGAGGAGTAATCTAGTGAGCATATGCTGGAGACCATATGCTGGGTGTCGCTGCAGACTGGCGTCACAGACAGGTTTCGGGACCTCAGCAGGAGCAGTTCCCGCGGGGCTCTGGGGACAGAAGCCCAGTTTGAACAGCAGAGGGGACTTGGGGGCCGGAAGAGGAAGACATCGGGTGCAGACCCTTGACTGAGAAGTTGGGCTCAGCAGAGGGAGGGAGTTAGCCGAGGGGTGTAGGGTCCACGGTCTCCTTCTCACTCTACATACTTCTGTCTGTGGGCTTTAAAGTTTTTTTAACGTTCATTTATTTTTGAGAGACGGAGAGACAGAGCACGAGCAGGGGAGGGGCAGAGAGAGAGGGAGACCCAGAATCCGAGGCAGGCTCCAGGCTCTGAGCTGTCAGCCCAGAGCCCCACGCGGGGCTCGAACCCACGAACCGCGAGATGGTGACCTGAGCCGAAGTTGGAGGCCTAGCAGACTGAGCCAGCCGGGCGCCCTGTCCGTGGATGTTAGGCACGGGCAGGTCCCAGCACAGGTCGGCGGGGGGTCGTCGGGAGCCCCGGTGGAGGGATGGGGCTTTCCTTCCGGCTCTTCGGAGGCCGAGGAGGAGGGCGGGCAGGTGCCGGCGTGTAGGTTTGCAGTGGGATGTCCTCGGCGACGCCGTCTGATCAGTTCTGTTTTCGCAGTGGAGCCGGAGGCACAGCGTGTCCACAGCTGCAGGAAGTGGGGTCAGCGTGCGGACTGGGTGGCTTCTCCAGCTGCGCTCGGCGGCCACCTCGGCAGGCGGGACCAGCCGCCGGGGGGGTTCATCCAGAGTTGAGGTCTCTGTCTGTGGGCGGAATGAAGGCACCAGGAAGGTGTGGGCGGTGGCACAAGGTTTCAGTGCGGTGTCGGTGGGGTCAAGGGGCCGGGGCTGATGGGAAGAGAGGCTGTGGGATGCTCAGGGGCCCCGCAGGCCGGGGTTAGGAACCCAGTGGGGTAGCTGGGTGGGGGGAGAGATACGGGTGCTTGGCGAGCTGTGATGTGCCCCGAAGTCACCCGGGGAATCTTAGTAAATGCAGATGCGATGCAGCGAGCGTGGGACAGGGACCTCAGTCGCTGCCTTTGAACAAGCTCCCGGGTGATGCCAGGCCCTGGGCCCCGCGGGTCGCACTTTGAGGAGAAGCTGGAAGGTTGTCGTTCTAGAGGGCGGCCCGAATTAGAAATCCAGAGGTGGCACGGCTTTAGGCAATGGGTACCATGGCCTGGGAGTGAACTGAGCAGACCGGAAGGTCAAGGAACGAGAGGGCCACCCGAGTCACTCAGGACACGTGACGGCGAGGCTCGCTAACGCTTACTCTCCGCGAGCTGTTCTGGGCGCCTGGAGTGCGGACTCCACGTGGGCGCTCCCTGTCCGGAGCCCAGTGCCCTGATGCAAATGGGTGCGTGAGTGACCCCCGAGGACAGGCGTGCAGGAGGGGGGCGTGGAGAGTTTGGGCCAGGCGTTGGCCTCAGGTGTGAAGGAGGTTAAGCGTATCTAAGAGAGTGCTGGCGTTTCACAACTACTTTGGAGGCCTCACGACTCTCCTGCAGGCGCGGTGCTCTACCCATTTTCCAGGTTAGAAGAATAAGGTTCGGAGGGACTGGTAATTAGTAAGTGGGAGAGCGTTCAAGTGAATTCACAGTGGCCCGGGTCCCAAGTCCATTCCTCCTCTGTATCAGGTTTCCATGCAGGAATGCAAATTCTCTTCTAATTCCCTGGGAGGCTGCAGTTACCCTGGGGGTGCTCTCCCCTGGGCTGGCTCTGCTTCCTGGAGTGTGAGGTGTTGTGAAGGAAGCTGAGCCCAGGGGATGCCCATCTGGGCTTGGCTCTTCCTGGCAGGACAGCTGCGCTTGGCTTCGTCTCTACCAACTTTGCGCCTGCCTCTTAGGTCTTAATTTTTTGTTAATGTTTATTTATTTTGAGAGAGAGAGAAAGCGTGCGCAGAGGAGGGGCAGAGAGAGGTAAGTAACCTGCCGACGGTCACACAGCTGGTAGGAAGAGGTCTAGCGGGAATTCACACCCGGGCTCACTGCCTCTGGATCCAGCACTCTTTGTCACTGGTCTTTTGTTTCAAGCGACTCTTTGTGGTCTCTGTTGGATGCCATGCCTGGGAGGTCCCCATCCCTGGGGTTTGAATTTTGAGAGGGGTCACGCATGGAAGAAAAGTCCATCCACCCGGTAAGGGCAGCCAGAGGGACCGTCTGCTTTCTGTCCCTCTTGAGCTCTGAGTGTTTTCTTGCTTTACTGTATTTTTGGGGAGGTTTTTTTTTGGGGGGGGAGGATTATGAGAGCTATCCGTTAAAAACTATATTTGTGCTTAACGTTCTGTCGCTTGGAACACAGAGGAACTCTCCTGGATGCTGATCGATCATTCAGCTATTTAACCCTTCCTGGTCTGCTTCCCCTTCTGTAAAATAAAGGAATTGGATGCATCCTTCCCCAGGACTCTTGTAGCTCTGTGACTTGTAGCTACACTTGGGTTCTAGTGACTCTCATGGTCAAGGAGAGGCTGGCTGGGCCTGTACTGGGGAAGCAGGAGAAGTTTTGTGAATTCATTGGGTTCGTATGACCTTTACCTCCACCTGGCATGTTTTCTGTGCTCCTCGCACGACTGTGTCTTTACCGTTGGTGAGTTCATCTAGAACATAGCAAGGACACCGGTGGCTGATCCCTTCCTAAGTGCACATGCCACAGGCAGACCTGGGAGCCCCCAGTTCACCGCCCACCGGGGGCCGAGAGCTCTGGGCAGGAACCCTCCACACCCCAGGGCCTGACACGAGCCCCCCGGCACCCTGAGGGGTATCAGACTCTTACTCATAGCCGAGGAGGTGGCCCCTTTTCTAGGGGATCATTCCGCCTTGAAAAATGTGTCCTCATAGAATCAGTGTGGCCCATTCCAGAGATTTGTGTCAGCTGGCGCTTTGAGAAGAAGATGTGATAGGGAGTGACATTAAGGAGAATTGATGTTTTGAAGCAGCCACACGTTCATCTGTGGGGAAGCATTAACTCTGTTTTCTTTCATGCTTTGATAATGCCCTACAGCTTGCGGTCGTGGGGAGGCAGAGGGAAGGAAGCGATTGTCTGACGAGCTGTGTGAAAACACTCCATTTCTGCACAATGGCACAAATAACCAGGTGACAAAGAAATGGGTTTGCCCAGGTGTTAGAGAACAAAAGCCTTGCTCCCCTGTTGACGGAACCTCTGTCATTCCAGGGAGTAGGGCCCCAAGAAGGAACTCATTCTTCTTTGCAAACATTTAGTGGGGACTTGGCATTCCCGGTCGTCTACACAGACCCAAGAGGAGCGGGGTCCTGGAGCAGGGGCCTCAGTCACGGACCCCGAGATAGGAAGGTGACACGGGGACCTGTTCCAATGCCCTTGTTCTCGGTTTGGGTACGTTTACATCCGCGAAGATCGCGACTCGTTCTGTTAGTTGCTCGGCTAGTTGAGCTAAATCCAGGCTAAGTGTGGGTAACTGTCTTAGTTTAATACTGTCATGGGCATTTGTAGTCTCATCATAATGTCAACATACAAATAATAACATGCTATCGTAGCTCTTACATCTGCCAGTACTCCTCTGAGCGCTAAATGATGAGCCCGTTTAACCCTCACGGCTTCGTGAGTGGTGGTACGATCGCTGCCCCCATTTTACAGAAGAGGAAACTGAGCCACGGAGAAGGTTAAGTCATTTGCCTAAGTCACACAGATAGTAAGCAGTGAAGCTTGGACTGAAATGCACACAACCCGGCCCCAGAGTTTCTCCGTTAAACCGCGAGGCCAGGGGTTGGCAAACGTTTTCCGTATAGGATCAGATAGTAAGTATTTTAGGTGTTGTGTGCCGTAAAAATCTCTGTTGCTTCTATTCAGCTCTGCCTTTGTAGCGTGAAAGCAGCCAGAGACAATACGTTAAACAAATGGTGTGGCTGTGTCCCAATAAAGCTTTATTCATAAAAATGGGTAGGGTGCTGGATTTGGCCCACAGGCTGTAGTTTTCAGATCCCGTACTAGACTCTACTGCCTTGTCAGGGAACATCTATTAATGACAGAGAGAGACAGATACTGGAAAGTATGGCGATCCAGTTTTATAAGGGATTTGGGGCCAGAAGTTGCACGAAAAGGATGTATTGTTTGTATTCCTTTTGGGTGAAGTGTCCTCTTGCTTTGGCCGGGGAGGGTGACGGGCCCCATGGCTGTGCACCGTGGACGTTTGGAGGCTCGGGGCCGGGAGAGACTTTTTATTCTAGCTCAACTTTCTGGGCGATCTTTCACAAGACTCTCAGCACCTCCACAGTGGTGATGATGGTCCCTGCCACCTGCCCCTCTTTCTCCCTGAAGTGTGTACCTTGGATGAATGAGGTCTTGTCTGTGATTCACTTGGAGCCTCTGGAAGAGGGTAAATGTATTAAATGGCCTTCATCATTTCATTTGCTTGCAAATTAGAGAGTACTCTGGGGGTACGAGACCAGTTTTTGAATGTTTGCCATGTGGAGCCCAATCTTAAAGGAGGGGCATTCTTGGTAATCTGCACGAGAGAGTGGATTGAGGAGGGATGGGTTTATGGATTGCCTGTGCAGCGGTAGGCTGTAGGCAAATGGAGTTATTAAAGAGGATGAAACGGGTATTTATTTCAGTTTTTAGTAAGCGTGCATTGCAAGCAGTGAGAGGGTTCTGTAGTCGACCTCATTATATATCATTTCCATAAGAAAATTTAGGCTTCTCTGCTAAGCTGTGAGTCTCCGCGGTGGGGAGGAGTTTTATAAGTGTTTCCAAGTGAAATGTTGAAGTTAAAAGTTGAACCCAGAAGCCTCAGAGGGAACCAGGCTGCTGCCTGCATTTCAATGAAAGGGAGAGGAAATGCATTATGGAGGTTGAAAATGTGGTTTGCATGCTAAGACCTCTGTGGAAGAATGGGCCTCCCGGAGGAGGGGGGAAGGGGTAATAGCTTGCCCTTAGTGACTGAGGTTCCTCGGTGAAGCACAAATGCTTCTTCGGATCCCCCCACCCCCTCGCTTTTTTTTTTTTTTTTTTTTTTTGCAAGAAAATATACTGAACTGAAAATTTCAGCCTAGATGACGTCTTGGAACCCTGGTGGGCTCCTTCTGATGCCAGAAGCTATCATTTGAAAATCAGTCAGTGTGACTACTTCGTCCTAATTTGGGCACCTAAATTGAAGACGTGTTCCCACCCGCTATAACGATAGAAGAGCTGGTATTTGACCGAGACCTCCTCGGTGCTGGGCTCGGGCTTTATCTACACTTGTATCTTACTTTAAAACAACAGTATTTGTCCTGCAGAGGAATATTCTTCTTGTTTTACAGAGGGGGAAACTGAGGCATCGGGCAGTCGACTGACTCTGTCAGGGTTAGGCAGCTAGTGAGTGGTGTAGCCAGACTTTAAATCCGCCTTCCTGATTCCAAACCCCTGCAAGGAGGGTGAGCAGGAGTCCTGGGTTTCTGGGACCCTGGGATTGTCCGTGCTTAAGCCCAGAAACGTCTTGGGCAAATGGGAAGATTTTGGTCACCCTGCGAACAAGATGCTGGTGACCTCAGCACCGAGGTGGTGCTTATTATAGGATAAATCGAAGGGGGGTTTTCCTGTGTGATCGCCCCTCAGCTGCTAGAAGCCGTATGTGTGCCCGTAAGACCTCCAAGGCCGCACACCCCAGGACCCTCTTGGAGCCAAGTAGGAAAGCTAGGAGACTGAGTTCTTTGGGGATTCCAGCATGAGCGTAGCCCCATTTACTGGCCCAGTTTGCACCAACGGAGCAAGAGGCACGATTCTGGGAGGAGCAGTGCGTGTAGTTTTTCACTCTTGTTTCAAATGACTGCTACACTCTTGTGCTTACAAGTGGGCATAGTCTCGGGAAAGGCTGGGTCAGCTTTGGAGGATTTCACCCACTCCATCCCCTCCCTTCCCAAACTTTCTAAGACGGGTCCTCATGCCTCCGGAGACCCTAGGTGACCACCAGAAATGGGGACCAGGCGGCACAAAGCTGCTTCCTTCAAAGCCTGGGCTCCCACGTGGATGCGTCTCTTTTCAAGCAAATTCTTTTGGGCTGTGTCCAAATTCCGGAGGACGCTGCGTACTCAGAAACTATTTTTCAAGAAGGCGAGTTGGCACATAGGACCGCAGATCGCGAACGGGGTTGTTGCCTGAGGGGAGGCAGAAGTGATCGTGAAAACCTCGTATGTCTACCTGTGGCCAAGAGATTGATTGCTCGTCATTCAAAAGGTGGATGCACACGAACATTCTGAGTTTCTTTCCCTCTCTTTTAAAGAAATGTACTGACCCCGGGGCACCCGGGTGGCTCCGTCGGTTGAGCATCCGACTCTTGATTTCGGCTCAGGTCATGATCTCATGGTTTGTGGGTTCAAGCCCCATGTTGGGCTCTGCACTGACAGCGTGGAGCCTGCTTGGGACCCTCTCTCTCTGCCCCTTCCCCATGCGTGCTTTCTCTCTCTCTCTCAAAATAAATAAATAAACTTACAAAGTAGTGACCCAGTTAATACTCTCCCAGTGGCCCCTAGAAGCGCCCTGTGCTGACTGATCCGGAAGGGGCTGGTCAGGAGAGGGCAGGCAGGTCATGTGATACCTTGGCCGCTTGTGGGAGACTTTAGTCCCCAAAGTACACCACTTACAGAAGGGCGGAAGGCCGGCCCGCACCTCGTGCTCACATCAGTGGTTGGGGTGCTTGTGGGAGACCGGTCTCTGAGACTTCTGAATTAGATCCCCACAGGGGGCCTTGTAATTACCCATGCGTTCCTTGTTTCGCCATGTCAAAGGTGCCTTGTCACCTTTATTCGCGTTCTGTGCAAGTTTCTCTGTGACTGTGTTACAGATGAACTATCCTTCCAGAATGCGGTGTTCCTTCCGTGGTTGGCGTCTGCTGTTTGGCAGTAGGCTTGAATAAATTGCAGGCTCACCGATTAGCAGATTAGCATCTGGGAAGCCCCGGGAAGTGAGGGCAGAGCTGAGGCAGGGGCGGGTGCTGGAGGAGGAGGAGAGGGTGAGAAAGGGGGGAGGGGAGTGTGCTGGGGACAGTGGCAGCCACAGCGGAGCGAGGAGTGAGGGGAGGGGAGGGACGCAGACAGACTGAGAGCTGCACAGACGGGATCAGGGAGGCACCTAGAAGACAGACGCACGGACAGGCAGGCAGACCAGTAGGGACTGGCTCTTTTCCTCAGCACCTCCAACATCCCTCATCCTGTTGATGGCGCTCTTACCTCTCTGCTTCCTTCCGACTTTAAAGCTCTGTGGCTCCTCCGTGTTTGCATGGGTGAGGACCACCTGGAACTGGGTCCTGGAGTTTCGAGAGTCCGCGTAAGGAATTAGCAGCCCGGTCTCTGGACCCAGAGCGTGCTAGGTTCGAGTCTCAGCTCGGCCACCCGCTTGCTGGGTCACCCGGGCGAGTTCCATCATCTCTGTGCGTCTTAGTCTCCTCTTCTTACAATGGGGGTGATAACGGTGTCCAGGCTAGCTCTTAGGGTGCTGAGAGGACTCAAGGAGATGGGGCGCACAAGCCTGTTAGAACAGCGTACCCGGCAGTATTGGCCGTGGTTGCTCCTGTCCTTCTAACGTGATCCTGGGTGTCGTGGGACCAACGTCTGTTGGAAGGAACGTTCACGGAGCTTGATACGTTTATCGAAATACTGAAAAGGCTGCATGTTGCTGTCTGAGGCTTGTGCCGTTGAGCTTCTTGCTCGTCTGAAAAGATTCTCGATGGGGGGTCCGGAGCTCCAGCTTCCGTCTCCAGCTCTGGCGTGAACCCAGCAAAGACGAGTTTCTGTGGAACCTGCTCTCAGATTGGAAGCGGAGATGGTGGTAAGCAGCGGGGTTTCAGGTCATTGACCAGGTGATGCTGAGTCCTTTCTGGCACGTGAGCTCTGTGATCTGGCCCTGTGCAGAGAATTTTGTGGGCCGAAGATTCTCGAAGAGACCGGGGATTGCTCCTACAAGAACCCCTGGAAGAGAGAAATGTGTGGGCTGTGTTGTAAATAATAAATTTAGCGATGAGAAAGTTCTTTGAGAAATGAAGAAGCCAGTCCTCCCATCAGAACTTAAGTACTGGAGACTCCTTTCTTCAGTGCAAAGGCCCTGGGGCCTGCCCAGGCCTCCAAGCTGCAGAGTGGCACCATATTCTGACCTTGGCGGTTGTGGACTGGGATCCCTGCTCCGGGGATGAGTTCAAACCATTTCCAACCTCTTTGTATTCACAAGGGCTCCTGCTGGCTAAGAGGGGTCCTAGAAGCATGTGGGGCCCTGTGGACTGCATAGATGTTCTTAGTGGAGTATTGGAATCGAAACCTCCATAAATGTTCTCTCGAGGACTGGGGGAGGCCCAGCTGAGAAACACAGCTGGGGACACCTTGGAAGCATCCCCTGATACGCTGTCTGTGCACTGTGTGAATGTTCTCCGCTCGTGCACAGGGAGTGGAAGCGGGCAAATGTGGGTGGCGGTGGTGAGGAAGGTGTCACAGAGCCCTAGGCTTCTTCATTCAGTCTGCTGCTGATATGGGGGGGGGGGGGGCTCACGACTGTATGCAGGGTCTCTGTGTGTTAACATCCCAGAGACCTGTCGCGCTCACTCAGCAGAAGTAGTCTCTTGGTCCCTTGGGCTGTTGATTGGACTGCTCATCTTGAGATTTCACAAGTGATTTGTTCAGTGTGGACCTTCACGCGGTGACTCTTGAGGAAAACGAGTTCTACGTGGCCAGGAGGCTGTCCTGATTCACCGATTCTTCTTACAGGCCAGGAACCCAGCCCCGTGGCCTCTCGAGGCTCCTGTGCCATTCTGTCCTGTGGGTAAAGCCCAAACCCATCAGTCCCACTTGGTGGTACTTATGCTGATGCTGTCTTCCTATTCTGCAGGTGCTTACGTCATGCCGAGCCTTCCTCGTGACGGCACGAATCCCCACCAAGGTAAGTGGCGATGCATCTCCTCCAACACACACACACACACACACACACACACACACTCCCTCTTCAGTGGACACAACTTTGTCTGATATTGTCCGCATCGCAAATACAGAAAAGCAGTTTTTCGTGCAAAGTGATGTGTGTTGAGGACTCCCCCTTAGACAAGGCTGGTTTCTGGTGCCCCAGGAAGTGGCCTGGGCTGAGAAGCAAAACCTATGTCAGTGACATTAACTTTCTGGGGAAATAATTACATTCAGAACAGTGCTGCATAATAGGTACTGGTTATGACATAGATCTCTTCTCTCTGGGGGCCGATCAGACATTTGTTTTCTTTTGTCTTTCTGTGAAATGTACCACATAAGCAGTCAAGTGGACAAAATAGAAATGAATCACAAAGCAGGTACCTCAATGAAGAAATAAAACTTTGCTATCACCCGAGATAGCCCCAGCTCTGCTTTCGGGGATGGGAGTTGGGTCATTGTCAGATCGGGGACAGACCCTCAGAGAAGCTGGGTTGAAGGATTGCCCCACGTGAACCAGGCAGATGAAGGGGTCTCCTGGTCAGTGCTTAGCGGTACGGAAGAGCACAGTGCTTTGGGGGGCAGGGCTGTGGGGGCTGTTTTGGGGTATAGGGGTTTGGGGGGGAGTGCTTTGGGAAGCAGGGGTGCTAGGAGAAGTGCTATGGGGAGAGGGGTGTGGAGTGGGGTGCTTTGGGGAGTGGGGGTGGTTGGAGGAGGGCTTTGGGGAGCGGGGGCGTAGGAGCTATGCTTTGGGGAGTGGGGGTAGTTGGAGTAGGGCTTTGGGGAGCAGGGTGTGGGGAGGAGGGCTTTGGGGAGCCGGGGTATTTGGGGGAGGGCTTTGGGGAGCCAGGCTGTTTAGGAGAGGGCTTTGGGGAGCAGGGGAGAAGGCAACAGGCGGGAAAGGTGTGTGGGCGTGGCTTGAGCTGCTGCCCATGGAGTGGGGGGCGGTCCTGGAGGACAGTCGCGTGGTCACGTGATCACTTGTACGTTTGCTTATTGGCTGTGGGAGGGGACTTGCTCTGGGGCTGGGGGAGGTGAGTGGTGGAGGCTGCTGATAGGCCATGCCAACTCCTTCCTCCTGTCTACCCAGGGGCTAACCTGTGTGGTTCTGTCTCACACGCGTCCCGGCTCCTCCCGCCCGCTGCTGGGTGCCATTCCTCACACTGTGCGGGGTGGGCTGGGTGGG
Organism: Panthera onca; assembly: GCF_046562875.1. Lineage (NCBI taxonomy): Eukaryota > Metazoa > Chordata > Mammalia > Carnivora > Felidae > Panthera > Panthera onca. The sequence goes on along the minus strand of NC_138343.1, from coordinate 4,376,204 downwards.
GTGGGCGAGGTGAGGCACTGTTACGCTGTGAGGACCAGCTTGGAGACAGTGATCTGAGCCTTGTTGCGTCTCCCAGTACGTCCTAGACACGGCGTCCTCACTGTTAGGTGTCGTTGGCGGGACGCTTGCCGAATCCTGGACGCAGCTTGTCCTCACATAGGGATTGGGGACCCTACAGGCTCTCCTTGTTGTTTCCGCCTTGTCCTCGCTCTTCGCGTGCCTCCGTGCCGTTGCAAATCCTTTTTCTTTGGCCGGGAGTCCCCGTTTTACCCCTTCTTTGCTTGACACCCTTGAAGTCATTCCTCCGGGCTTCGCGGAACCATCTCCATGCTTTCCTGGCTCCCTGACATGTAGCTTCTCCTGGTGACAGTCCTTTGGGGGCGGCGGGAACATCTCAATTGACCTCACTCGGCCGAGCTGATCAAAGCTGCCCGGGCCATCCCAGGTGGTGCCGACCGAGGCCAGCTGCACTTTATGTCTGCTGGCTTGTGAGGGAGTGCACCTGTTCACACCTGCTCCCTCCAGCTGGAGGAGACGCCAGGGTGCCAGGAGATGCCAGGGTGCCAGGCTCCCACCGAGCCAAGGTGGTTTGCTTCTAAACCTATTCTTGCTTAGGGTTACCATAGTAAGTTTATTTAATTAAAGATATTTCACATAGTAATGAAAAAGGCTGCAAAAGGAGAGAGCATCTGTGAAATACTGAGTATTGATAAAGGTGAATTATTAAAAAAAAAAAAAAATTAGGGTCTTGGTAAGGACCAGACAATGGTTAAAGGCTGGGGTGACGGGGAGCAGATAACAATTCAGCAAATGTATGCCTTCAAATTGCTTTGCCAGTGTCTTCAAGTTCTCTCGCCATTTTAAAATTTAATTTAATTTAATTTAGTTTAATTTATTTTTTTATTTTTTAATTATTTTACTCTCTTATTTTGGAAGGGAGAGAAAGTGTGAGTCGGGGAGGGCAGAGAGAGAGGGAGAAAGAATCTGAAGCGGGCTCTGCACTGTCAGCACAGAGCCAGGCGTGGGGCTCGAACCCATGAATTGTGAGGTCATGACCTGAGCCCAAGTTGGACACTTAACTGACTGAGACTTGAAGTGGACGTTGGGTACCCTACATTTAAGGGTGTGGCCCCCAGAGGAAATGCCATTATAGCACCAGCCAGTGGGCTTTACCCCAAGAAGAAACTTGAACGTTGTATCGAAGGCTAGGAAATGAGACGATGTTTATAAGTTTTAATTTGAAATAACTGAAGGTAGGTGTGTGTACTTTTTAGAAAATCATTCCCTGCTTGAAATGACTTTTCAAAACCCAACCAAGTATCGATCCTGATAATTATAGGTAAGAAGACTTGTACTCGAATAGAATGTGTGTATGTAGGTATTTTAGGGAGGGGAAATGTAGGTGCACACGTGGAACAGAGAGAGAGAGGGAGAGAGAATCTTAAGCAGGCTCCATGCTGTCAGCACAGAGCCCAACTCAGGGCTCGATCTCACGAACCGCGAGATGATGACCTGAGCCAAAATTGACTTGGATGCTCAACTGACTGAGCCACCCAGGTGCCCTCTGAATAGAATGTTTAAAATGTGCCTCCAATGCCACATTTGACTCTTGGAGGACAAGAGAAATGTCTCGTTCCTCTTTCCAGTTCCAATCCTGGCACATAGCAGGTCTTCCATTCACGTCTGTTGGTTGACTGAGTGAATAATGAAAGAATACCTTTTCTACCTCTGGTCCTCAACACCGTACATCAAGACATTTAACGGGAGATTCAGGGGTTCTGTGTTCTCAGGTTCATCCTGCCAGATGCAATAAGGTACGGTACGGCACCAGGGGGCAGAACTCAGGGTCTTGTGGGCTTGGTTATGGGCGGATGCTTCCCCCCTGGCATTTCTGGTTTTAAGGGGAAGAGGTCAAGCAAACGGATCTAATGCAGTCCTGTCATCGGGTGCCGTGCGACTGCTGTAGTCAGATGGAAGGCTGCAAAACGGGGGGAGAGATTTTTCCTGTTGTCCAGGAAAAATAGGAAAAATGTGGGACTGGAGATATATTGAAGAAAAAAGAAATGCTGGTTACAGGAGAAGAGAGAAAGGGTCACCTGTTACTTGGGAAGGAAATAAATCATTGTTTATCTGCGCACAGAGAGACGTAGATTTTGACTCAACTCTGTGTGTTTCATTGAACCATGGTTTAAAATTCCTACATACTGTGTTTTTCTAAGTCCGCTCAAAATATGAATTTCTATATGAGACGGTAGAGGGAGTATAACCCAGAGGGGAAAGGGTTTAGAGGGAAAAGAAAACCAACATTGTCTTTATCTCGATGGGACTTTCTGAAGCAAAATTTTGAACTAGGAGAAAAGTGTATGTTTAGATGGCTCGCTTTATACATTCATTTCCCAGTGAAGAAATGCTGGAGTGCAAGTGTGAGAACTTCCCCTTGACTTTGTCCCTGGCTGAAATTTAAAAAGTCAGACTTGGACCTTCCTTTCAGCCTTTCAGTAAAGTGACCAATACTTATTCTGAATTAGGATAAATCAAGGTCATATCTTTTTTTTGTTTGTTTTTTTTTTAAGTTTATTTATTTTGAGAGAGTAAGAGAGAGAGAGAGAGACCACGAGTGAGGGAAGGCGGGGATAGAAAGAGAGAAAAAGAATCCCAAGCAGGCTCTGTGCTGTCAGCACAGAGCCCGACGTGGGGCTTGATCCCATGAGCTGTGAGATCATGACCTGAGCTGAAACTGAGAGTCGGACGCTTCGCTCATTGAGCCACCCAGGTGCCCCAAGGTCATGTCTTAATTCATAAATGGAGATCTGAAACCAGCCTGCCTTCACAAGATGTCCAGTGCCTTGTTTTGTTTTTGGACTTTCTAATTGGAGCATTTGTACCTTGAATTACAGGTTTTGCACCCCTCATTCATTACGGGTCTTTATTTCAATTGCAGCTCGAGTTAACCTTCAGCTACTTGGAGATACATGGTGTCAGCTGCGGCAGGCCCGCTCAGGTGAGTGCCACAACGGCTCCCTGGTCGCCGTGACTGCACGGCGGTGACCTGTCTCGAGTTCCCGAAACCGGGAACCCCCTGTTTTGGTTCCGGTGTTGAGATTCTCTTGAGATGATGTAGAAAAACAAGATGGGGGAAAATGGAAGTTTCTGAACGAGAGATCGCACAGGGGGCCGTGTGGGGAGGGTCTAGGATTTTGTTCTGGTAAAGAAAACGCTTTCTCCGTAACTCGGTCTGAGAAGAACTAATTAGCTTTTATGTGAGCTGACGGTGGAAACGTCAGAGTACTGTTCTTAGAGATTCTGTACGACACGGTTTAGTGTTAAAATCCCACAGCTCTTATATGGCACTGTCTGAGGTCTTTCTGGGAATATAGCGATCTAGGAATTCTTGGGGTCCTAATAAAATGTAGATTTTTAAAAACATCTTTGTCGAGCTATAATAAGTAATAAGCAGGGAACCGAAGTGTACGATTTGGTAAGTTCTGACATATGCGTACCCAGGAACCCGTTAACCACAATCAAGACAGCCGACTTAGTCCTCACCCCGCGGGCTCCTCGTACCCTCCCCCCGTAAACACTCACTCCTGCCCCCCGCCCCCCGCCCCCCACCTGTCTGCGGGCGCCTGCCCCTTGCCGCCGGAGAAGAGTTCGCATTTTCTAACACTTTGTCTGAATGGCATCCTAGTGTGTGTACTCTTCATTGACCACCTTCTCTCTGCCTGTATAATTATTTGGGGATGGATTATACTTTGTTGCGTGCCTCCGTACTTCCTTCGTATTGTTGCAGTGTGTTCCATCGTGTGGCTGTGTTGCGGCCCTGTCCCCGTTCTCCCGGTGAGGGACAGTTGGGTTGTTGACGTCGTTGGCCAAGTCAAGCTGCCATGAACCTCTATGCGTACAGCTCTGATTGGGCGTAGGCTTTTCCTTCCCCCCGGGTAGGTACTTAGGAACGGGGCGGCCGAACTGGAGGCTGGGTGCCTGTTTCCCTTTGTAAGAAGCTGCTGAGCTGTTTCCCAAGGTGGCTGTGCCATTTGACAGTGTCACCGACAGAGCGTGGGACTTCCAGCCCCTCCACCCCCTCCTGGCCCTGGCACGGTCCGTGTGTTTCATTTTCGCCATTCCGGAAAGTACGTGGTGCTTTCGGATCGTAGTTTTAACTTACGTTTTTCTAACGCCTACAGATACTGAACATCTTTTGATCTGCCCGTTTGCCCATCGTCCGTCTTCCTGTCCCAGTGTCCGTTTAAATGTTTGGCCGTCTTTTAAAATTGAGTTGTTTGTTTTCTGATGAAGATTCCTTTTCTGCATTCTGAATACACATCCCTTATCAGATACCTGATTTATACATATTTTTTCTTAGTCTGAGCCCTGGCGTTTCATTTTCTTTGCAGTACTTTTCAAAGGGCACAAGTTTTAAATTTTGATGATGCCCAATTTGCCAGTATTCTCTTTTATGGATTGTGCTGGTGTCATTGAATAAGTCTTTGCTCAAACCGAGGTCACAGAATGTTCCATGTTTTTTGGAAGTGTTATAGCTTTATGTTATACATTTAGGTCTATGGTCCACTTTGAGATAGTTTCTGTATATAAAGCAACATATAGACCGACCTTTCTTTCTTCCTCTTTCTTTCTCTTTCTTTCTTTCTTTCTTTCTTTCCTTCCTTCCTTCCTTCCTTCCTTCCTTCCTTCTTTTTCTTTTTTTCTCTTTCTTTCTTTCTTTTCTTTCCTTCTTGCTTTCTTTCTCTTTTTTTCTTTCTTTTTCTCTTTCTTTCTTTCTTTCTTTCTTTCCTTTCTTCTTTTCTTTCTTTCCTTCTTGCTTTCTTTTTCTTTTTTTCTCTTTCTTTCTTTCTTTCTCCTTCCTTCCTTTCTTTCTCCTTCCTTCCTTTCTTTCTCCTTCCTTCCTTCCTTCCTTCCTCCCTTCCTCCCTCCCTTCCTTCCTTCCTCCCTTCCTTCCTTTTCTTTCTTTCCTTCTTGCTCTTTCTTTCTTTCTTTCTTTCTTTCTTTCTCATTCATTCCTTCTTTCTTTCCTTCCTTCCTTCCTTCCTTCCTTCCTTCCTTCCTTCTTTCCTTTCTTTCATCCTACCTGTAGGATATTCGCTTGTCTGAAAGACCGTTATTTCTGCACTGAACTGGCTTTCACTTTTGTTGTTCATGTAAGTGTTGGTCTGTTTCTGGACTCTGAATCCCACCCCTCTGGTCTGTTGGTCTGTCTTTGTGCCACTGCCACATGGTCTTGATTACTATAGCTCTATAGTAAGACTCGCTCAGAGGGTGTCAGTCCTCCAAGATGGTTCTTCTTTATCAAAGTTGTGTAGTGATTCTGGGTCCTTTGCAATTCCCTGTGAATTTGAGACTCAGCTCACTTTCTACAGAAAAGGCTGCTGAGATTTTGATTGATATTATAATCAAGTTTGGGAGAATTGACATCTTAACAGTACGGAGTCCCTGACCCAAGAAAACTATGTATTTCTACACGTATTTAGGTCATCTTTGATTTCCATCAACAGTGTTTTACATAGATTTCAGTGTTACAGGTCTTACACATCTTTTGTCAGATTTATTCGCAAGTATTTTGTATTTTTTGATGCTATTATAAATAGTATTGTTTTAAATTCTGATTCCTAATTGCTTCTTGCCAGTGTATTGACATACCACGATCTTCTGTCCTGCCACCTTTTTGCACTCACCTGTTGGCTCTAGTAGCTTTGGGTTTTTTTTAAGTAGGCTCTATGCCCAGCACAGAGCCCAGTGTGGGGCTTTGGACTCACGTCCCTGAGATCAAGACCTGAGCTGAGATCAAGAGTCGGATGCTTAACCGACTGAGCCACCCAGGCACCTCCATTCTAGTAGCTCTTAAAAATGGGTTTGATCATTTTCCCCATAGATGATGGTGTTGTTTGAGAATAAAGACAATTTCGCTTCTTCCTCTTGCAGTATCGCTGCCTTTTCTTTCTTTTTCTTGCCTTACTGCTGTTGGGAGGCCTTCCTTGTGGGTCTCTTGCGCTCCTGCCTGTCTCGCTGGGTATGCCGGGGATTCGTTGCTGTGACTTGCTCTCCACCCGGGCTGCTTCTCAGGATTGTGTCCCCTGCAAGCACCCATGTGACATGGTGGCATGTTTCCCTTATGGACAAACAGCAGGCTCGCTTACCGTTCACTCTGAGAAGTGTAGGTTACCCAAGTTCAGAGGTTCCTTCCCTGTAAGCATCGCTGTGTGTGTGTGGGCATCTCCCTGAGCCCTCTGTGTCGCCCTGTGGGGCTTTGGGGTCAGGGAGAATCTGTGCGCATGTGGGACTCACGCCGTGTGCTATGCCGTGAAGAAGAAAGTCGCTTCTGTCTCACCCAGAGGTCTCCTGTCTCCTGCTGACGTTCACCAAATAGCAGCAGGCTAACTTACTGGGTTCCAGGCGGGGTAAAATAAAATCTCGGCCCCTGCTAACTGGCCCCGCTGATACCTCCAGATCAGTGCTGAGCACAAGTGCTGAGAACAGACATCCTTGTTCTCTTCCCAACCTTGGAGGGAAAGCGTCCTTCTTCCACTAAGTGTGATGTTAGCTGTAGGTTTTTCATAGATGCCCTTTTTCTGGTTGAGAAGTTTCTCTTCTGTTCCAAGGTGGCTGAGACTTTCTTTTTCCTTTTTTTTTCAAGTTTTTTTAAATGTTTATTTATTTTTGAGAGAGAGACAGACAGACGCAGAGTGTGTGGAGGAGGGACAGAGAGAGGGAGGCACAGAATCAGAAGCAGACTCCAGGCTCCGAGCTGTCATCACGGAGCCCGACGAGGGGCTCAAACCCACGGACTGCGAGATCATGACTCCGGCTGAAGTCGGATGGCTTAACCGAGCCACCCAGGTGACCCCAAGGTGGCCGAGGGTTTTTATCAGAAATTAGTCTTGTGTTTTGTCAAAAAAAAATGTTTTTTTCTCTATGATTGTGTTTTTCTTTTTCTTTTTAGTTTGTTTATGTGGTGAATTATATTGATTGATTTTCCGGATATTCATTCAACCTTTCATTCCTGGGATTAACCCTACTTGCTTATGATGTATTATCCATTTTGTATTTTGATGGGTTCTATTTATTAAAATTTTGCAAGGAATCTTTGCATCTATGTTAATGACAGTGACTGTAGTTTTCTCTTTTTAAAACCAAGTTTTTGTCTGCTTTCTGTATTAGAGTGATCATGGACTCAGAACTAGTCCCTTCTCTTTGGACTTTTAGAAAAATTGAGAATAACCAACTCTTTAAATGTTTGGCTGAAAGTACTAGTGATGTTATCCGAGCCTGGAGTTTTTTCCTTGGGGAAGTTTTTTTAACTACAAATTCTGTTTCTTTAATAGATATAGATGCATTCACATGTTTCTTCTTAAGGGAGCTGTGGTGGTTTGACTTTTCTAAGAAATGTATCCATTTCATCTCCGTTGTCTGTTCGTAGTATCCCTTTGTTATGCTGTCAGTATCCGTGGAATATCGTGGAATATCGTTCCTGTTGACCGTTTGATTCTCCTCCCCTCCCTTCTGACCCCTGGCTCCCTGGCTCCTTGGCTAGAGGTTTATCAATTCTATAGATCTTCTCAAAGAACTTGCTTTTGGTTTTGTTGATTTTCTCTATTGAGTTTGTTTCCTATTTCATCGATGCCTACTCTGATCTTTATTGTTTCCTTCGTTCTACATTTTGCTTTAGTTTTTAAAACTATAAAGAAAATGCATGCGTGTTTGCGTGCGCCCACGCATGTGTGTGTAGTTATTGACAACAACTCCTAGAAAAAATGGTCAGAATTGTCACTTTACGTTGATCGAGATTACATACAAATCCTTGGAACTTTTCCATGGTTCATCTGAGAGCAGTGTGTTATCCTGTGTGTTTAGCATTCTCTAGAAACTGGAGTTGGGAAGAAGAATTACAGCACCATATGTTTGCCCAAATGGCAGCCATATGCAGGAGTGAACGATTGCTCACGAATGATGACATAAGCAGGGCCTTCCTGACGTTCCTAATTCAGGGATGTTTATGTTTATGGTGTCGGGGTTCTGATGGGAGCAGAAGGGCATTAACTGAAATGTTAATGCCAAGGTCATATTCAGAGTATGATGTGACTGTGGGACTTAATTATGAGAAAGGATGTGGATACAGCAAGGCCGATTTCCCTGTGCAGCTGCCGGCACTGGTCTGGCCTGGGGACGCAGGAAGTCGCTTCCCTCCAGTGTGTCTGGCATTCAAAGAGGCACGGAGTAGACAGTGGTCACCTCGGGCCCGTGGAGCCGTTGTCACTGCGAGTGCCAGCGGAGGAGCCCTGCCGCCTAGCTCCTGTTCCGTGTGGGCCTTGCAGACGACGGCATAGCGGAACCGAGGGGCTCATGATGCTTGCCGGTCCTCAGAATCTCAGCTTTCGGAAATTTCTGTGGTTCTGTTGAGACGTAAATACTGATGCCTCCAGCATTACCTCTCTCCCTGTCACGCTCCTCTGTGTACACATGCATGCACGCATATGCACACACACACCCGTATCCATGTGCACCCACATGCGCCCACATGTATACTCACACGCGCACATGCGTACTCACACACTTGTGCATGCACACACATGTGCACACGCTTATGCAGTGCACCCGCACACACTTATGCACGTATACACATATGCACACACTTAACGTACACATGCACACATACGCGTGCATTCACACACTTATGCACACACTTATGCACACACACGCACACACTTATGCACACACATGCACACGCTTATGCACACACATGCACACACTTATGCACACATGCACACGCTTACGCACACACTTATGCACACGCTTATGCACACATGTACACACACTTATGCACACACATGCACACACTTATGCACACACATGCACACACTTATGCACACATGCACACGCTTATGCACACGCTTATGCACACACTTATGCACACGCTTATGCATACACACGCACACACACGCGCGCACACACACACACACACACACGACTATTGGGACTCGGTATCAGGGGTGGACATTTGATTGCCTTGTGTCGCAGAGGATGAAAGATGTACCCTGTGTCACCTCAGGAACCTCAACGTCTGGTTTCTCTAGTGCTCTGTAATGTAAAACCGTAGGTTTTACAACTGGATGTGGCACTCACACCATACCCTGGGTTAGGATGAGCTTTTCTTTTTTCTCTTTTTTTTTTTTTCCGTTCTTTTTAACGTTCTTTGGGATTGGTTAGCTTTTTATCATTATTTAGTTATAGTTTGTCAATTCAGATTAAATGCCCGGACGTTCACATTTCATCGTGTGTGAGTGAGGCAGAGCGCGTGTCACAGGGGGAGTGCGTGTTACTGGGGGACTGAAATGTGACATTTGCTGTTCTTTTCCTGGCCTTTGCGAGAATATGCGAGACTTTTATCCCGTTTTCCCCATCTCGTTGTCGGAGCACTTTCTCTGTGTTCAAGTTTTGTTGAAATTCTGTTTTCTGTTCGTGGTCAATACAATGAGACCCGCAGTTAGGTAGCTTCATAGGTATGGAATTTGGGGACTAGTTGTTGTACGACTGAAACACTTAGGATTTTTTAAAAATTGTAAAGTTAATTGTTTGCTGTGTCATAGGATGATTTTGGCAAACCACTCATGGCTGTTTCTGTTAGAAGAACGAAGAACTCGTCACAGACGCGTTGCTGGCTTTTATGAAAAAGTGCTTAAGGTCGGGGCGTCTGGGTGGCACAGTCAGTTAAGCTTCTGGCTTTGGCTCAGGTCATGATCTTGCAATTCATGAGTTCGAGCCCCGTATCAGGCTCTGTGCTGCCAGTGTGGAGCCTGCTTCAGATCCTCTGTGCCCCTCTCTCTCTGCCCCTCCCCTGTGCGCTTTCTCTCTCTCTCTCTCTCTCTCTCTCTTTCTCTCTCTCCCTCCCTCAAAAAAAAAAAAAGTGCTTCAGATATATCCAGGTTGTTCTACTTAAAAAAGGAGGTGGGTGGGGTTGGAAACTCTCCCAAGTAAGATATTAGCAGTTACGTTATTATCTTAAACATGCATTGGAGGTCGTGGATTATGTCCTGCTGGGTATCTAAGCCAGAACTGTTTCAAAGGCTTGATTTTTTTTTTTTCTGCAGCCGAAATCGGAGGGACAGAGGTATTTGAAAGGGAGTCCTTTGTCCTGGTGAAACGATTGGCTGTGTTAGCATCACCTCTGTCCCTCTGTGTCAGTCTTTACGTGATCCAAAGGTGGCGACCTATTACGCAGGGCCGTGCACAGCTTTTATATCGGGGTGGATGTGAAAGCCTCCTTTCTTCCCCTCCAGACCTGTCACCTTCTTTTCTTCCCTGTCATTCTGTTCAGTCCCGTGCAATTAAGGATGATTAGGCATTAAGAGTAAGCGGAGTTAGAAGACGCTAATTACTGATCGCTCACCCCCGAACTGTGCACTGAATGGTTGCACTAGATGGGAAGAAAGCAGAAACGCCTTGTCGTGGAAAATCTCATTACCCACGGTGGTGGGGTGTTGGGGGTGGGCTGCAGAGCGTGGACCCCGTGGCTGCGTCCCAGGGTGTCTGGCTTTGTAAACCACGCGTACGCACAGATACGTGCACGTGGGACATCTGAGCCTAACTGCACAAGGCGGTTTGCTTCAGATGCTTCCTTGAGGTGTCCTGGGGCTGAACAATAAGGACCCGGCAGGGATAGCAAAGCTGGCCGCCCTTTTGGGGAGAAATCTTCCTTGGGTCACCTTCTAGAAGACCGATGCATGAAAATTAGGATAAAAAAGGTTGGTTTGTTTGTTTTTTTATGTGGGGAGCCAACTCACTGCCACGGAGGCGGTACGTATTGACAGATTCCTCTGGGGTGCTTGTGGAAAAGTGACATTTGAAGGTCTGAGGTCACTTAAGTCTTTCTCTTTGGTCTCAGCATTTGGACACATAAATTGCACTACTTTTCCTTTATTTTTTTAAAAGCTTATTTATTTGGGATGCCTGGGTGGCTCAGTTGGTTAAGCATCTGACTCCTGGTTTCGGCTCAGGTCACGATCTTACGGTTCATGGATTCGAGCTCCGCATCGGGCTCTGTGCGAGAGCGCAGAGGCTGCTTGGGATTCTCTCTTTCTCTCTCTCTGTCCCTCCCCCACTCATGCTCTCTTTCTCCCACTCAAAACGCGGGGCTCGATCTCACCTTGACCTGAGCCGAAATCAATAGTTGGACGCTCAACCGGCTGAGTCATCCACGTGCCCCCACGTGATTACTTTTAATTTAGTTAATTTTAGGACAGCCCCAAACAAATCTAAAAACTGCTTTGTTAATCTCATGGGCTAGTTGCACATTAAGTGTAGTGTTCCCTCATCGTATTTTTGCACAAGGTAAGTACCAGCAGGAAGTAAATATGTGAGGGTATTTTGATCCAAAGGGATTGCGTTTAACATGAATGTTTTTTTGAGATCCAAGATAATGGTATTTTTTAAAAAGTGATTGAAGTTGATTCTTTTTATCTGAAATATGTCCATAAACAACCTGTTGCCCTTTGCGACCTGCCCATGTTTTCAGGTTGATTTATATTTATTTACCTAGCTGTATGACCTCAGCGTCAACATTTTTGGTGTAAGCTTTGGACATCTCCCAGCAGTTCACTGGAATGATTCTTTGCCTCACCCCGAACATGATTACCTTGTTCCCGTCACATAATCCTTTCCAACATTCTCTCTTCTTAGAAAAGTTGAAATGTTTGGGATGCCTGGGTGGCTCAGTCGGTTAAGCGTCCGACTTCGGCTCAGGTCATGATCTCACAGTTTGTGGGTTTGAGCCCCGCGTCGGGCTCCGTGCTGACGGCTCAGAGCCTGGAGCCTGTTTTGGATTCTGTGTCTCCCTCTCTCTGCCCCTCCCCTGCTCCTGCTCTGTCTCTCTCTGTCTCAAAAATAATTAAATGTTAAAAAAAATTAAAAAACAAAAAAAGAAAAGTTGAAATGTTCCCAAGTGTTTGATTTTTCTTTCGCTACCAGGCAAAAGGTTTTAGCATTTCATTTAAACATCTTGGAAGGGGTCTAATTTTAAAAAATGTTTAAAAAGAAAAAGAGGTAACGATCAGCTTGCCCTCACCTGCTCACTGGCGGAGGCATACCTCCTTCCACTGGGCGGTAGGGATGGAGCAGACTTTGGAAGGCTGCGTCTCAAGACAAAACCTTGGGAAACTTAGGAGAAGTTGTGTGTGAGTGCGAATGGCCCGTCTCCCTCGCGTGTGTGCGTGTGGGGCGGGGGTCTGTTTGCATCTGTAGTTTCGCCTTTAGAAACACGTGCTTCAGTTTCTGGATGTTTCTGGACCTTTCCACCGTCTACCCAGGCACTTCCTTGGGTCTTCACTGAGGGTGTTATTTTAGGGAAGCGCTTCCGAAGAGGCTGGTACCGCGTGGGTACATGTCGGTGGGAATACGCGGTTCATCTGGTTTAAAGCTACAGACTCGCGGCCTGGGACTCGGTGTTAAGCAGCGTCCGCCCGCTTCTTGCAGATGGTCGTGGAGACTGACAAGCACAGCATCTCCATGAGGATGGCGTCGCCCGACGACGTGAGCGAAGTGTTGGCTCACATCGGCACCTGCCTGCGGAGGATATTTCCTGGCCTCTCTCCAGTGTGAGTTCCCCGGGGCCGGGAGGGGTGGGGTGGAGGGGGGCGGGGAGAGCGAGGACCTCCTGTCTGAGCCGGGAATGACAGCGGGGCTCCCTGTCGCCCCTGCCCTCGGGGCCTCCCCTCAGCCTCCCTCTTCTCTTCACCGTTAAATGGCGGACATGATGCTAACTCAAGCCGCTGTGTTTTGTGTCTGAGGTTCTCCAAGGTTCCCTACTTTCAAGACCTTGGGTGACAGAGGGTGTGGCCACCCTTTAACCTCTGCTCCTGAGGCTAAAGCAGAAACCTGTCTCATAGAACTTGAGATTTACCCCAACGGGGTCAGTGAGATTTACCCCAACGGTTGGGGTGGGCTGCTGAGTGCTTCGCAGAAAGGCCTCGAGTCTAGTATTAACGAAGAGTGTGAGAGCCTTCATTTTCCTTGTTTTATTAATTAACTTATTATTTTTTTTGCCTGATCAGTAAGAAAAAACTTAAGAAAGAAAAGAAACAAAAATTAGCCTCTTTTTCATTTTCCTCTCAGTTTCCGGAAGCCCACGTCAGGGAAGTTAGTGACGTACTTGCGTCTCTGCACAGCCTCACGTTTCTTTGTTCACGCGCTTTTCATCGGGGCTATGCACCCGGGTGACAGAGTCTGTCCTGAGGGAGCGTGTGGGGTGTTGGAAGGGAGGTTGGAATGGCTGAGGTCAAAAGGCAGAGGGGCGCCTGGGTGGCTCAGTCAGTTGAGCGTCCGGCTTCGGCTCAGGTCATGATCTCACGGTCCGTGGGTTCGAGCCCCACGTCGGGCTCTGTGCTGACAGCTCAGAGCCTGGAGCCTGTTTCAGATTCTATGTCTCCCTCTCTCTCTGCCCCTCCCCTGCTCATGCTCTGCCTCTCTCAGTCTCAAAAATAAATAAAAACATTAAAAAAAAAAAAAAGGCAGAAGGATCCTTGTGCCAGAAAGCTCCCTAAAGTGATAACCCGTAATGAAGATGCCTTCCAGCTGGAAGAGCTGGTTCAGAAGTTCTGGAAAATACCCCTCCCGGTGCTTGCTCTGTGTGCAGGCCTGAAGGCCTCGTGGGGACACGTGTAGGATGGTTCGCTGGGCACCTTGCTGGCGGGGAGCGGGAGGGAAATTTCGGGGACTTGCCCTTCACGGGACGCACTCCCAGATGCTCTGCTTGTAAATTGACGCGACGCAGGAGAACCGAGCCTTGTGTCTTTCAAGCCTTTTGGGCGCCTGCAGGTGGCTCGGGAGAGACAGGGGCTTCCTGTCCGCCTCTGACTTTCCGACACCCGCTGGGTTCTTCTGACGGCTCTGCGCTGGACCGTCTCGTTTCCTCGGTCCCCCAGGCCTGGGGGACCCGGCCCTGTGCCCTCTGGCTGTTCACCTGGGGCCTCCTCCTGTCCGACTCCTTGCCTTCCTCTGACTCTCTGGCTGGCCGATCGTCGAGGGAACGGAGGTGGTGAGCGGGGGGCTGTCCCTCGACTCCTGCCAGGCTGGAATTTCCGGGTAGGAGGCCTGTTAAAGCCAGGCTGTTGCAGGTGTCCAGCCACACACTTGTGTGTGTTCAGGAGAGGCGCGGGCGGGCAGGGGTGTGGGATGCAGTGAGGAGCCGTGAGTAGTGGTGACCGGGAAATACCCAGAAGCGAAACATCCTTCAGGCCCCCAGGGAACTCTCTGGGGGCGATCGTGCGTTAGCAGTCACTACAGCCCCTTTCCCCTCAGCTGCACTCGGTCATGGGGCTTTGTACGCGAGCTTCCTGAGAACGCCCTCGCTCTCCGTCCCCAGGAGCCCCGGTGAAAGAAGGATGTGGTCAAGCACAGCCTTGTTTATTTAGCAAGGGCTGGTTTGACCCTCCGAGCAATGTTTAGAATCTCTGCTTTCTGTAAAACGCAGTTTTATTTGCCTGATATCCTAGGAATTTTGAGGGAATTAGCAGTTTTATTTTCGCTTTTGATTCTTCCATTTTTCCTTCCCAGAGAACATCGTAGAAGAAAAGCGTTTTCACTTTTCGCTGCCATTTAACAACTTCTTGAAAGGTTCGGGCAACGATTCAATGATGCGCCCCATTTCCAGAGAGGCCGTCACCACATGCGTGTTAGTTTCTAAATCCATGACCTCCACCTCACCCTCATCTTCCCTTCTGTCCCCCAGCCGCCCAAGGCCCAAGGATGTCCCCAAGGACGTCACACATGGTGCAGCCCATAGACTTAGCAAGTTTCTTCCTGAAAACCTGCCTGTATTTGGTAGCGAATCTCAGTTAGTGGCCTCACCATTTAATTTTTTTTAATGTTTTATTTTTGAGAGAGAGAGAGATCAGGAGGGGCAGACACACACACACACACACACACACACACACACACACACACACACACAGAATCCAAAGCAGGCTCCAGGCTCTGAGCTGTCGGGACAGAGGCTCGAACTCACAAACTGTGAGATCATGACCTGAGCCGAAGTCGGACGCTTAACCGGCTGAGCCACCCGGGCGCCCCAGCGGCCTCGTCATTTAAAAAGTCATTTGTCCCTAACTTGCGCGTCTCATTACTTGCCAAACCCTTTTCATGTGGAGTTTCTGGTCTGGGCCTTTGGCTGTCTTCTCATGCCCACTGCCTGAGTCCAGAGGGTCTCGCTTGCCAGGGTGACATCGTCCTAGCTATAGCGTCTCCGTCTCCAGTCCTCTTCCTTGTCTTCCTTCCGCACCGTCACCAGAGTTACGCTTCTATACCCCAGTAGCGTCTGTGCTGTGAGCCTGGCCTAGAAGCCCACTGCCGTCTGGCCCCGTGATCCACCTGCGCCTGAGCACATCCTCCTCTTGTATTCCCAGTGCTTTCATTCAGGCTGCTCTTCCAGACAAGCTTCCGCTGCAAAAGACGTAGCCCAGATCTCGAAAGAGTTTCTTTATGTTTCCATAGAACTTTGCGATCACTTCCCAGACTAGCACCTGTCTCGCTGTGTTATAATTGTTTCTTTACACACTCATCCCTCGGTGAGTGTTGAGTTTCTACTACCGACGGCAGGGTGCTAAGTGTTGGGGTGCACGACCCACATGGAATTTCCACTGGGAAGCAGACCCCCTGAGAAAGGGAAATAAATAAATGAAGTAAGTAAGTATAAATTTGAATGCTTGCAACTGATCCTCCCTGCAGGGCTAATATAAAGAATAAAATTCTGTCTGCAAGGGCCTCCCTGTGGCCATGATGCTTTGAACAGACCGTCATGGAGAAGAAGGAGTCCGAAGAGGGCGGGGAATGTTTCCTTCTCCGGCCTCTGCTCCTGCCGCGGCACCTGCCTGGACCGGGATTGGCGTCGCTGAGAGATGCGCTGTGGCTGGAGGGTGTGGAAGAGGAGGGTGCAGACGGGAGGGATGGAGACTGGTGTATGAGATCAGGCTGGAAACGTAGGCGCTGGTCATTTTATGGAGAGAGTAAAGAGTCTGCAGTTTAGCGGCAGCTCATGAGGAAGCCAGTGTCGCATGCATGAAGGGATGGGACACGGTTCCCTTTGTAGTTTATGAAAATTGTGCCGCTGGAGACAGAATGGCGTGGGAAGGAGAAGAGCAGGTTGGGACACCGGCGGTGACCCAGGGGAAGGGTGGCCGCGGCCAGGGGTAGGGCATTGACGTTGGAGGTAAGGATAGAGGATGGGACACGGAAGATTTATTGTGGGCACAGGAGTGGCTGATAGATTTGGTGTGTGGGTGACGGCAGTGAGGAAAGAGAGGACCGAGGACGGCTCTAGGGTTTTGGATTAAGGACTCAGTGATCAGTGCTCCTTTTCAGCGAGGTGGAGAGGGCCCAGGGTAGGTGCGGGGGCAAGTTTTATTTTGGGGGGAAAACACCCCAACCGCTCTGCTGTAAGCATATGCTAAGCTTGAGGTCTAGGACGTGTAGGTGGGGATATCAGATGGGTGGTTATGTACGTGGGGTCGGAGCTTGGAGGAAAGGTCCGGGTCTGGAGACGTAGCGGACGTGGGAGGCGTGAGCATAGACAGTCTTGCACGCGTGACTTTTCTGAGATCGGCCAGAGAGACGTGTGCACCTAGAAGAGAGAGCATCTTCAGAACGAGGACAAGTGCAAGAAGAGCCGGGAAGGGCCCATATGCTCACCTCTGTGAACTGACACGGGGGAGAGTGCATCTTTCCACCCACGTTTGCTCTCACTAACATAGCAGTTCTTGAGAACCTACATGAGGAGCTGCAAGAAAAGGCGTCTGATCTAGAGGAGACAGAGGGTGGCTGGGCATATGTGGGAGGTGGCTGGATGCAGGCTGGCTGTGTGGACCCCCCCCCCCCCCCCGAGAAGCAGGGAGAGGGTTTAGAGAAGAGGGCAGGAAGGCAGAGGCAATTTAGATGAAGCCACCAGTGTGGAAGAAGGCACGGATTATAATTTAGAACTTGGCTTGGCAGAAAATTTAGATAATGTGAATGTACTTGACTTTTGTTTTGCTTTCATACCCACCATGCACGGTTAGGGCGTGAGAATTAAACCTGTAATATTTCGTGACTTGCACATTCGGCCTTTAATCTTGAAGCTCCTTTGCTTACATCGCATGGCACGGTTTTGGCAGGGGAAATGGCTAATTACGTTGGTGCTGGTTATTGACTAGCGAGGGTGGAGAGGTAGGTCATCATACCCTTTCTGGTCCATCTCTAGCGTGCTTTAGTTAAAGTGGTCAGTAAGGGAAACATTTCCTTTATGTAAATAACATGCAAAACAAAATACGTCCCTAGTAAATGTCATACATCCCACTCAACAATAAGTTGAAGAATATGAAACTGTATTTGATATCACGCGGTATGTTAATAACTGGAATTAAAGTAAAAACTTCAGAAAGGAACCGTATATGGGATCCTCAACCTTATTTGAGTCATTTGTCTCATCAGATGTGTTACCTGAGTCTGTGGTGGGGACCTTGGGTCCCCAGCCCTCCTCTCCTTACTTGCTCAGGGCGCCTGTGGTAGAGACGGATGGACAATAAAATATCTGATGAGCAGATGTCAGGAACCTGGAGGGTCTGGAGCACAAACAGCCAGGACTGCCCTCAGTTCAGATAATCAGTTCTTGCACAGCCCAAGTTCAACTGTACGCATGAAGCTGTGTCTGTAAAGATCTGAGTTTCTGGTTTTACCCAAATACAAATTTTGAAAATTACATCCATGGTCAGAATCAAATATATAAAAACAATATATAAATTATCTACAAATAATCAGCCCTCTTGTGTATAGTCAAGAAAACACAGGTAGGAAAAAAATGAAGAATTTCAATTAAAATTAATATTCACCCCAGTATCCTCTCTTCACCTCCCCTCTGTACATATATATTTATCTCTTTCTCTCTCCTTTTCTTACAAAAAGATGTTTCCCTCCTCTCTTTAAATAAGGAAAGTTTCGGGGCACCTGGGTGGCTCAGTTGGTTAAGCGTCTGACTCTTGATTTCGGCTCAGGTCATGATCTCATGGTTCGTGAGTTTGAGCCCCGCATAGGGCTCTGCACTGTCAGCAGGTAGCCTGCTTGGGAGTCTCTCTCCCTCTTTTTCTGCCCCTCTCTCAAAATGAATAAATAAACTTAAAGATAAGGAAAGGCTATTTCTTTTTTTTTTAACTTTTTTTTTTAACATTTATTTATTTTTGAGACAGAGAGAGACAGAGCATGAACGGGGGAGGAGCAGAGAGAGAGAGGGGGACACAGAATCGGAAGCAGGCTCCAGGCTCTGAGCCGTCAGCCCAGAGCCCGACGCGGGGCTCGAACTCGCGGACTGCAAGATCGTGACCTGAGCTGAAGTCGGACGCTCAACCGACTGAGCCACCCAGGCGCCCCAGGAAAGGCTATTTCAAAATATGGACAAAAGTTAAAGATTCAAGAAGAAAATTTAAGTTAAATTTAAAAATCAGATTGCCATTAGCATTGTTTTGTGACCACTCTCACTCGGGCCTGGCCCCTGAGACCGTGACGGTGAGGGAAAGCTAGGGAAATATTTGCAGCCTAAGTGTCGTTTAATCTGTTTTCCCAGAGGTGTCCATAATGGCATTTTTCTTCAGGAAGCTGTTTTGTGTTATGGCCTTCGGCTTTTCTAATATTGAGAACCTTGGCTATTCTCCAAAACCATGCTAGTTTTTTTTTTTTTTTGAAGTATTAAATTAAGTCATCAGGACATGGAAGAATTCATCTAGAAAGTGTTCACTAAAGCACTTCCTCGGGCGGGCACACATGCATGAGTGAACCGTGCCCTGTTCTCCAAGAGTTTGTAGTCCAGAGGTGGTGTAGGAAAGTTCCTCCAATTGTTCTAGGAGAGAGAGAAAACCCTCAGGTTTCCGAGAAAGAGAAGTCACATTTGACTTGGGATGCCAGCGAAATAACGTAGGATGTGTATTTGCTCTCCTCCTTGTTTGGGGGGGGGGTGGTTGTCGAGGGTGTGCTGACCGGACTTCTGTGGGGAGATGGCGGAGGCTGGAGGCCGAGGGGAGCAGGTGCCGCTGGGAGGATAGCCACCTGCCTGGCGTAGCTGGAATTGGGAGCCTGCAGATGTCACTGTGAGGAGGGGGCCAGAGGACAAGCCTCCGGGATGGGCACTAGGGAGCCATGGAAGGCTTTTGAATGTTAGGATAAGATGGGAGTTACGCACCCCTTTGGGCTGCTTTAGAAGCGTGTGTGGAGAGAGCCTTGAGGTAGGAATTGGAAGGTGTCAGCTTGGTGGGATGCTTCAGGGGGGTGAGACTCTGGCAAGTTAACTCCCTTCTCAGTGCCTCGGTGTCCTCATCTGTAAAAGGGGAATCATGCTGTGAATGGAGATGAGGATTCAATTAGCCCGTGTAAACTGCTTCCGTGATGCTACAGGAGTTGTAGCTGTGGCACAGACCTCAGTGCACTCGGGTACCCAGCAGCGTCGGAAAAAAGCCCGCCCCATCAGAAAGGAAATTGGCAATGTTTGTAGGGAATATCTCCGAAGTTTATGATTTTATTTTTTGAGAGAGAGAGAGGGAGAGAGAGTCTCAAGCAGGCTCTGCACCGTCAGTGCACATCCCAACACAGGGCTCGAACCCATAAACCGTGAGATCACGCATGACCTGAGCCGAAGTCAAGAGCTGGTTGCTTAACCGACTTAGCCACCCGGGCGCCCTGAACAGTAACCTCCTGACAGGATTGTTTTTCCTGGGAATAACTTACGGAATACTTGACTATTCCGTCCTGTATGTGACACATTCGGGAAAGTTGGCTGAGTAGCAGCATATTAAGACAAAGGTTCTTTGCTACCGTAATAAAAAAGATACCGCAGGGGCACCTGGGTGGCTCAGTTGGTTAAGCATCTGACTTCGGCTCAGGTCATGATCTCACAGTTCGTGGGTTCCAGCCCCGCGTCGGGCTCTGTGCCGACAGCTCAGAGCCTGGAGCCTGTTTCAGATTCTGTGTCTCCCTCTCTCTCTGCCCCTCCCCTGTTCGTGCTGTCTCAAAAATAAACATTACCAAAAAAAAATTTAAAAAAAAAAAGATACCGCAGATCTGTTTCTGAAGTCAAAGCCAATTAAAGTATGCAAAGGTGAGGTTCTCGTGAAGAAAAGTGGCAGAATAGGAGTTGATGTGCAGACAAAAGAAGGGTGCTGTGTAGCCCGTTCATTTTTCTAAAGCAGACGCAGTATTTGGTTGGGATGTGGTTTGGGTCAGGGAAACGTGCACGGTGCTGGTGACTACCGCCCTCGAGTGGGAGAGGCTTTGGAACTGAATTTTAAATAGATCAATTCGGTGGAGTGAAAGAGTTTACGGATTTTTTTCGTGTCGACAATTGAGGCATGAGATTCGCACAGAGAGCTGGCGTGCTGGTGACGTTTACTGTCCTTCTGAGGCTTGTGTAAGGTAAACGCCTGTGATGCACACGTACTTGGTCCAGCTCCACAGTCCCGCCTGCAAGCGAGAGGCAGGCTTTGTGCGTCTGCTAGGATTTTGGTTTACCTGTCGCGGCACTTATCCTGCCAGCAAATCCTTTCTGTCTGTCGGTCTGTCTGCACAACACACCCCCTCTCCCTGTGTGTGTAGGTGTGAGCTGTGTCCTGTGGTGCACGCACATGGGCTCTTTGCTGCCGTTGAACTACAGGGAAAAACAATATGGGCCATTGAGGGGGGGGTCCCCCCTCATTGTTTCTGTGCATTGAGTTAGAGCACGTAGACACTGGCCATCTCCTGGAAGTTTACTCCTTAGAACTTTATCTCTTATGCAAGTCAATGCACCTGTTTCATGAGACGTCTTCGGTTCCTGAAATCGAAGTGCTTTGCAGTTCCTTGCAAAAGAAAGAGAAGTGTCACAGAGCGGGGCTGCTTAGAAAACCTCAGACTGATCCCGTCAAAGAGTGGTTTTGAAGGTCAAGGGGCAGCCTCTGCACACAGACGTCTACGCTAGCCACTGCTTCTCATTTTCCAGTTGACTTGCCCTTACCCCCTGAGCAGGAATGTCCAGTGTTGTTTTTGGAATAAAATTGAGGCTTTAGTTTCTGAATCTGCCATGAGAAGTCATCTGTTTCTCCCTCTAATCCTAGACTGCCACCTTCCTATTCTTGATCCTACCAGCTTCCTGCCAAAGATTTTTTTACCCCATTTTCTTCCTGCTTTTGACTAGCTTAACTTGGTCCTGTGTGTCATTGAAACAGCATGCCCCACAGTCCTGCTGAAGTGAAGCAAGAATTCTAGAAGACAGATGTGATCTCAGATGAAGTCAGACCTATGTCTAGTTTGATGTGTCCAAGGTTCACTTAACCGAGTCGTGTAAACGCTGGGGGCTGTTTCTGACAGGTCTGCTGTTGCTTTGCGTAATATCTGGTTTTGCTGTCTGGTCGCCAGAAAACAATGCCACTAAAATGCCCGATGATGGTATGGAACCGAGATGAATCATTCTGTAAGATCTGGAAGATTCTGTAATCTCACGTCCGTTTGCGAATGTCTTGTTAAACCCACAGTTACCCCCCAGTTCAGGAGTTTTAAGATGATGGGATTTAATCATAGGTGTTTTCAGGTGAGATTGAGAAAAATCATGCTGCACTCGCAGACCTCGTGCATTTACACGAGAATTTGAAGGAATTAATGACGTTTGGCCTAGTGGGTTATACCTGATTATGCTTCAGTCGTAAAAACCGCAAGGATGTGTGGGAATGTTTTCAGGGCAAGCAGAAAGTTCAGGGTGTTTAAATGCTTTGTTGTGTATCGCAGGGTTTCTCTAGGAGTAGAACAGGGCAACTTGCCAGGAGGTAGCACATTTTCTCTGGAATCCATCCCGTGGGAAAATGGAGACAACTATTTTCCTCCAATACTCTACGAGGTGATTGAGATCCGTCACGATGACTGAGAACATTATATGTGGCAGAAGTGCTTTTAAGTCATTAAAGAAAGATTAAAATATGTTCAGTATAACTTAGCGTCTTTATTTACACCATTTCGCACCCAAGTCCTACCTTGATCCCGGTGCTTCTGACCCAATACCCTTCCTCACAGCCTGTGACCTCCTCCCCTCCTCCCCACTTGACTCTCGAGGGCCACACCCGAGACCTCGTCAGCTCCTGGAACAGCGTGTGCCGGGGTCAAGTCACAATTCACTCGTCTCGCTGTGACCACGGCCGTTCGGCCCTCTCTCCCTCGGAAGGACCAGCGCTCGGACTTTTTCAGGGCCTCTGGGCCGTAGATCCCTTGGATCTTCCCCTCCCTCTCCTGAGCGCCCAGCCCACAGTGTCCGTCACCCCAGCAGTACCCTCAAGTCCATCTGGCCACCTGCTTGGAAAGCCAGCAGCCCCACAGCGTGCCCGCTGCCCCTTCCTGCACACGTCTGGGCTGTGGCGGGCGGGAGCCCGAGGAAGTCTCACGGCTGGTCCACCTGCTGCCTGCAGAAGCTCATGACCTTCACTCTCGCTGGGCTTTTCTATTTAATCTCTCAAGTTCTTTATCTGGGTCCAAAGTTTGCCCCCACCCCCGCCCTGCAGATTTTGTGGACGGCGCCCTTCTCACCAGCCGGTGCACCCTGTTCAGGCTTTTTGTGGCTCCTCCGTGCCCTACGAATAAAATCCAAACCCCGTAATCGGACCTCGAAGGCTGTCCGCGACCTGGTTCCTGCGAGCTCCCCAGACTCTTCCGTTACCCCCTCCCCATCACGCGGTGTTTGCTGGCCCGCTTTGAACCGTGTGCCATTTCTGGTGGTGAGCACGAGCCTTCTCATGGCCGTGAACTTGCTGTCCCTTCGTCTGGAGCGGTCTCCCCAGCTCCTGGTTCCCCATCTCCTTCCCCCACCCCCGCCCCGATGACGTCTTTATTCCTCTTCAGGTTTTAGCATAGACGTGGTAGGGACTGGAGAGCACCGTCCACATTCCCCACGCTCCGCTGCCCTCCCCCCACCAGAGGAGAAGTTAAGTGCCCTTTTTCTGCACCCCCCGCCCCACTATACCCTCTACTTCTCCTTTTATACCTCCTGTTTGTCTGCTTCTCACGATAAGCTGTCCATTTGGAGGGCAGGGATGGTGTCAGTTTTGTTCATGGTTGTGTATCTAGTACCTGACAGCTGGTCTTGCCATGCTGTAGACATTTAATAAAAATTCGGGGGTGAGTTAATGGATTCATAAATTACCCATTAAATGATTACTACGTGAGGGGCGCCTGGGTGGCTCAGTCGGTTAAGCATTCGACTTCGGCTCAGGTCATGATCTCGCGGTTTGTGGGTTTGAGCCCCATGTCGGGCTCTGTGCTGACAGCTCAGAGCCCGGAGCCTGCCTCGGATTCTGTGTCTCCTTTGCTCTGCCCCTACCCTGCTCGTGTTCTGTCTCTGTCTCTCAAAAGTGAATAAATGTTAAAAAAAAAATTGAAACGATTAGTATGTGATAACTCTGAGAGCATCGGCTAATGTTTATCGAGACTTCACCAGGCCGCGCGGGTTGTTTTGATAACTTCACAGGTATTAATTTCTTTCTTTCTCGCGGTTACCCCACGGGGTAGGTCCTCTTACTTCGCCAGATCTGTGAATAGTGAAATTTGGAAGTGGTCGGCCGGGCTCTGAACCACAGTAAAAGGAACACTTCTTCCGACATGATATACTCTTTCTTGGCGGACGTTTGTAAGGGGTACTATGGAAGCACAGAGGAAGAGATGTGTGTTTTAAGTTTTTGAAAGCTCGTGATTCAAATTTAGCATACACATAAGCTAATAATTCATCAAGTAGAACACGCTGCCTTCTAATTATTCTAGTGCAATCTACTGTCACGAAACAACGAAATAACATAGAGACTGTCCACATCCCTGGATAATTCCTTGGGCCTATAAAAGGGGGCTAAAGAAAGGCGATTAAGTTTCTGAGGTTTCCAGCTTCTTGATGCTCAGAAAGTGGAATTTACGTTTACCGAAATCAAAGTGGCAGCCATCTTTGGTCTAAAAAAAGGCGTACCACAAAACAGATTTCTACGTGCGGTGCCAACCACTCGATTTTTGAAATTTATTGTTATTTTGATCTTGCAGGAGAATCATGAAAAAAGTCTCCATGGAGCCCTCTGAGCGACTGGCCAGTCTCCAGGCTCTGTGGGACAGCCAGACCGTGGCCGAGCAGGGGCCCTGCGGTGAGCATGCATTTTAAAACCAAATTATAAATGGCCGCATGGATGTCCCCGTGCCAGGAAGTTACGTCTATTCCTAGTATGCTTCTGTAAAGGTACAATTAGTTTTAAGGTGTAATTACCACTGCACAGACTTTAGACTGGTGGATAAAAGTCCTGTATTTAAGCCGTATTGCGTCCTGCTGTGTACTTACTATAGAACAAGGGGGAGAATCTTTGCCGTTTTCCCAGACAGAAAGAAATAATCAGCATTGTCAACATCGGCCATATTTAAACTTTTAAACTTTAACTTAAAAATCATTTAGCCAAAAACCTGTCACGTTTCTGTTGTGTGTTTCTGTTGTGTGTGTTTCAGGTGGATTTTCTCAGATGTACGCCTGTGTGTGTGACTGGCTTGGATTTTCATACAGAGAAGAAGTACAGTGGGTAAGTGTGTTTGTGTGCAGGCTTGTGTGTGCCCCCCCCCGCCGCCTGGAGAATATTCCAGTATTTGAAAATCTGTCTGTATCATTGTCTAATTCTCTCTCTGCATCCCTCTTTCCTGATCATCTGTGTGGACTATTTACATGATTTAATTATATTTAAACAGGATGTGGATACAATTTATCTGACACAGGACACCAGGGAATTGAATTTGCAAGACTTCAGCCATCTTGACCACAGGTAAGCCACTGCTTTCTTTCCTTCCGTTTGCAACTGATTTTTGCTTCTGGAACCATACTTCTCGGCTGGTGCTTATAGACACAGGCGATCTCCAGGAAATCCCGTTATAAGGGGAATCTGGAGAATCTAAGACTCTCTGAATTTTGCCTTTCAAGTAATAGTCTCAGATGTGTTCATTTGGGATGGAGGTGCCTGTGTGTACTTGAAATCCAGAGTTCATAGTTAGGAACTATGGAAATAATATAATTCTGAGGTTCTTATACCGGCTTACGAAAGTCTATTTAATCATCTGCCCTGTGTATATAATACTATGTAATATAGTATTATTTTGCCTAATTGCCTTAGAACATTTTTTCTAGGAGGCAATTTTATGCTGTAATCCTAAGAAATGACTTTTGGTTTACAATTTCTTTATGAGTTGGGGATTCGCTGCTAGGGTATAGATGCGCACACGGTGGTGGGAACGGGTTTGCCGTTATCTGCCTTGCGATAACAATAACACGGCTGTGAATCCCGTTACACGTTTTTTGAGAAACCTGCAAGTTTTAAGATCTTGACGTTCATATGTTTAGGGCCGTGGCTAGCGGGGTCAGGCCCCAGGGAAGAAGCTTCGTTCAGGGTTAGGCAGCGTTGGGTGGTGCCCCTGCGTCTTTGCTGGGTATCCCAGCCTCCTCCCTGGAAACGCTGCTTATTTTAAGCAGCAGACGCTAGTCCCACCGCCGTGAACCTCAGCCCAGTCAGTCCGTCCTCTCTGGCATCGAGAGAGAGAATCCTGGCATCCGGCCCTACCTTTCGCGCTACGCGCACAGCTGGAATACGGCGTCGTGGCCTGAAAAATGCCATTTCAAATTATTTTCCCACCTACCTGGCGGGAAAATCCAGAGCTGTACAGGGTTCCCGAAGAGTCCTAGCCAACGGAACGGAGCAGAGAACACGGACGGGAGCCCTCTCTGCGGCGCTGGGGGCTGCAGAGGGCGGCGAGGCCTGGTCTGTGCTCGTGGCCGAAGCCAAGTGCCTGAAGCCCCTGGTTCTCAAGCGTGGATTTGCTTCCTGCTTGTGGAGCAGGGTGGTTTTCTCCTGCCTGGAGCCGTTCCCCCTCTTCCTGCACACGAGGGGACGTCGTACTCCCGCTCTGGCTTCCCTGGGTGTCTGTCCTGCGTAGCTTGTGAAAAAGTGAACTGAGAAACAAGGAAGAATCTTAGTCTGCAGGTTTTTCTCCAATAAACGCAGCAGGAAATTGTACGTAGAGTAAGAGGACTGGGTCGCCCTGCAGCATTAGGTCTCAATGGGTGCGGCCCCCGGAACCCTTTACAGGTCTTGGCAGTGATTGAGCTTTTGGGTTACGTGGGTTATATCTTTTGGGACTCACCGTAGTAGAAGCCGAAACTAAAATTAAACACTTACTAATGCCTTTAAACATGTTAATAAACCCATTACATGCTAACGTAGGTACCGTTGTCGTGAACAATAACCATTTTCCGAGACAAACCTAAGTCCGCCGGAAGAGTGGCTTCCCTTCACCTGTGTGCTGATCCCTGTAACTTCTGACTTCACAGAAGGCAGCTGGGTTCCCGTGTCCGCTCCTGTTCACGCTCTCGTGATGCGTGGCATTGACCGAAGTACATTTAGAACATCCAGGCTTAAGCAGATGCGTACTTGGAAAAGGGAGCGTTGTTAATAGCCTCGTCACATGACTGTGGATACTCCTCTTTCATACTCCACCATGACTAGTAAAGCGATGGTTTTCCAAAGTTCAGTTGCTGTGTGGAGTCGGAAACCGTATCAACGAACTTTTTTTATTTTACTTTAAATCCCACTGGGGCCCTTGGGTGACTCAGTCGGTTGAGCGCCTGGCTCTTGATTTCGGCTCAGGTCATGATCTCACGGTTTGTGAGGTTGAGCCCCACGTCGAGACTCTTCTCTCCCCCTCTCTCCCTGCCCCTCCCCCGCTTGAGTGTGTGCGCTCTCTCTCTCTCTCAAAAATAAATAAACTTAAAAAGCAAATCCATTTGGTCCATCTTGTACTTTGAACTAATCTTACCCCCGGATGGTTTTGTAGCAAGCATTCTGCATCGTTCATTTAGAAAATACTGGTTCACTGGGTTATGCATAATAGTGTGCAGATATTTTGCTGTTGTACAATAGGGAGAAAAGAGGACATTTGTTAACACCGCTGATCCTCTCAAAAAAGTCTTTTTAAGCGTGGCAAAACTGTCAGTCTCCTAGTGGCCGATAAAAGTTTCCCCAGATTCAAGTGGTTTTCTTTTTTTTTTTTTTTTAAGTTATAACTTTACTGTTGGAAAAAAGTTCCTCGAAGTGACGGGCTAACAACTTTTTACGCTGTAGAGAAAACATCTGCTAAATCCCAAGTCTGAATTGACTGTACTTTGTCATTTTTTTCATGGTGTTCCATGAGAGAGCGAGTTCTGCTTGGAACTCTATCACAAAGATACTTCGCATTGAGAAGATGAGCCCTTTGTATAAAGAGGAAGCATTTTGTGCCTGTTTCTGTTTTGTCGCACAGGCAGGTACTCGAGGGCTGAGATTTAATAAAAGAAGTATTTTCTACTTCATCAAGGGCATTCCTTTTTTTCTTTCTTTCTTTCTTTCTTTCTTTTCTTTCTGTCTTTCCTTTTTTTTTTTTTTTTTTTGACAAAGAAAGACAGCATGAGGGAGGGAGGGGCGGAGAGAGGGAGGGAGAGAGAATCCCAAGCAGGCTCCACACTGTTCGTGCAGAGCCCAGCGTGGGACTTGAACTCCCCAACCTTGAGATCATGACCTGAGCTGAAAGCAAGAATCGGAGGCTTAACTGACTGAGCCACCCAGGCGCCCCAGCTTTTTCTTTTTTTAAGTTTATTCATTTATTTTTAGAGAGCTAGAGAGCATGTGCAGGGGAGGGGCAGAAAGGGAGAGAGACAGAATCCAGGCAGGCTCCGTGCCATCAGTGCAGAGCCTGACACGGGGCTCGAACTCACGAACCCGTGAGATGGTGACCCGAGCCCACATCAAGAGTCGGACGGCTGACTGCGCCACCCGGGCGCCCCAAGGGCGTTCTTAAATGACATGGGCATTTGTTGGAAGAAACCGCATGTGTGGCGGTAACGAACACAGTGACCGGCGTCCAGGCCTGGATGGCCGTGTTGATTCCTGCTAAGGCGCCGGTGGTTTTCCCTGCTGTCATTTTTATACCATCGTGCAGACGTCTACACGGCGTAAAGGACAGTTTGTTTCAGTGTTATTATGAAAGTAGTTTTGAACTCGTGAGGCCCTTGAGGGAGTCCCGGGGTTCCCCAGGGGTCCATGGACCATACTTGGAGTGAAGACACCGTGTATGGCGGCTTGAGGTGTTGTTCTGGCTTCCTCTGTCACACCTTCAACAGTCTTTACACCATTAACAGCCTATGTGTAATGTCAGTGCTGTTTTCCAGCATATCCACTGTGCTCAATTTGGTGATTAATCTGGCCACAGAGGGAAACCATATCTAGGGAAGCTGCTAAATACAGTTACTTGACATACATAGAAATACGTGGAATGCTGTCCACCGTTGAGGAACCTTGTCGAAACTTAGAATTTCCCTACAAACAGAGTTTTTCCTGATTCCTTAGCTGGAGAATTTTCATTTTGTCAGTAAACACTGCATTCATGATCATTTACTTTTCCTACTTGGTAAAGGGCTAGAAGCACTTTTGTCATTACTGAGATCAGAAGGCGGAAAACTTTTCCTGTCAAGGGCCAGATAGTAAATATTAAATATTTTAGGCTTTATGGGGCAGGCAGCCACCGTGGCAGCTCAAACGCAACTCTAGACAACGTGCGATTGAACGTTCGCACTCTAGACAACGTGCGATTGGAGTGTTCCAATAAAACTTTATTTACAAACATACGCTCTGCGGGCTGTATCTCCCCAAAGGAAAATGCAAGATGAGCTACAAAAAAAATTTAGAGCTTCTATTTATGCTTATTGCTGACTCATTCTAAAATTTCAATCTTTGTTTTATAATATACAACATATTACTATTGCTGTATTTTGCATGTAGTAACTACTAAAAAATTAGTTCTCAATTTTTTTTCTTTTTTTTCAATTTTTTTTTTTTTGTTTTTTTTATTGCAGTGGGCTTAATAACAGCAGGGGTCATTGCTATAGACGTCCCCTTTCCTACTAATGCCTAAATACTTGGACTTTTTCCAGAACTCTTTTGTCCTAATCTTCAGTATATCCCCTCGTTGTTGAGGATTTAATTTTCCCCCCATGATTCTTACTATTACGATTAGTGCCAGCTTCCATATAAAGAGGCTACTTATGGTCAGTGCTTTTAGATAGCCTGTATTAATAATATTTTGCCAATCAAATTACAACGGAGTACATTGGATGGACATTTCTGTATGTTAGAATCTTGAGCACGCTTGTCCGTGAAGGGACAGTCTGTACTTAAGCGGCACAGTAGTGTTTGGAAGGATCCAGAGTGGCCCAGTTTGAGGGGGATAGGGGTCATTGTCTGAATTTGAGAGGTTTTACAAAAATGTTACTTTCTCGTTTGGGTATGAATTGTGGAGAAAAGAAGGGAGGAATGAGACTTATTGGAGGATCAAGAGGAGAGGTCGACGGGCCCCTGTTGAGCTGGAGTTTGTTAGCAAACGGGGCAGTAATTCTCATACGCGTTGGTGAATTTTCCCATGGTGGCAGTTGGCTCCCAGAAGCTCTGTTGGAACATAATTCCCAATTGGCCACCATTCAAAGCTTTATTTTTTCATTCCATTCTTCCTTGTCTGTAGTCCCCATACTTAGACACTTCCTTTCTTAAGAGCCTCTAGGGTCTCTAAACTCATTAGTGGTCCTGGGATGGAAGTTCTGTGAGGGCCGGGTTGTGTCTGTCTTGTTCAGGCTGTACGACGTGATGCTGTAGCGTCAAACCAGTGCCACAGAATAAAGGATGTTCAAGGGCAACTGAGCTGCTCTAGGGAAACAGACCAGAACCCTGGGAGGGTGAGGGGATTCTTTTTTAAAGGCTTCCTGGACTACTCAAATACTCTCCCCCATAGGCAGGTTGGCGGTCGTTAGACTATTCACGTTCTTAACCCGATTTTGCTCTTTGTTACCTGCTCCAATCCATGGCTGAATCCTCTCCGGATTTCTATCAATTCTGTGTGTTTCTTTCAGTTCACTCACCCCAGGCCGGCATCTTTTGCATCTAGGGGTTTGTAACGACCGTTTTTTTCAGCTTATCCAAATCGGGAGGTTTGGGTCATGTGTGGGGCATTGGTGTTAATGTTGCAGGTCTGAGAACAGGGAGGCTACACGTGGTTTGGGCGGCTTTTCTCACGTGGAGCACAGGCACGGAGGAAACAGTCTGCACGCGTGTGCTCCCCATCGATAATTCTCATCGAAGAGAATATAGATTGAGAGTTTGCAGGTCTAGGGACTGGGCAGTGCCCCCGTCATCGTTCTCATCAGACACACCCTCCTAATGTCCTCTCCCCTCTCATTTGCCCGGGATCTGCTCTCCTGCAGAGACATACCCATTGTTAGGACACCGTGACCCTTATAGCACACGGCCTCAGGAACTGAGAAATGGGGAAACGTGGACGTCGTCCTGAGGCCGCTTATGAAGCCTCCAGTGTGCTCTTTTGTCTTCCCTGGGGACTGCCTCCACGCGTGTGCGTCTTCAGCCACCTCCCTTCAGTCTTGAGGGTCTGTCCCGGAGCTTCAAGGTAGATCGCGAGCAACTTGAATGCTGTCACGGAAAACTGACTAGCTAAAAGGCTGTATCAGAACTGAATGAGGGGTAAGCATTCGCGGATGGGGATGACCGTGTGCATGCTAGAGCCATCCAGTTCCTCCCTGGAGAAGAGCAGTTAGGAAGCATTGTACTTGGGAAAATGCCCACCCACTTGTTCTCTATAGCTTCCAAAATTTTATTTAAGTATATTCTTGAAGCATGCGCTGCTTTAGGTACCGATGGGCCAAAAAGAGGCATAGCTGGAAAAGGCTTTGCTGCACATTTCTCACGGGACCTCTCCAAGGTCTGTGAGCCGACATGTTAAAAAGTGTAATTACACTGTAATTTGCAGGGGTGGGAATGATGGGGTGGAGGGGGAGTGGTGCCGAGGCGAAGAGAATATACCGCTTTGGATACATCGATTTTTTTTTTTCTTGCTCCCGGTAGATTTGCAAGACGAGCTAATCTCGTCAATCCTCTAAAGGCTCAATGACATGCATCATTGAGTTTAAACCTGGCTCATGAGAGCCCAGCTGGCAGCTCATTCCCTTCAGACTCGTGTGTTTGTGTTTTCATATTTCTTACTCATCAGAGTGACAATCTTGAGCCTGATGCTTCCAGAAGAGTTTTGCGTGTGGGTTAATGTTTGTCAAGGTTGTCCCGAGGGCATTGGTGTAATTCTTTCCTAATCTAGGCTGTCTCTCTTTATTCTCGCTCTCATTTCAAAAGGAAGAAATGCTGTTTGGAGTGTGAAATCAGGTATGAAGAGCAGCGCTGGCTTCTGTTTTCCTTTTCAAAATGTCTGTGAACAATTCCGTACGCGTGGTTTCCGGTCTGGGTCAGATGGGCTCTGTGACTAAGGCAAGTGACTTAGACCCTGAATCACTTGCCAACTTGTTTGTTTTTGCATTTTAACTTTTTGAAATAGCCCCCTCTCCCACTATTAGCAGTTTATTTTTAACACCCAAAACAACAAGAGTGCTCTCGTTATTTGAGGAATTGCTTCAGGAAACATGTGATTGTTGGCTTTCCAAATAAGTGGCTGGTTGAATGTGATGGGAAGGGTTTGGAGTCTTCGATCTAAAATCCTACGGGTGTACCTCCCTGGGTTCACCGTAGTTTGAAGATTCTTGACGACTTTAAAAAGGCTCCTTTTAAAATGAACAATCATATAAAGTGGCCAGTTTTCTTAATTGAAAGGAAAAGAGACACACAAAATTCCTACATTACAGAAAATTTTGCATTTCCAGAGGCTAGTTCATGATCTTTTCTTTTTTCTTTTTTCTCTTTTCTCTTTTATTTTCTTTTCATTCCTTTTCTTTAAATTTTAGTTAGTTAACATGCAGTGCAATATTGGTTTCAGGGGTAGACTTCGGTGATCATCACTTACAGTAAATACCCAGTGCTCATCCCAACAAGTGCCCTCCTTAATACCCATCACCATCTAGCCCATCCCCTATCCGCCTCCTTTTATATTTGAGTGGTTCCGTATTGGGGGCATATATATTTACAATTGTTAGATATTCTTGATGGACAGACTTCTTAATTATGATATAATGCCCTTCTTCATCTCTTGTTACAGTCTTTGTTTTAATGTTTATTTGACAGAGAGTGCGCGCGAGCGAGCGTGGGGGGGAGGGGCAGAGAGAGAGGGGGACAGAGGATCCGAAGTGGGCTCTGTGCTTACGGCAGCGTGCCCAGTGTCGACCTTGAACTCATGAACTGTGAGATCATGACCTGAGCTGAAGGTGGACACTTAACTGACTGAGCCACCCAGGTGCCCCGATAGCGTTTGTTTCAAAGTCTAGTTTGTCTGATACAATTTGGCTATTCTGGCTTTCTTTTAGTGTCCATTAGCATGATAGACAGTTCTCTATCCTCTCACTTTCAATTTGCAGGTGTCTTTAGATCTAAAATGAATCTCTTGTAGGCAGCATATAGATGGATCTTGTGTTTTTATCCATTTTGATACCCTGTGTCTTTTGATTGGAGCATTTAGTCCATTTGTATTCAGAGTGATTATTGTAAAAGATATGAATTCAGTGCCATTGTTTTGCCTTAGAGTTGGTGTTTCTGGTGATACTCTCTGGTCCTTTCTAGTCTTTGTTGCTTTTGGTCTTTTTTTTTTTTTTTTTTTCCTTTTTCTTTGCACTCAGAGTCTCCCTTAAAATTTCATGTAGGGCTGGTTTAGTGGTCACAAACACCTTCAGTTTTTTTCTTTGCCTGGGAAACTATCTCTCCTTCTGTTTTGAATGACAATCTTGCTGGATAGAGTATTCTTGGCTGCATGTTTTTCCGATTCAGCACATTGAATATATCCTGCCATCCCTTTCTGGCCTGCCAAGTGTCTGTGGACAGATCTGCTGTGAACCTGATCTGTCTTCCCTTGTAGGTTAGGGACTTCTTTTCCCCCTTGCCACTTTCAGAATTCTTCCCTTTTCTGTGTGTTTCGTGAATTTGACTATGATATGTCTTGGCGATGGCTGGCTTTTGGTGAATTTAATGGGAGTTCTCTGTGCTTCTTGGATTTTGATGTCTGTGTCCTCCCTAGATAAGGGGAGTTTTCAGCTATAATTTGCTCACATAAACCTTCTGCCCCCTTCTCTCTCTCTCCATCTTCTGGAACCCCTATGATACGAATGTTATTATGTTTTAATCAATCACTGAGTTCCCTAAGTTTGCCTTTGTGATCTGTTACCTTTGTTTCCTTCTTCTTTTCAGCTTCATTATTTTCCATAATTTCATCTTCTAGATATCATTGATTCACTCTTCTGCCTCATCCACCCTTGTTTTTATGGCCTTCATTTGGGTTTGAAACTTGGTTATAGCATTTTTAATTTTGGCCTGACTAGATTTTAGTTCTTTTATCTCTGCAGAAAGGGATTCTCTGGTGTCTTCTATGCTTTTTTCAAGCCCAGCTAGTATCCGTATAATCCTTGTTTTAAAATCTAGTTCAGGCATCTTACTCATATCTGCATTCATTAAATCCCTGGCCTTCATTTATTTCCTCTTCTTTCTTTTGAGGTAAATTCCACCCTCTTGTCATTTTGGAGGAAGAAAAAACAACAACAGCTATAATAATAGAATGAAATCAAAAAATTAACAATTAAAGAAATTAGGTAAGGAAGCTAGATCTGAGGTGTGTTTTGGTGTCCTTGTTCAGAGAAGCTGCCACATTCTGTCCCTGAGATTATGCAGATTGTTCTGTTAATCTTCAGATTGATTTCCTACGTGTTCAAAATGGTTTGATGCTGATCTAGCTGTGTTTTAGGGACAAGCCCAGGGTACCCTTACTATTCCACCATCTTAACTCATCCCAGTTCATGATCTTTTCTGTGATGCTGCCCTTATTTTCAGTTTTATCATGGCATGTTTTTTCTTTTCTGGAAATAAGTGAAAAACTCGGTATGTTTGTGTTTTGCTTTTTTTTTTTTAATTCTTTATTTTTGAAAGAGAAACAGAGTGTGAGCAGGGGAGGGGCGGAGAGACAGGGAGACACAGAATCCCAAGCAGCTCCAGGCTCTGAGCTGTCAGCACAGAGCCCGACAGGGGCTCGAACCCACAAACAGTGAAATCATGACCCGAGCCGAAGTCGGACACTCAACCGACTGAGCCACCTAGGCGCCCCTAGGTACATTTGAGTTTTAAGGGAAGGTTTGGATCATTCAGAGCTGCCAACTGAGATGAGAACTAATGATCTCAATTTGTATTACAAACCCCAGCCCACGGCTGGATTAACAACCACCACCACAATGAACAACTCTACGTGTAATACATTTATAGCAGGGAAAAGGTTAGAGAATGTTAATTGTCTCCTCTGTCTTCAGCAGAGTGTAGGAAAAGATTCTGCTATGTGACTCTAAAGAGTATTAACATTGGATCTTCCTTCTCAGGGTTTGGAGTCTTAAGATGTCTTTGTTCCCATTTTCAGGAAGCAGTAGAAATGTCCTGTGGAAATGACAAGAGAATATTATGTTCCCATGTTACCAAGACTCAGGGGGGCATTACCTAAACTGCTGTAACTCTTCAAGGGTGACTTTACTTTTCAGATCAGAGTCAAGTGGTAGTTAAGAGTGTCTTAGGAGATCAAGGCAAAACACATTGGGAGGCAGAATCCGTGCCATGGACTGATAGTAAAAAGCTGTCACCATGAGAAAATCAGTTGAGATGACAAGCATTGGTGTTTGGAAACCTTTCTACATCATGTAGTGTAACCCCTGGGGTGCCTTAGTGAAAACACGAGGAAGGGGTTGGTTCTGATTGGCACAGACCCCACCGGGGAAGGTCCAGGGAGCTCTCGGCAGTGAG
This sequence comes from Panthera onca, assembly GCF_046562875.1. NCBI lineage: Eukaryota > Metazoa > Chordata > Mammalia > Carnivora > Felidae > Panthera > Panthera onca. The sequence goes on along the minus strand of NC_138343.1, from coordinate 4,341,363 downwards.
GTGTTACCGGCACAGGGGTTGGGAGGCCCGCGTGAATCAGGAGTTATCCTGTTTGCTTATCTGATTGCTTATTACTGTGTTCTGAGAAAGCCATCCAGGAAAATGAACTCTCGGGAATGAAATTATTTACATCTTGTCTTGTGTATTTTTCTGTGGAGGTGAGATGTACCAGTTTTGATCATTATTGGTGATAGATTGTCATATGTAGACCGAGTCTCCTGGAGCCTTGGCCTCTGTTGTGGCTGTCCCTACAGCTTAGATGTTCTGAGAGTGACAGATTCTAGGAATCCCGAGTGTTACTCAGTTCAGACCTTGACTTTTCTCTGTGTTTGCTGAAGTGGTTCCTGGATGCTTGCTTCTCAGACTTGAAGCTCCCCATTCTGTGCACGGTCCTGGCAGGTTGAGAGAAGCTTTGGACCTGAGAAATCGAGGTTTTACATAGTGTTGTATGTAGCTATAGTTTATTTACTTTTGCTTCCGTTTTGTATTCTGATGTGTGACCATTCTACAAGTTATCCATTCTACGGTTAATTGGATATTTGGGTTAGCTTAATGACTAGGTTGAGTAATGCTGTTAAGGCCATTCTTACAGTTGTTTACTTAGAGAAAAGTTTGCCGTTCCGTGTACCAGAATGCAAATAATGGTAAAGTCAACCACTGTGTCCGCCATTGAGGTCGAGAAACAGTCTATTGCCTCTTCAAAGAAGACTTTAATAAGTCAATTTTCAATCACGGTTCCCTCTGCACTCCTACCTTACCTGATGGAACAGTTATTCTAACAGTCCTTGTGTTTCTTTGTAGTTGCTTTACAAAAGTGTGCATGTTTCATTTGGGGTTGTATTAAGTCTTTTTTTTTTTTTTTTAATTAAAAAAATTTTTTTTTACATTTATTTATTTTTGAGAAACAGAGTGAGACAAAGCATGAGCGGGGGAGGGGCAGAGAGAGAGGGAGACACAGAGTCTGAAGCAGGCTCCAGGCTCTGAGCTGCCAGCACAGAGCCTGATGCGGGGCTCGAACCCACGAACGTGAGATCATGACCTGAGCCGAAGTCAGACGCTCAACTGACTGAGCCACCCAGGCGCCCCTGGGGTTGTATTAAGTCTTTAATCAATTTCGGAAAAAAATATTATTTTGCCTTGGCTCTTGTTCTAGCTAGCCTCTGTACCTGCTTTCTGCCTCAGGCTTCTCTCCTCTCTCCAGTACGTCTTGCCTGCATAATGAAAATTGTTACCTTCCTCTGATACATCCTGCCTACATTGCTGAAATTGTTAACTTCCTAAAACATTTCTCTGCTTAAAAGCTTTGTAATGGTCACCCTGTCAACAGTCACGTTCCCTTCGCTTTCAAGCCTTATTTCTAGATACTAAGTGTTCTGGTTATCTGTTGCTATATAGGAACCATTCCAAACTTAACGGACTACAGCAAGAGCCGTCCCTTGTTAATTGTCTGTCACAGCTCTGGGCTTGATTAGGCTCCGCTAGGTGGTTTTTGCTTGGGCTCTTTCCAGCTGTTACAGTCAGATATGGGCTGGGTCTGGAACCGTCTTGAAGGCTTCCTTATTCACGGGTCTGGTAGTTGATGCTGGCTGTCTGCTGGGACACTTCCACGTGGCCTGGCCTTTCTCAGAGCAGGGCGGCTGGATTCCATGGGTGAGCCTATCAGGAGAAGGAAGTAAGCAGACGCCATATTATTGCCTTTTCTTACCTCGCCTTGGAAGTTCCCCCGCATCGGTTGTCTCCAGTGGCTGACCATTATGGATACAGCCGTTATAAACAGTAACATATAAGTTTTTGTGGAAGTACACGTTTTTACTTCTCTTGGTTGAGTATCTAGGATTGAGGTTGCTGGCTCTTACGGTCAGCGTGTATTGAATATCATAGACACTGTCAGACTGTTTTCCACACCGAGTATGCCAGTCGGATTCCCATCAGCAACGTATGAGGTTCCAGTCGCTTGGCATTTTTTCGTTTTCAATTTTAGCAATTCACTAAGTTTGGAGTGGCATCTTGTTTTGGCTTTAAATTGCATTTCTTTAATGGTTAATAATTTCAGACATCTTTTTATGTACGTCTTTGCCATTGATATATCTTCTTTGGTGAAGTATCTGTTTAGATCTTTTGCTTATTTTTAACTCTTTAAAATTATTATTATTTTTGAGAGTCAGAGACAGAGCATGAGTGGGGGAGGGGCAGAGAGAGGGAGACACAGAATCTGAAACAGGCTCCAGGCTCCGAGCCGTCAGCACAGAGCCCGACACGGGGCTCGAACCCACAAAACCGCGAGATCATGACCTGAGCGGAAGTCGGACGCTTAACCGACTGAGCCCCCCAGGCTCGCCTCTTTTGCTTGTTTTTAAAAACTCGGTTGTTTCTTATCATTAACTTCTTTATACATTCTGATATCAAGTTCTTCGTTAGAAACGTGATGTGCAAATATTTGCCAAGGAAAAACTGATTTTTCCACTTTACCAGGTGAAGTCCAATTTATCAATTTTTCCTTTTGTGGATCATGCTTTTGGTGTCGGATCTAAAATCTCTGACTAAGCCGTACCTTGCTCTGTCGACCATTTCCTCTGCCTGGATTCTTCTCCCTTTGCTTGTGGACTTCAGTCTGCCTTTTCAGGATTTTTGCATGTCGTTTTAGAGCTGATGCTGTCCTGCCCCCTGTGACAATGTAAAACCTGCTTCTATAAATGATGTGCTCTTCGGTTCCTGAAAACGACTTCGTTATGACAAAAGCCAGCTGTCCTTCAAATCAAGTGACAGACTAGCGCACACAATAAAGAGGTTCTGAAGTGTCATCCCTGCTTGACGTTAAATCCACACAAGGAAATAAGATGAGGAGGAGCCGCCGTGGCTCCTGAATGGAGAAGTACAGGGAGAACCCCTGAACCAAGTGTGTGATAAGCCGGCATTTGCCCTCAGAGAAGCGACTGTCCCCAGATCGCAGGGGGAGCAAATGGCGTTGACTCTGGCACGCGGTCCGTGGGGAGCAGGGACGGGAGTGAAGACCTGTGGGAAGGGTTGCTGTTCATGGTTTTAAATCTGAAACTTAAGCAAAAATTGATAAAGAGGCTCTTCCGTTGGACAGATGGCACATGGAACCATGTGACTGAGAGTTTTGTTTTGTTTTGTTTTGCATTGTTTCTCTCGCCTACCTGCAGGGACTTGTTTCTCCTTTATTATTTATTTTTTTTAATTAGAGAGAGAGAGAGAGAGAGAGCGAGCAAGCAAGCAAGCTCAAGAGGGGCAGAGAGAGAGGGGGAGACCCAGAATCCAAAGCAGGCTCCAGGCTCCTAGCTGTCAGCACAGAGCCCGACGTGAGGCTCAAACCCATGAACTGTGCGATCACGACCTCAGTGGAAGTCAGATGTTCAACTGACTGAGCCCTACCCAGGTGCCCCTCCTTTTTAAAGCATGTCTGACGAAGCCAGACATGTGGTTAAATGAGATAGTCTGAGTAGTGTGCCTGCCACAGGGCCCGGTATGCAGAGGCTATGAAATAATGTGGATTTTGCCACTCTCTCCACCTTCTGCCTTTCTTTTCCGTTTCAGCAACAGTTTGAGTGTTTGCCATGTGTCACGCCAGGAGGATGAAACTGATTATGGTCTGGCTGAAACTGGAAGGGAGAGAGTTGGTTTTCAAAGAACTTACAGCCTGGGGGTGGTGGGCAACAAATGTTGAATACAGAGGCAGAATAAAATTACTCCGAGGCAGAATAAAATTAATGCTAAATAGAGATTCGGACAGGGTGCTGGCTGGGGTGGCCCAGGGGAACCCAGACAGGAGGTGTGTGATATATGCGTCGAAGGGTGCAGGGATTTTCCTAGGTGAACACAGCACTGAAAGATGCTGCGGACCGTGAAATTGTATGGTGTGTTTGATGAGTAGCGAATTGTCTGCTTCTTGGCTTGTGCATGAGTTAGGGGCATGTTGTAGGAGACATCAAGCTGGAAAAACACGATGCAGGTGGCTCTCTGAAGCACATAGTTCCTTCAGTGGCTGAAGAGTTTGTGGGAAGCATGAGACAAAAATGCACCTGGGCTGTCTCATGTGTGTCATCAGCATCAGGAACGACGGGAAAGTTCCAAATGGTTGTAGGATGCTTGCTAAGCATCGGGGATCCATTCAGGGTCACTTATTATCTACAAGGCTAGACAGTGTCCTTGCTTGAATTATAAACTCACCGGGAGAGTTCAGTTGACTCTTAACAGTGGTGGGAGAGTGGGGGCTGGGGCACCGATTCTCCCACGCAGTAGAAAATCCCAAGCTTTTGACTCCCCCAGAGCTTAAGCACTAATAGTTTAGTGTTGACCGACAGCCTTACCAATAACCTAAGTATTTAACACATATTTTCATGTATTATATGTTCTTACCATAAAGTAAGCTAGAGGAAGGAAAATGTTATTAAGGAAGTCATAAAGAAGAGAAGATACCTTTAGAATACTGTATTTTTTTAATTAAATAAATCCATGCAGTTCGAAGCCATATTGGTCAGAGGTGAACTGTATATGACATTCTTGATGGTTAAAGGTAGAGACTTGCTAACAGAGAACTAGACGTACAGTTTCTCTTAGAGCAAGGAAGGTCTCCGAGCACACGCTACTACAGGTCTCTTTTCCTGCGGATACAGCCATCAAAGTCCCTCGAAGTGATTTGACGCCAGCCTTTAGGAATTCTGCTTACAGACGTGAAGATCTGTCCTGGAGACTTTAACCGTTGTCTAGCAGTGGAAGTCATTGCAGCTGGAGGCTGTGCTTGTGAATGATAGAAACGAACAAGTAAACTTGGATGTCACAGGTTGAAAATCAAGTGCCAATATGGCTGTCCTAAAAGTGCTTTCACCTGTCTTGTTATTTCTGCCTCCAGGGACCTGATACCCATCATTGCTGCTCTGGAGTACAACCAGTGGTTCACGAAGTTGTCTTCCAAGGATCTGAAACTGGTAAGAAAGTGGAGCTCTTGCAAAGGTCGCTTAGCTGCGCTGAGTTTCAAAAGCCCGATCGTTTTCAGAAACACGCTTGTTTTCCTACTGATCTGGCGAGCTGCGCACATGCTTCTTTCTTGAGCAGATATTTTTCCCGTGAATGCTCTGCATGCCGCTGTCCCCAGTTTGTCGTGTGAGATGCTCCGGAGAAGTACCTCCTCACGTTTTCAGCTGCTTCAGGCAATTTTAGATAATGAACAGAAAGACACAATTTAGCGTAGCCTTCAGCACACACACTCATTCTGTCGGCAAAAACAAAGTTACGTCTGCGCGGCTGCCGACAGCAGATTTTACGTTTCTATCCTGCCTTCCGTCTCCACGAAGCCTCCCTTCCTAAGAATTTGGGGAAATGTTACCAGGTTGAGTTGGTCTGGTTGAGTTATGGTCATTAACATTAATTTTCTGGATGAGCTCTGGGGCAGATTTATATGTAAGGGAAACGAAATCAAAGGGCAGTGTTGGTTTTCGGAAGGTATGTGGGAGCCACATTTTTGGTCTCTTTTACCAGTGGAAAAAGACGCCCTGTTGGGGATTGTCTGCACGTTCAAAGCAGCCGCATGGACAGAGGCTTATCCACCGGTTAGCTTTCTGCTACTTCATTTTAGGACAGGAAGTCATGTACAGGTTGTTTTATCGGTGACTCTTACCTTCAAGCCTCTGGCCTTCAGGGAGCGTGGAAACTGGGGGCTTAAGATTTTCATAGTGAAGAGGTAGGATTTTGATTGAGACGTGGATCTGTAGAAAGTGGAGGGTTGAGATCTGCTGGTGGACAGGCTGCTTGTTCTCTGAATTTCCTGGGGAGTGAGGGGCTGAAAGGCATTATTAGCACGAGCTTGGGCTGAACTCATTTGGGGTCCATGGAGAGCTGGCGTGGTATAGAAAGAGTGTGGGCTGGGAAACAAACCTGGGTCTCAGATTCTGACTCATGACAAGGCCATGTGACCTTAGCTAAGTCACTGGACGTTCCAGGGCCTCAGCTTCCTGCGTACCTATTATTGAGAGTTATTTGGACCTCGTGTCTCATTCGTCTCTATCCAGAGCTTATCAGAGTATATGGCTCCTAATAGCTATTCCATAAAAATTGATTTAATGAACAGATGTCAAATTAGGTTGGACCACGAATGAATGGGCGTAGCCATACATGTGTAGCTAATTTGCAGATTATTCAGAGGAGTAAATAACGTGGACAGAAATGTGAACACAGTACCTGACCTGTTGCAGGCATTTTTAAACTGTTAACTGTTGTTACTGCTGTCACAGACTAGCGAAGAGGCTGAGAAATGAACGAGTGTGGGGCTGTGAATTCTGGAAACTGTATCAGCTAAATAGGGGGAGATTCTGAGGTCAGTGGTGATGGAGCTAGCGATGGTGGGGGCGGGGGGCAGCTGAACTCCCAGGGAAACAGACCAGAGGCCGTGATGGAGGGCAGATCTGGGGGACAGAAGCCTCTCCTTGCTTGCTGCTTGCTGGGATGGGGACCATTTGTAGGACCGAGCCAGCGGCGGTGACAGACCGGTGAGGGGAGCCGATCGGGAAATGAGAAGCGGATTAGTTCAGGGATTGTGGGATCAGTGAGAGCAATGCTTCTCTACCAAGTCAGTTCACCTGGCTCATGAAAACATTCCTGTAAGTTGGTGAATGGGGCACAGGAGAGCTCTGAGGAGGTGATGCAGACCCACTTTGGGAAATCGTCCCAGCCCGCTGTTACAGGGATGTGTCCCGGCCAGTGGTGCTGCCCTTCTGTCACGATTTCTCCCCGGTGTGCTGGGGTGAAAGGAAGGATGGCGAAGGGAGGCGAGGGCTGCCCTTTACGGCTTTTCCGTTAATGAAGATTGAAGCGCAAAAACACACATGTGTATATTTTTAACATTCGGTATTTTAAAACGAAAAGTGGTCTTGGGGATATCAGCCTTCCATCTTCAAAAGGAATGGCAATTCTTCATGATTTTTCACCCGAAGTTAAAAAGAACGGACACTTGCCCCTATGATGGGTCTTGCGATATGCAGTCTCAGAACATTTTCTAATATGTGGCTTATTGGAGGAGACGACAGTATTCCACTTTCTTTGGACTTTTTTTTTTTTTAAGTTTATTTATTTATTTTGTGAGAAAGAGAGAAAGCGTGAGTGGAGAAGGGGCAGAGAGAGAGGAGAGAGCTAGAATACCAAGCAGGCTCCACACCGCCAGCACAGAGCCCGATGTGGGGCTCGACCTCACGAACCGTAAGATCGTGACCTGAGCCGAAGCTGGACGCTTGCCCCACTGAACCACCCAAGCGCCTCTGGACTTTTTATTTTATTTCTTTTTAATTTTTTTATTTTTTTTATTTTTGAGAGAGAGACAGAGCATGAGTGGAGGAGGGGCAGAGAGAGAGGGAGACACAGAATCCAAAGCAGGCTCCAGGCTCTGAGCTGTCAGCACAGAGCCCAACGTGGGGCTCGAACTCATGAACTACGAGATCATGACCTGAGCCGGACGCTCAACCGACTGAGACATCCAGGCGCCCCAACCCCTGGGCTTTTTAAAACGGGAAATGCTTGGGAAAAAAGAGTGACTTTCTCTCAAGTTGTATACATTCTCCGGGTTGTTAAGATTGCTCCTGGGTCACTAAAAGCCCCTTATGCCAGGGCACCACAAGAGAAACACGTCACATTCGCTTTCTGCTCATCTTATGACTCTAGTAGTAATCCCTCTCCCTAAGTTAAACAGGAGGATGGAGGGATTTTTTTTTTTTTTTAATACGCCAAATTTGCGATTAGGACCAAGTTTCTGTCTCATTCTCCACTGATTAAAACCGCAGTAGATTGGCGGTCTTGCTCAAGGCCCAATTTTGTAATTTAGGCAAGTCGGCGAGCATCATGGGGTCTTTTAAAATCTTTTAAAGATGGCGTGGTTGGGCCAGTTGTACGTAGTTCCTTTTAGATATAAAAATTCCATATGCCTTTTATGTCTCATTAGTTCCATTGTTCCCGACAGCAATTCCCCTAGTTTTTATTATATACCTTTTTTTTTTTTTTTGAAAGAGAGAGAGGGAGAGAAAGAGAGAATCTTCAGCAGGCTCTGTGCTCAGCATGGAGCCCCACGTGGGGCTCGATCCCACCACTGTGAGATCATGACCTAGGCTGAAATCAAGAGTCAGACGCTTAACTGACTGAGCCACCCAGGCGCCCCTTACTGTATACTTTCGAGTTTTAACTAAACGCAAGCTCTTGGAGAGGCATTGTCTTAATTTGTTAAGAATTTTGTCTCCCTAAACCGGTGAACATAGGGTTGAACAGACAGTTGACGTCTGGGGAGCACTGCAGCATGGTCACATGTTACTTGCCATCTAGGTTTGGGTGTATGTGCGTATCGCTTTAAAAACTTCATCCCATATAGTCTTAGTATAGAAAACAATTCTTTTCACGTTCTTGGCACTTAGTAAAAAGTAACAAAATTAACGTAGACGTAAATGACTTGTTATGCCTCTCCCCTACTGGCATTCTAAAGAAAAGTTGGGCATACTTTTTGTACATTTTCTGTAATAAATTTTTATTACAGTCATTATACCCAATGGGTAAATGAAAGCTCTGCTTTGGGAAATTGCTTTTCTGGATGCTTCGTGAGGTCGCCCTGGAAAGGTAATGGTACCATAGATTGTTTTTGGAAATTAGGATAATTCCTGCAAAAACATTGTCGAAGCAATCACTTTTTATCATGCCAACACAAAGTAAGATCTGTTCACCTGGTTGTATATTGTAAGATACAGAATTACACTGATCGGGGGGGGCCACCGTTTTGAAAATCACCACCGTCAGCATAATGTACATTGCAGGCATTCGGTCAATGGGAATTAATTTTCCTCTTCCTTTGTCAATCTGTGGGACACATCAGTAACTCGGGGACCATGTGAAAGTAACATTGTAGACACAATGGATTCAAACACCACATAAGAATTATAAATGCCTCAGATGCTGTGGGACTTGCGTGTTTCCAAGTGGGGTTTTCTAAAGGGTGCTCACTAGTGAGTTTTGTTATATTTCAGACTGTTCTAGTGATGCTTAATCCATTTGGATATATATGATCTGATAAATCAAAGAATTGTAAATTTGTGTGATATTTGAGGTAAAGAAACTGCTTTGATTATAGTATGCCACAGCACATAGAACTGCCTCCTTTCCTTCCTCCCTCCCACTCCTTTCCTCAGTCCCTCCCTCCCTCTCTCTTTCTCTCTCTCCCCCTCCCTCCCTTCCTTTTTCTCTTTTTCTTTTTCTTCCTTCCTTCCTTCCTTCCTTCCTTCCTTCCTTCCTTCCTTCCTTCCTTTCATCATAAGGGATTTAAATAGACCCTAACTTGTAAGGAGATTTTAAAATGACTTTTTAATGTATAAATAATTTTAAAGTCAGGAGCTGCCTTAAACGTAAACAAATATAAAAACATTAGCATGTGAAAATTTAAAAGAAAAAAAATGTGGTACAATTCTGCAGCCAGGACACAACTTTTCATTTTTTCATGACACCTTCAAGCCCTGTGCTGCTTACATTAGCCGTTTCAGTGGTTGTGATCTTTATTAGACATTTCATAATAATTCCGCATTTCATTTAATATTATATCTGAGCGCTTAAAATATTTTGACAGAAATACATAACACAACTACATAATTTTAAAAAATCTAATGTTTATTTACACGAGGGAGTATTTACTAAACTCTCATTGGGTTGTGTCCCCCTTTATTTTAGAGAATGCTAGTGGGAACATCGTAATAGTAAACGTTTATCAAGTGCTCATTCGGCCACCCTTTTAAAGGACATGATGCCTTTAAACCTTAACTTTCTTATCTGTAAAAAGGGAATAACGAGACTTAACAGTTTTATAATGACACACACATAAAGGGTTAGCTCAGGGCCTGGCACAAGACAAGAGCTCAGTAAAGGGAACATCATATTGTTACCATCATGGCCACCACATAGTCTTTTGTTATCCTTTCTGGAGATCACTTTCTTTGGGAATTACTTTTGGTTGTCCCAAAATTGGGATGCGCCTCTGAGTGGCCCCAGCACAACTAAAATGACCTTTTATTTTATTTAAAAAAATTTTTAAATGTTCATTTATTTATTTTTTTTGCGAGAGAGAGAGAGAGAGAGCGAGCAGGCATGGGGTGGGGGGGGGGAGCAGAGAGAGAGGGAGACACAGAATCCGAAGCAGACTCCAGGCTCCCAGCGAGCTGTCAGCACAGAGCCCGACGTGGGGCTCGAACTCACAAACCGGAGATCGTGGCCGGAGACGAAGTCGGGACGCTCAACCGACTGAGCCACCCAGGGGCCCCTCAAGTGGCCTTTTAATTAGTCTGTCGTAATTGTCTGTGTTCTTGTCTGATTGCCCTGCCGGATGGTACACTCTGAAAGGCGGCAACTTTTTGTCCTTTATATCATTGAATCCCCTGGACCTCGAACGTGACGGTGCGTGGGAATAGACGGTCAGTCAGGTTTTGTTGCGTGAACGGGCGCACGAATAAATGGCTCATTTAATTAGAACTTGGCATCTGTGTGGGTGTGTCACAGCAAAGTGAGGTTGCCCTTAGATTTCGTGACGTGGTCAAAGAATGCTTTCTGTTTCAGTCCACTGATGTCTGTGAACAGATACTGAGGGTGGTGAGTAGGTCCAATCGGCTGGAAGAATTGGTGTTGGAAAACGCTGGACTTAGAACGTGAGTATCTTCCAGAATATGTGAGTACATTGCTTAAGATCTTTCTGCTGTTTCCTTAAAATTAATACTTGGATTTTAAAAAAAGGTTGGGCCGCTCACATATACAGTGTAGTGCTTTCCCTTCTAAAAACAAACAAACAAACAAACAAACAAACAAACGCATCCCTGTGTTCCCCATCATCACGAAGGTCAAGGGTTTTATAACCTCTTTTATTGTTGTGTCGCTGGAGGGAGCCCGGTGTGGTGGGTGAGAGGAGGGACCCTGAGCCAGGTGCCTCGTGGCCTTGGGCGAATTGCCTCACTTCTCTGCCTCAGTTTCTTCATCTTTAAGACGGAGAAAACAATAGCGTCTACCTTACAGAATTATGGTTGTGACGATAAATGAATTAATACATGTAAAGTCCTTAGAAAAGTATCTTTCCTGTTATGGATGCTACGTGTCAGCTTTTATGAGTATCACTCGTGGTATAATTTTATGTAACACATTTAATATAATTTTATGGCTTTGCTTTGATATGTTTTAGCCATTTCTCTCTCTTTCCAAATTCGTACTTGCCTTGTTCAGTAGTAGGTGGGGGTTCACTAGTCAGTACGCCTGCTTATGTGAAGTTCGAATCAGCTAGAACAAAGACTCCACTGCTCCTCAGTGAGGAGGGCTGAAGGTTTCATATTCACGGCACTTAGTATGTTACTTTGAGTACAACGTACCTAAAATAGTGATTTTGATTTTTGTTACAACATAGTGTTAGCAACTGTAGCCTTTCAACTCAATAATCAGGGCAATCAGTTTTGCATTGTGAGCATTACATGAAATGAGAATTAAGGTCTAGTGAACAGCCTGTTGCAACTTTCGTGGAATGTAGGTCCAATTCAGGATTTTTTTTTTCAGTTATGAAGGGACTCTGAGTAGTCCTATTCATAGCATCGTGGAATGTGTCTTTAAAGGGGGCAGTTACCTCTTTTCTTTTTGCTCTCGAAGGAGGTTGTGGCTAATCAGAATGAACCAGATTTTGGCCGTGGCTTTACAGATACGCTATTGAGGAATATAGACCTGTGTAACATAGATCGGGTGTTAACACATAGATGGTCTATGGGTTAATATTGCAAAGAAGGATTTCCTTTTCTTAGATTTCACTCTAACTTTTCTAGCTTTTAAGTGTTTTATTTGAGCACGTTTACATTTTGTGTTATGTAAGCTAACTGTTTTGTTTCCTTGCAGAGATTTTGCACAAAAACTGGCCAGCGCTTTAGCCCATAATCCCAACTCAGGACTGCACACAGTTAACCTTGCTGGCAACCCGCTGGAAGACCGAGGTACTGTAGCATCCCTGTGATCACTGATGCCACAATTGTAAGAGAATTAGGGAGTTTGAATAGCCACACCGTAAGAACGCGGTCAAGCCCAGCTGTAATTACGGAACAGATTCTACTGATGGCTTTGTTCGGCTTCTAGATTTTCTCTACCCTTTGATGAAGATACTGGTGCTAAAATCCACTATCTGATTAACTTCTTTTGAAGGGACACAGAGAGAAAGGAGGCTATTGTTTTTAAACTGTTGTGTTAGTTTTTTGTGGCTACATAACAAATTGCCAGCAACATGGCAGCTTAAAATGACACGGATGTATTACCCGACAGTTTCCTTGGGTTCGTAGTCTGGGCAGAGGTGTGCTGGGCTGTCCACTCAGCGTCACAGGCTGAGATCAAGTGGTCAGGTGCGGCTGTGATCGTGACCTTACGGGCCCAAGCTTACTGGTTGTTGGCAGAATTAACGTTCTTGGGTTGGGAGGACAGAGGTCACTGTTTTTTTGCTAGCTCTCATTGGGGACCGCTCCCAGCACCCGGAACCTTGCTACACGATGCCTTCTCTTAAAACATGCCAGTTTGCTTTGCGCTCGAGGCAGTAGGGAGCACATGTCTTTGATGCCTGCCTTTCTTTTAAATAGAGCATCTGAGGGGCGTCTGGGTGGCTCAGTCGGTTGGGCGTCCGACTTCGGCTCAGGTCACGATCTCACGGTTTGTGGGTTCGAGCCCCGCGTCGGGCTCTGTGCTGACGGCTCAGAGCCTGGAGCCTGCTTACGATTCTGTGTCTCCTTCGCTCTGTCCCTCCCCTACTCGTGCTCTGTCTCTCTCTGTCTTTCAAAAATAAAAAAATGTACAAAAAAAAAAATGTACATGGAGCACCTGCTTGGGTCAGGCCCACCCAGGACAGTCTCCCTTCCGATGAACGCAAAGTCAACTGATCAGTGGCCCAGTCATATCATTAGTCTGCCCTACACACTGGAGGAAATTGTACAGGGCATGCATAGCAGGGGACAGGAATCTTGAGGACCATCTTACTATCCTGTCTACCACAAACATCTTTGAATATTTAACCAGGCTTGAATGTGAGGACAGGAAGAAAATGAAGGACTGGCCTTCTTTAGAAGTGTTTGTGTGGGCAGAGGGAAGACTTGGCAGGTTTAGAATGTGAAACTTAAGTATTTGAAGTCTCAGCAGGAGAACATTGGTGGGTGGGGTTTAAAAAGAATTAGCTTTATCTCTAGAGGGAGTATTTTGTTTTCATTAGCTGCTGCAAATGTTTTCCAGCATTGCCGAGTGAAAGCCTTTCATCTTGTAATGTTATATATTTGATGAGGATTAATTATTAAACGGAGCTGACAGTACGGATCTAGACACTCAATTCTGCCCTGTGGTCCCGATATAGACATCGTTCTTCCTTGAAAAGGACACCCACTCATGTGGTATTCAAGCCAAAAATAAAGAGTAACTTCCTAGCATTTAAAGTAGTCCGTCTAAAGGCAGTTTGAGGCTGAATTAGAAAACGAGATCACATGGAAATCATCCTCATGGAGTAAACCACAGCTGAAAATAATGGATGCGTATCCCTGGAGTAGGGGTTTCTTTGGGGCATAGGAATTTCTTTAGGAAGAAACAGATGTTGTCTCTGTTAGTGAAATGCTAGAAAATGATGACTATGACGAAATGGAAACGTGGATGTAAATCTACGTGTCGGTTACCGTTTATAGACCGTTATGGCTGTTTTGGTTTGGCTTTTGAGAGGGTGGGACCCAACCATATTTATCCAGGGATAAGAGGAAGTCAGTGGGGGGAGGTTGTTGACGGGGGGCAGGTCCTTAAGGATGTGAATCCACAGTGCAGTCGGCCGGGAAGGGACACCCCTTAGTGCCGGGGAAATGCAGTTCAAACCACAGTGAGACCGCACTTCATAACCAGTAGAAGGACTCTGATCAGAGTGGGGGTTGGAGAGGACGTGGGAAACGGGAGAACCCGCTTTACGGGCGGGAACGTAAAACGGTGCACCCCTCGGCACGCTGGTCGGACGGTCTCTTAAACCGCTAAACACAGATTGGCCACATGACCCGGCAACTCCCCTCCTGGATCTCACCGAAGAGAGACGGAGCCCGTGTTCACGCCCAGACGCGGGAGCGCTTGTCGCCACGTTCCCCGCGCGAGCCCAACGGTGGAGGCCGCCCTCGTGCCTGCCGTGGACAAGCAGGTGGACACATCGTGGGCGTCTGGACCGTGGCACGCGGCCCAGCGGTGGAGACGGGTGAGGGGCTGATTCCTGCTCCCGTGTGGTTGAACCTCAGAAACCTTACGTCGGGTGAAAGGAGCCGGACCCAAAAGACCACATACAGTGAGCTGCGGGCTTCGGAGGAAGGATGCCAGGGAGGCCCAGGGTCTCCTTTGCTGCCGCGAACCCTCCTGGACGGCTTACCCCTCAGCTACGATTTTACCCATCGGACCCCCGTCTTCGGTTTCAACTTCTCCGGTAGCGCTCAGTCATTGTGGCACATCCTAATTACACGCGGACACTTCTCCTCCACCTGCTTCCTTCTCGTCCCTGCCCCTTGTCCTCTGAAGACCTTGGACAACCTCTGTCGATTAGCCCTTCCTTTAAATTGCGTTTGATTTCATTTCATCTTAATTCTCTTCTGCAGTTTTTCAGTTGCTTTGAAAAATCGTGGCCATGTTCGCAGAGACTTCTTTTCTACCAGACCACACGCTCAAAGATGATGTTTCTGGGCTTCTGTCCGCCACATTCCTACCTCTGAGCCCTGATTTCTGGGTCTTTCCATCTACCTGCGGTTCATTCACAGGAGCTCAAGTCACACGTCATTCCAAGGATGTTCCCCTCAACTTTGTGCGCACGTACTGACTCGCCAGCATGGTTTCTGCTCACGTAGGCTCAGTTTTTGACACTCTTGAGAATGTTCTCTCAAGCTGAGACGTCCCTTGTTTCGGCCCGTTCTAGATTCATTCACTGATGTACTTGCCAGTGTTCTTGGACAACGGCCAGCATCTCTATTTCCTGCCTCCACTCTGGGGGCGGAGCCTCCTGAACACAAATTCCGTGTACTTTTCTCTTTATTCAGGCTAAGTATCTGAAGATGATGGGTAGTTTTTCTGCTCACGGATGGAAATCCCACCAGGAATCCAACTAAGTGTCAAATATTTATACGAGCTTCCGTCCAGGCAAAATATTTCCGGCTTTTTTGTTTCTGAGCTGTTCAGTGATGGTATTTTATGTTCGAAAACAATAAAAAGTGTGGGGGGGGGGGGAGGAATTTATAATTGGAGTGTGTAGTGTATACAAGAGACCAAGGAAACACAAAGAAAAGACAGTTTAGCGGCCCAGAAGTCTGAGGAATTTTAACACCAAATGGAATTTGATTTGGTACCTGGGCCATCCACTCCGGGACTCATTTGGAAACTCTCAGAAAGTTCGGCTCCTCGCTTTGTGATATGAATGTGGATGCTACAAATTCCTGTTATTTACTGCTCAGTCTCCTTGGGTCATACTTATGTATGAAGGACAGACGGACTTCTCTTGTTAAGGGGCTTGTGGCGGAGGAGGGTGGGGTATGAATCAGTAAGCTGGGGTGTGTGTGTGTATGTGCATTGCTTTTTGGGTGCCGGGTCCCGTGCTGTCTCTCTGTGTGGAGGACACACACAGCAGTGAGCAGACCACACGCACGTGTACGAGCTCTTACTGTGGATGCAGGGTCGGGGCGGTTCCCCAGCTTTGCTCTTGACCTTCTGTCCCCGTGTGTTTGCAGACTGGAGGTCAAGACCCGCTAGCAGGCCATGAAATCAACCCGATAGCTCGTGACCTGCGTTTGAAAAAAAGAAGAGGAAGGACTAGAACAGAATAGAAAATATCAGAGTGCATTCGTCCGGAGAAACTTCTGTTTTAGTTTTCTACTACATGTGTGTGTGTTTATTTTTGTATGAGGTTCCTTCCTTGGGATGTCAGATCTGTTCCTTTATGTGAGTCATGGTAGAAAAGGCTGAAGAATCTGTGCCCCGGCTCAACTTGATCAACTTTGCCTGATAAGTCCCGGGGCTGACCCAGCGTCTGAGCCACGGTGTCCTGGGTCATTTCCTCGTGACTAACCCTTTGGATCTGACATTACTTTTTGGATCAAAGTTGAGTAGTTTTGGAGAATGCAGCTCTCCTCTCTTGGCTCATTCCACACGCCTGACTTCCTTAGTTGTTACAGACTCTGTGTTCTGTTCTTCCTGCTTGTCCCTCCCAGCAACCCTCGTTTTTATGGTCTCCGCCTAGTCAGGAATGTCTATCCCTTTCCTCCCCTCACTTTGTTCTAAATTGGATTATTTTGTTTAAAGATGATCTTGAATCCTGTCTCAGAATGTTTTTCTTTTGGAAATGTTGACCTGAAGTACCCAGATTTTTTTTTCCCCCCTCTCTGACCATCTGGTGGTGGCCCTGGTTTGATCTTTCGCATACAGATTCTAGAATCGCCGCTTCTATTTTTTGGTGCTTTCCATCTTGCATATCTCTCAGTGTGTACCAGTGGGTTCTGGAATCAAAATACATGGGTTCATTTCTGGGCTTTGCCACTTCCTAGCCGAGTTTCCTTGGACAAGTTACTTAACTGCCGTGTCTCAGGTTCCTCATCTTTGTTTTATTTTTTTGAAATTTTAATTCTAGTATAGTTAACGTACAGTGTTCTGTTAGTTTCAGGGGCACAGTATAGTGATTCAGGAATTCTGTCCCTTAGTGCTCGTCATGATACACATATCTTTAGTGTCTTCATCTTGAAAATATTAACAGTACCTACCACTTAAAGGTGTTCTCAGGATTAAGTGAGATAATCCACACAAAGGGAGAAGGATGGCCTGTTACATACTGGGCACTCAATAAATGTTTGCCCTCCCTGCCTCCTTTGATTCATAAAATAGCCTCGTGGAGTAAAATCGTACAAATATTATTAGCCTCTTTTTATAAATGAGGAAATCTTGTGTTTACACGGTTTGGACAAAGCTCGTGGAGTCATACCTGATACTAGTCGGCGAGGCTCTGGTCTAGGATTTCCAGAATATCAGCCGAGCAAGCGGCCAGTCAGTCTCTAATCCCGTGATGGTGATTTTCTGATGTGGCTGTCCAGGTGATTTCCCTGGGAAGCGGAAGGAAAGAATTTTATGTGTGCTTCTTGGAAAACATTGGCTTATTCCATAGCATGGCAGTAAATTTTCTGAATCACGCTAATATTTCAAGATATCAGGTTTGTGTGCAACACCTACCCAGCAGAAGGGACTTTTCTTGAGATTCGTGATGTCAGCCATATTTAGTTGATATTTTTAAGGTTACACAAGGTGAAGCAAGGTTTTAAACACCGCCCACCTTTGGATTTTCGGGTGTTCGAAAGTTCAGTACACTGACTCCATTTTTCCCACTGGTCTTTTCTTCCTGTATTCCTAGTTCTTGAACTTTTCTTTTCCTCCGCCTTATTTTTGAAATGGAAATGTTGGCCTGTATTTTGCTTATTCACTTATCTTAGTGTTTCTGGTCTCCAGCGTTCAAATCTACATGCTTTCTGACAGACAAGAACGAGGTCTTCTGTTTACCCATATCCTTTGCTAGAACTCCACGTGGGGGATTTTGTTAAACTGTTCCTATTGGTGTTTTCATTTAACAAGGACCTCCTTCAACCTTTTCGTCTACCAGGTGCACCCTTCGGATTCTAGGATATCCAAGTGTTAGAATTCTGTATGGTCTTGTCATAGGTTTTTAAATTCATGCGTGATTAATAGGTTAAATGTGTCGCGTCACATTTAATTTCCTGTCTTTGTAAGTTAATAACATCAGATGGCAGATGACAACACTGAACATTTCATAATTACTTTTTTTATTAGGCATACATATTTTGAAGCGGGGGAAGCCAAAATAGTTTTGTTTGGAAAGGAGAAGTAAAAATTAGACCGTTTTTCCTTCTAAATCTGACACACACTTAAAAAAAAGTCACGAGAAGGGTAATCCATAAAAATTAGACCGTTTTTCTTTCTAAATTTGACACGTGCTTAAAAAAAAAAAATCACAAGAAGGGCAATCCATTTCATGAAGTCTCCAAATAAAAAGCTTTTAGAGATAAATTCTGTTTTAATTCACAGCTCTGAACGCTATGTTTTGCTTTATTTTGGGGAGAGGATGGAATAGTTCTGGCCAAAAATTGAAACGTCTTTTCTCTCCTTTGTTTGTGGGGAAATGTTTTCTCGATGATCAGTTTGTTCCCTGGCACTGTTGAATAAGCGGCTTCAGAAAAGTACCAGGCAGGTTAATTTTTTTGTTTTTCTTGAGATTTTGGCCGCCAGCCACCCTCATTTTATTCATGTTGCCGAGACTGTTTCTGAAGCCTGCCGGGAAGAAAGAGGATCCTTCGTGTGATAATCTGTTGTTACCTTTTCTCAAAGATCGGTAAAAGTATTGAATCTCTCTGATGTATACCCGGGACCGATAGGATGTTGTGTGTTGTATGTATGTCAGTTCTCCTGCAATAAAAACTCAATTTCATTCTTGTATTTAAACAAAAATGAACAGTACTGACCCCATTTATACCTTTTATTCCGTTTGCAGTTAGCAAGGGCATTTCTTTAAAGAAGAGATGTAACATATTTATGACTTACGGATGCCTAGCACATTAAAACAAAATATTTTGTCGAGAAAGAAAGAAGCTGGTAGCTTAGTCTGAAATTTGATAAAAACTACTTGAAACAGACTGTCCTGTTTCTGCATCGTTAGTCCACTTGTTTTCCTATTCACCTTTTTCCTGCTTTCTTTTCTTTTTTTTTTAATTAAAAAAATTAAAAAAAAAATTTTTTTTTGATGTTTTATTTATTCTTGAGAAAGACAGAGTGTGAGCTGGGGAGGGGCAGAGAGAGAGAGACAGAGACACAGAATCCAGAGCAGGCTCCAGGCTCCGAGCTGTCAGCACAGAGCCCGACACGGGGCAAAGTCGGACGCTTAACCGACTGAGCCACCCAGGTTTCTCGTCCTGCTTTTTTCTTTTAAGTAAATTATCAAGCATGACTTTTACTCACCTTTATTCTAATTCAGGAGCTTCACTTTTTATTACTTCCGTTACTTACGGTGTGGTCGTTCAATTTCCAGAGAAAGATATGGCTGGGCTGTTTACTCCTTTTTTTCTTCTTTCCTTTTTGGAAGATAGTTGTTGATTAAGGAATGAACACATGGGTGGTGTCACCAGTGGTGTAAAATAATTGCTCTATTCCGGCCTTGTGTCTAGTTACATGCATGTGTGGTTTTCTGTGATGTAGCAGGCATGTCTGACACAAAAGAAATTAGTGAAAATGTAGAAAATGGTCATTTTCTCAGCAAAGGAAAACAACTCAAAAGTCAACCTGAGCACCGCAAATTGGAAGCTGAATGGTAGGTTTTAACATTGATCTAACATATTTTTCAGCCTAATTTGAAGACATGGGATATGGGTTTGGGTTGTTTTCTTTTTAAACCATTGTCCTAGCATATGCTTTGCTGGGTAGCACCTGCTTACAAAAGTATATAAGAGAATTGGTCATGGGTAGGGCAGTGATAAGTCTTATCATAATTTAAAAGTGAGTATCTGGTATCTTTCCGGATTCCATACCTAATTTTTCAAAAAGATTTTTTGTTTTTAGAGCAGTTTTAGGTTCTCAGCAGAATTGAGAGGAAGGTACAGAGATTTCCCATATCCTTCCTGCGCCCCTCCACCCCCCCCCCCCCCCCCCCCCCCCCCCCGCTGGCTGCACATGCATAGCTTCCCTAGTTATCAGCGTCCCGTCAGAGTGGCACAGTTGTGACAGTCGATGAGCCTCTAAGGATTTTAATCCGTTCTAATAGTTGGGTAGTGGTATCTCACTGTTACTTTACTCTGCATTTCCTTGATGACTTAGCGTGTGGAGCGTCTCTTCCTATGCTTATTTGCCATTTCTGTAACTTCTTTGGTGAGGGTTCCGTTCAGGTCTCTGGCGCATTTGTAAGTGGTTTGTTTATCATTGTTGACTTTTGAGAGCTCTGTGTATTTTGGATAACGGTCCTTGCAAACATTTGCTCCCATTCTGTGGCTTGCCTTCTCATTCTCTTGGCATTGCCTTTTGCAGGACAGAACTTCTTAATTTTAACGAAGTCTAGCTTGTCAGTTAGGTCTTTCGTGGAATGTGCCGTTGGGGTCGTATCTAAAGAGACATTGCCATACCCGTGGTCATCTACGTTTTCTCCTCCCTTCTTACCTTCCATGCCTAAATTTTGAAGTAAATTTTTTCACTGACGCCTAACGTACGTTCACAGAAGTCCACAGATCACAAGTTTACATCTTAATGAGTTTTTACAAAGTGAGCACTCTGCAGGAACCACTACCAAGAATGAGACGTGGAACGTTACTCGTGCTTCACAAGCTTCCCTGGTGTTTTGCCCTCTACCACCCGGAAAAGATGGCTCTGATTCTGACTTCTGTTATGATAGGATAGGTTCGCTTTATTTCTTCTTGAACTTCATAAATATAGCATTATATAATATACATTTTTTTTATATTTGGCAACTTTTGCTTTTCTTTGTGGAGAGGTTTTTAAATTTTTTTTTAAATTTTTTTTTTTAATGTTTATTTATTTTTGAGACAGAGACAGAGCATGAACGGGGGAGGGTCAGAGAGAGAGGGAGACACAGAATCCGAAGCAGGCTCCAGGCTCTGAGCTGTCAGCACAGAGCCTGACGTGGGGCTGGAACTCACGGATCACGAGATCATGACCTGAGCCGAAGTCGGCCGCTTAACCGACTGAGCCACCCAGGCGCCCCTATGGAGAGGTTTTTAATCATGCATTTATTTTTTTGAATCGATAAAGAGTATTGAGAGTATTTCGCCTTATGTAAGTTTTGGTAAATTGTTTTTTTCGTGACAAATTTGTCCATTTCTTCTAAAACGATACATTTTTGACCTACAGAAAAAATTTAACATCCCTTAGTTATATTTGCAATGTCTGTAGAATCTCTACTGGTATTTTTTTTCTTTTTTCCATTTCTCAGTTTGATGGTTTGATCCTTCTCTTTCTCCTTTTTTTTTTTTTAAACCAGTCTTGATGGGGCTTATTAATGTTATTGGTTTTTTTTGAAGAACGGGATTTGTTAAATTCACTTATTTTATGTCTGCTTTCTATTTAATAGATTTCTTCCCTTTCCTACCCTTTTTTGTCCTGTTTTTGGGGATGAAATGGGGATTAGTTTGCTTTTTTTTAATCCAAATATCTTGAGAGGGATACTTAGATAATTAGTTTCCAGCTTTATTATTATTATTATTATTATTATTAACATAAGTATTTAGGAGTATAAGTTTTACTCTAAGCATGGCTTTAATTGTATCCCTAAAATGTTGATATCATAGTTTTAAAAATTTTAAATCAAAATATTTTTAAGATTTCCATTTTTGGAAAAGAATTTGGAAATCTTTTTTTGGGGGGGGGCGCTCATTTGTTATTTGGAAATATATTGCTTAAGGTCTAATTATTTGGGGATTTTTCTAATTATCTTTTTGCTGTAATTCCTATGTTAATTCCCAATAGTGGTAGCACTTGGAGAATATGCTTTGTGATTTCACAGTAGTTAAGGAACATCCTCTGTATTATTTGTTGAGCTCAGGATATTGTCACTTTTGGTAAATAAAGGCTCCACGTGGACTTTGAAGAAATGTATCCTACCGTTGTTAGGTGCAGTGTTTTAAATATACGTCTTTTTTGATTGTGTTCTCGACACCATCTGTGTCTTTATAAACCCTCTTTGTGTCCATTTTATCATCTACAGAGATGTGTTTAAAACTCTCCCGTTGTTGTGAGGTATGGCACACACACACATATATGCGTGTTTATGATTATGTATTCTCCTGTTGTTACCATTAGATTTACTTTATACGTTTTGAGACTGTGTTCTTCAGACCGTACAGATTTGAAATTATTACATCTTCTTTATTAGTGAAATGTTTCAATTGTGTCTATGCCTCTTCAAATCTAATTTGCCTTTTGTTATTGCAGATATACTAGTTTTCTTTTGGTTAGCGTTTGCAGCATATATCTTTTTATATGCTTCTAGGTTCACTTCTGAATACACGTACTGTATTTCT
The DNA here is from genome assembly GCF_046562875.1 of Panthera onca. Taxonomy (NCBI): domain Eukaryota; kingdom Metazoa; phylum Chordata; class Mammalia; order Carnivora; family Felidae; genus Panthera; species Panthera onca. Next base: position 4,319,260 of record NC_138343.1, on the reverse strand, counting down.
GTTTCTTGAAGGCATCTGAGCGGTGCCTGGGTTGCTCAGTCGATTAAGTGTCCGACTTTGGCTCAGGTCATGATCTCATGGTTCATGAGTTCAAGCCCTGCGTCGGGCTCTGTGCTGACAGCTCAGAGCCTAGAGCCTGCTTCGGTTTCTGTGTCTCCCTCTCTCTCTGCCCCTCCCCTGCTTGCACTCTGTCTCTCTCTCTCTCTGTCTTTCTCTCTCTCAAAAATAAACATTAAAACAATTTTTTTTAAAAAAGCATCTGATATTTTTATTTAGATAATCAATTTTTTGCTTGTTTTGCGTATTTAGTACATTTACATTGATTGTAATTATTGATTTTTCTGTATGGCAATCTATAATATGTCTGTTTTCTTTTTTCCCCTTTTTATCTTTGTTATTTTTTTCTCCTTTTCTTCCTTTGGATTAATTACACTTTTATTTTTTTTTTATTTTTTTTTATTTATTTATTTTTTTTTAAATTTTTTTCTTCAACGTTTTTTATTTATTTTTGGGACAGAGAGAGACAGAGCATGAACAGGGGAGGGGCAGAGAGAGAGGGAGACACAGAATCGGAAACAGGCTCCAGGCTCCGAGCCATCAGCCCAGAGCCTGACGCAGGGCTCGAACTCACAGACCGCGAGATCGTGACCTGGCTGAAGTCGGACGCTTAACCGACTGCGCCACCCAGGCGCCCCTAATTACACTTTTAAAGTGACTCCCGTGGGGCACTTGGGTGGCTCAGTTGGTTAAGTGTCAGACTCTTGCTTTTGGCTCACTGACAGTGTGGAACTTGCTTGGGATTCTCTGTCTTCCTCCCTCTCTGCCCCTCCCCTGCTCATGCTGTTTTTGTCTCGCTCAAACTTTAAAAAAATAATAAAATGATTCCCTTTTCCCTCTATCCCAGTTAACTTATAAGTGATACATTCTTTTACAAGAAAGTGTCAACTAAATAGCCTGCTCCCTCTTTGTAATTAACAATATGGATTAGCATATTCAAATCTCTAAAAATATTCACATTAAAAAAAAAGACCTGTTTGACATAATTTAATCCAGTGATTTTCTTTTTTTTTTTTAATTTTTTTTTTAATGTTTATTTATTTTTGAGACAGAGACAGAGCATGAACGGGGGAGGGTCAGAGAGAGGGAGACACAGAATCTGAAACAGGCTCCAGGCTCTGAGCCATCAGCACAGACCCCGACGCGGGGCTCGAACTCACGGAGCGAGAGATCATGACCTGAGCCGAAGTCGGCCGCTTAACCGACTGAGCCACCCAGGCACCCCAATCCAGTGATTTTCAAACTTATTTGGGAAATGCTATGGGGAGGTAAATTCGGGCTCTCAGAACTCCCACCATCCTTGGCGAGACACCTGTCTAGACGCTTAGTCAAGTTGCATGACCTTTAGATTATTTCTACAGTAGTTATTTCTTGATAAACTTTGATAAAATGTGTAGAGAATTTGGGGTTATATAATAGGGCAGCCACGAGCCTGGTATTTCCTTATCAGCGCATGGAATTTGAGAATTAGTCTAGGAGACCGTATGGTTAATATTGTTTCAGGAACCTTCCCAGGGACATGCCCCTGGGAAGGTGATAACTCACAAGTAGCAGGAAGTTGGTTGAAAGATCTATAGGAAGGACATAGAGTCACGTATCACTTACTCCTCCCAGGGAAAGTCTGTCGTCATTGCAATCCTTGAATGGATGAACTAGCGTTCACCATTTCCCGGTCTGGTCTTTCAATTTAGAGGCTATCTGGTTTTTAATACTGTGAATTTTCAAGTTACAAAGCCCACCTTTAAGAAGATAAACACACTCAGATGCTTTGTCTGCGGTTGTTAGCTAGAAGCTAATTAAGTATTGGAATCCGTGTGCTAAAAGTGAAGCTGTTATCTGAATAGTTAACATTATACCATTTTCTTGACAATAATTAAGTAGCACGCATGTGCTCACCCAGAGGAGTGATCAACTCATTAAGACACAGGTTAAAAAGAAGCAATTATATCACTCTTCCTGAGTATTTGCATTTGAAATAGGACTATAGAGAAGAGGGTAACACTTCAGTTCAAAGAAACACATCTCTAATGGTAAAGTTTTGATATTGTTATGCTTAATTAAACGGTCTTCCTTTTTTCCTATCCTTTCGGTAGGATGAAAAAAAAAAAAGGATGTGTGATAGTAGATAATTGGAAAATAAAGTCTGATGTTAGAAAGAATGATTCCACTTAAATTGGAATCAAGTTTAGGTTAATTTTTAGTCCTTATAAAACGAGTGCAATTCTGAGAACTTGAAAATGTTAATAATCTTTTTTTTTTCCTTTCTCAGGTGTATCCTCTTTAAGTATTCAATTTGCCAAACTCCCAAAGGGATTAAAGCATTTAAATTTATCTAAAACCTCATTGTCACCTAAAGGTACAGTATATCTTATTTGTTGTATGTCTGTGATATTTCTGCTACACCATGCTACCTTTCCAAAGTTAGAATTCTTACTCAGTTATGTACCTGCATAGGTATCGCAGTTCTCTGTTACAAGATAAAGAAATTGTGTAATTGGAGTGCTCATTGTCTAAGGCGAAATGCTTTCAGAGTAGAGAATCATTTTGAAATACGGTCTTTATAACTTCTTCACTTTCAGCCAGGGAGTGCTGCTTCCTGGGCTGCCTCCGGCCTCACATTCCCAGAGGCAGCTGGTTGTGTTTTCTCGATTCATCCTTGGAAGAACTTCAGCCTTCCCCTCTGCTTCCCCTGCCCCCGCCCCCTTCAAAACCTGCTGTCAGATGGATGGTCTCCGCCCAGTCACACTGTAACTCTACCCCCTCTCCCCTGCTCTGGAAATTGCCTTTCCTTTGCCGGGTTCTCTTCTGACCCCACTTACCGTCCTCTCGGGGATCTAGTTGCTCAGCAAATCCTGCCCGTTCTCTTAACGTTTCCACATTAGCACCCCTGTAATACTCGAAATACTGCTGCAGGCATTGTGCCTTTGTACCTGCTTTGTCTTCTGCTTGCAAAGTCTCTCTCTCTTCCTATACAGGGAAACCTGCCTTTGCCCTCCTTCGTATCTCGTATCTCTCTTTCCCGTTTGCCTCCTTGACCACTCGCACCAAGCACTTCCCTTCTGACGCTTCTGGTCACCAGATGCGTGGAGGTTTTCAGTCACACCAAGCGATTCTCTGTGACACCAGCTGGGGGACCCACAATTTAACTCCGTTCTGACACTATCTACCCAGAGGTTGCATCAGAGCCCGCACATTAAGGGCTCAGTCCCACAAGATTGCTCCCATTCCCCTCCAGACGCCATTTGCGAGCCTAGGTTATTGGAAGTTCCAGAGACCTCACCTTGGGGTTGACTCCTTGGCTAGAGCGGCTCACAGAACTCAGGGAAGCACTCATGTTTACTCGTCTCTTAGAGGATATGATGAAGGACACAGAGGAGCAACCCGGTGAGGAGATACACTGGGCGAGGTCTGATAGGGTCCTGAGCCAGGAGCGTCTGTGGAGCTGGGGTGCTCCCCCCTCCTGGTGTGGATGTGTTCGCCAGCCTGGAAAGTCCCCAGAACCTGTGCTGTTGACATTGTAGGGAGGCTTCCTCGAACTGACGTGATCAATGACTAACTCTGTCTCCAGCGCTCTTCCTGGAGGTGGGAGGTGGAGGAACTTAAAAATTTCAAGCTTCTAATCATGGTTTGGTCACTGTGGGGACCAGCCCCGTCCAGGATCCCACCCAGGGTCACCCCATTAGAACAAAAGATGTCCCCGGTGCTCTTATGACTTAGGAAATGCCAAGGGTTTAGGGGGCTCTGTGCCAGGAATGGGGCAGAGACCAATATATGTGTATTTTCTATTCTCTCACACATCACCTTAAATTCTTGGAGAGCTTCAGCTTTTTTTTTTTTTTTTTAATAAAACACTCATTTGTGACTGTCTCTTCTGAGACGTATCCCTATTCCCGTGACCTCAGTAGAATTGCTCTTTCCTTTGTGTTACTTCTACAACACACGATTGATCGCATTATTACTTCTGCATCCGACATTACTATATAAATGCTGTGTTCCCCTCCTAGAAAGGGGCTACCCTGTCCCCTCTTATCTCCATGTCTCCGGCGCCTGGCACAGTGCCTGGGCCACGGTCGTGTTTAATGACAGTTTCTTGAATTGAACAATGTGCCATTTCTTTTTTTTTAACATATATTTTTTTAATGTTTATTGTTGAGAGAGAGAGAGCATGAGCAGGGGAGGGGCAGAGAGAATGGGACAGGGGATCCGAAGTGGGTTCCACAGGGATAGGACAGAGCCCGACACGGGGCTTGAACTCACGAACCGTGCGATCATGACCTGAGCCGAAGCTGGACGCTTAACCGACTGAGCCACCCAGGCGCCCCAAAAAACTTGGCGTTTCTTGAACGTATCACTGTCTTTCGAGGGCAGTATGCGGAGGGCCTGAGTGTCAGTTCTCAAGCAGGGGGCCTGGGGGGCCTGTTTTTTCACTTAACACGAACATGTCTTCGAAGGGCCTGGTTCCTCACTTACGTCTTTTGTGAGATGGAATTAAGCGTAGCTACCTCATCAGAGGTGGGGACACCAAGTAAGTTAATACACATACAGAGGGCACAGGGGCCTGTACCACCATCATCGGCATCATCCGCAGCATCTTGCTGTGTCACATGTTGTCACATGCTTTCAACCCCGGTGTCCGCACCCACAGATCTGGTGAATTCCTGCTCCCGCTCAAGATTGAGCTTGTGTCTCACTTTCTCCTTGAAGCCTTCTCTCAGTCACACCCCACGCAGTCAGATTCTCCTCCCTCTCTGTCCCATAGCCCTTGGCAAATTCCTGTTTTAGCATGTTTCCCACGGTGTGTTGATTGTGTCCTAGCCCGGAGCTTCTGGACGGTCAGGGCTTTGCCTCATGCGTTGCCGTGTCCCTGGCGCTGGGCCATTGCGGGTTCTTAGCGAATATGTCACAGGTAGAGCGCAGTGGTCCCTTGGTGATGTCATACCCATGCTGACCACACAGTTACTCTAAGAATGATTTCAAATTGGGGTGGTTTGTGCAAGCCCCATGATTTCACGTGCAGACATTTAGATTTAGGCGTCAAGGTGACTTTTCAAAGGGGAACATTTTTCCAGGAGTCCCTGTTTCCTGTGCCGATGCCTGAAGCTGTCCAGAGATCATCAAGCAGAGTGCGGGCCCACGATGTTACCACTCTCTACTTCTAATCGGTTTCGTAGAAACCTTCTGATGATCATCAATGCACTGTCAGTTTATGGCAGAGACTTAGAAGATACCGCAAAGCATGAATAAAAAGGCCACAATTCCTCACGATGCCATCACCAAACCATGACGAGACTGTCACTATTGACAGCTCGGCGCCCATGCTTCCATACTGTTCTGTCTGTACGTAGTTTATCTCTGTGCCTACGTGCAGACGCATGTGCGCATATGGTATTCCACTGCACTTACCATTTCATAAACTTTTCTTCCCACCCAGGAGTGTATTGTGATCCGCTATGACCGCAAACCCATGATTACTCTCGGGGGCTCCATGCCGTTCCAGTGCGTGGAAGACGTTCCCTACTTTACATAAATGATCTGTGACCATACGTTTACGTGGTTTCTAATTCTTCAGTAATGCACATGGTGCTCACGTGACTTCCCTGTGTTATTGTCGATCATTTGTTACTTTCTTATTTAGGAGAAATTACATAGAACTGCTGGCTCAAAAAGGGTGTGCATTTTTGTAAAGCTTTCTTTTGATGTTTATTGTCAAGCTGTCCTCTGAGTTATTTGTACCAATCTCCACGTTCCCACCGCCACTCGATGCTGTTCTCCTTCGTTGTTTGTCAATCATATCGGCCAAAGTGTTCTGATACTTTAATTTTACTTTCTTCTCTTAGTGCTTAGGTGTATTCTCTCCCCCCCCAAGCCACCCCCATATCTTAGTCATGTGTCTTTCTTTTGAAGGAAGTTGCTAGTTTCCATCCATCGTTGCCTCTGTTTGCCACATTAACCTTTTTTCTTAATTTATGTGAATTCCCTACATGTTAAAAGTATCAATCATTCATCATGTGTCCATAGGTGTCACTTAAAAATTTTTTTAAAAGTTTATTTATTTATTTTGAGAGAGAGAGAGAGAGAGAGAGAGAGAGAGCAGGCAAGGGGCAGAGAGAGAGGGAGGATCCCAAGCAGCCTCCGTGAGGTCAGTGTGCAAAGCCCGACGCAGGGCTCAAACCCAGTAAACTGTGAGATCGTGACCTGAGCCAAAATCCAGAGTCGGCCATTTACATGACTAAGCCACCCAGATGCCCCATAACTTTTTAAAATTTATTTTTTGTTGAGGTATAATTGACATATAACATGATACTAGTTTCTGGCATCCAGCGTAATGACTTGATATCTGTATTTATTGTGAAGAAACAATCACCGTAGTAAGTCGAGCTAATGTCTGTCAACACACATAGTTGTATTTTTTTTTTCCCCAGGTGATGGGAACTTTTAAGATTCTACTCTTAGCAGCTTTCAAGTACACAGTACGGTATTAACTATAATCACCATGCTGTGTGGTCTCTTTTTTTAGAATAGAGGTACTCTTAAAAAACAACTTGAATTTATTTATTTTAATGTATGTGTCCATTACTGTGAACCAGATAGGGGGATGTGGAGATCATTTATCGTCCCAAGGACAAGTGTGGGGTCTGGGGTGCCTCCATGCCACCACTCACTGTGTTCCTGTGTCTCAGGCGTCGTGAGAGTGGGTAGGGCCCCGTCCTCTTCCTTGTGGGTGACCTTCCTTCACAAGTAAAGGTCACCACACCATGTTTCTCTCTTCTCTGCAATAAAATGCGTGTTTTGAGAATTAATATTGTTTAATGATACTCTGGCCCAAATGATTTTACGCTGCCCTTCCTAAGATGGCTATCTTGAAATACTGGGGATTTTGTTTTTAATGGATTTCTTAAAAGGATTTCATTATTCTTGCAGACTTTTCCCATTGTATCTGAAAGGTTTGCAGATTCACAATAACTCAGATTCCATTGCAGTTTTAATCTTTTGCTGAAATTGACTAACGTTTGTATTTTAATTCTATGAAAACATTTATGTTCATGGCTCCGTAATTCAAGACAGATTTTTTTTTTTAAATCTCCCCATGACATCCCCACTGTCTCCAAATACCCTTTCTCTTCCTCAGATGTTAGCTCAATGAGAGTTTTCTGGATTTCTAGTAAATGTCCTGCTGGTTGCCAGATTATGTCAAGGCAGGGCCATCTGCTACCACCTTTTTTCCAGCTGTAAACACTCCAATAATACATACAAAGAACGGTCACGATCACTAGACGGCCAGAATCGAGAACGGCGTGTAAATCTGTGTTTAGTTTGGGCTGTAAGAGCCCTGATTGTTTCCATCCTATATTTTTGTAATTTCCTGCTCTTAGTGTGCTTGTTAACACGGGCCTCACGTGGACGTGGCCTCAAGAGGTGGGAGAGGAAGCCCTTCGTTCTGTTTCGGGAGCACGAAGCCGAGCGGAGGACGTAATTCTCTCCTGATTCCGTTTAGATGTTGGCCCGCTGCCAAGCGCCCGCGCTCATCAAGGAGCGTTTTGCTGTCGAGACTAATTTGACCTTCTGATTTCGGAATTTATTTCTCAAGTTTTGGTTTCACCTCCCTAAGGAAGTGGTTTTACACATGGTTTTGTTGACGAGAGAGAGTCTGGTATTCTCCAGGTTACGCCGTTGCAAGGCACGCTAACGCTGCGGGATAGCGCAGACTGAAGGAAGTTGGTCACTTAAAGAATCGTAGGCGTTACCTTCAGAAATTCACCTTCTAGAGTCCATTACAAGTTCCTTTTATCTCGCGTAATTAATCAAATCTCCAGCTTCTTCACTGCCCTGCACCTGTTTCTTAACCTCTTTGACGGTACTGACCTCCCCGGATTGTGATTACTTGACTGTGTCTCCCACCGCGCTGGCTTCTAGAGGGTAAGATAGGACCCCCTGGGCCTCCGGAGCCCATGCCTGGTCGGCAGTAGGCTTTCGATAAAGTTCTGTGGCAGTGAAGCGGTATTTCTTGTGTAGTCTGATGTTTCATGCTGGAATTTATTCCTTTTCCTTCTTGATGGTCTTTGGAAGTTTTTGAGAGTGATGAATGGATCTTATTTATGTTTATTTCCCAATCCCCAGCAGTTATAAACGTTTTACGAGTGCTAAATAAATGTTGAATTGACAGCCAAGAATTTCTCCCCCGCCCCCAGGACTTAACTGGGATGTTTTCCCTCCACACCTCTGCGTCTTCTCCCTCTGCGTACCCAAGTGCATCCTCACCCTTGAGAAGTGGCTCACTCGCCTTTATCAGGCACGTCCTGCGGTGGGTTCTTGTAACTACCTGGTCTTACCTAAAAGAGAAGATAATAACCCCTTCATCAGTACGATACACCAGGCATTCTAAAGTTAGAGCAGAGGACTGCTCCGGGCTGGGGCTGTATTTGGAACCCTCTGCTTCTTTCTTGGAGCGCCTGGCTGCAGCCTGCCGCTGTGACCAGTTCTGGCTGTCGTTGGGAGGCCCCACCCTCGTCCTTTCTCCTGAGGAAGACTCTGTGAGGTGGACCAACACCCCCTTCCCTGTCTCCCTGTAGGGTGGTTGAGACAGGCTGGGGTTTTCAAGGAGAATGTTACTGGAAAAAGAGTTACAAATGTGCATCCAATTTAGAAATAGCCATATTTCCAAGATATATAGATTGGAACCGTGAACTGTAGAAACGTGGGGAGTTTTGCCGTATCCCATGTCCCCGTTACCTTGAGAATGAGCATCGGTGCTGATGTGTGTGTTGACCTCTTTGAAGCCCAGTGAGCCACCAGACTGTCTGGGCCCCCGTTTTGTATGCAGTGGGAACCTCCCAGAGCCTCTCTTCCCTCTTGGAGAGAAGCGGCCTGATGAAGAGCTGCCTACTGCAAGGCCTTGACCAACAGGCCATGACTGTTACCCACACAGAAAAGAACGTGGTCGTGTCCTCACGGAACATTCTTGCCCTCCTTGTGTATTTATTCTTTGTTTTTGGAGGTTGGTAATACCCGTTCGGTTCAGCTCAGTTGACTTTGACTTGAGCCATTTACGTTTCATGTGTAAACAGTGTATGGAGTGTTAATTATCCATTTTTCTTTCCACTTCTCTCCTACGTTGTATACAGATCATTTTTTTCGCTCTTTGTAAAAATTCATTGCCCTCTGAATTTTGCCCTGAGTACGTATACGATATATTAGGTAGACCAGTGATCTACATCCAGTATTAGCTTCTAAGTACTTTAGTTTAGTCCCTGCAGCTGTTTCCAATTTTCCACTTTCTCTCCAGCGGCTTTTGGGGAGGGGTGCTTTTCCCGTATTCTCCCTCTCCCAGTCTCCATCCTCTCTCCACTCACAAAAGCACCTCCCTTCCTGCGCCGTCTCTCTCCCCACGGTCACTTCTCCGTGCCGCGTACCTGCTGAATTCTGTGGTTCAGGTTGTGCAGACTGTTGTGTTGATCCTCCAGTCAGTTTTCTAGGAGTGTAGGGTGGTTTAGTGTTAGTCTGGCCACATTTCATGGATATGAGACACACAAAAAACTTCCATGCTGTTCCGCCATCTTGGCTCCTCCCTCCCAGCTTCTAAGTACTTTAAATAGGCTGAAGTGGTGAAATATGTACCTACCTCGCTTAAATCCTGTGCGCTAAGTCAGGAACACCTAGCAGAATTAAGAGAAAGATAGAAATGACCAGTCAGACTTGTGTGCATCATATTAAGACTTCAAAGTCAAATCCTTCCCGTCCACATCAGAAGAAGAGCTGAACGAAGCCAATTCTGTCTCTTTCCCCTACTCAGTGAGAGGGCTGTGTCTGTGAATAACCTGTTCTTTCTGAGGGGATGTCAAAAGAAGATACTCCTACCTTTTGGGGACGGTACTTGTGGGTAACCTCAGTCCTGCTATTTGATGTGGCTGCCGGGTCATGTATAGAAACTCCCAAACCTCATTGTGTTCCCTGGAATGGATATTGAGCCTGGATCTTCTCCATGTTGCAGGGGTGAATAGCCTTTCTCAGTTCCTCAGTGCCAACCCGTTGACCGCCACCACCCTTACCCATCTCGACCTCTCAGGGAACGTCCTCCGCGGAGATGACCTCTCGGTACGTTTTCCTTCCCCACGGGCAGGTTCAAAGACGCTGTATTCCATAAGCCTGGAATAGTTTCCAAACATGGCTTTCCTCATCTCCCCTTATAACACTTTCACATCATTTAGTTATGAGCTTACGAGCTGTTTTAGAGAAAAATTCCAGAGCCTTCCTTAATTAAATGTAGTCTAACGCATAGGTATTTTTACCCCCTTCACTTAATGTTGCTGAACTACGAATTCTTTTTGGATATACTTTTTCTGACGGACCTCTTTTCTCTTCATTTGAACCATTATTGCGCCTATGAAAGTTGATAAGAGAGGTTGGAAATGTAAACTGAATGATTTTGTCATTAGATAATACTGTTGAGACAGGTGAGTTTTTTAATAGTTAGTTGGAGGAGGATATGGGCATAAAGTCCTCTCCTATATTCCACAAACATAGTAGGGTGAGTGGAGAGTTGACAATAAATTGGGGCCACTCTTTAAGGAGCGTGCCTTCTTACGTGTCTCATGTGTGGCTTTCCCTGTAAGGCAAGGAAGATTGCCACTGTCCCTTTTGTAGGATTTTTTCCCCTCTGCCTGATACTCGAAATCATTTTAAGCAATTCTTTTTCCTGGGATGCTGTGACTTTTTTTTTTTTTAATGTTTGTTTATTTTTGAGAGTGTGAGCCGGGGAGGGACAGAGAGAGACGGGGACAGAGGGTCCGAGGCAGGTTCTGGGCTGACAGCAGCGAGCCCAGCGCGGGGGCTTGAACTCATGAACCGTGAGATCACGACCAGAGCTGAAGCCAGACGCTTAACCAGCTGAGCCACGCAGTCGCCTCCCCTGAGGGGCCACGGCTTTTTCCACGCGTTGCCCATTTTAGTTGTCACCTTCAGTGATGATTCGTAAATGTGCTCCTTCCCAAGATGAAACAAGGAGTCCAGTGTGGAACCACTAACACATTACAGTGACAAAGTAGAGGACTAGAGAGAGCAATAAAAGAGAGCCTGAAGATTAAATATAAGACTCTGCTAACATAGGGGCATTAGTAGTCACTCAAGAGAGCAAAGTAGCTCAGGACTTTTTCTCTGGCCAGGAGTGGGTCTTGTCCCCCAGCTTGCCTCTGGGGAAGAAGTAGAATGATGAGGCCTGGGTGAGTGGGCCTCAGCCCTAGACAGGCTGATGTTCTGGGATCCCTGCAGCAGGTGCAGGGAGGGGCTTACCCAGCCCCGTGCCTTCAGGGCCAGCAGCCTAGCAGGACCTGCCTCTTTGGACGAGTGTTGGCCAAGTAGGGTCTTGTCACCAACGGAGGTTGATTAGAGCTCCCCCAGCTGGTGGCCGGGAGTAAAACCACAGGCAGAGCCTGAGAGAAGCAGAGATCTTTAGGGAAGCGAGAGCAAATTATTTTTCTGAATCAGAACTTCTCATAATGCAGTCTGCTGTGTGTGTGTGTGTGTGTGTGTGTGTGTGTGTGTGTGTGTGTGTCTAGTGAAAGTACTTACAGGCTAATCATTTGCTTTTCTGAGTTCCTTGGTAGAGAGGAGTTTTCTCAGGCATCATATAGCCAAGCTGCTGCACTGAGAGTCTTTGCTAAGGACGAGGGCATCTCAGCGTAAGCTTGTTTGTTTTTGCAAGGACCTGGTGTCATCCAGTGAGGCACGGGACCGTTAGCTATTTGCCTGGTGTTGGGAGCTTGCACTTGGTTGGTTATTGTGGACTCTGGCAGTTTCTACTCAACACGGGGCGATTAGAGAAGAACAGGGCTCTTAAACTTGTTTGATGGTCTTGCACGGGATTAAGGAGAGACTTTGGGCACCGTGACCCCTTGAAAGCTGACGTGTCTTAGCTCTATGTGAGATTAAACCTAAGCGAATAGTGCCGTCAGACCCTTTCTTGTTAGATTTTGGAAGTAACTAAGGATAGAAAAATCACGGTGTTGGACAGAAGAGAGAACAGCCTGAGACCATCTTAGGGTGCAAACTGAAGTTGGTGGACCTTTAAACACTTTCAAAAGTGATTAGCATTTTGATAGGGCGAGTGCTATGCAGGTGATGTTTTAATCTCAGCAGTTAAAATTAATTAGCATCGCTCCAAAATGATGAAAATGGAGTTAATCAGGAAAACTAAGTCATGTGTAACAAAAAGGGGGCTGGTGGCCAAGAGTTCCTTTGGCCTTTTTTTTTTTTTTTTAAACTCAAACGTAATTTTATTTTAAAAAAAGTGCGTTTTTTTGTGTTTATTCACTTTGGAGAGAGAGAGAGACAGAGCGTGAGCAGGAGAGGGACAGAGAGAGAGGGAGACGCAGAATGGGAAGCAGGCCCCAGGCTCCGAGCTGTCAGCACAGAGCCCGACACAGGGCTCGAACTCACGAGCTGTGAGATCAGGACCAGAGCCGAAGTCGGCCACCCAACCGACTGAGCCACCCAGGCGCCCCAAACACAATTTTATTTTAAATATTCTTGGCAATACTGCTCTCGGGGAAGGCAATGGAATGACATTAAATTCTGCTAATCCTCTTGGGAAGAGTAGAGAATGAATACGGGAGGATTTGGGCAACTTCATTTTAAAATATTGACTGTGTGTGTGTGTTTCCAGATCCTAATGTGGTTTTTTTTTTGTTTTTTCTTTCAAGTCCATGTACAATTTTTTGGCCCAGCCAAATGCCATTGCTCACCTGGATTTATCCAATACCGAATGTTCCCTGGACATGGTAATATTTTTTGATATTGCTCTGGCGGTCTCAGAACAGCCGTTTGGGCGGGATACGGAGGGCTTTGTCTCTAACAAAATATTCCCCTAGATCTAGAAATACTTGGAACTAAAAGTGCCTTCTTTCTTTTTCAGGTCTGTACAGCTCTTCTCCGAGGATGCCTTCAATATTTAGCTGTGCTCAACCTCTCCAGAGCTGTCTTTTCTCACCGGTATGGGTTTGTACCTCCATCACTGTCACCTAGGACTGCCTTCCTCTCAGAGAAGGTTGTAGCGAGGTGGAAATGGAGGGATGAAGGATGCGTGTTGGTTGTGCATGAAGGAAGGTGACCTTAAACCATCATCTATGAATATGAGCCTTAAAAGTGCAAGTTTTTGTATCTTTTCTCACGGTAGTCTGATGTTCTCGGTGACCCCAGTCTGCCTGTGAGAACTGTCTGATAACTGCTGCTCTTATGTGGACGGGCACTGTCCCTTAATAGAGTACAAACTCTTTAAAATTTTTTTTAATATTTATTTTTGAGAGAGAGAGAAAGAAAAGAGTGTGAGCCGGGGAGGGGCAGAGAGCGACAGAGGCACAGAATCCGAAGCAGGCTCCAGGCTCTGAGTGGTCAGCACAGAGCCCGATGCGGGGCTCGAACTCACAAACCGTGAGGTCATGACCCGAGCCAAAGTCAAACGCTTAACCGACTGAGCCACCCAGGCGTCCACAGTATAAACTCTTTTAGAAGGTACTTCTCAACAATGAACTTGGAAGCAAGTATGAACAACGAGTATAGCCATCCCCAGATGAATGTGTTCGAATTTGTACAAGTGGAGATCTGTGGGTAAAACACAATGAGCCCATTGGCTACAAAGAATATAGCGGTAGCTTTAAGGACTTTATGAAGTGTCTTAGCTTCTCTGACATCACTCCTTTGATGGGGTTGGCTTTGTTTGGCTTTGAGACATTTTGTTTCTTCTTACCTTTGATTTTCTCCCGAAAATATAATGGATTCCCAGGTTATTTCACAGAGTCCAAATAACCAACGGGGAATTTTGCCAAGCCGGAAGCGGGGTACCGGGCCGGAAGCATCCCTGTTCCTGTGACCCTCCCGTTTTGTTTTTCAGGAAAGGAAAAGAAGTGCCCCCCTCCTTCAAGCAGTTTTTTAGTAGCTCCTTGTCTCTGATGCAGCTGAACCTTTCCGGCACCAAACTGTCTCCTGAGCCCTTAAAGTGAGTGCTTAGTTCATGTTCTCCACAGCTCTTCTTGGTTTTTGGCTTTTGGGTTTTTTTTTTTTTTTCCTTTTCAGGTTTTTATTTAAATCCTAGTCAGTGGGCATACCATGCAGTATTGGGTTCAGGAGTAGAATTCAGTGAGTCATCCTTACGTACAACACCCAGTGCTCATCACAGGTGCCCATCCAGCCCATCCCCCACCCGCCTCCCTCCACCAACCCTCACTTTGTTCCCTATAGTTAAGCATCTCTCGTGGTTTGTTTTCCTCTGTCTCTCTCTCTTTTTTCCCCCATCCCATAGCGTTTCAAGTTGTTTGTTATTATGAATGTGCTTGAGGGAAGGGAAGAAGACACAAAATCCTAAGACAGACAAGGCAGATGAAAATCCCTTTTTCACTTCGGGGCACAAAAAGAAATTACATTCTTTTTGCCTACATCGTGCACTGTTGATATTATTTGCATCTTCTATGAAAAAAAAAGTCTGGGGCGCCTGGGTGGCTCAGTCAGTTAAGCGGCTGACTTCAGCTCAGGTCATGATCTCGCAGTCCGTGAGTTCGAGCCCCGTGTCGGGCTCTGTGCTGACAGCTCAGAGCCTGGAGCCTGCTTCAGATTCTGTGTCTCCCTCTCTCTGACCCTCCCGTGTTCATGCTCTGTCTCTCCCTGTCTCAAAAATAAATAAACGTTAAAAAAAAAAAAAATCTTCCTTTGGTTTGTGACCTTGGCAGTTGTCAGTGACTTTCTTGCAAGTTGTGTTCCCAGGTACCATTGCCTTTATATTAACCTCTGTTGGGCCCGTTTGATGTATATTCATGTGTGTATATATGTGTTTCAGTTAATATTTATTCTACATATCTCAACTAACCATAGTAATCTCTATACACAGTGTGTATGCAACAGAGTCAGGTTTTAGGTGCTGTGGTTCCTGAATTACCCAGGTCGGTATAGGCTGTTTCATGTTTTTACTTAGCAGCCATCTTAGGTTATGGGTAATACCCTCGTGGGGGGCCTGGTGGTGAAGTTAAACTCTTGAGGTAAAATAAGGCTCGAGGCTAATTTGACATCCTTGAAATCTCTGTTCTGCATTGCCAGCAATTAATGAAAAGGGCTATGAAATCAAATTCTCTTTGAGCCTAAAGAACATATTTTCAAGTAGTTACGAGTACGTACTTTGTCACGTACGCTCAAGTGCACGCACAGATTTCTCCTTTCCCCAGCCGGCGTGTCAATGAGCATTTAATTCTTCCCCTGTCATTTGTATGAAATGTTACGATTGATGTCTGCTCTTCATCTTACTAGCAAATTAATCTTTATCTAAGTCGTAAGGTGCCCTTTTTCTTTTTCTTTTTGAGAGGTGTGAGAGTCCTGGTTGTGGCATCTCACATGGCACCTTAAGACTCAAACAAGGGATGCCCCTAAGAACAGTAGATCCAGGCAAGTGCAAAGACAAAAAACCGACAGTATGGCAGGCCTTTTTTTTTTTTTTCCACATTGAATTAATATATTAGAGGTCCATAAACGTAAGCTAAAAAAGTCTCACGATGAGGCTCTTTGTGTGGATATTAACAAAACTAGCACGATCAATATTCTAAAGGGGGAACCGTTATACTTTACTCACACTCAGTTACATATTCATTCCACTGCTATTTATGGAGCATTCAGTGTCCCAGATGCAAGGAGGGCACTGGGTAGAAAGTGAATCCGGTCGTGATCCTTGCCCGCAGTATACCAACTGGAGAACCGCTTATTCAAAACCGTTTCGGTGACAGGTGCACAGTATTCTCGTTCTTTCCGTGTTCTTGATCCCTGTGAAGTACAGAGTAGCTCTTTGTTGATTAGTGTGATTGATTTTATAGAACATTCTACACCACAGCCATGGGTTTCCTGTACGGTTTGTTGTAGAGACTTCTAAATATTATACTTCAACGTTAATTTGTAATTGTTAAATCTTGTGACCTGTTGTTATTTATGTGAGCATTTAATCGTGTTCTGTCGGTAGCCTCGTCCACTCTGTGTTTTACTACTGAAAATTTCCGTGTGAGGGAAAAGGCTTCATGGCTGAAGATTCTGTAGGCAAAATTCTGTACGTACATTTAATGGGATGCTGACACTGGGAAAGATAGAACCGAGGTGTTCGGGGTTCCCTGTGAGGGGGCGGGATGGCAGAGAGCTTGCAGAGCGTGACCCTGAACTAGACCCTGAACCGGCTGCTTGAATGTGGGCCGGCACCTGCAGTGTCGATGGCACTTGGGAGACCGTGTTCCGATTCCTGGTTTGCTGCTGAGGAAGCAGAGGCCCAGGAAGCTCAGTAATTTGCCCAAAGTCACGGTCGCAGGTCGGGTTTCCAGAGGAGCCGACTTGGGGATGGAACATAGCACGTAGGAGACACAGGCCAGGCCTTTCTGTTCCCGTGCTGACCAGCCCTTGGGGTAGTCCGCGTCTGGAAGGAGACGTGGCCCTGGGTGAGGCACTTGTCTTCAGTCAAGGCCACCCCTGAGAAGTGACCGCAGAGGGGGTTCTGGGAGGCGCGTCGCAGAGCCCCCTGTTGCCACCGGCTCCGTACGTTCCTGTCCCCGCCTCGGTCCACTGTGCCAGGAGCGGGGGGACGGAGACCCTGGTGTGTTGAAGGACCGGGGGTCAGCAGCCCTAAGAGGCTATGCTACAGGGACGCACCGTTTTCTGAGAGAAGCCCTCCCAGTTGGGACAGAACAGTGTTCTGCAGGCGGGTCCCACCATTTGGGGGTTCTTCAGAAGCGACACCCAGAAGAGGACTGCTTATGTCCTAGTTGCGCCCTCGCTCGCAGACTGGTCAGCCACGGTGAAGCACTTGGGGCCTTCGATAAGGAACGTGGGGGCGCCCTTCCTCGCGTTTGCTAAAATCTTCAGAATAGCGAGGTTCACGTGCGCCCCAAGCACGCTCCTCGCTCAGAGCGAGGCCCGAGTTCCTGTTTGCCGCTCGCGCTCGCGCTCGCACTTTCTTCCCCCTGGTCCCCGTGTGTCTGTGCCCTTCTTCACCCCGCATCACATCGTGCCCTTCTCCCATCTCCCCGACTGTGGACTTCTAATAAACCCATTATGTGTGCCCCTGAGAACTCATAACTAGCACCTCATCTCCAGGGCGGGTGAGGTCAAATACAAATTCCTGTCTTAGCCAGTGTTGCACTAACGATGGAGGATTGAAGACGGTAACGGAGAAGGCGGTTTTTCCATCCCTGGGTTAAAAGTAATCACACTTCCCGCTGTAGGGTTTTCCCCAGTGCGTGCTGGGCTTTGCCGTTCGTTGTTGAGTTTCGTTTTGTTCAACTGAGGGCGGTTGCTGTTGCTGGTTTGTATTTACCAGTCTCGGGAGCCATTATGTCCTTCCTCATCACGGGCCTTCTGTACTGTAGTTAAGTATCTTAAAGCGCATCATTGGTTCCTCGGCCTTAATCTACAGACGGGAAAAGTAGGAAGAATCTCCCTTCCGTCTAAGCATTGTAAAACCATGGTGTTCAAATACGTGGCTAGGTTCTGGAAACTTCGCAAACGGTAGAACTCAAAGGGACCTCTTTGGTAATAGGCTGACACTCCCGTTTTGCTGATGAGCACCTGAGACCGGAGAGGACAGGGAGGGACCTGTGACGTCCTTAAAGCCACCCCACTGTCAGTACAGAGGCGGGACCTCTGGACGGGGCATGTGGTTCTAGGTCCCAAGTGCCTTCAGCTGGTCAATACCCCCCCCAAGAAGAAAAGAGGGGAAGGCACTTTTTAGGGAAAGAGAGGCTATTTAATAATCGACCAGGAACATGCGTGCAGATATCTGCCCAGCCCCTCTCGTCCTCTCGTCGGCCCGTGTTTAGAACAAGGGGCTGGTCAACTGGCATCAGGAGAGGAGAAGAAAGGTGCTCCCCTCCAGCCTCCTTCCTGATGGGTTGTTCTCACCAGAAGCTGCTGAACCAGTGGGTTCCATGCACTGCGGTAGCATTGCTCAGTGGATGAGGCCAGAGGGTCACCAGAGAGGGGATCGCAGAGGCTGGGGAGAAAGAGGTGCCTTCCCACCTGGCTCGTGCCCCAGGGTATTTTTGGAGCATACTGGATGGAGGTCCTTTTCCTGGGAACATTGAGAACAGGTGGATATGCCTGCCGAGCAAATGTCTTGGTCCCACCCCCTGTCGCTTTCTCCTGTCTGCCTCTTACAGTGATGTGCCCACATGCCCGTTTCCCTTGCTGGAGAGTGAGAGGCCTCTGGGGCTCACCTGTGTGTCCCCCAGGGCCAGGTTGAGGCCTTGTGTCCCTTCAGTGTGACTTAGGGATGTGTGTGCATGTGGGAAGTTTTTGCATCAGGCCTGTTGGAGGGAGGCTGTTCGATGTTACAGGACTGACTTGTGAGAGTAGGGCCGGTGCATTCTCTTAGAGACGAGATCTGCGTGATTCGTCCGGCCTCCTGAGCGTGCGGACAGATAAATCCCTTTTCACAGCGCCCTTGTGGATTGCCCTGACACCAGCTAGTAGTAGCTGGACAGACAGGCAGGATCCTGGGCTCTCTCCAGACCTGTGCCTCATGTCCAGTGCTCTTCTCACCTCCTGCTGTAGGTGCTTAAAATAAAACCCCTCTCTACAGATGGTACCACCCTGGATACCGTGGAGCTTAACTCCCTCATAACCTCTCCCTTAGGGACAAATCAGCAGATGCTTTCCTACTCTACTGACAATTGCCTAATAATTTTCTAAACAATATTAAAGGTGTTCTCAAGCAGATGCAGGTGGGAATTGATCTGTGATGAGCACAGTTTAACTTCAGTGTGCAATTAGGTGTGCCGTGGGGGTACGTGCATAGGGATGGTGGGCCTGCCGGACTCGTATTCGTAACGGGCCCGCACCGCGTCACAAGGAGGAACGTTACAGCATCGTTTCCTCCCTGGGCTTGGGAGTCAGACGTGCAGTCGGCCTTTTTTTTTTTTTTTTTTTTAATTTTATTAACGTTTACTTATTTCTGAGACAGAGAGAGACAGAGCATGAGTGGGGGAGGGTCAGAGAGAGGGAGACACAGAATCCGAAACAGGCTCCAGGCTCTGAGCCGTCAGCACGGAGCCCGACGCGGGGCTCGAACCCACAAACTGCGAGATCATGACCTGAGCCGAAGCCAGACGCTCAACCGACTGAGCCACCCAGGCGCCCCAACAGTCGGCCTTTTCAAAACTGAGATGGTGCTCGGTGCTTGGTGCTTGGCCTGTAACTCAGAAACGTGTCCCTTCTCTTATTCGGCACGTGTACATATTTTGGTGCAAACCTTGTCTAACTCGCGTCTAACGTGTGTTTTCGTGTTTTCTCCCCTCAGAGCACTGTTGTTGGGCCTGGCTTCCAATCATAACTTGAAGGGGGTCTCCCTTGATCTCAGCAGCTGTGAGGTAAGAGCCCATTTAGACTGTGCACTGGAAGAGATTATAATGGCCTCAAAATTGGCTTTGTCTTTTTCCCGGAGAAAGTGCGATACTGTGATTCCTGAAGGTGTAAGTGAAGCAGAGAAACACACGTTCTAGATGTTTCCGATGTTTTGTATTTTGCAAGTTTTATTTACAAACAGCCGCGGAACACCATTCAGAAAGCGTTCAAGTGTGTTTTTAACGACTCGGTTGTCTTTTGTTTGTTTTTTACTTATTATTAGTGCCAGTTGCTTCAGTATTTTATGACGAAGCCTTGAGATACAAAAGCCATAAACTAGCTTTACCGTTATGAAAAATGTAACATACGACATCCCTTGCAAGGGACAGACGCGTGTAATGTAACTTGTACTCAGAGAGCGTCCAAGAGAACGGCTGTCGTGTTATTTTTATTTCTTAATATCTTGACTTAAAACAGGACCTTTATTACAGCAGTTCCAAACACTTCCTATCAAAGAACACAAAGACGAATTGCGACTAAAAGCCTCTACATTTTAGAGAGTGCCTGAGCGTTTTCAGTCTTGAGACTCTTAGTTTGTGCGGAGATCAGTAAGAAAACGCCCAGGTACAAACTGTGTGGTCCCTTTGGGGCCCAACTTGACCCAGCACATCAGACTTGGTTGCTTCTTGTCTGGGCTGGAGGTGGGGTCCCTTCGTTCCTGTTCTGGGCCCACTGTTCTCTCCTTCTGGCGTGCCGTGTGCCTCTTCTTCCCCGAGGCCTCCCTCTCCAAGGATCTAGCTCAAATCCAGTCTCCTTTATGCCTGCATCAGGCTCCTGGGGTTCGATCGGAGTTTGGCCTTTACTAGCCCTGCGGTCCCGGATGAGTTAGATGATAGCGTGAAACCTCAGTGTCTGCGTCCGCAAAATGGAGACAAACATCAGTGTCTCTTCCGGTGGCTTGTTATGGGGTTCAAAGGAGCCCTTCTTTGCAAAGTGCTTCCTGGGGCATCTGGGACATACGTGGGTTGTTTGCGCTCGTCGTTTGTCTGTCGAATTTCTCCCCTGAATGCTTCAGCCGTTCGTGATCTTGTTCTCTTCTGATCGTCTGCTGTTTAATGATGGCGACGTGCCTTTGGACGCTGACCCATAGGCATAACTGTTCAGTTAGCGCGCGCGTGCTCTCCCAGCGAGGCTATCACTTCCCGAGGATACTCCTGCGTCCTGTTCATTTTGTGTTTCCCTCAGCTCCTAACAAAATGCCAGGTGCCAAGCCAATGCTGAATGTTGCAGAGCATGCTGTACCTCTCTGAAAATTCTAGAAACTGGCAAGGATGAAATGATACCAGGAAAATTGTTAGTGCAGGATTTTTTTTTTTTTCTAATTCTGAGCTGGTGCGGACACCGACTGTGTGCAATCTACTAGTCATTTTGTTTGGGGAAAAAAGAAAAGCCAGAAAAAACAAACAAAACCCACAAAACCCCTAAAAACCTGCATTGTCAAATTTTTTTTTTTTTTTTAATTTTTTTTTTTCAACGTTTTTTATTTATTTTTGGGACAGAGAGAGACAGAGCATGAACGGGGGAGGGGCAGAGAGAGAGGGAGACACAGAATCGGAAACAGGCTCCAGGCTCCGAGCCATCAGCCCAGAGCCTGACGCGGGGCTCGAACTCACGGACCGCGAGATCGTGACCTGGCTGAAGTTGGACGCTTAACCGACTGCGCCACCCAGGCACCCCTGCATTGTCAAATTTTAATGTGTAAATCGGTGTTCTTATATTTATAAAGACAGACTATATAATAGAAACCAAGTCTGGTGGTATGAATTCATTGTTCACCAGTACTTTCTTAAGGGATGTGGCAGTAATAAAAATTTTTGTATGGGGGGGGGGGGGTGGAGAAGAACAGAGATAGGTAGGGCTACGCTATCAAAAGACAAAAAAAGCCAGTGGGTGTCACCTTAATTGCTCTGTTAGCTCACACTACTAAATTAGCAATGACCCAAACGTTTTACTATCCTGATGAAATACAGTGATTGCTATCAATATACCATCTTCCATTTAATTATCTGATCAAAACTGGAATGGACATAAATGATCATCTGGTTCCCATACTTAAGGATGAAGAAACTGGGGCGTCTGGGTGGCTCAGTCGGTTAAGCGTCCAACTTCGGCTCAGGTCACGATCTCACGGTCCGTGAGTTCGAGCCCCGCATCGGGCTCTGGGCTGATGGCTCAGAGCCTGGAGCCTGCTTCCGATTCTGTGTCTCCCTCTCTCTCTGCCCTTCCCCCGTTCATGCTCTGTCTCTCTCTGTCTCAAAAATAAATAAAAAACATTAAAAAAAATTAAAAAAAAAAAAAGGGGATGAAGAAACTGAGGTCTAAAGAAGCCGAAATAATCCAGTTTACTAATGGCAGAATCATAATGAAACTATGCCTGCCCGATTCTTGTTAATTACATAGGTAATTATTAGAACATTACGTATGATTAGACATCTTCTTCTCAAGTAAGTTGTTTGGTACCATATGCCCAAAGAACACACCTTGCTCTGTGGCTCGTTCTGTAAACTCCATCATAATCCCACTGGGAATAACTTTCAAAGACGGTTGTATTTGGTGAACCATGTAAAGTCAACATTTTTGTAGGTCAAAAATGGCAGACCCTTGGCGATTTTAAATGGTTCTACCAAATGGCTTGTAGACTTTTCCCTTTATAAGTTTCCTCTTATTAAGCCAGGAATCCAGATCAAGTGATTGCTCTCTGATGGTAGGGCTGGCCATTATGGTGATGACAATTACAACTTCATTTTGGCCACTCGTTTACGGATTATATGATAACAGCAGCAGTGCTGAGATGGGAGCCCTTAAAACTACCCTGGTACCACGATCTCCCACTGTCTTAATCCTTGAATCACAGTCCTGGTGGCCATTTTGATAAAGTCACACGTTATATGCTGCTCGTGGAAATTGGTGAAGCACAAAATTATTTTTCTAAATTAAGGTGTCTTATCACATTTTTCTTCTTACAGACAGGTGTCCAAATCTAACGATATTTCACCTTACTCCTCTCCGTGGTCTAGTAAATCTGTCCTGTAAAGGCGTTAGGGGTTATGGTATTATCTGCGTAGAAGGCTTGGCAGTTTGGCATTCATTGCTACCCTTTAATTATTTAGTACTTCAGGGTTTATGTAGTGCTCTCAGAAAAAGTTTTTCACCAACTTGGAAGTTTAAAATTATGCACTTCAGGCCATGTTTGTGAGTTCGTGCATCACATCGGGCTCTGTGCTGACAGTGTTGAGCCTGCTTGGGATTCTCTCTCTCTCTCTCTCTCTCTCTCTTTCTGTCTGCCTCTCCCCAACTTGTGCGTGCTCTTCCTCTCTCTCAAAATAAATGAATAAACTTAAAAACAATGACACACGTGTATCTGTTTTCTGTTCATGCCCTCTCTAGCCAGTGACACAGACCCCTTTTCTGTTAGTTAGCATGCCAGTCAAAATCATGCAAGAATCCAGCATTTAACATTCCCTTATGATCAGATAAATTCTCCACCTGTGGTGGTGAGCAGTGAAACTTCTAGCACCATGCCGTCTTGGAAGTCATTTCCACAGAGATGACTCACTCAAGATGAGGGGCTGATAGACCTGTCTGAGCGGTAATACCGGACGGTTTCTGATGTGGGCACTGAACAAATTCATCATCCCCTGATGACGCCTCTAATGCTACCGTCTTCCCAAGCCACGGAAGCAAAGAACAAATAGCAAATACCTTGAAGTCGTTGTATATTTACAAGTAAATAATTTTATTGTGAAACAGCTACTTTGCACTGATGAATTTTTAAGTGATGTTTGTATGGGTGTTACAGAAAAATAAATGACCATCATGTAAGATGGTGGCTGAGTTTATTGGGAGGAGAGAGGAGAGGAACTTTGAAGTCAGAATTAAAAGTGTCTACACAGACGGGGCGCCTGGGTGGCTCTGTCGGTTAAGTGTCCCACTTCGGCTCAGGTCATGATCTCACGGTTCGTGAGTTCGAGCCCCGAGTCAGGCTCTGTGCTGACAGCTCAGAGCCTGGAGCCTGCTTCGGATTCTGTGTCTCCCTCTCTCTCTGCCCCTCCCCCACTCATTCCCTGTCTCTCTGTCTCTCTCTCTCAAAAATAAATGTTAAAAAA
This sequence comes from Panthera onca, assembly GCF_046562875.1. NCBI lineage: Eukaryota > Metazoa > Chordata > Mammalia > Carnivora > Felidae > Panthera > Panthera onca. The sequence goes on along the minus strand of NC_138343.1, from coordinate 4,295,690 downwards.
TTTTTTTTAAAGTGTCTCCGCAGATGAAAAGGGAATATAGTCCGTGATACCGTAATAACGTTGTATGGTATCAGATGGCGACCACACTTACTATTGTGAGCATTTCACATAGTTGTAGAACCATTATGTTGTATACCTGAAACGAGTATAAAACACTGTGTGTCGACTACACTTGGGTCGTTTTTTAAAAGTGTCTACACAGGAAGCTTAGAATAGCTTCCGCTTAAGCAAGTGAGTTTTGATTTTACCCCTGCGGGTTCCTTCCCTGTTCGTGCTCTCCTTTCCCCGTGGGTTGTCCTTGTGGTTCCTACAGTGTTTCTGTATTTCCCTGAAGGAGGTGTTACACAGTCATCGGTTCGAACGAGAGAGGCGATTTCTACTTACTGCTGTTAAAAATAAAAGTAGCACGCAGGTACTTAGAAATTACGGGGTTGCTTTCCTTCGACAAAAACGTGGTCATTTGGAGACTTAAATCCAAACGTTGAGGCTGTAACCTTTTGCTCGGTGGGGGCTAAGCTAATAAGTACTGAAATTAACCTTTCATTTACAGATAACTTCTCAACCTACAGAAAAAAAAAAATCTGTGTTTCTTCAGGCGTTACTCTCGAATTATGTTATCAGTCCATTTGGTCTTATCAGTACCAAAAAGGAGTCATCTTTTTCTATCAGAGAGGGAATCCAAGTAGTTAGGGAAGGCAAAAGAGGGTCAAAACAAAGGGTGGGTACTTTGGACTCAAGAAGGTCCCCTTTGATATCTGGCTCAGCCGCTGGTCTTGCCTTCTTTCATTCAGCCTTTGTCTCTCACCTGTGGGATGGAGATTATAATAGTTTGGGGGACAGGGACAGTATTTGGCACAGTGCCTGGCCCGGCCCGGCCGTGTGCCATTATCTGGGGAGGAAGGGGATTACTATAGCAAAGCCTTATTTTGCATGCCAGAATTTACAGCATGGGTCAGTATTGCCTTTCTAAGAGGTTTTACTTAGAAGCTTTATAAATATTCTGTCTTTCCTGAAACCTTTTTTGGAGTCGCCTCCAAAGCTGTCTCAAAGCTTTCGAGGAGGGTTTAGTCTCATCAATTTCTAGTCATACCCGATTTCTGACACAAAACCGTGTCCCCCTCGACGGCCCGACTTGCCTCTGGACGGCCTGCGGCCGACCCCCATTCACTCACTGTCCACGGGTGAGGATTCAGCATCCGTGTGGATGTTCAAAGAAATGTGTTCCATTGCGCGCAAGGTCGGTTCCGAAAGAGGTGTTTCAGAACCACTTTACACGGCAGCGGTGAAACTGGTTTCCGTACGTATTCTCCCCACGTACCTGTCTCCCTGAAAGCCGGTCTGTCTTTCTGGCCTGTGTTGAGAAATCCGACTGCCTCATCGCCCTGCTTCAGAAGAAAGGGTGAGTGCTGGCCCTGAATCCTTGAAGCTTCATCTCCTTCCGAGTGAGAGAGACCAGTGTCCGAGACTTCAGAGGAGACGCGAAGGCTGATTACGATGGCTGCGAATTAGTCGTAGGGCTCGGCGTAGAACTAGCTCTTCCAAGGAGAAACTTTCCTGCACGTTATCCCACAATTCCTGGCAAGATGCTTTGAGGATACGTTCGAGAAACACGCACCAGATCCTAACATTGTAATCCTAACAGCCGCAAGGGAATAGACACTTTGGAGGCAAGGGCATCCAAGCTGATAGCGGTTCACCCAGCTTGGAGGTGACAGGCAGGTTTGCTGTGCGTGTGGCAATCCCTGCACCCCACCCCCACCCCCACCCCCCGCGCGGATCCGTTTCCTATCGGGTGGGGTGCGGGCTGCAAAGCAGAAAGTGTCTCAGGGCAGGAAGCATATATGAAACACGCAACTGTTTGCACCTTGGAAATGACTATTTAGATGTATCTTCTTTAGGTTCTACATTGCCTTTTGGCATCCAACCCCGCTTAGCAGAGAGGACATTTCAAACCCGATCTTGTCAAACCACTTTTTGTCCTTGGAGAAAACCTATGCTACGCAGTTTTACGAGAGCAGATTTCCCAGGCTAAAAATTATTTTTTTAATTGACACATTGAGACCCCCCTGTAGAAGAAAAAGTGGTAATTTCGGGGAGGGGTTATTTTATATTTAAATCTGTAATATTTGCTGCATCTTTTTAAATGGCAAGCGATCTTGAGGAAGGGCAATGAATTATTCAAAGTTCTCTCCAGATTTCAGTTGTCCTCGATTATGCCCGTTTATGGTTGTTTGGGTATCAGATAGAACTGTTTGCTTAGAGTAATATCTGAAATGTTCACCTTCCTTGAGTGAGAGGGCACTTCTCTCTTGAAAGAAGCCTGAGTTTATTTTTAACATTTCATAAAGTATTCCGTGATTCAGTCCCATTTACTCCTCTTTGATCTCGCTTTCTTTTAAATAACGCTAGTGTGTGGGATCCGAATGAGGGTAATTTAAAAACGAGTTTTATGTGCACACATGCAGACACAGCCTCTGATTATGCAAATTCATTTAAAAGGATTTTCATTTACAGTAATGGAAAAGCTTTTACTGTTTTGGGAAAGCTTTCGCTTTGGGGGAGTTTTAGGCGTCTAATAACCTATGAATTCGATCAAATGTTTTTGGTAACTGAAGATCAGTTATACTCTTAGTTAAATTTTTGATCTTTGTTTTGGGAGAATTTAGTTGGAAGTGTTTTTCTCTTTTGCTTCTTTACATTGTGTGTCCATAGAGGCTTCAGCTTCTCTGTTGTGCTAACTGCTGATAACATGTTTTTATTTTTTTCTCCTTGGGCTTTCCTTAGCTTGGCCACTGTGTAAGTACTTCATCGATCAATAAATTAGGGTCGGGTGATATATTTGATTGTTCTTGAACTATTGGAAAATGTTTTACGGGTGTATGCTACAAACATTATCAGTCAAGTTACAGAAGTAAACAGAATTTTGCACTTAAGTGTCACCTATATTTTCCAGACCCGTAAATGGAATATTTTTACCATACTTTATAATAATAACCAGCAGAGATTTTCTTGTAGAAATTTTACTTCTCAACAGAGACGTCACTAACAGCAAATAATAAAACTGTGCAGACTTAGGCACTTATGTTTATCTTCTCAAAAGCATAATTTTTTCATGCTCTGAAAATGAAATTATGTTTCTTTGAAGTGTTTGCCTGAAGTACTTTTTTGCTTTAACTTTGACGCAGTCTGAATATACATTCACTTCTTCGAGCATGAACACGCTGTGATCTGGAGTGGTGCTTCTCAAAACTCGTCGTGGTGAAGAGCTTGCTGGGGGTGGTGGTTTTTACGTTTCCCTGCTATCAGAAACCGATACTTTTGCAACAATGTCGTAAAATCAGAAACCGATACTTTTGCAACAATGTCGTAAAATCAGAAACCGATACTTTTGCAACAATGTCGTAAAAATTTAATGTCGAAAAGAGACACGTGACAAGACAAAAAAATATAAGCCCTCAAGTTTTACCAGTCGATGCAACAGGCCCAAAATTCTTATCACTAAGGTTCTTAAGATATTTGTTGTCAGTTTCTGCCCACACTTTGCCTAAGACCAGTGGCAAGAACTTTGCAGACTCCCACTGGTCCGGGGACCACACTTTGAGTCGTAGCAGGCTGCTGGGGTCAGCGTAGAGCTGATGTGCTAAAAATGGGCTCGGGGCAGTTGGGGAAGCTCGAGAGCACCTAGGAATGCAGCCGGGGGTAGTGAAATGGGCCTGCTGACCCTTGGCACTTGCTCTACACTCTGGGTTCTAAGGCCCTCAGCTGTGGACTTGGTTGGTCTTTGTCTCCCCGGAGTGTGTAGACCAGCCTCCTGGGGAGGTCTGCCTGTCTGTGACGCTCCCCTTTGCAGTTCACGTCAGGGCCCCCAGAGTAATCTGCTGTCACTGCAGAAGGTAGGGAAGGCTGAATTTAAACACCTCGACCAAAATACTTGTGAATGAAGAGGCGATCCCCGAAGTCCGTGCAAAGCTCTGTTTGACACCCAAGTAGCCGGGAAAATTGGCCAGGGTTTGGTTCCGGGTACCGTAAGACTACTGCATCTAAAATAGTGAAGAAAGGATTCTCTCAATTCTTACCTCTAAACCTGAACGAGTGGCATTTTTGCATTATGGTATAGAAGTTTAGATCAATTTTAATTTTCTTACATCAAGAGAGAAACCACCCTGTTCCCTTGGTATATAGTAGGTTCCCAATAAAGGATAGCTTCTTTCCCTTATTAAATAGTAAGTTTGCCGAGCAGAGGGGCCACAGCTCGGGAAATCTGCATCCTTTACAAGGTAGTAGGAACTCAAATAGTTGCTAAATGGAACACAAAAGATACTCTGACCTCTAGAAACAGGCTTTTGGTTTTGTCGAAAAGATGCAAATTGAGTTTTATAGGTTGCCTTTCTCTTTAAAATAAATTAGGTAATGGTAGGAAAGGAAATTAATTTTGCTGTAAGCCAACCATAGTAATATTTTAAATTAATCTAACATGTTTTTCTTCTATGGCTCAAAGAGTTTATGCAAATCGTTTTGTAATCCCTGTCAGCTGTTTACTTTGTGGTAGACCTCACACCCTTTGTGTTGGGTGACTGGGGATGGGTCGTTCCTGAAGTAGTTGACAGTCAACAAGAGGTGTTCTTCATTGTCTCCTTTGGTGGTTTTGCTGCTGCTTGGTGGAGTTATACCCTGAAATCTGGAACAATCAGACAAAACCGTAACTGTTTCTCAGGTACAAGAAGGATCAGTGTGGTTTCCAAATGTCAGAAATGAAGAAAATTCCTGTGGGTTGACAGAGAGTATGGTCTCTGTCTTTCTCTTTCTTTTTCTAGTGATTTCCAGATTTATGTCATGTGGGAAACCTTAGCAACAATCAGTGATTGGCTCTTTACCCATTGATGATAGCTCTTCTGGAGTTGAGAAGCTTTCACTTTTTCTTTGGCACTAAGTTTGAGACCATATCTTCATTCATTCATTCATTCATTTTGGGGGTTACGCCTCGAGTTGGTGACTACTTGACCTTGTGTTTGGTTTGTGTTTCTCCAGCTGAGGTCTGCAGGTGCACAAGTGCTAGAAGGCTGCATCGCCGAAATCCACAATATCACCAGCTTAGACATCTCCGATAATGGTAAGCTGGAAACCAGAAAAGACGTGGAAATATTGTTTGAAGCAAGTTAGTAAAGGGAAAAGAGAAAGCCCAACCTAGACAACGCCTTGACAAACGTATTATTTTACTTCTTGACTAATTAATAGGGCTTTTAAATCTAACAAAATTTACTATGGAAGAAATCTGTGCCAAAGTCTTCCTGAGTTGATACCACGGCCAAAAATGCCAGGCATGTAATAAAACAATTAAAAAAAAATTGTCATCAGAACATTGATAATGATCTTGATCTAACCTTTTGCATTCACGGTGATAATAAAATTGAGTCCTTGTTTATTTACTCAGGAACTTGTTTATTTAGCTTCATTTCTGCCAGTTATAGTAGCGTGTGAGTTTGAACCTATTAAATTTGCATAGACAGCGGTAGTTACCTCCCAGCGAACAGGATGTTGGGTCTTCTTTTAGAAAATCATGGGCAGAGAGGAGGCTTCCGCTTTCCCATTCCTTGCTGCCTTGACTTAGCCACTGACTGTATAAGAGATTTAGGTAGGTCTTAGCAGAGAGCGAGTTGATCCCTGTGAAATAATAGGACACGAAAAGGGAGCAGAACGTTCCTTTGAAAATAAAAAACTAGAATCCCGGGGCCCTCGGGACGGTAGAGAAAGTCACCCAAGTGACCCAAAGTCACCTTTGCTCAATTGTGTTCCAGCTGAGAATTTATTTATACACACGTGTTTTGATTCTCTGTTTACTCTCATTCTTTCCAGGTTTAGAATCTGACCTCTCCACCTTAATAGTGTGGCTCGGTAAAAACAGATCAATACAGCACCTGGCGTTAGGCAAAAATTTTAATAATATGAAATCCAAGTAAGAACTTTGATTTTTTTTTATATGACAATGATGAAGACAATCAGCCTCCTGAAAGCTTGTGATTTGATTCCACTGTCCATATCTTTAAACTCTTTAGAAATCTGACACCTGTGTTGGACAACTTAGTACAGATGATTCAAGACGAAGAATCGGTGAGTAGTATTTTAAAGACCTTCTGCCGAAAATCTTTTGTTTGTCACCATGCTTCCTAATTACATCGACGGGGTTAACGCTGCTATACTTTCAGATGATTTTATCTCTATGCACAGTTTCTGTTTTTTAGTGAAATAAATACATGTGCTTTAGTATAGTTAGAGAATGTACTTAGAATCGCTTACTCTTCACTTGACCTCATTACTAATTAAAGGAAGATTGTAACTAAAAGATTAAAGGAAGTATAAATTGACTCCTAAGCCTCTCTTTTAATAAGACTTACTCCTTCCTCACTTTGGTTAATGCACTAACCTGCGAGCATGAATTTCTTCAATCTAGTGGACTCTATGACCTTATATCATGCTGGGAAACATCATACTGCTAATTTGAATTTCGTCTAGTAAGTATGTAGAGTTACAAGAGACTAAGAAAGTTGTTGCCTGTCTTAAATTGCTTCGAGAGCTCTAGTGGTCCTTCTTATCTTTTTATTCCCTTTGGGTGTTCCTGGCCAAGACTTGGTTCGGAGGAAAGAAATGTAATTTTAATTTTCTAGTGTTTTATTTTATTTTTGAGAGAGAGAGAGACAGAGCATGAGTGGGGTAGGGGCAGAGAGAGAGGGAGACACAGAATCTGAAGCAGGCTCCAGGCTGTGAGCAAGCTGTCAGCACGGAGCCCGATGCGGGGCTCGAACCCACGAACCGTGAGATCGTGACCTGAACCAAAGTCGGACGCTTAAATGACTGAGCCATCCAGGTGCCCAAGAAATTTAATTTTAAATAGCATCCTATTTTGCTGCCTTTTAAAATGTATTAGAAAAAAGAAAAAAAAAAGATATGGACAAAGCAAAAAACACTCTACTATGAATTCCTTTAACTTAAACCAGTGTGTCTTAAGTTTTGTACCTTATATTTTACTGATGCTTCTTTTTAAGATTTGGTCCATGTCTTATTTTAGTCCTATTTGGCCACCAGCCAGCTTTTCATGGTTCCTAAAATCCAAATCGATTTGTATTCCTACAGTGAAGACTCACATTATTCATGTTTTGTGATAGCTACTTGTAGGTCGTGAGAGTGATTTCCTATGTGAATCATGTGAGATATGACACATTTTTAAAAAGTGTCATATTCCCTTTTGAATGCATACACGGTAGTAGCAAGTTCTTTTATGACTGGATGCTGACTTTGTGAGAAAAAGCTGAGGGGCCAGGAGAAATGAAGCCTGGAACTTTTCTCCCTCTCTGCCTGGCTCTAAGCTGGAGGGTGGGAGAAAATTCTGTGGTCCTGCCCCTTTATTGTGTGGATATGATTTCCAACCTAAGGGCTGGAAATGAAACTCATTATTATTTAACGATTTTGAGCACTTTTCTTTGTCCTCATTTGCTAACAGACTCCATATTGTGTCACTTTTATACGGGGCTATTAAAATTAGGGGCATAAATCGGAATTTATGCAGTTAGTTTCGCGTGATTCCATTTGACTTTCTACCACCCTGCTTTGAGTTTCTGATTTCCTAGTGTTGGCCCAGTTTTAAAAGATTGAGGAAGCGAATTCTGCAGAATCACATTTAATATTCATCCCCAAATACTTGTTTCTTAGCACATGTTTTAGGAAAATTTCTATTTTTTTAAAAACATGTCTTAAAATTTTGTGTTTTTGCTTATCACATGAGGCTCTTTCGTTTCTGTTATTTCCGAAGTCTCTCCCTTAAAAACAATCTTGATATTTAAAACGCCCCTCAGAACATGTTTGCCGGCGGTAAAGTTTGCCGTGTCGGTGTGGATCCCGTCAGGTTACGAGTCTGAGAAGTGGGCCGCTAATAATATACAGTGGAAGGCTCCTTATGTTGGTGTCATTGAAGCGTGGGTGGCTTTTTCAAAAGGCAACCACCTTCTGATTTTTTCTCCTGAATCGGTAATGTGCACAGTTCGGGACGATTAGGAGCGGAGTCTTAGGACTCTAAAACTTCCACCGATGCCTGACGCATTATTTTAGTTTTTAAGATAATTGTGCAGTTATTTCTTGCTTCCTACGTTATAACCTTGGGCTCCTACAGCCTGTTCTCCGACAGCCCAGGGAACACTCTGTTCACCCTGTGTTGCGTGTTACGTTTGGCTGGAAAACCTAGACGCCCGTGGGCTCCAGTGTCACCTCGGCTAGAGACAGTGGGTGTCAGGCTACTGAGCCCAGAGCCCCGGGACAGTAACGCCGAGGGGCCCCGATGACAGGGGAGCTTGTTTTGAAGTATTCCACGCCAACTCGTGCCGTAACCGGCCGAAGCGAACGGGCTTCCCCTGGGAGTGCGGGCTGCGAGGAGACAGATTCTCAGATGAAGCGTGTTCGGCTATGAAAAGAAACAAGAAAATAGTCACGTTACACGCAAGTGCAATAGATCAGGTAAGGGATGACCTTATAAATACGCACACAATTCAGGCTGTTCTGTTCGTATTAATGACTCTGCCCATTATTTTTAAGTGCTAACTGGGGTGTATTAGAGTTTGAATACAGTCCTGGAATTGGTGCTTGCTAGCTCGAAGACTTGGCAACTTTCCAGTATTAGGAAGAAGCCGCAATATATCATTTTTGTGGTAGTCGCATAGAGACCATTGAAATGATGAGAGATGCGATTACAGATTTTTATTAAAGGAACACCGCATTTGTTTTCATTTAAAACATTAAGTTTCCCGAGTCTGAAGCATTTTGGTTCAGTTTTTTCCATTTCCTTGAGCGTAAGATCTCAGGAAAACCAAAACAACCTCGCGAAACCTGCCTGAGTCTAACACATGCAGGCTTTCAGGTTTTAATTGCCTTAGCACTTACCATGCCATTAACTTTAAAAAATTGTATTCAAGTTAAAAAAAAAAATGCATCAAATTACTATGTTACCTTTTGATTTTACCATGGCTCTAGTAAGTTTAGAAAACATGGTCAAATTTGGACAATGAGGACAATAACTACGGTCACTTAGTAAAACTGGAGTCAAACGCATAATGCCACTTTGTGGATGTCTGAGTCTCGAAACCCTCGGTACCGTCGCCCCGCTTCCTGCAGCCTTGAGACAGATGCACCGTGAACAAGTCAGTGGCCAGTGGTGGAGTGGCCACGCTGTGTGTGCGGGTCACACGGACCACCGGGCGCATCTTGAGAACGCCGCTCGCATGGGCCACGGTGGAACGTGGGTGACCCTGGAAGCTGTTCCCAGTATCCCACCTTCCCGTAATGTCAGACTTAACGGAGTAAGCTCCTAGAACTGTTTAGTACGGCTGGGCCTGGGTAGACTGCCTTAAGCAACCCGGAAGACATCCACGTCCCCCAGGGAAGTCCGAGTTCTGGCTCTCAAGGCCACATTGGTTCAAGCCCTGGAATTTCCACCACTTTATTCTTTCAGTCATGGCTGAATTCAGGGCTTGCAAATTCAGATGCCTACGTGGCTAGGGAGGTACCATAAACAAGAAAAGGGAACTCGGCAGGGAGCCCTCTTCATTGGTTTGGCCTGCCTCTGGACCACGTGGCTTTCAGTCTTCAGCTTAAATGGACATTGAGTGGGCTAGTTTGGATTCACCATACAGCTTATGCTAATAAAAACTTACAGATGTTTGACTTCTTCTCTGTTTTAAAAAACTTCTGTGTCTTCTGACTGGTACTCATAAAGCTAAGGATGATCATCGAAAAGATTGAGGATAAGCCACGAGGGGCAACATTGTGTAGGAGCTCAGAGCACAAGTGTGGAACCAGACTTTCTGGTTCTGTTCAGCTTTTTTTTTTTTTTTTTAATGTTTATTTATTTTTGAGAGAGCACCAGTGGGAGAGGGGAGAGAGAGGGGGAGGCACAGAATCTGAAGCAGGCTGCGGGCTCCGAGCCGTCGGCACGGAGCCCGACGCGGGGCTCGAACTCACGAACCGCGAGATCACGACCTGAGCGGAAGTTGATTGAGCCACCCAGCCCTCGTCCAGCTACTTTCTAACTGTGCGGCCTCGGTTGGGTCACTCAACCTTTCTGTGTCTCTGGGAAATGGGGATAACAGTACGGAATATCGAACCCGTAAGTGCTGGGTTGCTGGGAGGATCCTGGGACAGTAGTTAAGGATAGTGCACGTTCGGTAAATGTCAGCTATTAATAATCTTGGCTGGTTTTTATTTTGCATTTGTCCTCTGCTAGCATTTTAAGATGTCATTTCACCTTGCATAAAAATAAAATGGGTAAAAAGGGATAACGTAGCCGTACAGAAGCTCAGAACTCTTCTCGTACTATTTTTATTTGCTTCGTCCCATCCCGCACTTCAAAAGAGCTGGCCACTCTGGGTATCTCCGCACGCTTCCCTTAGGAGAGCGGTGGCCACTGTCCAGCTCTGAAACACGAGCCCTCCACATTTGACTGCAAAGGTCCATTTTATCTCGAACCGTCGGGGGCCCATCCGTCAGTGTCTTGTAGCCAGAAGTTTCAACAGGAGACACTTGGAGTGTGCGTGTTGGGCACCTTCCCCGGGGGCTCTCCGTGAAAGGGGTCACTGCGCGCGGTGGCTGCCTCCACGAGACCGCGTGAGCCCCGCCTGTTGTTCCCTCGCAGCCTCTGCAGTCCTTGTCCCTGGCCGACTCGAAACTCAAGACCGAGGTCACCATCATCATCAATGCCCTGGGAAGCAACACCTCCCTGACCAAGGTGGACATCAGCGGGAACGGAATGGGGGACATGGGAGCAAAGATGTTGGCCAAGGCGCTGCAGATCAACACCAAGCTCAGGTACGCGGGTCTGGTACCCGGCCCCGGGTACGGAGGCTTGCCCTCTGGAGGGCCCTAGAAGGCCCTGGAGAAGATTCTGGCCCTCAAGCATTGGAGAGCTGACTGTGTCCCAGTGGGGGCTGAGTTTCCCATCGGGCCAACTGGGAAGGAGGAGTAATGATGTCAAGTCTTTTTGTCCTAGTGTAGAGGGAGGAGGAGTGTCCCCACTTTAGACACGGTGAGTCCCACAAACTGTCGTCTTAAAGATTTCCACCGTGACCTGAAACCTGACCTGAAGAGAAATGGTACCGTGTCCTCTTTCACGTCGGGGTAGACTGCTGTGTGCGCACGGCGGAGCGGTACGGGAGGGCTTTGCAGCTGGTGCCAGTCAGCGGAGCTAGAGAGACCGAAGGAACCACATGAGGGGCTTCCCTGTACTTGGCTGTGAGCCCAACACGCTGCCTCCCCCTGCCCACCGCTGCCCATATAGAGGCTTAAAAGCCAAGGGACGCAGGAGGTTTGTCGGTTCAAAGGCAAGTTCATGATGGGTGCTAATGATTCTGTTTAGTGGTTCTCCTCCACTTGGAGTGTTTCCCAAGTGTGGCTCTTCTTAAGGACTGGCTGCGTGGTAACCACTTTATTAAGGACCACGGTGCCATTCGTCCTGCAGAGAGATCCAACTGCTACCTAACCCGGCAGTCTGGTTAAGGAAGAGTTCATTCGCAGCGTGCTTCAGGGGCTCTTTCTTGATGTTTCTGGACGCTTCCCTTGCTCTCCTGAACCTTCTGTCTGCACTGAAGCCAGAAGCCAAATACTGCAGCACTTTCTCTGATGGTCAGGGTGTGTGTAAAGAAGGCCATTGGGGATCAGGAAGGGAAGCAGTTAGAGGTGTGATTCTTGGATCAGACGACTAAACGCTGTTTCACATGTCAGGGGAATTGACAGACACCAAAATACCTCTGAAGTATTCACATTCTGGACGTAAAATGGCACTTCTCTTCCAAAATAGATTTTGTGTCTGAAAAGTAAACAACCTCCTATTTGTAGAAACGGAGGCTTTACCGGCAGCATGAGCCCGGTGCTTGGGACGTCAGGGCCATGATGAAAACGTAAGACCAATATGACAGGATTCCTGCTAGTCGTTTAGAATGGAAAAAAGTCTCAGTACCTGAAATTCTTTGTTTTGCACAAGGGACTCCTTAACATCTTTTATAAGCAGCTCCGGATGTGAATACGAGAATATTACTACTTGCAGAATATGGGGAGAGTGTCCAAGAAATCAGGTTCTGTAGAGTTTTCTGGTTACAAAGCATCAGGCAACCTAATGGTACGTTAATGAGTATGCTGTTGCTTTCAAGCATGGTTTTTTCTCATGCTACGTGAGCAGCAAATGAGTTAAGAACGTAATGCGTAATGTTGGAAGAAATGCTCATCCGTGCTCTGCTTACAACTAAGTTGGATGTTATTCCTTGCTTATTGTGCTAAGGTATCGAGTTAGTGTTGTCTTTAAGTATTCATCTTCACTGCAGAATTATTTCCTCCGTGCCTAAATGTCCGGTCATTTCTGGGATTTGGTTTTCAAACAGGACCGTGATATGGGACAAGAACAACATCACCGCACAAGGCTTTCAGGATATAGCTGTTGCCATGGAAAAGTAAGTGTTAATCAGGCCTTCTTTCTGGAAAAACACAAAGGAGCCAGTGGTGTTTGTTCGTTTGTTTGCTTTTGCCGTGGTGTGATAAAAGTAACACTGGACTGGGAATGGGAAGGTCCAGGTCTGAGTTAGCCAAATTCCTAACCAGCCACGAGAGCTGGGAAAACGTGGACTTTCTTCCGGTGCGAATTTCTTCATGTGTTTAATGAGGCCAGAGACGCACCATCGTGAGGATTAAACGATTTCACAGTGGAAGGGCCACAGGACAGTCAGCTTGTGTTCTTTTGTGGTTTCATGTTCTATTTCCATCGGGTTTTGCTTTTTTTTTTTTTCTTGCCCATTATGACAACTCTGAATCCAGTGAAAAGAAAAAAAGCTAAGGTCCAGAAAATAAAAATGAAATTGGGGTGGGGCGCCTGGATGTCTCATTTGGTTGAGCGTCCGGCTCAGGTCGTGATCTCGTGGTTCGTGAGCTCGAGCCCCACGTCGGGCTCTGTGCGGACAGCTCAGAGCCTGGAGCCTGCTTCGGATTCTGTGTCTCCCCTCTTTCTGCCCCTCCTCCACTCTCGCTCTGTTTCTCTGTCTCTGTCTCTGTTTTATTTGAAAAGAAATAAACATTAAAAAAAATTAATAAAAAAAATTTTTTTAAATGAAATTGGGGAATGGCAGGCTCATTTGTCTCATTACTGTAAAAGGCTTTATTACTGTAGTAACTAAAGTCTGCAATTATTATTAATTGTCAAGGTTGCTTTCCCGGTAAATGAAATGAGGCAATAATACAAAGATGGCTGGAAGAAATTCTAGAAATCTGGTTCTTCCCAAGCTCTTCAGCCCTCATATTATATTCTGAAAGCAGACATGATCAAAGCAGATTTACAGCATTAAAAATGAGAGGTGACAAAACGCGGGTGTGGAAATAAGGAGCTAGTACCATAGAAGCCAGTCCCCTGGGGAAGAGGCGGGGGTCCGCATTATTCGTGTTTTTTCCCCAGATTTCCCTTCGTGCAGGAGGCCTCCTAGGTGGGGCTCTCACGGCCAGCATGGTGTCATGGATGAAACCCTGGGCCTGGGGTGAAGAGCCGTCCAGTCAGTCGGTGGCTCTGTCATCAACGAGCCAGTCCTGAGCAGAGCATTGCACCTTTCTGATTGATTCTTCTGTGGAAAGTGGGGAAGGCAGAGTCAGTTAGCCCTGCGTGCCTTCCAGTTCTAGATCCCAGGGTCTAGATCCGATTTCGCCCGGAGGTCAGAATTGCCGCCCCCACAGCGTCCCTAAATCCGGACGAGACAGCTTGTCCCACGGCTCCCGGGAGCCCTCCGGGACTGCAGAACCACCTACAATGACTCCTGTTGCACCGCAAAACCTTCACATGGAAACGTGTATTTACAAATAGCCGCATTTGGGTGCTAACAGCATGGTTGCGGCCCGCGGTAGACTGCCAGCCCACGCTGGTGTTTGTGAGAAGCCAGAAGCACGCACGCCCAGCACTCAGCGTCTCCAGATGAGGCAAGGGCTCCCTGGATCGCAGTCCGGTACGTCCGCTGTGGTCCAGGATGCGAGTGCCTCCATATCACATTTGGTCTAAATAAAGTACCCGGGCTCTGGAGCATAATCGCGGCTGGATGAGGGAAAGGAAAATCTTCAAGGCTGCAAAAAAGATGCATTGTCTCTTCGTTTCATTTGGCTAGCTCCTCTTAAACAAAAAACAGTCTTGTTAAAGTTAAGGTAAAAATTGAAGTAATAGAAATAATAGCCTGTTTTTTTTAATAATTTCTTTTTTTTTTTATTTATTTATTTTGAGAGAGACAGAGACCAGGGGAGGCAGAGAGAGAGAGAGAGAGAGAGAGAGAGAGAGAATCCCAAGCAGGCTCCACACTGCCAGCACAGAGCCCAACATGGGGCTTGATCTCACAAAGCATGAGATCAAGTCCAACATGGGGCTTGACAAAAGTGTGAGATCATGACCAGAGCCGCAATCAAGAGTCGGATGCTTATCCGACCTGGGGGCCACCCAGGCACCCCAGTAACAGCCTTTTTCTTTGCTGGTTCTTTTACATTAAGCCATCCTAAGTTGGACTGAAGCACATCTTTTCGATCAGATAAAGCCATATAGATGACTGCTGTTAGTAAGATCGTTGCTTACTTTCTCTATTCTTCATGATTTACTACCTTATGTTAGTATGTTAGTCATCTGAACATCCGCGGGAATCACATTGTGTTTCGAGACCTGGGACAAGGCAGTTGTGACTGTGCAGTCCCAGTGCTCTGGGAGAACACCCCGCTTGTCACCACGTGACCCCAAAGGTCGTTCTACCTGAGTGTCCTGTAACAGAAGTGGGTAGGCGGGTTTGGGGTGGGAGAGAGGAGGCCTCTCCAGGGCCAGCTGGTGGTCTGGGAGTGGGTACACAGAGCAGCTTGTAGGCGGGTCAGGGCCAAGGGTCAGGGTGCAGACTCAGAGGTCCGTGTTGTTTGCTCACACGACGACGACTCTGTCTTGCACTCCTGTCCCTCTCCGGCCGGTCAGCAGCGGGGGGATAATATGTGGACACAATTTTCCACCAGCGGTTTCATTTGGAGTCGAGAGCCCGGTGGCCGTGGCCGTGTGTGAACCAGACCCCCGGGACCTGCAGAGGTCAGGGAGGGGGGTGGAGCTGGGCGGGAGGTCCTGCGAAGCAGCTTTTCTAAGGACAGCTGCTGCTCTTGTTTAAAGGGGCCCAGAGCCCAATCAGACTATTTTTGTGGCTGCTACTGTCCTCGCTTTGCAAACAGATGCTTTGGTTTCATTTTGAATTTTTCCTCCGTCAGTTTGGGTCTGGCCGTCACACGTCACTGCGGTGATCCGGGTACGTTCAGAGCCGTTCGTGACGAAAACCCACGTGGCACACTGCTGGCAGACTTATTTCCTGGCCTTCCTCTCGGTCCATCTTTGCAGTGCCAGGCTGAAAATCAGGTTTTGAAACCAACAAAACCAGATGCCTGGCATTCATGCGTTTTATAAAAACGGTGCCAGCCGACGAGGTTGCCCGTGGGACCGCGCACAGAAGCCTGACCTGTAATCAGGGGCCCTGAGGTAGTCTGTGAGCTTAGAATTTTCTAAGACACTTTGGCAACTGTCTCTGGGTTTTAAAAAGGAGTGCTGAATTAAGGTGGCAGGACGTTATTTCTAAATAAACGTGACTTTCTCCTTTTTCTAGGAACTACACGTTGAGATTTATGCCAATTCCCATGTATGATGCGTCTCAAGCCCTAAAAACAAACCCCGAGAAAACAGAAGAGGCTCTGCAAAAGGTACTGGAGGTTTGATGGCTTAATTGTGATAAATTCGCATTTGAATGGAGTTGGTAGTAATAATTCTGAACATATGAACGGTACTTTGTGTGTCGCAAAGCTTTTTTCACATTAGCTTGTGTTCTTGCGGCCGTAACCGGCGTAACGCATGACTGAGGGAGGAATGATGTAAGACGAACACTGGTCATGAAATATAAGTGGACTGACATTCCTACCGCATCAGCAGGCCGGAGCTTATGCGCAGAGAACTTGTGCGTCCTCAGAGAACGTGTGGAACTGAATGTCAGCTAGTGCAACCTTTATCCTCAGCTGCTGGAACCTTCCCTCCTTATTAAGAACGTAGGATACGAATGAGATCAGCAGGCCGGAGCTTATGCGCAGAGAACTTGTGCGTCCTCAGAGAACGTGTGGAACTGAATGTCAGCTAGTGCAACCTTTATCCTCAGCTGCTGGAACCTTCCCTCCTTATTAAGAACGTAGGATACGAATGAGATCAGCAGGCCGGAGCTTATGCGCAGAGAACTTGTGCGTCCTCAGAGAACGTGTGGAACTGAATGTCAGCTAGTGCAACCTTTATCCTCAGCTGCTGGAACCTTCCCTCCTTATTAAGAACGTAGGATACGAATGAGATCAGCAGGCCGGAGCTTATGCGCAGAGAACTTGTGCGTCCTCAGAGAACGTGTGGAACTGAATGTCAGCTAGTGCAACCTTTATCCTCAGCTGCTGGAACCTTCCCTCCTTATTAAGAACGTAGGATACGAATGAGATCAGCAGGCCGGAGCTTATGCGCAGAGAACTTGTGCGTCCTCAGAGAACGTGTGGAACTGAATGTCAGCTAGTGCAACCTTTATCCTCAGCTGCTGGAACCTTCCCTCCTTATTAAGAACGTAGGATACGAATGAGATCAGCAGGCCGGAGCTTATGCGCAGAGAACTTGTGCGTCCTCAGAGAACGTGTGGAACTGAATGTCAGCTAGTGCAACCTTTATCCTCAGCAGCTGGAACCTTCCCTCCTTATTAAGAACGTAGGATACGAATGAGATCAGCAGGCCGGAGCTTATGCGCAGAGAACTTGTGCGTCCTCAGAGAACGTGTGGAACTGAATGTCAGCTAGTGCAACCTTTATCCTCAGCAGCTGGAACCTTCCCTCCTTATTAAGAACGTAGGATACGAATGAGATCTCTTTTTACCATCTTTGTTTATAAACGTCTCTGATTCCACACACATTCCCGGCTCCTTTCTGGCAACCCCGGAGGATGATGGGCATCTCCGCCTTCCAAGTCCAGCCGTCCCTGGTGCCCGTGACCCCGCCGTCTCTGCCTGCATGGGGAACTTGCCCTGCGGGCCACTCTCTTGCTGTGCCGTATCCCCATCCTTCTCTTTCTGTGGTTATGGTCACCTTTCTCGATGTTTAGATATACTCCAGGATGTCCCATCTGTAGAAGCCTGTATTGTGGTGGTAGATGGGACTCTTTGAAATCTTTTTCCTCCCTCTCTGTCCTCATGGTGGGTGGGACCGTCCAGCCTCCCAAGCTTGCCTTTTCTTTCCTGCGTCTGCCGTAAACACGCACGATCATCATATTGACAGATTCTGTAGCATCAGTCTCTTGATTAGCTCTGTTCCCCTCTCTTCCTGTTACGGATGCGTGTGTTCAGGCCTCATCGTTTCTCAGCAGGATCGTTACCTCCTCTTTCGGTCAAGGAAAGCCACCTTACTCACGACACATGGGAACAGACCAACGTCTCCAGCCCAGCCCTCCCCAGTGGCTTTTAGAATAAAGCCTGCTCTCCTTGAATTGGCATACAGTTCTGCCCGCGATCTGCCTCCTGTCCTCTGCCACCTTCATTTCTTACCAGCCCTGCCTCTTCGCTTTGTTCTGCTTCAGGGAACTTGTTAGAGGTACAGACTTGTGGGTCTCAGAAACGAGGGTGGGACTCCCCAGCCTGCATTTTTACAAGCTCTCCTCGTGGCTGCAAATCTCAGAATCACTGCTCTGATCTCGATGACCCGCATGCTTCTCCACTGCTGTGCCTGTCTGTCGAGATTGAAGGCCGGTGTCCGCTCATCGGGAGCACTTCTCAGAGCCTCTTCCTCCTCCGTGTGGGGGGTTCCTCAGAATTTCCCGTGCTTGTCTCTGTCCCTGGCCTTGTGCCGTCACGTAAGTTACCGGCCTCCGTGGTTTTTTTTTTTTCCTTCTCGGTGACCATGAACTCGTTGAAGGCAGAGCTTCTATATTTTTCATCTTTTTAGATTTTTCAGCAGCTAGCGCAGTGCCTGGCATGCATGTTGGTTGCTCCTTAGACTCTGTTGAATAAAAGAGAATAAGGTAGGGGGTGGGGGCAGGGAAAGCTGTGATGCGGCCACAGAAATCATCCAAGATTCGTGTTCAGAAGCTCTGACTCAATCAAATTCTTTTCAGTTTTGTGACTTCCTTAAGTTACTTAATGTTTCTGAACTTTGGTTTCTTCATCTGTATAAAACATACAGCTAGACAGGAACTATGTTTAGCTGACATTTAACATACAATTCATGCTGCATGTCTGACACTGTTATAAATGCTCTCCCTAAATTAACACCGGTAAAGCATAAAATAAGTCCATGAGATGGGTTTGCTATAGCCCCATTTTGCACATAAGAAAACCGAAAGGCAGGACGACCAAATAATTTGCCTGTGGTGCCGACGGGGACCGAGCCAGGTAGTGTATGTGAAAAAGCACTTTATAAACCACAGGGCAACTTCTAAATGGTAGCTGTCTTTATATTTTCCCAGAAGATGTCGGCAGCTTGTAACAAAAGGCCCGTCCTGGAGACACCAGGTTTCAGGCCTGAGACCCGGCAGGCCGGGAGCTTGGCACTCTTCACTTGTGCCTTCACAACAAGAAGAAAAGCTGAGCAGACAGGAGATCGGGCACTCGTTCGATCCCTCAGAGAATCGAGCTGCAAAGTGAACGGTCACCCCGGAAGCCGGATGGATGGGAATACAGACGATGTCTGTGACTCCCAGCCGAGGGCAGCTCACCAGGGGCTGAAGGTGACAGAGCCAGGAACTCAGAGGAATGCTTAAACAGCAGCTGAGGGATTGCTGGAGGCCCAGTGTAGACCGGTTGAGAGGTTCACAACTCCTAGGGGCCCAGTCTTAGGCCCTGAACCTCTCACGGGCTTCACCGCTAGGAGCCCCACCAGGTTATCACAGGAGAGAAATCCCCTCCTGTTTCTGGCAGGGAGAAGGGGGCAGGTTAACCATTTTGAAATCCCCCCCGGAGGGTGCCGTTGTCTGTCACAAAGGCTTACGCTTACCTGCCCTAGTGGAAGACAGTTAGGTACGCCCAGCCCCTCTAGCCTTCCCGTTTCACATAAGGGAAGAAAAAAACATGGCCAAGAAACATTTTGGCAGGTCCCAGACCAGGGACTCGGGCCCACTAAAAGAAACCCTAAATTTAATCATAGGATTACAGAATGATTCCCCTCCCTAACACCTTACCACCACATCAGGTATAGTGACAGAGTGGATTACAACCGAGCAAAGCTGTGAGGCACTCTGTTTAAGAAGGGGTCTCTAGGGAAATCCCCAGACAACTAGGGAGATAGAAACAAGGACATGGGAGGAAATTAAGTCTCTTGCACATACAGCTACAGCAGGCATTGAGCACAGCCCAGCTTCTAGCCAGAAGAACATCAAATAGCACATTAAAAGTCTGATTGTCTCAGTGCCTATTACCACATACATCGTATCCAGTTTTTGCCAAAAAGAAAATTACAAGACATGGTAAAAGGCAAGAAGAAACACAGTATGATGAAGAGGCAAAGCAAACACCAGAACCAGTGTCAATATACACAGATTTTGGAATAATCAGAGCATTGAAAATAACTGACTAGCATGTTGACGGCTGTAATGGAAAGAGTAGGCAGAGAGATAGAGACTCTAAGAAAAAAACGAAAGGGAAATAACTAGAGATCAAAACCACTGTAACAGAAATGAGAAATGCCTTCTACGAGGTCATTAGTGGACAGGACACAGCTAAGGAAAGAATCATGGAGCCTGCAGATATGTAGAAACTTGGCGAAACTGAAAAGCAGAGAGAAAAAAGGAATGGGGGGAAACACCAGAACAGAATATTCCCGAACTATGGGACAGTTACATCCGTAGAAGGGGACTGCCAGAGGAAGAAGAAGACAAGGGAACAGAAGAAATCATGGAAGTAATAATGGCCGAGAATTTTCCAACATCAGTGATCGACACCAAACCACAGATCAAGGAATCTCAGAGAACACCAAGGAGGATAAATACCAAAAAAATCTACTTATGGGCATGTCACGTTTAAACTGCAAAGAAACCACAGACAAAGAGACAATCTTGAAAGAAGCCAGATAGAGTAGAAAAACACCTCACGTATTGAGAAATAAGGATCAACGTTATATCAGACTTGGGTCAGACATCATGCAAACAAGAAGAAAGTGGACTTTGGGGCGCCTCGGTGGCTCAGACGGATGAGCATCCTGCTGTGGTTTGGGTAATGATCTCACAGTTCATGAATTCGAGCCTCACATCGGGCTCGCTGCTGTCAGCACAGACCCCCCTTCAGATCCTCTGTCTCCCCCTCCTGCCCCTCCCCCGCTTGTGCACGCGTGTTCTCTCTCTCTCTCTCAAAAATAAACACTAAAAAAATAAACAATTGTGTGTTTTCTTTAAAGACAAATCTGTATTTCTCATTTTTTCCCCTATAATGCTTACTATACTCTTATATATTCAAGTTTTCATTTTAACAGAAGTCTGTCCCCTAGAAGAAATATGCTCTTTAATTTTACTCTGCTAAAGAACAACATTGTGATCCTGGAACTCAATCTTTCGAAGTTGGGTTTGGGTTTTTTGTTTTTTGTTTTTTGTTTTACTGTAAGATTGCTACATTGAATACAGGTCTTTTTGCCTTTTGTGTCACTGCTATTTTCAGCTGTTTTCAGCAGTGAGATGAGGCATCAGTAGGCTGTAGACGGTCTTCCGGGTCACTGCCGCCCAGGGGACTGGCAAACACGATAATGACACTTTGGACCCTACCCCCCGCCCCCGCACTTGACCTCAGTCAGGCCCTCTGTGTGGTTGATATTAAAGTGACTGAAACAGTGTTACTCTTCCTTCTCCTTGTACTGGCTTTTGGAAATGAGCTTTGAATATTATTTTTTTCTAAAACAAAATTCCCTTCGAGCTTAGTCTGTGCAGCACCCTTGGTGGCCCTAGGGAAGGCCCTGGAAACACATGGGACAGCCTTGGGTGCACGGCTTGTGCGTGAGCTGAGCGTCCTAAATAAACAAGCTGTTCCCACAACCGGCCCCCGGCCAGCGCTTCACGAGGCCACATAAAAAGAACAAATAACAAAGCAAAAGCGTCCAAAGCTGGGTGGCAACGTGTGTGCCTGTCATACTTCAGCCAAGAATCTTGTTTTTTAGCAGAAACATTTGCCATCGATGATCATGTCACCTTGGAAAGAGATGACTCTTTGGGAAGCAGCAAGAGAAAATTAATGTAATAAAATGTCATGGTCTTAATGTGTCACTTTAATGATGTTTCATTTCAGGGATCTTTTCGTTTTTTTAATTCCTTCATTTATGTTTAGTAGAAAGGTACATTTTCTTCTGCTTTATGGTTTCCAGGGGTGATGGTAATTATAGTCTGTATTTTAATTGTCCCTAATTGGTATTAAGTAGTAGTCATTTAAGCATATGGAAAATTAAAATGAAAGTGTAATAATACTGAGAGCCTCACAGTTGTTACAAGTTCTTAACCAGGGAACTACAGTGACAAATTAAAAGCCAAATGGCTAAGTGTTGTTATTAAAAACACACGAAAACAACAACTGTGAAAAAAAACCAGATGGTGCGATTACCCATCTTACATCATTCTTTACAGACATCTTCAGAGGTGTCCCTCAGTCCCTGCAGTTCTTGTTCAACTTTGCGTGTTGTTCTTAAACACTTCATTTCAGTCTAGTTATCGTTTGTACGTTTGAATTTTTAATAGGAGATTGTGTATAAAAACACAGATGGTCAAGCGGCTTCAAGCGTTCTTCTTTTCTGTGGAAATTCATTTTCTTATTTTCTCAACTTGTGCTAAAATCAGTCCCTTTTTTGAGATCATATGAAAACCCCATGGACTGATGAAACCGGTGTATGTCTTTGAGTTGTGCCAGCCTGTATCCTTCAAACTTGTGCCTATTTTCTCCTTTTCTTCCCTGAAAATAGTTTTCTCAGTGCTGGCAGGTTCTGCCACATAAAGGCTGAGAGGTTCAGTGGGTACCATCCACACACCGTGGGGTTATTTCTGTAGCTTTGGAACGGTTGAGTGGTTAAAGACTCGTGAGGGAGAGACCGTGATTGTGTGCGAGAAAGCAGGGACGGGGCCTCGAACCGTGTGAGCGACGAAACCCTTGCCGATCTCCGTCGGCTACCGAGTCACGTGAAAACACTCCCATTCCCTGCAAGTTACATTTCGAACTCAGACACCGAGAATGCACAGCCAGTTTCCCGTGTCCTGGGTTGTGTCTGGGGTCAAGGCACAGGCGGCATTGGGAATCCGTGCTTTGGTTTCAAGTTCAGCACCTGGGCTGTTTCGCTTGTAACTTCTCTGTCTGCCGAGTCCACACGTGTTCTTGAGAGGTGCGTGTGCTTGATTTTCAGATAGAAAACTATCTGCTCCGGAATCACGAGACCAGGAAATACCTTCAAGAGCAGGCCTACCGCCTGCAGCAGGGCATTGTCACCAGCACCACGCAGCAGGTAAGAGGACACCGGTTTCTCCTACTCGCCCGTGACAGACATGCAGCAGGGGGCACAGGATTTCTGTCGCTGGAGTCATCCCCAGTGGGACAATGAGAGCTGGTTTCTGAAAATGACAAGAAACTGAAGTGGAGTTTAGGGGAAGATACAGAGGGAGGAAAATGTAGGCTGATTCCAATGCTAGAAATGCACTTTTAATCGCTGATGATTTTGTGCCTTTTGTCGGTAAAGTGTATTTTGGATTTCCTCTTGGGATTCTGTCTCTCCCTCTCTCTCTGCCCCTTCCCCACTCGCCTGCTCTGTCTGTCTGTCTGTCTGTCTCTCTCTCTCAAAATAAATACATAAAAAAAAAACAACAGGTGCCAGAGAGAATCAAAAGGCTGTCTTACAAGGAAACTAGAACCATTTCTTAGTGTCTCCATCCCAATTACTAGAAGCAAATGAGGTGATGTCATCAAAGTTCAGAGGGGGATTTATTTTGGACCATGAACTCTACACCTAGCCGTTTTGTCGAATAGCTATGAGGACAGAATTAAAATGTATTTGGACACGGACTCGGAAATTTTACCCCCAGTATTCCCTATGCAAAAAAAAAAAAAAAAAAAAAGTTCGTTGAGGAAATTCTCCAGCATAACAATAAAAATCAGAGTGCACAAGATGAGGTATAAGGAAGAAACTGCAGCAGAAATGAAAGCCCTAAAGTCACAAAAGCTGAGGGAAAGCTTTGCAAAATTGCCACTTGGGACAATCCACTTGGAGCTGCAGGGTTAAAAGACAGGATTACATTTCTTTCTCTTTGTATTCCGTGATTCCATAATTCTGTAAGTGCATTTTAGCGGGTGCAAAATTTTAACATCAACCCAGACAAGAAGGGAAAGCCTAAGCATTGTTCCATTAAGAAATGTGAATGCTGGGGGCGCCTGGGTGGCTCGGTTGGTTGAGCGTCCGACGTCAGCTCTAGTCACGATCTTGTGGTTTCTGGGCTTGAGCCCAGCGTCGGGGCTTGCACTCTGTGTCTCTCTCTCTCAAAAATAAATAGACATTAATTAAAAAAAAAAGAAATGTGACTGTTGTGAATCTTAATGTAAAAGTACTGATACTAACTAAAATTGGGAATTGGAGAGAGAGAAAGTTGGGTTGGAATGTAGGTAGGCTGAAATTTTAGTTTTTATTTCATGGAATCAGCCTCTTTTCTATCATTCTTTTTGTTGTTTTAATTGTTTTTGATGTTTGTTTTTGGGAGAGAGGGAGACAGAGCATGAGTTGGGGAGGGGCAGAGAGAGGGGGAGACACAGAATCCGAAGCAGGCTCCGGGCTCTGAGCTGTCAGCACAGAGCCCGATGTGGGTCTCAAACCCACAGCCTGTGAGATCATGACCTGAGCTGAAGTCGGACGCTTACCCGACCAAGCCACCCAGTTGCCCCATCTGTCCTTCTTAAATCAAAAATACAAATGGAGTTAACTCTATTGGAGTTTAAATAAAATAATTAGGAAAATACCAATGTAAGTCTACTATTTAAATTAAAAATGGAAGCCACCAGAAGAGTTTAAGAAGCAGCAGGTTTCCAAAAGTGTCTGGGCGGGTGAGGGGCTGACAGGCAAAGTTGGTTGTTTGAGACCATTTTTTAATGGTTTGCACTATTTTCTTACCTTGTGCAAATGTCATTTAAAAAATTTTTTTTAAGTTTATTTATTTTGAGAGAGACAGAGACAGTGCAAGTGGGGAGAGGGGCAGACAGGGAGACAGAGGCACAGAGTCCCAAGCAGGCTCCGTGACGTCAATGCAGAGCCCGGCACGGGGCTTGAACTCATGAAACTATGAGATCATGACCTGAGCTGAAACCAAGAGTTGGATGGTTAACCGACAGAGTCACCCAGGCGCCCGTCTTTTTTTTTTTAATTTTTTAAAAAGTTTATTTATTTTTAGAGAGAGCAGCTGTCACTTTAATTTTTTGCTGTTGCTTTCTCTTAAAAGAGAATGAAAGCAAAGTGTCCATAATAAAAGCATCGTGTATAATATTCCAAGTAGGTAGAATTATAGGGAAGATTGCTTAGGTCTGCTTAGAGGTCTATGAAAGCGTGTTCACCAGAATGTTCATGTGTTCTCAGAATGTTCATGTGTTCTCAGGGAGTGTGATTAGGTGAGTTTTATTCTCTTACATCACAGTGTTCTTTGAAACCTTTACAGTAAACCTACATTCTTGGTATAAGAAAAAGTAAAGCGATGTGTGTTGAAAAAAAAGAAAAATAGTGATTATGAATACTGGTGGAGTTTTGAGAAAGGAAACAATAATTTGCCTTTACCCATGCCTTAAAAATCTAATTTTTTTTTCCTGCAAGGGACTAATATTAGCTTAGTACTTTATGGTTTACCGTTCCTTCCTGGTTTTAGTGGTGAATATTAAAAGCAACGAGAGCACTAAAATCTTATGTTGAACCTTTGCCTTGGGTTCCTTTATGAGCTGTCTTAACGCAGGCTTTCCTTACTACAACATCCTTCTGACCTCCCCGTCATTCACAGGGGATTTTGCCCATCCGAAAAAATGACTGCAGCAGCCTTTAATGCTGATTCTTAAAAGTAAGTTTCGTCTTCTCAACCTAGAGGAAATTGTACACGGGAGGCGTCATGCAGATGTTTAATTCTGTGTGCGTGGCATCGGTCTGAATTATTTGAGTCATTATGTTGTAGGTATATTGCCACCTTTTCTCTCTGGGGATTTCTGAGGACATTATGATTAGCACATTTTGAGACATGATCATCGTTTTGGTCACTTGAGGAGAGATTTACCTCCTTCCTGTTGAAACTTCTTCTCCAAGTTTCCAGAAGTCTGAATACAGAAAGAATAGACCCTCTGTGATGAATGTCCCTGCCGGCCGCGTGGCCAGTCATCATTCCCGGGTGACACGGAAGGGATTAAAATGTTGTCATGAAACCATGGCATCTCATAACTGCTATGGTCTTTCTTTGTTTAGGAAAGACCCCTGCGACATCTCACCCCACCTCCGCTTGCAATCTCTTCTTTTCCTCCTCATAAACTCTCTTCATCAGGACTCAGCAGACCTTTTCTGTAAAAAAAAGAAATCAAATAGTTAATATTTTCGGCCTTGCAGCCTGGAAGGTCTCCCTGCATCTACTCAACTCTGCCGTGGGGGAGCAGGACGACCGTGAATGCGGTGGCTCTTCCAATAAAACTTTATTTATAAAAACAGGCCCAGAATTACTGGTAGATTGCCAAAACTCAGCTCTTCTCACCCTTAAAGTTTTCTGACCGTTGGAAAAAAGGGGGGAGGGCAGTTCTATCGCCTACAGCCATTTACTCAAAACAGCCTCTTCCGGCCTCTCCTGTACGGTTTTTATACTCCCTTTCTGGACTCCTTTCCTACTATGTCCCTTTGTAACCTTTCCACATGTGTCCCCATCTGTGTACTGAAATGACCCTCTCAGGGGTCTCGGTCACCGAGTCCCCGAGCTTTTTCTCCCTCTTCATCCGTTGACGAGAGAAGGCAGGATAGTGTAGACCACCCGGATTTAAGGACAGTGTCTGCTTTCCCTGTGGGTGTGAACTGATGTTAGGTACTTAAACCTGTTTAAGCCTTGCTTTCTTCATCTGTGAAATGGGGAGACCATTCTGAAGGTGGTGAGAGTATTCACTGAGATAAAGCTTGCGAAGTACTTGGCTCCCCAGCAGTGAACCGTTCACGTATTTTGCTGCCGTTATTCTTACTGTCACGATGATCGTCGTCACTGTTGGCTGCCTCATCTTTCCTAAGACTTGCTGCCCGGTTCATTGACAGCGTGCTGTTTTGCGTATCTTTCTGCCTCTCTTGGTTCTTATCTGTCTCCTTTCTACAAGACTCTTTACCCTTTCATCTTCCAAATGCAGTCCTTTGTCTACGTTTTGTCCTTAGTGCTCATTTCCTTTAGCTCTTTCATCCACTCTTACCGTTTCAATGCTCTCATCTGTGGAGGACTCCTGGGTCTCTCCCTGTTTCTTTCCAGAAAGTCGTATCTTTTCATCCACTTGAGCGGCATCTCTGAGATACAGGGTCACTGAGATGAAACTTGTCCCTTGGAACTCTTGATTTTATCATTTATCTCAGTGGCATCACCAGTCACTGAGGATACCACCCTTGGGGTCATCTTGGCGGTCTCCTTTGACAAACCGACCCAGTGGGCGCTGTGCCCACGTGTCTGCCCAGCTGTTCTTTCCTTTCCAATTCCATTGGCGGCTCTTGGGTATTTTATCGGCTCACGCCTGCCTCTTCTTTTGCAAGTACTGTGAGAACTGGTGCGTCCACCCTCTGCGGTCTACAGCCCATGTCCTGTGCCTCAGGCAGGGAAGCTGAGTCCCGAAGAGTGTTACGGGTGAGGATTTTTACACGTTCACAGTTGTGGGAGGAGGAGGGGACAGATGCCCCCTGCCTTGTACACTGTGTTCGGTCTCCTTAGCCCGTGCCTGAGTCTCGCACTATCTTGCCCATCAACTTGCTAGTCTCATCTCCCCCAGTAGAGTGCCTCTGTTCCTAAGCAGGAAACAGGTATCTGGATGTGCCGTTGCTTATGTTTTGTCTTTTGCTTAGAATTCCTTTCTGCTTTCTCAATCTGGGCACATCTTTCAGGACCCAGTTGAAAAGCCACCTTCAACCTCAACTAGACGTGATCCCTCCCTTGGCTCCAACCTTGCACAACTTTATATCCTTCCTCCGTTCACTGAATACGTGTTTACGGTCTGTCACGTGGCAGGCACTACTGTAGGAAGTGAAACTTCTGGGCGTGAACAGAATGTGGGTGCCCTTGTACGTAGCCCTTTATGTCTTGTGTTCCTGTTACTTGTGAATATTTTTCCACTTCCAGACTTTTAAGCTGCTTGCTGGCAAAAGACGCATCTCATTCAGGACTGAATCTCTTTCTGTTTTAGGTGTTCAGTATATTTCTCTTAAAGTGAATAAAGAAATTAACATGGAGGGGGATAGAGTTTTCTCCAAATACAGTATTTGCTGGAACTGAGAACACTTGTAACAGGTGGAGAGCAGTCAAAGATAGCATTTATTACTAATAGTTCTAAGTCCTGAACTTGGGTTCTACAGCCCAATATATCTGAAAAAGCCTGAATAGTTACCAGAAATATGAGTTCATGGTATGATTCAGCTGCCAGACGAGCCAAGGTGACTTGTGCTACATTAAAGAATACTTTCTATAGTAAGGAAATACACACACTGAGCATGTGTATTTCATGAGTGTGTAAATGGAAGCGAAAGTTCAGACAAGGGGCCGGGTATGGGCAGAGGGTTGGGGACTGTAAAACTGTCACCGTAGTAGAATGGCAGGAGGAACCAGGAACGTGAAGCCCGAAGACAACCAGAATTAGGGAAGAAAAGATAGCTGTGTTGAAACATATGCATGACAGTCCCGTGGAAGAGAGTGTGTGATGATCGTTCAGGGTGTTCTCCAGGGCAAGGCACGGGGCCTGTAGGAAGGACACGGGAAGGCGGATTGGGACTCAAAATAAAGGAGACCGTGTCCACGAATGACGGAATCCATTTCCTGAGAAGGAAGTGAGCTTCTCAAATGGCGGTGGTCCACAGCTTTCCCCGGCTGCTTGAGAAGAGAGGAGCACTGGGGTGGTTAAGATAAGAGCCTCGGTGCCGCCATCCACTATGAGGCCTTTGATGGGCCAACCCAAGGGATGATCGTTTTTCAGCTTCTAGTCTCTATTCTTTTTCACATTTGTGTACCTTAGGCACTTGAATTTGAACTGGTAGTCAAAATCCTTGATTCTAAGTTTGCTCTCCATGTAATCATTCTGTGTCATCTTCTGTAGGCTTTTCTGGGCCTTGAGGTCTTTGGTTGTAAAGCATCTGGACGCGATCTATTGGGCTGTTTGTTCTAAACCTTAGCACGGATGTGTTCAGAGGACTCTTTGAGTCTTGTGAGGTTTTGTGTCTTATTTGAATGGAACTAACTTTTCATGTTTCTTTTGGACGTAATTTTTAAAGTTCCGCCTAAAGACCGTGGTGTGTTGGGTTCACTGGAAACTTGTCTCCTTGGCGACTGCCTGGTGGCATACCTTCCAGAAGTTTCTCTGGTCTCCTGATTAGTAAGGACGACCACCTTTGTAGTGCCTCATCCACCTGCCTCTTGAATTAGTCTTGGGTGGCCTCAGACATATATCACTTCCGTTTTTAGTATGTGGTTTGTCTTGTGAAATTAAGTATTCCTTCTCGGGAAGATATGAATTATAGATGACCTTCTTTGCCTCGGGAAGCACAGATCAATACAACAGTTGGAAGAGTTAGAATTTACATCAATTAAGAAGATTTTGAAAAATATATAGTTAGTTCTCTGCAGGGCATCGTGAAAATGCAGAAGGTGAAGATATCGCTGCCTGCAGCTTAGATTTTAGTTAGAAGCATTATTCATAGAACCGCTTTTTCCTGTGGGGAGTTCCAGATACCTCCCTTCTGTAACCTCGGTACGTTGTATAGTAATGGGAGCTCTTCTTAATGTACATTAATGTTGACATTAGTGACCCTTTGTCAAGGGAGTAGCTGCTTTGAGTGGTGTTATTTTACCGGTTGTCTTCGTAATACACCAGAAAGGAAGATGGGGTAGATGTCACGAACCTGACTTTCTAGAAGAGGAAGGCGGGCCAGATGTAATCAGACCTTAAGTCTTCTGAGCAGCGCAGTGAAGTTTTTATTATGGCAGAATTTATGGGGGAAGGAGAGCCGACGTTGGCTTCCTATAGTTGTTACAGGAGATCATTGAAAATGGAGCAAGCAGGAATTTAAATAAAAATAATGCTAGATTGTCACCTCTGCCAAATGAATTATCAGATGGGATGAGACTCTGGATATGTTAGGTCTCTGGGAGAATTAATTCTTTTGTAAGGACACGAAATAGCCTGCAGTTCTGATCAAAATGCCGAAGGAACTTTGCAGACCACGCTGTTTATCTCTTTCTTTAGGATTCTTAGCTCTCTTCATGCTTTCTCTATAAATACAAATACGAACGGACATAACCTTGCCCTTCTGTAGTATTTTTTGTCCGCACTAGTGATCTATCACCTCCCTATGGGTTTCACGTTGAAGTCCATGGAGTAGCTGAAAATAGCTCAGATGCAGTTAACCTGGGAGAGGGGCTTCAATGGAATAGAAACTAAACATCATCATCGCCTATGTTAATATAATAAACCCTCAACTTGGCTTTTTCGGGGGAGGGGTGGCTTTTAATTTATATGGAAAAGTACCTGATAGAATTGAATTAGCTTTAAAAATGTTCATTTCCAGTGATGTTGTGATTCTGTCACATGGAGACCAGCTGGCCCTGGGCACCGTTTTGCAGTCATTTCAGCCGTCTCCAAATTGCACACTCTGTTTCTCTGTTACCTAAGTACCTAGCACTATGTCTGACACAGAGGGTACTCAATAAAAGTTAATGAAGGAGAGTTACTGCCTAGCTAAATGTCACCGAGTACCCGTGACATTCTGAATCATCCAGAAGGATGCACTTTTGTTCTACGTGTTGCATTTCCTAAGGCAGGAAAAGGGACTCCAGTCCCTGAGATGTGGTACCGGCGTCAATGTTGCCAAAGCCTCCTTATGTGAACAGATAAATAAATAAGTGGCTGGAGGCTGCCTCCTCGAATGTTCCGCTCATTCGTTCTGTGTTTCCTTCCGTCGTAACACCGGCTGTGCTGACTTGGGTGCCGGCTGCCATTTTGACCGCATGGAGCAGATGATTGACAGAATATGTGTGAAAGTACAGGACCATCTCAACTCGTTACGAAACTGTGCGGGAGACGCCGTCCAGGAAGATTTAAAATCAGCAGAAAGGCTCATGCGTGATGCCAAGAATTCTAAAACGGTGAGTAGCACGTCAGGCTACGTGAGAAACTTGTGTAATAAAAAAGTTTGTTTTAATTTCCATTTTAGAAACCAGTTCCACCTTTTGTTAATCTTTCTACCCGATTTCGAGGTTATTAACAAGGGGCAGAGTGAACGGAGTTCAGCTTTGCTTCCTCTCTGTGATTCACCCGAATCACCGGCCATCGACACACAGAATAAAAAGTTGAGTAGGATAAAAAGTGCAATCAAGCCCTGAATAAATGGGAGGTAGGGTTGTCGTTTAAATGAGGAACAACTCCTTCTTCAGTCATTCTGCTTCCAAGCTGATGGCGTGAAACTCCCCTCTGGCACCTTAAAGAAAGCTTCTTTCTAAGTAGAATTTGGTTCCCCAAGTGTGACTTGACTAATGGGGTCAGAAAACCTGGAGCCCTGTCCTGGCTCTGCTCTTGGACTCACACGATCACGGAGTGTTAGGAGTAGGAAGTCCTTGGGCATTCGTACCCCAGATGAGGACATCAAGGGGCACAGAGCTAACGTACGGTTATGGTCTCAAAGCTGGACCCCTGTTTCTAAATCTGTATTAAAGAGCCTTTGATCAAGAATACATAATCTCTAATAATATTTCTTCATCCTTTTTTACTAACTCTGCAATGACTTTGGTGCTTATTTAATTACAGAGAGGTGATTTGTACTTTTATTACAGTTGTTACCAAACTTATACCACGTTGGTGGTGCATCTTGGGCGGGGGCCAGTGGCTCGTTATCCGGTCCAATTCAAGAGACCCTGGAATCAATGGCTGGAGAAGTCACGAGAGTCGTAGATGAACAACTAAAGGTTTGTGGTTTCTGTTATTTTGGAAAATGAAATCGTTGTGACCTCGCTATGTATTTCATGCCATAGCTACTGACGTTTTCTAGATCTGTGTGTCCGTGTGTGTGCGCGTGCACCTGCCCACACGTGCATGTGGTAGAGAGCGAATGCTGTGCTTTTCTAGCTTCGTTTCTAAGTTTTGGAATAACTTCTTACATCATGAGATCAAGTGAAACCTAGAGAATGCCATTTTATTTTTGGTGGTAAACCTCTAAATGTACTTTACCATCACCACTGATAAGGGAACGATGGATTTCTACGTACGAGACAGAAAGAGAAGACTGCTTTGGGGACAAAATAACTTGTATGACTACATTTGATTTAGAGAACAGGAAGGAGGATGGGAGCTCTGTTTACAGTGCCTACGTGCTGCTGCTTTGGAGACTCCTGCTAGGCGAGGAGGTAACAGTCCTTATAAGAAGCTGGTTAAAAGACAAAGATAGGGATTTAGATGAAGTCACAAGGCACCCAAAGTGGCAGAGACTTGTCCCCAGGCTCCCCAGCTGAAAAAAGCCTCTGAAATGTAAGGGAGTAGAGTAACCAAAGACTAGATTTTTCTTTTTTCTTTTTACAGTTTTTTTTAGTGTTTTGTTTTTTTTTTAATTTTTGAGAGAGAGAGAGAGAGAGAACGAGAGAGCGAGAGCACGAGCAGGGGAGGGGCAGAGAGAGAGGGAGACACAGAATCCAAAGCAGGCTCCAGGCTCCGAGCCGTCAGCACAGAGCCCGACGCGGGGCTCAAACTCACAAACTGTGAGATCATGACCTGAGCCGAAGTCGGACGCCTAACCGACTGAGTCACCCAGGTGCCCCAAGACTAGATTTTTCTTAAGGTAGCTTCAAAAAACAGCTACACAGAGAAATGTTACCTTCAAAAAGTTTTCATTATTTCTAACCTGCCTGCTCAAGGATGCCTTAAAAAAACCGTGTCTGCATTTCTATAATTATTTGGTTTCTTCTGAGAACAAAATTGCTATGGTTCATAGGGATTTGATGTGGGACTCAGTAATAATTTCACAACAGGCTAATTACTATGCTTGTAAATTAACTTAATGAGGAAGAAAATGTGGATTATTTAGGAGTTTAAGCCTCTGTTGTCTCCCTGTGCGTATGACGTAGAGAGGCTCTTGTTTGTGTATTGCCTTTATTTAATTTTTTTAACGTGGTTATTTGGGATCCATTCTGAATAGAGACAAAGGGGCGGAAAAAGGACCACTAGCTGGTTGGTAGAGTCCTGCCAGATCATTTGTTAGCTAATGTTTTGTCCTCCACGAAGGATAAGATATGTAAGGATGCTATCTTTGTTGTTTATTTATTTCTTACTTAAGAAAGGAAGCTCAGTCTGTGAAACGTTGAAACAGTACTAGTAAGTGTAAAAGAAATGAAAGTAAAAACCACTTGAGATCCCAGAGTGGCGTCCTTCTTCATGTTTTAGTGAATTTTCCAAACACTCCATGTCTCTGTGCACAATTTTACGTCTACATGATTACGCTAGAATACTTTTTATATTTGGTACTAGGTCATGAATACAATTCAAGGAAAGTGAATGATCGCCATCATTTTAATGGCGACACAGTATCTCATGACATGGATGTACCAGTGCATTCAGAAACCTCTGTCCCCCTGTCTGTCCTTCACTTTCACACCGAAAGCTTCACTCCTGACACTTCTGGTCGCCAGATGTGTGGGAATTTCCCCCCACCAAGCAATTCTCTGTGACACCAACTGAGTGCCCTACAACTTAACTCAGTTCTGACTGTCCACCCAGAGAAGGTTCAGACCCCACAGGTTAGGAGTTCAGTCTCACAAGACTGTTCCTCACCCCTAATTCAGATGCCAACAGGAAGTCTAGGTTGTCACCTGTGCTTCTGACCGATTGGCTATAATTAAATCAGAGGTTCCCCCATCACCCCCCTCAGGTGGGGTTAATTTGCTAGAGCGACTCACAGAAGTCAAGGAAACACGTCTACCAGTCTATTCAAGCATGTGATGAACGGTACAGATGAACACTCAGATGAAAGACAGGCCCAGGGCAGGTCCGTGGGGAGGCACAAACCTGCCACACCTTGTCACAGAGCCACCCCCCAACCCCCCCCCCCCCACCCCGTGCCTCCACGTGCTCACCAGTCTGGAAGTTCTCTGAACGTGTACTTTCTGGAAATTTTTTAAAGTTTTTAAAATTTATTTTGAGAGAGAGACTACGTGAGCCAGAGAGAGCAGAGAGAGAGGGAAAGAGAGAATCCCAAGCAAGCTCCGCGCTGTCAGCGCAGAACCCGACGCAAGGCTCGAACTCGCAAGTTGTGAGATCACGACCGGAGCCAAGACCAAGAGTCAGATGCTTAACTGACTGAGCCATCCAGGCGCCCTGTACTTTTTGGATTTTTTATGCTCCCTTCTCAAGAGAAGGTGTAGCAGGGCTGAAAACTCCTACCTCCTAATCGTGGTTCGGTCTTTTCCAATGACCAGCCCTCATCCGGAACCATTCAGAAGCCCACCCAGCGTCACCCCATTAGAACAAAAGATGCTCCTAGTATCCAGGAAATTACAAGGGTTTTCGGAGCTCTGTGCCAGGAACTGGGGCCAGAGACCAGTATGTATTTTCTGTTATCTCGCAGCCAGCCTGTTTATTGTCTAATTTCTGATGAGTCCAGTTAGGGTCAATGCCGATAGCTGACCCACTCGTAGGTCCAGTGGTCTTTTATACCTTGATGTGCAACTGCTTGCGTTTGCTGCACCCTCTTTCAGTATTTGTGTAGTAATCTTTTAATATTCGTCAATATAAAGGGTTAAAAAAGTTCATCTTGTCCTTTGGATTTTTTAAAAATGTTTATTTATTTTGAGGGAGAACGATCAGGGGAGGAGCAGAGAGAGGGAGGGAGGGAGAGAATCCCAAGCAGGCTCTGTGCCATCAGCAGAGAGCCCGATGTGGGGCTCGAACTCACAGACTGTGAGATCGTGACCTGAACCAAGATAAAGAGTCGACGCTTGGCCGACTGAGCCGCCCAGGCACCCCTGTCCCTTGGATTCTTTTTAGTAGGCAGTATAAGTCAAATAATGTTATTAGCCATTTGTATTTCTTTTATACATTGCATATTTGTATCTAATTTTTCCCTTTAATGTATGTGCGAGAACTCCTTACGTGCCAAAAATTGGCTGGCATCTAAATCCACGTCAGACACGGCAACGGGACCTTCCTTGTCGAACAGCTGCTGACTGTGTTTGTCGCAACTGGTGGAAACCACAAGCTGTCTGCCTTCCCTCTGTCCCATTTCCTTCTCTGTGCACTGAGCGGTTGCCACGGACTCACCTCTCCTTCTTGGGAGGGAGTAGAAGGCAGAGGTCTGAAGTAGAAAGCTTTTGAATTTTTAAAAGCCTGAAAAAATGGCAATATATTTAGGACCCAAACTATTTTTTTGTAAATAGACGTTTCCCGCATCTTCTGATGCTGGCCAGTCCCACTGGGGGCCTCCATCACGGCTTTCTTATTTGCGTGTGCCAGAGAATGCCTTTCTCTGCTCTCGGGTCCCCGAGGTCCCAGCTCCTCAGTGGCCCGTGTTTGATATTCCCCACTTGCTTGTTTTCTTCACTCTTCAGTCCCCTTGCAAGTTCCTTTCCCTTTGGGAATGTCTGGCATGAATCAGAGCAAATCTTCAATCGCGACCTCTGACTGAAAAGTTGCTCATGAGTTTCCTTTTAACTGTGTGCAGTAGACTACTTTCAATAGACTGCAGGCAGTTTACTTCCTCTCTGTTTCCTTCTAGTTTACTGACAAATGGACATCGTTTCACTATTTTTAAAAAAATCCCCATTTGTCTATTTATACAGCCTTTCAGTGTCTTGATTTTCTTAAAATTATGTCGGAAAAATGTGTCTTATTAGAATCCGTATTAACTTTTTTACTAAACTACAGTGGTCCTTCTTTATTTCACTACTAATATCAACTTTGTTTTTAAAAGAAGTCCTTTCTCTATCTGCCAAACTCTTTCAAATTCATGTGTTGCACTAGCAAAAGCTACTATGGATGGATGGTTTTGTAGAATTAAGTTTTTATTGCAGTGAATTTTCAAATAATGGGACAAGTAGGGCTGGGGTTGTGCCCCGGGCTTGCTCCTAGCTTCGTGCTCTAAGCAGGTCAGCGGTGTCCCTGTGTCTAAGCGTTGTCCTACACCAGGGCCAACGGTAGACATTTTGAACATTGGGTAAGAATAAGTTCCACTAGCTCTCCGAGCCATCTTTCAAAAAAATATCCTTTAAGAAAAGCAAAAGAAATCTCCAGGTGAGCCACCTTCTTAGCAGACTTTCTGGAAGAGAAGAAAGCCATTAAGTTTGGAGAAATCTCTTTGAAATGAGGTGCTATTTTCTCTGGACTAGGCTGTTTTAGGTATTTTAAAAGGACAGCTCTCCTCCTGTTTTCCCTTTTTTTGATCCTAACATTGATTCCCAGAGTAAGAGCAGTAATAGTGGATGAATAAACGGGATTTGAATGTTTTAACATAAAAGAAACCTTCATTTTTCCCTTCTGGTCTTAAATTTCAGAGTGCTTGTTTTGGCTTTGGAAATTCTTATTCACTCCCAGTGTAACCT
Organism: Panthera onca; assembly: GCF_046562875.1. Classification (NCBI taxonomy): domain Eukaryota; kingdom Metazoa; phylum Chordata; class Mammalia; order Carnivora; family Felidae; genus Panthera; species Panthera onca. The sequence goes on along the minus strand of NC_138343.1, from coordinate 4,259,857 downwards.
GTGAAATACATCACTGGTAAATTTCAGATTTATGAAGGAAATGAGGCCTGAGGGCTGTCGATGGCATTTTCGCAGGTATTAACTCCATTTGGCTAAAAGAGTTCTCTGAGTTTTCTTATTTCCCTATACTTATTTTCTAAAGCAAAAGAAAGATTTCAGGGCCCTTTAGTGTGGACATTGTATTGGCTGGTAGTGAATTACAGCAAGTCTTTGGCCCACTGCAAGAATATGGGAGTGTAGCCGCCATGGTAAGGCTATTCACCCAATTTATTTTACAAATACTGTGCAGGATTTCAGAGTAGTGTTAGTTGTTTTTACAGTTAAGAAATAAGAGACCCTCATAACTGTCATTGGGGAGATACATGCAAAGTGAAATCTGATTATCACATTTCAAATACAGGGTCACTTACTGCACATTGTCTGAAGGTAGCGTAACATGGCCTAACAAAATGGAGACTGTAAGGAGTGAGGAAGTTTATATCTAATTTATATCTCCAGAAGGGAAGAGAGAACAGTAAAGGGAACAACTGAAAAGGTGGTAGCTGAGAATTTCAGGGCTTGTTGAAAGACCAGAGTCTTTCAGTTCATGGAGTCCAGCGATAACCCATGTCAGATAAGAGCAAATCCGCGTCTACAATCACATAACGAAAAGTGAAAAACATTGAGAGCAAAGAAAAGATATTGCAAGGAGCCACAGGGAGGGCAAAGCCGTCTTCGCTTTAAAAAGACCAATATTAGGACTGATAAGACAGCTCTCAAATCAGTAGTCAGTGGAAGCCAAAGATGATGAAAGAATATCTTCATGCTCCCGAGAGAACATACAGAACACATAGTGTAAACCAAGAATTCTATACCCAACACACCTAATTTTTAAGAATAAGGATGAAATGAAAGCATTTGCATCGAAACAAAAACTGAAATAGCTTACTGTAACTAGACTACACTAAATAAACATCTAAAGAATATACTTTGGGCAAAGGAGAAATTTCCAAAGAGAGAGGGTCTGACATGCAAGGAAGAATAATAAGGGAAAATACCAGATGTGGGTAAAGACAAACATTGACTATAAACAACAGTGTATAGTTTATCGTATAATACCTAGTCTGTTCCTTGAAATTAGGAGTACATATAAATAAAATATTGGAACCCAGTATTTAAGTCAATAGGGAATGAGGAAGAGCAATCTAACATCCTAGTTTTATTCGGGAAAAGGTTTAGGACATCAGTGTTAGACCTACATTCTCCAGTGTATTATCTGTTACCCCACATGTGGTCATTTAAACTTAATTTAACATTAACTTTTAAAAACTTAGAATTCAGTTTTTCAGTTGCACTCACCATGTTTGAAATGCTCCATAGCCATGCGTGACTAGTGGCTCCCTTATTGGACGGCACTGATCATCTCAGGAAGGTCCATTGGTCAGTGCTGCTTCAGACAGGAAGTAAAATATCCATGTTACGATTTCTCATATAACAACTGAAGCCGAGACACTAAACCAGGGGTTTCACTGCCTGCCTAGAAGGTCATTAGGAAGTGTTTGAGATTATTTGGGGTTCTCAGAGCCACTGGCTTAGCCAGGTGACAATGAACCTAACCATTCTGCGGTACAAGGTTCAGCTCCACACCAGGGGAATGCTCCCACCCAAACCTAGTGATACAATAGAAGAGGCCTCACTGGAAATAAAATAGGTCATTGGATGATCCAGTTTCCCAGAAACACATAATTTCAAATGTGTATGCATCTCGTCCTAGGGCTTCGTGTATATAAGAACAAGTGGACACAATTACGAAAAGAAATCAACAAATTCATTGCGGTAGAAAACTCTGAATACGACTACCAGTAATTGATCAAGTAATTTTAAAAAGTAATAATAGAGAATATTGGATGACACGGACAAATGGAAAGATATCCCATGCTCATGGATTGGAAGAATCAATATTGTTAACATGTCCATACTACCCAAAGCAACTTACAAATTTAATGCAGTCCCCACAAAAATGCCAACTATATTTTTCACAGAGCTAGACCAAATAATACTAAAATTTGTATGGAACCTCAAAAGACCCCAGACAGCCAAAGCAGCCTTCAGAAAGAAGAACAAAGCCAGGGGTATTACAATTCCAGATTTCAAGATATATTACAAATTTGTAGTGATGAAAACAGTATGGTACCGACACAAAAATAGACACACAGATCAGTGGAACCGGATAGAGAGCTCAGAAGTGAACCCAAGCTTGTATGGTCAATTAATCTACAACAGTGGAGGCAAGAATATACAACAGGGAAGCAGTCTCTTCCACAAATAGTGCTGAGAAAACTGGAGAGCTTCATGCAGAAGAATGAAACCGGACCATTTGATTACACCATAAAAAATCAACTGAAAATGTGATTAAAGACCTAAATGTGAGACCTGAAACCATAAAACTCTTACAAGGAAGCATGGGCAGTAATTTCTTTGATCAGCCAAAGAAACATTTTTCTAAATAGGTTTCCTCAGGCAAGAAAAACAAAACCAAAATTAAATTCTGGGGTTTACACCAAAATAAAAAGCTTTTGCACAGCAAAGGAAACCACCAACAAAACAAAAAGGCAGTTTACTGAATAAGAAAAGATATTTTTAAATAATATAGCTGATAAGGGGTGACTATTCAAAATATGTAAGGAACTTGTCTACAAGTCAATACCAATACCAAAAAAACCCCCCAAATAATCCAATTAAAATAGGCAAAGGACCTGAATAGACATTTTTTCAAAGAAGGCAGACAAATGGCCAAAAGACACATGAAAAGATGTTCAACATCACTAATCATCAGGGAAATGCAAATCAAACCTACAAGGAGATATCCTGACACAGTGGCTAAAATCAAGAAGACCAGAAGTATGTATTGGTGAGGATGTGGAGAATGCAAACTGGGACAGCCACTGTGGGAAACAGTATGCAGGCTCCTCAAAAATGAAAAATGGAATTACCATATGATCCAATAATTCCAATACTGAGTATTTACCCAAAGAAAACAGAAACACAAATTCGAAAAGATGTATCCGCCTGTATGTTTATTGCAGCATTATGTACGATAGCCGAGATACGGAAGTAGCCCATTGTCCAACAGTAGATGAATGGACACACACACACACACACACACACACACACACACACACAGTGGAATATTACTCAACAACAAAAAAGGAATGAAATATTGCCATTTGCAGTCAGTGCAGAGCCCACTTTGGATCCTCTGTCCCTGTCTCTCTCCGCCCCTCCACATCTTGTGCGTGCTCTCTTTGTCTCTAAAATAAACATTAAAAAAATCTTTAAAAAAATGAATAACCATTAAAAGAAAGTCTAAATCAGTAAAATGTGTGTCGTGTTTCTGAGTAGAAGAGACGGGATCCCATGATGCCAGTTTTTCCAAAACTCATCTATTATTGGACACAATTCAGTGAAAATTCCAACAGATTTTTAACAGACCTTGACAAAGCTAATTCTGAGTATACGGAAAAGCAGGGCTCGAAATAGCTCAGATGCTTACGAGAGCAAGATGGTTGGTAGTCTTGCTTAACAATATATTAGGACGTATCATAATTAGGACAGTGAGCAGAGGTAGACAAACCAATGCAACAGAGAGAGAGAAGACTAGCCGAGAAAAGATGCACTGTTCAGTACCCACATTCGGTGAGTCCCTGGGCTTGTAACACTTTTTTTATGTTTTTAGAGATGTCCCAAGAGGTCTGCTAGGTCCTGACGATAAAGGGTAGCGGTTGCCGTCAGGTGCAAGTTGTACGTCTGGAGTCTGGTGCCTCTAATTCTCTATGAACTTCTAAAGTTACATGCAAAATTTTATACTATTCTGAGTTGAGTGTTCATCAGATTCTCAAAGGGGTTCTTTCAAACCCAAGTGGCTAAAAGGTACTGCATTCTTGACCATTTTATGACACATTTAATTTCTGAGATCCCCACCAGATGCTAGGTGTTACCAAAGAATGTCATGAAACACAGCTCGGGGTGTAAAGGCCATAAAGACAGTAAGATCAAGAAGGTCACCTCAAAGAGGTAATGCTTGAACTAAGCTGAATGTGGAGGAGTATAGATTCTTATTGGAAAGGCTGGACTGCTATGCAGTCTGGACCAGAGTGTGTTTCTTTTCATGCCAACGAGGAAGATAATCTGTCTTACACGATCTTATTTGCATTGCTTGTAGCTTTCTTAGAGTAATGTGCAAAACCAGTAATTAGAGTTATAATAGGGGCAGAGTGCTGTCAATATAGGAGTTGCTTTTGGAAACTTCTCAGGTGGCTGCCTTTCCCCCCCTCTCTGTGTTTCACAAGATCCTGCCGTTCTACTTTCCAGCCGGCAGCAGAACGAGAGATGTCACTAGTGGATTGGGCTTGGATGTGAATATGTGAGCGGACAGAGCCTGTACCCATCTGTCCAGGATAATGCCACTTTGTCCTTGTTCACACCAGAATAGTAATGGCATCACGCTGGCTTCCAGAAACTGAGATCTTATCATTAAAAGTAGTATCTGTGGAAACAGATTCATAATATGATCTGTGATAGACTAACTTTTTAAAAAACTTTTTTTAATATTTATTTTTGAGAGAGACAGAGACAGTGTGAGCAGGGGAGGGGCAGAGAGAGAGGGAGACACGGAATCTGAAGCAGGCTCTAGGCTCTGAGCTGTCAGCACAGAGCCCAATGTGGGGCTCAAATTCACAGACCACAAGATCGTGACCTGAGCTCAACCGACTGAGCCATCCAGGCACCCTGACGAAACTTTCACTGCACGCTGGGCATTATACTACGTACTTTACGTGTGTAATGTCCTTTTATCTTCAATGATCCTGGGAGGCAAGGACTTTTTTATTTGCCATTTTATACACGAGCAGAGTAGAATTAGGAAAGCCGTAACAGCCCGGTATCACTCAGCTACAGTTCAGATTTAGGTCTGACACGAATACTGGTGCCATTTTCACACACTACAAGCCGTCTCGTCCATGTCAGGCAAGTTATTTAACTTTCTCTAGCTCACATTCTTCAACTACAAAATGGTGATCGTGTGAACCCTTGCCCCGCCCCCCATCGTCACAGATGTCGGGAGGATAAAATGTGGAGAAAGATTTGACAAACTCTAGAGTGCTCCTTAAGCATGTTTTGAGTGTAAAGTGCCCCGTAAATGTTTGTGTCCGTCATCCATGTTGTTTCTTGTTGTTGTAACAATTACAGTTTGATTCAGCACTAAAACTTTTCTTTTAAAAGAATAAATCTGTAGAATTCTTTTTTTTTTTTTTTTTTTTGCTACTGATGTTTTGATAGAGCTCTTGAATGGTTCACCCTGATTTGGGGTTTCTGTGATTTACAAAATCACGCAAGAGGTCAAGTTCGATATAGTTTCAAAGGGCATCTGTTGCTTTATTTTCTGGCAGCAGGGGGAACTAGCTGGTGTGGTAAGGTGGCGAGTAAAGGCTCGACGTGTGTCCTTTGACATCTTTTCACGAATGCCTGGCGTCAAGTGCACCTGGCACAGCCGGCCACTTCCGATGCCGGCCTGCCGGGTATTTAAAGTGATTACCTGAGATCAGTGCTCATCAACGGTCACAGGTCACCCCGGGGCGGCTCAGAATCCTTAACCGTGCTCCGCGCTCCCTCTTGGGCCCCGCCGTCCAAGGGCTCAGCGTCATGCTATAACCACCTTTCAGGCTTATGGCAGGTGCGTCCTGTGCCCCACCATCACCTCTCCCCTGCGCTCGTGCCACTCTGCAGGTGCTGCTCGAGTCCATGGTCGACGCTGCCGAGGATCTGTGTCCCAATGTGATGAAGAAAGCCCACATCCGACAAGACTTGATTCATGCCAGCACTGAAAAGATCTCCATCCCACGTACCTTTGTTAAAAATGTCCTGTTGGAGCAGTCTGGAATTGACATCCTTAACAAAATTAGGTAGGTTTACGATGTTAATAAACCGAGGTTCTGTGGTTGCCGTGAATGCCGTGGGAGCAGCCGCGAAGACCGTTACTGTTGGCTGTCTCCGTATATAACGCATGAGGCATGTCTGATAGGCGCCGACTGTATATAAATAGAGCTGTGCATAAATGCATAGGTTTACACATTTCCACAAGAACGCGTGCATTACTAAAGAGCATACAGCTAACTGCTCTTTTTACGGGTTTTATTTTTAACAGGGGGTACCTGTCTGTAATCCCTTTTTGCTGCCTCTGAAGCTTATCTTCCACCTTTAGAAAGCACTAACTTGACGTTGGCTTCCTGCCACTGTGCTATTCTGAGCCAAGACACAACCTATAAATAGGCAGGCCCACCGTGCCCTTACCGTATTTTCCTTCTGTGTTCTTTTGCTGGGTCTGTGATACTGTGTATGGGCTAACGCTGTCCTGGAGTGTTTACCTGGATCTGTGCTTTGTCACATTTGGAAAACAGGCCAAAATACAAATACCGAGAGGGTGGGATCACCAACAGTTTCCTCAGTTTCCACGTAGAAACTCAGGTGGTTCCCAGTCTGAGTGATACTCCACGAGTTCTCATTGCGTCTCAGTTGGGGAATCAGTGGACTAGAAACCAAGTCCAGGTTCAGAAATATTTGAACTTCCCCATTTTTTCCATTTTAACCGTTTCTTATTGATAAGAGTATTTAGATGTAGCAAAAAAAAAAAAAATTAAAAATTTAAAAAAATGTAAAAAACCCCAGCTCTCCTCTGAAGAATTAGGAGTTGTGTCAACACATAGTGAATGATGCGTAACTGAATGACAGCCTTTGAGAAAAAGAATTAAAAGAAGCCAAAAATGTTACACAATCTAGATACTGAAGCTCGATCTTGGGACTTTGAGGGTCGAGGATTTTTGCAGTAATGGGACAGTCTCGGGTCTAAGACGCAGCCGTGTGTGTGTTGGGGTTTCTAAAAATAAAAGATTCTGGTGCCGACTCAGCTGAATGATACAGTTTGAAGGAACTGAGAAATGAAAAGACATGAAGAGGATTTACAGGACCCCGCAGATTAGTGATTTTATCAACTCTAGCTAGCCCTTACGAGGTATGCTTTCATATTTCTTGAACCTAGAGTTTTGGGATTTTTGTTGAGGCCCCTTATGTACAAAGAAGGAAAAAATGTATTGGCCGCCATTCTTCCGTCATAATGGGTTGAACTGCCATTGGACCATACTCTGATGCCTTTATTGCACCAAATTCTGTCAAATATGGTCACTTCTTTTGAAAAGGGGCAGATTCTGAAAAGTGAACAGCAGTATAGAACGCTTTACATCAGTGACTCGCCTCTGTGTTCATTAAGTCCCTGCCTGGCTTTTTATAACGTATCGCCCTGAGCACTGGTGGGATGAAAATTGCACATCCACGCCTGTGTAGACATTCAGGTACATCTGTGCAATGGGGCTTAAGTGGAATCATTCCCCCTACAAAGTTTGCAGTTTGGAAGTTCAATAAGGAAGTGTAATATCCAGTAACAAAATGATAGAACCATCCTGAGACTTTTTTTTTTTAAGTGCATTGTATTTAAAGGATCATTTTTGGTGCTACAACTTGAGACAGATAAACCACCCCTCCCCAGTTCAGGGTGGGGCGGAGAGAACCGTAGAAATAGACTACTGATTCTATAGTTTTATGAGGGAGTAAATTTTCCAAACATGGCTGAAAAAAGGAGAGGAAATGCTTGTTATAATGAGATTCCCAGCCCCCCAGAGGCTTGGGTGGGACCCAGTAATCTGTATTTTTAATGAGACCCAGGTGAATTTTGTCAGTGGATGCCTCTGGGGAATAATAAAGTATTAGATAAACCAAGTAGTTACTGGGACCTTGTTTCGGAGACAGGAATTAATGAAACGTCCTTTTATCTTCAGCCTAGGAAAATTTTTAATGGAGGCATCAGAGAGTTAGTGCCTCCATTTTCCCACCCTGCCATCCGAAATCTTCCTTGGCAGAAAACTCCCAATGCCAATTACTGCCTTTAGGTTAGAAAGGTTTTTCCCTGTTACACAAATATACTTTCAAACTTAGCTTTGTGATTAAATAATTTTATTTTGATAACTCCTTTCCCTGCTGTCAAAACTTTACAATTCTTGACTTCAAGAGCAGACGGAACACATGAGTCGATGTGGGAGTGTGGGTATGTATCTCTTTAGCACATTCACCTTGAAATGTATTGTGCATTTATGTACATTTGTGCGTATGTGCATTTAGGTAGGACTAGTCAGACTGAAGACACACGAATGGAGTTTGAATTCTTGGGAATACCACATAGGTAAAATTCTGACTAAAATACCAGCTATCCGACTGACAGCTTGGTGGCCGATTTATTAGTGAAAACTCCAAAATTAACTAGTGTGTTACTTTCTGTTGTCTGGACTCCTGCATAAGGTCAGGCAACAGACACTAAAACTGAACATTATGGTAACTTCTGTTCATCAAAGGCAAGAGAACAGTGAGTTTATAATAGTTTGAAGGCAAAAGCAGTTCAACGTGGTACCATTTGGTTGGCAAAAAGTTTTTTTCAAGGTGGGGGAAATGCATATTAAAGTAATAACAAAATTCAGGTAGAAACAGAGAGGGAGGCAAACCATAAGAGACTCTTAAACACAGAGAACAAACTGAGGGTTGCTGGAGGGGGGCGGGGATGGGCTAACGGGGGGATGGGCATTGAGGGGGGCACCTGTTGGGATGAGCACTGGGTGTTATATGTAAGTGAGGAATCCCCAGGTTCTACTCCTGAGACCAATACTACGCCGGATGTTAACTGATGTGAATTTAAATAAAATAAAATAAGTAAATAAAATAAAATAAAATAAAATAAAATAAAATAAAATAAAGATCTCAAAGAGGAAAAAAATAAATAAAGTAATAACCAGAGTTCAACAATCAGACTTTCTTAATTTACTCCAGCCCGGGTTTGTTTGCATTTATGTCAATGGATGAATTGTTCCTTCCACATGGCACATGGTTCCCATTAAGTTTGTCTTGATCCAGATGTTTTCCATTTCTCCCACTAAATCTTGAGTTTTGAAATTACAGAGGCAGGTTGAAATTGGTAAAGAAAGTCTGTTACCTGTGTGTTTATGGCAGTGTTTAAGGCTTATTTTTGGGAATCCTTGGCCCCGTTCACACCTCCTTATATCCCGTTTCCAAAGACGGAAACAGAATCACAGTTGACCTTACCAACAGAGCGTCGGGGTGGGTGATGTTTTCCCCTCGCATGGATGAAAATGCTACCATGTGCTTTTGATGTCCACACAGTGAAGTGAAGTTGACAGTGGCCTCCTTCCTGTCTGATCGGATTGTGGACGAAATTCTGGATGCGCTCTCACACTGCCATCATAAACTGGTGAGTGCCATGGACGTCTTGAGTGGGACTTCCGTTGTCGTCTGCCATGATGCAGGGCAGGCTCCAGTTTGGGGATATGGCTTCCTTTCTACGTTTTACTCCTTCGCAGCCCTGTGGGCCAAGACCCTACCTTTGCTCCTACGTTTCTTCTGGACATTCTAGAGCATGCTAGAATTTCTCCAGAAGGCATGGCAGGGAGAGAAGCAGAAGTGATGGTATCCAGAAATTTTCTCATCCACTTATAATGCAGGTCAAGGGTTTTGTTAGGAAATAACGCGGAGACTGGGATCTGAAGATATTTTAGATTATTTCATCTTTATGTGCTTATTTTGTTGGTCTCTGCTATGATAATTTGACAATGGAATATTCTTGAGAACATGAGGCTAGGGAAATGAAATGTTTGGAGACCAAAGAAAGGCAAGAGTGAAATGGACACATTCTAGGGATTGATAGCCGCTGAGCGTCCAGCCAGGCCTCTTGGATATAACTGAGGTAAAGAAATCAATTTTCTTTATCTAGAGACTGGTTTTACCAAGGTGGAAGACTTTACTTCCAATATCGGTGCGTATAAAAAATAGATCGGCACCTTCAGGTGTTTTGAACTTTAGGAAGTCCTCTGAGGCACAGAGGAAGGTTCTGTTACTGTTATATCTTGTGTCTCAAACACAATAGCAACGTGATGCGGTGCGGATCTCTGAAGTGAGTTCTGACATTTCCCCAGTGAAGCGTTTCAGGTTAACTGTGCAGGCTGGAGACACCCAGTCTTAGGGCATTGAATTGTTGGTGACACCAGAGAACGCCACAGGAACGGCAACGGTAACCGCTGCTTCTCTGCAAGGCAGACAATGTGAATATTTTGAAAAACTCATTTCAGAAAAAGGCATGAGGCTGTCCTCTAAAAATGAAAGGTAGAACAGACATCTCCAGCGGTGATGTGGACTAGAGCTGGCCCACCAACCAATGGGCACCAGTCCCTGACGAGGTTCAACCACGAGGAAACACGGAGAAACTTCTAGAGCAATTTGAAATGGCCATAATACGCAAATATGTTATTTTTCCAGTGTTATTGTTTTTTAATTTTCTTTTAATGTTTATTTATTTTTGAGAGAGAGAGACAACACGAGTGGAGGGGGGACAGAGAGAGAGGGAGACACAGAATCTGAAGCAGGCCCCAGGCTCCGAGCTGTCAGCACAGAGCCCGATGCGGGGCTCGAACTCACGAGCCGTGAGATCGTGACCTGAGTTGAAGTCAGATGCTTAACTGAACCACTCAGACGCCCCACTGTTTTATTTTTATTGTTTTTTATCAGTAAACTGGTTTGTGGCAAATTGGAAATACAAAAAACTGGTTCATCACCACAGAGAATTTAGGAAACACTAGTTTCTAGTTTATGGCACAGTTATTGTTTAGAGCTCCCAAACCAGACTTTTTCTTTCTTTCTTTTTTTTTTTTTAAGTTTATTTATTTTGAGAGAGAGAGAGAAAGAGAGTGTGCATGCAGTAGGATTGGGCAGAGAAGGAGGGAGAGGGAGGGAGAGAATCCCAAGTAGGCTGGGCTCTCTCAGCACAGAGCCCAACACGGGGCCCGACCCCACAAACAGTGAGATCGTGACCTGAGCCCAAATCAAGAGGCGGTCACTTAACCAGCTGAGCCACCCAGACACCCCGAGACTTTTTCTTTCTTAAATAAGCAAAAGCAAAAAAAATCCATGGAGCGTCCTTTACAGAAACAGTTTATAACCCACGGCTGCAGGGACGGTGTCAAAATGCCCACTTGATATTGTGTCAACATGACCGTATGTGAGCACCCACACTGAAAGGTGGAATTTTTCACTTTTTTTTTTTGAATTTGTCTTTCTTTGAAGCATTTACTCGGAAAATATTGACATTTGCTTTTCACAGTTTAAAAAAGAATTGTGTGGGTGTTCTTTTGTATTGAGCTATATTTTAATACTCTGCTAATTTAGATTATAAGAAGAGAGCTTAACTGCTGTGTGAAAGAAATCGTATCTAAAAGATGAAATTTTGTTTTCAAAGGCATTCCAAGTACTTAATACTTTCTCCAGTTGAAGTTTAGAGTATACCCAGAGCTTCTGTCGTATTGTCAACTGGTCCTCAACGTTTCAAAAAAAATTTTTTTTTTTATGTTTATTTATCTTTGAGAGAGAAAGAGCACGAGCAGGGGAGGGGCAGAGAGAGAGGGAGACACAGAATTCGAAGCAGGCTCCAGGCTGAGCTGTCAGCACAGAGCCCGACGCGGGGCTCGAACTCCCGAACCGTGAGATCCTGACCTGAGCGGAAGTTGGATGCTTCACCGGCTGAGCCACCCAGGCGCCCCGTGGTTCTCGTCATTTCAAAAGAATTGAATCAAAGTTGCTGGTGATGAACCAGCTCAACCCTAGAGTTCATTAATTTCAGCCCGGTTTATTCTGCCTCTTACCATTAGATTTTTTAGGGTTACTTAAAGCATAACATGGGAAATTAGTAAATCCTATCCGATACGGTATTCATTACGTGAAAAAAGCCACCAGCAATTAGTTTTGTCAGCAATTTCCTTCCTCTCAGCCTTTAAAAATAGTGAAGGTTGGAATCATTTTATTTCCCCTCATTAGATACTTTTAAAACACTGACTAGAGCAAGAAATTATTTCAGAGGAAATATGAAATAAAGTTTATAAAAAGGACACGCCTTTTTTTCTTCTCGACTACGTATTCTCATTTATTAAGGCGGCTTTGGTATCTCTTGCCTCAAACCGTTCACCCTCCAAAGAAAGATAGTTAAGAGGTAAGTCATGGGGCGCCTGGGTGGCTCGGTCGGTTAAGTGTCCGACTTCGGCTCAGGTCATGATCTCGCGGTCCGTGAGTTCAAGCCCCGCGTCGGGCTCTGTGCTGACAGCTCGGAGCCTGGAGCCTGTTTCAGATTCTGTGTCTCCCTCTCTCTCTGCCCCTCCCTTGTTCATGCTCTGTCTCTCTCTGTCTCAAAAATAAATAAATGTTAAAAAAAAAAAAAAAAAAAAGAGGTAAGTCATTCAGGTGTGAGTGGATTAAGCACAGTCACTGCGCCCCCGTGTGGAAGGTATCTTCCAGAATTCGGCTCACCTGCTCTCCCCTTGCCTCTGTGCTTTTCCCTCTCTGTACCCGTCCTGACTCTCTTAGGCCGACCATTTCAGCAGACGGGGCAAGACGCCTCCCCAGCCGGAGTCCTCAGAGATTGAGCCGGCCGAGGAGAAGCCAGCCAAACGCTCCGTCCTCACGGTGGAGGAGCTCACAGACATGGATCATTTGGAAGATCTGGATGCTTGTATGGTAAGACGCACCCTTGGGCGATGCCGTCATCCCACCGCCACTGGGCTCTCGCCACCAATCCGACGGTTGGAAAACTCGCACCTTTGCAAACCAGACCCAATAAAACTCCCTCCCGGAAGCCATCCTTTCGGAAACTTGTTGCTCACGGAGACTGTTAATGCGGTCAGTAAGGCTGAAGCTTCGGGCCCCGCTGAGGCCCTGTACCTTACTTTGGTATTCTATTCTATTCTATTCTATTCTATTCTATTCTATTCTATTCTATTCTGTTGTTTTCTGTTCTATTCTATTCTATTCTGTTCTATTCTATTGTTTTCTGTTCTGTTCTATTCTGTTCTGTTGTTTTCTGTTCTGTTCTGTTATATTCTGTTCTATTCTGTTCTATTCTGTTCTATTCTGTTCTATTCTATTCTATTCTATTCTGTTGTTTTCTGTTCTGTTCTATTCTGTTCTATTCTGTTTCATTCTGTTCTATTCTATTCTATTGTTTTCTGTTCTATTTTATTCTATTCTATTCTGTTGTTTTCTGTCCTGTTCTGTTCTACTCTGTTCTGTTGTTTTCTGTTCTGTTATATTCTGTTCTATTCTATTCTGTTCTATTCTGTTCTGTTCTATTCTATTTTATTCTGTTCTATTCTGTTCTGTTCTATTCTATTTTATTCTGTTCTATTCTGTTCTATTCTATTCTGTTCTATTCTGTTCTGTTCTATTCTATTTTATTCTGTTCTATTCTGTTCTGTTCTATTCTGTTCTGTTCTATTCTATTCTGTTGTTTTCTGTTCTGTTCTATTCTGTTTCATTCTGTTCTATTCTATTCTATTGTTTTCTGTTCTATTCTATTCTATTCTGTTCTATTCTATTGTTTTCTGTTCTGTTCTATTCTGTTCTGTTGTTTTCTGTTCTGTTCTGTTATATTCTGTTCTATTCTCTTCTGTTCTATTCTGTTTTATTCTGTTCTATTCTATTCTATTGTTTTCTGTTCTATTCTATTCTATTCTATTGTTTTCTGTTCTGTTCTATTCTGTTCTATTCTGTTTTATTCTGTTCTATTCTATTCTATTCTATTGTTTTCTGTTCTATTCTATTCTATTCTGTTGTTTTCTGTTCTGTTCTGTTCTATTCTGTTCTGTTGTTTTCTGTTCTGTTATATTCTGTTCTGTTCTGTTCTATTTTATTCTGTTCTATTCTGTTCTGTTCTATTCTATTTTATTCTGTTCTATTCTATTTTATTCTGTTCTATTCTGTTCTATTCTATTCTGTTCTATTCTATTTTATTCTGTTCTGTTCTATTCTGGCCTATTCTATTCTGTTTTATATTCGAGTATAGTTAACATGCCGTGCAATACTAGTTTCAGGAGTAGAATTTAGTGATTTAGCACTTACGTATAACACCCGCTGCTCATCACAGCAAGTGCCCTCCTTAATCCCCATCCTCTGTGTCACCCATCCCCTACCCACCTCCCCACCGGTCACCATTAGTTTGTTCTCTGTAGTTAAGAGTCTGTTTCTTGGTTTGTGTGTGTGTCTTTCTCTCTCTCTTTTTTTTCCCTTTGCTTGTATTTTGTTTCTTACAACTTTCCTTAAAGAGTACGGCATCCGTACCCCTTTCAAGAAAAAGTTGTAGAAGTCTCAGTGAGCATAAATCTTGGATCTGTCCCTCTAGCCACAGTGGAAAAATTCCTAAGTTACTTAGGAGAAGTTGACTATTTAACTTTGGAAGCTCATTTGTGACAGGAAAACATTTTTAAATAAATGCCATGAAAAAAAGCGGGGAGGACTGTTTCCAAAACAAAATAGTAGGATGATAGTTCTTTCTTGGTCCTAGACTTTTTTTTTTCTCTGTTGCTTCTTCCTGGTTTTAATGTGCATAATTTGGGGGGGTATACTCTTAAATTTGCACTTCCTATTTAGTTTCTATTCTGTTTAATTCCGTTGAGCCCATGTACTTTAGAAGGTGGATTGTGCACACGGTGTATACGTAGCCGTAGGTCTTGATTCCTTCTTCACTTCCAGAACCTCGTGTGTGGTGTCCGTCTGGCCACATAACCAGAGTGTTCAGCCTGTTGATACTGTTTTTTCCTCTGAGGACAGTTTTACTTAAGTTTCTATGTCATTATTTTAAAATGTGTATTATTAGTTCAGTTGCTTCCTACTTTAGCATAAAAACAGTTGTATGTGCCTCTGTATTCAATATTTTTATGTTTCACTAAAATAATTCATTTTGTAGGAATTCCTTGTAATCTGAGAGAATGCTCCTGGGAGTACCCGGGCTACCTCTCTGCCCAAAGGTTTCTGCATCAGCTGATAACTCTAGTAATTTTTTGTATTCAACGATTGTCAGGAATGATAGTTGTTTCTGGCTTCTAGAACCAAGGATCTGACATGGCCGCTATTATTTTTCTAGCCCAGGGGAAAATATAATGCTTTAAGTAGTTCCTTATTTATAGACCATTGTTATCTGTTAAAGCCGATGAGTAAAATAGTTGAGTATCCTCCAGGTGAAACCCTATCGTGTACAGGAAGGCTAGCGAAGAAAGCCTAAAATAGAATCCAGATTCCAAATAGCATTCTAGTATAACTATAGATGACGAATAATTTGCTATGTAAGTGTTTGTAAGTGTATTTGGTCTATGTCGAGGGCATTATCGGGTTTTTAAAAAGTTGCTTGGCTAGTATATTGCAAAATGTATCTCTAGTAAGTATTTTTTATTTTGTTTGCATAGGCAATGGAAGTTTACATTGGGTAATTATTCCAGAAAGCTCTTAGGCTAACCCTAAAAGAAAATAACTTTGTAATAGGAAATAGATTTGAATTCAAAATTCAAAATTATCTCTACATATCACATTTCCTGCCAGAATTATTTGGTCCTGTCTGGGTTGGGAAGGAGTAAAGAAAACATTAGCTAGTAAGATATATTTGGTTGCACTGATAAGTGGTTTAGGATGAAGGCGTGTTGGCTAAGAAAGACGGGCTTAGCTACTGTTTCATTGTATAAACTTTGTTTTTGGTTGATTGATTTGGTTTTGTCATGGGAAAGAAAGAAAAAGGGGGTTTGGGTCTCCTTAAGTAAAGGGGGTGGGATAAGAGTAGAGGAGAAGAATCTTTCTTTCAATTTATTTTTTATTGAGATGTAATTGACATGTAACACTGTTTTAGTGTTGTTCACTTACTTAGTTTTAAAGTAACTCTGCACCCGATGTGAGGCTCGAACTCATGACCCCTGAGATCAAGGGTCGCGTGCTGTACTGAGACTGCCAGGCGTCCCGACATTGTTTTACTTTTGGGGGTGTACAACATGATGATTGAACACATGTATATGTTGTAAAATTGTGGCCACAAGAAGTTCAGTTAACTTCCATCACAACATTTATGAATTTTTTTTAGCTTATTTATTTTTGAGAGAGACTGTGCGAGTGAGTGCCGGGGAGGGGCAGAAAGAGAGAGAGAGAGAGAGACAATCCCAAGAAGGTTCCAAGCTGACAGCACAGAGCCTGACACAGGGCTTGATGTGGGGCTCGATGCGGGGCCCGATCCCATGACTGTGAGATCGTGACCTGAACTGGAATCAGGAGTCAGTCGCTTACCTGTCTCAGCCACCCAGGTGCCCCTGTGGTTATACATTTTTTGTTCCCTGTGATAACTGTTACCAGGGACTCTTAGCAATTTTCAAATGTGCAGTGGGTATTAACAGTACTTACAGTATATTATGGTATTACAGTGTATTAGGTATATTCCATTCCTAGGACTTGTTTATCTGATGACTAGAAGTTTGTACCTTTTTTAATTTTGGGGTTTTTTTTTTAATGTTTATTTAAAAAAAAAATTTTTTTTAACGTTTATTTATTTTTGAGACAGAGAGAGAGAGAGAGAGAGCATGAACAGGGGAGGGTCAGAGAAAGAGGGAGACACAGAATCGGAAACAGGCTCCAGGCTCTGAGCTGTCAGCACAGAGCCCGACGCGAGGCCTGAACCCACAGACCGCGAGATCATGACCTGAGCCAAAGTCGGATGCTTAACCGACTGAGCCACCCAGGTGCCCCAGTGTTTATTTATTTTTGAGGGAGACAGAGACAGAGCATGAGCAGGGGAGGGGCAGAGAGAGAGGGAGACACAGAATCCAAAGCAGGCTCCAGATTCTGAGCCATCAGCACAGAGCCCGATGCGGGGCTCAAACCCGCAAGCCGAGAGATCGTGACCCAAGCCAAAGTCGGACGCTCAACCGACTGAGCCACGCAGGCGCCCCAAAGTTTATTTATTTTTGAGAGAGGCAGAGACAGCATGAGCAGGGGAGTGGCAGAGAGAGAGAGAGAGGGAGAGAGGGAGAGAGAGAATCTAAAGCAGGCTTCAGGCTCTGAGCCATCAGCACAGAGCCTGATGCGGGGCTCAAACCCACAAGCCGAGAGACCATGACCTGAGCCGAAGTCAGACGCTCAACCGACAGAGCCACCCAGGAGCCCGACATACCCTCTTTTAAAGATGCAGATGCCGATTATATTTTAAAACAGACATGCAAGACCACCATCGGGACGAAAGGGCAAACCACACCGCAGGCGTACCCGGCACGGAGTGGCTTCTGTTTTACAAAAACCGTTCCTGTTGCCGTGACACACAGGAAGCAGGAGTAGGTGGAGGTCTCGCAGAACCTCGTCCGAGGATGACCCCAGTTGGAAGGGTGGTCTCCTCCTGGTTCCGACCGCCAGCAAGCATTGAGGGCCGTTGCTGACGTGAGCCCCTGTTGAATCGTGGGACGGAGCCGGGCGTTTGGTGTTGAGCGTGTGACAGAAATGCAGGATGGAGCTTTCTATAAAAAGGCAAATACGTGGGCAGAATTTTTTTAAGTCGTGAAAATGGCATTTTTTCCCTGCTCCGACTAATGCGTTTAATCATTGTTTTAACTGAGCTAATGACTTGTCAAGTAGCGGGAAACCCGGGCTGAGTTCGCTGGTAGTTTAATGAGAGAGAACGTGTGTGGAGAAGGTGCACATCACATTTGTGCTGCAACGAGTGTCTCGATACGCACAGCCTCACCCTCGATTCAAAGCCACGGATAGCAATATACGCTGCTCCTCTACCGCCGGGATCCCTCTCCTAAAGAAAATCAATTTTCTGAGCTTTTGGGCTCTTTACCCTAAGCCAGTGGCACAAATTCAGGGCTAATTTACAAGCAAAAGAGGATTCGTTTCACCTTTGAAAATTACCTGCCATGCCACCTGTCGTAATCAGAGCGGCAAATCATTTTCTCACTGACGTCCATTTCCAAACATTCACGTTGTGGTCCTCATGTGGTGCCATTTTAAAAGGTTTCAAGTACGAATTTCCAAGGGAGAGAACTTTACTTGGTTTTGGTGTTCTTTTTTTTTTTTTTTTTTTTTAATGTTTATTTTTTGAGAGAGACAGCATGTGAGCAGGGGAGGGGCAGAGAGAGAGGGAGACCCAGAATCCGAAGCGGGCTCCAGGCTCCGAGCTCTCAGCACAGAGCCCGAGGTGGGGCTCGAACTCACAAACCATGAGATCATGACCTGAGCTGAAGTCGGATGCTCAGCCGACTGAGCTTCCCAGGCACCCAGGTTTTGGTTTTCTAAATGAGCCTGGGCCTGTGCCTTGGCAGCATTTCTGGCTTACACGATCCAGGAAGATAGGACATGGGGTTAACCGTGGTGTGGAAAGTTCCCAGAAGGACGAGTGCATCCGTGTCTGCCTACAGCGTTTCCCACGTGGGATCGTCAGCCCCTGGCGGGTGGAATCTGCCACACGCAGAGCTGGAGGGCTGTGCTGTCGAGTGGCACTTTACTATCGCCTAAAATGTCTGTTGATAGCCCAGCACCCGGGGACACTTTCCCTAGGACATTCCAAAGTGACTTGGACGACTCACCGACCTTCTACTTAGAGAGATTCTACTTCCAGATTCAGGATCCTGGCATATTTTGGCCTGTGATGCTCGTGACATCTGCTAAATCTATTTTTGAACATTTCTTTAACAAACTTAGTCGAAAATCTGGGCATCTCTTTTTGTCAAACCCCATCTCCAGATATCTTATCATCCTGTTTTCTTCCATTTCTCCCTGGTCCAGGAGTCAGTTCCATTTCAGTGCTTACGTCTCTTTAAAGAATCAATAGTTATAATCCCACTAGGGAAGGTTTAGCACCATAAATTAGAGGTAGAAATTTATATTAGTTGAAGGATTGCCTTTTTGGAGATGGAAACGATAATGTAAATGATTGATTTCTTCAACTTACTCTTTGACTAAGTGAGGGTTGAAATAAGGGTGACTGAATGGATTGAGAGGCCCCTTGGCTGCTGGGGGAATGCCTGAGACCTGCTAATCAGCCTTAACTTAGCAGTTGTTGAAGGAAAAGGCAGTTTTCTTTAAATAAAAGGGCAGAGTTAGAAAACCGTGTTCAATCAAATACTCATCTTTTTTTTCTTTTTCTTTTAGCTAGAAAGAAAGTAGTAAGTGATCTCGTTCAAGTCACGGGTGTCATGGGGGATGGGGAGGGCCCGGGTGGAACAAGAATTACTAGAATAACCTGCTGACTTTTTCCAGCCGGTGTCTACTCTCATAGCCCCAGGGATCTGATGTTGCTTTACTTCAGACAAAATCAGATGGCTTCAAAAGTCATCGTCTTCATTTGTTTAACACTCAGGTGTATGTCGTACTTAAAATGTGCTAGGTGCTATTATTCTAAGCTCTCTGTGAATAGTAACTAGTTTGGTCCTCACAGCAAGCTGTGAATGATAAATATCATGAATAGCTTGTGTTTAACAAGTGGGGAAACTGAGGCACGGAAGAGTTAAGCACCTTGTCCAAGTTACCTGAGGCCACCCAAAGGCAGATTTGGGTATCATAGTCTGCGTGTTTAACCAGTCTACTAGAATCGGTATATGGATGTCATATACGGTATATGTCTTATATCCAAAATCAAATCCTAAGTGAGATTGCTTGATGTAAAATATCTGCTTACTAACTCCAGATTAAATTAGTATGTGAACAGAAACAAACACAAATGAAAGACGTGTGCTGTATGACCATAATGTAAGCTTACAGTTTTTCTTTTAAAATTTTTTAATGTTTATTTTTGAGAGAGAGAGAGAGAGAGAGACAGAGTGTGAGTACGGGAGGGGCAGAGAGAGAGAGAGGGAGACACAGAATCCGAAGCAGGCTCCAGGCTCCAAGCTGTCAGCACAGAGCCCAGCACGGGGCTCAAAGTCACGAGCTGTGAGATCATGACCTGAGCCGAAGTCGGACGCTTAACCGACTGAGCCACCCAGGCGCCCCTCTTTTAATTTTTTTTTTAATGTTTTTTTATTTTTGAGAGACAGCAAGCAGGGGAGGGGCAGAGAGAGAGGAGACACAGAGTCGGAAGCAGGCTCCAGGCTCCGAGCTGTCGGCACAGAGCCCGACGTGGGGCTCGAACTCACGAACGGAGAGATCATGGCCTGAGCCCAAGCCAGATGCTTAAGCGACTGAGCCACCCAGGCACCCTGTACGGTTTTTAACCATTAATGAAAACAGCTGTGTCAAGAGGTACCTGGGTGGCTCAGTCGGTTAAGCGTCTGGCTTGGGCTCAGGCCATGATCTCTCGGTTCATGAGTTCGAGCCCCGCGTCAGGCTCTGTGCCGACAGCTCGGAGCCTGGAGCCTGCTTCCGACTCTGTGTCTCCCTCTCTCTCTGCCCCTCCCCAGCTTGCTCTCTGTCTCTCTGTGCCTCTCAAAAATAAATAAACGTTAAAAGAAAAAGCTGATACAGTCAATTGTTGGAAATGAGTCTGCCCACTTTGGACTTACCTGGAATATCCCTTGCCTTTCCATGCTTTATTTTGTTGGTGACAGTGATTAATTAGCTTTCCTAGATGCTTATCATCCCTATGCACACGGCTTCCATGTCATGCTGAAATGTGTATTTATTTAGCCTCTTTAGTGTCCGTAGACCATCTGTTTTTTCCCTGCAATCAGGTGCTCCTAGGAAATCCCTATTCCCAGCTGTCTCTTTCCATTTCACTTTGTCATCGGCCTTTGGGATATTGAAGGATGTAGTTCGCATTCTATTGATCAGTTATTTCTCAAGATCTGTCCCTGTCTATAGTCTGCTACCTTTATAAAAACCGTGGAAGCTCAGGGTTCAGGATAGTGTGCCAAGTGGGTAGAGAGCCAGTGTCTGCTCCTTGGCGTAACTCGCTCACTAATTGTATATAATTCTTTCAATTATTCTAATCAGCGTCATACCAGTTTTAAATCAAAAGATACTCATGCAGGGGAGCAGTTCATCTCCTGACTGCTATTTCCTAGGAAAAGAGTTTTAAAAGGCTTGAATTATTATGGAGTACATCTTGTGAATCCTTTTTTTCAATGACAAAACACATTATCTTCCCTTAACAAATTCAGCCTCGAATTCTAACATACGATTTTTAAGCTTTTAAATGCGGATTAAAATGTAGCAAAGATCCATTTGTCTTGGTCAAAATACTACTTTTTAAAAGCAGATCACCTCACCGTCAAGTACCAGCAGTTATTAGTTGGAAGTCATCTCTTACTGCCAAAGGCAGGTTACCGAGTCCCTATCTCAGTTAAATTAGTTGCGCTCATGTTAAGTATGTGCAGGAAGTTGTTCAAGTGCTAGTTGTCAGTTTCCTCTTATAATTTTATGTATTCTGTAATGTCATTTTCTTAATGATATCGCTTTGGAAAGTGGAGATTTAACCTTTTAATCACTAGAATGCAACCTACGAAAACCTCTTGATTTCCAAATTGTGGCTTGCAGAACTAAGTACAGCCTGCATAGCTCAGCCAGAATGGGTGTTGAAGGTTCCTCAGAGTGTCTAGTAATTTTTGTGGTGGGCCTTTGGGGAAATGCCAGAGGCACCCCGCAAATCCCCAGAGAGGTCACTGCTCCCTGGGCATCCACAGGGATCTCTTAATCTTTTCATTTTTAACTGGTAGGAATACTGTTTGCAGAGGCCGTATCCCAGGAAGCTTCCTAGAGATCTGCCCCATACACCTTTTTAAAAAAGCCCAACACACAACACCGACCACCCTCAGGAACCCCCAAGAGACAAAGGAGACCCGTGGGAAATCCCTGTGACACCCCTCCTGTCTACGGCCATTCCTGGGACGACGAGGACCCCTACTTCTCCCTGTAGCTAACAGAAAAGCCCCACAGCTCCCAGGATGAACCGAACTCCTGGGGGAAAAAACGGGGAGGACTTAATGAATCCCCCCCATAAAACGGCTTAGAACATTAACTAGTTGTGACGAGTCAGGGCATTCCAAAATCAGCATCCACTTGCTGGGCATCTGACTTGCAGAGTGGATACGATGATTCTTACGAGCTTAACTCTGACATGCGGTGGTGATTAGAAAAGATAATTTCGGTTTCCCTCATGAGTGAAATTAAGCAAATGACTCTGATAGCCTGCGGATTGATGAGACAAACAAAAACCTTGCATTGTTCACGTGTTTGTGTGTGTTTGTGGATGATAGAGATGTGAATTTATACTTCCCTTAAACAGGACATTTTTTTAAGGAAAGTCCTAACTAGTTAAGTCCCTTACAAGCAATCACAGATTTAGGAGCTCCTGGGGATAGTACAGTAGAACCGGTATTAGATAAAATAATTGCTCTAGGATCGGTCCCACTTTGAAGCCCTTAGAAACCTCATGTTTGCAGAGTACACAGTGAGTGTGGACGTTTGTTTCAACAACGTCTCTCCTGTCGGAAAGCTCCAAACGATCACTGCTTGCCAGTGGAAAACAAAGACCAAATCCCTGCAGGATGAAGGAAACAACATTCGATTCATAGAAAACAGTGTCTTCAGATACTGTGTGTGTGTGTGTGTGTGTGTGTGTGTGTGTGTGTGTGTGTGTCTGTCTGTGCAAAGAACAAGAAGGTGAGCAGTCCTTAAAGGGGGCTTGCCAACCCAGGAATGGAGGGCGGGAAAATGCTAGAACAAGGTGGTTGGTGCCAGAAGTGCCCAGGGAGGAGATGGAAGTATTTCTCATCGATGAAGTCTTAGGTAGTGATGAGTGCCTGAACTAAACATGTAGACTAGAGGGCCACCCAGTCATTCAACAAACGCTTATCGTTCCTCCATTGTGTATGAAGGTGAAGGAACCAATCTGTCTCCCGCACGTTTGCTACCCTGAAAGGCCAAAGTGGCCGAGCTGGTTCCGGCCATCTCAGAGCCACCCCCGCTGTAAACCCCACACGCGTTTGCTTGGGTGCGGAAGGATGGGAGCCTGCCACAGAAACGAGGCCATCTGGAAAGACTTGAATCAGTACCGAGTGCATCTTGCGACCGACTGACTCATGAAATCAATGTAATGATTTGACCAGGAGTTAAAAAAAAAGAAAGCTCCTCAGAAATGAAGTATAAAGAATGAAGGCAAAGTGTCAGATCGCACCAAATGTGTGTTTCAGTTACACACACGTGGACCCATACGTCAGCTCGTGACATAAAATACATTTCAATATATAAAGCGGGTCACAGTCTGGGGCGCCTGGCTGGCTCAGTCCAAAGATCACGTGACTCTTGATCGCGGGGTCGTGAGTTCATGCCTCATGTAGGGTGCAGAGATTACTAAAAATACATAAATAAAACTTAACAAGAAAAGAAAAGATGGCTCACAAAGAAGTTGGAGCAGCATTCATGTACAGAAGCCTCGCTGTCCGCTGTTTCAACGTGCCCCCGGCGCGAACGCCCTGACCTAGCCTTTCCTCCCTGCACGCCGAGGGTCAGAGATGCACGGGTGGGAGAAGATACGGTGCCCTGGAGGGTCTCCACCAAACAGGCTCGCCCCCTTCCTTCCTCTGTTGTGGGCCTCTGTACAATGGCTCTTCCTGACGCGTGCTTCTGTACTATGTCACAAGGGCCACCTTCGTAACTAGCCCGGTAAACCTTGTTACCACGTACGTGTTGGACGTGTCCCCCATACACGTCGAGGTCCCTGTTCACCTCATCCCCAGACGCCTTCGTGACAAGTACGTGCAGAAGAAAATGCAGGTCTTTATCGAGGATCGTGAAAATCCTGAGCCGCTGATTTGCTGTGGGTCTCTGGAACACCATCAGGTGCTCCGTGGCTTATGCCTAACTCTGGTTGAGGGCCTCAGAGCTCCATGTACACTTGACCTAAAAAAAAAAAGGGTTCAGGGGCTGAAGAAATATAGTTGGTTGTTTTCAGCCTTCAATCGAGCTTTTATTATTTTCTTCTTAGTCCTGATTCACTCTGTTTTCTCCCCCCTGCATCTTGCCGTTCTAAATGGGTCTCAGCTCGTTTTTGGCTTGAGGTGGCTGTGCATTAATGCAGTGAAATATTAGGTATGGTGGGAGGGGGCATTGACGGAGCGTGCAACTTGCTGTGGAAGGTGCAGAGAAGGGGGGCCCAGCCCAGCCTGGGGGAGGGGTGTTGCCAAGGAAGGCGTCCCGGAGGAAGGTTCTGAGCATCACGCCTGGCACATAGGCCCTCGGAACTGTTGCTACGGCGAGAGATGGCATCTGAGAGAGAAGTTGACTGGGAGGAAAGTGAGTAAGTAAATTTAGCAGACAGAGCAGCACACAGAGGTTCAGAGCGGGGACAGAACGTCGTAGACTGAGGACCTATGTAGTGTTTGGGTATAGTGGGGACAAGGGGTAGGGGCTGAGGAGGCTGGAGCCCTCATCACAGAGTCTTGTGGGTCCTGCGAAGGGATGGCTTGTTTACATATATTTTTTTCTTTCTCTAACAAAATTTTTAAAATATATTTTACTTTTGAGAGAGAGAGCACAAGTGGGGGCAGGGGAGGGATAGAGGGGAACGGAAGATCCAAAGCGGGCCCCGAGCTGACAGCAGAGAGCCTGACGCGGGGCTTGATCTCACAGACTGGGGGATCGTGACCTGAGCTGAAGTCGGACGCTCAACCGACTGAGCCACCTGGGCGCCCCAATTTATTTTTAAGGTAGCAAGGAGTCTCTGAAGCTGGGGAATACGCAAGAACAGCAGGTCTTGACAGAAGTGGACGTGCTGAGTTGAGGTGCCAGCAAGGCCCCGACTGAGCTGTCCAGTTGGCACTGTGGATGTGACTGGGCTCAGCAGCCAGGTGAGCTGGTGGCTCAGCTGCGGTGTAGACATGCTTACAGGATCCCCGGCTCTGACCCCTTTCCTTCCTACGTTCATGACATGTATCTCATTTTACCCTGAACTGTATAGGCTTGTGTGTTCAACCTCTTACTTGCCATCTGATGTCTCAGTGAGTCCAAAACAGAGCCTTCGCGCCCCCCACCCCCACCCCCATGCGTGCCTCGTCCTGATGCGAGACATCAACCTTACCCGCCAGCCCCTGCCCCTCCTCCCAGGACCTTTCTGGTGTCTTAGGTGACACCCTCTGATGGTTTCCCACTGCACCCAGAATAGATATAGTTTCCTCATGGTCTGCAAGACCCCTGCCTCTCT
Source organism: Panthera onca (assembly GCF_046562875.1). NCBI lineage: Eukaryota > Metazoa > Chordata > Mammalia > Carnivora > Felidae > Panthera > Panthera onca. The sequence goes on along the minus strand of NC_138343.1, from coordinate 4,234,788 downwards.
CTCTCTCCACCTGGTTCTGCTCTCTCCCCCTTTGTTCACTTCCCTCCAGCCACTGTGGTCCTTACTGCTTTTCTCTAGAACTCGCCTGGCTTCCCGTCTCAGCTGTTGTTCGATTGGAACACCCCTCACCAGATCTTCCCACAGCTACTTTCTTCCCACCGTCCGGGTCTCAACCCAACCGCCTGTTTCTTAGACATTTTCCTTGACCCTCTTAGCCTAGGAAGCCCTCCAGCCCCTCCACCGCATTATCCAATTTTTCTTCTGAGCATTGATTCCCAAGTCCGTGCCCTCTCTGCCGGATCCCTGGTCTTCGGGCTGGCCCGGGTCACTGGCAGGTGAGGCTAGAGAGGTTGGGGTGAGGAAGAGCCCATGCACAAGGGTTTCACACCAGCAGCTTGGTGGGCAGTGTCTCCATGACTGGCATTTCTGTCCTCACAGGATTTCGTTCTTCCTGTCGGTGGACTGAGGAAAGGACACCAGTGCAGAGCTCTGCCTGGTGCTTTGGACCATCTAAGTGAACGGAGGCTGCACTTGAAGGCCTCGGTGTTTAGATGTGAATCTGGGATACGGGAGGGATAGTGGGGGCATACTAGAGTGTGTCTTCATTCTTCAGCTCTCGTGTGGAAATTCAGAGTAAAGTTGGCCTTTCCAAATTCTTGGTTTCCCAAACGTGCCCCAGAGGAGACCGTCGCTGCTGGAATTTGGTATTTAAGGATTTCCCATCTGCCAGGGCTGGAGTCAAACATCTCTTGCAAGTCTATTCCTTAGCAAGATCAAAATTTAAAGCAAATGGTTTTTAGCTTTGGCCGTTGGTAATTTTTTGATGACGATCCTATTGATATTTCTGCTGAAAATCACGCTTGAAAACTAGACGTAAAAAAATTACTTCCATGCTCCAGATAGCATTACATTTCTTCTATATGTTTTACTTTAGAATGTGTGCCCTGATACGTATATTTGCTTCTTGGATTTATAAACGTTCTGCGTTCCTTCAGAAACTACTTTCGGTGCCACGTTTAGTAGTTAGTAAAATAGAAATCCAAAGGTAAAGTGAGTGAACAGAGTTAAGGGGGGTACAAAAAAAACACATAAGAAAGTTCTAGCAAAGTTGAGGATCAGTCCCCAGCGAGGCTTGCCCGCCGAGCTGTTCTGCTTGCTGGGTAAAGGGTGGAGCCTTCGCCTCGGGAGCTACGGCTGCAAGCTTCAGACAACATCGGATGATCAGAATTGAGCTTTGTGACCATTTCTCTTGCTCACACAGAGGGTCGCCCAAGCAGAGCTGAGTGATAGGGTCGACACCTGCCGCCAAGCCAGAGTTTTCCTCTGGAAGCAGCTTCAGACCTATTTCAGCCCTTGAGCAAGTACTCCATTGAAATCCCCAAATGCCGAACTCTGTAAAAACCTGGTCTAGCTCAGAAACCAAGGTCTTTGTCGTGTTCAACTCTGTTTGATTAACCTCCCTTCTGAATGGATTCTGCAGTGAGATTCTCAAAAGAGAATGGATTCTCAAGACCTCTCTCTCTCTAAATTACAGATCAATGCAGCCTGGCCAAAGGTCTTTCCGAGAAAAGGCTTGAGAGCATCCTCTCTCATGGCCATAGCAAAACCTCAGAGATGCTTCTAGTCGTACACTAGGTGGCCTCTGCTCCCCAGGGAAACTGAATAAATTGGCCACCTGTATGCAGTTATTTGATACTGAACCCTGAAATGTTGGAGAATGTTAATGAAAGGCATTCATGTAGGTTTGCTTTACAGTTAACATTAAGTCAGGACAACAGGCATAGACTGTACCCGTGTGCTTTCGAAAGCCAGTCATCTTTGTTTATAATACAGCACGAGCGGCATATAAGATGCGTGTTTGATAGACAGTTTATCTAACCGTTCACCATAGTTTGCGTTGCAAATACTCAGTTCACTTTTAAAATGCAGGCAAAGCCAATAAAAAATCCCAAGTGGCAAACAGTATTGCCTTCTGACAGATCTCCTCATAGAGGAAGCAGAGTGTGTTAATAATGGTGATCAAAAGTTGCAAGCCGATAACTACCAAACGAATTGATCTGTAATTTAGAGAGAGAGAGGTCTTGAGAATCCATTCTCGGGGCGCCTGGGTGGCGCAGTCGGTTAAGCGTCCGACTTCAGCCAGGTCACGATCTCACGGTCCGTGAGTTCGAGCCCCGCGTCAGGCTCTGGGCTGATGGCTCAGAGCCTGGAGCCTGTTTCCGATTCTGTGTCTCCCTCTCTCTCTGTCCCTCCCCCGTTCATGCTCTGTCTCTCTCTGTCCCAAAAATAAATAAACGTTGAAAAAAAAAAAAAATTGAGAATCCATTCTCTTTTGAGAATCTCACTGCAGAATCCATTCAGAAGGGAGGTTAATCAAACAGAGTTGAACATGACAAAGACCTTGGTTTCTGAGCTAGGTCAGGTTTTTACAGAGTTTGCTGGTAAGCCATCTTTACTTGAAGTTCTGCTTGAGGTTTGAAGAGTTAGGACAAGGAGTTTTAAGACTCAGTCTTAGAAGAGCTTGGAGATCCACGAGATCCGGTAAGAACCAGATCTCCTGATTGCTGATGGATCACTGCAGGCCTCCAGCTAGAATCCTAAGGCACCAGGCCCTCCAACCATCACCGATTCCTTTGAATTAGCACCCCTGAAGCTGACTTGACTCAAGTTTTTTTAACCAGTAAATTGTTACAGAATTTAATGTGGTTTTTGGTGGTGGGGATGGTGGTGGTATTAACTGTTGGTTTTTGTCATCTTCGTAGAGTTAATACTCTGTGGACAGAGTAGATGTGTTACATTCAGCTTTTTTGGCCAATTAAAAAAAATTTTTTTAACGTTTATTTATTTTTGAGACAGAGAGAGACAGAGCATGAATGGGGGAGGGTCAGAGAGAGAGAGACACACAGAATCCGAAACAGGCTCCAGGCTCTGAGCGGTCAGCACAGAGCCTGATGCGGGGCTCAAACTCACGGACCGCGAGATCATGACCTGAGCTGAAATCGGACGCTTAACCAACCAAGCCACCCAGGCGCCCCAAGTCCAATTTTAATTATTCATTTTGATGTCACTGAACCATAATGTCCATTCCAAAGGCGAGTATTCAAATCCCCTGACCACGTCCTTCTTACCTTCCATTTTTACATGGATTTTCCAAAGATCCAGACTTAAATAGCTCTCTCAAGTGTAATACTTGGTGGGGTTTTCCCTCATTATTTATTCATTCTTTTAGAGTTAAAAAAGTTAACATGTTACTCAACTTTTCATGACGATTAGAATAACATTGTGCTTAATAGTGCAATAAAGTACTCTTCTTTTTTATAATAATGCTACAAGGGGCACGTAGTGGGTGCTTGTGTGAATAAGCATCGTGCTTCTTGGCCCAGCCGCACTGACACCAGCTCTTAGGGTCAGGTACTTGCTTGAAATTAGTACCAAGTGCTTGCATTCTTTGGATGGCTCTTAACAAAAAGGTATTACATTATTAGCTGTTTTTTAAAGAAAACATTCAAATATGAAACTTCACCTTGGCATCAGTTGCAGGATGAGTTAGAATGAATGAAAAGTGAGCCATTGACCGTTTCCTGGAGAAATCATGACCAAGTTAGGAAGATAAGGATTTTTAATTTTCTCACATCAAAAAAAAAAAAAAAACCACAAAAATAAAACAAAACAAAAAGAACAACCGTGCAGGTCTTGAAAACAAGGAAACAAACCATGTAAACGTATAAAGAGTCCTGTACTGTGATTTTCACAATAGCCTCTCACCAGTGCTGCTCCCTGAATGCTTTTGTTTTAACACCGTGATGCCATTTTAACTTTAATATGAAATGAGACTCTGGATATCAAAGTTAATAAGTGTGGTGTCGATGGCTGGATTTAATGTTGTGTTCACTAGGAAATAGCGCCTCACTAAATCCCTGCATATTGTTTCCCCCTTTGCACACAGATTTATTACAGATCTCTCAGGACTATGGCTCATATACCCCCGCTCTCCCTAGAGTTTAAACACTGTTACTGTCTAAACCATCAGTATAGAAAGGTTTAAGCATCTCTTTTTTTCTCATTGAGATCTACACCATCTCAACCTCTTAAAAATGGAAATGCATAAAAATTACTTTTTAAACCACAAATGCGAGACTACTATTTATTTAGATATTTGGGGGCATAAGTCATCTAAGAATGACTAAAGTTTGTCTCCCCTTGGCCATTGACTCAGCTGAAAATCTGGTAGAAAATATTTAATTTTTGTAACCTTGTTCATTAAACAGGGATTACCCATATCCGCTTTAAAAATACACCAAAAAGCACAAGGTGAGCCTAGGGTATCTTGTATCACAAAGCAAGGACTGGCTCCAAATCCAATGGGATAATTTCCAAGGCTACAAAATCCAGATTGAAATGGCCCCCCTTGGAACACCCCGAGCACCAAAAAGAATACTGAGAGTCCTAGCTTATGACACATAGAATTAATTCTCAAACATGCACAAGTCTTCAGTAGTACTAAGAAAATGAAAGGGGAGGATACAAAGGACTTTTTAAAGGAATAGTTGGTCTTTGCAGGGAAACGGCACCTTGCAAATGTAGGAATGATGATGGCAGTAGGAGAGTACAGGTTTGGAGTCCTCGCTGTGTTCATTCAGTCAGTTAAGGGTTGTTGATGGTGGTTTGAAAATGGGGTCATCCACATGAAACAAAAGTACCACCTCATAGACTTATTAATCACCCAGGACAAAGGTACCCTTTTAATGGAGAGGTTGGGAGGTCCTCTCCTCACGAAGTGGCCAAATTTAGGTGACAAAGAGCAGAACGAGCTGACCTGGGTGCCACCAGCAGTGGTTGAGCCATTAGTTCACCACATCACCCATGTGGCATTCAGGCTGGAAGTGGCCGACCGTAATCAGTTTCCCAGGAAGCCTTCAGGCAAGTGGAGAATGTGGGGAAGTCTGTGAAACAATTGGCCTGAATTCCTCGAGAGAGAATCATGGGTAAGAAAGGCAGGATTGGCGGCAGGGAGAGGAGGACGGGGTACGAAGACACACTGAGGAGACCTAAGCACACATCGTGGTGAGTTCTTCCCTAGATACTGCATCCAGCAGGGCAGGGGCGCCCCAGGCAGGTGGGGGGTGACTGGGGAAATCTGCATGCGGGCCATCGTGCATACATGGGACACTATGGAATTGCTGGTAGGTGTGACCGTCATGTGTGGTTACGTAGGAGAAGGTATTCAGGCAGGAAATTTTTTCATGAAAGATTATCAAATTTCAAGACTCTTCTTTATAATAGATTACTTCCTTCTCTCTCGTCTTTGCACCTAGTCTGTAAAAATCTTAAGTTGTAGGGGAGGGGTACTGGGTTCACGCAGGGGTTCAGTTCCGTCATTCATTGACCAAATGGTTACTGAATGCCCACTGTGTGTCACGTTCTCTAGAGGTGAACAAAAACGGATCCCAGCTTATCCTTTCCATCCGAAGATGTTCACCTTGTCTCCCCTGGGGATGCTGGGGACACAGGGTGGGGAGGGGACACCAGAAAGAAACATGAGCCAGATTTAACTTGTAAACAGGGTTTATTTCTGCCGGAGCCCCTCCTGTTCCTGGTCTAAACTTCTTTTAAGAAATAAATATACTTGACCACGTGACTTTCTGTAGTTGAAATCCTTGTAGACGTGTTGGGGGCTGACAAGGTGGCGGCCAAAGTCCCCTCTGTGGTCTTTGGACAGATGGGCCTGAATTGCTGTGCTTGGACGTAAACCCCCTCATTTCCTTATTTTTATGACTAAATGGTTTGTTTTCTTCAGGCCAGTTCCTGAGCATCAAGTCCCCATCTCTGTGCTGCCGTTTGGAGGAAATACTAAAATGACTGCCAGAAACATTTGTGTATTTTTTTATAAATAGAGTAAACCCCATCAAGGCTCATGTTAATTTTTTTTTAATCCCTCATGTGTGAGTTTCATGGTAAAAGAAAATGAAGAAGGTAGACGTGGTGGCAAGTTTTTGTTTTAATGTGGCTTTTGGGGGCTCCTGAACGTCGAGATCGCAGAAATCGAAACCCGGTAGAGCAGTCATAACGCTTATTAAAACACTCGCATGTGCAAAACAACTCGAGCTGTTTTAAGAATCTTTCAAGTTTCTAGACATGTGTCATAGTAGATCAGTTCCCGCCTTCAAAGTATTATGATGGGCTCGGTCCCTTTGTCATTGTCCCTGTAGGAGGTGGCCACGGTGGTTGTATCTGGCCACCCAGACGAGCCTCTGTTAGGGCGTCTGCCAAATAAGTTCAGATAATCCATAAACACCAAGTGATCAGTGACTTTTGATATGTTCCTAAATCAGCTTTTTGAAGAACTCCTAAGAAATTGCAGAAAAGTACCCCCCAAAATGCCAAACTCTCACGTCCCCAACAACCTGAACAGATAGCTTTGAACACATTAGCACCTTCCTTTTGCCAGTGTAGTTTTTTGACACCAGCATATAAACTCTGGGAGCCCGGAGACCGATTCCTTATTTACTGCTCTGCCCATCCTTTCTTAAGAGTGCCTGGTACACAGTGGGTGCTCAGGAAACCTTTGTTGAATTTTAAGTAATATAAAAACGTCCCCGATAAAGTTGTAGCCGCATTTGACCCCTACCGACAGTCTCTCCCTCCTCCCGCCTTCGTCAGAGGCACCACTGTCCTGAGTTTGGACGCTTCCTGTTTATTTTGTATGTTCAAACATCCATGTACCCACAAGCAACATATGGTTTTATTTTATGGTTTACGATTTACATAAATGGCATCAGGCCGTAAGTATCTTCCTGAAACTCGCATCTTTCCTTCGATACCATCTTTTGAGACTTGTTCATGCTTCTTGCTTTTTTTTCCCTTTTAGCTGCTATTCCCTCATTTAACTATATTCATTTTCGTCATCAATGTCCCTGCTTGATAGACTTTTAGATTGTTCCCAGCTCGGCAGAAGTCTGTTACCTACGCGTGCGTCCTCACCACCCGCAGTCTTTGTCGTGGGCATAGGAAAATGGAAAAGTGATAGTATTTCTAATGTCTCTAATCGCTACGAGTTATAGAAGCACTGTGAGGCCACGGAATGGCACTACGTGTCAGGCTCTGTGCTGAGCGTTTCATATATTCGCTTTGTCTTATTTAATACAGCAGGTTGTTTTACAAACTGGAAGACTAGTCTGACGTTACAGAAACATTGGCCAACCTCCACAACCCCCTAAGCGGCAGACTCAGGATTTGAGCTCAGTTCTTGGATACCGAAGCCTTGGGTGTGAGCATACTTTCGAGGGAGGATGACCCATTTTCACTCGCTGGACCTTCTCTTGTCGTAATGGGAGATGTTGAGTCAATATAGTTAGCCAAGTTCCAAAAAGTGTGCAGGGGGAGTAGAGGAATGAACTGATGGTCTTTGTTCCACTGAAAAATTGAGTTGTCTGTTGCATGTTTCCCTCATGATAGGAAGGTTTTTTTGGCCTGCCTGTCGTTTTAGGGGTTGAACCAATTGAAAGTTTCCTCACCTTCACTTCTAATGATCTTCAGGTGGATAATTGGGGCAGCGCACTTGTCTTGTTGAATTAACCCTTCACGAAAAGAAGGGAAGTCTAAAATTATTCATGAGACGTAACCATTGGCTGTAACTCACTTCTGTATGTATCCCTAGTTATCTCTTTAAGGAAGCTTTCGAAGGGATGTGTGTTAAAGGCGGGGGAGGGGGGCTGCGGGGGACCAGAGTCGTTATTTCAGGCAATTCCAGAATATTTGAAAATGTATTTTTACTTTTTTGCCTTTCATTCTGCAAGGCTGTTTTCAATCTAATTTAATGAGTCCTCAAATGAGATCTATTTGAAGAAAATTACCTAATAAAGTATGAAATTAGTCTGGAGACTGAGAATTTTTGGCACGTTGCTGATGGCAGCCTTTCTGATAAGCAGATATACAATGATGATGATGATGGTGGTGGCGGTGATGGTGGTGATGGTGATGGGGAATGCCTTTGACTGATGTGTCAGCTTTTTTCTGGACAGACCCAGACTACCTACGTTCTCAAATTGAGCCACCCCCATTACTTTATCCTGTTGTGTATTGAGAAAAATTGGCACACAAAAAATAAGGAACTTGAAAGAAAATGCTAGAAAATGCTAGAAAACTTGCTAGAAAATGGATTAGGTAGGCTGCCTCAGGATGTGTTTTCAAGAAATTTGGAAAGGACCTCCCCCTCCCCCCTCCCCAACCCTCCAAAACTTTGCTTTCACAAAGCCTGACCTTCTACAACTGAACTTTTTTTGTTGTTATGTTTTAAAAAACTATTATGAATTTTCAGAGTATTAAGATGACCTAATAACTGTTGATGATCTATGAGGTTTAAAAAAAATTATTTAATCAGAGATTTAGTGTGAAATATAAGCCATAAGGTATCATCAACATTGGTAACACTGTGGGTAGGTAACTGTTCTAGAATCTGGCATCAGCTCTTTTCCTGAAAAGATTTGGTGACTGATGGGGAGAGAGAATGGATTCAAAGCTACTTCATCCCAAAGTACAGAATGACGTAAAAGCTCCCGGAAGGGATGCCTATACGTGCCTGGAGATACGCTGTCCCCATTTTATTGCTGGGAGTCGCCTTTTGGCCCAAGAACCAAAACCTGCATGGGGCTTTCCAGTGTCCATCCAGTGTTGTGTCCGCCACGTGCCTTTGGAGCTGGTGACGTCTCCATTCCCCCAATGAGGCCAGGACCTTCTGCGGTTTATAGATGGCATTCTGCACGCACCTAACAAAAGAGGTGACATCTCTAGGAGTTCCCGCCGTTTTCGAGCTACGATTGTGCTTCTGCTTATAAAGAGCTGGGTTGGATGCCTTCCGCCAATTATACCTTGGCCTCCTTCTTGCCTTTTTCCTTTGCTGTGAAGGCTTTTGATGGAGCTTTTCTGTCTGTCTGTGAGCCGTGTCTCTCCCTCCCCTTTTCTTGTAGTGCTGTTCATGTAATGCTTTATCTCTCTCCCATTCATATTTTTTTCCTTCCTTTGTGCTGCATGGAGACTCTCTGCTGTACAAGTGTAAGTATTTGGGTGGCTCTGCAGTTTCTGGCTGGGCTCGTTTACAGTCTCGTGTTCCATCTGCTTTTGCTGCCTGGCTGGTCTCCCAGGAGACCGAGTGTCGTCCCCCGGCTGCGGATCCTGCATGAAACAGGCAGCAATTTAGAGGCAAGATTGCATTTTACAAGGTGCTTCAGCTAGAAAACAGGCGATGAATTTAAAGTATCCTGGCTGTGCCTGAAAGCAAGCAGAGTGTTGATGAAGAGGGCACCAACTTTCAAGAGGGGAAAACGGCCTTTTCCATTCCTGTTTAAAAAAAAAAAGACATGATTCCTTAAACGTCCAGGTTTTGTTTGGGGTTTTTTGATTTTTTTTTTTTTTTCCTGATTCTTGTTTCCCAGGGTTGTAGAAATTTGGCATCATGATTTCCTTCTTGGATTAGGAGAATTTTCCTAATCTGTTTCCCAACTTTTTTTTTAACCAACCGCTTTTTTTTTAAATGTAATTTTCTTAATGTTTATTTTTGTGAGAGAGAGAGCGTGAGCAAAGAGGGGTAGAGAGAGCGAGGGAGACACAGAATCCAAAGCAGGCTCCAGGCTCTGAGCTGTCAGCACAGAGCCAAACACGGGGCTCTATAGAACTCACGAACTGTGAGATCATGACCTGAGCCAAAGTCAGATGCTCAACCGACTGAGCCACCCAGGTGCCCCTAACCAACCGTGTTTTATTTTGTTCCTTGTTTGTTTTAACCTCGGGGAAAAGAAATTAGGCATTCTCGAGCTTGACATGAGAATGTTGTTGTTTATCCTTTGCACAAACTCGGTAAAACGAACAAGGAAACTTCTCCATCCTATTTTTGTGGTGAGAGAAGCAATGGAAGTCTCATTTTAGAAAAAATGAGCGTGTCTAGGAAGTATAGGTTAAGAGTGAGTTTAGCAGGAAAAACTGTGGCTGTGTTTGTCAGGCTCCAACCTTAGTCCTTAACTGGTGGTAAAATTGACATACCCCTTGGGCTACATGAGAGGAGTTTGAATTCCATCATAGGAACTGGATCAAAGGAGTAAGGTTTCGGAGCGGTAACACTGTGCTCCCTTTAGATTCCTGTAGAATAGGAATAGTGGCCATGGTTTCGTTCACACTGTCTGCCAAGGTGGGCGTCTAGTGATGGTTTGGGATGTCAGGATGTGGAAGGAGTCTTGTGTTTAGGGCTCTCCTTCTAAAGTTACGTTTTAAAGACTTCAACACCCTGTGCCCCATGTTTCCTGAGTACGTGAATAGTGAAAAGTACTTACGACTCGCAAAATGCATCTTTAAAGATAAAGTAATTTCATCTAGGCTTAAATAGTAGACAGTGCTGGCCACGAGTTGCTTTATGAAGAGTCCATTTGGTCAGTATACCTCCCTTGCTTCTGTTGCTGACATCCCCCCTTTCATCTGAGAGGCACTTCATGATTTCTCCTCCCAGCAAATATTTACGCATCGACAAATGTCCAGGGCAGGAAACGAAGGCCAAACAGTCTGAGAAAATTAACCCTTGTCATTTGGATACAGGAGCATTAACAGTTCTAAAGACAAGGTAAAGCTAGATCTCTTTTCTAGGGTACAAGTCCTCTAACCAGCAGGTGTGAGAAGGGGAAGACTAAGAGAGCATATAGACGAGATTTCTGGAAAAACATAGAATATTTGTTCTTAAATGTATCCTTGGGTGCATAAGCATAGCTCATTCTTATGTTCCCTCTTGCTCACGATGTGTATGTATTGGGATCATAGGACTGAGCTACTAAAGAGTTTTCTTTTTCTATAAAACTGTTAATGAAGAAAAAATTCTAAAGAAAAGAACGAAAAATAAGAGAGACATGAAATTCACTGTTTCTTTTTTCCCTCTTCGTCGTTATACGTAAACCACGAGAAAGAAATCATGAAACAGTTCATCCGTCAGCAGTGGCTCAGTGTCTAAAATTGGGTTGCTTTCTCAACACCAGCGGTCGAAACTCGCCTGATTTCGAGCCCTGACTATTGTCGCAAAAGCCCCTCGTCCCCGCGTGAACGTGGCAGACTTCACAGATGTGTCAGATAGAGTGAAAGAGTTGCGTTTGAAATGCAGCTGTAAAGAGCATGTGAGATGAAGGAAAGCTTTGAGGCATTAGAAAGTCAAACCAAGAAGAGAAAAGTAGGTCCCATTTGGTGGATGGCAGCTATGGAGAACCCAGATGGTTGCCATACGAACCCCTCAGTGTCTGTATAGTTAGCTCGAGCTGAATGATCGATTTACAGGTAGGCGTCAGTGTGTAAATGGGTCTCTCTCTACCTATCTTTTATATTATGTATAAATGTTATAGATCATCTGTATTCTTTTACATATAGCTCTCTGGTCATTCCTTTTCAGCTATTCAGAATTGTAGTATACTTGAAATGTCATCATGGTCGTATGTGTTACACACATTTGGTATCTGTTCTAAAGGTTAAAGAGGGAGACTTGAGCCAGATTCTTTTTGCCCATGAACATTTTTTCTGTAAAATCAAGAGTCGCAGGAAAAAAACGTTGGACGACATCGTCATTCCAAGCATTTTATTTGTGGCTGTCCAAATGAATTGGCTGGAAATTAGTCCAAGCTGCTGCTCGATCCCTTTACCTGTCACGGTTGTATGCAAAGTGGAGGGAGTACTAAAGATATTTTTCGTGAAACATAGCAGATATTTTGGTAGTTGGGCTCTCCTGAGGATTATTTATTCTTAGAGGTTTCCCTTATGAATAGACCAGTCAGGCCGCTCTCTGCTTCAGTCAACCGCGAGGTCAAGGTCAGTTTCGGGGGAGAGCAACCCGGAAGCTGGCTCCCTTTCCAGCTGCCTCGGATTGACGCTTGCTTTACAGGTAGATATTCCTGAGACTGTCTGCCTTTGACCTAGAAAGAACCAAATTGGCAAGTTTTCCCAGTGTATTTCAGGCCGACCCGTCTGGCTTTGAATATAATTGCTCATCTCTTCTCTCCCTTTTCTCCCAATAATAAATACTGGCAGAAGGATATTGTTATTAAAGCCGGCATAAAATTGTTAGAACTGTGAAGTTGTTTGTTTCAGAGGTCAATATGAGCCGGTTCATTCTTTGAACCAAAGAGAGTTTCTCACCCTTGTGGCTGTTTTTGGGGAGAGCCTTAGATGACGGCCTATTAAAAAGACTACAAAGTAAGTTCTGTTATCTCTTACTTCACACAAAGGCTGGTCTCCAGGATCAAACCAATTAAAACGTCCCTCACATCCATTCATCGGTATAGCGATGGCGAAGGGTGTGGTTATAAGGGATGCTGGGCCAGCCTCGTGAGGATCTGTCCCTGGTGCTGTTCCTAATGACACTTTGAAAGGTGGCCTTTGTCATCTCTGTGAGTCAGTTTCTTCCTTCAGATTTGAGAGGGGATGACAGAGGCCTCCTCTTACTTTCACTGTGGTCCTGTTGAGGGAGAAGCTAGCACCTTCCTTGGGCTTGGCTTCATGTAATCAGCAGTCGGCACCAAGGCTTAAGTTCTGGTGGTTTGGGTGTTGGTCCCATATTTGAAAGACTCAACGAGAAGCGACACCAGATACAGACTTGGAAACTATGGCAACCGTTTCCTAGTTAGTCTTTGCCCATAATCTAAGGGTCAGAATCTTGGTGGCAGAAGTGGGAGATGGGACAGTTACTTGAAATACCGAGGTGACAAAGAGTCCGGTGTCGCCTTGGAGTTGCGACCGTGGTCACAAGCAGTGAATAATTGCACTGTCTGCTTGTAGCGGCTGATGTTTTACCATCCTTTAATCATATTTTTTATATCCATTCTTTTTAACGTTTATTTATTTTTGAGACAGGGAGAGACAGCATGAACGGGGGAGGGTCAGAGAGAGAGGAAGACATAGAATCTGAAATAGGCTCCAGGCTCCGAGCTGTCAGCACAGAGCCCGACGCGGGGCTCGAACTCACGGACCGTGAGATCATGATCTGAGCCGAAGTCGGACGCTTAAGCGACTGAGCCACCCAGGGCGCCCCTTTATATCCATTTTAGTATCGTCAGGTGCAGCTGGGAATTACATTCTGTATCATTCACTGTTCCTTTCTGCCATGTAAATACAGTGTAAGCGATGAAAGCTGGGGGCGGGGAAGGGGGAGGAGGCAGAGGGGGCCGTACGAGTCGAGAACATCGTCACCCTTTGGAAACGTGGGGGCTGGGTCTCCGCAGGGAGGCCATCAGATGTGACCAGCCATCCTGGAAAGAGGCGAAACAGATACTGAGTTTAAACATTTGATCCCAGATGCTCCCTCAGCCCCGCCCCTCCTGAACCGTTAACTGAAGTTTGGAAGGCGAGTTTTGCGTGGACGCCTAAGGGCTTCCTTTATTTCGTTGCTAGATGACGCCCAAATCCAAACGGAAGAGTATCCATAGCCGGATGCTGCGGCCTGTTTCCAGGGCCTTCGGTGAGTTATTTCTGTGTCCGTGAAACACCCTCAGCGGGGACCTCGGGCCGCTTCGGGGCCGTTTCCCGGGGATGCTCTGTGGGAGCCAGCGCTCAGAAGGGCAGTCGTGTGGTTTGTGAACGCGTGCGTGTGCGACTGGGTGAGGGGCCTGACGTGACCTTTAGGAATTCCGCAGCCCATCCGGAGGCACTCAGCTTGGGCCCGGGGCTCTGCTTCGTTTCAGAGATGGAGTTTGACCTCGACAAAGCTCTGGAGGAGGTGCCCATCCACATCGAAGACCCGCCCCTCCCGCCCGCCCGGCAGGAGAAGCGGAGCTCGGGGCTCATCTCCGAGCTGCCTTCTGAAGAAGGGAAGAAGCTGGAACACTTCACCAAGTTAAGGCCGAAGCGGAATAAGAAGCAGCAGCCCACCCAGGCGGCGGTAGGTGGACCGGGCCCCCCACCCCCCAGCCCTCCCGACCCAGGGGGAGCGCGGGGGACGGACCCCCCGCACGACCTCCAAGCCCGTGTCTCCGCCGGGTGCTCGGCGGTTGGGGAAAAGATCATGCGGTCGAGCGCCCAGGGCCTCGGAGCGGAGTGGCCCTTGGAAGAAATCCTTAGAAAAGTCGCGGTCCCGTGCGGGAGCCCAGTGGGCTCCGTCCAGCAGCCTGCGACGTCTGATGTGGACGCGGGGGGGGCAAGGAGGCGCCGAAGAACTGGTGTGTGACTGACTCGAGGGTGCCCACCTCTGCCCCCCCCCCCCCCCGGCCGCGCCTGCCTCTTCCCCGCTCACCTGCCCAGCCCGGGTGGCGAAGCGGGGTTCCCGGGGCAGCGCGGAGACCACACCCCGTGTCCCCTGCGGGACAGGGTGGGACGGTTTGTGCCGCGCGGCCTTCACGTAGCTTACCCCGTGCCCCTCCCGGGCGCACGTCTCCCCTCTCCTTTCCAAGGTTGGCCCCGGGGTCTCTGTCCCCATCTCCCTTCCCCTGCGGTCCCCCGGAATCTCTGCCGTGTCCCCACCCGCCTCTGCGGCTGCCCTGTCTCCGCTGACCTAATCCCCTTCCGCCGGGTCTCAGTGGTTACTTGACAAAGAAAACTGCATCCTTCCCGAAACCACTTCCCGTGGGCTTGGTGTCGCCACGGGCTTCCTTTTCAACCCCCCTCCCCATTCCGGTGACAGCTTGGACTGTGTTACTTGCTGCCTGGGCCGTGTGGGCAGAACCCGGGGTTACAGTCCGTGGCTGACGCTGCCCTGTCTGCTCTAGAGTCAAATAGTCACCTGCCTCCTCAACGTCAGCATCCCAGAGCACCTCGGGCTCAGGCCGTTCAAAACTGGGCGCGTCTCTCCCTGTGAACCCGCCATCCACTCACATCCCTGAATGCCATGGCGCATCACAGGTGACGAGTCAGGATATGATCCTCATGAGACCCCAGGTCCCAGTCCCAACCCAGACCTCCTCTACCTTCCTCCTTGTCATCCCTGCCTTTGCTGCTTCCCACCCAGTGTCTCAGTCCTCCAGAGCTGTAGCCTTTTCCTCGTCACCTCCCCTCCCTGCCCCACACACCTCCTGGGCTGACAACCACTCATCTTTCAGATCTCCACTTGCCTCAGTGTGCCAGGAAGCCCTCTCGGTCTCTACGTCTGTGCTCCCATAAGGCTGTGCTTGCAGGACTCCAGAGAGGCCATTCTCACAGACCGGATGTGCACAGTGCCCCGCCTGAACAACCTGCCATGGAGGCCGTGGCTCTTCCAGTGCCTGCTGTTCATAACTGTTATAGCTGCCTTTATAGCTCTTGTCATAGTGTTTTCGAAGCACTCTCTCCTCCTTGTCTCTAAGCCTCATGTAGGAAGGCAGGTAGTTTATTACCCTTGGATTTATGCTCAGTGGTGAGTATGGTTTCAGAATAGGGTGGAGGGTCAGCAGTACTTAGAGGATGCCGTGTGGATGACTGGAGGCGTGGATGGGTAAAGGTCACAATAATTATGTGCGTGGTCAATCATTTATTCCACCCTGCTCAGGCTTGTTGTGTTGGTTAATTTCTCATTTGAATCTGAAAAGCATGACATGGTTTCCAGAAAAAACAAGGAAACAGCTTTAGTGCTTTGTTTTCTGATTTACTTGATTTTAACTTTTTAGTCCACTGTTACATATTCTTAGAAGAATACACTTTTATAAATCTTATTTTTATTTTTTTTAATTTCTTAAGTGTTTGTTTATCTTTGAGAGAGAGACAGAGCGTAAGTGGGGGAGGGCAGAGAGAGAGAGGGAGACACAGAATCCAAACCGGGCTCCACGGGCTCTGAGCTGTCAGCACGGAGCCCGACGCGGGGCTCGAACTCACAAACTGCGAGATCACGACCTGAGCCGAAGTCAGACACCTAACCGACTGAGCCACCCAGGCGCCCCGAACTTTTTTTAAATGAGGCCTTTTTAGATAGGGGAAAACATGACCTCCCACACTCTGGATTCGAGGTGGTCACTGAATAAACGGCCCCTCTGTGGCTCTCTCCACGTAGAGAGTCATTAGCAGCGTAACTTGTACGCAAAATGGCGGCGGAAGCGTTTCCTTGATGAAGTCAGTGACCCACAGAAAGAGAATATTGTGGACGTATTTAAAAACCAAGAAGGGGAGGGAAGACGGCTGAGATAGGGTCCTCGTGGAGGGACGCGCCAGGCATATGCCGCGGAGGGTTTAGCTTCGGCCACGGCGGGGCCGGGCCACGTGGGCTCGGGCTGCCCCATCCTGGGAGCCCTGCCGGGACCCGGGCTGTGTCCTGAAGCGGAGGGCCGTGGCCGTGGCTCCGAAGCCATCTGGCTTCTTCCCAGAGGTCTGGCAGGTGAGAAACTGGCGCGGCTCGCTTCCCTTTGGGCTCGTGGCGAAACTGGACGAACCTCGGATTCGCGTGCTTTGAAAAGCGCTTGCGGTTTTCAAAGTATCTTCCTGTGTCTCGAGGCCACGACGTGAGGATGAGGGGCTGACGGTTTGTCTTCCTCACTAGCGTTCCGTAGCGACGGTCACTTCTGTTGCTGCTTGGTTTGCTTTTGCTGGGACCGAGGAGACTCCGTCCGTCCTAAGTCTGTTTTAACTTTCTAGCCCTTGCCCTTGACCTCGGATGCCCCTACGAGCCTTCCTAAGTATCAGAATGCTCAGAACCAAGGTGTGGCTTTCCTTTTCTTTTTACTTTTAGCATTTCTGACGCCAAATGTGTGGGCTCCCCCACCCGGCACCCCCTTCCCCAACTAATTCTTCGACTCTGGACACCGAGTATCCTACAGTTCAGCTCTGGCATTACCTGGAGTTAAGCTGGACCCCACAGGTTAGGGGCTCAGGGGCACCCCCACTTGAGACACCAGTCCAAGCATGTCATCTGTACTTCTGAGCAGCTGACTGTAAATTCTAGACAGGGTCCCACACGCTGCTCCCCAGGTATGATAATTTGCTAGAAGAATTCAAGAAGACACTTTACTGACTACTACCGGTTGATCGTAAAGGACGCAGCTCAGGGACAGCCACAGGGGTGAGATGTGTAGGCTGAGGTGAGAGAAGCCCCTCTCTGGGCAGGTCACCCACACACACACCTCCGTGTGTCCCGGGGGCTCTGCCAACCTCATCACTTGGGGGTGTTCGTGGAGGTTCCGTTAAGTGGGCTTGGGCACGATGAAATCGTTGGTCGTTGGTGACCAGCTCCGTCACCAGGCCCTCATCCCTCCCCGGGGTCAGGGATCGGGCTGGAAGTTCCAGCTGTCCTATTATGTGGCTGGTTTCTCTGACAACCAGCCCTTATCCTGAAGCTGCCTAGGGGCCCCCAAGCTTTTTATCGTAAACTCAGAAACGGTTGGAAAGGGCTTGCTCTAAGTATCAAAAGATGCCCCCATTAGCTCTGTCACTCAGGAGATGGCAAGGATTTTGGAAACTCCGTGTCAGGAACCAGGACAAAGGCCACATATGCACTCTGATAGCCCACAAGGCTAAGTTAAATGCCAACGTGTCCGTTTCTGCAGGGCCAAACTTGGATTACTGTGTCATAACTTTGGTTCCTGTGCCAAAAATATACAAATAAATATCTACACAGATATGAAGAGTAGACAACTATTTTTAAAAAAATAAGTAAAAGTTCAATCTTCGGTCAAACTACAGTGCTTCTAAACTACCAGACATCTTAGGAAGAATTGATCTAGACATTTTACCTGTACCTTTTAAGTCTTTACTGAACCTCTCTAAAAACAAACCAAAAAAACCCCCAATTGATTTTAATGACGAGATAAAATATACCAGTTTCTTCTTTTTTTTCATTTCATTAATGTGTATGTAAGAACACTTCAACATTACATTGTGGCTGCTTCGTCTGTAGACTTGAATCTCAGAGTGTAGTTGTGAGAGACAGACGTGAGCTCTGGCAGGTTCTCTCTTTCCCTGGCAATGTGTGTCTGGACATGGGATCTTTCTAAGCTTGCTTCTAAAATACCAGCACTGGGGCGCCTGGGGGGCTCGGTCAGTTCAGTGCCCAACTCTTGATTTCGGCTCAGGTCATAATCTCATGGCTCATGGGTTCGAGCCCCACATCGGGGTCTGGGCTGGCAGTGTGGAGTCTGCTTGGGATTCATATTCTCTCTCTCTTTCTCTCTCTCTCTCACTCCCCCTCTCTCCCCTTCCCTGCTCACACTCAAATAAATACACATTAAAAAATAATAAAATAAAATCCTGCCCACATTATTGAGCTGTCATGAGAAAAAATGGAACAAAAGTATACAGTCCTTTATTAAATGTAAATATTGTTCCTCAGAGCTAGTATTCCCGTTTTATTAATATTAACTATCTTTACTATATTAATATTTGCTTTCCCCTTTGTCTCCTATTCCCCTTCCCTGACACTATAGTGGAGGAGAAGAGAAGAATGTCCCTAGAAATGGATGCATATCACCCTTAGCTACTCTACTTTGGTGAATTTTTTACTGATTTCATTAAGGAGCAAGCGAACTATTTTATAAAAATTCACATTCAAAAATTACGCCCCTAGTCAAAATGACTTTTAGAAAGTCTGCCTCGGGACTGGGAGCTTCACGCGGGTAAACGAAGAGTGGCGATGCCATTTTCCAAGCACCAGGGTGTGCCCGCGTACCTATGGAAGGGCACGACAGGTGGGAGAGGGAAGGGTAGTGGGGGTGGATATTAGGACAAGTCCCTGGTATTTTAGAATGTGCTTCTTGCTTACATCATAGTCCAACGTGCGCATGTCTGGCCGGGGGACCCCACAGAGGTCATTCGGGGACCCAGGCTGCTTTCGTTTACGGTTCTACCTCGTCTTTGGTCCTTGGAGTCCTGTCCGCTCAGCTGGAGGATGACAGGAGGCACTGAGGTTCACACCAGGAGGTTTGATAGGCCGGTCTGACAGTGATACCGTTAGCCAGAGCTTGGCCAGGTCGCTGCCACTCAGGAGCCTGAGAATCTGACCATGATGCCCAACGGGCCGGTGCCAGCGTGCTCGCCTGGGCTTCGTACCCATCCACTGCCCGTTAGCTACCGCCTCTGCTGCCCTCGCCTGGCACCCCCACAGGGGAAAAGCATCCCCTAAAGGAAAAACCGTTGAGGGGCGCCTGGGTGGCTCAGGGGTTAAGCGTCTGACTTTGGCTCAAGTCATGATCTCGCGGCGGGTGGGTTTGAGCCCCGCGTCGGGCTCGCTGCTCTCAGCACAGAGCCTGCTTTGGATCCTCTCTCTCCCTCCCTCTCTGCCCCTCCCCTGCTCTCTCGCTCACTCTCTCAAAAATAAGCGTGTTAAAAAAAATCTGCACAGCAGAATGAGATTCAGAAGCCAAGTTCTAGTTGCGCGGGCCGCTAACTAGCCGCGTCTCCACTGGAAGGAATTCTACGGACGATCTACTCCTTGTTCAAGGGAGTGGGACGCCTAGGGCAAGTAACCGACCTGCCTGTGGTCATCCTCTGAGTTATTACCGTACATCATGCAGTGGCTTTGCTCTACCTGACACCTCAGCGTTAGCCGGCCCCGTTTCTGGCGCGGCCCCACACTGCTCAGCCCAGGGACAAAGCTAGCCAACTCTAATTAAAACCGACCAAATCCCAGTAAGCTGTCATCTCCCACGTGCTTCGAATGACGGTACCACAAGGCTGGAAGGAATTTCAATGTCGTCTTGTCCGGTCCCTCATCAAGTACTTAATCTCTACGCACAGCCGTCCGTAGTTGACCGTTCTGTCTGTAGTGACCTCTCTCAGGAGCAGCCGTTTGCTGAACGTTCCAGGTGTTAGCATTAGTTTGTACGTGTTGCTAAAATCTCTCTTACTGATAGTAACCTAGCCATCTCGTTCCTGTCGTCTCGTGTGGCTCATGTCATTTAAGTCTCCTCTACTCAGCACACTTCCAGATGTCTGTGTGATTACTAGCTCTTTCCTTCACTGATCTAAATTTCCTCAGCTCTTTTGATGGTCCTCCTCTGACACTTCCTGCAATCCGTTTTTACGGTTCTTTGTTACTCTTTTCTGAGTAAGCTGCAGGGCGGCACCCGAAACAAAAGAGAGTACTTTAGCAGGATCTGGCTATATCGCCTCCATCCTTCTAACTACTATACTTCTATTTATTCATCCGCAGATTGTAGTCACACAAAAAATAATAATAATTCTAGTATAGTTAACATACAGCGTTCCATTAGTTTCAGGTATACAGTATAGCGATTCGGCAATTCTGTGCATTAATCAGTGCTAATTGGGGTGGGTGGTAAGTGTGCTCTTAATTCCCTTCATTTATTTCCCCCATTCCTCCCCCCTGCCTCCCTCTGGGAACCATCGGTGTATTCTCCGTAGTTAAGAATTGGTTTTTTGGTTTGTCTCTTTTTTTTCCTGTCTGTTATATTCCACATACGGGTGAAGTCATATGGTATTTGTCTTTCTCTGACTTATTTCACCAGCATAATACACTCGAGCTCCATCCGTGTCTCTGGCAAGATTTGGCAAGATTACATTCTTTTCAATGACTGAGCAACGTTCCATACCTTATGTATGCCATATCTTCTTTATACACTCATTTATAGGTGGACACTTGGGCTGCTTCCGTCATTTGGCTGTTGTGAATAAGGCTGCAGTAAACACAAGGGTGCGATAGCTTTCTGAATTAGGGTTTCCGTCTTCTTTGGGTGACTACCCAGTAGTGAAATTACTGGATTATGTGGTAATTCTTTTTTTAGTTTTTTGAGGAACCTCCATAGTGTTCTCCACGGCGACTGCACCAGTTTGCATTCCCACCAGCAGCACATGAGGGTTCCTTTTTATTCACATCCTCACCAACACTCGTTGTTTCTTGTGTTTGATTTGACAGGTGTGAGGCGATACCCCATTGTGGTTTTGTTTTGCGTTCCCCTGATGATGAGTGATGTTGAGCATGTAGTCATGTGTCTCTTGGCCCCCTGGATGTCTTCTCTGGAGAAGTGTCTGTTCGTGTCTTCTGGATTATTTGGGGTGTGTGTGTGTGTGTGTGTGTGTGTGTGTGTGTGTGTGTTGAGTTGTAGATGTTCTTTATATATCTTTGTCACTAACCCTATAAGGGATATGTCATTTGCAAATATTTTCTCCCATTCAGTAGGTTGTCTTTAAATTTTGTTGATTGTTTCCTTTGCTGTACAGAAGTTTTTTATTTTGATGTAGTCCCAAGAGTTTTATTTTTGCTTTTGTTTCCTTTACCTCAGAAGACATATCTAGGAAATTGTTGCTCTGGCCAATGGTCATAAAATTATTGTCTGTTCTCTCCTAGAATTTTTATGATTTCAAGCCTCACATTTAGGTGCTTAATCCATTTCGAGTTTACTTTTGTATATGATGTGAGAAAGTGGTCCCGTTTCATTCTTTTGCATGTTGCTGTCCTATTGTCCCGACACAATTTGTTGAAGAGACTGTCTTTTTCTCGCTGCATATTCTTGCCTCCTTTGTTGAGGATTAATTGACCGTATAATTGTGGGTTTATTTCTGGGCTCTCTGTTCTGTTCCGTTGATCTGTGTGTCCGTTTTTGTGCCAGTACCATACTGTTTTGATTATTATACCTTTGTCATATGTCTTGAAATCTGGGGTGGTGATACCTCCAGTTTTGTTCTTTTTCAGGAGTGCTGTGGCTATTTGGGGTCTTTTGCAATCCATACAAATTTTAGTATTTGTTCTAGTTTTTAGAAAAATGCTGTTGGTATTTTCATAGGGAATGCATTAAATCTGTAGATTGCTTTGAATAGTATGGACATCCTACAATATTTGTTTTTCCAATCCATGAGCATGGACCTTCTTTCCATTTGTGTTCTCATGTTAAGTTTTTTCCTCCGTGTTCTATAGTTTTTTGAGTAAGGATGTTTCACCATCGTGGTTAAGTTTATCACTAGATGTTTTATTCTTTTTGATGCATTGGTAAATGGGATTCTTATTTCAATTTTTTTAATGTTTAATTATTTTTGAGAGAGACGGAGCATGGGGAGGGGGAGAGAGAGAGAGGGAGACACAGAATCCAAAGCAGGCTCCGGGCTCTGAGCTGTCAGCACAGAGCCTGACTGGGGCTTGAACTCACAAAGTATGAGATCATGACCTGAGCCGAAGTTGGCCGCTTAGCCGACTGAGCCACCCAGGCGCCCTGGGATTGTTTTTTTTAATTTCTCTTTCCGCTACATTATTATTAGTGTATGGAAATGCAGTAGATTTCTGTATATTGATTTGGTATCCTGCAACCTTACTGAATTCATTTATCAGTTCTAATAATTGTTTGGTGGAATCTTTAGCAATTTTTCTATGTATAGTATCATGTCTAGTGAAAGCTGTATTTCTTCCTTACCAATTTGGATGCCTTTTATTTCTTTTTGTTGTCCGATTGCTGTGGCCAGGACTTTCAGTACTGTGTTGAGTAAACGTGGTGAGAGTGAGTTTTTTAATAGCTGTAACCACCTCAGTGACTGGTATTGGTTTTACTCTCAGGCATGTAATGAGCCGTATTTCGAGCCTCAGGTGCAAGAACATCTGGGAAGATAATGTGTTTCACTCGGTCGGGTTTTGATACTGAGTAGAGGAGAGCATACAAACTGGGTAGGCGCATGTAGCCATTTCTGTGGTTATTTAATCAGTTGAGAAAGTTTCCTTCCTAGTTTGCTACATTTGTTTTCAATGAATAGCAGTTTAATTTGATTGGCTTTTTCTTCAGTAGTTCTGGAAATTGATCATTTATTTTTCTCTTTTGTTTTGCAGTCGTGGTGAATTGCACTGACCGACCTTTCTAATGTTGTATATCATTCTTAATAATCATGATACTCTTGCTTTTTTGTTTAATCCTAGTATAATTAACATACAGTGTTATATTCGTTTCAGGTGTATATTCTTGCTTTGTTTTAATATACTGCTGGGCTTTGTTTACCATATTTTATTGGGATTTTTTAATCTATGTGCGTAAAGAAGAGAGATCTATAGTTTTCTTATTCTCGTCTAGACCGTCCACCTGCTTTGGGTTTCAGAATTATACCATCTTCATAAAATTAGTTCAGAAGTTCTCCTTTCCTATTCTCCGGGACAGTTTGTACACAGCAGAGATTTTCTGTTCCTCTCCTGGGGAGCCATCTGGGCCCGATGCGTTGTGTGTGCGCAGGTGATACTTCTGTGCAGAATTCCTTTCGTAGGGATTTGATGCCTTTCGTTATAGATCTAATCAGATTCCTAATTCTCCTTGAGACCATTTTGGCCATTCATATTTTTCTAGGATTTTGTCACTTAGTCTAATCGTTCATTTAGTCGTGTATAGAATTCTTATAACTTTTTAATCTCTCCTGTATCGTGTTTCTGTGCCCCATGTTTTTTTTCATTTCTGATGTATTTTCATGCTTCTTTCCTAATTTTGTGAGGCTCGCTCTTTTATTAGTCTTTTTTTGGAGAATTATCTTTTAGTTTTATTAGTCCCCTTAAGTTCATTAATTTTTGCCTTACATTTTTATTATAGTTCCTTCATTTTACGTCTTTTGGGTCCCTTATTTCCTGATCTGACCGCTTAGCTCTCACTGCTGCCTGTTTCTTACTGCCTAATGTATGCATGTAAGATTCCAGGACTGTTCAGCTCGCTAATTAGCGCTCTGTGTGTGTGTGTGTGTGTGTGTGTGTGTGTGTGTGTTCAGAGTTACTAATAATACACTAATTGTCCTTCCTTCCTCCCCATCTCTCTCTGTGCGGCCTGTGGAGACATTACTAGAGGTCTGACAGCTCCTGTCAGAAGCCAGGTGCACCACCCACGGTGTCTCCCTGGCACGTTCATCTTCATAATCCTGGCGGAGGGTGGTCTGAATTGTCATTAGTGCTCATAATCACCGGCTTATCCTCTAAGCAGCCATTCCAATGCCCTGTTTTGTTTGCAGAAGCCTTTCTGTGAGTACAGATGCAATCTGTTCCGACTGGCTGGGGAGGGGGCTTCTGCTCCCCTTTCCCAGTAACTACACGACGATTTTTACTTATTTTTTTTATTTAATTTTTTAAATGAAAAAGAAATTTTTTTAAGTTTATTTATTTTGAGAAACAGAGGCAGGGAGGGGCAGAGAGAGAGAGGAGAAAGAGAATCCAAGCAGGCTCAGCACTGTCAGCACGGAGCCCAATGCGGAGCTCGAACTCACAGACCGTGAAGACCGTGACCTGAGCCAAAGTCAAGAGTTGGACGCTTAACCGACTGAGCCACCCAGGTGTCCCCGTGCCACACTTTTTAGTCTGAAATGTATTCTCCTTGATAGAAAGACCAAAGTCAAATGGGATTCGGAGAACTTCTGATGTCTGTATGTCCCTTTCCTTTCCTTTTGCTAGAAATTGAGCTGAAACGGCGTGTGTGTTTGACCTCGAACCGTTTTGACAAACCGTATTTCGTTTTTGCGTTCGGTTTTTGTGCCGCTCTTCGTACAAGCTGCCGACATCACCACTTCCTATCTTAACCGATGCATTTTAAACCACATCCCCTGGAAGGTCTCCTGGTGATCCCGGACTTCCCATAACCTCTCTGCTCGCAGTGTCTTCGTGTCTAACGTGACCCGGTCGGCCTGGGGGATCACCTCTGTGGTCCACCCAGCCCTGAAAGCGCTCGTCCTGCAGGAAAGCAGAGCTGCTTGTTGGGCCCGTGGACCTCCATGACTGAAACCCATCGATGTCCTTCCTCCCTGACCCCAGAGAACTTGCTGTGCTAGCCGTGAATTCCATGTCAAAGCAGGAAGCAAGGAAAGGGCTTAGAGGAGAAATTGATGCTAGTAGAAAGTAATTTTTTTTTTCTCAGAATGGGAAAGGGAATTTGAGAGGAAGCCTCGGAGGGGAAGCGTGGGCGCACTGGACAGAAGGCCCGGGTTAGGACCGTACGTCCTGGGCTCCTGCCCTTCCCATCCATCATTCAGGTGACCTGCGTGGGTCCCCCTCGCCCTCTGAGCCCCCTGTTTGCTGTGACTAACCAAATACTATGGTAAAACTGTCTTTCCTTTTCAGTGCAGAAGGTACAAATGAAAATGAAGTCGTACGGTGCAAGACACGTGTAAACCGTGAAGCATTGTACCAACACAGGGAACCATTATTACTGTGGAGAGCCCGCTCTCCACTGTTTTACAAGAGGAAAAGTGCTAACCCTGAGCCAGTTCGGTGCTGCTTTCCCTTTTGTGGTAGAAGTTACTGGTGAGCTCTCTGGCCGTAGCTGAATTCTACAACTCGGCTGATCGTTTGCTCCGTTAGAAGACACGGGAAAGCCTTGCACCGATATAAAGCACCATCCCAAGGAGAAATAGAATTGTTTTTATTCACAGCGTCCTTTTGTCCCGTATCTGTCATCTGCTCATGTTCAGCGGTTGGCAAACGTGAGCTCAAACACACGGCTCACATTCATAATGGGGATTTCCCGGCGAGTGAAATGGATATAACTGCCTAAAGCAAATGATCGGTTGTTTCTTTAAACAGCGCACACAGAGGTCTTTGCAGACCTCAGCCAAGTTCCCCTAGAGGCAACTTCACATTTGCACACCAGGATTACAGAAAGCCACTTCCCCACCACTCTGTGGCAAGACCTCCAGACCAGATAGCCCAGCCACAGGAGAATTTGCCCTTGTGCCCAAAGGAATGGGCAAGACAGGCCCTCTTTCTCAAGGGCCTACAACCGCTGGGTGTAAAATATTAACCTAATACACCATTGCAGACGCAAATCAGACGTATTGCTGAGCTCACTGCGAGATTTCCATTCAGAGACAGTTGCTAACTTGGTCAGTGATTTCCTCTCCTGAGACCCAAGCTTTGACTGGACCCCTGACCCTGGGTTTCCCACAGCACCTCAAATGCTTGTCAGAAATTGCACGCATCGTCGTCTTCCCCAAATCTGGCCTTTTGACCTACGTTCCCTAGAATCATGCTCCCATTCACCCCGCCTAGAAACTTCGACATCATCTGAGGCAGCTCCTTTCTTGGTACTCTCGTTTCTCCAGGCCTTAATTTGCTCCTCACCTCCTCCAGACTAGACTAGACTAGACTATTACAGGAATCTCTCTTTTGTGTTCCTGAACAGATTCCCCTACCTACAGAGGCGTCCGGGGGGCTCGGTCGGTTAAGCGTCCGACTTCGGCTCAGGTCGTGATCTCACGGTTCATGGGTTCGAGCCCCGCGTCGGGCTCTGTGCTGACAGTTCAGAGCTTGGAGTCTCCTGCGGGTTCTGTGTCTCCCTGTCTCCCCCTGCACGTTCTCACTCAGTCTCTGTCTCTCAAAAAATGAATAAATGTTAAAAAAAAATCAGATTCCCCAACTTACAGTCCCTGGCTTTTCCAACTTCATGCTGCTCTAGAATTATCTAAGCAAAATACAGGTTGGGCCGTGCCACGCTTCTGTGGGGTCCCTATCGCCTATGGAGTGAATTCCACACTCTTTCGTGCGAGATTCAAGGCTGTTCACCATTGGTCCTTGTATCATTAGTTGGAAAGCATTCGTTCAGCTAGAGATAACGATATGCGACTAAAGTGGCTTCAACAGTGAGAAATCCTGATTTTCTCAACAAGAAACCCAGAAGTCTCAGGATCAAGGACTGGCTTATTCAGCAGCAAAGCTCCAGCACCTGGATGTTTTCTGCCGTCTGCTCGGTCGTCCTCCACATGTTGGCTTTTGTCCTCAGGCTTGTACCCCCTCGAGCCCCAGGTGGCCGCTGCAACTCACACGTCACGTCCTACCACGTATAACCAGGCAGAAAAAATATACTCTGTCGGCAGCAAACCGTGCTCCCGAGCCCCTGGCAGATTTCCCTTCTGTCTCACCAGCATCATATCCTACACCATGCCTACCAGCCATAGGCGAAACAATTATGGGGTTCGGCTTCTACAAATAAGTACTCATTCCTCGGAATCAGGCTTCTTCCCGCAAGAAAGCAAGGAAGCAGGGGAGGGGACCCAAGTGGCCACTGTTCGCGTCTGCCGGGGTTTGTGCTTAGGAGCCGAACCCACCCACACTCCGCTGGCCCCCGGCCCCTGGGGTCATCTCCAGTCAGACCCTAGCACCTGTCGCCTTTTTTCCGTGCATTCCCTTTTCCCTCAGATCACCTGCAATGCTCTCTCCGCCTGTAGGAAGCTGGGCTCTTCCCGGCCACCGCCTCTGACGCGCCCACCAGCGTCAACCCCGCACGAGGCTCTGCGGTCCTGGTGCATTCCTCACTTTTGTTGCCTCCTGCCCTTGCGACAGTTGTACACGCGATTTGCATTCCCGTAGCACGTGAGGGCCCTGCTCAGCCAGTCCTGTCCTTCCCGGGGCCCCTGTCGCGGTGCCTCGAACGCGACGGTCATGTTTGCCGAGTGACGTTGACCGTAAATTGCCATTTCACCCGTTTGGTCTGCAGGTCTGCGCTTCCAGCATAGTCTCCCAAGATGGGGAACAGAACGGCCTCATGGGGAGAGTGGACGAAGGTGTGGATGAATTTTTCACCAAGAAGGTGACCAAGCTGGATTCCAAGTGAGTTCAGAGTCCTGTCACTAATAATACTGTTGGATTCACCTGTAAGTTCTTAAGTTGCAACTCAACTTACTGTTCCAAGGTTTGTTTGTTTTATTTATATACATTACATGGGATTTGCTCTTCGCGTGGTTTGCAAAATGTGATCTCCAGACCAGCAATCCTCACTGTCAACTGGGAACTTACTGAAAATGCAAATTCCGAAGCCACTGCCCTAGACCCACTGAATCAGAAACTCTGGACGTGGGACCAGGCAGTCTGTACTTTATTAAGCCCCCAGGGCACACTGAGGCATGCTTCAGTTTGCGAACCATTGTGCTGTTCCAAAATAGAGCACAGAACATAGCAAGGTATCTGTTTAGGGCTTTATCACTGTCACGACCCCTTCATGGCAGGGTGGCGAACTTTGACAGCTGACATTACTTATTTCTAAAGTCTCCTTGTTCATCATTTGAGGTCCGTGGGGGGCCCCGTAGCATTGCTAAATGGCACGGCCTCAGTAGCATCAGAATGACAACAGAAATAGCGAAGAGGCGTCAGGGGCAGCTTCCGAGATGTTTCTTCATTTTCTTATTCCTGAGTCGTGTTTCCTTAAAAGACAATTCTTCTCTGAACTTTTATTAACAGTCATTTAACCCGGGACATTCTAGGCGTTCAGCATCATTTGTAGCCAGTTATTTAATCCCCGACTGAAATGCAGATCTGTCCCCAGATACGCTCTTAACACGCATTTGTGTCTGTGAAGTGTTCTCCACCTTGAGGTCTCAGATCCAGGAATGAATTGAAACCATCCTGATAAACCGAGGGTGGGCCAGCTGGGCACAGGTAGGGAAGAAGCTGGTCCCTTCTGTAGACGGACGTGCCTTATCTTGCTTCAGCAGGGTGGTGAGTTGGAAAGAAGTGAAGTTTTTAAATCTGTAACAGTATAACTTAACTGCATGTTCTAAGCTTCAGGGCCCAATTATTTGTCTTCTTGGACACTGGCCTTGAAGCCTGACATGCTAGGAAGGGTGCTGTGCCCCCATTCTTCAAGAACCAGCTCAAATATCACTCAGTCTTTGAAGCTGTCTCACGATGGCTCCTCTCCCACCCCCTAGATTAATTGTTCTTTCTCTCCTGCTGACCCAAAGCTTTTTTTTTCTAGAATTTTTTTTAATGTTTATTTATTTTTGACAGAGAGAGAGACAGAGCATGAGTGGGGGAGGGGCAGAGAGAGAGGGAGACACAGAATCCGATTCAGGCTCCAGGCTCTGAGCTGTCAGCACAGAGCCCGACATGGGGCCTGAACCCACGAACTGTGAGATCATGACCTGACGCTCAACCGACTGAGCCACCCAGGTTCCCCCGCTTTTTTTTTTTTTTTTTTTTCTGCTAGAGCACACGTCACCCTTTGAGCGTTTCTTCGGCTTTACATTTTTTTACAGTGTGAGGAATGGACAGATGTATTTTCAATGTAAAAGATTCAAGTGAGACCAACATAAACAGAGCCAACTGGAAAGTCCCTTTTCATGATGTGCTTTCCAGTCTTTCTTCCCCCTAGAATGCTGCTCTCTTCAGAAGCAACACCTAGGTCTTACTGTTCGTGATAACATCCGCGTCTGACAGTCTGTGGTCTGTACACAGCTGGTTGAATGAATTTGGACCGTCTTGGCCTGTATCTCTGCAAACCGCAGACCCTCCTCCTAAAGTTCAGAAGTTGATATGTCATCAGTGGAGAGGTTTATGCAAGTTTGATCTGAACCATTTGT
Source organism: Panthera onca (assembly GCF_046562875.1). Classification (NCBI taxonomy): domain Eukaryota; kingdom Metazoa; phylum Chordata; class Mammalia; order Carnivora; family Felidae; genus Panthera; species Panthera onca. The sequence goes on along the minus strand of NC_138343.1, from coordinate 4,205,631 downwards.
GTTATACCTGCTTCCGTGTGATTCCCTGTGTCTGTAGGATGCCTTCTGTAACAGGCTTTGAATGAAAGTTGGGGCAAATTTTACACGGTGCACAATCCACTCTCTACAAAAATTCTGCTCTGGGAGTATGTTCCAGTACGCAAACAGAATTAGACATCAGTTTTCACCAAATAGTGATGGAATCTACTAGAAGTTTTTATTTATGTTTTTCATTTCATTTCGTTTTATGTCTGTCAATTTGATACGTAAAGGGCTAGGCATAGGTAAATCTGTAAGCTGTATGAACAAAGTTTGGAAATCAGAGTTATAAATGCTCATAGTTTAAGATGCCAGATGTTGTACAAGGCTTTTTACCAAAAGACACACACACACACACACACACACACACACACACACACCTCCATTGTTTCTTTCCCCACTCCTTATTCCCCAGAGGCAATCAATTCCTATGCCTTTAGCTGTTTCTTTTTGATTTTTGCTTCCATATTCTTCAATAACATTTTTTGCTGTTTCCTGTTTTTCAGTTTTAGATAGTAAGTATGACTGTTAACTTCTCACCGTACAGGATAATTTATCTCTGACACACTGTGACCCTTCTGCCCACCACACACGCTCTTTTCGTCTCCCATCTTATGTGGTTTATCATAATTGTTGGTTAGATCAGTGTGTTCACTTCATCGTGACCATGTAAATATTCATGGCTGAGTTACACCATCGTCGTGTTTCCTCTCCTTTACGGCTTTTTATTTTCCCTGCGGTGAATAATTATCCCCTTTGCATTTGCTTGGTCTTCCCTGTTGCTGTCACTGCCCTATCCCACGCATCTCCAAGAAAGGTATAAATCTCCTCTCCAGCCCTTCCCCGCTGCCTGACCGACTCCATGTGGCACGAGGGACCATTCCCCTGCTGTCTTCCTGCTGCCCTCCCTGCCCTGTGTCTCCTCCTTCTTTCTTTCGCTCCCTCATTTTGGTGCCTGGCCGCCTCCGCGTTCCTCCTGAGAAGGGGGGCTTGGGAGGGGAGTTTCTGAGACTCCTCAAAGTCCTCCATGTTGGTTAACACTGTGACTCTGTATAGAATTCTAGATTGGAATCCATTTCACCTTAGAATCTTGACACTCTGGCCCCATTGCCTCCTGGCTTCTAGTGTTGCTCCAAGAATCTGCCTTTCCGGGGAGCAAGAAAACCCTGTCCCCTTCAGGCTCCTTCTAGATGGACTAAGAATCAAATTGACATGAGAAAGATTGACAGGAGAGAGTCCAGTGTGTACAGGGAATCCGCACAGACACGAAATTCTGAAGACAGGCAGGCAACGGGAGGCACGTATGTCATTCTGAACCAAGAAGGAGCAGGGATCTGGGACTTCAAAGGGAAGGAAGGCAGTTCTCAGGAAGAGTAAATGTTTGGTAAACAAATGTCTGCTGGGCCACTCAGTGGCCTTCCCTCCCCATCAGCCACCCCTCATTCATAGTAGTGTAGTTGTCCGTGGTGACAGCTCTTTTCCGGGAGCAGGTCCCCTATCTAACTTCTTCTAGGCAGTTGAGGGGGCACCCAAAGCGCTTTTCCTGAATCTGTTGGGTTTTAATGGGTTTTTAACTCAAAATAATCTTCATGCCAAGGTGGCCCATCTCGAGGCAGCCTGCCTCCTCCAGATCCAGTGTCATCACGAGCCCTGATTCTGTGTGACTTATTTTTCTTTTTACTCTTTTGTGGAAGCATTTGGGATTTTTTCTTTGTTCCCAGAAATGTATGATGTTTGGCCCTGGGTAGGGTTTTTTCATTTTGTTTTAACGCATTTGCTAGGCACCGATGAACCATTTTAATCTGGAAATTCATGTCCTTTGGTTCTGGAATTTTTCTTGACTTATTTTTTTTTCATGGTTTCTTCCTTTTTTCTCTGTATCCTTTTTCTTAAAACATCCATGATTCAAATTATGCATTTCTTCTATTAATCCACTAGTTTTTTGTGTTCCCTCTTCTCTCTCATTTTCTCATTCTTTCTATTCCCTGCCCCCGCTTTTCCTCACTGTCTGAAAAATTTCCTCAGCTGTATCTTCCAGTCTTGAGTTTTATACCTCTGCTATCACATTTTTCTGTTATGCTTGTTTGATGAGCACAGCAATTTTTTTCTCTTTCATTTGAAATGGGATAGGGCACTAGTGAGCTTGGAGGTTGGTGAGTGTGTTAGAGGCAGTTAGGGTCTAAGAGGACGCCTGGAGGGCAGCTGTCCCTGAGAAGCCCCCTCACACAGGAGGGGCCCAACATGGCAGCCGGCATGACAGGAAGCGCTTACCAAATAAGGAAGAAAAGGCACAAAACCCTGCTTCCCCTTGCAATTAGTGAATATTCTACTCTCTTGTTATCAACTGCAGTTAAAAGATAGAGTCCCAAACCCCAGTGCACACCTCTCTCACTTGAGCTCACCTACTCTCACGTTTTGAGAGCGTACTTGCTTTGTTTTGTTTTTTTAAAGATTTTATTTTTAAGTAATCTCTACACCCAATGTGGGGGCTCGAACTCACAACCCCGAGATCAAGAGTTGCACACTCCACCGACAGCCAGCCAGGCGCCCCTCGAGAGTGTACTTTGGCTCCAATAAACTTTCCTGCTTGTGTCACTCATCTGCTGTGTTGTGTCTGCCCTTGAATTCTTTCTCATGAGGAGAGCAGGAGCATTCGGTGACATCTTTGGGACAGGCTGGGTCAAGGGTCCAGGGTCTCCCCAGTTCATCTGGCAACAAGTAGAGCCTGTCTACTGGGGGACTTCAATGTAGGGTACCCGTCTTGGGCCATTTTGCTGGACGGGAGTCTCCCTGATTATCAGAATCTTCAGGTCTTTTCTCTTGGGCTTGTTAGGAAATTTGATCTTCTGCCTGGAGGCTATGAACCTGGCCACCCCATTCTAGGATCCAGAATGAGAGAAAGGAGCTGAGAGTATCACTGTCCCAATATGCAGGCTTTCCTGGGATTGTATGGGAGGAAAAATAATTTTCTCTATACCCTTCTCGGTTCTTGGCTGAGATAGGCCTAGCTAGGCTGAGACCTGTAATACAAGACAGATGAACAGAAGAAAAACAAAACGGAAGTTCAAGAACATGGGGCGCCTGTGTGGTTCAGTCATTTGAGCATTTGACTCTTGATTTCAGCTCAGGTCATGATCCCAGGGTCATGGGATCGAGATTGAGCCCTGTGTCAGGCTCCATGCCTAGCTTGGGATTCTCTCTTTCTCTCTGTGTCCCTCTCCCCCACCCCTAAAAAAAAGAAAGAATTTCAAAAACATGTATACCTCCTATCCACATGGGAGAGACCGACCCAGAAAAACTGAGTAGCTCTCCAGAATGGCCCAAGCCGCCACGTTAAATACCATTTTCAGTTAAAGACCAAAGAAAAAACGTCGGGATGGGGGCTGGGGAACGGGTTTTGGAGCTCACCAGGAAGAGGCCTGTGAACAGGGTGAGGCTGTTGTATACGCTGAAGTCTATACCTTCTCCACTGGGAAGTTTCTAGAGATGCGGCTCTCCCCCTCTGCCTGCTCCCGAGAGGAGACACCCTGACAAGGGAGATTTCTCCCGTAGGTATAAATGCTTCTTCTGAAAGGGCAACTTCTACTCAGTTTTCAGAGCCTCTGCAGCATCTGCTATTTCTTAATCAGCCTGAAGTGATCCGTGTGCCAGAGATACAGGTCTTGGGTGCCACGGTCCGCCACCCTCTACCCGAGCCTCGTGTTCTCACGACAGCACGCGTTCTTCAGCCGTCCTGCTGTCCGTCCCTCACCCTCCCCGGCGGGGAAACTTGGGCGCCAAGGGGCCCTTCTGGTCTCTGGTGTGGGGGGAGGGTCTGAGGGTTTGGCGAGTGGGCTTCTGTGTCTCTCCCTCTCCGGGGCCTCCCCTTCCTTCTGTTCCCAGAGGTGCTTGGAGCCCCGCGCAAACCCTCCACCTCTCGTCACCCCTCTCGTTGCTCCAGAGGTCAGCTGCCCCAAGTCTCTTACGTCCCTTGTCACTCACAACTCTCTTGGCTTCCAAAGTTTGTTGGTTTTGCCTTTCCTCCCCTCTGGGGCTTTTGCCTTTTTTTTTTTTTTTTTTTCTTTTTCTTTTCTTTAAACCTTTGGCTGTGATCGCTGGGGACTCAGAGGAGCTAAGGGGGATTGGGTCTGCCAGCTGTAAGCGAAAGGCGGCAGTGAGACCTCCCCCTTGGCCCATCTCACTCACTCTTTTCCCATCCAGTCCCCCGGTGCTGAATGTTCTCTTGGTTACAACTCTCTCCCAAAGCTCACGGTCTCTGTTAACCTCTTTTGGTGGTATTCCATTTAAGAAAGGACCCGCATCTTTGGGTGGAGCACTGAGGGTGGGATCTCAAGTGTTATCTAGTGATTGTGCAAGGATTTCGGGTGCTTCTGGGGGGAATCTTGACCTTTCTGGCATCAAATTAAATAAGGCTGTTGCCCACCTCAGTCTTTGAGGAGCCAGCTTCTGAAAGTTCTTACAAGTAGAATAAATAGGCAAGTGAGCAGAGCATTTAAATACAGAAATACCTAGGGGCACCTGGGTGACTCAGCTGGTTGAGCATCCGACTTTGGCTCAGGTCATGATCTCACAGTTCATGAGTTCAAGCCCCGCGTCGAGCTCTGTGCTGACAGCTCAGAGCCTGGAACCTACTTCAGATTGTGTCTCCCTCTCTCTCTGCCCCTCCCCTGCTCGTGCTGGAAGACCTCATTCTGCTAATAATCCCACCACCTACACCTTCTTCTTTGGTGGAACCTCAGTCCCCTCCCCTGTGACCCAAGATGACAACATTCCACACTTCTGTTTACCAAGGGCAGTGACTCAAATGAAAATTTTGAAATGCATCGTGATGGTCGCCCTATAGGCCGCAAGCTCCATATTTGTGTCTTGACGGATTCTTGCTAGAACTGTAATTACAGCAGAACCCACAGGATTTGTTCTTTTGAATCGCAGGCGATCGGCAAGAGGCTCCGAGTCCCATGAGCTTGGCGAAGGAGGAGACGAAAAGAAAAAGCGAGATTCTCGGAAAAGCGGCTTTCTCAATTTAATCAAATCCCGGTCCAAAACGGAGCGGCCCCCGACGGTCCTGATGACGGACGAGCCCTCGTCGCCCAAAGGGGCCATCCGGAGTCCGGCCTCGGACACACCCAGGAAGGACGCGAAGCCAGCGGAGCACAATGGCAGTTCCGAGCGGCTGGAGGAGATGAAAACACCCGACCCCGTCGAGGAAAGTCCAGGGGAAGACGTGGGGAAGGCGGACCGGAGTGACAGCAAGGGCAGCCCACAGGCCGGGCGGAGGTACGGGGTGCAGGTGATGGGCAGCGGTCTGCTGGCGGAGATGAAGGCCAAACAGGAGAGGAGAGCCGCCTGGGCGCAGAAGGTGAGGGCGCGTTCCTTCCGCGGGGGCGTCTCCGGGGTGGTGCCCCACTCGGCGTTTATGGGCGACGGGGTGCAGAACTAGCCTGTCCGGTTGCATACAGATCCCAGAACAAAAGGCTTTTTCCAAAAGAGCACAGGGCGCCGAGGCATGGCCGTTCTCCCCTCGGGGAAAGGGGCCGTCTCTCCTGAGGCCACAGTGCTTGGAGGGAAGTCCTTGGCTGATAGTCTGCGGCCTTTCCTCCCCCTGCGGAGGTGCTTCCTGTGCAAGTCAGAAGCATGGACCCCTGTTCCGGGAAAATGCTCAAATCTGGGGAGAAGACGGAGTCTGTTGAGTCCAGACAGAGACCCCAGGGTGACCAGAGTAGAACTGACAGAAGCAGATAAAAAGACTGAAACCGGGGGTGGTGCCTGACTGGCTCAGTCGGCCGAACGTGCAACTCCTGATCTCAGGGTTGTGAGTTCAAGCCCCATGTCAGGTGTAGAGACTACTTAAAAATAAAAAAAGCATCTAGGGCACTTGGGTGGCTGTCAGTTAAGTGTTCAACTTCAGCCTAGGTCATGATCTTGCTGGTCCCGGGTTCGAGACCCACGTCGGGCTCTGTGCTGACGGCCCGGAGCCCGGAGCCTGCTTTGGAATCTGTGTCTCCCTCTCTCTCTGCCCCTCCCCAACTCACACTGTGTTTCTTTCTCTCAAAAATAAATACTAAAAAAAAAAAAAAAAAAAGTTTTAAATACTGAAACCAGATTCTAATTATATAAAGGTAGATCTGCTTTTCAGTTTTTTTCATGATTCGTTCCCTTTTCCAAGCCTAAAATTCCCCGCTGTACTCCAGATTTGCAAGCCAGAAGAAAAGAAAGGCAACGTATTCTGTTAGTTTTGATTGGGTACTTGACCATTGAGATATGTTGCCGTTTGCTCTGGAGAAAAACTTGATCGTTTAAAAATGGCCAGGACCCCCCAAACTCTGGCTCAGAGCATCATTTACTTAAAATATACATTGTGGGTTTTTTTCTTCCCCTCTTCTCTCTCTTTTCTCCTGCAGCTACTGGAAAGATTGCAGGTTTATTGTGGTCACGGAGATGCACATGCCCACGTGAACCCGGGTTCTGGGTTTTGTGCATTATCCCGAGCTCTTTCTTTGATGTAACTGGGTTTCCCCAAGAAAGGAAAATCGCACATCTGTTTTCCTTGAAGTGTCAGAATGAAACAGTTCGCCCCAACGAACCACTGAGTTTTAGAAAGTTCTTCCAACTGTATTATATACCAGAGTGCGGAGGCCGTTTTATATTACTTGACTGATTTTTTGTTTTCATTAAATCCTGCATCGCACGGGATCTTACACCTGTTCACCATAGCCCTCCACCGGCACTGTGGTTATCCCGCCGTTTCCTAGTGATGGATCTCTCCCACCTCGCTCACTGCCCCTTACAGAAGGTGGAGAGGGCTGCAGAGGGGACCATGTGACTGCATTCTGCTAATTCAGCAAGGCAGGCACTAGTCAGAATTCTGTGACCGCATCTTTGGCAAGTCAGACGCCCAAGGAAATGTTTAAATTGCAATCTGTTTCATAGAATTTCCTTACAACGATGAACATGCTGTTTTCACTAACGAGCTGTTTATTTTATCACTGTTTTTCATTGATGAACAGCTGCTTTTTGGTAGAAAGATGGGGAGATGCTAGAGGGTTTTTTCCATGTGCTTTGGATTTGATGCATAAACTGACTCAGAGCGACAAAATTCCTATGGTTTTAGACGTCTTAGTTGTTGGAGGCTTATAGTAATGACCTCGTAGCGCCATCTAGTGTCTTTTTAAACACCACCAATAAGAATAATACTTCATACAGTGGACCCCAGGGATATCGAGGGTTCGGTTCCGGACCGACACGATGAAGCGAATATCGCAGTAAAGCGAGTCAAGTGAGGTTTTGGGTTTCCCAGTACATAGAAGGTTATGTTTACGCGATACTGTAGGCTATGCGGCGTGTACTAGAGCTATGTCTAAAATCACAACGGACACGTCTTCATTTTAAAATAGCCTATTGATAAAACATGCCGACCGTCATCCAAGCTTGCTGGTGCGGGGTCTTGCCTCCATGCTGAGGGCTGCTGGCGGATCAGGGTGGCGATTTCGTAAAATAGGACAACAGTCAGGTTTGCCACATCGATGGACTCTCCCTTTCACAAATGATCTGTCTGTGGCAGGCGATGCTGTTTGATAACATCTTACCGGCAGTACAACTGCTTTCAAATTGAAGTCAGCCCTCTCAAACCCGGCCGCTGCTTTAGCGACCAAGTCGATGTCCTATTCTAAACCTGTTGTCACTTCAACCGTCCTGACCGCACGTTCACTGGGAGTAGATTCCAGCTCAGCAAGCCACTTCCTTTGCTCCTCCGTCAGAAGCAACAACTGTGTACGTCTGATCACGAGACGGCAGCCGTTCAGTCCCGTCTTCAGGCGCCACCTCTAACTCCATAGCTCTCTAGCTCTTTCCACCACACCCGCACTGACCTCCCCCGCTGGGGTCATGATGGGCCCTCAGAGTCGTCCCTGAGGGTTGGAAGCCACTGCTTCCAGAGTCCCGTTCGCGTTGATGTTTCGACCTCTTCCCGTGAATCAGGCGTGAAAGTTGAAATCACGCCTTGATCCGTGGGCTACAGAGAATGGGTGTTGTGTCGGCAGGCATGAAAACAGCGTCTCCATCGGGGCTCTTGGGTGACCAGGCTCATTGTCAATGAGCAGTGCCGTTTGGAAAGCAATCTTTTTTTCCTGAGCAGAAGGTCTCAACAGGGGACCTAAAGTGTTCAGGAAACCACGTCGTAAACAGGCTCACCGTCATCCCGGCTCTGTTGTTCATTTCTAGAGCACAGGCAGAGTAGGGCCAGCCTCAATCTTACGGCCTTAGGATTTTTAGAATGGTAACATTGGCGTCAACTTCAAGTCAGCAGCCACACCGGCCCCTGACAAGAGTCAGCCTGTCCTTTGAAGCTTTGAAGCCGGACATAGACGTCTCCTCTCCAGCCACAGAAGTCCCACATGGCAGCATCTTCCAGAAGAAGGCTGTTGGTCTACACCGATCATCTGTTTTCTGGTGTAACCGCCTTCACTAACTCTCTTAGCTGGATCTTCTGGAGAACTCGCTGCAGCTCCCACGTCGGCACGTGCTGCTTCATTCTGCACTTTTCTGTTGTGGAGACGGCTCCTTCGACCTCATGATCCGACCGCGATTGGCTTCAGGCTTTGCTTCTGCGGCTGCCTCATCCCTCTCAGCCTTCATAGAACTGAAGAGAGTCAGGGGCTTGCCCTGGATGAGGCTTTGGCTTAAGGGAATGTTGGGGCTGGTTTGATCTTCTATGCTGACCACTCAAACCCTCTCCTTATCAGCAATAAGGCTGTTTGACTTATCATTCGTGTGTTCACTGGAGTTAACCTTTTTTTTTCAAGTTTACTTATTTATTTTGAGAAAGCAGGGGAAGGGGCAGAGAGAGAATCCCAAGCAGACTCTCTGCTGTTAGCGCCGAACCCAATGCAGGGCTCGAACCCACGAACCATTGAGATCATGACCTGAGCCGAAACCAAAAGAGTCAGACGCTTAACTCCCTGAGCTCCCCAGGCACCCCTGGGGTTACATTTTTCACTTCTTTGCATTCACAACTTGGCAGCTGTTTGGCACAAGAGGCCTAGCTTTCGGCCTGCCCTGGCTCTCAACGTGCCTTTCTCGCTGAGCTTAATCACGTCTAGCTTTCGGTTTAAAGTGAGATGCCCCGCTCTTCCTCCCCTTGAACGCTTAGAGGCCGTCGTAGGACTATCGAGTGGCCTGATTTCAATATCGTTGTGTCTCGGGGACTAAGGAGACCTGAGGAACAGGGGAGAGACAAGGGGACGGCCGGTCGGTGGAACGGTCAGAACACGTACGTTTATCAGTTAAGTGCACTGCCTTACGTGGACGCAGCTCACGGCACCGCAGACAGTTACAAGAGCGGCATCACTGAGCACACGTCGCCACGGCAAATATAACAATAATGGAAGAGTTTGACATATCGTAAAAAAAAAAAAAAAACGCGGCACAGGGACACGAAGTGAGCAAGTGCTGTTGGAACAGCGGTGCCGAGAGACTTGTACCGTGCGGTGACACCACAAACCTTAAATCTGCAAAAACCGGAACAGTATCTGCAAAGCGCAATAAGATGAGGTATGGCTGTACTTACAGTTCAAACCAGTCAGGCGTATTCTATCAGAATGATAATAAAGAAGTGTTTCAAAAATTAGTGTAAGAATATTCTCCCCTAAAATTCCATGACTGTGTTCTTGAGGAAGTCAGCAGCATAAACGCCAGTGGTCAATAGACAGTTGATATAAAAAAAAAAAAAAGTATGGTGTCCTCACTCTTCTCTTGAATAATTTTCTTGACACTGTTCACATTTAATGCACGTATTTAAAGAGAAAGAACCTGAAAATGAGGACAGCGCACTTCTCGTTCATTAGCAAAGCAGAGTACCAAGCGGTGTCTGCTTAGAGGCCACGTGCTTTCTCCTGGGGCCGCCTGGTCAGCTGTCTGCTCTGTATTTCCTCCTTGTTCCATGCAGTCATTTTTGATATTTGTTGACTACCTGGGAAAGCGGGAAGGAAACAGTAAGAGCCACCCCTAGGATTATATTTTATCTTTTTCATTTTTTTAATGTTTACTTTTGAGAGAGAGAGAGAAGAGAGACAGAAAGAGCATGAGCAGGGGAGGGGCAGAGAGAGGGAGACACAGAATCCGAAGCAGGCTCCAGGCTCCGAGCTGTCAGCACAAAGCCCAACACGGGTTTGAACTCACGAACCACGAGATCGTGACCCGAGCTGAAATGGGACGCTTAACCGACTGAGCCACCCCGGCACACCCCCTAGAATTATATATATATATATATATTTTTTTTTTTTTTTTTTTATTTATTTTTGGGACAGAGAGAGACAGAGCATGAACGGGGGAGGGGCAGAGAGAGAGGGAGACACAGAATCGGAAACAGGCTCCAGGCTCCGAGCCATCAGCCCAGAGCCTGACGCGGGGCTCGAACTCACGGACCGCGAGATCGTGACCTGGCTGAAGTCGGACGCTTAACCGACTGCGCCACCCAGGCGCCCCCTTAGAATTATATTTTAACTCTAGGCACGCGGGGCGCTGGGCACTCATGGCCTGAGAGGCGGTGTCTCCTTCAATGTGTCCTCCGTCCTGGCCACTTTAAATAGCCCGCCTTCTTATTTTTGAGCCCAGACAGACGCGCCTTCCAGAGGCTATAAGATGCGAGGAGAGGCACTAGGCTTTTGCGACTGGTTAAGCCCCGCCTCCTGACCGCTCCGTTCAAAGGCTCGGGCGCCCTTGCTGGTCCAGGCGGGGGACTTCTCGGCTAGTGTTCACCTTGCAGACACGTCCAGGGCTCTCCTGCAGCCCTGGCACGGGGCTTCCTGTGCTCAGGATCACTTTTCCGTAGAGGTGCCAAACCCGGCAGACACCTGCTCTCCAGGCTTGTTGGGCACGTGAGTGGAGCAGGAAGGGGCAGGCCAAGGTCAGGCCGCCCTGGGAATCCTCAGCCCCCTACCCCGCCCTGCCCCCCTTCCACCCGCCCACCTTATTTGTGTTTTTAGACAGGAGAGGCAGATTATCGTTGTCAGTAGGATTCTTGGTAGCAAACACTAGACTTTTCTTTACATGGGACTTTTTGTGTCTAAATGCCTCAGTCTCAGGGGGACTTTCTGCACCACACGAGGCTGATTCCCAGCCTCACAAGTCACAGCTCCGGCTGAGACAACCTTCCCCACCTTTGCCGTCACAAACCCCTTTGCCCGAAGTTCTTGGGTTTTTTTTTAATTAATTCCGGCCTGTCCCTCCGCTGCCTCCTGAACCGTCGGTCTGTGTCCCTGTGGTTCTGGCTCCGTGACAAGGAAGACCCTGCCCGTGTTGGGCCCCTTTTCACCTGTTTTGTACGTCGGAGTGAAAAGGTTTCCGCTGCTTTTAACACTTGATTGTTGGAACCCAGCTTGGAGAGGGTCCTGTCACCTTACAGAGTATCTGTGCCCCATTGCTGGGAGCATCGGGCTGCAGAGAACACGTAGGTGTTCCAAAAAAACCCACAGGAAACAGGAGACATCACCAAGCCCACTGGCTTCCCCGGAACCCACGCACCTGTCACCGGTGGGAACTGGCCACACTTGGGACCCCGGAGGCCTGACTGCAAACCCAGAAAAATAACTTACTCCTCAGAACTGTGTCCTAGGAGGAGGCCCTCAGGGCGACAGGCCGGACACGGTCGGTGTGACAGTGGTAAAGGGGCCGCTATTTGTTGTCGTTTATTATCTGCTTTGTTCTTTTTCTTACATTTTAAACAAAAATGCACTTTTGGGGGGCCGTGTGCTTGACTTTTCTAGAAGCTTGGGAATGATGCAGCGTCTCAGGATTCTTCCGGCCTGGGCAGCACAGAGCGGTTGGATGCAGGTGGGGCAGGTAAGTCCGGCGATTGCCGTCACCCCGTCGGGAAAGGCGCTCAGCTTCCGGTTCCAGGAGCCTCACGTCATTCGCCGGAGAAAAATCAAAACGGGGCGTGAGAATAGGTTCTCACGTTCTTTCCTTTCTGCACCGATATCCTTGGCAGGTGTAGCAAAATCATAAGGCTCCTCTGGTGGAAACGGAGAGTAACTTACAAATTGCGTGTCAGGAACCTCACTTTGCTGTTTGAGATTCCTGGGTTGAGCCCCAGAATCTTTATGCCGTGAGAGCTGGAATGTAGCTCGTTATTTAACCAGCTTGTTTCCGCCTGTGGTCTAGACGCTTCAGGCAGCAACAGGGCAGGGGTGCGAGATGAGGTGACATCGTCACGGTTCTCGCTAAATGCTAGGTGATGGATGTCGCATAGCCCTCGTCACTGAGGGCTTGCAGCCAGACCCCTACCTGCTGATGCTTGTCCAGAACCGAGGCACCTACAGGCGGTCATACCTGTATCTACCTCGTGCCAGACCTGAGAAAGATCTAGCGCACTGAGCACCGCGTCCCCTCTGGACGTTAGTAGGGACGTGGACACGCTTGAACTTAGGCTTGCATCTGGGGGGTGGTCAGGAGTGATGGGAAGGGTACCACCAAGTGCGCTGCTTTCCCGCAAAGCATTGTCGTCTTCCGCCAGCGTGAGGGGACTCGAAGAGCATGCTAGAACAACATGTTCTGTTCTGAAATACCTGCGAGGAGACGTGAGAAGTGGGCGTGGCAGTCGAGAGCAGGACCCCTCCTCGCTCCCAGTGATCAGCTTCTTCCGCCTCTGATTTTGCTCGTAAAGTGTGCTCTCTGTACCTGTTTTTATTTTAGTGCCTAAGCCGCACCCAGGTGTTCCGGAGAACCGCTTCGGTTTGGGAACACCAGAAAAGAACGCCAAAGCGGAGCCCAAAGTGGACGCGGGTTCCAGGCCCCGGAGCTCGTCCAACACGCCCACCAGCCCGAAGCCCCTGCCGCAGGCCCCCAAACCCAGCCTGGCGGCACGCCCCACCATCCCGCAGAAACCAAGAGCCGCCTCGCGGCCTGGTAAGGGTTTTACGGGGCAGCGAGTGGCCCCGTGCCCGGCTGGCCTCCGGAGGGTGCTGGATCGGGACTCACAGATGGTTCCAGGGGCTACTGGCGAACGTGGGCGCAGCGGGTCCGCGGGAGGGGCTTCGAAAGGGGCAAAGGCTGAAGAGTTTCTGAGACTGTCCCTGCATACAGGTGGCAGGTGGGAGGGCCACAGGAGGAAACAGTCTTGTGTTGACCCAATCGCTTGATTGAGCTTTCTGAGATCCGTCTCCAGGGTCTACACAAATAAGGAAGCGTAAGTTCCTCTCCTTTTGCCCCAGATTCTGTGAAATATTGAGGGTTTAGAACAGGGCTTGGCAAACCACGGGCCTGTTTTTGTCAATACAATGTCACCGGCACACAGCCATGCCGTTTGTATTAGCTTTTGCGCCAAAATGGCAGAGTTGAGTAGTTGTGACAGAGGCCGTTGGCCTGCAGACCCTGAAATACTTAGGTTTGGCCCTTTACAGAAAAAGCTTGCTGACTCTCGGTTTAGAAAACCTAATGATAGAAGAAGCTTAAAAATATTAGAAATGGATGGGCCTCTGCCTTATTCTCTCCTGCATTAGTTCTTCCCTGTACGGTTTTTTTTTTTTTCTTTGTTTTTCTCCAACAGTCTATTTAAAAAAAATTTTAAACACTTGCAAAAATAGAGTGGATAATATATTGAACCCCATATCACATCTTCACTTTTTTTCCCCATAATGATTAGGCAAATAAGGTAGAGATATACAGTCAGATTATGCCCATCATCATCACGGCTAATGCTTTTTTAAAAAATGTTTATTTTTTATTTTGAGAGAGAGTGCAAACAGGGCAGAGAGAGAATCCCAAGCAGGCTCTGGACTGTCAGCGCAGAGCCCAATGGAGGGCTCGAACTCACGAACCGTGAGATCGTGACCTGAGCTGAAATCAAGAGTCAGCCGCTTCACCGGCCGAGCCACCCAGGCGCCCCATCTCTGCTAATCTTAACTCTGTGCCAGGCCGTGTGCTAAGTGCTTTATGTGGATAAACTCCTAATGTCCTCACCACAGCTCCGTTCCACAGATGGGGAGTGTGAGGCCCAGGGACACTCAAGTTTGTCATGCCACACGGCTGGTGAGCGGCAGCCGGACCCTAGGACCCCCAGCTATAGGGGTGACCACTCCCACGGGCGTGCACACTAGAAAGTAAGACGTACGCCTCATCGTAGTCCTTCGCCAACATGCAGAGGATTGGGTAGAATGAGAAAAGATAAGGTCACAGGCATCCAAACTCATTCCGCTTGTGGGTCTTTCCCATTTTCCCACAAACATGCCTCTCATTCACCAAGCGGCCAGCTGGTTAATGCCCTCTGGTCTTCACAGCCCATTGGTCCCTCAAGAAACCCGGTGCACAGTCTCCAAAGAGCAGCCACAGAGAGACACCCTGCAGTCACCCCCCAGCAGCCGACCCTTGAAGCAGATCACTTAAGACTGCCTCATTCTGCTCAAACCTCTTTGCAGACCAAAGTTACGATAGGGAACAAAAAATTTCTTGGTGCAACACAAAATACCTTCATGATAGAGTGGGGAGAGGGAAGGCATAAAATAAAACATCAGCAAGGTGTATCCCTCGTCTGCGGTAAGGAAACAGTTCTAAAACGAACCTGATCTCGTTTGTACTTTAGCTCCCCAGCGGCCAATTCCAAATGCAAAACCAGCCGGATTCCCAATACTCTGTTGCAAGGAGCTTCTGTTTTCTATTTGTTAAATGTGTCCGTTCATTTCTCGGCACTTAGTCTGTCGAGAATTATGTTAACACACTCGTTTGTTTTCGTAGCGCTTGAGAATTCAGGAATTTTCAAATACGCCACCTCCTTTCCCTTCCTCGGCTCTGAGAGACCGCCCCAAGCAGGGAGAGGTCTTCCGCGGTGTTAGGTGACAGCCTGTGTGTATAGTGACGCAGGGAGGAGAGTTGAATTGGAAGGCGAAGGCTGAAGAGAACCCTCTGTACACACACGCACACGCGCGTGCATGCACACTTACACACACCAAGCTCAAATAACCTTGCAGGCAATAGGGCGGAGAAAAGGACGCAGTTCAGTAAATCCTTTCAGAGAGAGTGAAGTAGCCTTTAGAATTAAGAGACTAGAGTTCTAACCCTAGAAGTTTTGTCATTTTCCCTCAGCGGGTCATTTAATCTCTTCATTTGTACAGTGGTCACCAACGTCCTTCTGGTTCTAAAAGCCAATTGAGGGGCGCCTGGGTGGCTCAGTCGGTTGAGCGTCCAACTTCAGCTCAGGTCATGATCTCACGGTCTGTGAGTTCGGTCCCGCATCGGGCTCTGTGCTGATGGCTCAGAGCCTGGAGCCTGCTTCCGATTCTGTGTCTCCCTCTCTCTCTGCCCCTTCCCTGCTCATGCTCTGTCTTTCTCTGTCTCAAAAATAAATAAAAACATTAAGAAAAAGAAGTTTTTTTTTAAATAAAAAAAAAGCCCATTGATTCCAGGTTATTCTTAGTGGTCTCAGTATGGGTATATAGGTACGTGTGCCCGTGTTCCTACGTGTCCACGTGTGTACGTGTGACGTGACCACTGTACTGGACAACAGGTAAAGGCAGTGGGTTATAAATATCACGTATTTTAAGAAAATCAGACAGCCTCTGTGTCTGAGGCAAAGGAATATTGACTTACTGGCAGCGTCCTTTTCAAATATCAGCTCACCGAAATTCCGTGTCAGCGACATAAATTCACATCTGTCTGTGAGTTTTAGAGATTGTAACCTTTTATAAATTTCAGTTATTTTTCTCCCTACTGTATATAGCTGTTACTTGCAGAGACATGACATTCCGTCTTGGCCAGAAAAATTCTAGGATACTTTTTAAAAGCGATTGGCCGTTCGTATTTCAAGATTAACCTGGCTTATGTTTTAGGAATCCAGCTTGTGCAACTGCTTGACTCATGTGTTTGTGTCTCCCTAGAGGACATCCCGGACTCCCCATCCAGCCCTGGCTCGTCGAAAATTGCTCTTCTCCCACCTGTCCTGAAAAAAGTTCCTTCGGACAAGGAGAGAGATGGGCAGATTAGCCCCCAGCCCAGTCCCAGGACACTTTCCCAGGAAGGTAAGAAATGTTTTCTCTCTGTTAGCTTTCTCCAAGGAGAGTCCTTTCAAGAGAAGGGAATTAACCCTGGTCTTGACGAGTATCCTAGAGTTTAAATCAGCATTCCTTGGACTAAACTTTTGGGGCCAGAGCAGTTTCCTAGTTCAGAAGCTTGATTCAACCTTATCGATGACATTGGATCTTCACAGGGGACCGTATACACAGAATGAACGCTTAGCAGACATCCCAACCCAAGGTTTACCTTCTTTGTAATCACTAGGCGCTCCTGAACTGGCTCCCAGCAGGTGCGGAGTGCCTTAAATATATTGTGACTCATTGGGTGCCACTTACAGGCTTCTAGGTCTCATTATTTCCCAGAACTCTTCTCCCGGTTGTGAATTACCATCACTGTGCTTCATAAGCAGCCCCCTCAGGCTGGGGGGGTTGGGGGGGAGACTTGTAGCTCATTACACTCGCTTAGTCATGAAGTCAGACATGCCTTATTCCCCAGGCACCTGCCTGGACGCTTTCAGGGCATCATTGGGCCAGCTTTGCTCCTCTTAATCTGCTGGGACCAGAGCAAGATAATCCTGGGACGTGGGTGCCCATCTCCCAGAATCAGATCAAGAGTTATGAGTGGAGGGTGGCCTCAGCACCCCTGCATTTCTGTCACCCACCTCCCACGCTCTGTTAAATACACTGTTGACTTTTGGGTTCTACCCTCCATAAAGTATAATTGCCATCTCTAAGCCCCGCTGATGAAGAAATTCCGGAGCCCCACGAGTCATTACCCATGACCAGATGGCTCTCATTATGGTTTGAGGCTGCCTTTGTTTTATTTTAGATGTTTGATGCTTTTAGAATTCCTTGACCTTTCTGGCTTTGACATCTTCCTCCACTGGCCTGTTTTATTAATGGCAGTCTTGTGTTGAAGTTAATGGAGAATACTTCTGACTACTATCTTTGTGACTTAGGAGAATAATAAAAATAAATGATTAGCAACAAAAAGATAACACTGCCTGCTTTCTCCTCTCCATCCTGCAGATTCATTTGGTGGGTACAAGCTTCCCTCACCTATTAGCTATAAATAAAAGGAGGTAGGGATTTGACCAAAGCTGATAAACCACTCATGTCAAACTGAGTAGCAAAGCCATGAAAGGTAGCTAGCGCCTACAGTTACTTTACACGGAATGAGTAAATAGAGGGTCTGGCGTTAGAGCCACAGCCTCCGCGAGTCTTGGTGTAGAAAAAGGAACCTCCGAGGCAGACCGACTTGAGCCAGCCCCTCCCCCACTCTGCCTTCATTTCCCCTTCTTTCTGCAACTGCTGACTTTGTGTCTTTACTTACAAGGAGGTTTTGAAAATTCCTTAACGTCTATGAAAAGCGATGTTTTCTAGACGCCTATATGATTACAAACAAGGGCTCGAGTAACCCACCAGCCCCCTGAGTACGAAGGGGTGCCACGGAGGGTGAAGAGTGGAAGCCACTGGCATACCCTTAGCTGCTTTGGAAAAGTCCTGTGTTCTTTCTTGAGAAACTAAGTTGCTCCTCAGACATTTCCGAGCTCTGGGGTAGATGTGTGACTCCTTTCCTCGTTCCCCCTTGAGAGCAAACACCATGGATGATTCGTGCCCCCATCTTTCTAGGTGGGGACTGTAGAGCTTGCCCCTGGGATCCACAGTAAGTTAAGCACAGAGATCATCCTGGTGGTGTCACTTGGTATTGAAATGGAGTTGAAATATACATGCCGTCTGAGAACAGCCTGTAAATGTCCAAGGTGCTAAGACTCTGACTTCAGTTTATTAGCTCATCGGCAGCGCCGGCCCGGGGATGACAGCCACTTGTGAGCCCTGTCTTTTTCTTTAGAAAACGTTCCTGATGTGCTCCTTCCTATTTTCTTGTACGTTATTCATGCTGGTTACTTCATTTCCTTGTTCTGTGCCTCCCTTTGGACTAGCGTGCCCAACTCATTTCTGAAACAGGTAAATGGCTCTGATTCTTCTGGATTATTCCATAGTGAATGTGATTTTCGTTAATCCGTCCTGGAATCAAAGTGATACCGCGGGGGCCTTTTGTTAGCACCTTTTTGGGGGCAGACTCGGAGCTCACCTCATTTTGCACCACATTTCCATAATGTTGGCTGTTGAATTCTGTAGATGATGGTGTGTGTGGGACCAATGCTGTAGGTTCCCGAAAGCCTAAGTGGGGCGGGTTCTCGGATATTTAATTCTTAACAGTCTTTAATATTAATGTCAACACATCGATGTATTTGCTAATGTAAAGGGTAAAATGAATCCCTTTTCCTCAGTAGTGCAAAGAGGAGATTATTACAAAAGACATTCAGATCATGACACTGGCAAGCCTTCCAGTGGAGGGAAAAGATCTTCAAAACTGTACTCCACGATTGCAGAAGAGGAGGTGAAGGCAGTTGGGCACAGGAAGTCACAGCCAACAAATGGTTAGAGCCTTCGCTTATCATCCCTTCACTGACCCAAAGCTTATGAATTGGCACTAACAAAAACAAACTTTAATTGAGTAACTTCTGTCCCGGGACTGGCTCGGGGATTATTCCTACAACCCATGTTGGTTTTCTAAATGGCAACAGGATGGTCCTTCCCTTTGGGGCAAAAAGTATCGACTTCAAAATCTAAACTTTCAAACTCAACCAAGGAGGATCGAGTTACTCTGGAGTGGGGTGATTTTTCCTCTCCAGTTTTCGTGATCATGTGGGTTTACATGTGGGTCATGCCTCCCATTCTCTTGGTCTCGCTATACTCTTCTGTTCGACTGTAATTGGGATTGGGGAAGAAATTCTTAGAGTACAGTTTCTGCCTTTAGAAGGTATTGGCCTAACACCTTACCTGACGCTGTTTTAGGAAAGGATCAGTGAAATGCCCGCCACCTTTCATTGGACTTTTTATGACCCTTCAGTGAGAAAGGAAAAGTACCAATTAAGGGTCTCAACCTCTAAGGACAGTTGATTCTATTTTACGGCTGTTGCTTTTTGCCACCTGCCTTCCATGAGACACGGTGGTGAGTTCTGTCGTGTTCCGTTCAGGTGAAGACAGTCCCAGGAGACAAAAAAGGCTTTGTCAATTTCAAACTGTTAATTTCAAATTGGCTTTGAACTCCAGTGGGAAATGTTAGAGCAAGCCTCGCTGATTCAGAGAGGAAATGTCTTTCCTGTGACTCCGCACTTCTGATCTTGCTGGTTAATAACTTTCTTTATAAATCGGACTTGAAAATCTTTGAAAGGAAGTCTTAGTATCATAAAAGGAAAAAAAAAAAGAGGTAGAATATTCTGATATGTGAGATGGCTTTAAAGTCCTTTTTCCCTTGAAACAGGACACTTTTCTTCCGGTAAACCTCTGTCGGGGGTTGACACATGAGTGTATTTAGGCTCCCAAGGATGAAGTATGTGGCCCAGAATTCTAGCTGCAACTCCGTGCCCGTCACGGCCTTCTGAGAAAGCGCCCCACACGGCAAGTTAATGGAAGTGACCCGATTATAGGAATAACTTCTCTTTCTTGCAAAAGGATAAAGCATTCTGAAACTTCCGCACCTTGTTACGTATAACACACCTCCTACGAGACCCACCTTGCGGCTTCACAACCGGCTGCATTACGGCACCTCCGGTGGGAACTGTTGTCTTTGAGGACTTTCCCGGACAGAGGTTTACAAACCAAAACAGCAGCCAGAAGGCATCTGCTGTCTCCCTCGAGCAACACTTGGGGCCAGCTTTCTTGGCCGGTACCGTTGGATGAGTTGTGCACTCTGACCTGCCTGTCGATCTGGCCCCACCCCCCTCCCACCTTGCTAGCTAACGGGGTGGAGCTGGTGGGGTTAAGGACACGCCCCACAGCACAGAGTGAAGTCTATAGGTCACAGATGAACATTCTGGTTGGGCCAGGTAGCGCCTGCCCGAGAAAAAACAACTGACTTGGTCTTTCACTTTTTTAAAGGACTCCCTGAAACAAACGTAATGTTATATGGCAACCAGACTTCAATTAAAAATTTAAAATCAATAAATACCAGTGATGTCACGGACACTACCGAGGAATCCTATGTTTGACCCTGTAAGAAACAAACGAACGCGATGACCCACTGTGGGTTTTGTAAATAAAGTTTGGTTGGAACACACGCACCCGGATTTCCTGCGTGGTAGACTCGTTTACAGACACGTGCTTACAATAAGTCTCCTAAGAGATTTTCTCTGACATTTTTAGAAAAACCTGTTATCTTCAAGTGACAGAAAAGTCACATAAACGAACACCTAAGACATTTGTTTTCTGAAGAGAGGCCGGGTTATTTGTAGAGCGTATTAAATCAGAAGCCCTATCTCTATATTGCCCCTTTTGAGAAGGTCACATAGATGTTTCTAGATTTGGGAGATTTACATTTGAACTATCGTGTCGGTCGACTTCTATCACTTGGTTACTTA
Organism: Panthera onca; assembly: GCF_046562875.1. Lineage (NCBI taxonomy): Eukaryota > Metazoa > Chordata > Mammalia > Carnivora > Felidae > Panthera > Panthera onca. The sequence continues at coordinate 4,185,185 of NC_138343.1, read as the reverse complement.
ACAAAGCACCTTGATGGAGCACAGTGTTCCTTCTTCCCAGAAGCCACTGAAAGCACTTCATGTAACACACAAGGAGACCACCCCCAGGACTGCACCAGTCCTGCAGGAAGGCTTTGAGATAGGACAAAAAGGTTGGCCACAGGAATAAGCCAGATCGTAGGAAGGCAAGAAGTTCTGTGCCTGGCTCAGATTTTTCCACGACCTCTTGGACTTACTCCCTCCGATGGGCTGTATCAGTGTGATGGAATTAAACAGGACCATCTTGTGTTTGCTTTTCTGCCCTGATTTCTAGAAATAGCAACAGGAACCAAAAAAGTAGTTTTTACAGGAGCTTCAATTAAAGTAATTTTATGTCACATATTTTAATACTGTTTTGTTAGTGCCGATTCCCCCACCTGCCTGTCTTCATCCTCGAGAATTCCAAAGCAGTCTGCTTTCTGAATAGTTCCTGGTTAACAAACGGCATTTAGCAGAGCAATTCTGTTAGCCCGTGCTGTGTACTTTCCTTTAAATCTTTCAGGAGCGGCTTCGTGTAAGCTAAAACAGCTTTCTTATTTTCCTAAATCGTGTATCCGTGTGACAAACAGAAGCTGTTGTTCTCAAAGCATGCTGCATATTTTTATCCTGGTTGTTGTTTTAATTGTGTGGCTATTTTAGTATTGACTGGACAGGTAAAATGCTTGCTTTCTTTTACTGGAAATATCTGTAACTTCTGAATCTCGTGTCCTTTCCCGTCTTGCATTTAATTATAAGCTGTGATGTTTTCATTAGAGTATGTCCTGTTTTCTTGAAGAAAATAGTTGGTTTGGCTTTGTATATATTATGATGTACCCTGTTTGTTCGGGCCATCTTACTCTGAGATGTCTTTTATATGTCACTTGCTTCTTCCATAATCCAGCCTATAACCAGCAAAATATCTGGCTGTGGCTTACGGTCTGTCAGCCAGTGCTGTATCCTACTTTTTTTCACCAGATCTGGATTCTGCTACCCCGGTATGAGTTCTTCAAAAGAAATTTAACCATTGGTCAGCAGTTTTGGCTCCTGCCAGAAAGTATAAAAACATCAGGGCTGGCTACCGAATATTATTTTTAAGGTCCTCACGTTTTCCTCGTGGGAAAGATGGATGTCGGTGGGACTTAAAATGGAGAAGAGCTCAAATTTTCAAATGCATCTCTAATTCCGAATTCATGTGCACATTTCGGAAGCTTTAAAATTAGCACGTGTGTCTGTGTGTATATGATACATGTATATATTTTTTCATGTATATATGCAAAGTCAAATCATCTTCCAGAATGACAGATTTCACGTTTAATCCTTCCTGCACCAATCATTGCCACCGTAGACGGGATGTGAGTATACACACAGTGTTTATGTTGAATAGCCTGTTGACTTAAGCACTTTTTTTTTTTATCATTTTAATGGTTTGTGGGATGGCACCAAACACGTCTACAGACACACAGAGACGCCCCAGCACGTTAACGGTGTGAATTCTTGCATTGAGGACGTGTAGTAAGGCAACCTGACTTTCTTTATCCTGTATAAAGTCAAGCATGAAGTCAGGCTGCTCAGGAGAAGGTTCATCTGAATTAGTAAAAAGCCTGAATTTTATATTCCACTTATTTATTTTGTAAATGTTTGTTTGTTTGTTTATTTTGAGAGAGAAAGAGCGTACCAGCAGGGGAGGGGCAGAGAGAGAGGAAGAGAGAGAATCCCAAGCAGGCTCTGTGCAGTCAACACAGAGCCTGACATGGGGCTCAAATCCACAAACTGTGAGATCGTGACCTGAGCAGAAATCAAGAGTCGGATGCTGAACCAACTGAGCCACACAGGCGCCCCCTGAATCTTATATTTTAGAATAACTTCTAGAGTTTTAAGTTTCAAGCAGACATAATCTTATTGGGACTATTCGTCAGTGGGAGCTTGACCAAACCTACTTCAATATAATTGTAATTAGCATCCTAATTATATGCAGTCGAATAGATGCTGCCTAAGGACTGGAAAACTAACTTAACAAAGAACATTCCCCCTACAAAGTTGTTCCTACCAGCGATCTGGACTAATGAGAAGGTGGGAGGCTGGGAGAGCGAGTGCATTGGCCACTGGTGTGATTTTAGGTCCCTGATCTCACCTGCCTCGGTCTCCTGTCCACTCACGCACCTCCTTGTAACGCTAAGGAAAGGCCAGCCTGGGACTAGTCTCGGGATCCCGCTCACATCCACAAGAGTTTAATCAGTGAATTTTTAAATAGCGTCAGTGCCTTAGTGAACTGCTTTGTGGGGCCTCTAGAAAGGCCATATTATTCCTCTCAGTGACTATGTTGGACGCATTAAAATTTGTGCCTTCGTGACTCGTATTGGGTGTATGTCACCGACCCAGAAACCAGTCTGTTAACTTGTTAACGATGCAGATTGAAGGACGGTCTGCTTTCTGCAGGAAGACCGCTATGGGAGATCTCTCTGAATTTCAGTTAGCTGCGCTCCAGCGACCTGGGTCCATCCAGGGTGCTTTTGTTTTTTACCTGCGACGTAAACATTTTGGATGGCATGAATGTGTCCATTTTTAGAGAGTACTCTGATTTCACAGACCATGAATGAGGCCTTGGGATTTTGAGGAAGCTAAAATACTGGCGGAATGGAAAGCTTTTGAATCTAAGAATTAGAGCCAACGTGGTTGCTCTGAAGTGAAATAAGCAGTATGTCACCATTTTGGGTTCTTCTTCTGAACCTGTAGCGTCGGAAATTTGTTTTTGAGTCACTTGATACACAGGAACAGCTCATGTTGGTTTTAAAAGGGAATGAATAAATTTTTCTAGCAAGATTTCACTAGCAGTGCTCTACTTTGAGGTCAGATTATTGCAAAGTGGCTTGGAGATGACGAGAAATCTGCTGTCCTTCCTCCTGGTTGTAGCACATGCAGAAGCTGAAAACTTAGAGAGTTCTTTGTGGATTACTCTCAAATGGATTTTGTGTTAAAGAACAAGCCATTTTTAGAAAATTATTTACCTTTGCCCCCAAACCTGATTGGTTGACAACTTTCAAAGGACGTTTATTATTTTTTTACACGACTCAAGCGAAAAAATAAAATCAGTTGTAATATTTTTTGCTTTTCCCTTCCATCTGAGAATTTGCTCCAAGGCGTTAGGCAAAAAGAGGTCAGGCTTTTAAAAAATTACTTATTTTTACGATGAGATTTGAGAAGTTTATCCTCTTGAGAAGGGTGGATGGTTTCCATTTAATGTAATTAACTACATTTAAATTTTTATTGTCTAGAGATCAGAATCTGGCCCCACAACCAGATTGGCAAGAGAAATACTTTATTATGTTTGCATTTTAACTATCAGGTTTCAGGAGCTTTTACTTCCTGAACCGCTCTTTAATGGATTAAGCATTTGAATAGTCAGTTCCTGGCCAGAGGAGTTTTTAGCATAATTGCCAAAGTCAAGGTCATTAGAAGCATCAGCTGGATCCTGTCGCTTTCCAGGCCTGTGTTCCTGGTTGGATCATTTGAACTTCTGAGTGACGAGGTAGCTTTTGTCTGCTTTCAAGCCACACAAAGTGTGGGGCTTGGTATTTTTGGCTTAAGTGGTATCTATACAAAAGATTTGGTGATTAATATGTAATAAGCCTTAATCGCCCTGAGGTACGGTACCCGCGAAGCTCTGATCTAGTTGTCAAGAACATGCACTTTGCAGGGAGAGGTCTCGTTTAAATCCAAATTCCACGTTTTACAAGACCTCCCCGCCGGGGCGTTGTGAGGTGTATCAGTCCTGAAGCACGCATGCCCGACGGGACACGTAACAACGGCTCCAGCCCAGTAATTCTCCACCCCTCCCATCAGGGCTGTGCGAAGTCGCAGGGGGGTCCTTCATATTTATATGGGATCAGAGCGGGCACCCATGATGACAGTTCTGTCACCTGGAGGCTGGTTCCAAGAGGACTGACCGCATCCGAGGCAGTATTCATTTGTTCTCACAAGGCTTTGAACCGTTCACTTCCTAGCGCGAGGAACTGAGGTTTGCTGGGTCCTTCCTTGTGTCGTGGCCCCAGAGCAGAGAAAGCCAGGTCTAGATGGTGGCAGAAGGCATCAGGTGGGACATCTGTCCAGCGGCGCCTCTGCCAGGCTCTGTCTGTCCTGTTGCCTTGGCCGCACGAGGGGCGGCTGTGCGTGAGGGGTCGGAGGGCCCCCCATCAGTTCCCCTGTCCGTAGCACCCCCAGATCTCAACCACGGCCGTGAGAGCTTTGCCCTCTCATGGCCTGTTTTTGTGTTTTCTCATTATGATTTGCTTCTGTTTTTGTTGGTTTGTTTCTCATTTCTGCCTCGAGTCTCTAAACGTAGCTGGTAAGTCGTTTCTGAGCAAGTTCCTCCCGCCCCTCGGGGCCCCTGCATCTCCCCCCACTATCGGTCAGGCCGTTGATTGTACCCTACCAACCGTAATGACATCTTCCCCTTTCCATTCCAGTTTCAAGGAGAAGCTGGGGCCAGCAGGCCCAGGAGTATCCAGAACAGAAGCCGTGGTCCTCCAGTAGAGACGGCCACCAAGGCGGCAAATCTAGCGACTCTGGGGAAGAAGCGGAGAGAGAGTTTATTTTTGTGTAAAGGTCCCCGGTGCACAAGTCTCAGTGCAGGGGTGCTTTGTTAGCCGTTAGAGAGCAGTCAAGGGCAACGCTTCCTCCTGAGTTCTTCTCTCGGTGCTCTTTTCCTTTCCCTTCTTTTCTTTACTTGCCTTTTGAAAACAGAAACGGACCCATTTGGGTTTTTTGGTAATCAAAGTACATTTGTTTCGTCTTCTCCCGACCCTCGGCATTTGATTCCGAAGCATTTCTCCATATGCCTTTAGTGAAAGCCAGCAATTATTCCATGGGCCCTACTGGAATTTCTCGGAGGCAGCGACAGTGTGCCCCGCGAGAGGAGTTTTGGGAGGTAATCCAAGTACCTGGACACGTCCTCACACGAGTATCACCATCGGCTGACGGTGGGGTACCGCTGCATGGACCCGTGTCAGATCTGCACTTGACTCGAGAGAGCAATTTATTCTTGATGTATGCAATTGCACATTGTAAGTATATTAACAGAGCACACTAATGAATAATTTGTATAAATTATATATATTAGATCTTGGCTATGGTTTTTACGTTCTCCCCTGGGGAACTTCTTCCTTCCTGATGTGGAACTGTCCACGTAAATTTGGTCGGTGACCTTTGCGATAGCATCCAGGAGCCCAGTTAAGAACAGGGTGAAAGAGGCCCACGGCTGATCTTACCATGTGCCCGGATTCATGTACATAGTTGATCGGAATGAGGTTTTATGAATATTCATGTTTTTTGAAGGCCTATAATTTCTGTCTGCATATTAGCTTTTAATGTATGATTTTAAGAATACTTTGACACCTGTAAAAAAAATCAAAACACTACTCTTTTTAAGACATTTCACAAATATTCACTTACATTACAGGCTGAGGTATTTTATTCACATGTATATTTATACCAATAAAATGATTTTACAAGTGGAATTTTGGCCTTCTCTGGTTCTTTCGTAAATGTAGGATCGGCTCGTGGTCATGAACTTCGTGTTTCTAAATTCCAGAATGATCACAGACCCCAGATAATCAAACCTGTTACATTCAAAATAGATGTAACTCGCTAATCCATTGTCCGCTCTCACGTTTGCGAAGAAGAGGAAATTAATCAAAAGTCTGTGAGTTTGATGCATTCCCCGTTCCCTCAGATCAAGGGCCCTAAAAGGGGTGCAAGCGTGAATGGTGTTTGGAATTCACAAGCAGTGCGGTTGACGGAAAGAAGAATTATAGGAGTCGGGGCGTGAGTGACATGACTCTTCCCCACCACACACACGTGCACACACACACATGCACACACACACACACACACACCGCTACACAGACTGAGTGCCAGTAAGTGTGGACTGAGTGGTTTGTTGCCATTGCGTGAGAGTCTATGAAGACACAGATTGTTCCTTCCACCTAAATGTCATAATGTCATACACGCCCATCGGAACAGACGCCTCTGCTGGATGCGTAAGCTGGAGAAACACGCGGGCAGAGACGGGACTCGGTGAGTCAACACCATATGCGGCACGATAGAGCCTGCGTTCGTGGTCAGCGGATTGCAGTGGGAGGGGGGCATTAGTTCTGTCTGTGACGCTGAGGCCTCAGAGGAGGGGACGTTCGTGCAGGGCCTTGAAGCGATACCTTCGCAAGTACAGGGACTTGGTCTGGTTCGTAGTAGCGTCCCCCATAAATGTGTGATGTGACCCACGTCAGGCCACAGGCGTCAGTGGGGAGACGGCAGAACGTGCTCATCTCCGAGCGAGCAAGGTCCCTTTCACCTGGAGCAGCATGTGGTGAGGACCCCACCTGAGATCTCTCTCTGGATTCTTGCATCGGGAGAAGGCCGCACGGTCACTGGCCTTGGAGTTGGAACTCGACGGTATGTGGCAGGAGCCAGTGCGTGTTTTCGAGCAATACTGTAAGACGTGGAGTGTATACAGATAAGCCCTGTGGCCCAGGGAGGCGAGCGGCTGAGCGAGACTCCATTTCCCCTCGTGCTGACGATCAGGACATACCTGTTGAGATGCCCCTTCAAGGGAAAGCGCCGTGGGGGTCTGGCTGCCTGCACCTGCTACCCCTGCGGGCCCAGCACGGCCCTCGTGCCAGAACCGTGACACCCTCGCCCCCGGCCTCTGCTGGGCAGCCTTCCCTTGGCCTGACCGGGGCTGAGAGCAGCAGAAGCCCCTTCCATCCAGGCCGCCTCTCCCTCGCCTTCCCCGGGTGGTCGCCAGCAGCCTGGTCTGTGGGTGCCGGCCTCGCCCGCTGCTCCCACGCACGCGTCCCGCACAGACGCTTCCCCGGCACAAAAATCCCCACAGTCTAGTCCCACCTCGGCCTCTGCTTCCTGGAGAAACCGAGCCCCCACACTCTCCGCATCCTGGGTCCCTTAACCAAGTTCAGGAACACGGGGTATCTGCTGAGCTGAAGGCCAGTGCATTTCCCTCAGGGCATGTGGGCTTTGGTGTTTGTTTTGTGAATATGTTCACGAATACATATGAAGATAGGATTTCTGTCTTAGTCCCTGAACGCTGCTGTAACAAAAGCACCATAGACTTGTTGGGGGGGGGGGGGGGGGAGGGTGGTGCTTAAACATTTTCTCACAGCCCTGGAGGCCCAAAGTCCAAGATCAAGGGGCTGGCAGATTCGGTGTCTGGCGATGTCCTGCCTCCTGGTTTGTAAATGGCTTTTTGCTGTGTCCTCACACAGTGGAAGGGACAAGGGAGGTCTCTGGTGACTCTCTGAAGGGCAGGGATCCCGTTCATGAGGGCGCGGCCCTTATGACCTAATCAGCTCCCGGATGCCTCACCTCTACGTACCACCGCGTTGGGGGTTGGGGCTTTGCCATAACAATTTGGGGGGGGGGTGGGACACAAACGGTCTGCCATTTATCACACGTCCCTAAAAGAAAGATGCCTTGGGGGCGGAGAGCAGACTGACGTCTCAGGTCGTCTAGGACCCGCACCTCGATTCTGGGTCCCCGTCAGGTGCACACGTTCGGGGACCAGTGAAGCCAGGTGCTGGGACCGCAAGGGAGCAGATCAGGAGCTCCCTGTCCCAGAGAGTCCTCTGGACTCCCAGAAAATCCCAAGACTGAGAGAGAAGCGGACTGACTACCAGGAAGGGTCTGGAATCTTCCCATAAAGCTAAACGACAGTGACGACGTTCCTGTTGGGGTCACGTGCCAGCCCGGAACCGAGGATGCGGCTGGTTCCCGGCCCACCCCAGGTACATCAAGCAGGGGCTGGATAATCCAGGAACCACGGCTGCTTGCTCACAGGGTGTGGCTGGACCCTGCAGGCCGACCTTCCAATGTTGCTTTCCCTTAGTTTAACGTCGGTCAGTTGGGATGTACTTGGCACATGGCACTGGCCAGCAACGGTCAGGCCGGCGTCAGGTGTCGCAGAGAAGTTCAGTTGCAACTAAAAACTGGCCGCTGACCGTTCAGGAAGAGAAGCGTCACGCCTGGTTTAGGAGGACGGGAGGAGTGCGGGCAGGAGGAAAGCTGAGCTCAGGCCCCTGCCGCCTCATTCCCCCCTCCTTGTGCGCTGGCTTGCGTTGACCATCGTTTTAACTCGCCGTTTGCAAAACAGTCTTCCCAGAGAAAATAACCGTGCAAACGCGAAGGGAAAACAAATGATCCATTTTCTTGTGCAAAGTGAAAAATTACAACGGAATTACTCTCAGAGGGCAGGAGAGCCCCGACTTTTCATCGGAGAAGCTGTGCCTGGCTTCAGTCCCGTGTGAAAATGCTAAACTGAGATGGCCTCGAGACGATTCTTTGCTTCACGGCTTCCGCTTGCTAGACTGAAAGCGGCGCCCGAGTGTGGCCCTGCCGTGCAGAGACCGCGTGGTGTGCTCGTTCTGTCCCTCTCTGCTTTTCCCCCGGAGCAGGAACGGTGGCCGATGCCCTGGACGACCTGTCCGGGGAGCAGGCTGGGAGACCAGGCAGACGCGGCCGCGGACCGTGGGCCTGACCCTCCTTTCCCCCTCTTCGTGAGGTGCTAAGGGACTTGCGGAGGGGTCGGGCCCTCACTGTTACCACTGCCACGTTCAGTGTCCTGCCCTAAGTGACACGCTCCCCTCCTGACTTGAACTTCCTTAGCCCAGAGCCCAGCTCCGTGGCCAAACTGCTGGAAACCAGGGCAGGGAGGACAGAGGCACGGGGAAGGTTGAAAACAAGGGATGTACTTTTCTTCTTCTTCTTGTGTTTTGGTTTTTCGTTGGTCTCTCCCGCGGGTGGACTGGATGAAGCAGAACTATAAAAGCGCGTTTGGACGAGGGCACACTGGACACCCTGTATGTTAGCCAACTTGCCAATAAATTCAAAAAATAATAATAAATAATTTTTTTTAAAAAAGCACGTTGTGAGGCGGCCCGCCTAGCTCTTTTCCTCCTCCCAGGGTGGGCCAGGCGCCGGGCAAGCTGTCTGCTCCCCGAGCTGCTCTGTGTGAACATCCCAGCCCCCTGGCTCTCAACTCACACTGAGCCAAGAGCAGGACAGAGTCACCGCGCGACCCGTAACTCTCACCTGCCTGGTGCCGTAATTCGCATGAGCTGAGATCTACGGTTGCGTGCCTCACACAGGGACGTGGGAGAGCAGCCAGTTTGCTTCTGAGCATCGGGCAACATCGGCCTGGAGCCAGGGAGGTGCGCGGGTCCGGAATGTGGGTCACGGTCGGCCACCGTCACCGACATGGCCCAGGTCCACAATGCAGAACAGAGCATCTGGGACTGACGAATTGCATCTCAGGATTTCTGAGTCTGGGGTCAGATGCGCCCCACCTTGAATTTGGAGCTTCCCCTGTAAGGACAATTTACACACAGATTAAGTCTCCAAGCCACAGCTGAAAATTTCTCGTGAATTAGATGCTCTCCCCAGTCAGAGGTTTCTCCAAATCCACAGTGGTGAGATGTGTGTTCTCCAAGGGCTCTGTCCACACCGCTGTCGGATGGAGGCAAGATCGAACAGAACCGGGGCAACGCGTCCACACTGTCTAGTGGCAGCTGGTGTTAGCTTTAACTCAAAGAGGCTGTCACCTACCCTGTATGCCCACGTAGACCGTGCACCTGTCTATGTATCCAGGCCCAGCCCGGCACTCTGGGATCGGGCCCAACTCTGCACCTCCCTTGACGCGCCGTGATCGTGAGGACTTTTGAAAAGGAAAGCCTGTTTTAACCTTCGTTTCTGAAGGTAAGAGGGAAGGAGCCATGTCCTTCCCAGACAGAAGCTCTGAAAGGAAGGTTGACCCTCTAAGTGGTTTCCGTGTGGTCCGAGGGGCCCGGACGCGGAAACGGCCCTGCCAGAAGGCGCGCCTTGAGCTCCTAGACGTTGAGTCCCTGCAGAGAATCTAGACCTGAATGGCATGTGGGTTCCCCGCTGGAGGGGTGTCCTCAGCCACGGGGGTAACCGCGGGGATCGAGAGCTTGGGCGTTGGGTTCTGTTGGTTGGTTTTTGTGTTTGTTTCTTGGGTTCCACACAAAAGTGAGACCATGCGGTATTTGTCTTTGACATTTCACTTAGCGTAATGCCTTCAGAGTCCATTCGTGTTGTGGCAAACGGCAACATTTCATTCTTTTTTAGGGCCGAATGGTAGGTTTTATGCTTGTTCAGGCATGAAGAGGTCTACAGATTAGGAGACGCCCGCCACTGAGAAGATAGTTGGTCACTCGCAGGAGGGGACACACCATGTGCCACGTGAGGCCACCCAGGGAGCACCAGGCTCAGTCGGGAGGGGACACCGGAAGGTGTGACACATGAAAACAAGACACCGCTCCCACAACAGAGACCTTGTCCCTGAGGCTGCACAGCTGGAGGCGCGAACCGGGAAGGGGCTCAGAGCCTCGCTGCAGCCTGGCAGGTCCGTGGAGGGGTGCAGTGGTCCCGTCCCCATCTGAGGACACATGAAAGCCTGGGTCTGGGCCCCTGTCGTGGGGATCCGGGCATTTCAGAAGTGGGACCGCTCAGTTTTCCTGTGGAGTTTAATATGGGCCCAGCATGGCCAGCATTTCAGAGATTTTCCTCATCCCTAGTCGTACTGACGTCTGGAAGACAGACCTGCAGACTCCCTCTGCCCCCGGTCCCAGATAACAAAATTGCACTACTCTGCTAGAAAAGTCCCTCTCTCCTCCAAGCCTTAGGCATCCAATGGGCAAACTCTAAATCCTCTTTCCTGAAGGACTGGATCAGGAGTGAACCTCTGACCCACAGAACCCGTCAGATTCTTTCTCCAAATAATTTAGGAAAGGGGTCGGCACACTGTTGCCCACCGTCTGCGACGCGCCGTGGCTGCGACAGAGATCTGTGGGTCCAGAAAGCCTAAAATATTTACTGTCCTTTACCAAGTTTTGTGGCTCCTGAAAGAGAAGGTCAGAGAGACGAGGGGGACCACCGTGAGGGGGCTGGAGGGCCATCTGCATTCAGAACAGAGCAAACTGTGCTCAGAGACAGGAGTGAGTGAATCCCAAGCCGGCCAGAGGGGCTACCTTGTGGCTGCAAGACTACGGACCCATTAAGGTCCCCAGCATACGTTGCCGCCCCTTGATGAATCCCAGAAGGGGTTGAGCTCAGAGCACAGCGATAGGCAATGAAAGGTGCTTGTTTCTCTGGACCTATGGCTTCTTACTCGATCCTCTGATCCCGATGAGCTGTGCTGGTCTACATCTGAGTGAAAAAGAGCACATTTGTCCTCTAGCCTAAATCCCAGACAAGGCAGACCATGTCCCTTCCCCAGGGGCACAGCAGGAGCCCTAGGGGGACTTCTAGCACAAGCTCCCTCCCTCCCACGGCCCCCCCTTTGCTGTCATCTGGTGAGGAACCTGCAGGAAGCAACTGAAGGGAACGTGGGTGTATCGTCAGTCCGCTGAAGTGCCCGTCTGGAGAGCGGCATCCCTGATCTCCTGATTTGGTTCCTTTCTGGAAGAAAAGGTATGTGTTCATGGAGCCTCTACTTGGGAAATGCATAACTCTGATTTACGTCAGGCAGTATAGGAACAGCCGTGGCAGAACAAAAGAGGAAGAAGTAACAAAATCACGAAGTTATGTAGAATCTAACTGGCGGGGGGTGTGATAGCCAAGCCCCCGATGAGAATAATCGGGATGATTAAAATCGCCCTTTCTCAGCGAACCGGAAGACACGAAAGACAATTCTGACCACTCCAACTCTTAATAACATAAAAACATGTGTGTGTCATGTATGACCATGAGGACATTCAAAAGATAAATGGCAAGCTGGGAAAAATGCCACTTTTATCACAGACAGGGGCTGCAACATTATTTGTTTGCAATGTTTAATTGTTTTTATTTTTGAGAGAGACAGAAAGAGTAAGGGAGGGGCAGACAGAGAAGACAGAGAGAGGGGGGAGAGAGAGGGAGGGAGAGAATTCCAAGCAGGCTCCACAGTGAGCACAGAGCCTGATGCAGGGCTTGATCTCACGACTGTGAGACTGTGACCTGAGCCGAAATCAAGGGTCAGTCGCATAACCGACTGAGCCCCCCCAGGCGCCCCTGCAACATTATTTAACAGAATAGTTCGTCACCGTTTTCCTCATCCTAATGGAGTGACCTTCTTCCAATCTGAGAAGACGTCATCGTTAACTTTTCAAATTACTCACTGCAGCGTTCAGGTCCGATTGTAAATCTGAAAAGAAGCTGCAAGTGGCTGGCAGAGGCCAGGCTGTAAATCCCTTAGGACTGCCTCCGCCAACCTGTGGCCTGCACGGGATTCCCCGGAGATGAGCTCCCAGGCAAAAATTACAGAACAACGAGAAAACTCACCGCCCGTGGTAATGAAGGAGTCCGGTGGGGATTTTAGGACAGCGGACACATGCAAATATTTAAAAACAAAGAGAATCCACAAGACAAAAGCAGGAACTTATTTTTAAAAGAACAAGCTTTTTTTCGAGAGTCAGAAAGAGCATCGCAGAGGATTAGAGGTGGCGTCTAAAGTTTTACAAGGCTTCGTTTGGCAGGCAAGGTCCACACCGGCTTTGACACAGAATGTGGCAATAGTGACAGGGCATAACTTCTGAGGCCGGGCTTTCAGAGACGTGTGGCTGCTGTCTTCGTTTCTTAGGCCGCTCCCTCTTGGAACCTAGCTTCTGTGCTGTGACAAACCCAAGTGAGCCGCATGGAGGAGGACTTGAAGCTTCCCCATAGAGAGCCCCAGCTGAGCTCCTGGCCACCAGACAGTACCAAGTGGCAGCCACGTAAGGGACGCCCTTCTTTGGACCATTCTGGTGATGTCGATGGAAGCAGCAGTGAAGCTCCTTTGCCAAGCCCAAGGCCAAACTGCAGAACTGTAGGCGAGTCCATGACCACTGTTCTCTGCGTTTGGGAGTGGTTTGTTACCTAGCAACAGACCCTCATGGAGAGGTCACGGTTCGGATGGAGAGATAGGCTATACCCCCACTGCCGGCTTTCCCTTGGGTGAGCGCCAAGGCAGATTCCGGGGCGCTCAGTGTCACCCTCGAAGGGGGCCGTAGATGGAACAGAGGGCGTGGCTTCTGCAGTGCTGACAAGAGAAACAGCTGGCAACAAGCAGCCCGAGCTGAAAGTGAGTTCTAAGGGACCCAGAAGGACAAAGAAGAGTTTCAATCATCACCGTGTCATCACAGAAAGGTTTATGGTTTCAAATAATTAACTTGGATCTTATGCTTTATTATATGAAAGTTCACTTGTATTCATGCCATTTATAAGCAAAAAAAAAAAAAAAATCACTGACCACACATGCTATTAAATTGCAAGAATTCATGTTTCTGCTGAGAATTCATCAGTGAGTACGTCCCGCACTCCATGTGTATTTCTCTCGGGTACTCCTCCTCGAGCTCCTGCTTCCCGGGTCCCGAACTTCACGTTGCCTGCTTCGGTTTGGGGCCGACCCCCCGCCTCCGGCCACTATCCCAGGCTGCCCTTGGAAGTCTTGCTCAGTCCCTGGCATTTGGTGGGTGGTCAACAAATATTTATAGACTGGAGCCAAGTCCACTTCTAGAATGACTTCTTAAACAGCTGTACTGTGGTCTAATCAACTAAAAGTCACCTACCTCAAGTGTAGACTTTGATGACATTTATTACATGTATGTGGTGGTAAGGCACTGCCACAATCCAGGTTTTTAACACTCTGTCACCCTTAAAATGGCCCTCGTGCCTGTTTCTTTCCTTTGCCCTTTGGAGCTGTCACTAAATCAAAGCAATCTCTTTAAATCCTAAGGTTTACTATAGAGTCTGTGAGAGGCTCGCCACGTTTGAATGTTCAATAAATATCAGAAGATAATGCTAAAGAAGGCCCTGTTTATATTTCCAGCGAGAAATTTCACTTTGAGTTTATAAAAAGATGCAGAGATTCTAACTCAGAGTTGAATGCATGCGTCAGGGTTCATTAGCAATGCTTCAAATTATAGGCCACCGATGTTTCCTGTACAACTAACCATCAATTAGCTATGCTAATGAGAAAAGCAGGAAATGACTGCAAGGAAAAAGTGAAATCAGCAGGGATAAAAAAGAACAATGCACGCAAACCTTAGTCTCAGCCACCAGTTAAAACTTACCAGAGCGACTTATAAGTATGAATTCTAAGAAGTTTTTTCCTTTTTCATATTGTCCTTCAGAGGAGCCATATCCAAATCATAAAATGACAAAAATATATAATAGACAAAAGGATAGTCAGTGGTCCTAATTTAATTCCTAGGGGAGCTTTAAAAATATTATCAGTGCAGGGGCGCCTGGGTGGTTCAGTTGGTTAAGCGTCCAACTTCAGCTCAGGTCATGATCTTGTGGTTCATGGGTTCCAGCCCCACATTGGGCTCTGTGCTGACAGCTGAGAGCCTGAAGCCTGCTTTGGATTCTGTGTCTCCTTCTCTCTCTGCCCCTCCTCTGCTTGTTCTCTCTCTCTCTCAAATATAAACATTAAAAAAATTTTTTTTTAAATTTTGGATATAGTTTCAAAATCAGTCAGGAAGAGTAATCTGTGTGAATTCACCAACTTGGTGACTGATCTTGTTTTCTGATAAATAGTGGAAAAGGGGAAAATAAGGCAAATGCCAGAAGTAATAAGGTCTAATGTAAGGTTGTTAAATAATTATGGTAAGTCTCTATGATGGGCTTTGCTGCATACACAGAAATCTTGATTTTGAAGCCTGATCTATCCCTCCCTCTCTCTCTCTCTCTCTCTCTCTCACACACACACACACACACACAGTGCTCAGAACATAAGGGCAAGTTACAAAAGCATGCATATAGGATGACCCAATTCTGTAATGTAAAACACATTGTTCTACTGTCCTATGTTCTACACATAGGGAAAATTAGAAGGATATTCACTAATGATGTGAATGATGTTTATCTCTGGAATGGGGAAGAGGGAGACTCATGGGTGGTTTTCATTTTGCTATTTTAAAACTTTCTACAGCAAGCATAATAATGCAAACTATTACAATTGTTAAAGTTTTTTAATCTTTAAGGATTTTCACACCTAAAGGAAGGAGGAAAGAAATACAGCTACAAGGACTGCTGTTCTCAGAACTGGAGACCAAATGGAACTCTATAGAAACAATTTCCAGGAGCCTGGCATGTGGCACTCGGTGAGAGTTGTAATTTCCAAATGATAACTTTTCATTTTCTGTCATGAATGCTAGGTAGATAATATTCACATAACTTGCATTCTCTCAAACAGAGATTTCCTTGGGCAGGGTTGGGGGGGACCATCCCAACTCTTGACAAGGAAGGAAGAGAGCCATTGAGAAAGTATTTGAGAATACTGGATCAGAGAAAACCGCCAGAAGACTAGCAGAACGGACTCTCCGGAGCCGAGTGTAGACAAGAGGCCCACGGAAGAGGGTAGGAAGGGTGGAGAGGCTGTGCGCACTACACGGACTGGTAGGAGGGAGCCAGGGCAGTGGAGGGGCAGCCCGCCTAGCAAGGTGGAATCCCCGAGTCTGGCTTGCAAAAGTGGAGGGGCCTGGAGGAGTGTGTTCTGACAGCCAGTGTGACTTAACATCTAGAATGTTAAAAGTCAACAGCTCTGCTCGGAGAGCGGGGAGCGCAAGAGGACAACAGGAGGGAGAGTTGTTGAGCCCCAGAGGACAGAGCTCAGCTCGGTGCAGAACAAAGGTGCTCGCCAGCGCCATCTCCCTCACCCATCCCCCAGCCAAAATCCCAAAGGGAACCAGTTCCTGTCAGGGAACTTGCTTGCACCGGGCAAACACCCAACGCTGTGCTTCTGTGAATCCATCCCTCCAATGGGTCTGCCTGCCTCCCTTCCAGTGCTGCAGGGCCCCTCCCACAGGGGACCACTGATGGCAAAGCGAGCTGAGCCTACCCCTCCCACGCCTGTGCACCTTGCGGATCCACCCTGGCTAAAACGCCAGATCCCATCGAAGCAGCACCACAAGCCTGGCAGTGTGCAAGTAGCCCAGACAGAGGCCACACCACTCCACAGTGAGTCCTGCCCCTGGGAGAGGGGAAGAGGAGGTACACACCAGTCTGACTGTGGCCCCAGCGGTGGGCTGGAGACAGACACTGGGTCTGACTGTGGCCCCACCCACCAACACAAGTTACTCCGGACAGCACAGGGTAAGTGCCTCGCCACTCCAGGGACTATCCAAAATGACGAAATGGAAGAATTCTCCTCAAAAGAAACTCCAGGAAGTAGCGACAGCTAGAGAATTGATCAAAAACTAAGTAACATAACGAAACAAGAATTTAGAATAATAGTCATAAAATTAATCACTGGGCTTGAAAAAAGTATAGAGGACAGCAGAGAATCTATTACTACAGAGATCAAGGGACTGAGAAACAGTCAGGAGGAGCTAAAAAATGCTGTAAATGAGGTGCAAAATAAAATGGAGGTGGCCATAGCACAGACTGAATAGGCAGAGGCGAGAATAGGTGAATTAGAAGATAAAATTATGGCAAAAGAGGAATCCGAGAAAAAGAAAGATAAAAAAATCCAGGAGTATGAGGGGAGAATTAGAGAACTAAGCGATGCAATCAAACAGAACAATAACCTTATCATAGGAATTCCAGAAGAAGAATAGAGAGAGAAAGGGGCTGGCCAAAGGTGTACTTGAACAAATCATAGCTGAGAACTTCCCTGATCTGGGGAAGGAAACAAACACTGAAATCCAGGAGGCACAGAAAATTCCCTTCAGATGTAACTTGCATTGATCTGCACAACATATCATAGTGAAACTGGCAAAATACAAGGATAAAGAGAGAATTCTGAAAGCAGCTAGGGATAAACAGTCCCTAACATACAAAGGTAGACACATAAGGGTAGTAGCAGACCTATCTACTGAAACTTGGCAGGCTAGAAAGGAATGGCAAGAAATTTTCAATGTGATGAACAAAAAAAAATGTAGCCAAGAATCCTTTATCCAGCAAGTCTGTCATTCAGAATAGAAGGAGAGATAAAGGTTTTCCCAAACAAACAAAAACTGAAGGAATTCATCACCACTAAACCAGCCCTAGAAGAGATCCTAAAGGGGACTCTGTGAGTGAAATGTTGCAAGGACCACAAAGTACCAGAGACATCACTACAAGCATGAAACCTACAGACATCACAATGACTCTAAACCCATATCTTTCAATAATAACACCTAACGTAAATGGACTAAATGCTCCAACCAAAAGACATAGGGTATCAGAATGGATAAAAAAAACAAGACCCATCTATTTGCTGTCTACAAGAGACTCATTTTAGACCTGAGGACACCTTCAGATTGAAAGTGAGGGGATGGAGAACTATCTATCATGCTACTGGAAGTCAAAAGAAAGCTGGAGTAGCCATACTTATATCAGACAAACTAGACTTTAAGTTAAAGGCTGTAACAAGGGATGAAGAAGGGCATTATATAATAATTACGGGGTCTATCCATCAGGAAGAGCTAACAATTATAAATGTCTATGCGTTGAATACGAGAGCCCCCAAATATATAAAACAATTAATCACAAACATAAGCAACCTTGTTGATAAGAATTTGGTAATTGCAGGGGACTTTAATACTCCACTTACAACAATGGATAGATCATCTAGACACAAGATCAATAAAGAAACAAGGGTCCTGAATGATACATTGGATCAGATGGACTTGACAGATATATTTAGAACTCTGCATCCCAAAGCAACAGAATATACTTTCTTCTCAAGTGTACATGGAACATTCTCTAAGATAGATCACATACTGGGTCACAAAACAGCCCTTTATAAGTATAAAAGAATTGAGATCATACCATACACACTTTCAGACCACAATGCTATGAAGCTTGAAATCAACCACAGAAAAAAGTCTGGAAAACCTCCAAAAGCATGGAGGTTAAAGCACACCCTACTAAAGAATGAATGGGTCAACCAGGCAATTGGAGAAGAAATTTAAAAATATATGGAAACAAATGAAAATGAAAATACAATCCAAACGCTTTGGGATGCAGCAAAGGCAGTCCTGAAAGGAAAATACATTGCGATACAGGCCTATCTCAAGAAACAAGAAAAATCCCAAATTCAAAATCTAACAGCACACCTAAAGGAAATAGAAGCAGAACAGCAAAAACACCCCAAACCCAGAAGAAGAAGAGAAATAATAAAGATCAGAGCAGAAATAAACAATATAGAATCTAAAAAAAACT
Source organism: Panthera onca (assembly GCF_046562875.1). Lineage (NCBI taxonomy): Eukaryota > Metazoa > Chordata > Mammalia > Carnivora > Felidae > Panthera > Panthera onca. The sequence goes on along the minus strand of NC_138343.1, from coordinate 4,167,002 downwards.
GTAGAGCAGATCAATGAAACCAAGAGTTGGTTTTTTGAAAAAATAAAATTGATAAACCTCTAGCCAGGCTTCTCAAAAAGAAAAGGGAGAGGACCCAAATAGATAAAACCATAAATGTAAAATGGAATCATTACAACCAATCCCTCAGAAATACAAGCAATTATCAGGGAATACTATGAAAAATTATATGCCAACAAACTGGACAACCTGGAAGAAATGGACAAATTCCTAAGCACCCACATGCTTCCAAAACCCAAACAGGAAGAAATAGAAAATTTGAACAGACCCATAACCAGCTAAGAAATTGAATCAGTTATCAAAAATATCAAAAATCTCCCAACAAATAAGAGTCCAGGACCAGATGGCTTCCCTGGGGAATTGTACCAAACATTTAAAGCAGAGTTCATACCTATCCTTCTCAAGCTGTTCCAAAAAATAGAAAGGGAAGGAAAACTTCCAGACTCATTCTATGAAGCAGCATTACTTTGATTCCCAAACCAGACAGAGACCCAGCAAAAAAAGAGAACTACAGGCCAATATGATGAATACGGATGCAAAAATTCTCAACAAGATACTACCAAATCAAATTCAACAGCATATAAAAAAAATTATTCACCATGATCAAGTGGGATTCATTCCTGGGCTGCAGGGCTGGTTCAATACTTGCAAAATCAATCAATGTGATACATCATATTAATAATAAAAAAAGATAACCATATGATCCTGTCAATTGATGCAGAAAAAGCATTTGACAAAATTCAGCATCCTTTCTTAATAAAAACCCTTGAGAAAGTCAGGATAGAAGGAATATACTTAAACATCATAAAAGCCATTTATGAAAATCCCACAGCTAATATCATCCTCAATGGGGAAAAACTGAGAGCTTTCCCCCCGAGATCAGGAACACGATAAGGATGTCCACTCTCACCGCTGTTGTTTAACATAGTGTTGGAACTTCTAGCATCAGCAATCAGACAACAGAAGGAAACCAAAGGCATCAAAACTGGCAAAGATGAAGTCAAGTTTTCACTTTTTGCAGATGACATGATATTATACATGGAAAACCTGATAGACTCCACCAAAAGTCTGCTAGAACTGATACATGAATTCAGCAAGGTTGCAGGATGCAAAATTAATGTACAGAAATCAGTTGCATTCTTATACACTAATAATGAAGAAACAGAAAGACAAATAAAGAAACTGATCCCATTCACAATTGCATCAAGAATCATAAAATACCCGGGAATAAATCTAACCAAAGATGTAAAAGATCTGTATGCTGAAAACTATAGAAAGGTTATGAAGGAAATTGAAGAAGATATAAAGAAATGGAAAAACATTCCGTGCTCATGGATTGGAAGAATAAATACTGTCAAAATGTCAATACTACCCAAAGCTATCTACACATTCAATGCAATCCCAATCAAAACTGCACCAGCATTCTTCTTGAAGCTAGAACAAGCAATCCTAAAATTCATATGGAACCACAAAAGGCCCCGATTAGCCAAAGTAATTTTGAAGAAGAAGACCAAAGCGGGAGGCATCACAATCGAAGACTTTAGTCTCTATTACAAAGCTGTAATCATCAAGAGAGCATGGTATTGGCACAAAAACAGACACAGAGACCAATGGAATAGAACAGAGACTCCAGAATTGTACCCACAAAAGTATGGCCAACTAATCTTTGACAAAGCAGGAAAGAATATCCAATGGAAAAAAGACAGTCTCTTTAACAAATGGTGCTGGGAGAACTGGACAGCAACATGCAGAAGAATGAGACTAGACCACTCTCTTACACCATTCACAAAAATAAACTCAAAATGGATGAAGGACCTGAATGTGAGACAGGAAGCCATCAAAACCCTAGAGGAGAAAGCAGGAAAAAAACCTCTCTGACCTCAGCCGCAGCAATTTCTCACTTGACTCATCTCCAAAGGCAAGGGAATTAAAAGCAAAAATGAACTATTGGAACCTCATGAAGATAAAAAGCTTCTGCACTGCAAAGGAAACCATCAACAAAACTAAAAGGCAACTGATGGAATGGGAAAAGATATTTGCAAATGACATATCGGACAAAGGGCTAGTATCCAAAATCTATAAAGAACTCACCAAACTCCACACCCAAAAAACAAATAATCCAGTGAAGAAATGGGCAGAAGGCATGAATAGACACTTCTCTAAAGAAGACATCCAGATGGCCAACAGGCACATGAAAAGATGCTCAACATCGCTCCTCATCAGGGAAATACAAATCAAAACCACACACAGATACCACCTCACACCAGAGTGGCTAAAATGAACAAATCAGGAGACTATAAATGCTTGAGAGGATGTGGAGGAACAGGAACCCTCTTGCACTGTTGGTGGGAATGCGAACTGGCACAGCCACTCTGGAAAACAGTGTGAAGGTTCCTCAGAAAATTAAAAACAGATCTATCCTATGACCCAACAATAGCACTGCTAGGAATTTATCCAAGGGATACAAGAGTGCTGCTGTATAGGGGCACTTGTACCCCAATGTTTATAGCAGCACTTTCAATAATAGCCAAATTATGGAAAAAGCCTAAATGTCCATCAACTGATGTATGGATAAAGAAATTGTGGTTTATATACACAATGGAGTACTACGTGGCAATGAGAAACAATGAAATATGGCCCTTTGTAGCAACATGGATGGAACTGGAGAGTGTGATGCTAAGTGAAATAAGCCATACAGAGAAAGACAGATACTATATGTTTTCACTCTTACGTGGATCCTGAGAAACTTAACAGAAGACCATGGGGGAGGGGAAGGGGAAAAAAAGTTAGAGAGAGAAGGAGGCAAACCATAAGAGACTCTTAAAAACTGAGAACAAACTGAGGGTTGATGGGGGGTGGGAGGGAGGGGAGGGTAGGTGATGGGTATTGAGGAGGGCATCTGTTGGGATAAGCACTGGGTGTTGTATGGAAACCAATTTGACAATAAATTTCATATTTAAAAAAAGAAAGAAAGAAAATACTGGATCAGCAGACATCACCTATAAGACTGTCTCACCTCAGAGGTTCCCCCACCTAGAGATGGAGGAAGAGATCTGTGGTGGAAAAACCAAGGGTGATTTGCCTGAGACCCTCACTGTCCAAGCAGAAAACTCAGAGTAAAGCAAATACAAAGTAGCTAGAATTGACCCAAAATAAGTTATAACCCGAAATAAAATAACTTATGGATTAATGTAGCCTCTTTCACAGAGATTTTAATTTAAATTGTGTGAACCACTGATAATTTAAAAATATTTTTTTATGTTTATTTTTGAGAGAGAGAGAGCACACAAAAAGGGGAGAGGCAGAGAGAGAGGAAGACACAGAATCTGAAGCATGCTCCAGGCTCTGAGCTATTGGCACAGAGCCTGACGCAGGACTTGAACTCATGAACTGTGAGATCATGACCTGAGCTGAAGTCGGATGCTTCACTGAGTGAGCCACCCAGGTGTCTGGACACTGTATCCATAACTACCCAGGACCACTGATGATAACTACTGAGCCCCTGCCGTCTCTTCCTGCTACGTTCTCCGATATTTGTGCCCAACACTTTCCCCAGGAGTGATGATATTGCTCTTCCTCTTTTAACCTAAGCCACATTACTAAAAATCCTGACATTTATTTCAGCATCATCTAAATGTGTATGTATGGGGTTTTGTCATTTTAGTATCTAACTGCATTGAGTGTTTACTGTGGTAAGATATTTATATGTATTCATTTTTTTCATTTTACCTTTAGGACAACAAGGCAAATGCTTCAACTATCCTCATTTTACAAGCAAAGAAAGTGAGGTTTCTTTTGGGTAACTTGCCCAATGTCACAGCTAGTAAGAGGCAAAGCTGGACCCTAAACCCAGAGTGTTTGCTTCTAAACTATTTTTTTCATTATTATTAACTAACATCCATATTTGTTCAAATTTTCTTAGTTTTTGCTTAACGTCCTTTTTTTTTCTGTCCCAGGATCGTATCCAGGATACAATATTGTGGTTAATTATGATCTCTTCTTAGGCTCCTCTTGGCTGTGACAGTTTCTTATTTTCCTTTTTCTCCACACCATTTTCTTTCTTTATTTTTTAAAGTTTATTTATTTTGAGAGAGAGAGAGAGAGAGAGAGAGAGAGAGAGAGAGAGAACAGGGGAGGGGCAGAGAAAGAAAGAATTCCAAGCAGGCTTTGCACTGTCAGCACAGAGGCCAACTTGGGGCTTGAACCCATGAACCGTGAGATCATGACCTGAGCCAAAACCAAGAGCCGGACATTTAACCAATCAACTGAGCCACCCAGGTGTCTCCCCCAACCATTAAAAAAAAAATAAGATAGTCACCTCTTCGTCTCTAATAAGACCATAGCAGTTATAATATATTGTATATTCCTATGAGCGACTCTGACCCTCACAGCAACACCCCAAAGCAGATATTATAATCCTCATTTTATAGAGGAACAAACAGCGTCTCAGAGAGATGAAAAGTAACAGCCCAGGTCACCAAGCCAACAAATGATGGAGGTGGAATCCTAACTCAGTACTATCCATCCAGGAGCATCATGTTCTTTTTCCTACTGTAGTTTAGATGGCTTACATATATGTGCTTTTCAAAACTGAACTCGAGTGCTAATATCAGGGTGAGTTGTCATAACTCTTGTCTAACTCTTTTAATACCTGAGCTCCTTTCCTCAACAAATGGTTCAAAGCCCATGGTCGGAAGCCATCAGCGCCCGTCAGTTCACTACGTCACAAAGCAACCAGTCAGGTTTTGAACAGTTCTGATCCTTAGAGCTCTGTGTTCCTCCAAATGATTTGTCATTTGGTTTTACTGAGAGACGTAGGAGCCGAACATAATCATGTAAGTCTTCTACCTAAAACCTCTGCAGGTGGCCACCGTGCCTTCCCTGACTCTCTTTCCCGGCAGAGCACGGCATGGTTTAGACTTCCCCAACATCCTCATATCCTGCTTCAAACCATGGTTCCTTGCAGAATCTCCGTTTAGTAGCAAGTCCTTATAGTGCATTCTAGCACAACAACGAGCGTGCCCTAAACACTCCGGCATCAATCATTGCTGTCAGTCTCCTTGCTTTCTGGTAATTTCCTACCACTACACCATCACCCCTCTGCACCTCATCCCCACCCTCCCCATACACTATGTTCCTAAGTTACCAGGTCCAAAGAGTCTTAACACAGACACCTCTTCCAACACTAATTTTGGGAGCTCTCTCTAGAAAACCCTTCAAGGCACAAGTTTGGATGCTAAGTCAAATGTACGGGGATTGTTTTCTCGGAGTTTGGCAAATAAGTTAAAGGCAAAGGCAGTTAGCCGTGCACGCCCCAGGACAGCGCCCTTCTCTCCTGTCCCCCAGCGGAGGCAGACAAGGGCCCTCTTAGGGTGCATGGAACTACGCGCGGGGCGGGGCGGGGACCAACGCGCCAGCAGTGGGGCGGGCTCCACAGTCGGGGCTTAGGGACTGTAGCGACACGAAGGCGCCACCGGCCTCGTCGCCAGCCGCCCTCGCAACCGCCCGGAAGACAGGTATTCAAAGCAAACCGGAGAGCACCCGCTCAGGCGCGGGAGTCAGGAAGGAGCGGCTATCACCCGGTGTTCCTCGGCGGCAGGTGCCCAAGCCTCGCGTCAGCACCATGGACAGCGCCCGCGAACCGCTTCAGGGACGCTTGGATGCCGCGGGCTTCTGGCAGGTCTGGCAGCGCTTTGACGGAGATGGTGAGTCGAACAAGCCATCTGCACACGCAGGTGTAGACTTGGCTCCAGCCCCTCTGAAAGGACCCAGAGTTTCCCCTTCCCACACATTTTTCCTCGCAGGGGAAGTTGTCTTCCAGCATTGTTCAAGCCTCACAGATGTTAGGTATACTGGAATTACAGATCTGGATGTCTGTGTAAATTCTGGACTCGGCCCCTTCCCAATCTGTGTGTGTGTGTGTGTGTGTGTGTGTGTGAAGTTCAGGGTGGAGGGAGGGACTCGGTCCCCTTCCCAATCTGTGTGTGTGTGTGTGTGTGTGTGTGTGTGTGTGTCTGAAGTTCAGGTTTGCCCCCCTTCTCAGTCTCTGTGTGTGTATATCTAAAATGATATGTCATATATAATGACAAAGATCATTACATGTATTTGAGGCTTGAGACTGACATGCAGCTATCTGAAGTCCGCCCTCCCTTATTGTGCTCTTCAAAGGGAGGATGAATTTTACCAACTTCCAAAAAGACACTACCCACACCCACCCCGCAAGAGAACTACCTGAAAAGAAAATGGAACTCTTAAATGTGTGATTTATCTTTATTAATAATTCAAACAACCCTAAAGAAAATGCCTAACATGTGTTTTGACTCTGCAAACTAAGATTTGATAATTACATCTGTTAAACTTTTCCAAGCTTCCAAATCCTTGGGTTGGACTTTTCTTCTAAAACTCATGTTTATCTGTGGATTCAAATGTATGTATTTAATAGCTCTCCTTTTCGAAATGTTCCTACAAACCCAGCACAGAGCATTAGCTCCTGAATGTGCGTTTACTTTTCAAATCCATGACTTCTAGACGTCAGATATTGGCACTTAGTTGTTGGAACAGTGAAGAACGTATCCATGGGGATTTTACAGAGTGTGAGATTAAAGACAATTTAGGTAAATCCTAAATGTCACGTGGTATTTTGTGGAAGTGACCACCATTTGTGCATCTCTTGTTGCATTTAGAGAAAGGATACATAGAAGAGAAGGAGCTTGATGCTTTCTTTCACCACGTCTTGACGACACTGGGTACTGATGTAAGTACTTGTGCCACTAAGCATTAATTTATGTGCCTTTCGCAACATGCAAGGAGCATCCAAGTCTTATGTCGATTTGAGCCCATTAATCCCATCTGACCTCTTTTCTTCTTTGCCTGCGTGTGATTTTCTCCATCTCCTAGCAACATGGAGGAATTGAGGCAGGTTTTATAAAAGGTACAACTGGAGCATTGGGTGTGCTGGTCACTGACTTTCAGTGTAACATCTGTCATCCGCTCAGAGACCTTAACTATAAATTCGAACACCTCTGTTTTGAACGTTTCCTTGGTTATGTCTCTGCTAATGGATTTCAACTTGGAGATAAGGCAGCTCACTTTGTTCAAAAAGGTGGAAGAGAGGTTAAGAGCTTTGAGGTTCTGTGTGTTTAGTGCATTTGATACTCCTTTGATAGCAAACTGCAAACAACCACTTAAAATCACTTTCCCTTGTTCATTTTAACAGAAATGATTTTTCTTATAGAAAAATCTTTTCATATAGGTATAGATTTCTTAGGGAATAACCAACCAGAAAATAATCAATATGCCCAGAGCCCAGGTATAATAAATGTAAACAAATCTATCGAGTCCATCATTTACCCTGATGGTAAATCTGGCCTTGAGAGATGGAGATTAACTTTTAAAGATCCCTCTACTAAAGCAGAGGAAAAACTCACACCGAGCCACACCAGCCTAGGTGGGGGAGAGCCCAGTAAAACTCCATCAGGAGATGCCAGGTAAGAGGAATAGCTCTGGAGACAGGAGCATTTAAAATGAATTGTGAAGCTCACTTATGCTCAGATACAACTGTTTAGACGGAAGAATAAAGTGCCTTGCGCTTTCATGGAGGAGCCCAATGAGGGGAACAGACTCCCTGTACATCAAGAAGGGCTTGGGGAGGAGGGTGCGTAGGGGTTGGGGGGGGGGGTGGGCAGCAGCTCAGAACAAAAGAGGCTGCCATCTGCCTCCGACAGCCACACAGACCTTGTCTCTGTCTCTTTGAATATATGGACTTCTCTCTGCCTCTCCTATTCTTTCTTTTTGTGTGCATCTGTCTCATTTTTCTGCCCATTTCTGTTTCTTATTCTGATACCTGGCCCCCGTCTTCCATCATCTCTTGACTTTCTCTCTGACCTGTCTCTCTTCTCTATGTCCTACATGTCTCTCCATGTCTCACTGTCTCTCCTGCCTCCTTGTTTCCCTTCTACCTCCAGTCTGTTTCTCAAAGCTCTCTTGTCCCTCTTCTCCCTTTCTTTTCCTTTCCCTTTCTTAGCGGTCTCATCTTTTTTGCCTCTCATTTCTTGTCTTCTATCAGTTTCTCTTCTCTTTTCTTCTCCTTCCTTCCCTTACCTCACTCTGTCTCCCTCTCTCAGTCTCTCTCTCTGTGTCTGCCTTGCTCCTACTTACTGCTGTAAATGCGAAGGCTCATGGCATCCCAGAGCCTATGAGTCAGGCGCTGTTGTGTCACGCATGACAGGAGTATTCGAGGAAAACAAATAGATGAAGGCAGAGCCTTTCAACATCTTAGAATACACTGGACGGTCAAAAAACCCAAATTCCCAGAGACTTGGAACTTCCCACCTTTTCAGAAGCTCCTTGCTTTAGTGGTTGATAGGACAGGGGGAGAAAAGTTGCTGTCAGGGCTGAAACTGGAAGTGTCCTCTTTTCAGTCATGAGGTCGGGGTGGGGCTACAAAGCACAAGGTCTGCCCTAAGCCAAGGGCACCACAAGCCATCCCATGAGCCATCTCCTTCTGGGGCTTTGGCTAATGTCGGAGGCACTGTTGCCTCTAGTGACACAGCAGAGGGGCGGTTCTTTCCTCACCCTCCCTCAGAGCCAGCCTGTGGACTCAGCCTCTCACACCGGGGCAGGTCCAGTCCCCCCAGAAAAGGAGACAAATGAGTCACCAGCGTCCTGTGCCCCTGTGCTCAGTGTAGGCCTTCCTGAGGCCGGAGGCAAAGGGGTTGGAAGGCTGCGGAATCCTTAGGGTAGTGGAGGTAAAACTGGGGCATGCTTCAGAATTCTCTGTATTTGTTAAGATGTAGACCCCAAGTTCCACCCCCTAGGCATTTAGGTACATTCGGGGTCTGCCTAAGATCTCGTAGTTTTAAATCACCCCAAGTCGGTTTGTATCTCTTCTAGCCTCTGTCCCTCCAGGAACAGCAACTGCCCGTCAGAAGGAGGGTTCTAGTAGCATCAGGCTCTGGCAGTGGCCCCGGCCACCTCTTCTCAGCACTTGGCTGGGGAGGGGCCTTTGGTGCCAGCTGTTATCCAGATGTCGTCGCCGGCCATTATCCTGTTTCAAAATGCTGAGGCGTTACCCTGGGGTGTAGGGTTATAGAGGCCTGCGCTGCACCCTCCACGCTACCTGGACAACTGTGATTAAGGAAACTATTCCTAATTCTGGGGTGTTTTTCCCTGCTGAGAAATGAGCAGCCCCTACACATGTCTTTAAGAAGAGGACAGGACTTCCCAAGTGGAAGCCCTTTAAACTGAGCAACAATCACCACTTGTGACCCTTACTTTTCATCAGTGATGCCCCAGTGCCTATGGAACCAGCCGCAGGGAAGATTCCACCATTGGGCAGCCCCTTGGCCTGGGGTTTAGGGGTGCAAGCGGTTCTTCGAAGGCCTGAATAGCTCTATTTTCTTCCCTCATTAGCAGGGCACAGAGATCGCGGAAAGAGGAATCTTAAGGTTTCTGACAGTAAGGTGCCTGGTAGTCAACCTTGGAGAGCGGGCAGCCTGTGTGTAATTACCTGGTTCTCAGAGCCTCTGAGGGGACAGACTTAATGGGACCATCAGCCGTTTTTGCCGCTGTTTCTGTTACTCACCCCTGCCCTCAGCTCTCTGCCTTTTCTCTTCACATGCGCAGAACCGGCCTCTGAACTAGGTCTGGATACAGCCAGTGCCCTGCAGAACATCATTGTCTGGGGCCGTGTGCACATCCTTCCCGTCCAGACTGTGGCACATCCCGGGTCTCCCTCAATGCTTCAGGGATGACGAGTACCCTGCGGGGGCCCGGAGTCTCACAGAAGGAGGGCAGGGGGTGCTGATGGGGAATGGAAGCAGTCCCTAGGTCCTGGTGTGTTGGGTCCAACGACTAGGCATGGGCTCTGGGGTGGGAGGTCTGGAAGGACAGAAGTCAAGGTTCTGTGGCTTCAAACTAAAGGCAGCACAGAGAATCTGGCTACAGCTTCTTTGGCTTCACATTTGTTTATTTTGAAATTTAATTTTCCACCAACATGGCCCATGTTAGTTAACCTCCTTTGGGAAGGCCCAGTCCATCATAAAGAATCATTTATTCATTCCGCAGATACTGTATTTGAGAGCTACAGAAATCACTGCCATCCTACAGATCTCTTAATCTAGAAAGTCACCTGAAACCCAGAGTGAAGACCCACCTTGTTGAGTGATCATCAGTTTCTTTTCTGTGTGATTGCACGTACACGCCCCACACACACAAACTCACACGCACACGATCCAAGGTGCCAAGACTAGAGATGCCGATCCCTCTATATGCAGTGGACCCACTGACGAGGGGGTTGACTGGCAGGGAGAGTATTAGGGACAGCACTGAGGAGAATGAATTTAGCATGGCTGATAGAGTCTGCAGTCTTGGAATCGGGCACTGCGGGGGAGTGGTTCTGATTCTCAACTCCCGCATCAGAATTCTTTCTCCATTGTTGATTATATATGCCATATTTCTTTGTACCAATCCTGCAGTCCACCGATGAGGAACAAGTTAGTGTGTAGAAAAAGTTGTACGTGAAAGGAGATGTGGCATCTTTGGTATTCAACACTTTATTACTTTTCCTCCCTTCTAATGACCTTTTCCTCAACAAATCCAAGGAGAAGAGGAAGGGAATGAGCTATGTCAAATTGGCAACCTAGAAGGGCCAGGCTTTTCACTTAGAAATAGAATAGGGGTGCGTGGGTAGCTCCGCTGGTTAAATGTCTAACGTTTGATTTTGGCTTAGGTAATGATCTCATGGTTCGTGAGATCAAGCCTCACATCGGGCTCTGTGCTGACAGCACAGAGCCTGCTTGGGATTCTCTCTCTCTGCCCCTCCCCCACTCATGCACATGCATACACTCTCTTTCTCAAAATAAATAAATAAACTTTAAAAAATACCTTTAAAAAAGAAACAGAACAAAATTGGGGCACCTGGGTGGCTCAGTTGGGCTTCTGACTCTTGATCTCAGCTCGGGTCATGATCTCATGGTTTGCGAGATCAAGCCCCGCCTCAACTCTGCACTGACGGCATGGAGTCTGCTTGGGATTCTCTCTCTCCCTCTCTCTCTGCCCCTCCCCTACTATTCATGTGTGGTCTCTCTCTTACTCAAAAAAAAGAAAAAAGAATAGAAAAAAAAAATAGAACAAAATCTCTGAGTTCTTGGGAAGAAAGTTCTTGGGAAAGAAAGTATGTTATTATACAGTCTTTTGTCACAACAAAACATATAATGATGTTCGAAACCATACTTTAATACTCTAGTCTCTCAGCGTCCCTTCATTCATGTTTTAGGAATTCACCTGCTGTAGGTTTCACCTTGTCAGGGTGCCGATCAGTGATGGTTTGCTCAAGAAATCTCTGGCACTCTTCCCCCTGTTCAACACGGTAGGCTTGCTCTAAATGGCTAAGTGACCTGCTTCCCAGGTTAGAGTAACATGATTATCAGGCTATCTGCTCTGAATATTTGATACCCCAGCTACGTTTTTGGAATCCCAGTGGCTTTAATGTGGTTCTGTCTGGCCTATTATAGGCAGCGGTGGTAGAAGAAAATGTGCGGAGACTGAAACAGAGAATTATGGCTCCCCAGGACGTCTCCAGAGCTGGTCGCGTACCAATGAAAGAGGTACCGTTAGCCTTTTTAGAGCTACCGTTTTCTCTGAAAGATAATGCAAATCTTACATCTGGTTGGGAAATCAGAACTCTCTACAAGGCAGGTGGCCTACACGGTATTTTGAAGTAATCACCTCTCCTTTCTCACCCGCTTAGCAACAAATAGTTCCATCGTTTTAGTTAGGTCAATCAATATTTATGCTTACTTGATAACTGGGGAATTGATATGCTGGAGGCCTTTCAGTTAGCTGATCCAACATTTGTCTCTTTGCAATGCGCTGTTCAAATTCAACCTTGGTATAAGGAAAACTTTAGCGACAATAAATGAGTTTAAACTTCCGTATCGGCCAGCGGAGGCTGGAAAGATCTATCCCTGAAGATCGTTAAAAGCAAAACAGACAGCAGCTGTCTGCAGTTCAGCCCACATTTACTGAGTCTACAAAAGCAAGGTGTTAAGCACGCAGTGCCTCGGGTAGTGTCTCTTTAACCTCAGTGTCTCTTTAACCTCATTGTTTTTCCTTCCAGTTACAAAAAGGTTTAGAGTTTAGAAAGGATTTCCACACATTTGTTGATACCTTATCCCCCACAATAGTGCAAGGAGATAGGAGTGGGACATTACCCCTATTTCATGTGCATTACGTGGCCAATTAGTGGCACTGGTTTAAGTGTAACCCCACTTAAAGATATCACTCGATGGGTTCATGCTATATAGTTATCAGTCTGTACCTAAAAATGAGCTACTTAAAACTAAGGTATTTATTTTATAGTCAAAATTGCCTGCGACACAGATTACCGGAAACCTGTAGAGCGAGTCTCGATGTCGCCATACTTGGACAGACAGTATTATTCATGAAAACAGGACTGTTTTGCTTCAGAAGGTTATGATAATAGGGCAAGACAACGCCTCCTTATAAAAAGTAGATGTGTTCACCAGGATGCAGCCTTTTCAGAAAAGCAATAAACTAAATCCAGACGTATGAACGTAGTCGTTTCCAAAATTTTCCCTCCAAGGCAAAATTATATACATAACGAGCATTTGTAGTATAATGGATGGAAACGTACCTGCGTATCCGTCAAAGAAGGAAGTGCAGGCCGCACGCTAGAAATACCGGAGTATTTGTGACTACATGTCCACTGTTGCATTCCCCAGCCCACAGAACAGAGGGTAACATTCGTGGTGCTCAACAAATATGTACTGACTTAACAATGAATAAATGAAACACGGCTAACCCCTGCTAACAACAGGCAGGCCTTCTCGAAGCACTTGGGAACTTGGGAATAGCTTACGCCAACCATTTAGTCATGGAGTCCTGCAAATGACATAACTGAGGGGCTGTTTGTAGACAAGCCGATGGTACCCAGTTCATCGGTCCGAGGTCCCTAACCTGCCGTCTGTGAGCTTAAGGAGGAACAGTGTCTCCCCGACCTTGTGCCGTACCCCTGACTACGTCACTGACTCCAGTCACAGGTGGTGAGACATAAAAATCAGCGCACCTGGTACATGTTAGGTATTCTGGCACAATTAAGATGGGGAAGAAGTCCCAACCGAGCCGCAGCCAGGTTTGGGGAGATGATCTGTACACCGGATTTGTCCAGGGCTCCTCTGTGCCCTCCAGTCAAAGCTAAAGACAGACTGGGTTCTAGAGACTGAGGACCAGCGAATTACATTTTAATTCGGTTCCTTGGCCTATGGTACCCCGTGTGAAAAAGAACTCAGTCCTAAAGACCAGTTGCCATATCCAGTTGACCTTGGAGCCTCGGCCGGGGGCCCGAGGGGTGGCGCAGGGAAAGGGCCAGGTCCACACCGTGAATGTGAGACCTTGGCCAATTCACTGCTCCCTGCGCCTCCGTTTTATCATCTTCATCAACACGGCAGTTACCATGTATTGAATGTTTCATATGTACCAGGAATTTTACTGAACAGCTTATTAATGGTGCCTCGTTTTACTTTCAGTCTTGACATAAACACTAGCATGAAAACATTATTATCCCATTTTACAAATGAAGAAATTGAGGCACAGAGATATCAATTAAATCGTGCCGTAGCAAATAACAGGCGAGCGATGGAGAAGGAATCAGGGTCTGTTATCACTGGCACACGGCGCTGTCCCGCTCCCATAGTAAGGGGGCATTTATGCCCCCCAGAAGGACTGGTGTGAGAATTTAATGAGATACTAAATGAAAAGCACATTTTCCAGTGCCTGCCATGGACGAGCTACTCAACATAGGATATTCAGAATCCGATCGTTATTATGCCCACACCGTGTCCACGAGCAGACCTTCATCCAACTAGAGAATGTGCGCAGGAGTGTGGGCCCATCACGCCTACCAGCCACCAACAGCATCCGTCTGGGCTCACTCTCTGGCAGTGCACCAGATGCTGAGAGAAGCGCCCGGTGATGGGAGGAATGGCCATTGTTTACGGCGGACAGCTCAGAGAGAAGACAATAACGCTGCTAGGCCGCGGGTGACAGACGAGGCCAGCCGAACATGCCTACGTGCTGATGTAAGAGTAACAATCACACAGGAGACGAACATGTCACCTCTCCTCGTGGGAGACGTGACGTAAATCGGTAGAGCTGGAGCCCAAACGCAAAGTTGGATGACCGAATTTACCATCGTGGTCCAAGTATTGCAACATCATAGAGACACTAATAAACTAGTAACATAAAAGAATAAATTAGCCAACTCTCCACACTCCTGCCTGTAACTGTGGCACAGAAGTGAACGCATATGTAGCATCTCGCCCGCACAGCAGAAAGGTTAAAAGTATGGCCATAGTCCTGGTGCCACTGCTTAGTCACCACACAGCTAAGGCAAGTTCCAGTTGCTTTAGCTAACAAATAATAGCGGTGTGTTGTCTACTCTATAGGTCGTTGTTAGGTTTCAGTGAATAAGCAGACGTAAGAATTTAGAATAATTCATGGCGCACGTGAGAATTATTTGCTAGCTTAATTTTCTTTTCTATTACAGAGTGAAATTATTTTAATACGAGAGAGGCGTAAGATAGTGCCTGGGACATAGTAAACACTGACAAATTTATTATTAAAATTAGGATTATTATCCTGGATCGGAAGCTTGCAGAAGGCAGATAGCCACAGTGTTTCATTCCCAGTACGGGTGCAATACTGTTTGAAAGAATCGGTGAATCAAACATGGCAACCCAGGGCACAGAACTGCAATCTGAGCTCTCACTCTTGAGGAACCCAAGCCCTTCTGCCCTATAACAGGGCCCACCGTGGCTTTTTCCCAGGGGGCACTGGCCAGTGTCACCGACTGCTATGTCTCTCCATTTCTGTAGCTTGCCACTATGTTCTTGTCTGAGGATGAAAACTTCCTTCTGCTCTTTCGTCAGGAAACCCCCTTGGACAGCAGCGTGGAGTTTATGCAGGTAAGCGTTTGACTGTATCTCTATGGTTGATGAGGGTTGAGAAGAGACCGGGGCCCCAGCCACCTACTGTGGTGGCCACCACATCTCCCCAGTCCCCAAGGGAGAGCTGCCCATGGAGGACAAGATCGAGCAAAAGAAGCCCTTGGTGACAAGCCACAGCTTTGGCCCCAAGTCCCCGGGTGCCCCCGTGTGCTCCGTGGGAACCAGACCGCTCCCGAGCAGACAAAGTCCTTCAGCCTGGGCTAGGGGAGGCCTAGACAACATCCAGGCAGGTGCACACAGAGGAAGGTAACGGGGGTTTGCTGGGGACCGGGGAGCCCAGAGATCAGGCGCCTCCCCCGGGCAGCTCCAGAGAATGGCTGCCTTATACGAATGCCCTCTGGCCATGTAGACTCTGTGTGAAACTACTTGTTTTCAAATGTTGGCAATTAATCCTAGTTTTGAAGGTATAATACTGTGAAAGAGGAGGACAGAAGATCCAAAGCAGGCTCGGTGCCGACAGCAGAGAGCCCGATGTGGGATTCGAACTCATGAACTGTGAAATCATGAGCCAAAACCAAGAGCTGGATGCTTAACCGACTGAGTCACCCGGGCGCCCCAGGATCCTTTAAAATGTCATTACCCAAAGTTAAAAATATCTTTACCCTCTGACTTAATAAACTTCTACTGCTCCAAGCATCTATCTGAAGGGTATAATCAGAAATGTTCATATTCGGAGGAAATGTATTATAACGTTAAGGACCAAAATCGTACATGCGTTATGATCTTAACATTATTTTAAAAATCGTTCATCCTAACACATACGTAAATTAGACCATAGGGAAATACACACAATATAGATACTGATTGCTCTTAAGCAATTAAGATCTCAAATGATTTTCATGTTCTTTGCACTTTTATATTTTCCAGTTGTGCACAGAATCATAATTATTTACAAATTATTTTAAGTGGCATTTTCGAAATTTTAATTGTGCTTAAAAGTGCTTCAAAGAACATTTTAAATGAAAATAATCAATAGATGGCCCAAGTATACGGCCTCCAAGTTAGTCTTGTCAGGTGTATCATAGAAATATGATGGAAAGGAAACACACAAAAATCCTAAGGGACCATCTCTGGGGTAAGTAGTTTCGGACATTATACTTGTCTTCTTCTTGTAGTTCGTTAAGTTTGTACAGTGAATCTGATTTACTCTTATAATCAGAAAAACAGTATTAAAATGTTAGGGCGTGCGTTGTACCGAATAACGTCAAGGAATGGGAAAAAGGAAATAGCACAACAGCACTGTCCTCTTTTAGTTTTTCTTTTACCATCTGCCTCCCCCCTCCTAGCTTGTCAACTGCTTCTAACAAAGAAGTTTTCCTTCCTCTACCCAATTAAAAAAATAGATAGATAGAGATATGGATATAGATATCACTTCAGACTCTTGATTATTATTTTTTAATTTTTTTTAACGTTTATTTATTGAGAGACACAGAGACACAGAGCACGAGCAGGGGAGGGGCCAAGAGATGGAGAGATGCAGAATTGGAAGCAGGCTCCAGGTTCCGAGCTGTCAGCACAGAGCCCGACGCGGGGCTCGAACCCACGAACCACGGGATCATGACCTGAGCCGAAGTCGGATGCTTAACTGACTGAGCCACCCAGGCGCCCCAACTCTTGATTATTTTAATTAAGTTTGTTATAACCTATTAGTATCCTATATATTTTTAAAAATTCTAAGTTAATGCATTTATGTTCTTCCTGAGCCCCAAGACCTGAAAACCCTTTAACCCTGACACACTGCTCGGAGCTCCTGTGCCATGACTGCCCAGGGTATCAGTTCCGTCTTGCTTTCCTTAATTCTTACAAACATGACGCAGTGAAGATTTGTTTCCCAGCGTCTTTGTGCACCATTCCTGTCTGTGACTCAGATTCTCCTTCTTTGTGTTCCTCCTTCCTGGAGTATATCCTTCATGCAAAGTCTGTTGGCAAAAACTCTGTTTTGTTTGCCCAGAAATCTCCTCGTTTTGCTTTCATTCTTTAAAGACAGGCATGCACGTGATCACAAAAAAATCTTTAGCCCTCCAATGGCTCAGTTGTAGTAAAATTATAAAACTGGATGGAATAACATGGGAAAAAAAGCATGTAAAACGGCGTTGTTCATGATTTGAAATTCTCATTCTCCGTTTTGGTATATTTGGTAAAGTCAGAATATAATTTACATTTAGCGAGTTGATTTTGTAAGTCTGGCTGAATTCAGGCAGACGTGTTGCCATCAGGGACCACAAGGCGTGACGCTTCCCAACCTTCCCGCGACCCCTCGGTACCCCGACTGTCCCCGTGGGGTGCTCAGGCCAGGCTGGTGGACTGGTGTCGAGAATTAAGGTCCCTGCAGTCGGTGAGTCAGCTGACCCATTCTACATCTACAGGAGATCTTGTCGATTAGAAACAACAACTTAGTGCTCCTTTTCCATTCTGCATAGGACTTAGAAAACTTGCCAACCTGTGACGCTCACACATGGAATAATCAGAAGCGGCCCAAACCACCCCACGCAGTAAAGAAAGCGGTTCAGTGTCTAAGAATGTTCAGTCCATCTTCCAGTGTAGCGACTGTATCTTCGGCTGGATGAATGCTACCCTTAAAGCAATGAAAGTGTTGTCTTGTCACTGGGAATCAGCCGAGATGTTTCATTCCCTTTACCCAGAGCCAAGGCCACCCAGCCAAGCTTCTTTATGGCCTTCTGGCAGCAGTGTATTTGGGAGGGGTTCACCCTTTTGTTAAGCTTACTGCTACTGGGGCTTTTAGTTCTATGCAGGTGCCTCGGTTTGACTACCTCCTGGGCCCCAGGATTTGTCTCTTGTTGACTTTGTGTGCAATTTCCTGATAACGCTGCAGGCTAAATTGTCTGAGTCACCAGATGTACCAGGGACAGACTCTGGTTTCAGTCCTCCACGACCTCTCTGGGTTTGTGCTTGCTTACACAGTCACTGGACCAGTAAATGGACGCACGGCTTTTGTGTATTTCAGATTTGGCGCAAATATGATGCTGACAGCAGTGGCTTTATATCAGCTGTTGAGCTGCGGGTAAGTGTGGGGACCCTCGCCGGGTGGAGATGGCCTTGCTCATCACTGGGAACTTGTTGTATGGACCATGAATTTAATTCCTATGGGCCCGAGAAGCATGCATTTGAATTTGTTACTTAAAAAAAACCAAAAACGTATTTGTATTTAAAAGGTTTAGGACATGCAAATAACATTGCTCTCTCTGGGAAAGAGACGTAATTAAGGAATTTTTGACACTTTTTCCATGCCTGGAGCCATCCTCTGAATTCTGTGAGCTCCCTTTATTTTAAAGTTTTTATTTATTTATTTTGAGAGACAGCGAGCAGGGGAAGGGGAGTAAAAGAGAGAGAGAGAGAGAGAGACCGAGAATGCCAAGCAGGCTTTGCTGTCAGTACAGAGCCTGATGTGGGACTGGAGTTCACAAACCATGAGATCATGACCCAAGCCAAAATCAGGAGTTGGACGCTCACCCGACTGAGCCACTCCGGTGCCCCTGTGAGCTCCGTTTAAACAGCGAGAGCCCTCCATTCTTGGATTTATTTGCTTCCTGAAAGCAGTTTGTTTTCTCCTAAAAATTAAAAAAAAAACCCACAATGCCTAAAATAAGGCGTCCCGAGATCTTTGTGGTTTATTTGCTCCCCATATAAGATGTGACTCTTCTCTCGATGTCACAGAACTTCCTCCGAGACCTCTTCCTCCACCACAAAAAGGCCGTCCCTGAGGCTAAGCTGGACGAATACACCGGCACCATGGTAAGTAGCTGGGCAGTGTGATCTCACGAGGGCAGCCCCCCTGATGCCTCCCCGGGGCCCAGAGTCGGTACCCGGGAGCACCTGCAGACTGAATGAGTACAAGAGAAACCTCAAGTCTGGGAAACGTCGGCTGAAGCTGAGCTGTTCTAGCCTCTCTCTGAGGACAGGACCGCGTGTATTTGAGAGGAAAGCTGTTCGCCTGTCCCTGGGGAGACCCGGAAAGTGCAGTGAACATCGGTTACCAGGCACCAGGCCAATAACCTCGAAGCCACTCGAAGTCACACAGAAACGGGTAAACATGGACAATCAGTCCCAGGCACGGGGGAAGCCACTTCTTGCCACGAGTCTATTCACGTGGCATGTTGATCGAGGGCAGCTGAGAGTCAGACAGATGGGAGACGTGCGTCCCGCGTCTCCCACTTATAAGCTGTGACCTTGGGAGACTGTCAACCTGTCCATCTTACTAGTTCATCCGTAAAATGGGGGTTAATGGTACCTACCTGCTGTGAGGGCAGAGCGAGCCGATGTCTCCGAAGCACTTTGCAGAGCGTCTGGGACATAATAGGTGTCCGTACCTGTTAGCTCTTGCTGTGGCAGCTGTTGTGGTCCTTGTTGTCATTAGGCTTCCGCGGCCAGAATGACCCTGAGATCATTTCGGTGAAAAATGATGGCATGGGAGAGCTGCCTCTGGCAAACGCATCCTCATCTAACACGATGCATTTCTCCAGCCACCAATCAACAGTCTGGCTTCCCTGCCGTTCGTGTCCGCCCCCCACCCTCTTCCTTCCCCCAGACAAGTGCTTCGGGCCAATCGGACGCTGTCGTTTTCTCAATCAAGAAGCCAAGAAATTGCTGGTGAAGGCTTACTTGCTCGTAGGATTGTTACGCACAGGAAGACTTCCAGCACAGATTCACGTTACTGGGCTTCCTGGTGAGCAGTCGGGAGCACGTACCACCGAGAAGTGTTGGTGAATTCTTGTAAAATGTGTGCCACTAGGTTGCCCTCTGGAGGCCTCGAGCTGATTTGGTATTATTTCTGGTATAAATAAATACGGTATTATTTCTGATGCCGTCTCTGCAGGGTTGGCATTGTTCATGCCATTTCGTATATCTGATGCTAGAGGCTTAGAAAGGCTAAGTGACCGTGTCACCACCAAGTTGAATTCTTAAACTCGCTTTGAAGATCAGGTGACTGGGCGAAGTTGAGTTACCCGGCCAAAGGCACCAGTTAAACTGGAAGCTAAGCTCTCTTGGTTTCCAGCCTCTTACTCTGCACCCTGTCCGACGCTGACCCCCAGGCCCGGGCGCCTGCCCTGGGGAGGAGGGAAGGAGAAGGGCGCTCTTGACCGTGATGGCTTATAAATGGCCTAGGCAGAAGCGAAGCTGATGCCAAGGGCAGAATCAAACCCCAGGCCAGGATCTCAATCAAGGAAATAATTCGGCTTCTTGGTATGTTGGACCTCTTTTAATAACACGCAAATGGTGTTCGAGATCCTGAGTGAGTACGCACTCAGCACGAAAGAGCAAAGTGGGAAATCTAGAAGCAGGAAGCAGTTTCCCGGCCGCAGGGAAATCTCGAGGTTTCTTCCCACCTGATTTCCAGCAGCACCTGCCAGCACAGTAAATACCATGGAAAGGGGGAGGTCACCGTAACTGCCTGAGAATAACAAGCAGGTTAGGTTTCCAGATGAGCACTTTCCATCCTTGATCCAACCCAGCGTCAGCACCGGTTGTTTGTAACCTTGATTTTATTAACTTCCAAAACATGCACTACAAGATGAAATACTCTCACTTAGAATCGCCAGGATATTTCTAATATTTCTTTGATTGCCTTTGAATCCGAGGCCCTCCGCCTCCAACTACAATACTAAACGGCTACGTTCTCACGTAACATGGCTCAATTCTCTTCCCTACTTTTATTCTCCCGGTTCTTGCTTGTCCTTCAGGATTCAGTGAGACATCATCGTGGCCTAGAAAACCTTCCATAACCTTCTTCTGTAGTGGATGCAGGTGCCTCTCCCCTGGGGGTCCCATATCATTGTCTTCACATCGGTCACCCATTTAACCCAGGCCGCAAATATCCACTAAATATCTGCCATGCCCCTGGCACTCCTCGAGTCACTGGGGATCCAGCAGCGAGCGAACCAGACAAAGGAGAGACTGACAATAACCATAAACATAATAAATAATAAATGATATCGCATGACAGGGGTAACGAGTGTCATGGGAAAGATGAAAAAGTAGAACAGGGCGAAGGATGGCCATGCCAGCAAGGTAGCTAGGATCGGGGGCTGGGGAGTGTAATTTTCACCCTTCGAGAAGGTGAGGCTTGAGGAAGGACCGAGGGTACAGCAAAGCACAGAGACCCTGGGGCAGTAGCCTGCCTGCGGCCTTCAAGGACAGGGAGACACGAGTGTGGCTGGAGCACAGAATTCAAGGGCGAGACTTAACGGAGGCCAGACCCCGTGGGGCTTCTTAGCCATTGTGAGAACGTGTGACAATGAGTGAGATGGAGAGCCACCAGAGGGGCAAGGAGGGAATCAGGAAGACCTGTGAAGAGGCCACCACTGCCATCTGGGTGAGAGAGGGTGGCAGCTGGGAGGGGGTGGGGCAGCACAGGAGATGAGAAGCATTGTGAAGGGGAAATCAACAGGATTGCCGATGAGTCAGCTGGAGTCAAGGGCAGCACGGACATCACTTGTTCACCACTTGTTCTTTACTAGCCAGTGACTCCTCTAGGGCAAGGGCAGGCGGCAGGGCCTGGCACACGGTAGGCTACTCCGTGCCCATTGTCAGCACTGAATTTGGAGTCGTTACCTAACAGCCAGCTCAGAAGAAACGAGGACAACAAAAGCAAGGTTGGCTCTGGGGACCCTCCTTGAGAGCCTCCACCTCCAGTAAGGCTCATGCTCCCCCTCGGGGAGCCTCGTAGATGGCCCATCGCACAGATCCGCCCTTCCTCAAGCTATGTTTGGTGTCCTGGAACTCTCCTTTGATTTCTTCCTCTTTGTACACCAGACCCTCTAGGACAGAGCCAGAAGGAGTGCTCGGGAGTACTGGGCTTGATCCCTTAGGGCTCTCCCTGGGGTCCTTCGTCCCAGAGACTCATCCACAGGGGTCCCCACCAGGCAGGGTATGGGCTGTGCTGAGCCCAGGGGCAGACCCAACAGGGCGGCTGGAGCCCCATGCTGATGACGAGAGGTAGGAGGGGCAGGAAGGCAGGAGTGGGGGGTGAGAGCCGGAGGGTGTGGAGGAAGAGAAATGCAAATAGAAAAAGACAATCCGAGTAAGACAGGCCAGGGATGTGTCCCAGTGGATTCCGAGTTCACACCCCTAACTTCCTGAGGTTGAATCTGACATGCTTTTTCTGGGCTGAGGAGTGGGGTCTCAAAGTGACCCACAGCACCCCCTCTGTCACCAAAGCCGGCACCTTCTTCATGCTCCTCTTCCAGGTCAGAATATGACCTGGTTAACTGGTTGAAATGAAGATGTGAGTTCATTTAGGGAGAACTTACCAAGAAAGATATGGTCCCTGACCTTCTGGAGTCTTCTGATGAGGGAAAAATTGGTAGAGGAGGGAAAAAAGCAAAAATTCACTCTGGCTGCTCCCTTTCATCCCCACTGCGCACGTCACTGCCATCGACCATCGACCATCTCGAGATCTGGTTCTCCTGACTTTTCAAAAATAAGGTAGGTTACAATGAAGCCACCGTTCTAGACCTTCTTGGCTTCTAGACAAGAAAAGGTAGATGGACAGAGTTCAAGCTGAGTTGTTTCAAGATGCCGTCTCAGCTGAGTGCACGTGGCATTTTATTTTCACCACGACACGGCCAGCATTTACTCGCGTACTGGGTGCTTTAATTGTAATAACTGCGTGTCCGCTCTGTGCCGAGCTCCGTGCAAAGCGCTTTGCAAACATTTGATTCTCACAGCAACCATATAAAATAAGTCTGTTTTGCCTCTCATTTTATAAATGAAGAAACTGAGGGTTACAGACTTTAACAGGTCAAATACAGTCGGGATGCAGCGGGGTGGAAATGCCTACCCACATCTACCTCCGAAGCCCGTATTTTCCACCACAGTACCCACGTCCGGAAGTTTAAATACTAAGTCATTAAAAAGAAAACTTTCAAAAGGGGAAGAGTGAACTCTATGGAGAGATCAAGAAGCGAGGACAATTCCTGAAGGAAGAGACGATCAAGGTGAGGACAAAGCCACGTGAAGAGATTAGGATTCTCTTAATATTTTTAAAGATAAGATAATGCAGGAGCTCATGCTATCAAGCGGCACCAGAATTCGTTACCTAGGAAAATGGATCTTTCTCCTCCTGAAGTCCAGAGAGGATCCTAAGAGCTGACATCTTATTAAACACAAAATAGGAAGCAAATTAACGAGAGACCACGGGAACAGGAAAGGGTTCTACAAAGTTGCTCTGGGAAAGAGACTGCAGATAAGCCGATGCAGGGAGCCAGGGAGGAAGAGTGGCCTGTGACCGCAGAGAGCCCCAGGGTCGGCTCATTCAAACAACCCACTGTCAGGGAGGGGAACGGGCCTGCAGGAAACACGCGGGTGGCTGGGAACGCCAACACTTGGCTGAAGAGACCATGCACATCACCCGTCAGCCCGGCCACGCTGCCCGCCCAGAGCGATTCTCTTCACACACAGCCTTTGGCTTTCAGTTTGACAAAGCCCAAGGCAGGCAGAAAATCTGGCAATGTGCAGTTTTTGATGGCTCCGAGCTCAGCCCTGGAAGCATGGAATCCTGTACAGCAGCTGAGGAGGATCGGAGGGGTCTCACCCAACTTGTGAGTCTCTGGGTGGAGGACCGTCCATTGACCAAGACTGCGCTGTTATCCTGTGTCTGTCTCATTGCCAAAAACTTGTGGTTCTTCCGGTTGTGCTGTGGTTAAGCACTCATTTTTCGATCCAAACTGTCCCGTGAAGGTAGGCTCGTGATCAATCAAACTAAACTCTGAGTGGCCCCTCACTGGTTCTTTCTGCCCTGAGGTGATAGGTAAGTGTTGAGGAACCAGGTAAGAGTTTTCACCCAAAGACCTACTCTGACCAGAAGACTAGAATGAGCGTAATGAGATTATGGCCAATCTATTTCATGTTCCTTCCTGAAATCATAGAGGCAACTTACACTTTTCCAATGAACAGACTTGGGAACTGGACTGTAGTGTTTTTTTTTTTTTTAAGACTTTTTACATTTCCCTAGTGATCTGTGGGTGAACTGACTTTCAGAAATTCAATATTCTCAGAAGAGATTTTAGAACCTTAGCCCTGAGTGATCCACCTAGTGTGAAATCACCTTACTGCCGCTGTAATGGCTTTTTATTGAGCGACGGATACAGTCGGAGCAGCCCTGCATGACAGATTTGGTTCCAAGGTTTGGCATTAAATGCCTTCCTTCATTTATAACCTGCTAAATGAATTCAAATGGAGCCACACGAGGGCTGGCACCTTTGAAAGCTGTCTGAAGCCCGAACAATGAATGAGTCACGGCAGAGCACCCGATCATAGGAGAAAAGTTGAGGTCTGCAGACCTAATCTTATTCTAACTCCTAATTAACGTTCTGGACAAGGGAGGAAACAACCTATTAACAAAATCCAATTATGACATCTAATTGAGAGGTTCTGCCAATACCTGGCGGGAGGAAAGATTCGCTGTCTGAATAGAATAGCATTAGATAATATTGAGCTTTTAAAAAGGTAAGTGAATACATGTGGGAGATGTTAAGCTCACATACCTAATTAGAGCATGGAGCTTGAGCTATTGTAAACCTGCAGATTAAAATCTGCAGACGATGGCAGACAAAGAGACATGAGGTTAAACTTGTGCCATCCTCTACCCTGGTCCCGGCTCCTGTCCTTCGGGATTGGATCCAAGTAGCTGGCTTCCTCCTGTGGTGTAGGCACTCAGCTCTCTGATCCACGCTGATGTGAAACATGTCTGGACCCAGTCTCGAGAGTTCTTCGCTTCTGTGCCCACCCTCCCTCTGCTGGTGACCTCAACCAGCCTCGTGGCTTGAAATACGAGCTAATGGTGATGGCCCTCAATTCATAGCTCTGACTCAGACCACTTCTCGGAACTTCTCAGGTGAACCACGTGGCCAATTTTCTGATGGGTAGAAGCATAATTTACCACATTGGTGGTCAGTTGTTCCTCAAGCCAGTTTTGAGCAAAAGGTAGGTATTTTCCCCCTTTGAGTAATTTGTACAGCTATGGAGATGGGCCCACATCTTTCAAGGTGAGTTACTACTTGCTTCAAGCTCAACATAATCTAGCTCTCTATTAATAGAATGTCTCGTAATGGTGGTGTCATGGAAAATCATGGCTCAGTCTTTAGCCAAGTGTATTGCCGTCAGACTTTTACGGGATAGAGAATTTATGCTTAAGGGACACAAAGGGACGTGTACTATATCCAAATGTATAAAAATATAACCTGCATTTTAATAGGTTCTGCAACATACACTTTTGGTGCTAAAGTTTTAGAGAAATGGGTTTTCCAATTCATTTCAAATATTAAGACTAAACTGGATTTAGGGAGGGAGGAAGGATGGACTGATATGTTTTTTAATGCAAAAATCGGTTACATATACTCTCAGATTTCTTCACCCCATCTCTCCCCGTGTATAGCCTCTTCTTACAAATACATTTAGAGCTGCTGTGCTAAATGTGGCGAAGTCACAAAGCTCACTCACACTAGGACTCAAATATGCAGTGAAATGTCTCTCCTCCATCTTGATTAACCTAATCCGATCTTCTTGATTTTAACTTTTAATCCTATCTTGTTTAAAACCTCATCTGATCCTATGATTTAAACAGGATCCTCTTTGGATCATGTTAAGTCTTTTCTACAAAAGGAAAAGCTGAGCCTCTCAGATTTCTTAGTCACCTTCATCCAACCCGGACTCTTCTGCAAAAATGGCATCAGGTTAAAAAGAATGGCTTTGGGCCCAAGTGGGGGAGGGGAGGAGCCGAGGTCCCTGGGCACAAGGCTCTCTGACTCCTCTGGTCCCCGGGCTGGGGCCTCCTGGCCACTCGGTTGCTGCTACCTTGCTGGTATTCACAGTGGGAGTGCGTGGTGAACTCATAGTCCGTTCTCTTAGCTTTGGCTAGCCCATTGGGAAGTACAGGCTAGTCCAGCAGCCATCCTTTACCTCTTGCTGGATGTGGGCCATTAATCCTCTGCCGCATGTGTATCAAAGTCCACATGTTCTTGCTACAGGACAGACCAGTAAGTCGAGAGGCAAGATGGCGGCTGTTGTCTCAAAGCACATCTCCTCTCAGCATGAAATGTGAGCTTCCTTTATGTTAGGAAGAGGGAGAAGGGGAGGAGGTTGGAGTCAAGAGGTGATGGATGGCTGTAGGCATTCAGAAGCCCACAAGGGTCCAAGGAAGGTTGTGAAACTGTTCTGTCCTTGGTCACTTGACCTTTGTGTACAGGAATCTGGTCATGGCATTCCCATAAATCTTAAACATAGCGTTATTATTTATGTACTTCCTTCTCCCCTTGGGTGAAGTGGGTTTTGGGTAAAGCGTGGTTTTTGCACATCTCAGCTGTAACCTGCAGGGCTGAGCAGAGAGGTTTTCTCTCAGCGACAGGTCACAGCAGTGAGGGAAACAGAAGCCACACGGAGTCAGACATGCTAAATATCTCCCTAACGTACATCCTCTTATCAGCCCATGGCTCTGGGGTCTTCCCCACCCTCTGATCCAGCATCATCTCATCCCATCACAGTCCACTGGATCTCAACCCAGCATCCAAACACTTGGGTGTTCAGAGCATCTCTGGAAAGCCAACCCACAGCAACTCTCTCCACTCAGTGTTGTCCTTCCTTAGCTGGTGCCCTCCTCCCTCCAGGATCCCCCTTCCAGCACATCTGGTCACACATCTGCGCACTTGACTGTCCTGTCTCTCCCTCTCCCTCTCCCTCTCTTCCTTCCTACAATCCTGGAAGCCTGGACAGGCAGACTTTCCCCTAGATCACATCCTCAACTACTTCTGCCTTCAGTGGAAAAATGGTATCTCCTCTGTCCTCTGTAGGGAGTACTCTGTGAGACGGCCGTGGCCAGTTTAGACAGCTGTGGGCCCGGAAGGGCAAGATATCAAAGTGCTTCGGGAACTTCCAGAACGGATTCCTGTTACAAGTACTTCATACAATCTTTTCCCCTTCTGCCTTCCAGATGAAGATCTTTGACAAAAACAAGGATGGCCGGTTGGATCTTAATGACTTGGCAAGGTGAGTGGCACAGGAATGGAGTCAGACTCGGAAACACCTTCCTAGGGTTCGTGATGATGCATACTTCTCTCTGAAAGGCAGAGGTCAGGTCCTGCCTGAAACCCTGAAGAAGAGTCTCATCTTACCAAGTAAGCAGCAGTGGTTCTGAATCTTCTGGGGTAATAGATCCCTTTGTGAAGGTAATAAAAGCTCTTGGGGCTCCTGGGTGGCTCAGTTGGTTAAGTAGCTAACTCTTGATATTGGCTCAAATCACGATCTTACGGTGCATGAGTTCAAGTCCCACGTCGGGCTCTGAGCTGACAGTGCGGAGCCTCCTTGGGATTCTGTCTCCCTCTCTCCCTGCCCCTCCCCTGCTTGCGCACATGAGCTCTCTCTCTCTCAAAAATAAATTTAAAAAATTTAAAAATTTTTAAATTTTAAAAAATTAAAAAAAAAAGGATAATAAAAGCTCTTCCCCCCACCCAAATGCACAATACACAAGGTTTTCATCAAATTTTATTGATGGGTCATGGGCCAGCCTTGCCTTCCTGGTCCCACATGAGGACTCCATGAAAAAATACATCTGGGACCCCATTCACTGGCTCTGGGAAGGCTGAGCAGTTAGCTCAGGACAGAGGACAGCTGAACCACACTCCAGCTGTGCTGGCCGGCTTTCCAGCGTGGGTGCAGCCTCCACGGGCACCCAGCACCTGAAGACCAGAGCAGAGGAGGAGGGGCCAGCAGAAGCAGCCCAGTACCTGAGAATTGCTGTCTGTAAGTCCGGGGTTGTACATGATGGGCATGTCAGCATGTTGTCTCAAGGCTAACCGACCCCAAAACAAGCTATGGTTGTCCACAGAATGAAAAAAAAAATATTCTGAATAGATGGACAGAGTTGAAATCATTGGATCCAGAATACATGGATATAACCCGGATGAAGGAGCAGTTATGATACCAGGTGCCTCGGGGTGGGGGTGGGGGGTGGTGGATGGAGTTGTAGACTGGGCAATGATAGAGGGTTTAGCAGTTATAGGCTTCAAGGCAGAAGCATGTATGGCTGGGAGAGAGGAAGTCCAAGGGCTGAGGGTGATTTCAATGACAGAGTTAACTTGGCAAGGTCACAAGCAGATATTAACTTGAGTTCAGAATGACAAAACCCTGTACCAGCTACCGCCTCTCTTGGCCAGTCCATCTGTTAGTTCTTGCAGGGGGTCTGCAAAAGGGAACGCACCGGGAAGGATCTCTTCTTAGTCATGACCAGGACACCGAGCCCAAAACTCTATACGGTCTTCTATTCCGGGCCTCGTAGGAGCTGTGAGACAGCCTTTGTGTCCTCCTCGGCTCCTTTCCCCAGAATCGTTATCCTAATTTTGGCCACTTTCGTGGAGAAGAGGCATGGAGACACCAGCCAGACCAGAGCCTCTCCCAAAGGCTGAGGACTGAGGGATCTCAGCCCTGCGGACTTGACTTTATCCCTGGCGTCCCCCTTAATCCTTGAAGCTATCTTGGTCAAGGGAGGCAAGGCTTCCTCTCAAGTGGAGGTCGGTCTAGCTACTCTGAGAGCTGCGTGCGAGAGCAATCCTAACCGGAAGATCCCAAACATGACAATCTGGGTGAAAACAAGAACTTTTAATTTCATTGTTCCCTTCACCAAAAGCACCCACCCACTTTTCTCAATGCAGGTCTCAGAGGTGGCGAGTCTAGGAGCCCTGAGCGCCCTCTGGAGGCTGGAGTGTGCCACTACTCTAAAGCTGCTCTACCCTATTGGTTATGATACTGTTTACTCCCGAAATAAAATCCGCAGAAAATATTAACTACCTCCGCCCGAAATGCTAAAACAATATAATGCGTACACTATAACACAGAAAGGGGAAATAAGGTGAAACACCTAAAATAAAATAAGGTATATTTCAAGTGTAGGTGGGGAGATACAACCACAGGGCAGGCATGACAGAGTGGTGGTTGCTTATACCTTTTGGTGTAGAAGTAGCAAGAATATGTCAGTTCAGATGTTGACGGATACAAGTACGACCTTTTGGCGACTCGTGCGTCAGGAACTCAGTTGCTGCTAATACAATGACATAAATAATAAATAAGTCCTGATAGAGTTCCAGATGGGACAAAGTGTAGTCAGCCCTCAATTTACCTGACTCAGTATGCTATCTGGATCATTTACACAGTTAGTAAACTATGCATGCCTTGAGAAAAATAGTCTGGATTTTCACATAAATAGTAATTCCGCTCTAGGTTCAAACATAATTATAAGCAGGATTGGTACACACATGAATGCTCCCTGGACATTCCCAAGTCAGGTGAGATATGGGCTGATTCACCCTTCTGTGGGATTTTCCATGCAATGCAGGGCATCTGGCATCCCTGACCTCCCACTGTGGAGGTCAGAGTCCCTCTGTCACGATCATAACCAGAGCCCTCCCCTGCAGCGAGCCAACCGTCCCCTCCTATGGTCCTACCCAGGAGGCAGGAAGTACGCCTTCGTCCCTTGAATAGCTGCTCTCGTGGCCCGGTGCTACGTATAGAGGAGGATTCGATGGGTAGCTGTGGACTGAAGGAAGGACCAAAGTAGTGCCGAACGGAGATGCGAAGCAACAAAACAGTTACTGCATTGTTTCAAAACCAATTTGATAAGGGACTCGACAGCGACAACCGGGGTAGGCAAAATACAGACGTCTGTGTCCGAACTCCCAGAACCAGTGAACGTTTGATGTGACGTGGCAAGGATGAACCACGGTTGCAGACAGAATTAAAGTTGCTGACTAACAGACCTTACGGGGGTTATTCTGGATTACCCAGGTGGGCCCCCTGTAATAACAAGGTCCTTTAATTTATACGCGGGACTCTTCTCTCTACTCCCAGCCCTAGAAGGCACCGCTGTTACTCTACATACAAGCACCTCTCAAGTATATGTCCTCTGACTGGCAACATAACTTAGGCCGCTTGGTGCCAACCAACAGATGAGAACACGATTCCTTAGAGAGTTCCAGAATATTCTAGCCTCTACTTGGCTCAAATTAATTCTCTCTCCCCTGAGCATCCAGAAGAGCAATATTTTCCAAATTGTTGTAAGATACTTTGTTTCTACCTTTCCCTGTACGGTGAATGCATGATTTTTGAATGCAGCATAAATCCAGAAAAATACCCCAGACCAGGAATCACACTCTCCTCCCCTCACCTGCCAACCCCCGGTAACCTACTTTGTTTCTATGGATTTGCTTATTCTGAGCATTTCATATACATGGAATCATACAATATGTGGCCTTTCATGTCTGACTGAGGTTCTTTCTTTCTTCATGTGGATTCAAGCGACTGTCTGGTTTCTTTTCACTTCAGCTTGAAGAATTCCCTTTAGTATTTCTTATGGGTCACATTTATTGTTGTTAATTGTCCTTTTTGTCCAGTGACTTTTTTGAACGAATCCTGTAAAATCTGTGTCTTTGTTATGTGTAGACACTTAAGTCTCTGCTTGGCTAGCTCACGATTGCACAAAGATTCCTTAGATGTCTCCCACTGTTTTTTGAGGGTCCCTGTGTACAGTTTGGGGCACATCTACACTCAACCAGGCAGCTTACAACTCTGCCTTAGCCTTCACTTCCTGCTTGCATACAGCCTGACGATAAGCCACAGGCGAGAGCTTAGGGCCTTCTCCGGTCTTTCCTGCACAGACATAGATGGGCATAGATGTGGCCTGGGCATCTGGGCATAGATGTGGCCCCATGCATGTGTGAAGCTCTCTAGATTCCCAGAAATATGTCAGAATTTGTAGAAGACCCTATAGACATCTCATTCCTCCAGCTTTTCCTTTTAATCTTTTTAGTTAGCCTGTTGTTTACCCAGACTCTTGTCTACCACTGCCGTCAGCTCTGACCTCAAACAATTGCTTCTAATTCACTGCTTTTGACAAATCCTCCCAGGTAAAAGGCTTTTTCACTGGGTGAGTTCAAAATCAGGTCAAATAAGTGCATCTTGCAAGTGGGGTCTTTTCGAGAACATCGGAGAAGTCACATACTGGTAATTCTTTGGAAACTGGGCTTTGAAAGAGCCCCAACTCCGTTCTGCTCGCTTTAGCTGCTGCTAGAATGCTCTTTTTCCCTGGGACTGTGGGCTCTTCATTTACAGTGGAGTGGAGAAGGGTGGAGGGCTGAAGGAAGTGAAAATGCACAAAATCCACTGTTCTTACCGAGATTTAGCCATTTTTCCAAGATAAACACTCCTCAGATTTCTACAAGACTTTAACATCTAGAATTGTGAAAAAGGTATTTTGACTTTTTTTGGGGGGAGGGGGCGAGCAGTTTTCTCATTGTGGTTATGGAGGAGGGAGTCTTCCTAAGCACTTACTCTGCCATTGTCCACCAAGATGCCTTCTCAAAAATCTCTCTCTGGCGACTACTAATCCCTGTGAACGTCTCTCCCAGTGAATTTTTTAATTTGTTTTTATAACGTATAAATTCTTATTTTTCAAGCACCTCCCCTATTCTGCAGAATAATCTGGAAATTGCCTGCCTTTCCTCATCCCAGAGTTATGGATTTGCTTGTAACTGAGAGCGGACAGATTTTCACGCGGACTAATTTCTTTTTTTCTTTTCCATTTAGGATTCTGGCTCTTCAGGAAAACTTCCTTCTCCAATTTAAAATGGATGTAAGTAGTGACATGTTTCTGGGTGGGCTTGTGTCGTCCATGTGAGAGGGAGGGAAGAAAGGAAGGCCTCTGTTTGTCTTACTTTAAGTTATCTAGAGACAAAAAAGGCTTACTGTTGAAATCAAGGGATTAAGGGGTCATTGACTCAAAGTTTATAGAAGTTGCCTATGACCCCGGAAGAATTGTCCAATGGAAGCTTCCTGTTGCCGGACTAACACACCATTTTCTCCACACACAGGCTTGTTCCACTGAGGAAAGAAAGAGGGACTTTGAGAAAATCTTTGCCCACTATGACGTTGTAAGTGTGCCCCTTTGTGTTGTGCTGGCCCTTTTGAGGTAGCAAGCCTGTCTGGCCCTATATGGGGTCATCCTGTCTGTCCTACCCACCCATCCTACCCATCAGACCTTGAACTTATATGACGAATAGCAGTCCTACATGTATGTCACCCCTCAGCTTCTCTATGCAAACTTCTGAAAACTACATTAAAATGGACAAAAGGAGTATTTATGGTTGAGAAGAGAATAAAATCACTTTTTTTCCCTCTTTGGATCCAAACTGGGAGAAGGCTTCTCCTTCTTTAATCTCCATCTGGAATAGCATGCTCGAGAATGAAACATAAAGAATCAAGTTCAAAACCACATTTAACCCAAAGAAGTACAGGCAAAGCGAGCCCTGGTTGACATAATCGCTACTTCTCCTGTAGGATTGATTCTGCGGTCCTTCTTTAGAGAATAAATAAATAATAATTCTAAAGCACAAAGTGTGACAAAGAGATCACATTTCTTGACAAGGTAGGGTAATGCAAGAAGGAAGAGAAATGAGAACGTTAGGCAAAGTCAAAGGAGACGCCGTCCTGAAACTAAGCAGACTGGACATCTGTGTGTCACATTCTGAGCAGGAGGGAGCATCACCCAGAAGAGGCAGTGCAGCCGGGTGTTTAAGGGTATAGGCTCTGTGACCATCAGCTGGGTGTGAATCATGGTTTGTTAGCCATGTGACCTTGGGTAGTTTCCTTACCCCCTCCCCACCCCCCCCCCCGTGCCTCGTTGCCCTTTTCTGTAAAGTTAGGGTGACGAGGATAATAATACTGCCTACACCACGGGATTGTTACAAGGATTCAGTGATTTCACATTTGTAAAGCTCTTAGAAGGGTGCCTGGCAGGTAGCTAGTATTATGTTTGTATTTGGCAAATACACTAAGGGAATAGATTTTTTAAATGATATGCTAAAGGTTCAAGGTGAAGCAAACTTGAAAAGAATGGATGGGTTGTCATAACTGGGACTTTAGAGAAGAAATGGAAATATTTTAGTATGTATTATATTTCATAGACCTTTTTATATAGTGAGTAGAAAAACTAAGAGTTTACGTACAGACCAAATAATTTTAGTCTAGTCATTCTTGATTTAAAATATATATTTTGGGGGTGCCTGGGTGGCTCGGTCAGTTGAGCGTCTCTTGATTTTGGCTCAGGTCCTGATCTCTCGGTCGTGGGATTGAGCCCAACGTCAGGCTCCACACTGAACATAGAGCCTACTTGAGATTCTCTCTCTTCCTCTGCCCCTCTCCCCAACTCACGTGCTCACCCTCTCTCTAAAATAGGTTACAAAAATAAAAATAAAAAAATAAAATCTACATTTTAATAATCATCAAGCCCTCGCTAAATTATAAAGCAAAATAAAAAATATTTCAGCCTATCAAGATGGGTATGATGTGAAAATTTAGTCCGAACTGAAGCTTAATATTTGGGAAGCATATGAAGCGAGTATATATCACGTTAATGCTATTTGCAAGAGCCAAGGACCTCAAAACTACTGCTTCCCATTTGTTTATGTGGGGGTAGTTACTGACAATTAATTATTTTTTTTAAAGTTTATTTATTTATCCTGCACGCGCGAGAGAGAGAGGGCAAGCAGGGGGAAGTGAGGGAGGAAAGAGTGGGAGAGAGAGAATCCCAAGCACCTGATGGGGGGCTCGAACTCACGACCACGAGATCGTGACCTGAGCCAAAATCAAGTGTCGGATACTTAACTGACAGAGCCGCCCAGGTGCCCCTACAATTCATTCTTTTAATCTCTGTGGAACATTTCACATCCTGCCCAGAGAAACTACCTGGAATGTGCCATTTCTGAACCTATTTGCAGTCACAAAAGAATACTGATTTGGACGATTCGCCTAATTTATTCTTTAGCTTTTGGACTTAAGTACATGATATTGGATTGATTGGATCTTTTATCTTTCAGAGTAAAACTGGAGCTCTGGAAGGCCCGGAAGTGGACGGGTTTGTCAAAGACATGATGGAGCTGGTCCAGGTGATTTCACGAGGCCGTAGAGATCCATCGTGGGTTGGGGTTGCCATTCTGATGGATTCCACTGTTTATTTTTGAGCATCAGTGGGGCTGACGATTAATGCTAGAGAGAAGGTCTAGGGACATAGTCTATTTATCAACTCTGAGCTTCTGTGAGACCTGACAAGTCTCCCTTTCTCTCTTAAGATCATCTGTAGCTTCAATGAAGTAAAACCCCCATAGAAGTTTCTTGTTAATAACATCACTAAAAAGCCATCTATTTCACCATGGAAACACGGTGCCAGCGTATGCATTACGGCTTTATGCTTTATTACAGAAGGGCTTTTTCCCCTGGACTTGGTTGTTAGAATACCTAAAACCTTTTAATTTAATTTCATGAAATAAATCCCATATTTGGGATTCCTCCCCCCCACCCCCACCCCATCTTCCCAGGGCTGTTCTAACGCCCAGCCTAAAATTTTGGCTACTTATCTATCAAGACATTGTCCTGGTTCAGACGGATAGGATTTAGATTATAATCTACATCACAAAGCTGTTTTATGTAGTGTAGACTGTTTAAAACAAGCAATCTCCGTTGAGATCCCTGTGAACTGTATTTGACTGGCTGCCTGATCTAGTTAAGCAGATACTTTGCAGCTCTTCTATGGGACCCTGTAGCCACTGAATTTCACACTCTCCTAGCCTTAGAGATATTTTGAGGTTAATACAGGACACAGTGTTTCTGCCCCGATTGGTCCAGACGGAAGCAACTGTTAACTGGTTTTGGATTCCCAGACCTGTTTAAAAACCTGATTAAAACTGTGGAGTTTCACAGCAGAAAATTTCCTAAAAATTTACCACTTTTTGCGTAAACCTCCAGGAAGTCCACGTACTGTGAGGGAGCAGGAGTGAATGAGATCTTTTTCTGATCTCTAATCAGGATGACAGAGGTGTGTTGTTGACCTCCTGAGTCTTGATGTCCCCATCCCGCTGCCCCTTGCCTCTTCCACACTCCCTTTGCGTGCTGGCCCCGCTGGGAGATTCCACGGGCACCTGCCCAGCCAAATGGTGCATGGGTATTGGTGTGGTAGTGCCTTTTACATTGATTGCTAAAGAAAAATCCCACTGTACTTATTACCTCTTTAATGCCAGAATGATTCCTGTAATAGAAACTGAGCAATTATCTATGGGACATTAAAGTCGCACGGCAGTAGGCTTTGCCAAACCGCGGTTTTAATTTGCTTTTGATAGATGCACGGGTGCTGAGCCTGCTTCTCAGCTACGTGGCCTCCTCTGAGCAGTGAAGCCAGGCCACCTAAGTGCACAGTTCAGGGGCTTCACATGCCTACAGACCCTTGTGATTGGCACGGCACTTGGCAATGACTTCCAAAGGTTACTGGGAGACACAGAAGTAAAACCTAACCTAGCAACAGAGTAGGGAAGACGTTTTCCCAGAGAAAATCAAAGAGAAGGGGAAAATCGTAGACCATCCCAAAACATGCATTTGCCTCACTCATTGATAGATTCGAATCACCTCCATGGGAAACCAGAGGATCCCCATCACTCTTGTCCTTGCCCTTCTATTTCTGGTGCAACAAAACGGTTCCTCTTGTATAAGTACCAGCCGAGTTAAGAGAGTGGGTTTTCAAGGACTGAGTGAGACCATGGTCAGTAGTACAAAAGCAGTTGACAAGGGCTGATTTGTTGAGCTAAAAACTGGGGACAAAGTAGTTAATTATTAAAGTTCTCCTCTGAAGCCAGATAACTGAGGTACATATCTATATTGGGTCTTTCCCAGCAGAACTTCTGCGTTGCTTAAAAACTATTCACTGTATAATTTGAAGTATGTTGTCAAGGGAGAATCTTTGGATAAATCTGATATTTCTCATCAAAGACCACAGGACAAGCAAACAAAGAATATCTGGAATTTGTTTTAAAAGCAACTATCCGAGCACGCTGTGGAGGTCTTGAGCTGGCTCAGGTGTAGAGTCTTGGTCAGGATCGTTGATGTTTGCGATAATGACCCTGACGTAAGCTTATTGCATAGCCTTTCATTCTTGTTTTCTTTCAACCATGTATGATACATATATTGAATTTGTATTAACAAGACTATCTGGTTACCAGAACACCACTTTCCCTGACCTCTGGAAAATGACGCTCAGGGCTGTCCTCTGTCAGTATGATGAGACGGCAAGGTCCTGGGGGATATGACCCAATAATTTCTGCACAAGATTTCTGAAGAGTCTGTAGGTCCCTCAGCATGGCATGAAAATCAACGGGAGAATCTATACCTTAAGCTAGAAAGTAGAAAGGCAAGACATTCAAGACGCTCAGCTTATACCAAGGAGTAGAAGCGTGAATGGTAACGTTAGAAGCCAAACATACAGGGATGCCAGAGGTGACCAGGAGGTCTGCCTGAAGGGGAGGAGAGGTCCTGCCCTGGGCTCCCCAAAGTTCCTTCTTTATCCTGCTAGACACTGCTTCTGCTTTTCTCTGTTGTTGACAAGATGATTAGCAAGGGGAGGACAATACTTAACCCAAGAGATTGAATCTAATATATGCCCCTCCAAAGAGCTATTAGCCCGTAGCACACATGTTCTCATTTCTTTTCATTTTTTAAATGATAAAAATGATACGGAGAGAAATCTGAAAGTAGAGAAAAGACAGAAGCATGATCTGTACACTTGAGTAGACCTTCCATTAACAGACTTCATTTCTGGGTATATTCTGCATGGGTTGAGCTCCACGGATAAGCATTTCTCAGTTACAGTCACTGTTTTAGTGTCTGTAGAAGATTTTACCTGTGGTTAGATAGAACTTACCTACACATTCCTCTTTTACTAGTAATTTATTATTTTTTTATTTTTTAAATATTTCATTTGATTTTTTTGTAAGTAATGTCTACACCCAACATGGGGCTCCTCTTAGGAATTTAGACTGTTTACCCTGTTTGTGACTCAAAGTAAAACTTAGTATTTTGGTAGGTGCATCTTGTCTGGGTTTTAGGCTTTATCTCAGGCGTGGAATCAAGGGATTTGCATACTTTAAAACTGGTGGCACTCACGGTCACATTAATTAATTAATTAATTAATT
This sequence comes from Panthera onca, assembly GCF_046562875.1. Lineage (NCBI taxonomy): Eukaryota > Metazoa > Chordata > Mammalia > Carnivora > Felidae > Panthera > Panthera onca. The sequence goes on along the minus strand of NC_138343.1, from coordinate 4,129,945 downwards.
AATTTGTTTAATGTTTGTTTATTTTTGAGAGAGAGACAGAGACAGAGTGCGAGCAGGGGAGGGGCAGAGAAAGAGGGAGGCACAGAATCTGAAGCAGGCTCTGAAGCTGTCAGCTTCCAGAATCTGAAGCTGTCAGCACAGACCCGATGCGGGGCTTGAAAGCACAAACCGTGAGATCATGACCTGAGCTGAAGTCTGATGCTTAACTGACTGAGCCCCCCAGGCGCCCCCTACTGTCACATTTTAGAAAGAGCCGTGTGCGTTCACCCATTCCCTTCTTCGGATCCTTTCTCCCCACCCCACCAGAAAGCCAATGGCTTCATTTTGAGCCAGGCTTTCTATCAAGGAAGAGGGCAGGCAGGAATATGTATGTATTTTTCTCACTGGGATGTTAGTGACTTAACGTGCTGCCATCCCGAGTGACAGACTTCTAAGAAAAGACAACAGGAGGCAAGGGAAAGGCACTGTCATCCCCAACAAACAGTGCTGGGGCTGTGGGACCCGGTGATGTGCTTCCTAAGCTCCTCCCGTCACAGCGCGGTCCCCTGTGATCGCCGCCCTCCAGGGGACTTCACACTGTCGGACGGGGCACCTCTGTCTGCCTGCAAAATGACCCTGAAAGGACACCAACCAGTCCCCCCTTTCCATCGTAAAACATGCAATGGCGGGTGATAATTCGAAGACACGTGGGACAGGACTGGTGCTGGAGGTGGCCTTTATTACCGTGACCTCTTCCAGACAATCCGAGCCTGGCTGGCAAGGGCCTGGCCGAGGTCTTAGGCGGTGAGGCCTTGGCCTCTACCCGTCGCCTCGGTGTTTTCAGACAGCAGCACGGCCGATAAACAGAGTGGCGACAGGGAACACGTTATAACTTTGCACGGTTGGAGAGTGAGGCGCTTGCTAATGAAATATTCCGATCGGAAGCACTATCATAAGCGGTTTCCAGTAAGCACTTGCCACGATCAAAGCCATAATTCTGTTAGGGGCCATAAGGGGCGCAGGCCGGGCCTGGCGTCCTGATGCTGACTCCAGCGTGGGGACCGGGGAAGACAGGGTTCGGGCCTCCCCTTTCACTGCTTCAGGAGACCCGGGGCGTACAGGGAAGGGAGGGCACACGCGGGAACAGGAAGACGGCGTGTGCAGACAGTCCCTCACGGATTCCACGGCTGTAATGGAGCACTTATCACGGGCAGGCACGAGGAGACAGATCCAGCCCTAAAGGTTCCCCTAGGGCCCAGGATTCAAGGGGGACCGATAAGCATTGTTCAGCCAAATACTCCAGATACACTTGCACACTTTCCCATGAGGTGGGTAAGAAACTAAAACAATGCATTTTTACACGGAGGCTGCGGCAGGGTGTGTGGTAAAGAGATGAGCTCCGGGACCGCCTGCCCGAGTTCGTATCTGGTTCAGACATGTACCCGCTGTGTGGCGGTGGGAAGGTTAGTTAACCTCTCTGTGCTTTAGTTTTCTCATCTGTAAATTAGAAGTTGATAGTAGGGGCACCAGGGTGGCTCAGTCCGGCTTTGGCTCAGGTCATGATCTCACAGTGTATGGGTTCGAGCCCCGCGTCGGGCTCCGTGCTGACCGCTCAGAGCCTGGAGCCTGCTTCGGATTCTGTGTCTCCTTCTCTCTCTGCCCCTCCCCTGCCCACGCTCTGTCTCTGTCTCTCAAAAATAAATAAATGTTAAAAAAATTTTTTTTTTAAAGTTGATAGTAAATACAACCTCATAGGGTTGTTCTGAAGGTTAGAATCATTCTGTGTAGAACCGTTAGACCCAGACCCCGTGTGTGCTTATACTGGTGACTTATTATTCAAGCTGAGGCCCCCGGTGACTTCCGGTGATTTGTCTTCCGTGATCCAAACATTTTTGAACAGTGGCATCTGGGTCTCCTGACTCCTAGTGAGTTGTCAAACATTAAAAGCGTAACTCAAAGGGTGCCTGGGTGGCTCAGTGGGTTAAGTGACTCGATTTCAGCTCAGGTCATGACCTCACAGTCTTGAGATCAAGCCCCAAGGAGCACAGAGCTCCGCACTAAGCCTGCTTGGGATTCTCTCTCTCTCTCCCTCTCTCTCTGTCCCTCCCCTGCTTGTGTGCTCTCTCTCTCAAAATAAATTAACAAAAAAAAAAAAAAAAGAAAGAAAAAACAAAAGCATAACTCAAAAGGTCGAAAGAAACTTCCCTTACCTACACCCACATTCATACCCTCATCCCCAAACACACATTCACACCCTCACAAAATATTTCCACTCCCTTTAAGGAAATAATTCCTTTTGCAGTAAACAAATTAGTAAAAGAGAGCTTAGAATAGCTTGAATGAGGTAAATACATTGGCAAATTAATTCATGCTAATGTGTGAATGACTACCACCCGAGTCTTTTCTCTCTCTCTCTTTTTTTTGTAAATTTATTTTGAGAGAGATGGCGCATGAGTGGGAGTGGGCAGAGAGAGAGGAAGAGAGAGGGAGAGAGAGATTCCCAAGCAGATTCTGCACTGTCAGCACAGAGCCGAACTCATGAACTATGGGATCGTGACCTGAGCCGAAACCAAGAGTTGGCTGCTTGACCAACTGAGCCACCCAGGCGCCCCACACCCAACTTTTTTCTAAGCATGGGAATTTGCTAAAAGGATCCTGGGGCAGAGGGCCACTAGTTGGAGATTAATTCATGCTAATGTGTGAATGACTACCGCCCAAGTCTTTTCTAAGCATGGGAATTTGCTAAGAGGATCCTGGGGCAGGAGAGGTTGAGGATGCCAAAAACCAAAAAGTCCCCACTTCGCATAAGAAAGGAGCTCCCAGTATGGAGCCACGGAGTGTAGCTTGCTGTTTTCAGGACTTCTAAGCCATCTCCTGGGCCACACCTCTACCTGCCTGTCACAGACACCCAGGGAAGTATCCTGAGTGAGCCCCGACAAGGAGAACGTGTTGACAATGTGTTCCATATCAGCCTTTTTTTTTTTTTTTTTAACGTTTATTTATTTTTGAGAGACAGAGCTCGAGCAGGGGAGGGGCAGAGAGAGAGGGAGACACAGAATCCAAAGCGGGCTCCAGGCTCTGAGCTGTCAGCACGGAGCCTGACGCGGGGCTTGAACCCACGAACTGTGAGATCATGACCTGAGCCGAAGTCGGCCGCCCAACTGACTGAGCCACCCGGGAGCCCCATGCGGGCCTTTTGAGTTTGAAATTATTTTCCTGTCTGGTGTGTATCACAGTGTTTTCTTAGCCCCCAAATACGCCTTGGAATAAATCCTATGTCCGCAGCTCGGTGGCATCCTGTTTTAGTCAGTCTTTCGTTTGTTATAACCCTTTTTAAAATCAGAGGCACAAAATCCTCCCATGGGGAGATAGTGAAATGTGTCTTCTCTCATCATGCGGCAAGACAGCATCCGTGGTGACAACTGTCTGCTCCAAGGCAAAATATCTTTGTCATGGCCTAAATAGGCAGGCTCTCCCTAGAGCCGTAGAGAAGTGATGTGGGGCTGGTTCCCTCGCTCAAATAGCCATGCTGGGAGGTAAACGTGTTGGCGGGACCCTTGACAACACTCGGTGGGCCTACGAGATGGGACCACCCCCACGGCCCGTCTGCACGGAGCCTCCCTAGAAGGCAGGCTGTCCCCTGAGTGTAGTGAGCATGGGGCGTGGAGGGGGCGGCATTCAAGGGTGGGGCCACCGTCAGCCCCTCTCCTGACAGGCTCCCTTTGCTGTCCTCAGCCCAGCATCAGTGGAGCGGACCTCGATAAGTTCCGGGAGATTCTTCTGCGCCACTGTGATGTGAACAAGGATGGAAAAATTCAGAAGTCCGAGCTCGCGTTGTGTCTTGGGCTGAAAATCAACCCATAAGCCCCGAATGCTTTGTCTTTTGCTCTTAGGATGTTGCTGAGCTCCTGCTGGGAAAATTGTATCTGTGCTTTGCTGTTGGGGACACCGGGGCAAGCTTTGTAACAAATGGTGTGGTGTTTTAGGGCAAGAGGGGGGGGTCCTAGGGCCTTCTTTCTAAGGCCATGGTGTTCTCCTGCGTCACTGAGAACCCCCTGCAGTGTCTGTGTTATTCCCGCCCCCCCAACCTGGGCTTTCCTGTCCCCCCAGAGAGTCAGCTAACCACCTGCTGAATCCCCTCCTGCGTGGCCTCCCTCAGGCCCCAGGGGCTCAGGGGAGGCGGAGTCCATCCGATACCTGTGCTCCCCTTGTGGGCTTTCTGAGTGGTGAGTGGCGTCTCTGTTGGTCCTGTGATTTTCTACAAATCAGTTCTGTCGTGGAAATAAACCTGTAGCTGGAAACAAAGATGCACGGGTCATTGTGTTGGCGTTGTGACCTTCGAAATGCTGGACCGGATGGTCCGACAGACCGGTCACGTCTCTTACTTGGGGTGGGTGTGGTGAGGAAGAGAGAGAAGGGCGGGATCCCAGTGGGGTCTCTGCCAGCTTCCTTCCATAGTCCTCGGATGCCCTGGCGGCTGAGTTTGCACAAACGCAGGACTGGCCAGTGATCACTTTTTATTCATTGCGTGGAGAAGACCAGAACACTGCACCTGGGCCAGCTTTTGCTCTTAAGTGCTCTGAAATCTTACGTGGGCAGAAGGGAGAAGACAGAAATCTGGAGAAAATGTTCCCAGGTAATGCAAGCCTCTGTTCCCCACCCCGTCCCTTCCCCTTCCAACAGTGCCCTCCAGCGAATCTTTGATCCCCAAGTCCCGCTCTGTGCCCCTGAGGGTCTGGGCCCCTCTGCAGGTTGCAGGGCCCCCCTCGGGCCCCTGATCCTTCACTCCTGGGGCTCTGACACACTCCCCATGAGAGGGGGCTGCTTCACCTGGGGCAGGTATGGAGAGCCTCACGTGAGGCAGGCCCCACTTTATTCTCTAAAACATCCCTACCTCATGCCAGATCGTAGAGGAACTTCAAGTTTAATGCTCTAAGTAATTCAGAAAAATTGTAGGGTAGAATGGTGTATTCCGAGCCATTCATAACCCAAGAAATTCCATCAGTCTCGGGGTTCCCCTCAATGGCAGGCCCCGGCCCTAACCTGGTTCCTCCCCCTCAGGTATCCCTTCCCTCAAACATACAGATAATATCAACAACTACCACCAAGTGCTTTCTATGTGCCAAGTTCTTCTGGGTGTTTGTTCCGTACTTTAAGTAATTTACTCCTTACCAAAATCCTGGGAGGTAGGTATAATCATGATACCAATCTTAGAGATGAAGAAACCGAGGCAGATAGAAGGTAAGCAACCTGTCCGGGCTCAAGCATCCCGGAAGCGGGGAGTCAGGGAGTTAATTATGGCCGATTTCGTGCACCTTGGCCCCTCCCCATAGGTTGGGTCTCACTGTGGGATCCACCGCAGCCACTGGTAGGACATCTCTCCAAGTCTATTCTTTTAAGTGTTATTTTTTCAGATCCACTGAGGGCAGCTACTCACCCTGAACACCAGCAAGCTTTTAGTCACAGCATATGGCTAAGAATCTACCAGAATCTCCCAGGCTTCCTGCTCAGTCGTAACCTGAAGCTGGTAAAGACCTTTCCAAACATCTAAAGAAAGGGCTGGTGGAGATCTCTGAGTGGAAAGATGGTGCGTTTATTCCACTCAAGGGATGAGTTCACTCAAAAACCTTCTAGTAAAGTTAGGGTCTCATATACTGTAATGTAGGTACTGATGGGTTCGTTGGTGGATGGCTGTCTGAATGTGTTTGGGTTACTATAACAAAAGTACCATAGACTGGGTGATTTAAACAAAAAACATTGATTTCTGACAGTACTACAGGATGGGAAATCCAGGACCAAGGCCCCAGCAGATTTGATGTCTGGCCCACTTCCTGATTCATAGATGGCTCTCTTTTCACTGTGTCCTCACATGGTGGAGGGGGTGAGGGAGTTCTCTGGGGTCACTTTTATAAGGGCACTAATCCCATTCACGGGGGCTCTGCCCTAGGACTTAATCTCCTCCCAAAGGCCCCACCTCCATATACCAACACCTTGGGGATTAAGTTTAATATACGAATTTTGGAGGAACACAAAAATTCAGTCCATAGCAATGGCCAAGGAAGATAAATGGCCTTAGACCTCTGTTGGGAAATCAATGGGAATGAGGTGCTGAGAAGGGGCTGCCAAAAGGGCAGAGGTCTCTTCTCAGAGCCATGCTATCTGGATTTAATGAGAGGGGGAAAGCTATGGTAGACAGTGCCCCTGAGGGCTGTGCTCCTTTCCAAAGATGTTTGTTCATTCATTCCAAATCAAAAACGAAGAAGTAAAATTGTCTCTAGATGACAAGCTCTTATAGACAGAGAATCCTAAACACCCACCCCAAAAGTGTTAGAACTGAAAACGAAGTCAGTAAAGTTGCAGGATACAAAATCAATATGTGGAAATCAGTTGTGTTTCTATACGCTAACAACGAAATATCTGAAAAAGAAATAAATAAAAGAATCTCATTTACCACAGAGTCAAAAACAATGAAACACTTAGGAATAAAAATTTAACCAAAGAGGTGAAAGATCTGTACACTGAAAAGTGTAAGACTGATACAAGAAATTGAAGAAGACACAAATAAATGGAAAGATATTCAGTGTTCATGCATTAGAAGAATTAATATTGTTAAAATGTCCATACTACCCAAGGAAATGTACAGAATCAATGCAATCCTTATCAAAATTCCAATGGCATTTTTCATTGAAATACCAAAAACAGTGCTAAAAGTCCTATGGAACCACACAAGACCCTAAATAGCTAAAGCAATTAGCTGAGAAAGAACAAAGCCAGAAGCATCACACTTCCTGATTTCAAGCTATGCTACAAAGCTACAGTAATCAAAACAGTGTGGAACTGGCATAAAAACAGACACAAAGATTAGTGGAACAGAACAGAAAGCCTGGCAATAAACCTTTACATACACAGTCAACTAACATTTGACAAGGGAACTAAAAATATTCAACGAGGATAAGATAGTCTCTTCAACAATGGTGTTTGGGAAACTGGATAGGGACACACACTGGCATGAAATCGGATCCTGATCTTACAACACTCACAAAAACTGATTTGAAATAAACTATAGACTTACACATAAGACCTGAAACCATAAAACTGGGAAGACAAAAACAAGGAAAAAGCTCCATGCCATTGCTCTTGGCAACTCTTCTTTTGGATATGATATCAAAAGCCAAGCAATAAAAGCAAAAATCAGTAAGTGGGACTACATCAAACCACAAAGCTTCTGCAATAACAGAGCAAGCAAGTAGCGAAATGCACAGCGATGTACGGAAAGAGAGAAAATATCTGCAGACCACTTGGCTGATAAGGGGCTAACATCCAGACTATATAAGGAACTCATAAAACTCAATAGCAAAAAACAGCAGTCTGGTTAAAAAAAAAAAAAATGGGCAGAAGACCTGAACAGACATTTTTCCAAAGAAGACATCCGGATGGCTAACAGACACATGAAAAGATGCTCAACACATCACTCATCGTCAGGGAAACGCAAATCAAGACTACACTCAGGTATCACCTCACACCTGTTAGAATGGTCATTACCAAAAAGATAAGATAAGATAAGTGTTGGTGAGGATGTGGAAAATCTGGCAGATAAAACCTTTCCGCATGCACTGTTGGGAACGTGAATAGGTATGACTACTATGGAAAACAGTATGGAGGGTTCTCGGAATTAAACACAGAACTGTCATCTGCTTCTGTGTATATATATCCACAGGAAATGAAATCAGGGTATCAAAGAGGTATATGCACTCCCATGCTCTTTGCAGCATTAATCACAATACCCAATAGTGTGTGTGTGTGTGTGTGTGTGTGTGTGTGTGTGCATCTATATATGCGTGATGAAAAATTATTCAGCTGTGAGAAAGAAGGAAATCTTGCCGCTTGGGACAACATGGATGGAGCTTGAGGGCATTCTGCTAAGTGAAATAAGTCAGAAAGACAAATATTGTACGATCTCACTTGCACGTGGAATCTACAAAAGCTGAACTCACAGAACCAGAGAGCAGAATGATGGTTGACAGGGGCTGAGGCTGAAGGGTGAGGGAAATGGGGAGAGGTCAGTCGAAGAGCACAAACTTCCAGTTATAAGATGAGTAAGTCTGGGGATCTAGAGTACAGCATGTGACGGAGTTAGCGATATTGTATTATATACTTGAAAGTTGCTGAGAGCAGGTCTCAAATGGTAATTACGGGATGGAGGTGTTAGTGAATACGGTGGTGATCATTTGGCAACACACAAGCGTATCGGATCAACAGCTTATACCACCTTAAACTTACACAATGTTATATGCCAATTACATCCTAATAAAGCTAGGGGGAAACCACTAAGAATGAATGAAATCTTCAATTGGTCAGACCCTCAGACCCCACTCCCTCTCCTGAATTAGGATCCCAGTTACTGCACCACTCGTTTGACACCTCTGCCTCCAGGCAGTGTTTTATTTATGGCTCTTCTTTTTTCCCAAATGGATTATGAAATGACCGATATCGAGGGCTGGTCCGATGATCCTCGGTGTATCTAGAATCTTAGCCGTGGGCAAGACTGTTGCTGTTGACAACTGGTGGTGGTGGTGGTGGTCTGAGAATCTCTACACATTTTCTCATCTGACCTTTCCTTTTCACACACCTCTGCCCAGTCTCCTAGAGCCACAGTTGGGGGTGGGGCAGTGCTTGATATATTCTCTTGGTATATTGTGTCTACCATACGATACTAAAGGAAAAAAAGGTAATCAAATTTGCTATATAGTAAAGCTTCAAACAGTTGAGTGATCGATTTCAATCATTCATTTTTGTAAAATTTCAGTACAACTGATTGCGCTTCACTTTATCTCCTGATATTGCAATATCTGATCAACGCGTCCCCAAATCCTATAAACCCCAGCAGCTTGAATAGACTAAATCGTCACACAAGTAACAGCTTTTCCGACCACACCCAGTCAAGACTTGGCATAAATATGGCTTCAGAGGCTGTACTATCAGCCTCATCAGCTTTACTTCTGCTTCTTGGTTGCTTATTTGTCGAAGTCCTGAAAGTTTTCCCAAAAGCAATAGCGTATGTTTGTTTTATTTGGGTGACGATACTTAGAGCCATGGGTATGTCTATGAGGCTTTTAGGACAATACGCGTTTCCAACTATCAAACAAGCAATCACGATCTGGCAGATAAAACCTTTCTGTCCAGGACGGGGAAGGACTTTCCAGCCCATAAAAAGAGGCCGGTAGGCTGCAAGGTGTTTCGGGCCCAAGGCTTATGGGTGGCTCGTATCTAGGGAGCTTGGAGGAAGGAGACCCAACTTCACAGCCTGGACCTGTGCCAGGCAGCCCACTGCCCCATCATGCAGCTTTCGATCCCCAGTATTTTCAGAGGAAAGGGGTCACAGGCCACCCATGTAACCATTCTGAGCTATGGCCAGTCTGATGCAGGCACAAAGCCGATGGAGAAGGGGAAGTCTGAATTGAGACAGACAGGAAGACAGAGAAACAGAGAGGCTGGGGGAGGGGAGGGTGGTCTTAAGCACATAAGCCTGCAAACTTTAATTCCAAAATTCACCAGCAACATGAGTGCCAAGAGAGACTGTTACAAGATTATTATGGACTGAATGTTTGTGTCCCCCATCAATTCGTATATGAAAACACTACCACCCCCAGCGTGACCTTTGGGAGGTCAGTAGAATTAAATGTGGTATTTAGGGCTTAAATAGGATCGGTGCCCTAATAAAAGTCACAAGAGAACTTGCTGCTTCCTCTCCTCCCCCTGCGCCTCCTTCCTTCTTCTCCCTCCTCCCCCTCCTTCTCCCCTCCCCCTCCCTCCTCCTTCTTCCTTCTTCTTCCTCCTCCTCCTCCTCCTCCTCCCCCCCCCTTCTCCTCTTCTTTCTCCTCCTTCGTCTCTCTCTCTCTCTCTCTCTCTCTCTCTGGCTCCACCACATGAGAACACAAAGACAAGCTGACAGCTGCAACCCTGAAGAGGGCCCTCACCAGAGTGTGATCATTCTGGAAACCCGATCTTCCAATCTCCAGAACTGTGAGAAATAAATTTCTGTTGTTTATAAGCCACCAAGCCTATGGTATTTTTTGTTAAAGCAGCCCAGGGCCGTCTGAGTGGCTCAGTGGGTTAAGCATCCGACTTTGGCTCAGGTCATGAGCCCCCTGGTTTGTGGGTTTAAGCCCCACGTCAGGCTCTGTGCTGACAGCTCAGAGCCTGGAGCCTGCTTCAGATTCTGTGTCTCCCTATCTCTCTGCCCTCCACTGCTCATGCTCTGACTCTCTCTGTCTCTGAAAAATAAATGAACATTGAAAAAACATTGTTTTTAAATAGCCCAAATGGACTACGATAAAAATCAACACTTAGGGAATAAAATAATAAAATAAAAATAATAGGGCCACCTGAAAATAGCTCTAAAATAAGTATGTTTGTATCTGCTTAAAGATGTGTGGCTCATTTCTGGAAGGAAATTTGTAATTCATTTGCCTCAAGGAAAAGCAACCAGGTGGCTACGGATGGGGTGGGAAGGAGGCTTCACTGAATATACTTTGTTTCTTTTGAATTTTGAACCATATGAACACATCAGCTATTCAAACAAATTTATATAGTAAAGAAATAAGAACACCCTTTTAAAAAGAACTATCAATTATTAAAAAAAGAAAAGCAGAAACAAAATGGAAGCTGGTGGATATAAGTAAGAACCCACTAAAAACCTGAAAATAAAATGTATGATCATTGAACAGTATCTGTGCAAGAAATAACGTTTGGCCAGTCACAGTTGGAAAAAGGCAGATAACTCACAGAAAGCCACATGGAGACATACTGAGGTATAACGAATGTGAAAAAGAAGTTTGGGAAGATGGGGCTGTAATCAGAGTCCCCAGCATATGTCTATAACAATTCCAACCCCCACCCCCATACACTGAAGGCTAAATGTAATAACGTCCTACCAGACAACTGCCGTCAGAACTGTCAAAAATAAAAGGAGAAAAATCTCAAAAAAAAAAAAAAATCTCAAAAGCCATCAAGAAAAATGAGGGAAATATCTATTAAACACTGATAATTAGATTGTCAGTGGATGTTTGTCGGCAACACTACATGCCAAAAGACAACGGAGCATTTTGAAGGAATGAGGGGAAATAAACCATCAAGCTAAAATACATTACCTAGCTAAACTATCATTCCAAATTGTGATCAATAACACTTCTGATATGCAACCATTAAGAAGTCTTTACCACTGTCCCCCATCAATTCTTACCGAAGCCAGGGAAGGATGTATCTGAGAGCCAAAGAAAAGGTAAATCCAAAAGGAAATTGTGGAATAGACAAATACTAGCACAGAAACTGATTTTTCAAAATCTAAACCTTAGAAGTGGTCAGAGATTTGGTCAAAAATTAATATTAAAGGATAGTCCCTGTAGTGTTAATTATAACAGATAACATCTAGTAACAAAAATATTAATGGTAAGGATGTGATTAAGTCAATGTTGCATCTGTAATGTGGAATATTTTCATATTACACAGTGATGAGTATGTCCTAAGAAAAAACGAGATGCTTTCTTTGATGACCTTTAAGTCTGTTCTAGTCCTAATGCTATCGATCTAGTATGTTAACTGATTGATTGGAAACGTAAGACTTGATAATTAAGAATGTTTTTTAAACTTCTGACATCTGTTCCAAGCTTTGTAGCACTTCGCTTTTATTTAAATCTTTTTTAAAAATGAAATTTTTATGTAAAGATTTTATTTGAAAACCTAGACTCTTCAAAGAACTGTCTCAGTCTTTCATATATTTCATAATCATCTCAGAAAATGCCTTTATGGTTAAAAGTTTGTTCAGTGCTCATTCTGTTTTTTCCTGCCAGAAGAAGAGAGAAGAAAGAGAACACTTTTCCTCCAGAAAATGAGGGGACAATTAGGATTCCACAACTTTAAAAAATGTACAAAGATCAGAGAATGTAAACAGGGGATTGCTAGAAATGGACTGGAATGAATTGGGAAATGTACCCAAAGCAGAAATCAGATTATTCAACCTTTTAGAGGCAGCATTTCAGTAACTTACAGACATTCTTTAGACAAAAGAGACAAATCTGTCCTGACTCTATTCCGGGATGTCGACTTTACCAGGAAACCCCCCCCCCCCACCTCTCTGTGGGGGCCTGAGACAGTGGGGCGGGCTGGCCTTCAAGAAAGCAAAAGCATTTATGGCATTTCCTCTGCTGTGATTTCCCCCACCCCCTACTTTGTCATAAAAATCTGTCCATTATCTTCCTCTTACAATAGAATTAGTGCTTGCCTAATCGGCTTTCCTGGAATCTAATTATCTTTAAACACTTTCTCAACTTTTTTCCTGTGTGTGAAAATGAAGACGATATTGCAACAGTGGAAGTCATTTCCAGAAACGTCTAGCTGCACCTTGCATGCTTCCTTCCATAGCTGTATTCATTCACTTGTTAGAGCATGAAATACCCAACACCCCAGATTACAGTCAAGGGCCCGTGTTCTTCTCACACCCACTGTAAAAAGAGCGACAATGAATGGCCCACCTGCCCTCTTGTGCCCACCTAGTTCCAGGAAAACCTCACGGAGGTGAAAATACGCTCCTTCACTCCTCATGTTGCTTCATCACTTGGAATCAACAGGATTGATGTCTGCTCTTTGACACGTTTTGCTAGATTGTAAGATTCCCTCCTCGACACTAGCCACTTGGCTACGACGGTCTCCACGTGACTGGAAGTACCAATAGACAGCCTCTGTTCTTTTGTGCCTCCTGTGGGCTTCCTTACACATGGGACACTTCTGTATTCAGCAAATCCCACACCCCAGCACTCTCTGGGTGATGAGCAGACAGCAGCATCAGAGACAAAAAGTTCTGCCCATCTCTACGGCTTATACACTAGACTCTACGGCTTATTCCCTAGACTCCGGTGTGCATAATAAGGGTATTAGGGAGAGACAGAACCAAGACCATTTGGTTCACCTTGGAAAGGACCGGAGTCCCTGGGAAAGGAACATATCCGAAGGAGGAAGGAGAGGTGGAAGGCATGGACAGGAAGGAGGGGAGAGTCTGAAAAGAGGGAGGTGAGAACGGGGCAGCCACATGTGGGAGCTATACAGGGTGAGAGGCAGGGAAATAGGACTTTGAGACTGCTGATTTTATTCATGGAATCCTCCTTTGCTGCTTATTGAAATCGTTTTTTTTTTTTTTTAATGTTTATTTTTGAGGGAGAGGGGAGAGAGAGAGAGAGAGAGAGACAGAATCAGAAGCAGGATCCAGGCTCTGAGTTGTCAGCACAGATCCCGACGCGGAGGCTCGAACTCATGGACATGAGATCAGGACCTGATCTGAAGTCAGACGCTTAACCGATGGAGCCACCCAGACGACCCTCGGGATTATGTTTCTAACCGCAGACTTGATTCCAACCCATGTGGCAGGATTGATGACCCAATGAGCCGCCTTTCGGTGAGCACTCTAGCGCTGTAATCCTTTTTTGTTCTTGTTGAGAACTGTGCTTTCCCTTAAAGGAGTGGACAGGCTTTCTGAGACACAAGCCAGCGGGAAAGATCTGGGGACACGGATACACGTTGGTCCTCACATGAAGCAACACAAACGCCCGCCTCCCCTGGGGCTCCTGAGTTTGTTTCTTCGTTTCGGCAAATTAGAAAGGGAAGAAGAGTCTTGGGGATGAGGAGAAAGAATCTTTCTCAGTCACCTGATAGAAACAGAAATTGAGGGGCGCCTGGGTGGCTCAGTCTGTTGAGCGTCTGACTTCCGCTCAGGTAGTGATCCCGTGGTTGGTGAATTCGAGCCCCACCGTGGGCTTGCTGCGGTCAGTGCAGAGCCCACTTCGGATCCTCTGTTCCTTTTCCTCTCTGCCCCTCTCCTGCTCATGCTCTAATTAATTAATTAAATTTTTAAAAAGTAAACAGAAATTGAGAATAGTAGTGTGGTCAACTCTTCATTGGTCCCCTGGGAACCATCCTGTCTAAATTATAAATTCCAAGGGGCACGTGGGTGGCTCAGTTGGTTAAGGGGCCAACTTTGGCTCAGGTCACGATCTCGCAGTTTGCGAGTTCCAGCCCCACGTCGGGCTCTGTGCTGACAGCATGCAGCCTGGAGCCTGCTTCGGATTCTGTGTCTCCCTCTCTCTCTACCCTTTGCCCGCTCACACTCTGTCTCTCTCTCTCTCAAAAGTAAACATTAAAAATAAATAAATAAGTAAATAAATAATTCCAGGGCCACTAATTAGCATCCTCGATAAGCTCCCAATTAGTTGCCCCAATCACCACGGCCACTAAGTTTGGGAACCAGGTAGAAACACTGGGGTGGAGGGGTAGAGGCTGTGTCAATGAGCATTTCCTGGGTGACAAACAACCACAAAACCATAACCGTACATGTTCGTGTTGTGGGTGGGAGAGTCTGTGCTGTGTCAGCGGAGGCTCGGGTGCTTGGATTCCCCATGAAAGACTTACGTGAGGATCCAGGCTCAAACAAAGACAGTCGGAAGGAAGCTGCCAGACACAAAGCAGCTGGGAGAGCGTGGCCACTGCACCGGGACCAGGGGGTCTTTTCTTCTTATGTTTGCAGAGGTCATGGGTCACAGCCAGGGCGGTCTCCAACCCGAGGTTGTTTCCAATCATCTGAGGGAGTCCTCCCACCGGTCGGGAGGGGGCGTTTTGGGCCCTACAAGGTGCTCGCAGGAACTGTCAAGGCCACCTTCCCCCTCGGGCGGGTGTGGGGTGGTGAAGCCACAATGTAAATACGTTCTGAGGAAGCTACGGGTTACCCTGGGGGCCACGTTGAAGAGGAGAGCCCTGCCCTGCCCCTGTGGCTCCTGGTCTGTCAGCCCTGGGGAGCTGGAAGCAGTCAGGCCAGGATGTGAAACGCCAAGAAGTCGGGAAGTTGTGCCCTCGGGCTTCTAACGTGTCACCTGTTTGTCACCGCCTTTGCCTCCAGCTTCCCTTCCGTCCAACCAACCGCCTATTCTTTCATTTATGGCTCACAAGTCTAAGGTCAGCTAGGGGTTAGCTAGGTCACTGCTGATCGCGGCGAGGCCAGCGCAGGTATCTGGGGACCAGCTGGTGGCGGATAGCGGCTGGCCTCAGCATGGGCGTCAGAGACCATTCAGCTCTGACTCACCCTCAAGAGGCTGGTCTGGGGATGTTCTCCTCAGGGCAACTGCCGAAGCATGAGTGGACAGGCCCCGTTCCAGCATCTTTTTGAGCCATATTTGCTAACATCCCATTGACCAAAGCAACTCTCAGTCCAAGGGTAAGACCAAGAGGAGGCCACCGCAAACTTATAGGGCAAGGTAGGACATATATAAGGGGAGAGGAACTGGTGGCTTTTCTGTGACCTTCCTACCATATTCCCCAGGGCAGGTCTGGCTTACGCTCTTTACCCAGGATTTGGCCCAGGGGCTCTCCTTTCACATCACCAGGCCCCCTTAATCTGCAGGGTGTCCCTGTCACTCCCCTTTGGCCTGGCCCGCTGCCAACCACAGCAGACATTAAGGGTTCTGCTGAATGCTGACCAGAGCTTGGGTTAAACAGAACTAGAAAATCCAATCTACTATTTTGTAAGGTAAAAAAAAAAAAAAAGTCAAGTACATTGAAAAATCTAATGTAATTCACACTGTTACTTCCCCCATTTGCCTTTATTAAGAGCGCATATTAAGCTCCCCCACTGTATGAAAAGGAGGGATTGGTTTCTCCTTTTCCTTCCCAATATCCTTGTGAGTATGTAGGTTACGTTGTTCTACGGTCAGTATACTAACACAGTCCCAACATCCAGAGAGACTGTGTCGGGGCACCTGGCTGGCTCAGTCGGTTAAGCATCTGACTTCGACGCAGGTCATGATGTTGCAGTTTGTGAGTTCGAGCCCCGCATCAGGCTCCATGCTGACAAAAGAGCCTACTTGAGAATCTCTTTCTCTCTCTCTGCCCCTCTCCCATTTGTATACTCTCTCTCTCTCTAAAAATAAATAAACTTAAAAAAATCGACAGTAGCTCTTCCTCTAAAAGAAAAAGAGAGAGAGAGAAAGAGAAAGACTATGTCTTGGTCAGGAGGCCATAGCAAGTTATTGGTTGGGAAGGGGGGTGGTAGGTATGTAGTTAGTGACTCTCAGTCAGACCCCAGCCCCCTCCTCTCTTCTTCCCAGGTCCCTCTGGTCTAGCTTCCCTCTTACTGTATTTCATGGCCTGACCCATCTCACACCCGGGTAACAGGATGTATGAGTTGAACGATCACTCCAATTAATCAGATGGGTATATTTTTAAGGGAGACAATTTTATGACATGCTTTTAATGTCCCAGTATTCGAAAGGAAAAGAGCTGGGTAAATATTTTCATTTAGTCCAATGGTCCTAAAGCACATGGAGAAATTAGAGTATGTCTGGAGAAATCCCTACCAGTTTTGACTCTTGCTAAGATAGAATTAGAAAGCGATTTTCTAGTTTCCGTCGCTTGCCAAAAAAAAAAAAAAAAAAAAAAAAATTCTTTTTATGGAAGAAGAAAAAGTACTTGAGAATATGAAAACAGATCATTTAGATCTCTCTCTTTCTCCCTTTCTCTCTCGTATGGTTGCTTGCAGAATGATAAAATGTCGTTAGTAATGAAAACAATAGCTTGCAAGTTAGAAGGACTGCCAGAATCAACATCGTAGGAATGTTTCTTGGGATGCAAGAGTAAGCAGTATTTTCATTTTGTTCTTGAATTATAGGTATTATCGTTCACGACTCCTTGCTAGCCACTGTTGCCCCAAAGAAGATTCAAAAAGCTGAGAGTTGATTTTATGAACGAGAGTGCTTCGTGGGGCCTGTCATATGTCAACTCCAGTAAGAGGGCAAGTGCAGGACAAATGCCTCCAAAGTTTAAGATATGCTGGGGCATTCCGGGTCAGGAAGAACATGTGACAGGAAAAACAAAACAAAACAAAACAAAACAAAACAAAACAAAACAAAACACACACACACACAGACCTATGCAAACAAGAAAGACGGACTGACCTCGGAATCAGGAAACGTGGTTAAATTCTTGAGCCCCCCACTCATGAGCTACGTGTACTCCTGTACATCTTATCTGAGCCCATGTCCTCGCTGATTAAATGGAAATTAAAACAACAGCAATAATCATACTTCACATGGTCCGTGAGGAGACGGTGTGACGGACAGAGCAAATGCCGCTGAATTATAAACTGTAGTGCTTGGTGTACATGTCAAGAAGGCAAGACAGCGGTATGGGAGGCGCAAGGTGGTGCTGGTTCACCACCCTCTTATGTAAGAAAGCTCAGAACAGTCCCCCATTCCCTTGTCCCGTCCCTGGATGTGCTCCCATGCGGTTCCCCAGTGGCCCCTCCGGGTCTGTGTCACACATTCATGTTGACCATGAGTCTTGACCTCGTATCCTTGTAGGACCCTTGAGACTCCCTCTGCCTCACTTCTCTTTTAAGCCCTTTTCCTACGTGTGAACTTGAAAGAGTAGTATTTCCGCACGACGTGCGCACTCAGTCCAAGGACTCTAGGGGTGGCTCGGCCCTACCGTTGGCTAGAAGAGGCAGAAAACATCTGACCGTCCTGCCAAAGTAGAAACTGATTTTTAAACAACCGAGGTGACTATGATGAAGGTACTGTTATAATTGCTGTTTTGCAAATTAGAAAATTGGGGCTCGGAGAATTCATCAAGTTGTCCGAGATCTCCCAGCTGGCAGGCGACAGAGCAGAATGCAAATTCATTTGTGAAACGGGGATCATCTTGACCTTTTAAAGTATATTAGCCAGACTATTCTGCTTGTAAGACCAAAACCAGACTCCAACCAGCTTCCACAAAATCTATCTTGCACACAGAGCTAGAAGTCAGAAAGGGAGTTCTGGAGCCTGGGTGGGGTCAGGAGTTCAGCATCTCTATCTCTGTCTTCCATTCCTCCGTCAGAACCTTCCTACCTTGCAAAGAAGATGGCTCTTAGCATTTCCAGATTATTCACATCCTCACAACCAATTAACTGCAGGGCTAACTTTGTTGGTAGCTCCAACAGAAAAGTTCTAGGGAATATTTCGATGGGCCCAGTTTGGATTACATACCAATGTCAGAATCCAGCAAAGGGCATTTCAACTAGAAAGTTCCAGATCAGGGGTGGGCAAACTAGAACCGGGGGCCCAATCCAGCCCAGTGTGGGTCACATCTGGTCATGTTCATTTATTTATATTGACTGTGGTGGTTTCCACGCCACTAACGGTAGAGTTGAGTAGGCACGACAGAGGCGGTATGTCTTTGCAAAGCCAAGAATATGTTCCGTCTGGTTCTTTGCAGAAAAAGTTTGGCAAGACCTGGTCTACATGATCCAATCGCCCGTGTTCTCAAGTTTGACCTTCCTAAATGACCCTGAATGTTTCACAACGGAGAATTTAATTATCAGAAAAAGGAAGAGGAATACCAGGCAGTGAAGCACAGCAGGCGTCTTCTGTGTGAGTTTTGTGATGGGTAGAGTCGCACGTGGTAAAAGTTCTAGAACATAACACTTGATTCAGGTAATGCTTTCCTCACACCTCTCTCACACACGCCTAATCTTTTATAAGGGAGGACCAGGCAGGCATTATAAATAGGACCTGAAATGTATCTGCAAGAAATGGAAAGCAAGAGAGCAAATTTTTGACAAATATGGAATCCCTATAAATAGTTCACCACACACCCTCTCTTCCATACTGGCAACTGTTTCCAGTCAATTAAGGACGAAAGAAAGGTATCTGAGGAAAAAGGGAAGGGGAAAAATGCAAAGAAAATACTGCAAGAAAAGAAATCCCCAGGCCTCCCCTTTCCCCAGCCCGGGGGGCCCCAAAATTCTGGCTGGGCTATTCATTCATAGCAGAGTTAGCGTCTCGACACTACCTGCCCGGCTGAAGCATAGCTCCATGACTTTTGCTACTGGACTGAAGTCCCTACTGCTTTTGCCATTCTCAAAGTTGAGGAGAGAAACACCATTCAGGATCAATGCTCGGCGCAGGTGGGAAGTGAGTCAGCCCATCTTCAGGGCCCCAAGCCACCTTCTCTTTCCTTCTCCATGGAAATCCCTCTGAGGGGTCATCAGCTCCAGAAGCCCATTCTTCCCTCACATTCTCTACTCCTTGTTCTAAGACCTCATGGAAGGATCTGGTGCCTCTCATTTATGATGCTAGTATAAAACAGGGGGGCGGAACAGTCAGATGGGGTCAGAATGTACTGGGTTTCTCCTGGTTACAACCAAATTTGCCATGTACTTAAACCTTTTTCTTTTAAAGTTTATCTATTTATTTTGAGAGAGAGAGAGAGAAAGAGAGCATGTGTGCCCACGTGCGCAAACAAGAACAGGAGAGGAGCAGAGAGAGAGGGAGAGAGAGAATCCCAAGTAGGTTCGATATAGCAGAGCCCGACTCGGGGTTCGATCTCATGACCATGAGATCGTGGCCTCATGACCCGAGCTGAAATCAAGAGTTGGCTGCTTAACTGACTGAGTCACCGAGGCGTCCCTGCTTTAATTTTTCTAAACTTTTTCTTGCAGAGTAGAAACAATGAAAAGAACCAGTTTACAGGTTGTTGGGAAGTTTTAGTGAGATCGTGTTTAGAGGCCACCTCATTTCTTATTGCTGATAAGAGAGGTGTTGCTCTGGTTAAAGGTACTTCTGACTTCCATGATCAATTGAAAGAATAATTTTGGAGAATTCTGGCCTTCCCGAGCCCTCCAGGGTGGGCAGTGGTCTTCTCCACTTCATGACATGGCCAGTCTGGTCTGGGAGACTTGAGATGCTCAAACCCTCGATCATCCTGCTCTGTTGCACTGTCTTGAGATCAACCCTTTTAGCTTAAATAATGAGGCAGCCCTCCTTCTTCTATCCAGATGTAACAACTATTTTCTCCTAGACATTGAGACCAAATGTCACCCCCCTAGTTGTCTGAGTGCAGACGGGAGAAGAATCGCGTGAGAACACTGTACATGTGAGAAGTGCGGGGGGTGGCGGGGAGGAGGATGGTCTGTGTGGAAATCCTTGCTCAGCACACACTCTTTGCATCTTTTTTTATAGACCTGTGCTGTTCTGAGTCAGCACCGATTACCACAGGCATAATTATAGGACTCTGCGGGCAAGCGTTAGTACGGCTGACGATCTCGCTTTGCAGAGTGATTATCTGAGAAGCGTCCTCAGCTGGTGCACCAGGATTATAGCATTTGAGCAACTACAAATGAAGCCAGTGCTGGAAAAGGCAGCACTTGTTCAGTCAAGAAGAGCTGTCAAAGAGGGCAGCCTGCAATTAGATCAAGCATGCTGTCACCAGGGGGCTGGCAGCCCGGTTCACACACCCTAGGGTTGCTGATGACCTTTAACAGATGTAGATTCTCAGTAGAGAAACCCCTGGGTGCAGAGCAGACAAATGCACGAAGCTTTGCAGCCGGTTGCTTCATCTTTCCTCCTCTGCTCGGCTGGGCATCTCCTGGGCTTACAAAGGTCATTGTGAAGATCTCTCCGGGACTAGACCAGCCAGTCCCACCTGTGATCTTGTGCTTGGGTATCCCTGGGGGCAACCCAACCCAAACCACTCACTTTTGCCAGCCCCTTGACCATTGTGTTGATATGTACCTTTTCACTTTCTTTGCAGAGAAGAAAAGAAAAAAATACCAGCACCTCCCACCACCACCACCACCACCACCACCACCACCACCACCACCAAAATGAGATTATATCCATCAACCGTTCCCAACAAAGAAACGTCATCTCCAAATGTTTTGCCTTAAAGGGCACACGGGGTAGTCTTCGAAATGCAGAGGATTGCTTCTCATCTCTGAAGATCAGGGAACCCACCCGGGAGAGAGGTGTCTGCCTACATGACTGGACTATTTGATATATTCCAATGGTCCTCTCTGTCCCCATTTCCCAACCTGCCTGCTGGCCGCCAAAGAGCTTGTTCCTGTGCAAGCCTGACCTTCTATTAGAGGCATGCTCAGGCTCGCAGAAATGTCAAGTGACTCCCTACTGGCCTGGACTTCGATCTCCAGCAGATTTACAAACCCCTACAAGATCAGATCTGTAACACTCAGGAAATGGAAAAGTTATAAGCAAGTGCTTCCTAATAGGGGTCCTCTGTTGCAGCCACAACCCGCACTTTTTATGCCGCCTTCACTCCCCACACCCCTTTCCGTGCATCAGAACACTCTTTACCTTCAAGCACAGCACAGCACCTCTTCCGGGGGGCAGTCCTAGACTATCCAGGTGAAAGGGGTCGCTTCCTCTCAGGAAGGGAGAAAAGCAGCCTATCAGAAAGAGCACTGGCTGAGAGTCACAACAGCTGGACCCAAACCCCAGCTTGGCTAGGAACTCACTCCGTTTTTCCAGAATCACCATAACCAAGTACCACAACCTGGGGGGGGGGGGTGCACAAATAGCAGAAATGTGTCGTGAGACAGTCCTGGAGGCTACAAGTCTGAAATCAAGGTATCAGAAGGGTTGGTTCCTTCTGAGCGCTGTGGGGGAGACTCTATCAATATCTGGTGTCTCTTGGCTAGAAGCATCACCCCAATTCCCGCCTTTGCCGTCACACAGCGTTTCCCCTGCGCGCATGTCTATGTCCATGTCCAAATTTTTCCTCTTCATGAGCACACCTGCCATGTTGGATTAGGGGCCCACCCTACTCCAGTCTGACCTCACCTTAACTAATTCCAGCTACAATGACCCTACTTCCAAATACGGTCACGTTCTGAGGTACTGAGGGACAGGACTTCGACATACGGATTTGGGGAAGACACAATTCGACTTGTAACAGGAGCCTTGGGTAAATCTCAGTACCTTCACCTGTGAAATGGAGATAGGACAGAAATAACTGCTCACAGGAGGTTTTGGAAGGACGAGTGCATACGACTACCCAGCCCTGTGGACGCACATGTTTGATTTCATCTGTTAACATGTCTATTTCCTGCTGTATTATTATGCTTCTTACAAGTGTATGTGAGTGGAAGCAGAGGGAAGAGGAAGGAGAAGGGAAGAAAAGACACAAACATAACTGATGGCTCCTCCCTGGGGACGGGGGGACACCAAAATGGCTTCCTTCAATCAGCCACCTACCCAGGCGAGGAGACAAGCTAAGCAAAGAACGCAGAGTCTAGTAGAGGAACCCAGTGCCCGAGGACCCAGAACAGAGAGAAAGTATTTGCTTGGCAAGTAGGAAGGGCAGACATCGCCCCCGATGAGGAGAGATCAGCTTTGGTAAATTCTTGCCCAGAATTTTGCAATAAAAAAAAAAAAAAATGAAAGAAGCTATTTTAATCTCAGCACACATGTATAATTTTATCGCACTTATTTTTGTTCCGAATTACATATGGTTTAGGGAAGGAAGGCTCTTTCACAACCTTCTGGGGCTTAGTGCCTCCAAAGACCCTACAAGAGCTCTTGGACAGCTTGGCACAAAAATATGAAATTGCATTAAAAGAACAAATGATCCTGAAGAAGGAGAAAGGGAAGAGTGGCTTCTAAATAAATAAATAAATAAATAAATAAATGAATGAATAAGTGAATAAGTAAGTAAATAAATAAATAAATAAATAAATAAATAAATGTGGAGGCACCGGGAGCTCTGATGAATTCATGCCAAAAAAGGATCTTCTTTTTTTTTTTTTTTTTAATTTTTTTTTTTTTAACGTTTTTATTTATTTTTGAGACAGAGAGAGAGACAGAGCATGAACGGGGGAGGGTCAGACAGAGGGAGACACAGAATCTGAAACAGGCTCCAGGCTCTGAGCTGTCAGCACAGAGCCCGACGCGGGGCTCGAACTCACAGACCGCGAGATCATGACCCGAGCCGAAGTCGGACGCTTAACCGACTGAGCCACCCAGGCGCCCCCAAAAAAGGATCTTCTAAAAGGCAGTAGGAGATAGATTTTGTGAGGACACAAAAGCATGTAAAAACAAACTAAAGCCCCACATAAGATGAGGCTGGAAAAATCCCATTTTAGGTCTTTTTTTGAGTTCTTATGAAGAGAAGAGGTGGAGTTCAGATCAAAGGAGAGGGAGTTAAGGGGCCACAAGGGGATGGAGTTGCCAGCAGTGGGCCGAGGGTGGAAACCTCCCGTCACCTCCCATCACTTAGCACACCTTTCTCCTTTTGGCCAAGGAGAATGGTTTGCAGAGCCAAAGAATCAGGATCACCATAATGAAGAGGAAAATGAAGGCAGCGAAGGGGGAGATGACGAGAACCCCAGATGCTCCTGCGGGGTGGTTCCCAACTTGTGCCTTCTCTCCCTCACCACACTCTATCTCTTCCTTCCCTTCCCATTCTACATATCACAAGAATATTCTGGACTCCTTTCTGCCCTTCCTCACCTCCCATGGACTCCTCAGCCCATTGTAAGTGGTCTTCTTACTCTTCTCTAAGAGACGACCTACGGTCAACAATGCTACCTATCTGATACACCCAACGGGTACATCTTAGCCTTCATCCCACGGAGCCCTCTGTGGCATCTGATGTGCTGATCACTACCTGCTCCTGAAATTCTATTCCTTTGACTTTTAAGATACCAAGCTCTCTTGGTTCTCCTCTTATCTCTCTATATTCCTCACTTGCCCCTTAAGTCTTGGGGTCTGTAGGGTCCATTCTTTGCCCAGTGGCTTTCCCGGTGATCTCACCCATGGTCATGGACATGTGGTTGGTCTGCCGCATCCCTCCCATTTTAGAGTACTTGTCTACGTCAATCATGGCACGTCCGTCCCCTTTCAGGGATCAAACTGCCCCAAACTTAGTTCCATGAGAACGGGTATTTCATGAAAAGAAAGAAAATGAACTTCTTGGCCAAAAATTAAAAAATCTCACTTCTAGGGATCTATCCTAAGGGGGAAAAACGACGTGAAAAGATATTTACTAGTAGGACTACCTATAACAGGGCAAATCTCCCCCAAACCGAGATTTTAGCCAGGTGAGACCCAGGTCAGACTTCTGAATGCACACAACTGTGAGACAGTAAATTCATGTTGCTTAAACCACTTCGTTTGTGGTAATTTACGAAGAAAGACGCAGAAAACAAAAACAACTTCTTTTTTCTTAAGGCTTCCAGGTGATGGAAATTTTATCTCGGCTGTCAGTTAAGGCTTTTCCCTTTGTGGGAAGATTTGTGTGATACACACAGTCTTGGCAGAGAGAAGTCTCGGGCCTGAAGGAAGCCAGCCTCTCGAAGAGCAAAAAGATGCCATTCAAGGAAGAGGGCATCCAGTTGGATGATGCCAGGGCCTGGCGCGTGATTTCTGTCCTCGAACCTTCCCTCGGACTCTGCGCCCTCCCCACCCCCTTGCTCTCTGGCCGAGACAGATCCCGGGCAGCGGGCCCCGAGAGTGAGTCTGAACACCCTCTACACAGCACCCGATCCCCGGCAGTTTGGGCCGCCCTGGTTTAGAGCACAACCGGATACCAATTCACCAACTGTGTGCTTGGGGGCTGGGAGGAGGGGAGGGGAGCCAGGTCTGCCCCTCGAACCTTCCTCATCTCACTGGGGATTCTGAGTCACTTAAAAGAGACCTTCGCTAAACCCGAACCCTTTCAGCCTCCCACGGCTGATCCCCCCCCGAGCTGGCTCCCCCTTTCTGCCACCGTCTCACCCCTCTGAACCCCAGGACTCCGCTGAGTGCATGGCCAGGACATCTGCAGGGCCATCACCTGCTTGTACACCCACCACACCGCCGACACCACGGTGAACACGGTCCCCTCCAGTGAACCCCACGGGCGATGCTCGCTTATGCTCGGCAGAAACCATAGCGTCTTTCCTGATGAGGATGAGAACAGATTCCCACCCCCCCCCTCACCCCCCACCGGTGATGTGACAGGCCGGATTTCCTGCTCAAACGACTGCCTTTGGTCACAGCTTCTAGACAGAAAGCTCTGGGTTTGAAGCAACGCATGCCCACAGACGGAGGACTCTGGTCTCTTCTCTGATCCTGGGGCAGTTTCTGTGCGGATACAGGGAAGCCCACGTCAGGGACCACGCAGGTACTGGGGCATCTCCCGTGGCCCTCCCCTTCTGGATGCTTCTGTACCAAAGATGAAAAGCAGACTTTGTTTTGTCTTGTTTCACTCAGCCGGGTGAGGCTGGGCCCCACGCACACGTGGGAGGCGGGCTCTTCCCTCGGTCCTTTGCAGCGGGGGTGGGGGGGGCACAGAGCTTACCGTGGCGAGTCACTTGGGAGAACGAGCAAACAGAGGGTGCTCTCCAGGCCCACAACCATTTTCCACTGAATCTCATTTAAAGACACTCGCTTACCTGAGATGCTCTACATTTCCCCTTGGAGAAACGACCTTTGCTGTAGGGCTAATAGGCCAAATTCAAGGGCGCCCTTTCCCTGAGGACGTGGGAGGGGACAGACTCCATCTGTCCTCCCCGCTGGCACACAGGGCACCCACACTCGTTGCTGCTGCCCCTCCCTGACAGCCACCAACTGGCTTCCTTGCCGTGGGCCCAAATGTCACACGTGATTTTCAATGGTGCACGATTTATTTCGCAAGCTGCACAGAAGGACACCCGTAATGTCAGCTACAATGGGGTTCCTCATTGTTTCATTACAAGTTTCCAGGGGCGCCTGGGTGACTCAGTTGGTCAAGTGTCCGACTTCAGCTCAGGTCATGATCTTGCGGTTCATGAGATCGAGCCCCGCGTCGGGCTCTGTGCTGACAGCTCGGAGCCTGGAGCCTGCTTTGGATTCTGTGTCTCCCTCTCTCTCTCTCTGCCCCCTCCTGCTTGCTCTCTCTCTCTCTCTCTCTCTCTCAAAAATAAACATTTTAAAACATTAAAAAAAAAAAAGTTTCCAGTAACCTTCTGATCTGATGGGAGAGGTCTAACTACAAATTTTATGCATACATTTCAGATAACATGGGGTGGATGTTCTCTGTTTAGACAAATGTGGGCCCCAAAGTAGCCGTTGGAACACTGAAAAGAAAAGCTTGCCAAGAGCTGAGCTCCTTCCCTGGCTGAAGAGGGAGCAGGGCGCAGAGAAGGCCGGCTCTGGGGCGTGAAACTCCTGCATGGTTGGCCTTCCTTTACGATGCTTTTCCACATTCGCGTCTTAAGCAATGGGCATGAAGTGTTGACTACAGAATGCTCACAGGCTGGGTGATCAATAGCGTGAATCCACCTGCCTCCGGCTGGTACCCTGGAGCCTTAGTAAATCCTGTGGTCACTTCTGAGCATGGCCACAGGACTTCTGTCAGACACAGCCGCACAAGCGAAGGAGAGCGGGTTACAAGGTACACTGGTAAGGTCCACGTGACCCTCACGAGAGAGTCTTCCTTCCATGCTCTAGATGAGGAAACAGAGGCTTCCGATATCAGGACCCTTTCCCCATGACCGAGCTGGAAAGAGATGGAGCCAGGACTCAAACCCAGAACTTCTGACTCAAGGGTTTTGCTCCCAGGCTCCATTGGCCAAAAACATGCCCAGACATCACTAAAGGTTCTGTGGGGGGACAGAATCGTCCCCGGTTGACAACCACCACGCTAGATGAAGACAAGCATGAACACATCTGAAGCATGTGCGACGTGCCAGATGCTTTACTGATGTGGTCTAGGATTTGGTCTCCTTTCTCCCCTGTGAGGTAGGTATTATCGCACGGGGCAAGGGAGGAGACGGCAGAACAGAGAGGCTGGATAGTAACTGGTTCGATTTAGAAGCAGCACAGCTGGGTTTGGAGGCAGGTCTGTCTGCTTCCCATGCTCACAGGAGCCAGAAATAGCAATTGAAAAAAGAGCCTGTACAGGCATCTTTGGGTGTTCTAGAATTGTTCCTTTTTATTTTATTTTTTTAAAGTAGGCTTCCTGCCCAGTGCAACACGGGGTTGAACTCACGACCCTGAGATCAAGACCTGAGCTGAGATCAAGGGTCGGATGGCTAACCGATTGAGCCACCCACGCGCCCCCTACGATTGTTCATTTATTTTTTTTCTTTTTTTCAATATATGAAATTTATTGTCAAATTGGTTTCCATACAACACCCAGTGCTCATCCCAAAAGGTGCCCTCCTCACTACCCATCACCCACCCTCCCCTCCCTCCCTCCCCCCATCAACCCTTCATTTAATCACCATTCTTATTTTATATGTTTCCTAGTTCACAGAAAGGCTGAAGTCTGAATGGATATATGAGGCACTGATTTCCATTTTTCTCCCCAGGACTATTAAGTGTAGGATTCATAATTTCACTGTACATTTTCTTCAGTGCCATTTCAGAAACGCATTCAAAGTTGAATATATTTTCACATGGAATGCCTGCTGGGCTCCCTCTGGTGTCGGCTAAGAGTACACTTGACTTTAAAGGAGCTCACGTGTGACTACATTTCAAGTTAATGAGGAATACATTCCTCCTCCAGAGGCAGTTTCAAACATCCAGCTGGCTCTTCTTGACAACATTGTAAAATTGTTTTATTCGGATCTCACAAATATTCTATGAAGGGTCTAACATAACTTAAGTTTTATAGGGTTGGGAAACAACAAATCTGAATTTGCTGTTTCAATTAGTTTTTTTGAAGGACCCAAAGTGACATTTCACAAGATAGGACTCTGGCAAAACAGACATAGATCTACCTGTGTCTATCTGTATATATGGACGAATGAAAACGTCCAGTCTCACCCTGATCAAAAGAAATGCAAATTAAAATAATAATGCGGTAGTGTTTTGCCTCACCAACTAAGTAAATCTTTACGTGAATAACACCAAATTCTGTGAGTGCCAAATAAAACGCATATTCTCACGCGTTGCTGATGCCTTTTTCAGGCAACCATCTGGAAGAATAATTGAATAACATGCAGAGAAAGCCATAAAGATCTTGCATGCATGCTCTCTGACCCACTCATCCTATATCTAGGAATGTATAAGCAAATACTTCAGAAGGAGGAAAAAGCTCTTCGCCTGTGAATGTTCATTTCAGCACCGATTGTAATAATAAAATGTTGGGAGCAGCCTCAGTACTCAACAATGGAAGACGGTATATTTAAGCAAACTGTGGTAAATTATCCATTCCTGTACGGGAATACTTAAGGTGGGCTTTAGAGCCAGAATGTCTGGGTTGAAATGCTGGCTCTGACGCTAGCTCTGTGATCTTAAACAGGTTTATTCTTTTTTTTAAAAATTTTTTTAAATGTTTATTTATTTTAGAGAGAGAGAGAGACCGACAGACTGAGCAGGGAAGGGGCAGAGAGAGGGGGAGACATAGAATCCAAGGCAGGCTCCAGGCTCTGAGTTGTCAGCACAGAGGCAGACGCAGGGATCAAACCCACGAACCGTGAGATCGTGACCTGAGCCGAAGTCAGACGCTCAACCGACTGAGCCACCCAGGTGCCCCCACATTTATTCTTTTCCTCTGTGCCATGGGCATAATAATAGTACGTACCTATAGGATTACTGTGCAAATTAAACAATATCAAGTACGTAAATCACTTAGAACACTGTGTGCATGGTATGTGCTCAATAAAAGTCTTTCGATGAACTATTACGTATCTAGTGAAAACAATTAGAAAAGAAATCTAATGATACAATATTTTAAAAAATCATATTGAAATAGAAAATATTCTATATTCATAAAGGCCAGTGGAAAACATACAGAAATAAAAATAAATTTGTCAAAATGTTGAAGTCATGGGTGTCCTTCCCCCCTGAATGTTCTATATTGCTATTATCTTGTCACTAAAATACTAAATAATAAGCAGCTGGAATCCAGAACAAAAATCTATTTATAAATGCACTCAACCAGCCATTAATTGGTATCTTTTATGTTTCAGGCACTGTGACATGCTAAACAATTAAGACATGAAAAAAAAATTATAGCTGAGTAGAAGAGACAGGCATAAAAATTAAGCACTTCTACTGGAACATACTAAATGCTATCACTGGGATTCATTCAGGGTTCAACAAGGTCACCAAGGAGGAACATCCAAGTGGCCCCAGGATGGGGGACAAAGAGAGCTTCACAAATGATACAATGTGTGAGAATAATCTTGAAAGACTTATAGAAGCTAATTAAATGAAGAAGGGAAGGAAGATCCTTTCAGGGAGGGAACATAACTTAGAAAGACAAAAAGTGAATAAAAGCAAAATGGGTTCAAGGAGCCAAAGTAGACTGTTAAATAAGTGCGACGTGGGGGAGCATGGTAGCAAAAAAGTCCGGTGAAGTCCAGGCAGGGCTACCTCTTCCAGCTAAGCTGTGGGATCTGAGCTCTGTCCTGAACACCTGGGGCGGGGGTGGGGGGGTGGGGTGTGGGGAGGAGACAGTTGACAGATGTTGTTGGAGGAGGTCACAGAGAGGATGCGACTGCTGGTTGACCCTCAAACTGGACCCAGCAACTGGATGCTCCTTATCCACTCCCCTGTCCTTGGAATGCATGTCCCACCCACTGGGCCTGTACTGGGGGTCCCTTCAAGGACGCAGCCTTGAGGGAGCACCGTGTTGAGAAAATCTGGATGAGACACGTGACTGAACCCAGGTGTAGCCTCTAGTGAAACTCTTAAGATTCTGGTGGGAGGGTGTGGAGATCTACTTGTACTGCTGTTGCTCAAGACAAGCCTTGAGTACGAGTTCCTGTGCTTACTAAAGCTGCCCCCTACCAACCTAGAGGGGCCTGCCCCTGTCTTCAGTCTCTCCCTGCCCTCTGTGGACAGGGGCTAGTTTTTCATTTCACTCAGGGAACTCCCAAGGTTGTGAGCCAACAACCGGTAGCCAACCGGGAGACCAAAGAAATGGGTCTTGGGGAAGAGGCATCTGAGGGGGAAACCCCAGGTTGGCCAGGAGGGGAGGGGTGGCCCCATGGGTCAGATGCCTGTGAACTGCCTCATGAATACGGGGGCCCCCTGAACATGCCAACCGGTCCAGTGCATTTGTGGGAGTAACAGCACACAGAGTATGGTGGCAAAGGAGGGAAACCAGTGGCTGCCACAGTGGGCGGGCCCCTCCTGGGAGAGTGTGATGGCCACCAATACCCAACGATAGGCCATAGCTCGACTCGGAAAGTTGGAAGAAGAGCTGAGGTTAGAGAAAGATGTGCAGTTGTCCAATGCTCTGCTGCCTGTGGGGCTGGCAGGCAAGGGGGAGAGCGGGATGGGAAGCTGGAGACCGTAGCGTACTCCAAGGAGGGCGCGAGCCACTGCAGATTGGGGTCGGGGCACTTACAAGCCTGGCTGGGATGCCAAGAGGTGGGATCCCTGGGGAAGTGAGGAGAGTGCAGAGGAGGATGTGTGGTGACTGACGGTGAAACCCAAGATGCACTGCCCTGTCTGACCCCAACACAAAGTGAAACAAAAGCACAGCAACAGCAACCCAGCCAGCGGGACCGCCCCCAGTTCAGGAAACAGTCATAATAACAGAATATATTCCCACGGAGCTTTGTTTCTTTAAGGGGGGCTCCACGCCCAACATGGGGCTTGAACTCATGACCCTGACTGAGATCAAGAGTTACTTGTTCTGCCCCCTGAGCCAGCCAGGTGCCCTCTTCCCTCTTTTTTTCCCACTGAGCTTATTGACATGGCCACTGAGTTCCAGCAGGAGGCCAGGGCAAGTGTCCCAGCATGGCTGGTGTGGCTAAGAGTCTTCGGGGGTGATGACATTCCCCTGACCGGGCAGAGGGCACAGAAGATGAGCCACACACCCTGCCCTCTGGCAGCGCCTGTGTGGAACTCAGGGGGTCAAAGTACTCAGTCCCGTGCACACTAGATTATTCCAGCCTGCAGGGAGGTTTGGCTCAATGAAGGGCATCTCCCTGGGCCCATGGGACCCTGGGACTCCGTAGAGGAGGGGCAGCAAATTCTCCGGGAGCTGGGAATGAGACAGGCCATTTATGCCCCTGTCTTTGAAGGGTCTGATCTGGCCACACTCACTCCAAGAACGACAGCCAAGATTCTCCACTCTGTCCTTGGCACCTGGTACAGGATGTGGACATCTGTGCTGAGCTCAGTCAGGGGACAAGACATTCATTATGCTGGGCAGTGCATTGCTGATCTGGGGGAAATGGACAGAGCCTGGGAAAGGGGTATTGGCTGTGGGAAAGCCCTGAGATGGAGGCGGAGCTTGAGAAGCCAAAAGGCCATTCCACTTAGCCATGAAGAATCTGGTGAAAGTAACCAGGAAGCAAATGTGGCTTGACTCCATTACTGCCAAAGCTCACCCCAAAAAGACAAACGGGGAACCCAATATTGTGTTGGTCAGCCTTCCAGAAGCCTTAAAACCTGAACGGCAACTCTGACCTGCCCCGTCTGCCCCTACCACCCCTAGCGCCTGGCCTGCTCCAACCCACAGAGGCCTTAGGCATACAGTCCTATTCAGGGCGAGTGCCTCCCATGCCCTGGGTTTAGGATGCAGGCCAAGTCGTCTCCAGGTCGGGCCCACTGGGGGCAATCAGAGTTCCCATGTTGAGATCACCATTCACTGGCCCCCAGAAATAAACCAAGAGTGACGCCTCTGGTGGGTACTCTGATATTCTGAAGGCCTTAGAAGTTTCCTGGCCCCTCAGTGCCGCTGACGGTTACGGAGGGCAGAGACAGTTATGCTCAGGAGGGTCCTTTTGACACTGAGAAGTGGGCATCCTCCCTCACAAGAATACCAGGTTTTCATCTCTCCAATACTAGAGGACAGATTGGGGATTGATAACCTACGAGATCAACCTGAAAACCTCCATCTTTGAATTCTCCCTCTGGGTTAATCAAACCGGTGCTGAATGGAGATGACACCAGGAACCTTCGAGCTGCCACCCTCATGAAGAGGGTCCAGCTGTCAAACGATATAAATTGCCTGGGATGAGGGCTAAGGGAATTGGAGACACTGAGAACTGCACCGAATGGCTATTGTATGCCCTGCCCATAGCACTTTCAACAGCCCAGGAGAGCCAGTAAAAAAAGCCAAATGGCTCATGGTGGATGATGGGGACTACCGAGAATTGAACAGGGTGGTGCCCCCTGATCCATGCGTCTGTGCCCAACATGGCCGCCATCTTAGGTACCTTGGCCATGGTCCTAGCAGTGTACCATGCTGAGCTGGACTGAGCAAATGTCTTTTTCAGGATATCCGTGGGCACTGAGTCACCAGCTGAAGTCCCCCTTCATGTGGGAGGGGCAACATGGACCTTTCAAGTGCTTCCCCAAGGCTACCTGCACAGCCCCACCGTAAGTCATGGGACAGTAGCCCAAACCTACTCTCTGTTCTCTTTCCCCACATCCATAAGACAGGCCCATTGCATTGAAGACACACATGAAGACTTATTCTACTGCAGGACACCCCGCAGGCTTTGTTGGAGCATCTGTAGGGGAAAGGATGGGCGGTGAACTCACAGAAAATTCAAGGCCCAGGCATCGCTGTGAAGTTTCCGGGAGTCACATGGTAAGGTAAGCACATCGGGAAGCACAGTGTCCCAGGAGCTGTGACTGATAAGGTGCAAACCTATCCAACACCTAAGAAGGTAAAAGCGGGGCAAACTTTCGTAGGGATTTGGGGGTTTGGGAGGACTTGTTGTCCCCACCTGGCACAGTGCCTCTGTCCCCAGTGAAGCTAGTGAATGCTACTGAAGCTTACTAAAGCCGTGGCAGCTCCCAAGCAGGGTTACCACTGGCATTAGCTGTGTCTGTGACTCCAGAAGGTACCGGTCAGTCACTCTGGCAGAAACAACAGGAGAACCCTTAGAATTTTGTTCTCAACTCTGGAAGGAGGCAGAAAAAAGCCACCCGACAAGAAATGATGCCTCGCCTCACTATCTAAAAACAGAAATTTGTCCAGGCTAATAATTCTAACAGCAAAGTATTACCTTCACTTGCTCAGGTGACGGAGACGGCAACTATACTTCTGACCACACGGCCATCAGAGCAGTTATGACACCACGTCAGAAAAAACTGGAAAGTACAGACAGACCTCCTGAGGTGTCCACTCAGGATGCACTGTTTTTCCAAGATCATTCTCCCTCTCTAACGTTGATGAACAGTGAGTGGACCTGTGACTCAAAGTGGGCCCGACCCATTCCTCTGGGAATGTGGACCTCGGGGAGGAAGCTGGTCTCTCTCCAGGAAGCTGAGGCTGAAATCTGCAAGACCCAACAGATGCATCGGGGCCCTCTTCAGAGTGCTCTTGATCCAGGCCCCACGTGACAGTCTTCTGCATTCTGAGCGGTTGATGCGACTGAGTACCATCCAATCAGAGTTGACCTGAAGTATCTCATTTACATGCATTTGCCTCTTGCTTTTACTCCAATCAGAAGTTGGGTTTACCAGACACCTCATTGGAATACGTGGCATTTTAATAAGCCCCAGGGCTTCACAACCTGCTACTCTCTATTCCTCAAGTAGTGGGAGGCTGCATCTTCTAGCTCTGAATCTTTCTCTTCTATCATATCCAAGAAAGGGCCCAAGAAACCACCATCAACACCAAAAGAAAAGGCAGGAAATACCAGAAGCTGTTCCAGACAGCCCTATTACACTTAAGGTCTACAAGGTAGATGGTCAAGCAGCTTCACCCAACACTGGCACCTCTATGGAAGCCCTGTGAATGAAGAACTTGTTTGTTAGTGACTTTAGAGCACAGCACTGGTGAGCCCTGGCTGTTACCATGGGCTCTTGACAATCGTCTACAGGCACCCCCAGAGGCTACTGCCTGCTGATGCCTGGGGAGCTGGCCAAGCACACTGTGCGTCCTGTCACCAAGTACGCCAGCTACAAGTGAGACAAGTGAGTTTTTTAGGAGGACATTAGCATCCCAAACCAGAGACTCTGTTCAGAGCCAGGTATAATATCACGTGAAGGGCTATATTTCATCTGTTGGTTTTTGGATTTAGAGCTCTTCCCTGGTGTTTTAGTAACTTTGAGTTTATTTTGTTTTGTTCTTTTCAATAAGCTTTCTAACTTGGGAATCATTTTAGATTTACAGAAAAGTTGTAAAGACAAGAGTTCCCGTACACGCCTCTCCCAGTTTCTCCTAGCGTCCATATTTATGCCCTTGTCACAAGTAAGGAACTAACACTGGTACATCGCAGCGAATTGAACTCTAAACCTTGTTTGGATTTCAACAGGTTTTACCTATTGTTTTTTTTTCTCCTGTTCCAAAATCCGACCCCAAACATATGACATTAGTGGTAATGTCTCCTTAGCCACCTCTGGGCTGTGACAGTTTGTTGGAATTCTCTTGGTTTTGATGACTTTAATAATTTTGAGGATTCATAGTCAGATATTTTGGGGAATGTTCCTGAACTTGGATCTGTCTGATATTTTCCTCACGGTTAGATTGGGATTATGGGATTGTCGGGAGGAAGACCAAAGAAGTGAAATTCACTTCTTTTAACATATTAAAGGCGCATGCTATTGACATGGCTAATCACTGATGATGTGGACATTGATCATCTGGCTCAGGAAGCGTCTGCCAGATTTCTCCACTGTGAAGTCACTTCCTTTCTTTCCTGCCTTTCCATACTCTGCACTTCCAGAAGGCTGGGGAATTAAGCTCCGTTTGACATCTATAGAAGTTATTAAGTATTTTTCTGTTTAGGAGATTTTTTCACATACCCCTCATTTAGACAATCATTTATTTATACCATTATTCTTCCCCGATTTTATAATCTCACATTAAAAAAAAGTAATTGCTATGGTGTTTTTTTTTTTTTTTTTGGTATTTTTTAAAATTGGAATTCAAGTTAGTTAACGTATAGTGCAGCATTGGTTTCAGGAACAGAATTTAGTGATTCATCACTTTCATATAACACCCAGTGCTCATCCTAACAGGTGCCTTCAATGCCCATCGCCCACATAGCCCAGCCCCCACCCAACACCTCTCCCAACAGGCCTCTCCCTCACACCGTGCTGCCTGCTCCCGGGGATTCCTCGCCAGACTGCCACCGGCCACTGAGCCCCGAGACTTCAGATACTGTGCTCCACTGATCATAAAAAGCTGGCGGTATTGAAACCCTCTCCTTTTCCCACCGGTGGTTTGGGGGAACAGATCTCTTGTGCAGTCCCTGCGAGTATTTTCACTCTTTTTTCTCTCCAGCTACTTTGGGGGGAGTGGTTTTCTTTCAAGATCCTGATGCACTGCCCTCTCCCCTGCCCTCTCCCTTGCCCTCCTTTTTCGCTCTGTCTGGTCTCTGCGAAAAAGGCTCCCTGCCCTCCACGGCACCTTGGCTTTTCTTTCCCCCAGTTCACCTCTCTGCACTGCGTACCTGCCTCTCTAGCTCTCGTTCAGATTCTGCAGATTGTAGTGTTAACGCCCAGATCAATCCTCTAGGTGTTCAAAATGGTTTGATGTTGATCTAGCTGTGCTCCAGGGACAGAACAAGCTCAGGGTCCCCTTACTACTATGCTATCTTAACTCCCCCTAACTGCTATGTTCTAAACATCATCTCATTTTGTTCAATGTACCTGTGCGATTTTTCAGTCTTTAAAATCTTTGTACCCTCCCCAATTGCACGTATCGATACTTTTGTACACAAATTCGACAGGATTCTTTCATAATCTGATTTTCCCTAATCAATATATTATGTACTTTATTCTCATTTTTCAACTTCTTAGAGTTTATACCTTCCTTCATAACTGCTTCTATACATATCTTATGTGTTGATCTTAAGTGTCTAGAAATGGCTTTTTATTTTTAAGAAAACCAATGAAAACTTTTTTCTTTTAGATAAGGCAGACTACTCAATATTTTGTAACTTGTATTTTGTAACTTTGCATTTGAGTCTAACTAAACGTTCATTTGCTTTCCAATTTCTGTTAGTGTTCACAAATCAACCAAAATTTTGTTTTTGTAGTTAAATTTTGAAGAGCTTGATGAAAAATTTTTAGTAATTTCAAAGTTGATAGACCTTGTCACATTTTCTTCTTATGAGACTGACAGTCATCTCTCCATCACCCAGGGTACACCAAAGCTTTGTTTCAAGATCTACGCTGTTCTACATTTTAAGGAATGATTTTAGGTTGTTTTTTTGTTTGTTTGTTTTTTAATGTTTACTTTTGAGAGAGTGCAAGCAGGGGAGGGGCAGAGAGGCGCGGACAGAGGATCCCAAGCCAGCTCTGCACTGACAGGCTGACAGCAGTGAGCCTGATGTGAGACTCGAACTAATGAACCTCGAAATCACGACCTGAGCCGAAGTCAGATGGTCAACTGCCTGAGTCACACAGGTGCCCCTAAAATGTTTTGTTTTTTTTAATATTTGAGAGAGAACAGGAACGTGTGCATGCAAGCAGGGGAGGGGCAGAGGGAAAGAGAATCCCCAGCAGGCACCAAGCTGTCCCCACAGAGCCCAAGGCGGGGCTTGATCATGGGAGATCGTGATCTAAGCCCAAAGGAAGAGCCAGACTCATAGTGGACTGAGCCGCCCAGGTGCCCCTCTAGGGCTTTTTAGTAGGCATGTGTGAAGCCGCTGATATCAAATGCTCAAATGAAGGCAAATTTGAAGGTTAACATAACTTTTGCTCCAATATAAAGATTTCAGGATACTGGACAATATTAACGACGTGCTGCTGGGCTGCCACGTGGGAGCTGCAAGCTTACACCTCCTGTTTGTTCTTCCCCAACCACTTAAGAGTCCTTAACTCACTGTGGTATTAGCATGAAACCCGCCTGTTTACATGAACACAGAAACCTAGTGGTGGTTATAATGCTTAACTAATTGGGAGTCGGCCCCTCCTCCCACGGACTCCAAGATGTGGGGACTCTTAACTCAGGTCAGCTTCCTGGGAAAGCTTCTGCTAAAACTTTCAAAGAACCGGTTCACAGAACCGAAAGACAGGTCTCAAAAGCCATAACCTTACTAAGACTCACCGTATATGGATATAGGTACACGGCCGCCTATTCCTGGAGAAGCGCAGTTCTAACCTTCTCTATTTCATGCACAGCCTTCATCGACCATCTGAGTGGCTCTGAAAAGAGCCTTTGGTTTTTTTCTGCAAACGGTTCAGGTCACACTCGCCAGGGCTCACGGCTTGGAAATTATTTGTTCTGGACTTTGTGGCGGTGGCTCTCGGTCTTCTTGGGCAGCAGCACGGCCTGGATGTTGGGCAGGACGCCGCCCTGCGCGATGGTGACGCGGCCCAGCAGCTTGTTGAGCTCCTCGTCGTTGCGGATGGCCAGCTGCAGGTGGCGCGGGATGATGCGCGTCTTCTTGTTGTCGCGGGCCGCGTTGCCCGCCAGCTCCAGGATCTCGGCCGTCAGGTACTCCAGCACGGCCGCCAGGTACACCGGCGCGCCGGCCCCGACCCGCTCGGCGTAGTTGCCCTTGCGGAGCAGGCGGTGCACGCGCCCCACCGGGAACTGCAGCCCGGCCTTAAAAGACCTGGACTTGGCCT
This sequence comes from Panthera onca, assembly GCF_046562875.1. Lineage (NCBI taxonomy): Eukaryota > Metazoa > Chordata > Mammalia > Carnivora > Felidae > Panthera > Panthera onca. Next base: position 4,092,692 of record NC_138343.1, on the reverse strand, counting down.
TGGCGCGAGCCTTGCCGCCCTGCTTCCCTCGCCCAGACATAGCTAGTTCGAGGAATAGCAGAAAAGCTGTTGCTGAAGAGACCGCTACTGAGCCTATTTATAGCCTGCCGGGAGGTTGTGATTTGCTATCTGATTGGCTGATGGTCATCTATCCAATCGGAAGCCTTGCCAGAATCACCTCATTTACATTCACGCCACCACCCGATATCCAATCAGATGGTGTCTGCTCTGTACGTCATGTCAGCACTGTGCCTATAAATACCAGTCGGCCCAGCCCGAAATCGGTTGGTTTGCTTGACATGGGTTTGGAGCCGTTAGAGCCATAACTGTAGAGCTGTAGCGCTTGAGAGCTGTACACCCGCCATGCCGGAACTGACTTCCAAGGGCACAACCATTTCCAAGAAAGGCTTCAAGAAAGCTGTAACAAAAACCCAGAAAAAGGAAGGCAAGAAGCGCAAGCGATGCCGCAAGGAGAGCTATTCCATTTACATCTACAAGGTGTTGAAACAGGTGCACCCCGACACCGGCATCTCGTCCAAGGCCATGAGCATCATGAATTCCTTCGTCACTGATATCTTCGAGCGCATCGCGGGCGAGGCGTCGCGCCTGGCGCATTACAACAAGCGCTCCACCATCACGTCCCGGGAGATCCAGACGGCCGTGCGCCTGCTGCTGCCCGGGGAGCTGGCCAAGCACGCCGTGTCCGAGGGCACCAAGGCCGTCACCAAGTACACCAGCTCCAAATAGACTCGCCAAGTAAGCGCCCTCTTACTCAACCCCAAAGGCTCTTTTCAGAGCCGCTAATCTTCTCTGAATTAGGGGTGTGCACTCCACCTCGATTGAGCAGTTAGATACTACACAACCGACTGGGAAACTAACTTAACTGAATCGCTTCCATTTTGACCTTGTTTTTCTACACGTTATCACTTGTTCTGTTGTAGGGTTTATCATTAAATGGTGTTTGTGTCCTGGCTCCTCTGGCCTCTCTCAGAGAAGGCCAAGTATTAAAGTTGAATTTAACAACCTGAAGAAGAAGGGACCAAATGACTTCCAGTAAACCTGTGGTCTGGCTCAAATCCTCAACTTCTATCATTTTTATGATTTAAATTAATGTTTTTAAATATATAAATAACATGTAGGTATATATTTCTTTGCATGAGATAAACTTTAGTACCGCTTGACAAAAAAATCAGCACGCAGGAAAATCCTAGAAAATCCTATAAAATAAAGCGTCCCACACCTATGTGCACAGTGAAACTGCCTCGGTAGAGACCCTTGCATGCCTTAGTGGGGGGTCCTCCAGGAACAGACCTGGAACATCTGTGCCCACGAAGTGAGGAGCAACAGTGTGTCTCATCAGGGATCCCAGTCGCCCCAGTAAGACTGGGTAACAGCAGACAGCACATAGCTCCCACATCCCCTGTCAACTGTGTGACCACTCTACAGGCTACCCTGACTTACCCAAAGTCCCTCAGGATTATGTGGGCAAAAGGAAAGTAAGAATGTTAATAAAAGCAGCTCTTTTCAGACCAAACCTGACTCAGCTTTCACCTCAGATTATGTTTTGGCAGCAAATAACAGGAAGCACCCAATGAACAAGTTGACGTAATGATGTCGCTGATCACAATGCCCAAAGGCACAGAAATTTCAGGAGTGGGATGATCAGAGCGCTGGCTCCGTCGCCCTGATCACCTCAGCTGTTTACACCCTGACTCAATCCTCATGCTGGTTCCGGGTCCAAGTGTTCGTGCAGATGGGACGAAGTAAAGGCTAGAAGAGACACTCTATTTTACTGGGTCTCTGAGAGTAAGAAACACCTTCCCTGAGAACTTCATTGTCCCTTTTGTTTTTTTTAAGTTCATTTATTTTGAGAGAGAGAGGGAGGGAGACTGAGTGGGGGAGGGGCAGAGAAAGAGGGAAAGAGAGGGAATCCCAAGCAGGCTCCGCACTGTCAGAGCAGAGCCCGGAGTGGACCTTGAATCCATGAACTGTGAGATCATGACCTGAGCCACAATCGAGAGTCAGATGCTTAGCCGACTGAGTGACCCAGGTATCCGTATTTGTGATTTCTTTACCTTTTGCATTTATTATAATTTTACTGTAATGAAAAATTTAAAACCAGTTCCATTTTTCTTTTTCCCAATTATTTTCTTCTAGGCTTTCCATCATTTACCACTTCGCCTTCCACGGATTCCTTTTATTGTGATTTCTCCCAGCTTCTTTAGGGGAGTGCTTCCTTCACAAAGACACTTCTCACAGTGCGTGGTCTTGATAGAAATGAATTTCAGTTTCCACAGTTCGCAACTTGATCTTAGCCAAAAGGCCGAGAAGCGATCAGTTTCCACAGTTCAGTTAAACACCACCAACTGCCCGACAACACAGTTCACATTTCATTAGTGAGTCACTGTCTAAATGACAAACTTCATTGCTGGATCTTCAGTTCACAAGTCACTGTACAAATAACAGATGTGCATCGTGATCTATCATGTGACTTATCCTGTCACTTATTGTAAAATGTGTTGTCCCTGGACAGTGCACATGTTACCCTGTCTGTGTACAAATAGAAAGCATGTATTTTTAGTTGCCGCTTTGTCTCCCAGTGATCATTGTGCCCGACAAAAAATGATAATCAAAAGAGAGTTAGCCACCAAGATGAAAGTATAACAAAAAAATGGAAAGTAATAACCCTACCAGTGAAATTTGAGTGGAATATAAATGGCATTCTAGAAGAAAGAGCCAGCAGTAGGGCGGCTGGCGCCCTCACAATGGAGACTAGCAGAGGAACTCGGGGACAGCGAACTTGAGGACCTAAATTAGAAAGTGTTTGTGTCGAAAAGGATGAAGCCGTTCCAGAGAAAGTGACTGGCAAAACACTTCGTACGACAGGGATTCTCAAAGGGATTTCACAACATTGAAAATACAAAGAATAACATGTTGGAAGCTGATCCGGATTTAGAAAGAGACATGACGATTCAGCAAGGCACAGAAAAGACGCTCACTCTGTATCCTAAGTTACAGGACCAGAAAGCGGCGACCACTGTTCAACTTCTTTCAGTAAGTTTTTAAAAAAGAAATGACACTTTCTCATTGTTTTCATATTGTATTTTATTTTTTAAAATATTCTTTTTTTTTTAATGTTTATCTTTGAGACAGAGAGAGTATGAATGGGGGAAGGGCAGCGACAGAGGGAGACAGAGCATCCCAAGCAAGCTCTGTGCTGTCGCAGAGCCCGATGCGGGCCTCGATCTCCCGAGTTGAGAGATCATGACCTGAACCGAAACCAAGAGTTTCCAAGGAAACCAGGTGTTCCTTAATATTTTAAATTACAACTTCCTAAATATTTTTTTCACTTCCTTCCATAATTATAATAGAGAGTTAAGGGAGTTTTTAAATGTCTAGATAAAAATGTTCAAATATTATGGAAAAATCATGATTTTCCCCATTTCTTAAGATCGCCTTGCGTTGTCATTTTTAAGATTTCATACCACCTGAAGAACTGCCTGTATTTATGCTTTTTATTAATACAAGCATTGAAACTATCTTTTTTTCCTCTGAGCTATGGCTTACCTTATTCCCACAGGTGCTGGAAATATTCTGAATTTTCATTAACATGTGAGAGTGGCTGAGACATACACGTCATTTCTTCATTCTCCACCAGGAACTTGCAAACTATTGTTATTAGCAAAGCAAAGCAGCTGGCCAAATGGTCTCTCCTTAGATCAGACTTGCAGACCAAAAGCAGGCCAAGAACCCTGATTTAGGGAACTCAGTGGCACAGAGGAGGCTGGAATGGGTTTGTGACCTCTGAAGACCAGCCATTTCAGACAGATAAGAGGAAAGCTTTAGTCTAAGACAATCCATGTGAAAGCAGAAAAAAAAATGGGTTTTTGTTGTTTCAAAATGGATTTTAAAACGTGTGTTTTAAGAAAGGTGCTGTCTGCCTGTTGATGTCATCTCAATCCCTGAGTAACAGATTGGCAAGACAGAATTTTCTGAGGATGGGGCCGCCACTGAGCCGGGCTCTGCCTTCGATACAGGAGGGTTTGGTGTGGGACCCGGGGCAAGAGGATCCCTGACGTGTCCCCCCCTACCCCTACCCACCTCCCCCTGCACCTCCAGCTGTGGCCTGAAAGGATTCCCTGTCGGGATCTGCCCTGGAAGGGGGGGAGAACTCCCTGTCTCTCTCTAATTCTAGGCTGTAGTGCTGGTTGGTTACAGAGCAGAGAGCACAATGAGTGCCCATAAGGGGAGGCCTGGGAAAAGGACAGAGCACCTCGGTCCCCGGAGAAGCCCGGATGCTGTCCTTACCCTAAAGCCATCATAATGCCTCCCAGCCTGAACAGGAGAAAAACCTCCGTTGGTGCCACTCTCAAAGGAGAAACTTCCAGGGCACCGGGGCGGCTCCGTCAGTGAAGCCTCTGACTCTTGATTTCAGATCAGGTCGTGATCTCACAGTTCGTGAGTTCGAGCCCCACATTGGGCTCTGTGCTAAAAGCATGGGGCCTGCTTGTGATTCTCTCTTTCCCTCTCTGTTCCTCCTCCACTTGTGCTCCCTCTCTCTCTTGCAAAATAAATAATAATAAAAAAAAAGGAGAAACTTGCCAGCCTTTTCTCAGACGGGACCTTGAAGGTATGCGGGGCCAGGGAAAGCCTCCCAGGGAGCGGGGCCAGCGTGAGCCAGACCAGCTCACGTCCTCACCGCTGCCCCAGCAGGCACCACCGCTCTCCCTCTAGCGGAGGGCCAGTCAGGCCAAGTGGCTGCATTTTATTATTATTCCTTAGTTTTCCGAAAGGGTTTTAAAATTGTTTCCCTTTTCTCTATTCTGCAAACATTTGCTCAGTGAATGAAGGTGTGTGTGTCAGAGAACCAGACAGAACCTTACTCTGTGTTTCCCTTCTAGTACAGCGAGGTAGACAGAACATGCACGTTCTCAGTCAGTCGTGAGTGAGGGAGATATAAATGCCCATAGAAGGCTTTGCATGGTCTATAATTTAGTCTGAACTACTTTAGTCCAGCTTTTTAAAAAAAGTTTATTTATTTTGAGAGAGAGAGTGCGCAGAGGAGGGGCAGAGAGAGCGAGGGAGAGAGAATCCCAAGCAGGCTCCACGCTGTCGGTACAGAGCCCGACTGACGCAGGGCTGGATCTCATGAATTGTGAGATCACGACCTGAGCCCAATTTAAGCCAGATGCTTAGCTCAACCGACAGCCACGTGGGCACCCCTAAAAATACTTCAGTCCAGCTTTTTCTCAGGTGATCTGGAAGACAGTACACACCCAGGCTGAGCATGCCTACTCAAAGCTGCTGGCCATCTTTCAAAATAACAAGGTCCCGCTTGGAGAAACTGGCCAGGAGAAGCTCCATAAGGACATCAGTCTGGGCTTCCAGATGTCCCGGAGAGCCACCGAGCCTGCCTACATCGACAAGAACGTGTCCCTGCACCTGTCCCCCTGCCCAGGGATGGCCGGATCAGCGACATCGTCACGTAGGCAGACGGGCCAGTCCGGGTCCACGCTCAAGGTCAACACGCTCAAGGTCACCAGGCCCGCTGGCACCAAGAGCCAGTTCCAGAGGTTCTGAGACCCGATGCCTGCCCACTCCCCTAGACAAAAGAGAGTCATTTGCCCAGTCATCAATCAGTCACGTCAGCCCAGGTAGCGTGATGCAAATTTTGAGCGAACCCACGTTAAGCCAAACCTTTGGGGCGGCTTGTTAATTTGTGATGTGTGATGGGGGGTTCAGCTGCGTCCCGTAAAAGGACGTGTCCCGGTCCCGATCCCCGGTACCTTGTTTGTAAATGGGCTATATTTAAGATGTAATTAAAAGAATCACGAGAGGAGATCATCCTGGATTTAAGGTATCCTAATAAGAGACAGGCGAGGGACCTCACAGACACAGAGATGCAGGACGGGGGCCCACGGGAAACCTGAGGCGGCCAGAGACCGGAGCGAGGCGGCTGCAAGCCAAGGACACCCAAGATTGCCGGCCGCCACCAGCAGCCCGGGGAGAGACATGGGACACATCCTCCCTCAGAGCCTCCACAGAGAGCCAGCCCTGCCGGCCGTCTGATTTTGGACTTCTGGCTTTCAAAACAGTGAAAGAACAGATTTGTTGTTTTAAGCCACCCGGTTTGTGGTAACTTGTTGCAGCTGCCCTGGGGAAACCGACAAACGGAGTTTCCTGATTCGGACTCGCCCTCCAGGAAAGGTTAGCTCTCATCTGACCCCCGATGTTCTTCAGCTCTTCGTCTCCAATCACGTTCGGGGCCGAACGGCACAAGTAATGGGAGAAATTCTGTTTCATTGATAAAAACGACGATGATGATGATGAGGACGTGTGCTTCTGGAGCGCGTGGGTGGCTCAGTCAGTTAAGCGTCCGATTCTTGGTTTCGGCTCAGGTCGCGATCTCATGGTTTGGGGTTCAAGCCCTGCACTGGGTTCTGTGCTGGCAGCACAGAGCCTGCTTGGGATTCTGTCTCCCTCTCTCTCTGCCCCTCCCCCGCTTGCTCTCTACCCCTCTCTCTCAAAAATAAATAAGACAGGAGCTCCTGGGTGGCTCAGTCGGTTAAGCGTCTGACTTCGGCTCAGGTCATGACCTCACGGTTCATGAGTTTGAGCCCCGCATCGGGCTCTGTGCTGATGGCTCAGAGCCTGGAGCCTGCTTCCCATTCTGTGTCTCCCTCTCTCTCTGCCCCTCCCCTGCTTGTGCTCTCTCTCTCTCAAAAAGAAACATTAACAAAGATTAAAAATAAATAAAATAAACATTAAAAAAAAGATGTATGTTTCTGGCAGACACATGTGCACGAACAGAATGGGGTACCTTAGTAACCCCAGTATCCTGTCACCAGAGAATCGGCATCCTTGAGGAAGGAATCTGTCTAACACTAAGGAAGATTCAGTCATCTGATCCCAAGTGGAGTATGAGGGGAATTCTGCCATCTGATTTTTATGTCATCTGTCTCCTTTATGTGTAAGATGTTTGCTGGAACCCTTAAACAGGGGTTCTTAGTTTATTGCACTATGGATTTCCTTTGAAGTCTAATTGATCCTATATACATCTTCTTAGAAGAAATACCTAAGTACATATTTAACAAAAAAAATAGTGCCAGATTGAAATAGTTTTCAAAATATTTTTAAAATGTTTGATACAGTGGTATTTGTGCTTCTTCATTCGCACTTCAAATAGCAAAATAACAATTACAGCATTTTGAGGTTCTCGTGAGCATAAACAATGTCCTGAGAAATCTGTAACCGCGATTAAGTGCTGGGACTCCAGCTGTGATTTCCTTGTCAACGAAGCCACCAGTATGGCTAATCTGACTGCTCTGACTGCTCTTCGGTATTCATAATTGAAAGGAATGCTACATTTCAGGTAATGGTTAGTGAAAACGAAAAGTTTTCTCCTCTAAGACTACTTTGTCAGTTGAGCAGAGAGTGGGTTTTAGGGGAGACAAGATTAAGAGCACTGAGACTAGGGAGGGACAGTAATCCATGTGTGCCCTAGATGACGGGGTCTGGACAAACACGGTGGCGGTGGAGAGGGTGGAAAGTAATCACACGACAGAAACATACAGGAAGTAAAATGCACGTAGCTTGCAGATAGATTGAAGCAGAGGCTGAACAAAGGAACTAACCAGGAAAAATACCACATTTCTGGCTTGAACAACCGTGTGAATGGGGCGGCCCCATGGGTGCAACGAACCACGGAGATTGAAAACGCTCTGTCAGGGGACATTGCGAATCCTCGCGGGGAGAATTCAGAGGTGGCTGTGTGATAGCAGAGAAGTGATGCTGAGGAGTAAGCAGCTGAAGTTACTGGTTAGAATTCATGGAGAGCGCGGGACCGCAGAGACTGATGTGTGCGTCTGCCATAGGTGTTTAGAGCGAGGGGTACGGTTTAGGCTGCCTGGAGAGAGAGTTTAGTCTAGTGTCCACTAGCCACATGTAATTGAGCGCTTGAAATGTTGCAGGCCTGAACTAAGACATGCCGTAAGAGCAAAATGCACATGGGATTTCAAAACCCTAATTTTTTAATATGCAAATTATAATTTTTCTCTTTATTACATGTTGAAATTATACCCTTATTTTGAGATGGGGGGCAAGTGAGTGAGAAGCGGGGAGAGAGAGAGAGAGAGAGAGAGAGAGAGAGAGAGAGAAGCAGGGCTCACCCAAAGCGGGGCTTGATGTCACCCGATGTGGGACTCAAACTCGCGAACCATAAGATCATGACCTGAGCCAAAGTCAGATGCTTAACCGACTGAGTCACTGAAATTATAATATTTTTGGTATATTAAACAAAATGTTTGACTAAAATTACTTTCACCTGTTTCTTTTTTGTTTGAATGTGGCTACTGGAAAGTTTAAAGCGACATATGTGGCCAGTATTTGTGGCTTGCATTATATTTCTACTGGACATTTTTGAAATTAACAACATAGGCTCTGCTAAAGACACTGGTAAGAGAATGAGAAGACAGACCACAGATGGAGAAAATATTTGAAGATCATGTATCTTCTAAAGGACTTGTATCCAGAACATATTTTTCAAAACGCCTGAAACTCAAGAGTAAAGTAAACCCAATTGAAGAACAGGCAAAAGGTTTGGACAGACAGCTCCCCAAAAAGATATACAGATGTCAGACAAGCGTATCACAAGACCCTCAACATAACTGTCATTAGGGAAATACAAATTAAACAACGAGATATTATACACCTACTAGAGAGGCTAAAATCCAACACATGACATTACCAAATGCTGACGAGGGTATGGAACAAGAATTCTCGTTCACCCCTTGTGAGACTGCTCAAAGGCACAGTCACTATGGAAGACAATCGAAGAGTTCCTCACACAGCTAAACATCCAAGCCAGCAACTGTGCTCCTGGTGACATTTTCCCAACGGTCTGAAACTATGTCCACACAAACCTGCACACAAGTATTTACTTTTATTTATTTAACATTTATTTACTTTCGAAGGAGACAGACAGACAGACAGACAGATGGGGGGTGGGTAGAGAGAGGGAGACAGAGGATCTGAAGCAGGCTCCGAGCTGTCAGCACAGAGCCCGATTCGGGGCTCGAACTCACGGACTCTGAGATCACGACCTGCGTCAAACTCAGACGCTTAACGGACTGAGCCACCCGGGGCGGCCCAAACCTGCACACAAGTATTTATAACAACTTTACTTACAAGGGCTAAAACGTGGAAGGAACCAATCCCTTGCAATAGGTAAATGGATAGACAAACTGTGGTATATCCATACAGCAGAGTTATTCACTGATAAAAAGTAACAAGATATTAATCCACAGAACAAAAATGGATGAATCTTAAATACATGCTGATAAAGGAAAGCACCAGACCGAAAAATGATACCTTTCAACTCCAGAGTTGATAAGAATGTGGGAGCTGTGTGGATACCTGCTGTTTCATAAGGTATAATCAGTGCAGCTTGACCCCGACTGGAGATGATGCCCCTTTCCTATACAGTGTGGCACAGATGTCCCATCTGCTGGCTCCCTGAAGGACCCCCAGCTAAGGCGTTCAGCGGCTGTCTCACTATGTACAGAAGCACGTTGATACTTTTCTCCTATGAATTTTTACTACACATATTTAATCAAATGGTGCTAAAGTTTGGGTTTTTCTCTGCAAAAATGTATATGCATTAAATCTATTTAAAAAAAATTTTTTTTTAACGTTTACTTATTTTTGAGACAGAGAGAGACAGAGCATGAACGGGAGAGGGTCAGAGAGAGGGAGACACAGAACCTGAAACAGGCTCCAGGCTCTGAGCTGTCAGCACAGAGCCCGACGCGGGGCTCGAACCCACGGACCGTGAGATCATGACCTGAGCCGAAGTCGGCCGCTTAACCGACTGAGCCACCCAGGCGCCCCAACATTAAATCTATTTTTTAAAAGGGAGGAATAAAAATAGAAATTAACAGTCAAACTGGGGGCTCCAGATAGACCACAGGTCTCTGGGAAGTAGTTATAATAATTTGATCCCTTCTTTTTAACGTCCATTTCTATGGCCTTTATCACTGATCCTTTTTTAAGTTTATTGATTTATTGATTTTTTAGTGATTGAGAAAGAGTGAGAGTTGGGGAGGGGTAAAGAGAGAGAATCCCAAGCAGGCTCCACACTGTCAGCGAAATGCGAGATCATGACGTGAGCTAAAACCAACAGTCAGATGCTTAACCGACTGAACCACCCAGGTGGCCCATCACTGATTTTCTTTAAATGCTTGTGGGCTCTCTAAGAAGCATCCAGATGATTATGATCTTGTACCCAAAGTCACATGACTCGAATACTGGGCATCCTATTTTGATAAATACCATAGGACCCGATTGGGGACGTCTCGGTATTTGAGTCCAGTAATAGCACAAATGCGAGTTTAATGATCCAATCACAAAACAAAGATGATCCTATTATAACTTGTAAGAAGTTATGCAAAAGAGAGTCAACTCAACTCACGTTATCTGTTTGCCAGGCTGATTGTGGTTAGCCTGACTACTGGGTAACAAATGTGAATTAGGGGTCGCAGCAAGATCTCCACACTCTTGTCAATCTGTTCAACAAACAGCCCAGTTTAGGGATGGCAATAAATGTTCCAGTGAAGTCAGATCAACAAACTGAGCTTTGGTCCTCAAGTGTCAGCAGTCAATGGACAGCTAGCCTGACCCACAGGACATTTTTCACACACCAGCCAATGTAAAGTGGGAGCAAAACAGGTAATAACCTAATGCTCGGGTACTAGACTGTCCTGAGTTTTTCCACAGCTCCAGGCTCCTTGCCCGGTAATCTGAGAGGGTACTTAAAACTAAGACTCCTAGAGAAAGGCAAGCCATATTCCCATGGCCCTCACGGCCCACGGAAGGACCTCTCCTCCAAGGACACAGGATTATTGCAACTTCTGTTCAAATGACTCCCCTTTCCAAATTGCTTCACCTAGATCTCAAGCCTCACTGAAAAGTGCAGATGTAGGATTATATAGATTACATATTTTAATACATAACATACGTTATAAATACGTATAACATAAATACATATTTAAAACTAAAAGACAGTCCATGCAACCACTCTAGTGAGAAGTTATTTCTCAAGCATTTTCTTCAAGCATGTTCTACGGTGAGCAAAGTAAACTTGGCAAGCAGTGAAATCAATTTGCTGGCAAAACCAGAAGTTTCTCTAGATGGAAGACCAACTCACATTAACTAAGCTTATACAGTCCCTTCAGAATTGTGGGTGGCTCTTAAAAGAGCCTTTGGGTTATAAACCTTGCCTAGTGGCAGGAGTTCTACTTGGCGCTGGTGTACTTGGTGACGGCCTTGGTGCCCTCGGACACGGCGTGCTTGGCCAGCTCCCCGGGCAGCAGCAGGCGCACGGCCGTCTGGATCTCCCGGGACGTGATGGTCGAGTGCTTGTTGTAGTGCGCCAGGCGCGACGCCTCGCCCGCGATGCGCTCGAAGATGTCACCGACGAAGGAGTTCATGGTGCTCATGGCCTTGGACGAGATGCCGGTGTCGGGGTGCACCTGCTTCAGCACCTTGTAGACATAAACGGAATAGCTCTCCCTGCGGCATCGCCTGCGCTTTCCTTCCTTCTTCTGGGTTTTGGTTACAGCTTTCTTGAAACATTTCTTGGAAATGGTCGTGCCCTTGGAAATCAGCTCCGCCATAACTACTGAACAGCTCCAATCAGACTAATAGACTGGAGGGCGGCAAGGGTGGTATTTATAGGCACGGCGCTCAACGACGCATCGGGCAGCCAACATCTGATTGGATGATGGTACATGAGGTGATTCCAGGAAGGTCCTCAGATTGGATCCCAGACGATCAGCCAATCAGATAGCAAATCACAACCCAAGTCAGAATATAAATAGGCCCTGTACCCGCCCTAACGGAAATTTTTTCCGTCAGAACCGTTTGCGTTTTGGCCGTGTCTGGGCGCGGGAAGCAGGGCGGCAAGGCTCGCGCCAAGGCCAAGACGCGCTCGTCGCGGGCCGGGCTGCAGTTCCCGGTGGGGCGCGTGCATCGCCTGCTCCGCAAGGGCAACTACGCCGAGCGGGTCGGGGCCGGCGCGCCGGTGTACCTGGCGGCCGTGCTGGAGTACCTGACGGCCGAGATCCTGGAGCTGGCGGGCAACGCGGCCCGCGACAACAAGAAGACGCGCATCATCCCGCGCCACCTGCAGCTGGCCATCCGCAACGACGAGGAGCTCAACAAGCTGCTGGGCCGCGTCCTGCCCAACATCCAGGCCGTGCTGCTGCCCAAGAAGACCGAGAGCCACCGCCACAAAGTCCAGAGCAAGCAATGTCTCACAAGCAGTAAATCCAGCAAGGGACCTGCGCTTCCGGAGAATGGAGAAAAACAAAGCCACAACTGAATCAAAGGCTCTTTTCAGAGCTGTTCAGTTTCTGAGAAACCGCTTGGGCTTGGAGACCGCTGATTCAGCAACGAATAAGGATTTAATTGACCACAACTCTTTTTATACAGGACTCCGAAAACGGATCTAGTCGATGGTGACCGCGGCCTCTGAAGCAGTTCACCTTAATGAGCAGTACACTTGGCAATGGAGGTGATGGACCTTGCCCTTGAGAGTCTTCAGAGCTGCTACCTAGCGGGCTGCTGGGGGCAGAAGTGCCATTTTCCAGGGGTGGGGGAACAGAGCCAACTTAGATGCGGGCTGTTGTGACCACCCAACTCCCGTGAAAAAGACTGAAGGTGTGGAATCTTCCTGGAGGGTTTGTGTTTTAATGAGGGTAGAGTTAGACTACACGAAGATTAGAAGCAAACAGCGTGACTGCAGGAGGTCAGCCAAGGACCTAGCGAATCAACAGGCATCTATAGGCCTATTTTCTCAAGTGCCCACAGCAAGGGCTTTCCTTCCATTCCAAGAGCTCTAGGATTCTTCCGTATCCTGAAGTCTGTAACCATGACCTGCTAATTAGCCAAAAGAGAAAAGGCACAAATATTTCACGCCTATCTGTGAAAAACAGTAAAAAGGGATAGGAGGTATATTTCTCAGGGTGTTCTATCAAAATGTCTGATACCATTTTGATGGTAAAAATCCTAGCAGCGATATTCCAGTCTGTAAGGTGACAAGGCAACTTTCTATCCTAGAATACTAGGAACTGATTTCAAGAGGTTTACCCACTTGAAGCAAATATCTTTTTTCAAGTTTATTTTGAGAAAGTGCGTGCAGGCGTGGAGGAGGGGCAGAGCATGAGGTGGGGGGGGGAGAGAATCCCAAGCAGGATAGGATCCACACTGTCCGCACAGAGCCCGATGCGGGGCTGGATCTCACAAACCATGAGATGGTGACCTGAGCGGAGATCACCAGTTGGACGCTTAAGCCACGGGCTGCCCAGGGGCCCGCAAATGTTTTCCTGATCCGTTAGTATTGCATACGAGCAAAAAACCCACAAAACATGAAAAAGGAAAGCGGCCAAATGCACAAGTCTTGTACAAAAATGAAATCATTAAAACTCTCCAAACACAACGCAAAACAAACAAAAGTCTGCACAGTACATGAGCTACAAAAATTCCTTAAATGTTCACAAAATTAAAAATTAACATCTTTGTCTAAACCTATAGAATTGGAAGTGTCTCACAATTATAAAGACATGATATAAAACCTATGTTAACTTATTTAAAAATACTGATGAGATACAAGGATTTCTGGAAACACATAAATTGCTTAAATTAATGTTGGAAATGAGTGAGAGCTAAGATACGTGGGGGGAAAAAACAGCTCACCAATGAGCTACCAGCCTCAAAGACAGGCTTCCGAGCACGTACCCTCTTAGACGTTTAAGGAAAAGACAAATCTACAGCAAATGAAATGGTTCCACGTTCTGAAAAAAGTCTGTGTTGAAGAGATATGATAACATCCAATGAAGGAAGCATGCTCCTTATACACCTCCGGTTCATGCAAACTGTGTTGGATGAGAAACTTTTGATGAATAAAATAAATAGGACATTTTTGGTGAATATTGGCTGTCTCTCATTTATGAAGTCAGGAAGCCCAAGCAAGCACTTAGTCAAAGAAATGTAATATTCCACTGGAATCGGGCTGTGGAAAAATGGGGCATGGGGGGGATTAAAGACAAATGATACTGGGAAGGAACTAGGACAAAGAAGGCTTGAGGCTGAAGCCCAGGAGTGGAAATAAGTATACCTGATCACCATCGAAGGGGGCGAACAAAGAGCACAGGGGTTAAATGAGCAATCGTGCTCAAAGGTTAGGAGACAGTCCAAACAAGGGGAAGTGCCTCACCGCTACGAGTTAATGGGTTACACAAGCATGTAATCCGGGAATGACAGCATTGATAAAATTCAAATATGCACATTTCAATTCTTTTTACTACAACACACGTTAAGAAATACATTTCAGGGTCGCCTGGGTGGCTCAGTCGGTTAAGTGTCCGACTTCAGCTCAGGTCACGATCTCACAGTGCGTGGGTTCGAGGCCCACATCGGGCCCTGTGCTGACAGCTCCGAGCCTGGAGCCTGCTTCGGATTCTGTGTCTCCCTCTCTCTCTGCCCCTCCCTGGCTCATACTCTGTGTGTCTTTCTCTCTTTCAAAAATAAACATTAAAAATATTGTTTTAGTGAAAAAAAGAAATACATTTTATATTATGACCGAGGTCACACTGGGAAATATACATGCATAGCAGTAACTACAAGGAAAGATTTCAGAAACAGCACGCCATTGTGGAAGGATTCTGAGATTGCTCTTCTCCATCATTCTGTTTTGTTCTACTGTTTCCTGGCATCTCCTACTTCATGAAGGGTTCACAACCTGCTGTGCAGAACACTGGGATGATGAAGAACGGCCAAAGCAGCCACGGCCTGCAGATTTCGCCAGTAAAGGAAGCGCACTCTCTGAGCCGCAATGAGTGGCAATGCTGCCTGAGCTGAGCCACTAAGAATGTTCCCTGAGACTTCCAGCCTGGAGAGTGAAGGGACGCATCCGGAGGGCTGCAGGGCAGTCTGAAGACTTTAGAAACTTGATCCAGAGATGCCGGTGGCCGAGTCTCTCTTGCTCTTAGAGAAATTTAACAAAATGAAGGTGACACCAGAAAAAAAAAATGTGTGGCTGCTGAAAGAGAATAGAGGATGTCTATGTTTCTGTGTCAGTCCCAGCAGCCTTGATTTCCGTTCTGAGGGTAACCACAGCAGAAGACCCTTAACGCCTCCCTCTCTGTACTTAATCTATTTCAGTGATGGGTTTCTTTCACTTGCAAGCACATTTTTGTCTGGCAAATTCATGTGGTACAGCACAAATCCTATCTCCAGCACCATGGTCAATTAAATGCGTTTGGTCTTTAATCCTGGCCCCTCATCACAGTACTCTTTTGGGTGAAATGAAATGGCCTTTTTTACTTTAATGTGCATTTATTTATGTTTTTATTTTAATTTTTTTAACGTTTGTTCATTTTTGAGAGAAAGAGAGAGAGAGAGCAGGAGAGGGGCAGAGAGAGAGGGACACACAGAATCCGAAGCAGGCTCCAGGCTCTGAGCTGTCAGCACAGAGCCCGACGTGGGGCTTGAACTCACGGACTGCGAGATCGTGACCTGACCTGAAGTCGGACACTTAACCGACTGAGCCACCCAGGAGCGTATTTATTTTGAAGGGGGTGGGGGCAGAGAGAGAGGGAGAGTGAATCCCAAGCAGGCTCTGTGCTATGAGCACAAACCTCGAGATCATGACCTAAGCCAAAATCAAAAGTCAGAGACACTTAACCAACTGAGCCACCCAAGAGCCCCTGAAATGGCCTTGTTTTTCATCAAGGGTATCACTGAGAGATAACTGGCAAATAAGGGAGAAGAGGCAGAAAAAACAACATGAATGTTAGCTAAGGGATGGAATTTTCCTCTTTCTTCCAATAGTATAAGGCAATTAAGAAAACTTAATGCCAACATGGGGTATGGCTGGCCGTCTGAGGCTATTTTTGGATCAACAGAACATTGTGACTCTATTCTATGGGGTAATCAACCCAATCCTATCCTGTGCTGCTAGAATCCATATGAGGGCAGTGACATTAGCCGGACTGTCACTTATAGTTTCTTCCCTTGCCCCACGAGTCCTCTGAAATCCTGATATTTACCAGAACTGGACCACATTTAACTTTCTACTTAGTAGAAATAAAAGTGGCATATAATTTTCTTCCCATCTTAAACTACTGGATGTTCTTACACAGTGTATTAATCAAGCAATAATATATGACCATCATGTAACAATGACCCCCAAATAACACGATGCTGAAAATAAGAACAAACTTGTTGCATTCCCTGGAAAATAACAATATTGTTGGACCACTGACAGTTTCCCTTTAAAATCTGGCAGCAAAATTTGGGAATCCCCAAATGAATCTCCTCTCCCTTTATCACAGATTAAATATATAAATTAAATATATATATACATATATATTTATATATACATATGAACATTAATATATAAATTAATATGAACATTAATATATAAATTAAATAAGAGTCAAGTCATTTCATTCCTAACATCTTTCTTCTGATTCTCCTGAATCCCAGCCATTCACGTTCTGCTTGGATTCTAGGTTGGTACGTGTGTTCTTTCTGGGCAATCTAGGATCTCCTATCATCTTAAGGGCCCCAGAAAGGTCTCTAAGTTCAATAACAAGTGTCCTTATAAGAGACCAAAGAGAAGACACAGAGAAGAGAAGATTATGTGAAAGATAAAGGCAGAGATGAAAACAATATGGTTTCACACCAAGAAACGCCGAAGATTCCTGGAAGCCACCAGAAACCAGGAGGGAAGCACGGGACAAATTCTTTCTCTGAGCATAAAGGAACCAATTCTGCCAACACTTGATTTTGACTTCTTCCTGCCAGAACTAAAGAAGAATAATTTAGAACTAAAGAAGTCATAATTTGCTATGACAGCCACAAGAAACTAATACCCTCTCTTAAGGGGATGAAAAGACAAGCTATCGAGGCAAAGAAAATAGCTGTAAAACACACACATGGCAAGGTGCTAGCATCTAGGATATATAAAGAACTTCCGAAACTCTACCCTAAAAATTACCGAACAATCCAAATAGAACGTGGATGAAAAACATGACGGGACTTTTCACCAAAAAGGATATACAGATGGCAAATAAACACATGAACTATCACTTGTCAGTATCCTATGTCATTAGGGAATTTCAAATTAAAACCGTAATGAGATACCACTATATACCTACTGGAATGACCAAAATCCAAAACACCGACACCATCAATTGTGGCCAGGGGTTGGAATGACAGAAATTCCCATTAATCGCCGGCTGTAGAGAAAAACTGCACAGCCACTTTGAAAGACACCGTTGCTTACAAAAGTAAATGTGAGCTTTCTGTTGGATCCAGCAAGATCTACATCTATCTCCCAAATGTTGATAGCAGTTTTATTCACAATTCAATTCAATAGGTGGCTGGAGCAATAATCTATGGTACATCCGTACAGGGAAGTATGATTCAGTGATAAAACAAGAAATGAGCTATCAAGCCATGAAAAGGCAGTAGGAATCCTAAAAGCATATTGCTGAGTGAAAGGAGCCAGTCTGAACAGGGAACAGACTGCAGGAGTCTAAGAACATCCTGGAAAAGGCAAAACTATAAAAACAGTAAAAAG
Source organism: Panthera onca (assembly GCF_046562875.1). NCBI lineage: Eukaryota > Metazoa > Chordata > Mammalia > Carnivora > Felidae > Panthera > Panthera onca. The sequence continues at coordinate 4,075,048 of NC_138343.1, read as the reverse complement.
AGCCGTGGTTGTCAGGCTTTGGCGGTGGGAGGGGGCAGGGACGAACAGACCGGACACGGGCAAGTTTTAGGACAAGGAAACCATTCTGCGTAATACTCTACAGCGGACATGTGACCTCACGCGTTTGTCAAAACCCATAGACACACAAACCTGCACGACAGAGAGTGAACCCCAATGTGAATTATGGACGTTAGTTAATGATAATATATCAATAGCGGTTCATTAATTGTAACAAATGCACCACACTAATGTAGAGGCAGAGGGGGTATACGAGATATATGCACTTTCTGCCCAATCTTTCTGTCGACCCGAAACTGCGTTTAAAAATAAAGTCTGTTTTTAAAAAATCAATTGCAAAAGATTACCCTCCTGTATAATTCAATTTATAGAAACATTCTTGCAATGACATAGTTAAAGAAACTGAGACTATATTAGTGGCCCAAGAGTTGAGAGGGAGTGTGGGTGGCAGAGAAGTGTCTGTGCTAAAAAAGGAAACATGAGAGATCCTTGCTGTGATGGAAGTATTTTATATTTGACTATATCAATGTCAACATCGTGGTTGTGACATTATACTGTTTTGCAAGACGTACCTTTTGGGAACACTGAGTAAACTGTACGTGGTATCTGTAATATTTTTTACAACTGCATGTGAACCTACAGTTATCTCAAAGTTTAATTTAAAAAAATTTGTAGGATGCCGTTAAAAGAAACGGAAATCCAGCACAAAATGTTTATATCAGAAAGGGAGAAAGTTCAGGGTGCCTGGGCCAGACTCTCTATTTCGGCTCAGGTCGTGATCCCAGGGTCGTTGGATGGAGCCCCGTGTTGGCTCTGAGGTGAGTGTGGAGCCTGCTCGAGATTCTTTCTCTCCCTCTGCCCCATCCCCCATTTGCTCACGCATGTGTGTGCACGCTCTCTAAAATTTCTTTTTTAATTTTTAAAAAAAGAAGAGGAGAAAGTTCTCAAACCATTACTACAAACTTCTACATTAAGATACGGAAAAAGCAAAATAAGTTCAGTGCAAAAAGAAAGATAAGAAGCTAACTCGATGAGATTAAAAACAGAAAAACAACAGCAAAACTACTGAAACAAAATGTCTTTAAAAAGGGACAATATAGGGACACCTGGGTGGCTCCGACCTCGTGGTTCGTGAGTTTGAGCCCCGAGTCGGGCTCCGAGTTGACAGCTCAGAGCCTGGAGCCTGCTTCAGATTCTGTGTCTCCCTCTGTCTCTCTGCTCCTCCCCACTCATGCTCGGTCTCTGTTTCTCAAAAAAAATAAACGTTAAAAAAATACTTTTTTTAAAAATCAATACAGTTGAGAAGTTCTATCAAGACTGATGATAAACGAGAGAAGGCACAATTTGAAAACACAAATTAGTGAATCTCAGAATTAAAACAGGGGATGTAACAGACCATTAAAATGATAAGGTAATATTACAAGCAATCACAAAGCCAGAAGAATTCATCCAAGATAAATTAGAAAAATTGAATATTTTTATATCTTTTAAAGAAACTGAAATAGTAATGAAAAACCTTCACCAAATAAAATCTGTAGACCCAGATGGTTTCACTAAAGAATTCTACCAAATGTTTAAAGAAGAAATAGCACTGATTTTACACAATCTCTTCCAGAAAATGAAAGAAAAAATACTTTCCAACTCCATTTATGATTCCAAAATTAGCCCAATACTAAAACAATACAAAAACAGTACAAAATAAAACTACAGACCAATATCCCTTATGAACACAGAAACAATAATAGCAAATCAAGTCCAACAATGTATATAGATCAGGAATGCAAGACAGGTTCAATATTCAAAATTCAGGTCATCTACCATGTTAAGAGTATAAAGAAGAAAACTATGATCATAGTAATGAATGCAGAGAAAACATCTGACAAGTCACTATCCTTTCCTGATTAAAAACTCTCAACAGACTAGGAATAGCAGAGAACTTCCTGAGTCTGAAAAAGGACATCTACAAATATTCTACAGGTAATGTCATCCTAATGAAGAGAGACTCCGTGCTTCCCAGTAAGATCAGGAACAAGGCAAAGATGTTCATGATCACCATTAAATTCAACCCCTGGGGCACCTGGGTGGCTCAGTTGGTTAAGCATGCGACTTCTACTCAGTTATGATCTCACAGTTCATGGGTTCAAGCCCCGCGTCGGGCCCTGTGCTGACAGCTCGGAGCCTGGAGCCTGCTTCGGATTCTGTGTCTCCCTCTTTCTCTGTCCCTCCCCTGCTCATGCTCTCTCTCTCTCTCAAAAATAAATAAACATTTAAAAAAAATTATAAATTCAACCCCTGAAGTCCTTCATAGTACAATGAAGCAAGAAAAAGAGATTAAAGGCTTATGGATTTGAAAGGAACAAATAAAACTCCCTCTATTTAAAGACGATGTGATTGTCTATGTGGAAAATCACAAAGAATTTACAAAAAAAAAAAAAAAAGAAAAAAAGAAAACAAAATTCCTAAAACCAATAACTGAACCAGAATATCAAACAATTTTGAAAAGAAAGAATAAAGCGGGAGGAATCGCTCTCCCCAATTTCAAGACTTATTATATAATACAGTGATCAAGACTGTATAGTAATAGGAAGGGATAGATAAAACAGAACCCACAAATAGTCCTACACAGGTAGGGCCAACTACCCTAACACGGGTAGTTTTTGACAATGATGAAAAAGAAATTTAAGGGAGGAAGTATACTCTTTTCAACAAAGACCAACAGGCAAACATATGAAACTCAGCCTAAGCCTCACACCTTCTGCAAAAATTCACTTGAAACTGATGATGGTAGATTTAAAGGTAAAATGTAAAACTGTAAACCTTTTAGAAAAAAGAGAAAAATCTTTGGGATCTGGAACTATGCAAAAAGTTCTTACACATGAAACCAAAATCATCCAGAAGAGAAAAAAATTGGTAGATCTCATCAAAAGTAACGACATTTGTTTTGTGGAAAGTCCTGCAAAGAAGTTTAAAAAGAGAAGCTATGCACATAAAGAAAATATCTGCAAACTATATACATGACAAAAAGTTTGTATTTAGAATATATTAAGACTTTCTGGAGCTCTAGCTGGCTCAGTCCATAGAGCATGTGACTCTTGATCTCAGGGTAGTGAATTCAAGCTCCTCATTAGGTGTGGAGTCTATTTAAAAAAGAAAAAAAATTAGAGGATATGAACTTTTCCAAGCTCAATAGTAAAAAATCCAAATTATCCCATTAAAAATGGGCAAAAGTCATGGAAATTAATAACCTTTAGCATTAATGACCATTAGGAAACTGCAAATTCAGATTATGATAAGATACCAATATATACCTATTAGGCAACTAAAATAAAAAATAGTGACAACACTGAATGCTGGCATAAATGTGGAGAAATTCCCTGTCTCATATGCTGCCAGTGAGAAAATAAAATGGTATAGTCACTGGAAAATATCTTGGCAGTTTCTTAAAAAGCGAAATGTATGTTTACCATATGATCCCACACTACACTACCAAGCATTCACCCCAGAGAAATGAAAACTTACATTTACACAAAGACCTAAAAGGTCCTTTAATAGGTGAATATTAAACGGGCTGTTGTTTATCCCTACCACGGAACGCTACCGAGCAACAAAAAGGAAAAAGCGACCTATACATGCAAAAATCTGGGTACACCTCTGTGGAATTATGCACAGCCAAAATAAAGCCAATCCTAAAAGATTACAGATGATATGATTTCATGTATATATCTCAAAATAAAATTATGGCGTATAAATCGGTGCTTATTTCCAGCTGGTGTCTTCGGTGGTCATCACACAGGAAACATCCATCTGATGGAAGAACTTCCAGGTCTGTAGAAAGCCTTCGCTTCTAGTGAAACTGCCTAACACGACCCTCGGGGAGCAGAGAGGCTCCCGCCTCCTGCCACTGCCCCATTCCCCAGGAGACTCGGCGCCCACTACCCTCGCTGACCTTTAGGGCAAAGTTGCTTTGGGGTCGGGCCCAACAAACAAAACTCCTGTTGTGATGTTGACGGTGGCGGCCCTCGCATTCCTCACCGTCTTCCCTAGAGACTCAAAAACCTCGCAGAGAATCAACCACAGGAATGCAAGTTGCTAAGAGAGCCCCATCACTTTTGGGGACTCAGTGGAAGGCGGGTATTTACAGTCCGCGTATTCAAATGAGGACTGAGACAACCAGGTCTGATTGGACAAACGATAACAACAGAATATACACGTAAACGCAGGGCTGCCCGTTCGACTCTCTGGTTGGATAGACGCCTACCCGACCTTAGCCAATCAGAGCACCAAGCGCGCCCCATTTCCGCACCCAAAGTTGCCTGAGGATCCTTCCCTCCGTTGAGCCTTAAGTGCCCTTATTTTTGTTTTCTCTGTTTTTGAAGGTGGGAAGCAGGTAGGCGAGGCTGACCGGAAGGAGGATGGAGCTGGCCCACGGCGTGACAGCTGCGAGGCCAACACCGTCCTGCCTGACCTGGCAGCCACCGTGCAGCCCTGTCCACCGTCCAAGAACACCAAGGACCACCACTGCAGAGGCAGGTGTAGCTAAGTCTCCAGCCAGTAAAGCCCAGCGAGGAATATGCATTTCTGGGAAAAGGAGACAACAACAAACCAAACACCAAAGGCTCTTTCTCAGAGCCGTGCACCCAATTTCAGAGAAAGAGCTTGATTCCCAAGAACAATACACATTTCAATAAATCAGTCCACTTAATATGTTCGCTTGTAAATTAATTATTATATAATTATATAAATAATTATTAATAATAAATATTTCCTGTAAATTAATCTAGGAGAATGGGTTTTACTCGAAACTTAAGACTGTCTGAATAGATTTTAATCCTGTTCTAACCCTTCTCATTACAAATATGCTCTAGGTACCCACTAAATTGATTTCAAGGCACAGCAGAACACTGCAATTTGAAAAATGCTGAGACAGGGGCACCTGGGTGGCTCAGTTGGTTAAGCTTCCGATTCTGGATTTCCACTCAGGTCACGATCTCATGGTTTGGGAGTTGGAACCCTGCGTCTGGTTCTGTGCTGACTCGGGACTCGGGATTTTCTTTCTCTCTCTCTCTCTCTCTCTCTCTCTCCCTGCCCCTCCCCTGCTCGTGTTCACACACTCTCTCTCTTTCAAAATAAATAAATAAACTTAAAAAAAAAAGATAAAAGAAAAATGCTGGGACAATCGGTGGCAAAAGAGTAGTGCCATTCTCCTACTCACCCCAGACTTACCCCTGCATTCAAAAGCTTTAAGGTAAAGACAGTTGAAGCAGAAAGTGTTCACGCAGAGTCTGAAGCCGTGTGTGACATTCCTTAAGAGAGCGCTGGTATTAAGAAAAAAATAAAAGAAAATCTGCTTTTGCTTCGACTCCAAGCTAAGATTAGAATGCTGAGGTGGCTGAACCAAGAGGAAGGAAAATACAGAAAATTTAAGGGAAACTTTTATTTTCTAAAAGATGGAGGGTATGAGGAGAACCCAACAGCTACGCTCAAGGCTGGAATCCTGACACCAACTCCTTATAAGTAGGTTGCTTAATCTCTCTGTGAAGCAAGGATAATAATGGCAGGTCTATTGCAAGAATTAACAGCATAAGTGTACGTAAAGTACTTGGAACACTGACTAACATACGGAAGTGCTATATAAACGCTCTCCAGAAGAGCACCAGAAACGGATAAAACCGAAGTCCAGGAATCAGAAAGAATAAGGGCACAGTTTTACTTTCTGTAGACAACAGAGTAACAGAACTTTCTTGGAGAAAACTCAAGAGAGCCAGTGAACAGCAAGATAATTTAGTGCAGCGGCAGGATACGAAATGAACACAAAATCAATAGAAGTCCAGGAATCAGAAAGAATAAGGGCACAGTTTTACTTTCTGCAGACAACAGAGTAACAGAACTTTCTTGGAGAAAACTCAAGAGAGCCAGTGAACAGCAAGATAATTTAGTGCAGCGGCAGGATACGAAATGAACACAAAAATCAATAGCAATATTTATAACTATTACCATTTAGAAGATAACAAAAAAGAAAAAGACCAAATTTTAAAAAAAAAATTTTATTTACTTTTGAGAGAGAGAGAGCAGGGCAGGGGCAGAGAGAGAGGGGGACAGAGGATCCAAAGCAGGCTCTGTGCTGACAGCAGAAAGCCATGAACTGTGCGATCATCATCTGAGCCGAAGTTGGACGCCCAAGCGGCTGAGCCACCCAGGCACCCCAAGACCAAATTTTTAAAAGACACAAAATAGCGCATATAAAATACTTAGGAGGAAATTTCATAAGAAATATATAGGCATACCTCGGAGACGTTTTGTGTGTCTGGTTCCACACCAGTGGGATAAAGCCAGTATCACAATAAAGCGAGTCAAATGAATGTTTTGGTTCCCCAGTGCATATAAACGCTATGCTCACACCATACTGTAGTCTATTAAGCATGCAATGGCATTATGTCTAAAAAACAATGGATGTACCTTAATTTAAAAGCTTATTTCTTTTAGCAAAGGCTAACCATCATCTGAGCTTCCAGGGAATTATAATCAATGATCGCAATTACCATAATAAATATAATAATACAGAAAATGTTTGAAGTATTGCAAAATTACCGAAACGTGACACAGAGGCACAAAGTGAGCAAATGCTGCTTTAGGAAAATGGCGCTGACAGATTTGCTCCGCGCAGGGTCGCCACAAACCTTCAGTTTGTAAAGATGTGTGCCTGTGAAGTGCAGTAAAGCAAAACACAATAAAATGATCTGTCTGCATGCAAAACCCACACGGGAAAAAAACTGAAACACTCCTAAAAGACTCAAAAGTAGCTCTGAATAAATAAGAAGGCATCCCAGACTTGTGGATGGAGTGACGTTAACATCCTGACAAATTCAGCTTTTCCTGTTTAACTAGATGAAAGTTCACAGGGGGGGAAACAGGGCAAATGGCCCTTAAATAGGAACATAATTTCATTTACAATCAAAATAGAGGGCAAATTAAAACTATAGAGGTAAAAAAAAAAAATTATACAGGAAAAGCCATTCCTTGCCTCTCACGTGGTCAAAAATCGTACAACACACGTAGGTGACGATGTTGGGGAAACACAGGCACACGGGCACATGTACACCTTGCTGGTGGCAGGGTAAAGCAATAGAACACCTATGGTGGGGACATTGAGTAAAATCTCACAAAGTAACATCTGCCTTAACCTTGGGCCCAGGAATTCTCACTTCTAAGAATGTACCCTGAAAATACAATTCCACGTATATGAGATAGCAAAAATGTACAAAGTTGTTCATATAGTTATTATAATTATATATGCTATAATGTGAAATATTATCACATGAAACATTGGAAATTATAATTATTAGGATTTTATATTATTATAATTATATGATATCAAATATTGGAAATAATGTGAATGTCCATCATAGGGGAAACGGTGAATAATCTCCAGGACAGACTCACACTAGAGCACCTGGAAAACCACAAAAATGAATGAGAATCATCTTGAAACTGGGATACAAGCCCCCACCGACTCCACAATTTATACACATATGGCTCTTAGCTGCCTCTGACCAGAGTCTCGTAGCCCTTAGTAACTGTTAAAAAAATCCTGTAAAAGTGCCTCAGGGAAAACATAAAAGCTGCCTCCCCAAAAAGTCTGGGGGGATGCCGTTCTGCCGGAGATAACAAATCTAACGTGCCACGTTTGTAAGAAAAAAACAATAATAGTTTGCAGCCTGGTAACAGTCACAGGATGTAGAACGTCTGCCCTTGGACTCTAGGTATGGCGTCACTCCTGCAATCTGCTGGAAATGTTTCTCTCCAGGCCCCTAGATTGCAAGGACCCCCGAAGCAGAACGACTATCTCACTGCAGTCACACCAACACCAGAAAGGGAGACACCAGAATGGATAAGACGATGGAGAAAGGAAATATCTCAGCTGACCCTAATCCCTAATCAGTCCGCATGATCCAAACCCCCTTACCCCTTACCCAGAATTTTCACCCTTTAAACCCAGCTGCTTGTATAAGCCATCGGGCAGTTCAGGACTTTTGAGCATTAGCTCCAGTTCTCCTGGATGGCACCATGTCAATAAATAGCCCATCTTTCTTCACTGCCATAGCTCAGTGTCTGCTTTTATTGGCTTGCTGTGCACCAGATGGATGAACTCTCATCTGGTTTGGATCCAGCCTTCTCATAATGATAGAGGAAAAACTCCTTGATACATTGTGAAGTGAAGAAGAAGAAAGAAAGAAGTTAGAAAAAGGAAGGAAGGAAGAAAAAGAAAGAAAGAAAGAAAGAAAGAAAGAAAGAAAGAAAGAAAGAAAGAGAGAAACTGGGTACTGAGTGCTGCCCATGTGTAAAAAGGGGGGAAATGTGAGCCATGTTAATGGTTCAAGAAATCTGAGGGCAAATAAGCAAATTCTGAAATTAAACTGAAATGAATAAAGCTAATTGTGAGTTCTGAATATAATTCTCTGATGATACATTCTTAGTCAGATGCCTTCTATTTCCGCCAGAAACTTAAACCAACAAACAAACCCAGATTTTATAAACCATAGAAAAATACAGTAACTTCTATGGCATGCTATGAGCTAGCATTACTCTGATCAAAACGAGACAAACGTAGCACAGGAAAACTCGAAACCACGCTCAAATACTAGAGTACATGCAGAAGTCCCAAAACAGAATCATATAAAAATGAACCAAGTGCATTATTAAGGAAACATACACCAGGAAGTACACGGTGTAGCCTCGGAACGTCAGTATAGTTAAGGACTTAAAATGTCATCCACCCACTCATCAAACAAGGGTTACTGAGCATGCCCATGTGACAGACACTGCGCCTGGCCCTGGGAAATCAGTGGCAAACCAGACCACCTTTTAAGGAACTTATGGATAGGGGAGTGAACAGATAAACGAAGCACATAATTTCACGTAATCGTTAGGTCTTAAAAAAGCTTTTGCTGCAGCAGACGTATGTACAGAAGTCTATGAGAGCTACTGGGTTGACTTCTCCAAGGACAAGACTATGAGAGCAGGGGCTGGATGAGGGAGTCACTAAATGCCATGCAGAGAAAAGGCCAAGGTCCAGTGAGGGAGACAGAGGAGCCCCACCCAAGGCACGGAGGGGTCACCTTTGCGGCCTAATCCCTACAACTTGTCACCGCAGAGCCTGTGTTGTGCTACCCGGGAGGCCCAATCGTTACATTTTTGGAGATTCTCCAAGCTTGTTGTTCAGCAGCACCATTATTAAAAAATTAAATTACATAAAGTTGCAATTAAGTAAATTAAATTTACAACAGATGGAGATCCTCACCACTTCCCGATTATTTGCCAACATTGACTATCGTCTGTGCTCCTGAGGCTATTTTCACCAACCGCATGTGAATGACAGAGGGCCATTTAACGGCATGATGCTGCGCATAACGTCCCAACTCTGATTTCAGAGATGGGCCGGTAGCTAGAAATCAGCCCGGTAGGATTTTTGCACCGTGGAAATCAACGAGTGCTGTAAATCAGGACTTTACTTATTGTTTTGTTGACTCTTCAAATTTAAGGTTTTGTTGATCATCTAGAACATCGTGTAGAAAATGTGGATTAAATGTAAAAGTGGGATACATCTGTAGCCACTGCATCAGCCACGTATCCGTAGACACGGGTAAATAACCCAAAGTATTTAACAAATATTCTTCCAGTATCTGATTGCGCAAGGTAGTCGCTCACGTCATTGCCATCTGAGCAATATTCCGACACCCATTTGTCTGATTCGGTGAAATTTTAAAAAAAGAAATAAAAGAAAATAACCAACATTTAGGCCAGCTCTAAACTCATTGGTCAGTGGTGTGTGTGACTTCTTGTCATGGAAATGGATAGCAACCAAGCAGTTAAGCAGTTACTTGTAGTTTGATTTTGTGACACTGCTGTTGGCAATAAAATTATAACAATGGCTATAACTTTATAAAAATTCTAAAAATTGCTATTTTGCAAGAAATAGCAATTCATTTGAAGTTTTAGGTCTAACCTGAATTTCCAAGCAGCATTTTAACTTAAAATTTATTTCTACAACTATATAAAGAAATATTTAACACAAATTTTTACATCAACCTTCAAGCAGTATCATGTTTCATTCACCATTTGTACATATATACGTACGTACATATATGTGTGCTTATTTTTCTCTCAGAGTCAGTCATTAAACATTTACCAGCACATCTCTGTCTCTAAACCAGGAAACTGAGTAAAGGAAACCTCATTTAAAAATGGAGTCAAGAGACCAGAAAGGAGCGGAAGAAACCTACTTTACTATTCTGGCGGGAGGAAGGCAGACTTTCTTCTTGCCCAGCAACAAGCTCAGCCAATAAGAAAATGCCACAACTCAGCCAATGAGAAACTGTCACCCCCCTGAACCCTCACTTTCCTCCATTGGGCTTTCCTCTAAAGCAGCCCCTCCCGACTTCCTCCTTTTCTCTACACAGTAATACTCCTCTCCTTTGATCTCTGGACTTGCCTATGGTTTGCCACAGCTTGTGTGTCCCAAATTGCAAATCCTCTGCTATTCCCAAATAAACCCATTTTTCTGGTAAAATTACTGGCTGTTTTTACTTTTCATGTTGACAAAACCATACATCTGAGAGAGGCCCCTGAGTATACATGCACAGAGGACAGGGAGAAGCAAAAAAAAAAAAAAAAAAAAAAAAAACCTTTTAACACTCCCTTGTTCTTTGTCTTCAAATCCTAACATGTTTCCTGAGGGGAAGAGGGATTATGGGAAGAACTTCTTTTCCCTGTACTAGAGAAGACAGAGAGGAAACAAAACCTACCCGTTATTCCCATTATAGACTTCCCTAACTTGAAGGCTTTCTCCCAGGCTCCAGATCCTTGTATCTCAGACTGATGGAGTATCAATCATCTAAGTAGCCAAAACAGATGATATGGCCTCTTTTCAGAGAGGACTGACTTGGTGCTCACAATACTCTGATCGTGCAGCTGAAACCTCTTAAAGACCAAAACGCACGGGCCCCAAGGGGGCATTTATTAGTTTTTCTCCTTAGAGATCTTCCTTTACTTGAAAAACTTTCTCCCACACTCCTTCCAGTTAACGAGTCCTCAGAAGCTTTCTAGAAACAGTGCTATTGCACAAGATGGCTTCGGAAGTGCTAAAAGACTTGCCTGGAAATAAAAATCGCGTGTTTGACTTTAAGACAGAGGTGAGGGCTCACAAGCTTATTTTGCAACCCTAATAATAAGTGGAATTAATCGTAATCAACTTGGAGAACTCAGACGTTTATGACATCACTTGTAATGGTTTGCCACAGCTTGTGTGTCCCAAATTGTAAATAATAAATTCAGCAAAAAGATGCATCGTGTCTTATCAAGGAACTGTGTGATTCAGAGCCACTATAAACAAGGAAGACATAATTAATCACAGCCCTTATTTTGGAAACTTAGTTGTTTTGAAAACACTTTGGTTTCTGATGATCTTTAAGCGGCGTATCTTCTGCTGGAGACCTTGAGGACTGCCTCCTAGGGTTCCTTCCCAGAACACAAGGATGATTCCATACTGGTCCGTCCATAAAGGGGATTCGCCAAATTAGACAGTCAACCCTGCTACAGTACCATATTCGTAACAATGGTTACTAAAAAACACGTTTGAAGATGCTCGCTGTAGGTACTGTAAAGTTAAAAATCCTTAGTAAACTGAGGACAATGGGATACATTCCAAAAATTGTTGCGTGAACAATAACAACAACAACAAAAAAGCCCAGCATCATATGTTCAATAGTGAACTGATAGTTTTATCATCATTAGTATCAAAAGCCTGCAAGAAACAGTCCTTGTCACCACCATATGTCTTGTTGTGGACTATTAGACAAAACCACTAGCCACAGCATTTAACCATGGTCAACTCTAAGACAGTATCATCCTTTCCCATGACTTCACTGCTTACCTGGTATGGTGGCCAGCTTCCAAGATGGTGGCACTCCTTTGGCAATCAGGTCGTAATAGACAATGATGCCTGTTTCAGTCACAAAGCGTCAGAACATAGCAGCTGACTGATTCCCAGCAAGAGACTGCCCATAAAAGGAGATATTTTCATTTATCACCATTTTTATTGATAAATTCACAGTCCTCTAAAAACAATCTTTGATGTGAAGGACAAGGGTCTCCCCAAGCAGTTCACTGAGAACATCACCAAAGAGGGAGTCCTGATGCCCATGGCTACAGAGGATGCGCGTAGGAGGTGAGCCACTTACCATCTCCTATAGGCGGGCAGAGCAGCTGACCCAGCAGGGTCTTGGGCAGCACTGTCGGGGCATCTGTGGAGCTATCCTAGGGTAACGGAGTGAAGTCCAGGTGTTCTGCCACCATGACAACAATGTAGTGCTTGAGAAAGAAAAATAAATATGTAGCTAGTCATGGCTGGGCGGGCAGACCTTATTTTAGGGCATTTCTTTCAACAATGTAAGGAGCTGGGCTTACATGGTGATGGGATTAGCGGCAACGGAAGGAGGCACGTAAACTTTCAGCCTGAGGTTTTCAGGCATGAGTTTCAGCTCAAGTGCCCGATGGCAGAGGACCCCAAGGACACGGCAATGTCCTCTCACTTCCAAGCCGTGTAATTTCTCCAAGTATCTTCTAGTCAGGAGTGTCCTTCCAAGAAACAGTATATGCTAACCTGGGGAAATGTATAATAGGGGATTTATAACACCAAACCAAAAGATTTCCTTTCAATTCATCACCAATACTATTGAGAACCTAGACCTGGTCCTTATTCCCGTTTTATTCATCATTCTTCTCCATAAAAATGAATTTCGTTCTGGCCCGTGGCTCTTGAGACAGCGGTCAAACGAGTTATATGACTGATTTGCTCTGGGTAAATATTAGAATGTAACAACTTTGTCTTGTAATTTCGATATATTGGTCATCAATTTTCACATCTTGGAGACAAGCTTGTATTTAAATGGCCTTAGATTTGTGTAGGTAAAATGTACTTTCTTCCCATCGAGAAAATAAACATAAAAGATTAGTGATTTGAAGAGAAGCCAAAGCATAGACAAAGCAAGACCCCACAAGTGGTCAGGAGGTGTAATGAAATCAGAGGTACTGTGTAGCGTGGTCACGCTTGGTCCTACGGCTCACGTGGATGTAAAATCACATTCATGTAATATACGCCACATAACTGATACTTTTCCTTAATGAGATTTCATCTTTTGTGCTTTCAAAAAGAATCCATTTTATTAAAAATTTGAAATTGGCCTTACTTAAACTCACATGACAGTAGTTTCTCTGACATAATCTCACTTGAGAGGGGAGTGACTAGGGAGCAGAGTAGTAGAGGCAGGACTGATATGTAAGATGGGCAGGTGCAAAGACTTCCCAATTCTTCTCTTAGAACTAACATTTGAGGAAACTCCATACCATTTTTGCACCAGTCTGCATTCCCACTGAGAGTACAAGAGTTAAAAGTAGAACTACCCTACGATCCAGCAATGGCACTACTAGGTATTTACCCAAAAAATACAAAATACTAATTCGAAGGGATACATGTACCCTGACGTTTACAGCACCATTACCTACAACAGCCAAATTATGGAAATGGCCCAAGTGTCCATCAACTCATGAATGGATAAAGAAGATGCAACATAGGGGTGCCCGGGTGGCTCAATCAATGAAGTGCCTGACTTCGGCTCAGGTCACGATCTCACGGTGTGTGAGTTTGAGCCCCGAGTCAGGTTCTGCACTGACAGTGGGGAGCCTGCTTGGGATGCTCTCTTTCTCCCTCTCTTTCCCCCCTCCCCAACTCATGCTTTCTCTCTCTCTCAAAATAAACAAACTTAAAGAAGATGTGGCATATATATACAATGGAATACTACTCAACCATAAAAAAGAATGAAATCTTGCCGTTTGCAACAATGCGGATGGGGCTAGAGAGAAATATATCAGAGAAAGACAAATACTGTATGATCTCACTCATGTGTGGAATTTCAGCAACAAAACGAAAGAGCATAGGGACACAAAGAGAAAGGAGAACCAAGAACTACACTCCAGAGAACAAACTGATGGGCACCAGAGGGGCGGTGGGAGGGGCACAGGGGAGACAGGTGATGGGGATTAAGGACAGCATTTGTGGGGACTGGGTGCTGTATGTATGTAAGTGTTGAATCACTAAATTGGACACCCGAAACCAATCTTCCAGGTACATTAACTAGAATTTAAATGAAAACTTAAACAAAAAAGAACTAACATTTGGTGGAAAGATATTCATACATTTGGGGGTGGTTTTACTTTAACAAATTATTTCTGAAAATATGTGTTCATCTTTTTCACATCAGTGCTACAGTTCCTCAGAATAGCCTTCCTCTCTTCACAAGTCATTTTACATCTTAAGTCACACACAAATACATTATTTATTCCACTGCCTTCCAATCCAATGTCCTAAAGCCCACTGCTCAAGGAAGGGGAGCTGTAGTTTTCAATACAAAGCACTTTAATATTGACTTGATGGTAATTAGTCTGTTTTTTCCACAAAACAGACTGGATATATATGTATAATGCACATAATTTACATGGAAATTTCAAATAGGAGTAGACCGCAAAAATTATAGTCCAATAGCACCATGATCAAATATTCCCTTCCCAACCCTCTCATTCACTTTTCATGTTACTTTATTAACTAGTTACTATTAAATTTTAAAAACATAAATTTAAGAAAACATACATTTTAACATAGATTTTGCTTTCATATTAAATAACATTTGTGCTAAAAAAAAAAATCCCAAGACCCAAAACAGTGTTAAATTCAAAATTTGCTCAAAGGGCATATGTACCTACTTATTACTTATTTTACCTGAAGAAAACAGTGCTTAGTAAAACAAGACTAACAGTATTCTTAACATTAGCCAAATATATCTCAACCTAAAGTCCAATATCATGTTTGATGATGAAATATCGTACTGTTTCCAGGAGTGTATGTGTGTGTGTGTGTGTGTGTGTGTGTGTGTGTGTGTGTGTACTAGCTATGGGTGTTTTTTTTTCCCCTCCTCAAAAAGGCAGAAAAGTTCTGGAAAATATGGAGAGAAAGTTGAATCACAGATAAATTACACAAAAAAAATATGTTTCATTTTTATTTAAGTAGAAAATATACGAGTATGGTCAAACCTAATAAAGAACAAGCTCAAAAGTGATCAGTATTGATCAATGTATTTCCTACATTAAAGGTTAGACGTCACCTCTGGGAGAACATTAAATAATGAGCATGTCAGGCCAAACTATGATCCAAATGGCTCCATATTCAGTAATAGGCACAAAGCCAAGTCTATGGTTCTATCAGTCATCAATCAGGAGAGACAAACCACACAGCGAACTGAGTGAGGAAAGCTTAGTAGGAAGAATCGTGAACTCAAAGAACTGCAGACAGGAGGAGGTGGCTGGACGGAAGTAAGAAAACTCTAAGTGACAGGAAGAACAGAGGTTAGGGGCAGCTGCTGCTCCCCCCCCACCACCCCCCCGCCCTCCGGCTGAACAGGCACCAAGGGCAGAGACCCAGACCTTACTAGCAGGGTGGGCTGGGAGTTGCAGATGGCTGTGCCCTGGAGGGAGCCAAGTTCAGGTGTTGTGGCGCTGCAGAGGTGGCCCTGGAGCCTGTGGTGGGCACCCACATCCAGCAAGCAAATGCTTTTCTTCCAACAACGTCCCTCTAGGGCCATCTGAGGACACTTCAGTGCCAGCTGACAAAGGCCTAATATTCAGTAAAGGCCAAGTCCATTTCCCGGGAGCAGGCCAAAGGGGATATTTTTGCTAAAACACAGGGCACAGCTGGCCCCCCTGAGGAAGTGTGGAGAAGCCCCAGGACATTCCTGACATCACCTCCAGGCTCTCTCTCTCCAAGCCTTGCCCGGAAGGACCCGAGGAGGTGCCCCCGGGCCGTTGTTACCTTCCTGCCCTTTCCCTCAAGTTGCTCAGAACCGAACATTAACTCAAGTAGGTTTACTTCCCAGGCCATTCTACAAAGAAGAAATAGAAGCAAGCTCTAACACCCGTCCCGCCAGAAACTAAGCTCCTTTCCTCCGTCCATCCAAATCCCCACCATTACTCGGTCGGCCAGGTGAGCAGCCAGATGGAAAAGGAAGGACGCCAGCAATAAGAGGGCTGCAACGTAGTTTCTTTCTGATTATATTCATCAGCTCAATTGAGTATGCCTGTAACTCTCAATTATTGTTTACCGACATAAAACTTCAGGTCCCACTAAAGAGTGTCTTCTCCTAATTGCTGTCGCACAGAGCCAGGACCTGCACAGTAGGCCACAGCTGCTCTGGGGGCCAAACTCGAAAAAATAAATCTGTTCATCTGCTCAGACAAAAAGCTTTTCTCTCTTGGCCCATATTCTAGATGGTCACAACAAAACAACCAAACAAAAAACCCCAAAATACTTCCCAATAAAATTAATAACCACAGGCTCTACATCCTTTAGTTTTCGATTCGCATATATGCTATTTACATAGTACAAGAAGACCAAGGTCATAAAATGTACATACAAGTGGCCTTGCTATTTAGCGGAAGCAAACAGGAAGTCTGCCCGTGGTCAAAAAGAAATAAACATTAAAAAGCTTTTTTAAGGAAAAAGAAAGTACCCAAATTAAGAAAACAGAAATGTGGGCAAAAGTTGGGGGGGGGGGCAAATAAAACTCCGTAAAGGTGAATTTAGTACCGGATTAGACACTGCTCAATTCTTGAACTGTAAGGAACGGCTTAAACAAACAGAATTTTGTTTTTTCCAGCTTCTAGGCGGCCCCAAACCGGTAGACTAGTTCCATGAAGCCAGAAGGAAACGGGCTTTGTCGATTTTTCCGTTCTACTTATGTGCGCACAGATATCTGCTGCCTTTCTTGGAGGAAGGGTTGTACCCCTCTGCCACACGCTGTCCATCCGGTTCATGGGACTTGCCTTGATCAATGCAGTCGAGGCAGAAATAACATGTAATTTCTAGCTGTCAAGTTTTCCCGCATACTCTCTCCTTCCTCTGCCGTGAGACTGGCAGTATTTCCCACGGGGAGCTGCCCATCAGCCTGGCATGAAGATAATGGGGCCAGAGGCTGCTGGCAGTCTACACGTGCTACATGTGCAACGTGAAAAGGAAATAAAACACCCCAGATGGAGGTTTCAACTTGGCCCACCGCGGCTTAACCACACTCCCGATCAATGCAGAAATTAGTGCACAGCAGAGGGTGTTACCACACACTGAAAGCAAAACAAAGCCAAGACTACACAATTTTTGCCATTGGCTCCAGGGATGGGACGGGGACAGAAAGAGACTGTTATTACGGTTTGAAAGGACAGGTGTCCCTAATTTGCACAATGCTTTCCCTACGATAACTTACAGCTAATTCCCCTATCGACCTTACTAGTTTTGGTGAAGTTTTTGGCAAAATAAATGTACATCGTGTGATGTGCTACTGACTACGTTTGAAAAAGTGCTACCAAAAGTGGGGGGAGGGGAGACAGAATCAAAAGTAATTGGCCGGTTTACAAACAGGAATGAAAGGAATTGAGAGAAACTAAAAATTCTAGGCTTCCTGAATGGAAAGAAGCGACTTCTTCCCAACACCGACAGTTAAAGGGAAAATCGAGAAATGATTTCAACAAGAAAGCTCTTTTTAGGCTCAGTCGTGGGCAAATAGCAGATCAAGGTGCGACCACCTCACTGTTACAACCGTCTCTCAATGGTCTGAGATAATGTCCCGTGAAACACTTTAGTTAACGAAATGGCTCAAGAAAATGAAATTAAAGTGATGGCTTTCCTACCGAAGCCTGATAGGCTCAACGTATCCAAAATCAAGAGGTAAGAAGGGTAGAAGGAGGAGAAAGAGACTGAGAATGAAATCTCAAGAGGAGAGGTGGGTGTGGCTACTGATACATGTAAGCAAACAGATAAGAAGGTGATGAACTTCCTGAGTCGCGTAATACCAGAGAGCTACCAATCTGAATAAAAGAGGCTACAGGAGGCTGTGACTCATCAAAGGTTCAAAGGTCACTTGGGGTCCTCCCACTTTTTGTACCGTCAGAGGTCGGCCAAGAAATCTGCTTGGTTTGCAAGGACTCTTCAAATGTGGCCAAAGCGGATGGCAGAGAGGGAAGATGCCCCCAGAGGGTGGAGCCATGAGCCTTGAAGAAAGTTCTGAGGGCACTGCCGTACTCACCATGGGGTGCAGGACCCCCTTCGGAGACTCCTGTCCGTCTCCTGTGTGATTTCAGATTTCAGTAGCACCTACTGTGTGTTTCCCTATTAGCAGTTGCCTTGTCTGTGTTCTAGCTTCACACACTGGGTGTGTGTAGGGAAGACATCTTTTTAATACATGGGTTTCTGGAACAAGAGAGGTCACGTTCCGACTGATGAGATAATGCCATGAAAACACTGACCGTCAGGCCTGGTGCTCTGGTTCACTGGGACTTGAGAGCTGGCTATCAAGCTGGCTATGTTTTGTGTGCAGAAAGGAGCATTAACGGAAGACAGTTTAACAGAAGCCTAGACTGTGTTAAACTGTATTAGTGTTCAAAAACATTCCCTGGAGGGACGCCTGGGTGGCTCAGGTGGTTGAATGTCTGACTCTTCAATTCAGCTCAGGTCATGATCCTGCAGTCCTGAGATCGAGTCCCATATGGAGCCCATGTTCAGTGTGGAGCCTGCTTGGGATTCTCCCTCTCTTTCTCTCAATCTCTCTCTTTGAAAGAAAGAAAGAAAAAGAAAGAAAGAAAGAAAGAAAGAAAGAAAGAAAGAAAGAAAGAAAGAAAGAAAGACAAATTTCCCTGGCCCTCCTTTGGGACGAGTTATACTTCTCTATCTCCGTTCTGTCGGTTTTGGCCATAGGACTTGTTTTGCCCCAAGAAATTTGAGTGGAATTGACATCTAGGCAAAACTTTTAATCCAGCACCCTGGTCACCATGATTTCTCTTTTGGTTCTGCCGTGAGACCATCCATGTTCCAGACAACGCCTCATTCATCAGATGGGTCCTAGAGTTATGGTAACATGATGCACAGCTACAGCCAACACACAATGGACATGAATTGCAAACATCACATCAGCCTTTGTTGTTAAAAGCAGCTGAGATTTGGGGGTCATTTCATACCTCATTCTAACCCAGCTTGTGGTCTTCCCATAGGGCTACACCTCCAGAGCTCACATCTACAGCCAAGACAGGAAAAGAAGGGGAAAAAAAAGATGAGGCACAGGCCTACTTTTTTAACCCATCAATGACCAGAAATGTGTATTTCCAAGGAAAGCACAAAGAGGAGGATTTTGTTTTTATAGCCATTAACAGTAGAGAGGAAAGCTGGGACACAGAAATTAGAAACTCTACTTGTAAGTAGTCATCTTTCTTTCTTTTTCCTTCTTTCTTTTCCTTCTTTCTTTTCCTTCTTTCTTTCTTTCTTTCTATCTTTCTTTCTTTCTTTCAAAATTTATTTATTTTGAGAAAGAGAAGGGGGAGGGGCAGAGAGGGAGAGAGAGAGAATCCCATACTGACAGTGTGGAGCCAGACATGGGGCTTGAACTCAGGACCTGTGAGCTCATGACCTGAGCTGAAATCAAGAGGTGGAGGCTTAACCAGCTGAGCCACCCAGGCGCCCCTAAGTAGTAATTTTTGTAATTTATTAGAAGTAAAAGTAATTTAAGTAAAATTCTATGCTCAAATCTAGTCTTCTCCAACCCTTGTGCTACTATTCACTTTCCAGAGTTCTCAACCAACTTTTCCATGCATCCTGCCCATATCACAGAAATACATTCATGGTTTTTGAACCTACTTCTTTAGATCTGTGTTTGGAGATGTTTTCTTCAAACTTTTTTTTTTCTTTTAATAATCTTTTGGGATTACTATCCAAACATCACATTAGAGGTTTCTTAGAAGAAATATTTGCAAGTGTTTTATGTTTTCAATAACATCATAAAACATGTGAAATCAACTTGGGGATTTGGGCATTTTGGAAGGAGGAACTATAAGTGCAAAGGCCCTGAGGCAGGAAAGAGCTCCATGGGGAAGGCAAAGGGAGAGTGGATGGAGCGGAGGTCAGCAAGTGACCTGATAAGTGACACCTGCAAGAGACTGAATTTGGCCCAATATGTCTTAATTGCACGGAGAAAACTCTGGAAAACTTTAAACCAGTAAGCAGTGTTATCATATTTACATTTTCAACATTGTGCCTGCTGCGTGGAGATGCACTAAAAGAGAGGAGAAGCTGTGGGCCAGGCAAGAGTGTTCTACTTACTCGGAAGACAGGTGATTGCATGAGAAATGGAGGAAACGACTAGTGATGGTATTTGGAAAACGTCTGAAGGCAGAGCCGACGGAACATGCTGGTGGAGTGAAGGCTCACTACCGAGGGGAAGAGCAGACTAATTAAGAAAGACTCTGAGGTTTGGGGCAAGATTAGGTGGGAAAATGGTAATGCCCCCCCCCCCCAGGGTAGGGGGAGATGGAGAGGGTTCCGGAGTCGTTCTTGTGGTCATGTTGAGACCGAGGCACCTCCTGGATACTCAAGGAGAGATGAAGGCAGCTGAAGAGGTCAAGTTCTGAGCCGAGGGAAGAGGTCAGAGGAAGGGCATGTAAGAAAGGAGCCCGGGCTCATCTCGGGAGTGAGCCTGAACACAGAAGAAATTCAAGGACGCCAGCCTGGGCACACCAACAGGGGAGGTTCGAGGAAACATGAGAACCTGCTAAAAAGATTCAGGAGCAGCAACCAATGAGGCACAAGGAAAATCAGGTCCGGCTCACGGGTGACCATCAGGTGAAACAATCCAGGCGAGAAGCAGGTGAGGAAAGCTGTCGGGCTTCTCAGACAAAACCTAGGAACTGGCCACTGGATGTGCCAGCGTGGAAGTCACGGATGGCTTCGCCAAGGGCTTTCTCATCTCGAGTGGGCTCGAGAATGAACTGGACACAAGGGAACAGAACACAGGTCTGGGCGCAGCTTCTGAGATGTTGTGCTACCAAAGGGAGCAGAATCACAGGCGGTTCGTTTTCACAGGAAGCCCAGTGGTCTCTGCGCCAACAGCTATAATCACAAAGCCACAAGGCATCTGAGTCAACCGCGGCGGATACTACTGTCGAAAGCATCGTTCTGACAAACGGTCCTGGTGGAGACAGGGCTCAAAGGGGACGGGGACACACCCCATCCTGCTGAAGAACAGAACGAACACCCCTGGAAGCAGGGGGCATGGGGTGTCAGGACCCCACAGAGAAGGAACGCGGATTCTGATGGGAAGATTGGGGAAGACAGAAGGGACCTTGCTGGCTGCGAAGCATGAGGACGATTTAAGGAGTCTGGTCTACTTGTCAGTTGAGCAATTCAAGTTAAAGATTAAACCACTGACCCAGTAAAATCTTCCCACCGGGGAGCTTACAGGCTAACGGTTTTGAGGTAATCGTTTACCACATCGGGATTTAAGGCACTGGAGAAAATGCTGAAAAACTTGGGAGGCATTTTTTGGAAAGAAATGAGGACCTTGCACTCTCTCAGGTTAGTCTTCAGTCTTTCCCCTCAACATTCTGCTTTTGAGGGGACGGGGGTGGGTCTTTTTCTCATTTGCTATTTTGGGGTAGAGGCTGTGGGGTAGTGAAGAGAACTCCTCTTTCCTAAGATAATCCTGCAAAGTGACAGAGAACACCACCTTTTCCTAGTAGAAGCAAGAGCTCCAGAACCCCAGGGAATAAAGCTTTAGGGAACAAAATCATCCAAAACAATAGCTGCAGAAAGAGGGGCGCCTGGGGGGCTCAGTCGGTTAAGCGTTCTGACTCGAGCTCAGGTCATGATCTCGCGGTTCGTGGGTTCAAGCCCCGCGTCGGGCTCTGTGCTGACAGCTGGGAGCCTGGAGCCTGCTTGGGGTTCTGTGTCTCCCTTTCTCTCTGCCCCTCTCCCGCTCAGTCTCTTTCTCTCCTTCAAAAATAAATAAACATTAAAAAAAATTAAGTAGCTGCAGAAAGAGAGAGAGAGAGTCTGAACTATCTGAAGCACATGGAGGTGAACCAGCAACTTTAAACTATGCTTTAAGGGTGACTATTACCCCAATACCGGGACTAGACTGGATACCCGCAGCTTAAGAGTCATCTACTGGGCTAATTTGTGTGCAATGCATTAATAATAATAATAATAATAATAATAATAATAATAATAAAGCACTGATCACATCTATGGTGAGATAAAAATGCGAAAGCTGAATTCTGCAAAGGAGGATTTTATCAGGGCTAAAAGATCAAATTAATCAAAACAGACAAGACGCCTCCAATGAATTTATGCATGGGGAGAAGTAAAACAAAATGGAATCCATGACGTTGGGAAGTAGTTACTGGGTGAAGATTTGGGGGCAGGGGACTCTGATTTGGGAGCTGTGAATAGGAGTCCCAAGCTGCTTCGTGTACGGAGAAACTGTTCAGTGCTGAGGCCAGGTATAAAAACATGTGAGTTTCTAGCAGCTGAGCTGGGGACCTGAAGGAGGAGTCTCACTCCCCAGGGAGCTCACGAAGAAGACAGGGGTTCGTGCAAAGGGAAGGGACACAGAATCAGAGCTGGCCGGGGAAACGGCCAACGGAGAGAAGAATGACATGGTCAGCATTCTTTGGGGTTGTTCCTCATCTACTTAGTCTGATTAAATAGGGAAGAGGGATGACCTTCAAGTTTATATCTTACCCGGGTCCCCGGGCCCAAGCTACAGATTCACAGACGCGGTGCCTGCCAGGCCATCTTCTCTTCTCGGTCTAAAGGCATCTGGAACCCAACAGTCCAAAATGAAACTCTTATTTTCCTTCTGGAAACCCGCTTCCTTCCCGCTCGCTGCTCCCTTTCCCATCTCTACGGAGCACAACGCCACTCCCTCATTTGTTCAAGCCATACATCTAGAAATTTCCAACGATCGGCCCCATTCTCTCCTCCCCTCCCCACCTCGTCAGCAATTCTTGTTGGCTTTAACTCCAAAACAGGCCCACAAGCAGCCTCACCCAGACATCAATGCTCGCACAGGCTACCACCGCCTCTGCCCAAGCTCCTGGTCTTGTCCCTTAGAGACCATGCATCACTCAGCAGCCAAGTGAACCCTGTCCCCTTCCTCAACTTGCAGGACCCCATGTGGCATGGCCCCCACCCACCAGTTAGGTCTCCCTTGCCACATGAACCTGCTCGCTCCCTCTGCACGGGACCTGGACGAAACTGCCGCTTCCTTGCCCGGAACGCTCTTGCTCAGGGCTACTTTCTTCTCACCCCTCCCACTGCAGCGCACATGGAACTTTCCATACAACCTGGTAAAGCACTTGCCCTCTTCTTGCTAGTTACCCAGTGGCTGTCACTGAGACCCTCAGCTTCTTCATAGCAAATGCCATTCTCGGGTTTTTCTTTTTCTTTTTTTTGAAAGTTTATTTCTTTTGAGAGAGAAAGAGGGCATAAGCAGGGGAGGGACACAGAGGGGAGAGAGGGAATCCCAAGCAGGCTCTGCACTGTCATCCCGGAGCCCGACTCGGGGCTCGAACCCATGAACTGCGAGATCATGACCTGCGCCGAAGACAAGCGTCGGACGCTCGACCGACTGGGCCCCCCGGGTGCCCCAAGGTTTTTCTTCTCCGGGGCGCCTCTCCTGGCGGCCCAGCTGGAGTTGACAAGGCAGTCCAAGCTGGCAGTGGAGGACGAGGGCAGGACACATCTGATGGAGGGCAAGGGACGCCGCCGGGGACGACGCGGGAGGCACCGCTGTCGGTTATCAGAAAACCTGGCAAGTGCCTCCGTCCTAGCAAGTACAGACAGGGGGCATCTCATGAGAACGAAGCCCTTTGGCCACAAATGCAAGAGAAAGGTCTAAGGACGCATAACATTCCATTTGCCAGTTCAACAAACATTTGCCAAATCAATGAAGGAACTAGCAGTCAGTGACCTCTCAGGAGAGTCCTCACAGGGGCTGACCGTTGGGAAAAAGCGTTAGTCTGAAAGCCTTGGATCCCTGTGACAAATGCTATCCTTGCAGCTCAACCAACTGCCCTACAGGTGGGCCAACACGATACAGAAATTACGTCTACAGCAACGCATCCCTTCGTTTGACGGGACTGCTCCCAGGGCCACCAGAGCCACGCACAGTACAAAGTCCGCTGGCTGTCTTCAGCTTTCATATAATCGCATGTTATAACTAAGAGGTCCGGTCTGATGGGAAGCACAGGCCTCCAAACTTTATCTCACAGTACAGCGTCTCCCTACGCAGATAAAGGGGGCGAAGCGTCCACTTGTCGTGCTGAGCACCGAGTCAGGTAGAGAACTTTCGGGTGGTTCTATTGGACGCCCCGAACGAACATGACACCGTGTGTTAACTACACTTTTAAACACCAGATCTTCTCCCTGTCTCCAGCTTGGACCTTGGTGGGGGGGGGGGGGGGGGTCATGTGGCTTGGCTTCTCGTTCCCTTTCTCGGGCAGCTCCTTGCCTCACCCCGCTGAGGCTTCTGATCTTTCCAGGGCTGGTGGTTAGGGAGCCAGGGAGGCGGCTGGTAAAAGGCGGGAAGCGATTTGGGACGGGGACTCTCATGGCCTGGCACTGGTGTTCTCGGGGCTTGGGAGGGCGGTCGATGCGGAGTCCTTCAGAGAGCTCCCCACTGGGGACACCCTTACCACGCCTCTGTCAGCTGCTGGGCCTCCTGCAGCCCATCCGCCCCTTCTGGGGTCACGTGGCCCCTCTAGACAGTTCTCTCGCGCAGGATTTACTGTCGGCCGGAGCCCTCCTGAGTGTCCACATCTGGCTCAGAAGGAGCCTGCCGCTCTCTGCCCGGGGCTCTTTGCACCTGCTGCCGGGACAGCTTCGGGTACCCGACGGCTCGGCTGGCAGGGGCCCTTGCTCTGCTCTGCGCAGCCTCCTGCCCTTGGATTGAGGCAGATGTCGCTCACCAGCCCCTTCTCTCTCTTACTCGCAGGCGCACAGCCAAACCTCCAGCGGACACGGGTCAAGGTCTCTGGACAGCCCCCTGGCAGGCAGCTTCTATCATCTGACACAAAGGGCAGGGCAGCGCCCGCCTCCCACAACCCCCTCTCTCACGGAGGCAGGGTGAATGAGTGACAGACCAAAGCAGCAGCTTTCTCTTGAGAAACTCTCTCTGAGTGTCTACATCTTACCAGTTTGGGCCCTTGAAGTGCCCTCGAAGTGGGCTCAACAGCCTCCTTCTCGGTCCCGGATAGTGGTCTCCTATCACTTGGGAATGGAGGCCACACTCATTGTGGTGTTCTCAAAATAGTCTGGGTTCAGTCGCATCGAGTACAAGTCCCATTTTTTCATTAATTAATTAATTAATTAAAGTTTATTCTGAGAGAGAGAGAGAGAGAGAGAGAGAGAGAGAATGAGTGAGGAAGGGCAGGGAGGGGGACAGAGGACCCTAAGTGGGCTCTGTGCTGACAAGCCTGATGCGGGGCTCGAACCCACGAGCCATGAGATCGTGATCTGACCTGAAGTCGGACACTTAACTGACTGAGCCACCCGGGTGCCCCGAGTAAGAGTCCCACCTTAACATCCAGGCGCGCACACACACAACACACACACACACACACACATGCGGGTGCGTGCAAATCCGTGCACAATCTGTGAAGGGATCCGTCAGGATGAAAGATTCCCAAGCTTCAGACACTGTGACCAGCTCTTATGACAGTTGTGCTGTTGCTGCCGTTTTAGATCTATTTTTGAATCACAGTAATCATTCATAAATATAGCATTGTTGTAGTTCATTCAAACACCACAGATCCAGTTGAGTTCCCTGGTTCCCTTTCCAAGGGAAGGACCACGCTTACCGTATTATTGTAGCTTAATTTTAAAACCAGAGCTCAGGACAACGTAGATGACAGCTGTCACTGTCTCCGTGTTTTCTGTTCACAGTTTTCTGCTCCCTTACAAACACGCAAACTACACAATGTAATGTTACATTTATGTGCGCTTTCCTTGTTTTATTTCCATGGTACTTCTTGTTCTGTAACTTGCTTTCTCCTTGTTTTTTTCAAGTTTCTATTTTAATTCCAGTTAGTTAACATGCAGTGTCACACTAGTTGCAAATGTACAATGTAGTGATTCGGCAATTCTGCATCCAGTGCTCATCTCGACGGGTGCCCCCTTTAATCCCCATCCCCTGTTTCCCCCCTCCCCTCCCCCACCTCCCCTCTGGTGACCATCAGTGTGTTCTCGACAGTTAAGTCTGTTCCTTGATCGGTCTCTCTCTCATTCCCTATCATTTTTGCCCCTCTGCCTGGTTATCTTGTTTCTTCGGTTCCACCTATGAGTGAGATCGTATGGGATTTGTCGTTCTCTGACTCATTTCGCTTAGCATTATACTCTCTAGCCCATCCACATCATTGCAAATGGCAAGACTGCATTCGTTTTATGGCCCAGTGATAGTCCACCGTATGCGTATATCACTTCTTCTTTATCCATTCATCCATCGATGGACACCTGGGCTGCTTCCATATCTTGGCTACTGTAAATAAGGCTGCAATAAACATCAGGGTGCATGTATCCCTTGGAATTTACAACTTGCTTTTTTCACTTAATATGTCTTTTCTTTTTCTTTTTTTTTTTAAGTTTATTCTGAGAGAGAGAGAGAGACAGAGAGAGAGAGAATCCCAAGGAGACTCCACACTGTCAGAGCACAGCTCGACGCAGGGCTCGAACTCACGAACTCATGAGATCGTGACCTGAGCTGAAATCGAGAGTCGGATGCTTAACCAGTCGGATGCTTAAGCCACCCGGGCGCTCCTTAATATGCCTTTTCAATCTTTATATACTTACGTGGAGAGATTTTATTAATTCTTTTCGATGACTGTATGGTATTCCAAAAAAATATGTGCTTTACTTAATTACTTAAATATTAATGACCTTTAATTAGCTGCTAATTTTTCACTTCTCCAAATATTGCTACAAAGACGGTCTTGGGACATACTTTCGTGTGGCTGTGCGTAGTACTCTCTGGTAGACGCCATGAAGCACCAATATCAAGTGGAAAGATGCACTGATTCCCACAAATAGCTTATCTCCCCACACTGTTGCCTAAACTCAGCGATAAGTCTTTTAAATATTTATGGAAGCAAATGGGTAAGAAATAACGAGATCTGGTTCTTCTAATGTCCATGTCTTTGACAGTGAGGCAGGGTGTATTTTCCCGTATCTGTTCGTCATCTGTTTATGTATTGTCCTGGTAGTTAACACGCTCTTCACCCACTTTCTGATACTCTTTTTTTTTTTTTATGATCTTGAGGTTTAAAAAACCCCACTCTCTTATCTGATATCATACTGTAATTAATTTCTACCCTCTCATCCCCGCTAATGACCTCTTACGGCATCTATCGCTACGGATAGTTTCATGCTTTTTTGCATCCCACGGGATCCTTATGATTAGATGCAGGTGTAGCTGGGTGTAGCTTTAACTTCATTTCTCGGGCTTCAGACTCATTGTGATTCCTGAATCTGAGGAATATTGTTTCATCCGTTCTGGAAAAGCCTTGATCATTATTTGTTAAAGTACTGCCTCTCCTCAAGTCTCTTCCTTTTCTTCTCCTAGAAGTCTCATTCGACATATTCTGGACCTTTTCATTCTCTTCTCCAGGCCCCCTAATGTTGCTATCATACCTCATGATCTCCCTGAGCTTTATTCTGTATCATTCACGAAGCTCTACCTTTTATTTCACTCATTCAGTCTTTTAGATACGTCTAGTCACTTAGTTTCCTATTTTAATGCCTAAGTTTGCCGTTCAGATTTCAAGTAGTGTCTTTCTTAAATCTGCCTGTTCTGTTGGGTGTCTTCTATGTTTTAGAGACTATCCTGTATTTCTTCACTTGTTTTAAGCACGCTTATATAATGCGTTTATCAGTGTATTTTACCCTTGGAAGATCTCGGCAATTTGATCTGGTCATGTGTTGAGTCCGAGGGTTTGCTTTGGACGGTTGCTTCTGTGACTGTTTATAATTTTGGATCTCCAAAATTGAGATGGTGGAGCTTCACCTTCAGTAATTCCATGTGATCTGTGTTGAGGACATCAGCCTGGGCCCAGTTCTTAGAGGAGTTGTTCAGCTGAGAAAGAGTTCTCAGACAATGAAAACTGTGTAAATTCCAACCCCCAACTCTCCATGATACAGTTGTGAATTTTCAGAATTTCCAGGAGAGGCTCTTTATTTTCAAACCAGAGCTCAGGACAGCATAAAGTTGTCATTGCCTCGCTGTTGCAAGGGACAGAGCCTCTTTAACTCAGTTTTCAACTCCTTCAAGGGCTCTGGTTCTGTAATAGGATCTCCACTACAATCGCCTTCCTGGCAAGAAGATAGAGGTCTAAGGCTCTATCCCTCATCCCCAGGAACCTCAAGATCCCGCGTCATGGAAGCTGATGCTGGCTCCTCACCCCAGTCCCAGGGTCACTGAAGAGTTAGCTCATACTGCAAACTTTTCATTACATCCATGGGGATATCTCTTGCTATCTTTGGAGCTATGTCTTTAAAAAGATGTTTGCCATATTTCGTCTGGTATCTTTAGATGTTTGTAATAGACAGTTTTTTGGGTAATTTAATCCACTGGAATCTTCTAGATGAAATTTCAAAGACTGTCAAGTTTTAACATCCAGTTGATTCCTGTATCCATTGAGAGACACGGGAACACAGAACTGGAAAGAATGTTATGACCCATTAAGGCAACCCATACCGGACCCTTCATTTTTGAGACGCAGAGACTAACACCAGGGTAACTGTGACCTTTCCAAGCCCACACATTTGCCTACTAATAGAGTCTGGACAACACATCAGGTCTCCTGAACCCTGGTCTAGCACCTTTCCCACCAAATATTTCCTCCTCCTTCTTAGAATTGGGGCACTGTCACGTGTGATGTTGGACACGTGTCACCCTGTATTTGCTTTTGTGTTCTTTTATTTCAGGAGGTGAACACCAGTCCTGGGAGAAGACAACCAAAATGTCTACCAGAGCAGAAGCTGAGGCAATGGGACATATTTCCAGTGATGGCAATTTCAATATGGCTCAAATGCAAACCTCCAGGAAAGGTAAGTTCACGTACTTGGATCTGTGTCACCTTGACTTCCCTGTTGGTGATACACAGTGTCTTCTTGCTACCACCAATTGCCAAGGACTCCAGATAGCTATAAAGCATTTTTTACTGAGAATTATTTCACTTCTTACAAGAAACCTTGAAGGTACATAGGACAGGTAGGTATCAAGACATGATTTACAGATAAATAAAAATTCAGAACAGATGCTAAGTAGAAAACATGGAGACGAGTCTTGGTTTTTCCGATTCTAAACTGAGGAGCATCCCACTAGATCTCTCTGCCCATATAGATCCACACCTGCCTCAAAGAGAGAAGGCTTTTCCTTTCCACCGTATCCGAGAAGTCGCTTTCCGTCTTCCATGTTGTCTAAAGCACGACCAAGAGCTTCTCACTCAGAAGAACTGTTGAACACCTTATTTTACTCTAAATTTCTAATGACTCAAGAGCTGTGTGATTCATTAATTTTCTTACAGATATAAGCTTTTCATAAGATATTGTCTTTGAGGGAGTGCCTGGGTGGCTCAGTGGGTTAAGCTCTATGCTTGATCTCGGCTCAGGTCACGATCTCACGGTCTGTGAGTTCGAGCCCCACCTCGGGCTCTGCACTGATGGCAAAGAGCCTGCTTGGGATTCTGTCTCTTCCTCTTTCTGCCCCTCCCCACGTGTGTACACACACTCTCTCTCTCTTGCTCTCAAAATACATAAATAAACTTAAAAAGAAGACAATGCTTTTGAAAAGTAAAGCACTAACCAAGATGGGATGCTTCACAATACTCAACATTTCGGCCAGGGTATCTGCTGGGAAGTGGGCATATCTGAAGGACAAGAGGATTCTCTGCATCTTACCCATCGAAGAAGAAATCAGGACAGGTGCCTTCTCATACCCCATCTACAGTTAACTATGAGCCACTTGACCTGGAACGAATACTATTCCATTGCCTTAGCTTCCTCATCTGCAAAATGGGAGAGCTCGACTCTTGCATCCCTAAGACCTCATCCACTTCTAAACACTTAAGAGTCTAGAGGACAATACCCTCGGCCAAATTCTCCTATCCTAACTCTCTCTCGCCAACATCAGAAACATAAAGAACTTGTGTATAAACATTTCCCACGTTTGCAATCCTGATTTTGCCATTGATGAGCTGTGTGACCTTAGGGAAGTCACTTGAACTTTGTGTGTTTCCGTTTCCTTGTCTGTAAAGACAAAATAATAGTGTGTACCTCACATCACAATTTAACGAGGATTAAATTAGTTATAATGTGTAACCCATTTAGAACAATGCCTGGCACACAGTCAACACTATATAAACTTTATACAGAGTTGATGATCATCAGCTCTCACACAGCGTTCCTGGCTCAGCCCACTTTTTGGCAGTGGTGACACTCATAGCCGACCTTCCTGGTTTCTTCTCCAGTCTCCTAGGACATCCGCCCTACCATTTTGCTTAGTCCTCTGCTGAGGACTAATAATAATGCATCACTCTGATGACCATGTGCAGCCCTGAGTGGGTGATTTTCAAGGGGACACCCAAACGTCACAGGCAGAAATCCCACGTCTACCGTCAACGACCCTCATACGCGGGCCTGTAGCCGCCTCATGGCATCATGGCTTCTCACCGTCCACCCTTCCAAACCCTGCCAGAACGCCCTCCTTGTTGGAATCCTGTTTGCGTGGTAGATCGAGGGGTGCCATTTTCAGGTATCTGTCTCTCTGTTACTGTGGAGAACTTGGCAAGGCAATGATGGCAGTGAGAATCTTCACAAACAGCGTCAGGCGTAGCTTTCTTCCTCCCCATCGAGAGCCCACGTGGAAAGAGCCCCAGCCCATGGAAAGAATGTCACTCAAAGGCCAGTCTACAATCACATCCCTTTCTGCAAGTCACAGAAATAAACAAGCACACCACTTGAGAAAGTATCTCCATCTAGGTTAAAACTAGGGAACTGTTCCGGGGTGCCCGGGTGGCTCAGCCAGGGTGCCTGGGTGCCTGGGTGGCTCAGACGTCCAACGTCAGCTCACGTCATGATCTCACAGTGCTGACGGCTCAGAGCCTGGAGCCTGCTTCAGATTCTGTGTCTCCCTCTCTCTCTGCCCTTCTCTCTCTCTCTCTCTCTCTCTCTCTCTCTCAAAAATAAGTAAGCATTAAAAACAAATTTAAAAAAAGACCCACAAAACTAGGGAACTGTTCCTACCACACACTACAAAAGCTAAGACTTGTAGATTGCTTTAATACATTCTAGATGATATTGAGAGAGGATGTCAAGAGCTGACCAAACTCTCGTCCTTGGAGCATGGTACAGTGACACAGAAAGACAGGGGGACACTGAAGCCTTGGCTCATGCTTCCTAGCTCTGAACGGCAGTGTCTAGAGGCCAGAAGACCACCAGCAGCAGGGCGAGTCTGCAGCGCTGGGATATGGGGTGAAGCTCCCATGGGCCCCATCCTGATGTCTACCCCTCCGCAGCTCACCCATCTTTCTAAACACTGGCATCTTAGCATCTCGAGCCAGTACAACAGACCGAGGGAAAACATGCGTGATGGCAGAAATTAACTGGGACATTTGGGAGACTTGTCCTCAAAATCTACCAGGTCTTTGCAAAATTAAAATGGAAGAGTCGTGGGGCACCTGGGGGGCTCAGTCGGTTAGGTGTTTGACTTCGGCTCAGGTCATGATCTCACAGTTCATGGGTTCGAGCCCCGTGTCGGGCTCTGTGCTGACAGCTGGGCGCCTGGAGCCTGCTTCGGATTCTGCCTCCCTCTTGCTCTGCTCCTCCCCGTCTCTGCTCTCTCCCTCTCTCTCAAATATAAATAAACATTTAAAAAAAAATGTTTTTAATGGAAGAGGAGTTACTTCCCTTGAACTGGTGAAAGAATTGCAAGATGCCATCCTCCCACTCACACACGCACTGTTACCATCACATGACAACGGGGCCTCAGACCACAAAGGTGGCCCATTGCAAAGGTTTCAACGCACGGGCACGAAATCACAAATGATTGACCCTTATGGCCCAAGACTGCAGAGACGAAGCACAAGGGACCCATGCGAATACTTTAGCACAGAAAGGAATCAAAAGAAATGTATCAGATAAAAGAGCGATCGTCGCATAATGAGTGCATGCTGTGAGCCAGACACTGTTCCGAGCACTTTATACGGATTAATTCACTGAATCCTTGCAACAACCCTTCAAGGAAGGTGTTAGCAGCATCGTCACCATTGTACAGGAGCCAGAATTCAAGCACAGAGGAAGTAAGATTTAATTCATCAAGGCACAAAGAGGCATCATCTGGATTTCAACCCCAGTGGTCTGATTGCTAACCATTATATCACACTGCTGTGCTGATTTTACCTGGAGACACTGAGGGCTGTTTTCATTCCTAATTTCAGTTCTCAAGAATAAGAAGAAGCTTAGACAGTAGGAAGCAAATCAACAGAAGAATGTGAAGGAAGAACCCCACGTAGATGTGAAAGGAAACTGAAGAGGAAAATACATTACTTCAGAGTTAAAAAGGAATTAGCTGCAGCAAGGAAAGAAATCATCAGTACAGAAAATCGAATCAGTGACACAGAGCCAAGGCTTAAAAAAGTCACAGAGGACGCAGAGGGGTGGCAAGTCAAGTGGATCAAACAATGATCGGCAGGAAGAAGGGAAGACAATGAAGAATGTCTAAGAAGAGATGAAAGCAATTTCATTACGCATCCAGTTCACGGAGTCTACAACTTCAAGGAAAGTACATGCAAAAACAGAACAGACAACTCAAACGTAGAAAAAGTGAACGCAAATCATGAAGGAAATCGCGATGAAATCTACGTACAAGAGCTGATCCTTTGAGAGCAGATGCCATTTGACGCAGTGAAACAATTCATAACTCAGATCGATCAGGCAGAGAGATTCAACATAACTGATGGTGGGGACAAAGGAGACGAGGCATTTAAAATACATAAGGTGTTAGTTACAGGGAAAGCAGATAATATCCATACTTTCTATGAAAATAGAATTTATCAATTTGCATTAAGAAAACTCGTTCATGTCAAAAAACCACGTAAGAAGCGAAGCAAGTTGTTGAAAAGTTAACCCTTTTAAAACAAAGTAGATCTTGGTGGTTTCGCTAGAAAAATTCGGTGAGATTTTATGGAACAGGAAATGTCTATGTATCCAGGGCTGAAGAAATAACAAATATTCACGTAGATGCTACACCTTAAGTGTAGTTCCTCACTGCTTCAGTGTGGACTGTGCATGTGACTTCTTCCAGAGGACAGTCTGGAAAGGGAGAACACAGGGGTAACTTCCCAGTGGAGAAACCTGACACTACCTCAAACCAGGTGATTCAAGGCTAATATCAGCAGTGATAAGTCATGTTGATAGTACGGACCCTCGATGCGTGAAGAGAGTGGCACCCTTCCTCTCAAACACGCATCGCCTTAGTCCAGTCATGAAAACATACCAGACAAATCCCAGTCGAGGGACGTTCTGTACACTATCTGACCACTGCTCTTCAAGATCCTGAAGGTCATCAGAAAAGAAAGTCTGAGAAACTGTCATAGCCATACGTATGCCGAGGACATGTGATGATTAAATGTACTATGCTATCCTGAATGCAATTCTGGAACAGAACACAGACATCAGGTAAAAACCAAGAAGTCTGAATAAAGTGTAGACTTTAGCTAATAACAACACATCACAGTAGGTCCATCAAGTGTGACAAATGCACCAGAGCAATAGAAGATGTGTGTAAGAGGAGCCCCGGGGTGACTCAGTTGAGCACTGACTCTTGATTTCGGCTCAGGTCATGATCTCAGGGTCATGGGATTGAGCCCCACGTCAGGCTTTGCGCTCAGCATGGAGCCTGCTTAAGATTTTTTTCTCTCTCTCTAAAAAAAAAAAAAGTTCGCAAAAGAGGAAAATGGGTGTGAGGTGTACAGAAATTCAGTAATTTTGTTAAGTCTAAAACTGTTCTAAAATAAAAAGTATATTAAGACAAAACAAAATGGCTATGTACCTAAAATACTTCAGGTCACAGGTTGAGATGGAAAGCCTAAAACTAACTTTCTTTACAAAACTAGCATGTCAAAAATTACACCCCCGCAATTATTCACAATAACATTCACCCAAATTCAATTATATACGCTAATGTAAAATTCTAGCCAAAATATTTGCAAAATAAGTCATGTGTTTTCATTAAAACATCCTATTAGGAAGAGATCAATTCAAGAAAGTAAGGAGAGCCAAATGCTATTAATAAATAATTATAATGAACTTACATAAACTCAATTCTCTCACCCAGGACCTTGAGGTAGGTTCAATCATTAACCCCATTTTACAGGTGGAATACTGAGGCTACAGATAGTTCAGGAACTTGCCCGGGAGCACACAGCTGTTACTAGAGCAGATCTGGGTATCCTGACTGTATGATTCAAATACATTTCATAAAACTCATGCAGTCACATAGAAGTAATAAGAAACAGGACCAGGATAGCTTCATGCAATGAAAGGACAAGTCCCACCAGCCTACTTAACAGTGTGACGTGTGAAACGTTCCCCAGAAATCCAGATAGGACAGGAGTGGCCGCTCTCTCTGCTTCTATTTAACAGTTTAGAAACTGCCAGTGAATAGATTACCCAAGAGAATGAAATAAATGGTAAACATGACAACCATAATCACCTATTTCTTTTCTATTATTAGTACTTAACACGTACATAGGATTGGTTTTCTGCTCTCAACTCAAAGGAAGAAAATGTGAGAATGATAGGGAAAAGAAAGGACTGCTCTGGAAACAATAAAAAGTACGTTAAGAAACCTGGGTGGGACGTAAACTGAAGAGAGCTGTAAAATCTCACCCTGGGCCAGAGAAAAAGACTTGAATCCCCAGGGAGCCATCACTACGTTGACTAGGAGCAGACATGTTATACGAGTGGCCATCCCTCTCAACCTGATCTGCCCTATCTATATGATGTTCTCAAAATGCCAACGTCAATTCCTGTGGATGGGGGAGGGGAGAGTCTCAACTAAATGCCCCCTGAGTTACACCTGGTGATCTGTCTGTCCACCCCTGGAACCCACCAGGAGGATCCCCACACAGCAGGAGATGGGGCTGGCCATCTGGAGCGTGTTTGCCAGGAGCCAGGAAAGGGGGCACCCATGTGCCTTGAGGACAGGGTCACATATTGTATCTCTGGGATTTCTCTACAGGGCCAGCCGATGGATCCTTCTAGCTGCTGCCAAACTAATGCATCTGGACTCAACCCCAGGGACAGCCCCAGAGCCCCCATGGATCACTGGCACACTGTACTCGAGCCTCGATTATAGTTTCGAGATGAAGTTACATGCTTCTGACATCCGACCTAGGCTACCTTTCAAATTTCGTCTCCTCCCTTCCCCTAACCTGTTAATCAGCCGAGTTCCCTGGTAACAGGGCGGGGCACTTGGGAGTCATTTCCAAAAACTCCTGCTCTTACTATCTGTATCCCATCAACCACGGCTTCTAGCCAGTTCTTTGTCCAATCTCACTTCTTCTTAAATGTTTATTTTTGAGAGAGAGAGAGAGAGAAAGAGAGAGAGAGAGGCAGGAGTGGGGGACAGAGGATCTGAAGTGGGCTCCGTGCTGATAGCACAGAGCCCCATGAGGGGCTCGAACTCACGAACCGTGAGATCATCATCTGAGCCAAAGTCGGATGCTCAACTGACTGAGCTCCCCAGGCGCCCCCCAATCCCGCTTCTTTCCAGCCTCTCTCATGAGCTCATCCCAGAGCCGTCTGGAAAACTTTCCTAACACTTGCTCTGGCCAGTTCCACACCTTCTTCAAGTCTCCGCTCAAGTAATGGTTCTGAGGAGGTTCCTGACCCCCTCACCCCCCGGGAGGCGGGGAGGGACAGGTGTCCGCCAGACACCCACAGAGGAACCCCTGCTCTCGCTCTGTTTCTGCCTCACAGACAGACCGCAATCTTCTCCCCTTTCCCGACTTAGGAAAGGCGGGAGAAAAGCACCCCAACGATAAGACTTTCTGTGCCCCCACCTCAGGCTTTTGTTCAGTCCGACACGGGCTGGCCCTCATTGTGCATCTCTGCAATTTTTCGATTTTCACCCAACGAATGAACCTGAGTATAGCCATCCCAGCTATGGTGAACAACACGGCCCTGGCTGGCCCATCCAACACCTCCACAGAGAGGCCTCCCACCGCCCCCCAGGACAGCTGGAGTGAAACTCTGAAAGAATTTAAGCCAGTGGTAAGTTTAATGAGACTCTGCACCGTCCGACCTAAGGGTTATTTATTTATTAAGCACCTACTATGTTCGACGAAGTGTATTACACACAAACATACTGTACTGCTACGCAGATTATATCTCTACTTGTGTCTAACACCGCAACCAGGGACTAAGCATGCAGGATATCATTCTACTCGTTAGCGGACACACGCTTTTCCCCTCCAAGGATGAAAACCACCACACACACAATTAAGTTCCACAGATTTATGTTACTTTTGCTTTCTTCCTTCGCAGATTTTAAAATCACCTTGCCTAGCATGCTTTTTCTTTGTAGCCTTTCTCTCTTTAAGGGATCTCTTACGTCTTGGTTGGTCATTAACGGTGTAACCAGGGAAACTGTGTAAAGGCCAAGAGTACCTTGGGCATATGCTTGGGTTTTCCTAATGAATTTGGCAGAGTGGAGGCACTGGAGAGAGGTGGCCAAAGATAAACAGTGAGATTCTCTTTGTCACCCAGGCCCCTACGTATGACTGGAGTCCTGACATTCAGGGGATCATTCTCAGCTCTCTCAACTATGGCTCCTTCTTGGCTCCAATCCCTGTTGGCTACATGTCTGGAATATATGGAGCGAAGTACTTGGTTGGTGTTGGTCTGTTTCTTTCCTCGGTCTTGACCTTCTTCATCCCACTGGCAGCCGATGCTGGAGTGGCCTTCCTCATTGTCGTTCGGATAGTTCAAGGCATAGCCCAGGTACCAAGATGCTTTCTAAGTAAGTATAAGTGGAATACGGATAGGTTCCCAAATGACCTCAGATAGCCAAGAATGGGACTTTTTTTTTTTTCCAGGGTATGGTATTAACAAGTCAGTATACAATTTGGGTCAAGTGGGCTCCCCCACTGGAAAAGAGTCAGCTCATCAACATTGCCATATCAGGTAATGGATGCCTTAAATTCTCAGCTCATATGCACTGTCTAAGAGTACTCTGCAATGACCTACGAACAGAAGCCAAGACTTTATATTCCAACTACCCTGTCTCCTTGCTCTCAAGCACCACTACCCTGCAGTATCTTTTTTCAAATCGTAACTGGTTGCCAACTGTGTACCAACCACGGTTGTAAGTGCTTTGCACGTGTAAATGTCATTTTAGCCTTGGAACAATCTTACAATTCAGCTGTACGTCATTATTTCCATTTCACACAGAAGGGAATCTGAGACACAAATAGACTAGTCCAACATCCAACTTGTCCAACTTGTCCAACATCACACAGCTCCTGAGTGAAGGAGCGGGATTGGAACCAAGGTAGTCTGGATCGCCGCTCATAACTTTACTCGCTGTGCAACTCAGCTCTGGGAAGGGGTCAGTCTGGAGGAAGCACACAGAGTCCCAAGCCTGACTCACACTCAGAACATCCTCACATCTTCTGTTCAGGGCAACTGCTGGGATCCTTCATCATTTTCCTCATCGGTGGTTTCCTCTGCCAGACCATAGGGTGGCCTTATATCTTCTATATCTTTGGTGAGTGGGGGCTTTTCAGATCTTGGGATTTTGTATCACGACAGAGAATGCTGGGCATGATTTTCGTGATGTGAGTCATCTATGGTTAACCAAATCCTGATAGATAGGAATATTTGTATAACTAAAGTGGATAATGCTCACAGATAATCACGTTATGAATCTCGCAAAATGACATTTAAATCTCAGCAGCCTGAATGTGGAGCTAGAAAAACCAATGACTTTACAGGCATCATAACAGTCCATCCTTCTTCTAGACCGAACCCACAAAGAACCCCAGAGAGGTTTCTATTATAAGATGTTGAAAATGTTATCTTGGTGGGATTACGTTTTTAGTTACGTTTATTTAAGTCATCTTTTAAAATTCTCCTACTATCACAACCAGAAAATTATGAGACTGTGACCTAACCACAAAATGCCAATTGGCGTAGAGAATCAACCAGTAGAACCTGCAGGACAGGGCAGACCATGTGAGGCTCAAGAGTGGCTGTACTGCCCTCAGAGAAGCTGCAGAAGCTTCCAAAGACACACGGACGATTCCAGAAGCAATATTCTACTACTTCAAAATACTTCCTTCCCCCTCGCCCTGGTTGGGATCTCCTGGGCTGCTCTCAGCTAATGCTTGTGTTTGGCTTTTTAAAACGTTCTCTGAAACCCCACCTGTAAACCGTGTGATTCTTGTAAGACCACTGAGCCCCAAGGGTGCTTCCGTTCGAGGAGAAGACTCTTAGATCAAGGGTGCCTGTACCATCAGGTCCATATATTCACTAGAACAAAAACAGTGTGTGAAGATTGGTTACGATAGCTTGTCAACCTCCAAAGGCTTTGTCACGGACACTTCAAAGGGCAGGTTACAAAAATGACTCAAGCAATGAGAGGCTAACTCTGCTCAAGGTTTTCAGAAATAGTAAGCAGTACCTACAAAGCAGGAACTCAGTACAGTATGTGTGGACTTCCTCCGTTCTCGATGTATGACAGCGGTCATTTTTGTATCTGCTCTTCCCTACTTGGTTTCAAGTTCCTTGATGGCAAAATTGTACCTTTGTACTTACTCTTCTATTCTCAAAACCAAGCAGAATGCCCGTATGGTATTTCTACACTCTATGGTAACTCCTCACAGTGCCTTTGTGGAAAAATGTGTAAAAGACAAGCTAGCAAGTAAAAAGAGCCATCGAGACTTTAAGACCCTAAAAGAGAAAATGTTAAGATCAATTTTATTTCCACTCAACACTCGTCAGGCCGGGTTGTCCAATGGCGTCATCATGTATGTGTAAGTGGTGGGGAAGCACCCTCCACCAATGACAGGGCCACGCAGGAGGGTGTGGATGCAGGGAGGAGTGGAATCTTGGGGACAGTCATTCTGTCAACCGCAGCAATCCTCTCAGTGTGGTGTCAAACTGAAACAACTCGCAACAAGGGCTAACCGGACCCTCTTCCTAGGTGGAATTGGCTGTGCCTGTTCTTTTCTCTGGTTTCCTCTTTTTTATGACGACCCCATAAATCATCCATTTATTAGCACTGGTGAGAAGGAATACATCGTGCGTTCACTGGCTCAGCAGGTGCACTGATGAACTTCTCTGCCATTTCCCTGGGTCCGTCTGGGTGGCTCACGGGTGGGGAGGGCATCAGCACAAAGCTCTTGTCTTCTGATGGCAGGGTATTGAGAGATGCTTTCTTCCAGGACTCTTCACCAGCCTGGTCTCTGCCCATTAAGGCTATGGTCAGATCCCTACCACTTTGGGCCATTTTAATCTTTCTCTGCCATTTCCCTGGGTCCGTCTGGGTGGCTCACGGGTGGGGAGGGCATCAACACAAAGCTCTTGTCTTCTGATGGCAGGGTATTGAGAGATGCTTTCTTCCAGGACTCTTCACCAGCCTGGTCTCTGCCCATTAAGGCTATGGTCAGATCCCTACCACTTTGGGCCATTTTAATCTTTCATTTCACTGAATTCTGGAGTTTTTATATTTTTATGGACTACACACCAACATACTTCAGCACCATACTTCAAGCTAACCTCAGAGACGTAAGTACAGAGAAAGCCCATTCTGTTCTTCTGTTTAAATGCTTCGTTACGTAAATCTCTGTCCCGCTCACGGCCACAACATCCGAGGAAGTGGGCCCGGGACTTTTGTGTAGGAAACGCAACCCTGTTCACTTGAATTCTGATTCATCTCACTGTGACCTACGGCTTTTTGGGGAAGGCTGGTATGGTTCTAAGTAAGCTTGACGTTCACGGGATGTCGTAATTCCTAAGGGACCTATGTCCCTTATGTTATGTTCAAAACGATCAACATTTGCAAGCAAGGCACCCTGCTGGCAGCACAAACAATAAAGGGGTAACAAAACAAGTTCTGCCTCGGAGAAGAAGGCTCGACAGGGAGGCTTAACAACAAATGCTGAAGACGAGGGATTATTAACAGGACATAAAGTTCCAAATAAGCCTTCTGCCAGAAACTTGCAGGTAACGCTCTTTAACAAATGTTTTTTATTCAAGTGTGACACATAAACAGAAAAGTGCACACATGTGTCCAGCTCTCTGTTCACAAAATGAACAGATGCTGAGATAGTCTGGCAGGAGCCTTTCAATTCCTATAACATGGAGGCCTTTTTTTAAAAAATGTTTTTATTTTTGAGAGACGGAGAGAGACAGAGCGCGAGCAGGGGAGAGGCAGAGAGAGAGGGAGACACAGAATCTGAATCGGGCTCCAGGCTCTGAGCTGTCAGCACAGAGTCCTATGCAGGGCTCGAACTCACGAACTGCAACATGGTGACCTGAGCCGACGTTGGACGCTTAACCGACTGAGCCACCCAGGCGCCCCTGAAATACATTTTTTTTTAAGTTTACTTATTTATTTGGAGAGAGAGAGTGTGCATGTGCTCATGTGGGGGAGGAGCAGAAAGGGGGGGGACAGAGAGAGAGAGAGAGAAAGAGAGAGAGAGAGAGAGAGAGAGAGAGAGAGAGAGAGAGAGAGAGAGACTCCTAAGCAGGTTCCACACTGTCAGCACAGAGCCCGATACGGGGCTCAAACTCATGAACTGGGAGATCATGGCCTGATCCGAAGTCGGACCCTTAACCGACTGAGCCACCCAGGTGCCCTGCATAAACGTTTATAGCTATTGTCAAATTGCCCCCACAGGACACTGGTAATATTTGCAAGTACCTGATTACCTACAGCATCACCATTGATCACGTCAAAAAAAATTGTTGGATTTTTGCTAGTTTGATCCATGAAAAATGGCATGCTGACAGCTTGTTGTTTTTGTTTTACTTTGAGGTCAGATACCTTTTAATAGGTTCAGGAGTCACTTATTTTTCCATCCCTGTAAACTGTTCCTATCCTTTGCCTATTTTTCTATTGGGTTTTGTTCTTTTTAAAACCTATTTCCAGGTGACCTTTACACATAAAGAGAACATTAATTTTTTTTTTTTTTTCAAATTGAACTACATGCATGTTTTTCCTCAGGCACTGGAATTGGGTTGGCTCAGTCCAGTAACATGAAATTTGCATTAAAGATGATAATGTATATAAAGAAAAGCTAAGACATTAAAAAAATTTAAAAAAAAAAGGGGGGGGGAAGCGCCTGGGTGGCTCAGTTGGTTAAGCATCCAACTTCAGCTTGGGTGATTTCGCAGTTTGTGGGTTCAAGCCCCATGTCGGGCTCTGTGCCGACAGCTCGGAGCCCGGAGCCTGCTTCAGATTCTGTGTCTCCCTCTCTCTCTGCCCCTCTCCTGTTCCCACTCTGTCTCCTCCTCTCTCTCGAAAATAAACAGACATTTAAAAAAAGAAAAAAGAAGAAAAGCTACAGAGGTGGACAAGCCACCTCGTCAATCTGTGTCGCGGTGTGGGAAGTGAGGCACGCTGCTCACTTCTCTCTGGTCCTCAGAGTGGGATCCTCACATCCCTGCTGTTGGTGGCTGCCTTTATCTGCACTATCTTCGGAGGTCTATTGGCAGATTTCCTTCTCTCCAGAAGACTCCTCCGACTCCTGAGCATCAGGAAACTGTTCACCGCCATAGGTAAGGACGAAGGGGACGGGGATGGATGCGGGAGGCTCGGGACAGTTGCTTACTTCTCTCCGTGCCTGTCCCGCTGCAGGGGTTCTCGTCCCCTCTGCAGCCCTCGTGTCCCTGCACTGGACCAGATCCAGCCTGAGCGCCACCATGGCCTTGTTGGCACTGTCTTTCACCACCACCACTTTCTGCCAAGTAGGCGCTTTTGTTAACTTCTTGGACATCGCTCCTCGGTAGGAACCCCTCGGCCTCATCCTCCCAGAAGCTCAGTTCAGGCCCAACGGCCCTAAACTCGCTCTGACGCACCAGTTAGATGCCAGCAATACATGTGACAGCTCACAGGAGATGTTAGTGACAGCCCTACGTGCAAATAATTCCTGGAAGGGACCCAAGGCCAGTCAGCCCCTGGGAACTTAGTTTTCCAAGGGGAGAACAGGGGGAGGCAGTGGCCACACTCACCGCTCAACCAGGGGTGGAGGTGGCGGGTGGGGGGGACTCACACCAAGCTCTCTGTCAGGAAACGCTGCAGTCACACAGGGGTGGATCCCTGGAGGGCCCGTAAGGCTCACACAAAGCTTTAACAGAGATCAAGCTTGAATAAAGGGATAGCAAGCGAAACACGGGCCTCTCCTAGAGGTGGTGTGGAAGATGGCTGGGACTTCCACCTGTAGCTCCCGGGACCCTTTCCCGGTCACAACACGTGCCAGTTTTAGACACCTAACCACCATGACACAAGGGAGAGGCTTTGGTCTCGCCCAGTGAGGCATCTTTTTTACCCCAAGACAGGGCCGCAGGATCAGGTTCCTGAGAGACTGAGAGAACACACAAACGTGGTGCAAACCATCCATCCGGACGTTTTGCATCCGCCATGTTGACCGGCTCGTACAGCTTGCCCTGGGGAGTCTCAGACCCTCACACGGGCTTCTACTGATCACCAGTCAGCATGTTTCACTCAGCTTGGACCAAGGGTCAGCCCCACGCATCCCCACAGATGAGCACAGGGTTGCAGCAAGTAAGCAGAGATTAACGGTTTGCTTACGCCGGAACATTCTTTTCTGTCTCAGGTACACTGGCTTTCTCAAAGGACTATCACAAATCTTTGCTCACGCATCGGGAGCCATTTCTTCCACTCTTGCTGGATTTATAATGAGTCAGGTGAGGTCAAACGCTCTGGTGAAAATATGCGGAAGAGAAACCCGTAGAGGTCGCTCAGCAGAAGTCAGGCTGAAGACATTTTTGTCCCCTCCTCAACGTGGCTCGACTTAAAGCTCTAGAGTCCTGAGCCCCCTCGTGATCTAACCCCCTCGTGATCTAACCCTAGGCTCAGCTCATGCTGGGCAATTACCATGTTGAGGGTGTGGAGTGATGAAGAATGCTCAGTTTTGGGAGTTTAGGCTTTAAGAATCCTTAGAAGATGAGCCTTTCATGCTCATCATCAAAATTTCTAGCAATATCCACGGCACCGCTTGCCACGTATACAGCGGCCAACCGCTCTGGTGTGCCTGTGATTGAGGGGCTTCCCTTCCAGTCGCTGACCAACAGCGGTTTTTAATATGGATATTCTCAAACTGAATTTGTTTCCCTTGTTATGCCTTCATTCATTCATCCATTCGTTAATTCAACATTAGCACATGCCGCGCACTGTTTCAGGGAATAGAGCAAACAGAAGTCCCTGCTCTGGTGAAGCTTATGTTGTGGCCGACAAAAAACTAATGATATAAGTAAAACATACAGCCTATGGAACAGTGGCCAAGTGCTCAGAGAAGAATAACACAGGAGAGGAGAACAGGGCACATCAGAAGGGGCGGGACTGCAGTTTTAAAAAGGGTGGTTGTGGAAGGACTCACTGGAAAGTAACATTTAAGTAAAGACTAGAAGCAGACAAGGGAGCCAAATGGCTATCTGGGGGGAGGAATGTTCCAGCAGAGGGAGAGGCCAGGGCACAGGAAATGACCTGTGTCTTCTAGGACAGACCAGGAAGCCCACAGAGGCGGGGGTGGGGGTAGGGAGGAGGACGCGTGCCAGGGCCTTCCTGACTCGGAGGGCCAAGGGCTACGAGACCGCTGACAATTTGTTGCCTCCTGCTTCCAAGATTCCGAGTTTGGCTGGAGAAATGTCTTCTTGATTTCAGCTTCTGTGAACATATCAGGCCTGGTCTTCTACCTGATCTTCGGGCAAGCAGAGGTCCAGGACTGGGCCACAGAGCAGACACTCACTCATTTCTGAGCAAACCGGACGCCCGAGATCCTAATGCTCAGCCATTCATTGTTTGCCCTCGTGGGCATTCCCTCTTAAGCACCTGTTTGACTGGTTAGCCATTCAATTTGAACTGACTTTGTTTCCAGTAATTTCTCAGAGACCTCGGCTGTGTAGGACTGAAGGTTCCACTCGTGGATCGTTCAGGGGCGGGTAGGGAAAGGCTCGTTTTTTAACTGTGAGCTCCTGAAAGCATTGGTGTATCTGCATTTCTAGCGTTCTGCACTCTTTCCTCTATTATTGTGACATAAGAAAAAATATGTAATCGCGGAGGTGCCTGCGTGGCTCAGTCGGTTGAACGTCCGACTTCGGCCCAGGTCACAATCTCGCACTTCGTGAGTTCGAGCCCCACGTCGGGCTCTGTGCTGACAGCTCAGAGCCTGGAGCCTGCTTGGGATTCGGTGACTCCCTCTCTCTCTGCCCCTCCCCAGCTCATGCTCACACTCTGTCTCTGTCAAAAATAAATAAATTAAAACAAATTTTTTTTAAAAATACGTATTTTGTCTCTGCCCCTGCTCTCTGGCACAGAGCTCCAGAATTTCAGATTAGTAATTCCTCCAGTGATAGGCATGACAGGAGCACCTGTTGTCATAGTATCTGGACCCAGTCCCTGGTTCCCAAAAGAGCTTCTAAGACCTTGGACTCTGTGGAGTGATGAGGGTGTCTCTGGTCTCGTAAGGATG
This sequence comes from Panthera onca, assembly GCF_046562875.1. Classification (NCBI taxonomy): domain Eukaryota; kingdom Metazoa; phylum Chordata; class Mammalia; order Carnivora; family Felidae; genus Panthera; species Panthera onca. Next base: position 4,030,339 of record NC_138343.1, on the reverse strand, counting down.
GCTGGCGGCTGGGGGCGCCGGGGAGCTTCAGGATGGGGCTGGTCTCCAGAGACACGAAGGCACCATGGGAGGCTAGAACTTTCAGCTCCAGCATCCTGCTTCCGGGGAGGGGAGAGGGCCTGGAGATCGAGTTATTCGTCAGCTGCCAATCATTTCATCAATCATGTCTGCGCAATAAACCCTCTATGGACACCTTAAACGACGGGGTTCCGAGAGCACCTGCCCTGGTGAGCGTCCGGAGGCCCTGGAGAAGTGGGGCGCCCGGCGCGGGCACGGGAGCTCTGCGCCCCTGCCCGCGCTGCTCGCCCTCAGCAGCTCCTCCATTTGGCCGTTCCTGGGTTGTGTCCTAAGAAACCAGTAAGAGTAAGTGAGCTGTTTTCCCGAGTTCTGTGAATCATTCTAGCCGATTTTCAAACCTGAGGAGGGGGTCGCGGGAACCCACGACCTCGTAGCTCGGTCAAACAGAAGCGTGGGTACCGCGGGCACCCACTACCTTAACTGGTGTCCGAGGTGGGCGCAGCTTTGCGGCACCGAGCCTTTCTTAACCAGGGGGGTCTCCGCTAATTGCAGGTAGTCAGCGTCAGAGTTGAATCCTGTCGTGGGACGCCCCGCTGGGGCCCACAGGGGTTTAGAGAACCGCTTGGTGTGGAACACCCACGCCTTTGGTGTCACAAGTGTTCTGAGCATGGAAACGATTCTCCTTTCATCATCTGGGTAAAAGCATCAGGGGCCCGAGGACAGTGTGTCCCCTAACGAAGCAGGAAGCTGGAACCATGGGAGCAAGAACAAGGGAAACTGCGTCCAAACCTCCAGAAGATGAACCCGACAGCGACCTGCGGCAGCAGGGCCAGACAACAGAAGCCGTGGTCTACGCGATGCAGAGTCGTAGGCCAGGAGGTCAGAGCCAGTCAAGCCGGTGTCGCATCAAGGGAGGAGGGACGCAGGGCCATTCTGATGCTTCGCTTAAGCAAGACGCCCCGGTGAAAAATACCGAGGAGGAGAGGACGATGAAGGCCGAATGCGCTGTGACCGGAGAAAAATGCACACACCTGCAACCAACGGCAGCGGGGAGACTTCAACCGCTCCCCATGACTTGCTTCCTATGGACGCTGGTGTTGGAACCAGAGCCGTTTCCGTGATGCGTATAGTCTCGGGCTTCCCCCAGAATCCGCGTCCAGCAGCTACCTCCTCTCCGGCCATCTGGACCTCTGCCCCACATCTGGTTTGTGGATCCAGGTAGATCCCTTACATCTGAGTGAACAGGCATTGCCTGGTTTCCTTCCTGTGCCCTCAAACACGTGTTCGTGCCACCACACCCGTCTCGGGCGCCCTTCCTCCGCTCCCCTGACTGCCGGAACCCTACCTGCCTTCGGCGAGCCTCCGTCAAGAATCATGTCGCTACCTTAACGCTTCTTCCAAAAACCTGTGTTTAAGCCCTACGCCGGCTTGACCCCATCCCAAACATCCGGGGAGTGTGTGGTGGGCAGTACTGGGGCCATCAACAAGAGTCACGGCATTAAGCACCAAATGAATATTAGTGAACGCACAACATGGGGGCATGGCCGAGACCAAAGTCAGAGCTAGCCTCGGGGAGGACAGTGTCTCAGGACAGTGGATGGCACAATGCCTGTGGAAAACAGAATAACCGGGGCTACTTCGGCTGCAAGCACGGGTGATCAGAGCACACGTGTGGGTCTGAGGGTGACAGAGGGCCCCCGGCCGCACAGTTTCAGCTGAGCTGGGGCTCGAAGGACAACAGTGAACAGATACAGGAGGTGGATGGGGAGGGCCCTCGACAAAGAGGGCACAGCACCAGCAAAGGTTTGGTGGCAGGAGGGAACAATCCAGTATCCAGAGTACAGGGAACGAGCGACGTGTGGTTTGTGAGGAGGCTGGAGACGTGGGTAGAGCGAGAACACACCGTGCGGCCGGGAAGCGCGTTGGTCTTTTATCCGGAAATCAACAGGAGAAGTGTCAGGGGAAGGGCTGTAATCAGGGTCGTAGGGTTCCGAGGTTTTCGCGCGAGGGACCGGGCGGAAGTAGGAGTTCGTGGTGTAATCCAGGGGCAAGCGCTGGGCCCCGGAGGTGGGAGCTCACGTGGTGCGGGGTAAACAGACTGTTTGCCACAGGAGATACGCCTGACAAGACTCGGGAACTAAACGGGAGCGGAAGGTGTCTGGGGTGACTCTGAGGTCTTGGTTTGCTACCCGATGGAGGGAGATGCCTCTGAGACAGAGTTCATTCCCAAGTGAGGATGACAAGAAGGAAGGTCTGGGCTTCACGCAGGAGATCTTGGCTTCAGGCAGAAATCCAGCAAACGTCTTGATGTAGGCGGTGCTTGAAATGCTTAGCATGGCTGAGGGGGCCCTGGGGGACAGGATGGCACAAGGGAGGGAAAGCCTGAGAAGGAGCCTCAAAGAACTCCAACACTGAATGGCCGGCCTGGGGGATAATTCGTCTTTTTAAGAAAAAGGAAAAAAAGAAACGACTAGAATGAGGGGAGAACCAAGAGACTATGGTGCTAAGAGAGGGAAGACAAGAGCCCCTGCTCCAGAAGGGAGTGCAGTCGCCCATGCCATCTGTGGGGATGGGTAGGTTAGGGGGTCAGGCAGTAGGACGGGCAGGTTAGGGGGTCAGACAGTGGGAAGAGGGGGGTCAGGCAGTCGGGTGCTGATAGGCCTGGCAGTGGAGGGGAGGGGAGAGGCGAGGGGGCAGGAGCAGGAGGACAGGGGATGGAGAAAGGAGCTTACAGGGGCCCCCCGGGGGGCTCAGTCGGTTGAGCATCTGACTCTTGATTTCGGCTCAGGTCATGATCTCAGGGTTCATGGGATGGAACCCCGCATCCGGCTCTGTGCTGACAGCATGGAGCCTGGTTGGGATTCTCTCTCCCCCTCTCTCTGTTACACTCTCTCTGTCAAGATAAATACATGAACTTTAAAAAAAAGAAAAAGAAAGAAAGAAAGGAGCTTACAGCAAGTACGTTTAGAACCTGGGGTCAGAATGTAGCTGAAAGAAAAAAATGGGTTCTGCTAAAGCACATGTGAATGGCAGGTTTCTGGAAAGGCTGGGGGAAGGGAGGAGCACTGGGGCCGGAAGCCCAGCTGGGTGGATGATGAGAGATGCGTGAGAGATGCCCTTTTGCCAGATGGCCCAAGACCGCGCCCTGCCCACTAGCAGGACTCCAGGGGGCTGTCGTCCGGGTACGTGGCTTCTCTTGTCTTCCAGCACGTGGGTAAGTGAAAGGTCGGCGGTGCTCCTTTGAGAAAGGGGGAAGCGACCTGTGAGACACCAAGACGCCCTGCGGGTGGCCGCCTCCCTTGGGGCACCTCGGAGCTCCTCCCCACAGCCCCCTTCCTTTAGGACAGTCCCCCCGGCCCCCCTGACTGCAGACCACGACATACATTATTTTATAATATCCTTAACACAGGCGCAGTGTCTCGTACACAGTGTCAATGAGTGTGTGTGCGCGAGTGTGTGTTCAATCCCCGCATGACTCCATGAACGGAAGGAATGGCCAGTGGGGGTACGGGAGACCAGTTAGCCAAGAAATGACTGACAGGGTAAAGGACCCAATTTTTCTTTAATTTCCTTTGCTTTCCAGAACACAGAATTATCTAAGCCTACGAATTCCTTTCCTCGTCCCATCTGGTGTTGAGTTGGGGGGACCGGGTGTCTGCACTCAGCAACTCCAGCAATCGAAAGCCAGTCCCAGGCTCTCAGCAGCGGGGATCACGGCGTGTGCCCACCACCGCAGAGTCTCTTATCAGTTTCCGAGCCACCCCATCGATACGTACTCCTCCCCTTTCCCTCCGTGGCCTCTTCTGGTTTCTCCTCATCTGTCGCTTTGAGTTGTTCCTGAAAAGAAGTTTGATTTCTCCCTGGGCCTGACGAGTAAGTGCAGTTTCCCCCCAAACGGGCTTCCATAAAGTACAGAAACCTTCTCACATTTTCCGCTAACCCACACATCTACAACACACGGGAGTGAAAGTTGAAAATTCTAGAAGGGTCCTTTCACCAAATCTTGGAGTAAAATGTATTTTCTTGCACTTGCTTATTGGCTTGCTTGACATTCGTTCACAAAGCAACTGGTGCACAGGGGAAGACAAACAAACCCGCGTTGAAAATGCAGGCCCACCACGTGGGACCAGAACTATATAGTGCAAAAGAGATGCACACGGGCTGTGGGTGGGCCCGGCCCCCCAGGAAGGCAGGGCCATCTTCTTCCTGGGCCGGGGACCCCCCTCAGACCCAGCTCCTGTGCTGGTCCCTCTTCCCTTGAATGAGGACATCAGTCCCAGGCCCTGCCAGCGCTCTATTGGACACTAAGTCTTGTAGAGAAAGAAAAGAGTGCACACAAACGTCACTGTTGAGTCCCTGAACCCAGAGGATAGAAGAAGGCTTTAACACAGTTCAAAGGTATAGTCTGGCTGAGTGTGTGTGTGTGTGTGTGTGTGTGTGTGTGTATTAAGGTCTCTACTTATTTTTGAAACAGAGACAGAGCATGAGTAGGGGAGGGGCAGAGAGAGAGTGAGACACAGAATCCGAAGCAGGCCCCAGGCTCCGAGCTGTCAGCACAGAGCCCGACACGGGGCTCGAACTCAATAACGGTGAGATCACGACCTGAGCTGAAGTCGGACGCTCAACTGACTGAGTACATTTCTCTCAAGCTGTCTTCCTTGTCCCAGTGACAGGTATCCTGGGCATCCAATACACATCTCTCCTCCCGATGTAAAAAGAAACAGGACGGTGTGGTGAACGACTGCGACACGGCGTGAGGGCCAGGCACATAGTATGAAGCCGTCCATCCTTTGCTCAACGTGGGTGCTGAATCCTGAAACACTGCTCAGCTCGGGGGTTGGAGCCCCAGCGGTCAGACTGCTGCCTTCCCTAATAAAAGCACATTTTATCTACAGCAATCACAAGGCGCACTTTTTGTACTGGAACGAATTCCCGCTGTTTTGTAACTCCTCTGTTACTAAGAAAATGAAGAGAAAGACTTCGCTCTGAGACGCGCGTTCTCTGGTCCTGCTCAGAAGCATCCCTGGTCCTTTTGAAGAACGAACTGCCGTTTCCTGGGCCAACTGGCCGAGTGCTGCCTGGTATGCTGGACGGAAAGCCTGCTTTACCTGGTTACAAAAGCCAGAAAGGACAAGTGGCTGAGGTGCTAAAGTGGGGTACCCGCTAAGGGACCCACCTGGGGGAACAACGGGGGAGGCACCACGTGTCATCCACACGCAGGGACATTTTCTGGGCTTCTCGGTAAAACAGCTAATGCCACTGACTAATGGCTGGCCGTCAGGCCCCCAGGTGTGTTTCTGCATGTGAGTTGTGTATAAACACGCCTCTAACCCAGGCGCCCCCCCACCCACCCCGCCCCGTCCGCATTTTATCCAAGCGAGGGGAAATGCCAGGTGAGGACAGGTGTTTCACCAGAGGCTGAGTGCGAATATGACGTCTCTCGCCAAAATGTCACTGCTTTTAGTAAACACAGTCCATTGGAAGGAAGAAGGGTATCCCTTAGTTCTCTTTTCTGGGATCTAGATTTGGCCCGATTTATGGTAACTAACTCTGTAACAGGGTGTGCGACGTCACATTGAAGACTGGGGTAGGCGGCCATGTGTAACAGATGTAAAATTCCCAAGTGAAGGAGTAAGAGTACCTCACAGAGGTCGTTCAGGGTGTGATTAAACCCCAGCCGTGTGGGGAGGCGCCAAGATGGCAGAACAGCACGGAAGTTTTTTGTGTGTCTCGCGTCCATGAAATGCAGCCAGAGCAACACTAGACCATCCTGCACACCTAGAAAACCGATCTGAGGATTAACACAACAGTCTGTACAACCTGAACCACAGAACTCAGCAGGTACACGGTGCGGAGAGGTGAACTTGGGGGGAGAGAAGCCACGGAGGACAGGGAGCCGCTTTTGCATGCAGAGAGAGGACAGAGACGGGGGGGGGGGGGGGGGGGGGCGGGTAGAATACGGGAAAAGCCCCCCTCCCCAAAAGCAGCCGGAGAGAAGTGGAAAATTGGAAATGGCCACAGGGACTACACTAAAAAGGGAGAAAGGAGAGGGTTTAAATTCCATTAAGACTGTAAACAAGGGGAGCGTGAAGGCTGCAACTCCGCAGCTCAATACCTGGCAGTGCTCTGGTGGGAAGGGCTCTGTTCCCCAGGAACAGAGTGGGGTCCGTGAGGTTCTCGGGCCACGTGGGGAAAAGCGGTTCCACTGCTGGAAGGACATTTGGTAGAGACTGTTGAAGCCACCTGATCCCAGCAGACCCGGAAGGCGGCCACATTTGCTGGTGCTGACGCAAGGTCGTTAAGGGTGAAGCCTGGTGCCAGATGTGTGTTGTGGTTTCCCATAATCCCTGAAACGCTGATGTTACACTATCTTGCGGACTTTTTCTGGGATGGGCTGGCACCTGGCCGCAGTCTCGGGGCACCGGCAACAGCAGGGTCCAGTGGGCGTTCCTGGGTGCAGCCAACGTTAGACCACTGCTCATTTGGCCATTGCTCGGTGAGACCCTCCTGCAGAGGGGCGGAGTGCGTCAAAGCCGCAGTCCTTCGGAAGTAAGGGGCCGGGGAAAACAGCCACATCTGAGACAAAACTCGGGAGAGAGGTGCTGCCCGGGGCCTGGTCACGGAGAGTGAAAAAGCGGGGAGTGGACGAGAGCTGAGGACGGAGGACGGGTGCGCGATTGCTGATCTAGGCGAACAGACTGGGTGGCCGGGCGGCGCCATTTTGACCGCTCCCGCGCATGCGCATACTCACATGCACCTACCAGTGCCGCACCAATCCATCCCGGTAGGCTAGCAGCGCCATCTAGTGGAGGGTGGAGCCATTACACTGAGCCCTGCCCAACTGGGCCAACCTCGCTCTTCAAGAACACAAGTCTCATGGCCTACTTAGTTTATGGACTATAAAGCGCCTCATAGTTTGACTTTTAGAGAAACACAAAGTAATTTCAGTCGTATTTCAGTCTGTTAGCTGATCCATCTATTCAATTTTCTTTCTTTCTTTCTTTCATTCTTTCTTTTTTTCCCCCTTTTTTCTCTCATCTATCAGGCCACTTTCAATACCCAGACCAAAACACACCTAGGATCTAGCGTCATTTATTAGATTTTGTGTGTGTGTGTGTGTGTGTGTGTGTTTAATCTTTTTATTTGAATATTTTTTAATTTTAATTTTTTTAATTTTAATTTTTTCTACCTCATTAATTCCTTCTCTCCCCTTCAAAATGATGAAACAAAGGAATTCACCCCAAAAGAAAGAGCAGGAAGAAACGACAGCCAGGGACTTAACCAATACAGATACACGCAAGATGTCTGAACCAGAATTTAGAATCACTATAATAAGAATACCAGCTGGAGTCAAAAATAGATTAGAATCCCTTTCTGTGGAGATAAAAGAAGTCAAAGCTAGTCAGGATGAAATCAAAAATGCTATAACTGAGCTGCAATCACAAATGGATGCAGCAGCGGCAAGGATGGATGAGGCAGAAGAGAGAATCAGCGATATAGAGGACAAACTTACAGAGAATAATGAAGCAGAAAAAAAGAGGGAGATTAGGGCAAAAGAGCACGATTTAAGAATTAGAGAAATCAGTGACTCATTAAAAAGGCACAACAGCAGAATCACAGGGGTCCCAGAAGAGGAAGAGAGAGAAATAGAAATAGAAGGATTATGTGAGCAAATCATAGTGGAGAACTTTCCTAACCTGGGGAAAGACACAGACATCAAAATCCAGGAAGCACAGAGGACCCCATTAGATTCAACAAAAACCGACCATCAACAAGGCGTATCATAGTCAAATTCACAAAATACTCAGGCAAGGAGAGAATCATGAAAGCAGCAAGGGAAAAAAAGTCCCTAACCTACAAGGGAGGACAGATCAGGTTTGCAGCAGACCTACCCACAGAAACTTGGCAGGCCAGAAAGGAGTGGCGGGATATATTCAGTGTGCTGAATCAGAAAACTATGCAGCCAAGAATCCTTTAGCCAGCAAGGCTGTCATTCAAAATAGAAGGAGAGATAAAAAGTTTCCCAGACAAACAAAAATTAAAGGAGTTTGTGGCCACTAAACCAGCCCAGCAAGATTTTTAAGGGGGGCTTTCTGAGGGGAGAAATGATGAAAAAAAAATATATATATATGTGAATATATATATTCATATATATGTATATACATATATTATATATATTATAATATATATATATACATATAATATATATAATACATGTATATATATAATACATGTATTATATATATGTATATACATATATATGAATATATATATTATATATATATATATATTCATACACACACACACACACACACACACACACACACACACACACACCAAAAGCAACAAAAGATTACCAAGGACCAGAGAACACCACCAGAAACTCCAACTCTATAAGCATCATAATGGCAATAAATTCGTATCTTTCAGTACTCATTCTGAACATCAATGGACTCAATGCTCCAATCAAAAGACATAGGGTAACAGAATGGATAAGAAAACAAGTTCCATCTATATGCTGTTTACAAGAGACCCACTTTAGACCTAAAGACACCTTCAGATTGAAAATAAGGGGATGGAGAACCATCTATCATGCTAATGGTCAACAAAAGAAAGTCAGAGTAGCCATACTTATATCAGACAACCTAGACTTTAAAATAAAGATTGTATCAAGGGACGCAGAAGGGCATTATATCATAATCAAGGGGTCTACAGACCAAGAAGGCCTAACAATTGTAAACATTTATTTGCCAAATGTGGCAGCACCCAAATATATAAATCAATTAACCACAAACATAAAGAAACTCATCAATAGTAATATCATAATAGTAGGAGACTTCAACACCCCACTCACAGCAATGGACCAATCATCTAATCAAAAATCAATAAGGAAACAATGGCTTTGAATGACACACTGGACCGGACGGACTTAACAGATATATTCAGAACATTTCATCCCAAAGCAGCAGAATATACATTCTTCTCCAGGGCACATGGAACGTTCTCCAGAATAGATCATATACTGGGACACAAATCAGCCCTCAGCAAGACAAAAAGATTGAGATCCTACCGTGCATATTTTCAGACCACAATGCTATGAAACTCAAAATCAACCACAAGAAAAAATTTCAAAAGGTAACAAATACTTGGTGACTAAAGAACATCCTACTAAAGAATGAATGGGCCAATGAAGAAGTTAAAGAGGAAATTAAAAAGTATATGGAAGCCAATGAAAATGATAACACCACAACCCCAAACCTTTGGGATGCAGCAAAAGTGGTCATAAGAGGAAAGTATATAGCAATCCAGGCCTTCCTAAAGAAGAAAGAAAGATCTCAGATACCCAACCTAACCTTACGCCTAAGGAGCTGGAAAAAGAACAGCAAATAAAACCCAAAACCAGCAGAAGACCGGAAACAATAAAGATCAGAGCAGAAATTAATGCTATCTAAAAACAACCACGACAAAAAAAAAAAAAAAAAACAGTAGAACAAATCAATGAAACCAGAAGCTGGTTCTTTGAAAGAATTAACAAAATTGATAAACCATTAGCCAGTTTGATCAAAAAGAAAAAGGAAAGGACCCAAATAATTAAAATCAAGAATCAAAGAGGAGAGATCACAACCAACACAGCAGAAATAAAAACACTAATAAGAGAATATTATGAGCAATTATATTCCAATAAAATGGGCAATCTGGAAGAAATGGACAAATTCCTAGAAACATATACACTACCAAAACTGAAACAGGAAGAAATAGAAAATTTGAACAGACCCATAACCAGTAAAGAAATCGAATTAATAATAAAAAATCTCCCAAAAAACAAGAGTCCAGGGCCAGCTGGCTTTCCAGGGTAATTCTATCAAACATTTAAGGAAGAGTGAACACGTATTCTCTTGAAGCTGTTCCAAAAAATAGAAATGGAAGGAAAACTTCCAAACTCTTTCTATGAAGCCAGCATTACTCTGATTCCAAATCCAGAGACCCCACTAAAAAGGAGAACTATAGACCAATTTCCCTGATGAACACGGATGCAAAAATCCTCAACAAGATATTAGCCAACCAGATCCAACGATACATTCAAAAAGTTATTCACCACCACCAAGTGGGATTTATTCCTGGGATGCAGGGCTGGTTCAATATCCAGAAAACAATTAACATGATTCATCACATCACTAAAAGAAAGGACAAGAACCACATGATCCTCTCAATAGATGCAGAGAAAGCATTTGACAAAATACAACATCCTTTCTTGATAAAAACCCTCAAGAAAGTAGGGACAGAAGGATCATACCTCGAGATCATAAAAGCCATATATAAACGACCCAACCCTAACATCATCCTCAATGGGGAAAAACTGAGAGCTTTCCCCCTAAGGTCAGGAACAAGACAGGGATGTCCACTCTCGCCGCTGTTATTCAACATAGTATTGGCAGTCTTAGCCTCAGCAATCAGACAACACAAAGAAATAAAAGGCATCCAAATTGGTCATGAGGAGGTCAAACTTTCACTCTTCACAGATGACATGATACTCTATATGGAAAACCCAAAAGATGCCACCAAAAAACTGCTAGAATTGATTCATGAATTCAGCAAGGTTGCAGGATATAAAATCAATGCACAGAAATCGGCTGCATTCCTATACACCAACAATGAAGCCACAGAAAGAGAAATCAAGTAACCGATCCTATTTACAATTGCACCAAAAATCATAAAATACCTAGGAATAAATCTAATCAAAGAGGTGAAAAATCCATACACTGAAAACTATAGAAAGCTTATGAAAGAAATGGAAGAAGACACACAAAAAAATGGAAATAGATTCCATGCTCCTGGATAGGAAGAACAAATACTGTTAAAATGTCGATACTACCCAAAGCAATCTACATATTCAACGCAATCCCTATCAAAGTAACACCATCATTCTTCACAGAGCTAGAACAAACAATCCTAAAATTTGTATGGAACCAGAAAACACCCCGAATAGCCAAAGCGATCTTGGAAAAGAAAACCAAAGTAGGATGCATCACAATCCCAGACTTCAAGCTCTACTACAAAGCTGTCCTCATCAAGACAGTATGGTACTGGCACAAGAATAGACACTCAGATCAATGGTACAGAATAGAAAACCCAGAAATGGACCCAAAAGTGTATGGCCAACTAATCTTTGACAAAGCAGGAAAGAATATCCAATGGAATAAAGACAGTCTCTTCAGCAAGTGGTGCTGGGAAAACTGGACGGCGACATGCAGAAAAATGAACCTGGACCATTTTCTTACACCAGACACAAAAATAAACTCAAAATGGAGGAAAGACCTCAATGGAAGACAGGAAGCCATCAAAATCCTCGAGGAGAAAGCAGGCAAAAACCTCTTTGATCTTGGCCACAGCAGCTTCTTAGTCAACAACGTCTCCGGAGGCAAGGGAAACAAAAGCAAAAATGAACAAACGGGATGACATCAAACCAAAAAGCTTTTGCACAGTGAGGGAAACCACCAACTTTTGTTGGAAAAGGCAACCTCCTGAATAGAAAATATTCATAAATGATGTACTGATAAGCAATTAACACCGAAAATACATAAAGAATGCCTACCAATTCATTTAAAAAAAAACAACTAACGATTCAAATTAAAAAATAGGCGGGGGGGGGGGTGTGTGTGCCTGGGTGGCTAAGTCAGTGGAGCGGCTGACTTCGACTCAGGTCATGATCTCACAGGTGTGTGAGTTCGAGCCCCGCATCGGGCTCTGTGCTGACAGCTCAGAGCCTGGAGTCTGCTTCCAATTCTGTGTCTCCTTCTCTCTCTGCGCCCCCCCCACCCTGCCCCCGCTCACACTCTGTCTCTCTCTCAAAAATAAACATTAAAAAAAATTTTTTTAAAGTAGGCAGAGGACCTGAATAGACATTTCTCCAAAGCAGACATCCAGATGGCCAACTGACACATGAAAAAACGCTCATCATCACTATCATCAGGGACATGCGAGTCAAAACTGCAATGAGGTATATCACTCACACCTGTCAGAAGGGCTCTTATCAAAAAGCTAAGAGATAACAAGCGCTGGCAAGAATGTGGATGGAAAAAAAGAAAACCTCTCATGCACTGTGGGTGGGAATATAAATGGGTGCAGTCACTACGGAGACTAGTACAGAGATCCCTCAAAAAATTAAAAATAGAACTATCACAGAATTCAGCAATTCCACATCGAGGTATTTATCTGAAGAAAATGAAGACACTAATTCAAAAGGACACATGCACACCTATGTTCGTCACAGCATTATTTCCAATAAACATACGGAAGCTACCTAAATGTCCGTCGATAGATGAATGAAAAGAGAAGACGCCCTGTATTTATCCAACAGAATATTACTCAGCTGTAAAAAGAGAATGAAATCTTGTCATTTGCAGCCACACGGATGGAGCCCGGCGCTAAATGGGATAAGTCAGAGCAAGACAAATACCGTAAGGTTGCACTTCTTTGCGAATAAAACACAAAACAAAACAACCAACAAAACAGAAGCAGGTTCACAGATACAGAGGACAAACAGGACGGTTGCCAGAGGGAAGGGGGGTGAAGAGATGGACCAAACAAGTAAACGAAACTAAGAGATCCGCTCTTCCAGTTAAATAAGACACACGGATGTAACATAGGACAACCAGGAATATGGTCAGTGATCGTTGTAACAACTTTGTATGGTGCCGGGTGGTAAATACAAATACTACGGTGACCACTTTGTAATGTGCATAAATATTGAATCACTCTGGGTTTTTTTGGAGCCCCTCTTTTATACCTAAAACTGATACAACATTGTATGTCAATTACTCTTCAGTTAAAAAATGAAATAGGGGCGCCTGGGTGGCTCAGTCGGTTGAGCGCCCGACTTCATTCAGCTCAGGTCACTCATGGGTTCGAGCCCCACGTCGGGCTCTGTGCTGACAGCTTGGAGCCTGGAGCCTGCTTCGGATTCCGTGTCTCCCCCTCTCTCTCTCTGCCCCTCCCCTGCTCACACTCTGTCTCTCTCTGTCTCAAAAATAAATAACATTAAAAAAAATTTTTTTTTAAATGAAATAAATAGGGACACTTTTGGGTGGTTCAGCCGGTTAAGCGACTGACTTCAGCTCAGGTCACGACCTCAACATCGTGGGCTCCAGCCCTGCGTCAGGCTCTGTGCTAATAACTGGGAGCCTGGAAACTGTTTCGGATTCTGTGTATCCCTCTCTCTCTGCCTCTTGCCTCCTCATACTCTCTGTCTCTCAAAAATTAATAGAAATAAAACATTTAAAAATTTTTTAATAGTTAAATAAATAAAAATAAGCAAACAACTTATTAGAGTAAAACTAGAGTTTATGAATTTAAAGTCATAAAGAATAACGGAATACTAACAAGAGGGGAGAAAAAAGAGATAAAATACCAAAAGGGAGGAAGGAAAAATATCATTTGCAAACGATACGATTATTTACCTAGAAACCAGAGAATCAACTTACAAACCATCCTAGCAAGGTATCTCGGCCACAGTTACGTTTCCCAGTTTAAAAAAATAAATCTATTCAAACAATATCTCCCCTATATCCCAGCCCAAACTTGTAAGAAAATATAAGAAGTAAAAATCCCCTTCAGGAAATATAAATTAAATTTGATAAGAAATGCATAGGAAATACATAAAGCAAACTGTAGCACTGGGCTGAAGAAAAAGTGAACCTTCCTTTGGCATTGGTGGGTGGGAGGGGGTAGGGGGGTGGGGCGGGGCGGGGGGGGGGGGGGGTGGGGAGTAGTCTTACTACCTTCTCTTAAGGGAGATCATGCTATTACAGCCATCTTAATTTCTCCCAAATAGATTTAGTGCAATCTCATGCAATTAGATTGCAATTCGGTGCAACTTAAGTACTGCGGTTAAGTCTTTATTAAAATGGCCCAATGATTATAAACTTTCCTGGAATTAAAAGCAGCCGAGGCTACATATTATCATCCTCAAAAATAAAAATGATAACAGTTGTTTGATCAGCCTGATAGTTACATCTATTAAAAATTTAGACCAACCACTATATTAATAACAGGTCCTTGTAACAATAGATATTAAACTATGTATTAAGCCCAGAAACACATATAAACATATCGAAGTTTATTTTACCAAAAGTTGGTATTTTAAATCAGAAGAAACAAATGTGAAGTATTCCCCCCCAAAAAATCTTGGTAGAACTCAAATCACTTGGAAAACAAGTCTGAATCCCGACTTAAGCTGCGCGATAAACATCTGCACACGAAATAAAGACAATAAAGAAACAATGAACTTTTAGGAAGGAAACGTCTATGCTGTATGCGGTCGGTGTCTCTCTTTCTCTCCTTTCCCCTCCGTGTGAGCTCGATGATGGCAAGGTCAAAGACTGCCCTAACTGGTTGAGGCAGCCCATTTGTAAAGCCTGCAAGGACCTCAGAGTAACGCACAGTCGTGACGAATCACAGTATTGCATTCTTGAAACTAATATAACCTGTATGTTAACTGCACTGGAATTAAAATTAAAAAATAACAAAAATGAATAAAAACTAAAACTAACACAAAAAGCTCTCAGGAGATTGAAGTCTGCTGATGGTCGGTCTTGGTATCCTGGTGAGAGTGTCAGAGGGGGACAGGCCGGTGCAGTGACCGCCCACAGGGGCACCGGCTAGGGGAACCTTTTCTGTCACCCATGTGGCTTCACTCTGACATTCTTCATTCTGCAGGGCCATACGGGTCCACTTGTCTTTACACACCCAAACACATTCACCTAAAGCCACCGGGTCAATAAAACCCCTTTGTATCAACGAAACAGAACATACAACAAGTTTACAGATTTTAGGACCACATAATTATGGCATCTAATTTACAAAGCCTCTAAGCCAAGTTTTCTACTGTTGCACAAACCACTGACTGGCCTTACTGGTTAGGCTCACTGGAAGTCCTGATGGCATTATATACAGTTCTGTGTGGTCTTTACTGATTTCCCGCCCCACCTCACCCTCAAACAAAGGCAACTACAACGTACAAAAAGACAAAAAACTAGGGAACTACCTCATGCCAGAACCATCAAGGGCTGTTTACTAAATTAGTGACCAGGAGGACCCAAAGAATAGGTGACATTGGAGTCAACTCACAGCTCCCTGCCAGACACCTGGGCTGCGCTCCTTCCTCGGAAAGGGCAGGAGAGGAAACCGCCTCCGGCCAGGGCGGCCGGATCCTTCCAGCAGCAGGAAGTGGGCGGAGCAAGTGCACCCGGGAACCAGAGGCGATCTTGCAATTCCGGGGGCCAGGCCCTCGGGGCGCAAAGGCTCCGCGCCCGAGGGGAGACGCGTGACCGTGACTGCCCTCTGACATCTTCCCCCAGCTGCTTCGCTCGAGATGGAAAATTGACATGGACCAACTTTGCAACAATGTGTCAGTGTGACTGAGCCGAGCAAATACTGCGGATTCTGCAGACCAGCTGAGCGCTGCCTCGTGGCCCAGGGCCCCGAGGATGCAGGGTGTTGAAGAAGCCTTGCTTCCTCCTCCCAGAGCCGCAAAACTGAGAGCAGGGCCAAAGAGGACACTTCTGGGACTCCGCCACCGGTGCTGGGGTCCCCGCGCTGGCTGTCACCTGGCCTTGGGTCTGCAAGGTGGATTTAAAGCTCCCAGCCCTCCGGCACCCGCCCAACGGAAGCTGCAGAGGCCGAAGAGGTAAACAAGTTACACCTCTGCTGTGTTTGGGGAGTAACACCCTCAGGCAGGCGCCATCCGTCCGGGCAGGAGAAAAGTTACTAGAAAAGTCCGTGGGTGAGATATTTTGAAGGGGAAAAGAAGGCAGCAAAAGAGAGTATTACCTGCTAGTGAAAAATGGACACTTTTTCCAAGAAGGTTTAATCAGAACGTGTAAGCACAATCAGCATTTGAAATATTCCCTGTACCTTCGGAATTATTAGCCGGGGCAAGGAAGCAAGAGGAGGAGGAGGACAGAGATAAGGGGGACATGGTTTTAGGGGAGTATAAAATACAGTATAAAATACAAACATGAAGTGTATGTGTCATGATAACAAAGGCTGTTGGGTTAAACTCACCCCTGCAAAGGAGACAGTGCTCAGCGTGGGGAAAGTATTTGTAAGAAACACAGATTAAGTGAAATGGCTCAGAAAGGTAGAAATTAAACGCGACGGCACTGCATTCCAGAGAATCTGAAGCAAGCACACACACAAGAAATGTGAGAGGGCAGTCATTTTAGACAATTTTAGAAAATCAAAGTTAACCTTTCCAGGGGGGACACACTTACCGAATCTTTATTGATATTGTAATATAACATCAGGATGTTCAATAAAAACTGCTTGGAGGGGAGCCTGGGTGGCTTAGTCGGTTAAGCGTCTGACTCTTGACCTCAGCTCAGGTCATGATGTGACGATTTGTGAGTTCGAGCCCGGTGTTGGGCTCTGCACTGACAGCCCGGAGCCTGGTTGGGATCCTCTCTCTCTCTCTCTTCCTGTCCCTTTCTCTATCTCTCTCAAAATAAGTAAACATTAAAAAAATTTTTTTAAGCTGCTTGGACATAAATGGAAATTAAAAGAGATAATAATGGAAAATTTCAATATACCTTGTAGATTTTAATAGGTCAACTATGTAGAAACAAATACGATTTTTGGGTCTGAATATGATTACTGCCATAGCTATGCCCAGCTCTTTCCTATCTTGGAAATAGAGGATAAACCTTTGCTAATACCTATGGAGTATTTCCCAGCTTTCTTATGTGCTTATTCATAAGGACAACCTCAGTAGTTTCTCTATTAAAATATTTGTATGAGCTCCCATGTTTTTAGCTTCTGGTTGTGTTTCATTCACTTACACAAAATTAACTAACGAAGACATGTTTAATTCCAGATCCAGAGTTTTGCCATTTCTAATCAGCAACCTTGCATATACATGCATCTTGATGAATTTTTGTGATGCACCGTTATGGGAACTCTTACTACTGGCAATACTGAGTCAATTGAATTTTTTTTAATGTTTATTTTTTTTTTATTTTTTTTTCAACGTTTTTTATTTATTTTTGGGACAGAGAGAGACAGAGCATGAACGGGGGAGGGGCAGAGAGCGAGGGAGACACAGAATCGGAAACAGGCTCCAGGCTCCGAGCCATCAGCCCAGAGCCTGACGCGGGGCTCGAACCCACGGACCGCGAGATCGTGACCTGGCTGAAGTCGGATGCTTAACCGACTGCGCCACCCAGGCGCCCCAATGTTTGTTTATTTTTGAGAGAGAGAGAGACAGAGCATGAGCAGGGGAGGGGCAGAGAGGGAGGGAGTCACAGAATCCGAAGCAGGCTCCAGGCTCCGAGCTGTCAGCACAGAGCCCGACTTGGAGCTCGAACCCATAGACCGCAAGACCATGACTGGAGGTGAAGTCGGATGCTTAACCCACTGAGCCACCCAGGCGCCCCTATTGAATTTTTGATTGGTACCTACTAAATTTCCCTCCAACCATCATTTGGACCATTTCTTTCAATAAATTCGCTAACCAGTCATTATTATCGCTTAACGGGAAGAAATTTATTTCTGTACTAATTGATCAGGAAAGTTCCCGGGTGTGTTTACTGTTTCTGTAGCTTCCCAGTCAACCCACTTTGATTTTCAAGGTAAGCAATCATGTCATTTACACATAACGTGAATTTCACCCTTTCCCAGGGTTGATTCCTTTATTTCGCTCTCACCTCCTTCCCCTTAAGTGAAAACCTCACTGCTTATTGCACAGACGAAATGCCAACCCACGTACTGACCCGCCACGTGGCTGCCCATAAATCCCACCTTCTCTGGGCTACTTCGGATTAACTCTAGGTTACGTCCAAGGCCCACGCCTACAGTGTGCTTGGGTTTCATCCTCTCTGGGTGACTCAAATACTCTCATTCTGCGTGTGCGCCTCTCTCCCATGGTGAAACCGCATGACTGAATAATGCCATCAGCTTAGGTATTCCTACTGCACCTAAGTCTAAGACAGACAAACAATCCACGTTCCCCCACAGGGACTGTGTCATTTATCTGCTCCCTTGTACAGTGCTGTTTGTTCTTGCTGTCTCCATTTCCTCCGCTCACATTCCCTCCTTCCTCACCCCCACTCCCCCTTCTCTCCCTCCGTCCCCCTCCCTGTCCCCTTCCTTCCTTCCTTCCTTCCTTCCTTCCTTCCTTCCTTCCTTCCTTCTTTCCTTCCTTCCTCCCTCCCTCCCTCCCTCCCTTCCTTCCTTCCTTCCTTCCTTCCAAAACACAGGTAGAGAAAACTGCCTGAAACAAACATGTAATTCCGTGAACGCTCTTTTAATCACCACTGTGGACATAAAAGTAGAATATTGCCAGAACCTCATAAGTTTTCCATGTGGTCTGTCCTAATCACATCTTCCTCCCCTTAAAAGTAATAACTATCCTGACATTTAGAACAATGTCTTCTCTGCGTGTCTTTACGGATTGGCCACCCTCCACCCTGATAGTGTTGCCAGTTTTTAAAAATGTAATGCTTTTAAAGTCACTTTTGACCTAGACGCTCCCCCTCCTGTCCCCTTTCTTTTTCTTTGTAATTTGTCTGTTAAAAAATCTATTAAGGCCTTTGACTGTAAAATTCCCACAGTTTAGATTTGCTGACGATGTCCTTAGGATTTTGATCAACGCATTCTGCACTCTCTAGTCTCTGTCTTTCTTGCAAAACAGCAGCTGCTATCTACAGGCTTGACTGTACTCAGCTGATGTTCTTAGCAAGACCCTGGTGACGTGTGTTCTTGGGTCAGGATGTACACGGTGTGTCTGTATCTCTCTTTGTGATGTTGACCGCTGTCGGGGCAAAAACAAAACAAAAAAACAGATCCCTTTATTCACTAGAGTTTGTTCAGTAAAGATATCCTTCATATACCAATTCTTATTTATGCATTAGGGGAAATAATTCTATAAAGACACATGTCTACTCTTTACTTACCTCTGATGGAGTTTAAAGAAGAAAGGCACAGTATCAGATTCTCTTTTGAACTTGAATGTGCCCTTAGTCTCCATCATTCGTTCTAGTCAGGGTCACCTTTAAGGTACCTCTTGCGAAACCCATTAGTAAATTCCAGACCTTATGTAATTTGACCTCTGGGTAACATTTCCCTCCCGGGGTGATACGACATTCTCCAGCTGCGCTCCCTGCTGGACCCAGGGCCCTGCCCAGTCCCCCCTTGGAAGCCTCCCCTTCTCTTCCTCACCCTTAAGGTTAGACAGTCCCAGCCCCACTGGTTCCCCAGAATCTCAGAGCGACACCTCTTCTGGGCTGCGTGCTCTCCCCACCTGGACATGGCCCCGTTCTTCCCTCAAACCCAAACTTGTACCCCGCCCAGCACCCCAGTCTGCTCAGGGGGTTCCCTCAACCCTGCCCTCTCCTGCACCCCCACTTTCAAAATCGGACCTCAAGCCGATCACTTCTTACCTTCAGAGGCGTGTTTGTTCTGTTCTGTCTTTATCCCAGTCCTGAATTTCTGCTTTCCCAAATATGAGACAGAAAAGTAGGCTTGTCACATTAACGCCTGCCATCAGGAAGAAGATTTTAAACCAGCCAGATTCCGGATTCTGAGGATTTTAGTACAAAGTAATTATAAATTAGTGGGCTTGAGGTGCTTTTTAACACTTCCAATATCATGTTAAAATCAGTACAGGTTCAGCACAAATCACTTTACAGACATGGAAAAACACACTCATAAGGAGCAAAAAAAATTTGTCAGTTCACTCTACAAAGATAATGACCATTTATCTTTCTCCTTTTTTGATTTTTGTCTATGTGCATATAATTTTTCATATATCAAAATGGCATTATGATGTACATAGTGCCCAAGCCAAGAATGCATATGTTTTTATTTAGAAATATGAACGTGTTTTAAAAAAAAGAAATATGAATGTTTGCATATCAAGAAATATTCGACCTTTACTGACTTATTAGTAATCCAGAGTTTAGATTTATAAAATGTGTAAAACATCCCTTATTTCCTTATATTTAAGTGGTTTTTCACTTTTTGCTGCTATAAATTGGAGCACTTTTGAACAAAACTTATCAAATACCTTTTCCTTATTCCTAACTCATTTTCTCTTTGAGCCTCTAATACGATCAGTTTCATTAATAGATCTTGTAACATTCAGCCACTTTAACTTTCATAGAAAATGGCTTACTTAATCATGGTGTCATAGGCATATATTTTAATATGCTGGTGGACTCTATGCACAGGTAATTTATTTCATTTTTGCTTCTATATTCAAAGATGGCATTGAATTTTAATTATGTTTGAGATCTGTTTTACCATTTTGCCTTTTAACTTTTGTATCATCTTAAAATTAAATTTTATGTAGTTGAATGTATAATGCATCGTGATTGGGTTTAAATGTCTGGTGTCATGCTTTCGAAGGATGTCCAACCAGAAATTTATATAATTACTAAGTCCTATTCTACATTAGTATCTTTATTGTTCTTTCCTTCCTTTACATCTTTCACCATCTAGAATAAATTTTGGGGTCAGGTGTGAGAACAGAGTATAATTGTATTTTTCTACAAGGGGGTTTCCACTATGTATTTGTTTTTTGTTTTTTTTAAAATAAATCCATGCCCTCGGTTTGAAATGAAACTTCATCATCCAGAATGTATTTTTTTCGCAACTTGACCAAATCATCATCTGTTTTATTTAAAATATAATTTAGAAAATATATATAGATAATAGATATAATATATATTATTATATATATATTATATCTATTATCTATATATATATATATATATATATATATCTATTATATATATATATAATTTAGGAGTAGACCTTGAGAAACTAAAAAAACAAGTTTCCAGACTAGACATTAAATATATTTAATTATACTGATCTCTCTAATTTAAACATGCCATGCTTGGCAGCTCATTGGCAAAGTCAAGAAAAGGAGCGAGACCTGCCCAGAAATTCAATGACAAATAATATAGTTTGCAGTGATTTGAAGTTAATACAATTCATTGTGATTTGGAATTGAAGTCCAGCATGGAAACTTGACTGTGCCTCTTTCTTCGTGTATTTTCACTGATACTGCTTCTAGGTGTGCAGTTTTCTTCATAGGGGACTTTGCACAAATTTCATTTTTCCCCCATAGGTATGGGTTGATAAATGCTCTTTAGATTTTTCCACAATATGCAAACTGACTTTGATTCTTTCTCCCCAGGGGGACACTCTGTTCTCTGTACATCATGTTATTTTGTTCTTCTGCATTTACATCGTATATACCTGTAACTTACTTTTCTTGAGCAACTGGGTTTGCTAGCATTTCCCTGCAGGATAAGAGAGTTTTTCCTGATTTCAAAGGGTGCGCGGGTAATGAGACTAAGAGCTATTATGGGTTGAGTATATGAGCGTCTGACACTTGCATGCATGATCGGATTCAGTAAACCCGTAAATCCCATGACGTTTCTATGTCATTTTGGCCATTTATAGCTGGAGACACCAAGAATTAGAGGGAAAATGTTTCTGGGTCACATAGCTTAGAAGTAGCTGAATAAGATAGTTTTGCCAGAGAAATACACACTCTAAACAGCTAAGCGGCTGACCCTCAATTGTTTCCACTATTATTGCCTAAAAGAAAACTTTTTTCCTGATAATAGAGCAATGCCATCTTTCTTTGGTTAATGTTTGCTTCATTCTTTTTTTATGCTGTCCCTACAACTTTCAATATTTCTATCTCTTTATTCTAGGCAGGTATCTTATATATAAATGGCCTAAGAATGGATTGAGTTTTTAATCCAGTCTTAAAACCCTTGTCCTTTAACCACAGAAGTTAGTGCGTCTATATTTATTGTGACCACTGGTGTATTTGCTACAATTTCTGTGTTTTCAATCTTTCCTATATACTAACCGTATTCTTACTCATCCCCCCCCACACACACACATATCATTTCTTCTTTCAAATCGAGGGGGTTTTGCCTTTTTTTTTTTTCCACATCGCATTTTTCTCCTCTACCCTGGTTTGAAAGTTTCACATTCTGCCTATTTTTAATGGTTACCCATATACCAAAAAAGAAAAAACTGTAATATTAATCCCTATATTTTAAAAAATCAGAAGGACCAGGAGGAGGGGAAACAGGGAGTTGTTCAGTGAGGAAAAAGTTTCAGTCATGCAAGATAACAAAGTTCTAAAGATCTATTGTACGACAATGTACACATACTTAACAATACTCTTAATACTGTAACGTACACTTAAAAATTAAGAGGACAAATTTCTGTGTCTTTTACTACACTAAATTTTTTTTAAAAAAGTCAGAGAAGAATCCTATAGCTTCTGAATAAAAACTGATTCATTAAAAAAAAATTAACTCTTTAGTTTCTCATCAGTGTCTCCCAGATTATTTTTTCTTATACTCTAGCTCTGTCTTGTTTTTCCTTATAACTGTACATGTTGTGTTATTAACAGTATTTTATAAAGTCAGTGTTTTTAAAAATTATGTTTATGTTACTTTCCTTTTGAAAGAGAGAGAGGGAGAAAATGAGTGGGGGAGGGGCAGAGAGAGAGAGGGAGACACAGAATCCGAAGCAGACTCCAGGCTCTGAGCTGTCAGCACAGAGCCTGATGCAGGGCTCGAACCCACAACGGTGAGATCATGACCTGAGCTGAAGTCGGACAGTTAACCGATTGAGCCACCTAGGTGCCCTTATAAAGTCAGTATTTTAAAAAAATTTCTCCATTACCGTCTTGCATATTTTGGGGTGTATTCTAATTCCAAAACAATTCCTTTTGTTAGTAGTGTGAATGATGCCATATATATATAAAATGCCCACTAGGTAACATTTCCGGTATTTATAAACGCTGCTATTTAAGTATGTTGATTTCGTTTTGAGCAAACTTCCTGAACTCCATTCTTACTTTCTTCCATTTTCTATTTTTTATTGCTCGTGTTGGTTTTCTGAAGCCTTATTTTATTCTTTCTGATTCTTAAATCTGTATTTTTCTTTCCTTTTAAAACAGTGTCTAGAAATTCCAGTCCAGTGTTAAAAAGTTGATAAGGAATGTAGGTATGAGCCTCCTTTTCTCATTTCTCACCTTCAGGAGTATGCATCTTATTTTTTATTCAACTTTTTAATTTCCTTATTGTTTCTTTTATAAACTGTCAGCTGCCATCATCTACAAAGCTTTGTGAGGTTACGTTACTGATGAAACATCATCACTTAACATCATCTAATGCAAATAATTGCTTTCACCACCTTTTCCAAATGCAAATACCTGCTTTGAAACACTTTCAGTTCTTCTTTTTTTTTTTTTTTTAATGAAATGTCTAGCTTTATATTTTTGGGGGAATTTTTTTTTTTAATTTAAATTCCAGCAGTTAACATACAGTGCTATATTCCTTTCAGGAGTACGATACAGTGATTCAACACATCCATATGTTACCTGGTGAGAAGTCACCCCCACCCCGTGACCATCCGTGAGTTCTCCATAGTTGAGAATCTGTTTCTTGGCTTGCCTCTTTCCCTCTCTTTTTTCCCCTTTGCTCATTTGTTTTATTTTTTAAATTCCACATGTGAGTGAAGTCATATGGGATTTGTCTTTCTTTGACTGATTTCACATCGCGTAATACTCTCTACCTCTATCCACATCAGAAATGCATCTTAAATTTCTTCATCCGGTAAAAATAATCTATAGTATTTTGGCGTAAAGAATTTCCACATTGGGGCGCCTGGGTGGCTCAGTCGGTTGAGCGTCCGACTTCGGCTTAGGTCAGGATCTCGCAGTTTGCGAGTTCGAGCCCCACGTCGGGCTCTGTGCTGACAGCTCAAAACCTGAAGCCTGCTTTGGATTCTGTGTCTCCCTTTCTCTCTGTCCCTTTCCTGCTCATGCTCTGTGTCTCTCTGTCTCTCAAAAATGAATACACGTTAAAAAAAAATAGTTGAAAAAAATTTCCACATTAAAGAAGTTCCTTTCTTTCCTTATTTTGCTAATCGGATGCAAAAAAAAAAAAAAAAAAAAACCTCATACGAATTTTGGAATTTTATGTGCCAATTGAGATAATCCTAGAAGTTTTTTTTTTCTACGTTGATCTAATGCGATGAATTACACCGCTAAATACACTTACATTAAACTATCTTTGCTTTACTGAAATAAAATCCACTTGGTCATGAGGTATTGTTTTTTAATATACTCTTAGCTTTGGTTGACTAATAATTTCTTTAGGACTTTTGCATCTCTGTTCATGAGTTAAATAGGCCTAAATATTTCTTCCGTGGCTATCATCTGGTTCTGGAATCAAAATTATACAAGCCTTATAAGTGCTTTCAGAATTCTTTTTCTTAATTTCCGGCATCAGTAGTTGAGAATAGGAATAAACTATCCAATATTAGGTAGCACACAGCTGGTAAGCCACCTCGGCCTGAGTTCAGGTTCAAGATGTTTGAATGCTACTTCAGGTTTTCCATTTTGATTGGTCCATCCGTGGTCTTTATCTTTTGTGAGCCAATTTGGGTAAATTATATATTTTTAGAAATGATTTTGTTCATCCAGGTTTCCCCACTTTTCAGCCTGGGGTTGTTCTGAATATTCTTGGCTTTTAATCTACATTGTCCCTGAAAACATTTCCCTTTTCTCATTGGGAAATGAGTATTTTATTTGAATCTTGTCTCTTGTATCCTGCTCCAGAAAGTTTATCTGATTAATCTTTTCACGTTACCAATTTTAAGTTTTATATATCTTCTCTACGGTTTTATTAACTGTAGAATTTACTTATTTTCCCCCTTATTAGTTTAGTCCTTATCTTTTGGGTTCGCTCTGTTGTTTTTCTCGCCCCCCCCCCAAGTTCTGGAGTCGAATGCTCAGTTTATTTATTTTTGGTTGTTTTTCTGGTGTTTTCTTTTATAAATTAGGTGAAGTTGTAAATTACCCTTTATGTCCATATACTTCCAAATGTACCAATTTCACCGTCATTCAGTTTAAGTATTACTTGATTCTTTTTTTGATGTTCTCTTAAACCCAATAATTATTTACTGTTACGTTGTTCAGTTTTATAAACGTACGTGATCTTCTTAGAAATCCTGTCGGTATTGATTTTGGGTGTTATCGCACTTTGGTTTTCTGTAGAATACTGGTCCTCTGGAATCTAATTTACCATCTTTTCTCAGTGGAAGAACTGAGTCAAATCACTGAGCTTGCCAATATAGGCGATTGACGATCTAAGACATTTCTTATTTTCGAAACATATGTGGCTTTTTCTACGTGGCTTTTCTCTTTCATTTCTGTCATAAATGAACTGTGATTGGAGGACACATTTTGTGTAATCACAGTCCTGTTTACAATTGCTAGGATTTACATCATGGCACAGTATGTGGTCAGATTTTGTTAACGTTCCGGGACACCTTGAAAGGAATGAGGATTCTGTGGTTGTTGAGTGGGGCATTACTCTGTACGTATCAGTTAGGCCAAGTGTGTCAATTGTGTTGCTCAACCAGAAAAATTATTGTGGCTGCAATAATTAACCTCCTGCTCTGCCCTTCTGGTCACCACAGATCTGATTGACTCACCTTACCCCACACAGAACACATTAATCAAGGCCGAGCACTCGTTCGATCACTTCAGGACCCGATCAGAGGGCGTTCAAGTGCACAGCGAGAGGTAGCCCTCGGGATGCCTGCCTCACCTCCATAAACCAGCTGCTGCTGTCTGTCTCCCAATCTGGCTTCCAGAAAGGAAGGATTTATGATGGCTGTTGGATGGCCGTGCTACCACAGGATACGGCACGATGGAGCTTCCGGCCTTTTAAGTTGCCTTTACTAACAGAATTGGCCCAAATTACTCTCTCATTACTGGAATCAGAAGCCTCACCAATTCTCTTGTTAGCTGCATTTAATCCGAAATTTTTTGTTTCATTTTTTATATTTTTGGTTACCAAAGGTTAGATTTGGTTCTTTGTCGGATGCTATGCTTCTTATTTATATTTTCGATCCTCTCTTTTGCTTCTTTAAATACATACATAGGGGCACCTGGGTCAAGCGTCCGACTTCAGCTCAGGTCATGATATCGCGGTTTGTGAGTTCGAGCCTCGAGTCAGGCTCTGTGCTGACAGCTCAGAGCCTGGAGCCTGCTTCGGGTTCTGTGCCTGCCTCTCTCTCTGCCCCTCCCCTGCTCATGCTCTCTCTCTCTCTCTTTCGAAAATAAACATTTAAAAACATTTTTTAAATATATACATAGATTTCAAATACCTTTAAAGATATATTCCAAGTTTTTTTTATTCTCTCACATGACCCCTTGTTTCTTCACGTGTCTGGTGATTTTTGGTTGATTGTGAAATCACATTCCCTAAACTTCCCTGCACGAGAAAATCCTGGAGTATGAATTTAGGGTGAGTTTCTCCGGAGAAATTTCACTAGTTTCTACCAGGCATCTGTGGCCTCCTCGAAATTTCAATTCTTGGCTTATGGCACTTGAAACCAGTCGAGTTTGAATCTGGGCCCCCAAACCTTGTGAAAATTGGTGTATTGATTCAGGTATTCAGAAGGTCTTTATTCTGTTTTTCCTTTCCCTCCGAGCAGGGGCTGAGACAGACTAGTTCCCCCACTAGACGGAGACAGCTTTGGCTGTCTCTGGAGCCACGTTTCCTCTGAGCCTTCGGAAACCAGCGGAGAAGTCAGCTCACCTGACAAGCTTTTGGAGGTGCACTCAGCACGTCTGAGCGAGGTAAACCCAAAAACAGACCGAGTGGGCTCTGTGCTGGGGCGGGGGGCAGCCTGGGCTCCTGGAGCTCTGCCTTTCCACGGAGGCCACCTCTCTCATCAGGGAGTTTCCACGCGTATAGTGGTTTCTCCTGCCTTCCCGATACCTTACGTACGTGGAGCGTGATGGTGGAGGGCTCCCCTCTTTGGGAAATCTGGCCATGGCAGATGCAGGCCATCTCTCCTTGGCCCGGGTCATCAGGACCACGTAGAGGAATTGCCTGGATCCTGCTACACCACAGCTCATGGGCTTTCCCCCAAAGACACCAAGTTTGTATATGACCTTCACGGGGCTAGCGGTGTGAAGGGGCAGTCCTTTGTGATTACAGTTTTATGCTGGCATGTCTGTCCCAACTTTTTTTTTTTTTTTTTTTTTGAGTGATTTTGGGATGTTATCTCTTGTTCCTGGTTTGTCCATCACAGCTGAAGAGGAAGGTCACCCAGGGCGGCCCATGGCTTCAGCGGGCATTTATGTCCCTGGGATCAAGCTCTTCCTTCGTGTTTGATCTCTGAAATTTTCTCTTGGGTCTTTTTCAAGATCAGCTCGGCACGTAGAATGATTGTTTAAGCTTGATAGGGCATTTTAGTGTTCTTAAGAGAAGGGTTTCAGGTAACCCTGCCCACAACACTTGTAGAAACACAAGTCAGCCTTTCTAGAAGTGTTTCTTCTGGTCTTTCATTCTAATTTGCTCCTGATTTTCAATTCCTTTTCTAGCAAAACTGTATCTTGTTACTTATATCACCATTCATCCAGCCAAATTCCTGTTTTGATCAGGCCACACACCCATTATTAAAAATCACAGAGGTCCTGGGCACGTGGCTGGCTCAGTCGGTTAAGAGTCAGACTTTGGCTCAGCTCATGATCTCAAGGTCTTGTGGGTTTGAGCCCCGCATCCGGCTCTGCATTGAGAGCTCAGAGCCTGGAGCTGGCTTTGGATTCTGGGTCTCCCTCTCTCTCTGCCCCTCCCCACTTGTGTGTGCTCTCTCTCTCTCAAGTATTTTTTTTTTTAAATCACAGAGGTCCAATTCTGTCCCCCTGACCAACGACGAAAATGTTCCCAGCACAACTAATTGACATCCAGCGAGAAAGAAATTGTATTATCTGTAAGTTTGGAGGGATGCCTGATCTCACCAGGTTTGATGTGACAGAATATCTCATTACTCACCTCTGGCAGATGTCACCTCTACAATTGTTTGTATATACATTACTTTCTTTCTGTACAATTAATATGAGAAAGGTAACCGCCCATGTCTGAATGCTCCTTACCTCATTCAGGATCATTCCACACAGAATGGAAGAAATTAGTCCTCCTATCATTCCAATTACATTTGTAACTCCCTTAAGAAATCCGTAATAACTGTGCAAAAAAGAACGACAAAACACAGATGTAAAGTCGTATAAACACTACAGGAAAAGCCAGCCTAATGAAATGAGGTTTAAGAGAGCTAACTGTTTATTTCTTGAATTTTTCATTCCTCCTGCTCAAATTCCATTAAAATGTCAAAAAAGTATGCCAATATAATTAACTTTCCGGTTACAGCACAAAGTCAGAAAAGTTGGCTTTTTAAGAGATTGAGAAAATGAGACCATAGTAGAGTGACAGCCAGCAGGATTAGGAAATCTGTAAATACAGTTGAGAAATTCGGAAAGTGATGTTTATTGGTAATAGAAACCGGTTTAGGGTTAATACAGAATGGAAGGACTCTATTCACCTGGCCTGTTGCCACAGTCCCAGATCCTGGCCCCAGCGACTGCTCCAGTCCTCAGACAAGGAGGGCAGAAGCTAGTTTCCAAACAACAGTGCTTGGCCAGTCCTGGGTACCCAGACCCAGCTCTGCAGCAAGTGAACTACAAAATCAGGGAAGCCACAGAGAATGATCAATACACTAGGGCTCAAATCCATCAAGCCACAGAGCACAAGGAAGTGCCTTTCAGAGAGCGGAATCAGTGTCTTTCCGAGAAATGAGTTCTCTCCAGGATGGGGAGTCTTTGCCTTTCCTGCCTAACAGCTTTCACCATTAGAGGTTCTGTGTGTTCTCCCTTTTTCTGAGAGTGAGGGTTTTCTGTTTGTTTTGTTCTGTCCATTTGATTTTGTGTCCCTGGGTCTATTTTATTCCTCCTCTGCCTTCACATGTGGGAGGCTGTGTGTAGTTGGTCTGTTAGTTTCTGTGTCTTAAGAGAGGCATCACCTAGGGACCCAGAGTCCCTGCAAGCAGCTGTAGGCAGTCACTGGGTGCAAATTTGATTTGCTTTTTCGGGGGAGCTAGAGGGTGTGTCCTAATGTGTAAAGAAGAACATTTATGATCGTGAGCAGCCACAGGTGCAGATCGGGGCAGAGACCTCCAACTGTCCCCGGAAGGTAGAGTTCCCTTTTTCATTTTAGCGGTAGGACCCCTAAGGTCTTTGTGGGAATTGGGCCACTGAGAACTTTTGTGGGCCTTTGTCACATTTGCCTTCATGAGCCCCTCTCCCCATAACGATATTAAAAATTATATTTTATGACTGTGTGTGTGTGTGTGTGTGTGTGTGTGTTGAAGAACTTTTCAGTGTCATCTAATTGTCAGATTTACTGACATGAAGTTGTCCATAATATTATTTCCTTTTTATATGCTGTGACTTACCATAATGCACACTTTGATGTTACTCATTTGACCGTTTTTCTCTTTATTTTTCTTAATCAGCTTCGTTATTTTACTAATTTTATTAATTCCCAAAGAACCAACCTGTGACATTGTCGATTTTATGTTATGACTTTTTCCCCCTAATCTTCATAATTTGGGGGGAGGGTTAAATTTGCTCCTTTTTTCCTGGCTACTTGAGATCAAAACATGATTATTGATTTGAAGACTTAACTGTCTTTCGATGTATATGTTTAAAGCTATACATGTCTCTCTGGGCATGATTTTAAAACCATCCCACATACTTTGAAATGTCCTATTTCATAATTTAATGAAAGTATTTTCTAATTCCAACTGTGATTTCTTCTTTAAGACATTAATTTGAAAGCAATAGGTTATGTGTCATTTACTTTTGATGGCGACCTTAATTCACTGTGATCTAAGAATATACAGTAAAACCTTGGTATGTGAGCATAATTCATTCCGGAAACATCCTTGTAATCGAAAGCACGTGTATATCGGAGTGAATTTCAAGAACCGTTGGCTCAGTTGTGATCAGGTGACATTTGGCCTCATGTACAACTCGTATTGCAAGACGTCGCTCGTTTATCAAGTTAAAATTTATTAGAAATGTTTGCTTGTCCTGCAGAACACTCACAGGACAAGTTACTCTCAGTCCAAGGTGTTACTCTTCTGAATGATTTCAATCGTTTTAAATTAATTGCAGCTTGCTTTATGATCCGGCATATTGTCAGTTTCAGTAACTGTTTTGTAGGCAACTGAAAATAATTGGGATCCTCTCCTCGTTGAGCACAGTGTCGTGTTCCATATTCGTCAATTAGGTCAAGCCCGTCACATTTTGTTCTTGTCATTCTAGTCGTCCACGTCCTTACTAACTTCGTGTCTCCCTCATATTTTGTACAAGCTGTTCAAAGAGGTTATGAAAATTTCTCCCTCCGTGGTACGTTTGTCTAGCTCTTTGAGTCCTCTCCGTTCGTACTGAATATAAATTAAGGCTGTATTCTTGGATTCAGAGGTATAATTCTGATATTTTTCTCTTCACCATTGTGAACTAACACTTTATTTCTAGTAGTGTTCCACTTTTTCCGATACTAGCATAGTTGTTTCAATCTTCTTTTGGTTAATATTTGCGTGGGATACCTCTCTATAGCCTTTAATTGCATCCGTGCTATGTCCTCATGTTTATTGCATGTTTTATTTGTAGCAGGCTACAGTGTCCTTTATCATTGAGCTGGACAGTCTTGATACTCACTTGGAATATTTCATCCATATTGGTCTAATACAATAACTGATATACTTATGACTGTCTTTATCTGTTCACTATTTTCTTTTTGACCTCTGCTTTCACATTCCACTTTTTCTTTCTTCTAGATTCATCGGTTTTATTTTTTCCGTCTATGACAGTATTTCACTGTTGTTTTCAAGCACTGAAGATATTATAGCATGTCCTTTTCACTTTAGTATGAATTATACTTTTACTCTTTTCTCTACAACACCAGAAGCTTAGAACGTTTTTAAGATTTTAATATTTTAACATTTCTGTGCATCTCCCTCTTTGCATTGTTGCATCCTGTATTTTAATTCCTTAATGCAGTTTGGTTTGATGTGCGTTTCAACTCACAAGGTATTCTCTACTGTTTTGCAAATCAGTGGTCTCTATAATTACACACATATTTACCCCCTTATCGCTCCTGAGTCGTCCTAGCACAATCAGGTTTCAATAGGGATAATTTCTCTTTACCTGAAAATTTTCTTTCGGTATCTCTTTTAGTGAACGTCCACTGGTGACAATTTCTCTGTCTGAAAACATTTTTATTTTGCTTTGACTTTCGAAGAGTGTTTTCACTAGGTATAAAATTCTAGGCTGACATTTATTTCTTTTAGCACTTTATAGAGCTCATCTCATTACCTCTGGATTTCATGGTTTCTGTTGAAACCAGAGGTCAGGCTTAATATTGTGCTACTTGAAAGTAACATGCCTTTTCTCTCTAGTTCCTTTTAAGATTTTTTTTCTTTGTCTTTGGTTTTTGGCATTCTTAATGTGTATATTATAATTTACATGTCACATGGTTGAAATTCACAGAGCTTTGTGCATGTGTGGTTTACCATCTTTCATTACTTTAATATTATTTGGGGCTGTTTTCTCATAAAATATGGCTTATGTCCCATTTTATTTCTCCTTTCCTTCTGAGACTCAAGTACAGATTTGTTAGCCTTTTTACTTCATTCCACATTTCCGTTTATTCACTTTTTTTTTTTTCCTGTATATTTCAGTTTGGATATTTCCTATGATACACCTTCCTATATACCAATCCTGTCTTCTCTTTGTGGCTAATTTGTCATTAAACCTATCTATTGGGGCGCCTGGGTAGCTCAGTCTGTTGGGCGGCCAACTACAGTTCAGGTCATGATCTCGCAGTCTGTGAGTTCAAGCCCCACATCGGGCTCTGTCCTGAGAGCTCAGAGCCTGGAGCCTGCTTCCGATTCTGTGTCTCCCTCTCTCTGCCCCTTCCCTGCTTGCTCTCTGCCTCTCTCTGCCTCCTAGAAATAATAAAAAAAAACAATAAAAAATTAAAAAAAAACCCTATTAAGATTTTAATTGCAGACATTTTATTCTTCAGCTCTCAAACTTCCATTTGATTGTTTGTATAGATTCCATTGCTGGTCAAATTCTTTATATTTTCATCTCTTTTCTTCAGCTTTCCCCCCTGGTTTCTTGGTATATTCATCACAGCTATTGCAAAGTTCTTCTCACCTGATAACTTTAATATCTCTATCAGTGGTAGGACTATTTCTGATGCATTTATGGTTACTGATCACATGGCCCTATCCCTTGTCATGCCTAGTAATTTTTTATTAAATGCTGGACATTGTAAATAAGAGCTGTAGGGACTCCAAGAATATGTCATACTTTTCAAGAAAAGATTCACTGTTCTCTGTACTAGATTTGGAGAGGAGGGAATAGATCACTAATCTAATTAGGGAATGAAGTAAGATGAGGCTAGGTTTCACTGTTGGCAAGAGTCAATTTACCTCTAGGACCCCCCTAGGTATTGCACTCTATGTTGTTACATGGAGAGTTCAGTATATTTGGCCGGGGCCCTCCAGGCTTTGGTAGATCTTGTCTGCTTTGTACAGATAGTATAGGAAATTCTGCCACTTGCCCGGTCGAACTTCAGAATTCAACAAATATCTCAAGGAGAGAAAGTGACTTTATGCTCAAATTCTCTTAATTTCCAATGTTGTCGCTCCAGCCCGTGCACCTGGAAGCTTGGCTAATCTCTCTATTCAGAGAAGCAGCCTCCTCCCAGGTCCAAACCTGGATTATTAGCCATTTTACAATTGGCACATGACCCCAAGAAAAAAGTGGCAGGAACTGTCCGCTCACCTCAGAGGTGCTGTCCTCTTGTGTTTTTGGTCTTATTGGCCTCTGCTGCAGCCTGATGTCTTTTAATGACTGTTTTTGGTATGTCTTTTAAAGACTTTTTTTTTCAAGTAATCTCTACACCCTATATGGGGCTTGAACCTACAACCCCAAGATCAAGACAGGCGTCCCTACTTTTGGTACTTTATTTGGCCTTTTCAAAGGTTTCCCACCTGGAATGTCAGTCATCCACAGCTGCTCAATCCTGTGTGGAAGTTGAACAGTTTTCTCAAATTTTGCTTTGCAGCTGTACAATGTTGGGTGCATAGAAACTTAGAAACTTATATCTTCTAGTGAATTGAAATAATCATTAAAAATTCTTATTTCTAGTAATGCATCTTGACTTAAAGTCTACTTTGGCTGATCTGTTTTCCTTGATTTTGCTTTTAACCTATTATATTTGGTTTTTGTTTTTATTTTAATCCAGATTAAGTTAATTTGGAACATATAGTCCTTTTATATTTTATGGTTTTTTTGATACATTTGACTTAAAATGATCATCATTCTTTATCCCACCAATTTTATGTTTCTTTTTAAACTTTACTCTTTACTTCTTTTTCATTGTTTTTTAAAAATATTTTCTTTACATCATTATTTTCTTCAGTAGTTACCCTAGAGATTAAAATACATATTCTTGACTTATTTTAGTCTAATATAAATGAATAGTCTTGCAAATTCCCATTAATTAAAACATCTTAGAACACGTATTCACATATTCATTTGTGCCTTTTTATCTTTTGTGCTGTTCATTGTGGTGCATTTTAATTTACATATTTTTATACCCGAATGGTATTGTCTTTTGTGAATTCAATAATTATTAGATTTATTTTATTTTTTCCTCTCTCTCTCTCTTTCTTCATTCCATATTTCTATGCTTCATCTGTGATTATTTTTCTTCTGTCCAAAGAATTCCCATTTAATAAGTTTTCATTGGGTGTCTGTTGCTGGTGAATTCTCATAATTTGCCTGAAAATATTTTTATATTGCCTTAATTCTTGAAGGAATTGTTGCTGAAGATAGATTTCTAGTTAACCGTGATTTTAGTTTATTTAATTATTTTTTTTACCTATTTGAGATTCGTTTCTAGCTTTCATCGTTCCTGTTCAGTCTTATTATTTCTTCTTTGAAAGCAACGTGGCTTTTGCACTTGGCTGTTTTTAAGAGATCTCTGTTTCTCCCTCCCCACCTTTCTGGTTTTGGTAATCTTACTCTGACAAGTGTAGGAGCGGTTTTCTTTATATTTGTCCTGTTATCTCTTCGGTAACTAGGACCTCTTTGACGACTGTGTTCTCCTCCCAGATTCAGAAGTCTTTAGCATGTTGTTACCGGGGAAAGGATGTGACCTATTTGTACTAAGAGAGGTGATTTCATTCCATAGTTGAAGAAATAAACAGAATCTTCGGTGTCAAGATCCTGAATGCCTTGACAATTCCTCTGAAAACCATGATCTATCCATACGATGGAGCGGACGGTTCTTTTGATCTGAGAGTGGCAAGGGGAGAACGTGTGATGCTCTAATCCTCGTGCCATTCAGTCCTCAAACAGTAGCTTTTTGAGATGAGGAATGAAAACAAGCTGGAGGTTGCTGTAACGCAGGATAATCTTCTGGACAACCGTCTGCTCTAAATTTGCTCATTCCCCAGCTGCAACAGTCTGGGGTAAAAAGCATTTTGGAAATTTAAATAGCCACTGAAGTAGACTTTCAATTTTATCCGTTTTATATTTTGGCGTACTATGATTTAGTAGAGCCCAAATAATATTCCAATACCTGAACTACAGTTGAGACCCACACGGAGGGGGTGCACAATCCATCCAGTCAAAAATAATTAAAAGTGGGGGCTCCTGGGTGGCTCGGTCAGTTAAGCGTTGGACTTCGGCCCAGGTCATGATCTCACAGTTCGTGAGTTCGAGCCCCCGGTCGGGCTCTGTGCTGACAGCTCAAAGCTTGGAGCCTGCTTTGCATTCTGTGGCTCCCTCTCTCTCTGTCCTTCCCCTGCTTACTCTCTCTCTCTCTCTCTCTCTCTCTCTCTCTGTTTTTCAAAACTAAACAAACATTTTAAAAAATTATTTGAAAAATAATAATTAAAAGTAATTCAAATCTTTTTTGGAGCCTTCTTTTAAGAATGTCAAGGCAATGACAGTTTCTTCTTAACGCATCACAGAACATCTTTCTAATTCTCTGGGCTTTTCTACTCTTGGTACCTACCATAAGCAATAGCGGCCACTACATTCTTAGGTTCTCTGTCTCACTCAATCCTAGTTTCCAAACAGTACTCTCACAAAACCACATGTGTGTGTTTCTGCTTCCTTCCAGAACTTTCTTCCCCACCACCTTTGTTCTGCTCCAACCTATATAATCCCTGTACTACTCTTCAGTTCTAACAAAGACCAAATTTCCCCGAGAGGACAATTCGGAACTGTATCTGCTTAGAGAACTCTCTCTAATAGGCAAGAGAAGTATATGATTAGGAACATTCTGCTTTAAGTAAGTTTGGTCTCCATCCCATTAGTAAAAGGCGATTAAGCCCTACCCATTGATATGGTTGAGCTATAATGCACGTATGCCCTAAAGACCGAGGACGACCTAGCTTAAGAGACTGAGAATTGTTTCTAGTTTGTGTATTAGGATATTTATTCTCCCCGACTCTACAAAATTAGCTGGCCGACCTGGAGTTTGGGTCCATCGGGACAGTGCAACTCAGGCCAAGTGCTGTGTTACCCCAGCCCCTGCTGGTTGAGATATTTCAGGTCCTACTGAGCAGATGCTAGCAACTGGCACTGTTGAGGGAGTGACTACAGCTGGTCCACTTTGGAAGCAGACGTAGGTAGGTATGCACCCTCCGTCCTTATTGCTGTGTGACTTAACATAAATTCCTTACCCTGCTCTTTTGTTTCCTCGCCCACACTCATGTGGACAACATGATCTCATTCACACTGCGGCCTGATGGGCACGTGAAAAATACTCAAGAAATGCTACTATTTGTAATTTCCTTTCTCCTTCTTTTCATTTTTTTTTTTTTATGTTTATTTGTTTTTGAGAGAGAGAGAGCACAAGTGGGAGAGGGGCAGAGAGAGGGAGACACAGAATCCGAAGCAGGCTCCAGGCTCTGAGCTGTCAGCACAGACCCCGATGTGGGGCTCGAACCCATGAACCGTGAGATCATGACCCGAGCCGAAATCGGACGCTTGACCGACTGAGCCGCCCAGGCACCCCTCCTTTCTCATCCTCGACCTCAAAGTGCATATGGCTCAGTTGACATGGTGCTTTCTATATCAAATAATCCTTACACGTTTTTATACAACTCCAGGTGATCAGAACACCTGTGGGCATTTTTAAGGAGGGCCTTGGAACCGAATGAAACTAACGGATACATGTCCTCATCACTCTGACGCTCACCTTGTGTAGATATGATGGACGAGGTTCTTTGTAAGAGTTGACAAGTGGATTATTTTTTGTTGATTTTGCATCGCTAGCCCCACGGCCCCTGTGTTACTAAACTTCAGAGAATCGTGTTCATAGTGGATCTAAGTTCCCCAGGGACTACTAGCCCCGCAAAGTACGATGTAGACAGCGCCCCCTGGAGCTGTGCAAATGGCAGAACTGCTGCCATCAGTCACACTTAGTGTATCTTCAACAAGGGCTGAACCGGGGACCCTGGGTGGCTCAATCAGTGACGTGTCTGACTTCAGCTTGGGTCATGATCTCACGGTTTGTGAGGTCAGGCCCCATGTCAGACTCTGTGCTGACAGCTTGGAGCCTGGAGCCTGCTTCTCTCTCTCTCTCTCTCTCTCTCTCTCTCTCTCTCTCTCTCTCAAAAATACATAAACATTAAAAAAATTTTTTAAATAAAAAATTTAAGTTAAACTAAATTCTCTTATTACCCCCGTTTTGTAGATGTGAAGCAGGCACAGAGAAGGTAAGCAGGTTGCTTGAGCGGCGTATTCACGCTTTTATCGAAACCGAACCTTCCGACTTTAGAACCTGTGCTCTGAATCACTGGGCTACACTTCATACACATAAGAGTTGCACACATTAATATATCATTAGGCACATAATTCACTTAGAGGAGATTTCTGAACTATACTGATGCTTCTTCAGGAAGCATTTTGGCCTGCCGGCCATGAACTTACAACACGGTGGAAATCTTAAAGCGCCCTTGAGAGCTTGAATACAAGAAAGAGATGTTTACCACCATACCTGGGAGCAATATCCAAGCCATTTATAAGTAGTCCGGCCATGCAAAAGCTTCCTGTGGAACCAGTAAGTATCAGGAAAACGATGGTGCTGGAGAAGCTGAAACTCAGGTGAATCAGGCACAGACCGAAGAAGGGAGGCAGGAAGAGTCCTGGGGAGCCGTCCAGACAACACAATTAGGGGCGTCCCGAAGATGGGGTGAAGTAACTCAAAGTGCTTGAATGTCCTGGCTGTTCCTTACCTAGTGTGCTGAAGAGCTTCCGGATGGTATTGAGGCGGAGAATATTCCTGGACAGGAGGAAGTCTGCAGCGTGACCTGCCAGGATACCAAAGCTCCAGGCAAACAAATAGGGGAGGGCTGACAGCAGCCCATTCTGAGAAAGAAATGTCATCGAAAGGATGAGTCCGGAAGCCAGAGCCATCCCTCCACTGAAGTTCAGTACTGAACATCTGTATTGCCATAGGAGACACCATCAACATACAACCACAGAATTCTGACTTGGGGCCACACCACCCAAAAGAAAGAGGAAAATAGCCTTGAGGTCAGACATAGTTGTCACGGGGTGTCTTGGTCAGATGAGTGTCCGACCCTTAATTTTGGCTCAGGTCACGATCCCAGGGTTGTGCAGTCGAGCCCCACATCGGGTTCTGCGCTGAGTGTGGATGGCTTGGGGTTCTCACTCTCCCTCTGCCCCTCTCCCCTCTCCCCTCCCCCTGCTCGCGCGCTCGCGCTCTCTCTCACTCCAGTAAATAAATAAATCAAAAACGGTTGTCACAGTATGTCTAGTTTTCTATTGGTAGTGTCACAGGAACTGAAAGTTCTGGATAACAGAGATGAAGACTACACTTGGGAATGGGGACAGCTGGCTCGGGGGAGAAAGAGTGATGACAACAATTACAAACGTTTATCTGGTGCTTACTCTGGATCGCTGCTATTATTTCAACCCCTCCATGGTCTCGTGGAGGGCAAAATTGAATCAGAAAGAGCTTAAATGACCTCACTGTCATGTTGGCCCCTAGGCTGGGTTCCTGGAGGTTCACTGCAGAATGCCACTTTGGGCATTCCATTTCTACGGGAGTCTTTTCTGGTTACCATGGCATCAGACATAAGGTTCCAGGCATCAGTGATTCTCCAAGTCAGACAAGCAATGAGAGCGCCCGTCGTTTCAAAGCAAGACCTGAGTCATGGGTTCTCAGCCCGGGACTCATTGCCTTGTTCCGAGAGATAGGATGGGTGTGACTGGGCACCGTGGAGGGGAGGATGAGTCCCTGTAGGGAACGATGGTGTTGAGCCTTGAGTACTGCGGTAGGGCAATAATACAGTGAATGGCGGGGAAAGGCACTACGGGAACAGGACTGTGTTTTGCAGAGGCCAGACACGGTGCCTACACCTTTTGTTTCGGGAAATGGTGACAGAAAAAGTGGAAACAGTGAGTCTCCAGGTGCAGAGCATCAGCTAGACAGTGTAGAGAGGCCAAGAGCTAGGACTAGAGTCGTGAGAAGTTTCATAAAGTTAAAAGGAGAGGAAAGGTGTCCTTACTTCTTTTACATTCACATGAAGGTTGGAGTCGACAAACGTCGGGGTGTAGAAAAGCACGATGTTGTTTGTCCAGTGGAAAGCAAAAGAACCGAAAACAATGGCCCAGAGTGGGAGAGACTTAATCATAGCCTTGATCGGCAGAGACCGTGTTCTTGAGCTGCTCTGGGAAAAAACAGCAACAACAACGAAACGTTGACTGTCAGCCCATTAGGAGAAGCTGGAACGCGGTTTCTTTGGGCACAGAATCTGGGAGCTGCCACCGTGGAGCGTCCGTGTCCTACCTGCTGCTGGTTGAGGGATGACAAGATGTAGTTCTTCTCACTGACGCTTATACACGGGTGGGTCTTGGGGTCGTCATAGAACAGAAGGAACCAGAGAAGACTCACGCCACAGCCACAGGCGCCTCTCAAAGCAGAACAGGTTAGAATTGAAATTGCTTCTGTCCGTAGTAAGTGCCCTTCCCACCTTGACGTGTCTCGTCATCGGTCCGAGAACCTGAACCTCCTCTTTCTTCTTTGCGACTTTACAGCAAGGCTTGCATTTTGGGCAGTCCTCTCTGTATCCGAGGCTGCCTCTGCCTCCAGAATGAATTTTGTGGAAAGGGCGGCAAGCCCTCTGGCCCTCGAGCCTCTGTATCCCCCCACTCATGAGAGTGGACCTCCCTGCTCCTAGACAGACCCTCATCTCTAGATCCCCAACGTGTCCCACCGTGAGAAGACGGCACAGCCGAGACCTCAAAGGGCTTGACCATCACCTAGCTTTGGGAGCTTCAGTCTTGGCCATGCTCCTAAGATACAGCCCTGGCCTCAGGGATTATACAAGTCCTCCATGAGTTTGCCAAAGGATTTGTCGTTTTTGAGTGTTTTGTACTAATGACCCTTTAGAAATCCTGTTAGGACAGGGGGTGCAGTGCTCGTCAGTGAATCTTCCAGAAATGCATTCATTCATTCGAAAAGTAGTGATGAAATGCTCATTCTGTACCAGTCACTATTCTGGGCACTGGGGGTACGGCAGTGGATAGACCAGACAGATATTTCTGTCTTTGTGGAGTTTATTTTCTAGTGGATGAGAAGGAGAGCATGAAAAGTAAGTAGGTAAAAGGTGTTAAATGTCAGTGGTAAGAGCTGTGGAGAGAAGTTGCGGGGGAGGAGGTGAGGGGTGTCAGGCTCCGTGGAGGCTGGGATGTGGATGTGGGGCCAGGCAGAGGGAGCAGAGAGTGCCAGAGCCCTAGGTTATGAGGCCAGTGTGACTGGAGAGGAAGCAAGGGCTGGAGCGAGGCGGTGGGGGGTGGGAGGGTCCTGGTGGCTCTGTCGGTTGAGCGTCCGACTTCGGCTCAGGTCATGATCTCGCGGTTCGGGAGTTCGAGCCCTGCGTCAGGCTCTGTGCTGATGGCTCGGAGCCTGAAGCCTGCTTCCGATTCTGTGTCTCCCCCTCTCTCTGCCCCCGCCTTGCTCGCGCTCTGCCTCTGTCTCTCTCAAAAACAAATAAGCATTAACAAAAAAAAATTTTTTTAAAGCATATTGACAACATACAACTCCCACCTCACTCCGTGGCCTGAGGACCTAATCCCAAGGTGACACGTAAGTGGAGAGAAGCCCCCTAAGACATGGGGAATACGTACATTTCTGTGTGACAGTTTAGCCCTCAGAAAAGCCCTGTGGTACTGTCAGGGAATATTGATGTGCAGAAAGGTCAGCTTGCTCGCTCCGAGACGCGTGGTTAGTAAGCGGTCACCGACACTTAGCATGAATCATGTTTTTAGGGAGGGAATACGGTCCTAGAGGAGGAGCCTGGGGCAGAGCTTTGAAGAAAGCCAGGAGTTCGTGGCAAGGAGAAGAGGAAAAGTCTGCAGAAGACTGAGCAGGAATGGCCAGAAGAATGAAGTCTGGTCAGGGGGTCAGGCAGACCCTCCCCCCCGCCGCTGCCCCCGGTATTGTTGGATGTGATTGAGAGTTCAGGTTCAGGACCGAAGAACCTCCACTTGATTTGTGGGCATGGAGTCTTGGCCAGCTGTAACATTTGTGAGGCCCGGGGCAAGACACAGGAACATTTAAAAGTCGCAAATAAAGCTACTGATTTGTACTACACTGGAATATAATATGTCTTCTCGTCCAGTGTTGACCCCGCTAACTTCAGAATGGCTTGGAGAGAGACTTCTGCTTTCTGATCCGGCACGTAAGGAACTTGGAAGAGTCATCCTTCCCATCCTCGTGACCAGAAAATGTTTAGCAGACTAAAAATCAACAAGTCGTCTTCGATCCCGCAGAGAGTTGAGGTCATAGGGCAAGCTGTGGCTCCCCCAAATTGGAGAGACGGACAGGTGGACACAGAGAGTGGCGGCTCCCCGGAAGAGAGGACTGGAAGCGTAAAACTGCACGGAACCAGTACCAGGGCAGGAGGAAATTAATGAAGGCTGACCTCTTACCCTCCATGAGATTCATGATTTTTAAAGCCATTAACTTTCTATAAATTATTACGTTATAGTCAGGTTGGTTTTTTTTTTTAATTTTTTCAGTTCTGAATAATGACTGGGATTTTACAGAAAGAGACTCACCAAAAATATAGAAGACCACGGGCCAGCCCAGGGATTGGCAGATGAATCCAGTCACAAGCAGAACAATGAAGGGCCCCAGCAGAACCCCTAATCAGAAAGCACAAAGAGCGCCCCTAAGGAGCAGACATCTGAACCTAGAGATAATGTAGCGTCAGGGTAGCAATGAACGATTTCCGGTGAAATACATTTGTAGAGGAAAACACTGGGCAGAAGAAACGAATAAAATATTTGCTTCCCCCCCCCCCTCCCTTTTTCTGTTGTTTGAGATAAAGAAGCCTCTCCTTTCTAGACAGTTTCCGCATCTTTAAGGGGGGGCTGCCGGAACAGATGGTTCCCAAAGCCCCGGACAGTTCAAAACACACGTCTTTTACAGCTCTGGGAAGAACACGGCACAGTGAGGGAGCAGTGACACTCACACCTTCGAGGCCCTAGGTCGTTACCTGATAGACTCAGGGAGGTGAGTCGGCCTCGTTCCAAGGGTGGAGCCCACTTGACCCATATTGCGTGCTGAGCTATTAATGCTGACCCCTGAAATCAGAAGGATTAGGACATCTGATCTCTGATGCTTCCTGTGAATTTCAGCCCTGTTCACTTGTTGCGTTATCTTAGTACCTGGGAAACTCCCTGGGCCGCCCGACATGCAATGATCCAAGCTTCTCCACCTTCAGCGGCCATCGGCAGGATCAGGCTAAACAGGGAGCTGAGGAATAGTGCCGAGCCGATCATTTTCTTGATGGAGTATTTTTCGGACAAGTATCCAACAGGAATTTGGATGATGAGTATGCCATAGAAGATGGAACTGAAGATGATGCCCTGGGTTTTAGGACTCCAGTTGTACACGGGGCTCTGGGGGGAAAAAAGAGAGAGAGAGAGAGTTGCATGGAGCCACTCTGCATCCTGGTGAGTTACTGTGATAGTCAGGGATGCGGGGACCCTGGTCTGCAGGCTTCCTTGGCGTCAAGGAGCTCCCCTCTGCTTCATTCTCCATCACGGGACCTTTGCTGCTCCTTTATAACATCATTTCCTGTGGGTGCTGACATTTCACACCGGTATCTTCAAGGCTAATGGCGAGTCCTTGCACCGTCTCTACCCCCAGTACGGTGTAGACGTTTAATACTTACTCCTGGAACATTGCTACTCTGCGTGTCAAGTCTTCTGTGGAATACTACACTTGCCGCCATCATTAATTGCCTGTTGCCTTCTGTCTTCCTCCGACGACTCCGTTAAGTTACCCTCGTTCCCCAGACAGACATTTCCCCACATACGTACTACTCCCAGAGACAGAAACAGTGATCGATCAAAACGTGAAGAGAAGGTATCAGGCCGAACCGTGAAAATCATTGGATGAGACAGTGAAGGAAGAGGGCCAATTCTCTTTTGGTGCTTGGTTCTCTCCTTTTCTAAAATGTTCTGTCTCGTGTTTCCAAAATCCTCCCCTGAGATCTGTCAACTCACTTGTATTCCA
The DNA here is from genome assembly GCF_046562875.1 of Panthera onca. NCBI lineage: Eukaryota > Metazoa > Chordata > Mammalia > Carnivora > Felidae > Panthera > Panthera onca. The sequence continues at coordinate 3,987,782 of NC_138343.1, read as the reverse complement.
CGCTCTACTGCCTGAGCACAGCCTCCTGTCACCGGGCCACCTCTGCTCTGAGCTCCTGTGTCTACTGTTGCCCGTAAATATAATTGCCTCCCTAGTTTTTAGCTGCATTTTGTAATTTCAGGTTACAACTCAGATCTGCTCTGTGGAAACAATTTTTTGGTGAGTTTTCATCTTTTGGATGTGTTTGGAAAATACATGCTGTATTTTCTCTCTCTCTCTCTCTCTCTCTCCCTCCCTCTCTCTCTCTCTCTCTCTCTCTCTCTCTCTTCATCTGGTTCCTTTGTATGGCCGCGAAGAGAATTCCTTTTGTGTGACTCCGATGTGAAGGACATCAGTTTCCCTGGATCTTCTAAAGAGGCTCTTTTTTTACGTGTGTGGTCCCTGCGAATACCCATTTCTCTAGAATATGGGGTTCTCAATATTTAAACCAAAGCAATGGAATACTACAAATGTTTCAGGATATCATTCAAGGAAAAATTGGATAAAAAGATTTTAACAGATTTCTGAGGGACAAACGATGCAATAAACTGCATACTTAATCTTTGACATAAAATGTACAACTTGACACGTGTAATTACATGCACGCTCACAAAACCGTCACCACAGTCAAGGAAATGTACGTGTTCCTCACCTCCAAAAGTTTCCTTACTTCTTTTTGTAATTCCTCTTTCCTGCTGTTCTCCCACCACTGATCTTCTCTGCCTGTCACTACGTCATCGTTTTTATTTTCTGGAGGTTTTCTGTAAATTCGCCATACTTATTTTGAGTTTCATCCATTTATTTTTAGCATTCATTTATGATTAGTGCTAAGCAGTACCCTGTTTTAGGACTGTACTATAGTGTGTGCATTCATTCATCTGTTGAACCTTTTTATTGTTTCCAGTTTGGGGCTGTTACAAATAAAGTGACTGTGAGCATTTACATACAAGTCTCTGTACGGACATGTGTGTTCATTTCTCTTCAGTAAATACCTGGCATGGAATGGGGGGATCATACAGCAGGTCACTGAAGTGATTGTACCATTTTACGTCCTCCCCAGCGATGTCAGAGGCTTCGGTGTGTAGTCATAAACCTTTATGGATTTAATTTGCTTGTCCCTAATGACTGATGATGTGGGACATCTTTTTGTGAGTATTTGCCATCCTTCCCTGTATCTTCCTTGGCAAAAAGACTGTTTACATTTTCCCCATTTTTTTATTGGGCTTTTGTTTCATTTTTATCGAGTTTTGATAGAATTCCTTTATTAGACAGGATTTGCAAACATTTGTCTCTGTCTCAGGTCTCTTTATTCTCTCAACAGCTCTTTGGAATGGAATGGAATGGAGTCCAATTTTATGTATTTTCTTTTGTGGATCAGGAAAAAAATCAGGAGTTTATATCTGTGTGAGTTGGTTTCTGAACTCTCTATTTTATTTCATTGACTGTTTTTTGTGAGCTATACCACACTGTTTTGATTACTATAACTTTATGACAAGCCTTAAAATCAAGTAAGTGGTATTCGTCCTACAAATACTGACTTTTCAACAAACATCCAAAGACAATTCACAAATGGTGGTAGAACAATTGTATATCTGTATGTAAAAAAAGAATCTTCAACCCACCATACATAAAAATTAAGTCTAAATGAATCATATGTTTAAATGTAAAGCCTGAAATTATACAACTTCTAGAAGAAGACATAGCAAGAAGAGTGGTTTTTTTGCCTCGGGCTATGCAAAGATTTCTTAGGTAGAAAAACGAAAGCATTACCCACAAAAGAAGTTTTAATAGAAGTTCTTTCTGCAGAAGGAAATGAAATCGCTCAGGAACATGGATCTGTATTAAAAAAAGAAGTGCATCCGAAAAGAATAAATGAAGGGATAAAATGTTTTATTTTGGAGGTCCCTGCGTGGCTCAGTCAGTTGAGGGTCCCGACTCCTCATTTTGGCTCAGGTCATGATCCCGGGGTTGTGGGATTGAGTCCCGCCCTGCATCGGGCTCTGTGCTGAGTGTGGAGCCTGCTTAGAATTCTCTCTCTCTCCCTCTGCCTCTCTCTCTCTCTCTCTCTCTCAAAGTAAATAAATAAAAAGAATATTTCACTTTGAATTATTCTAAAAGATAACTACTTGTTTAAAGCAGTAATGTAATCATGTATTTATAATGTGGATACTGAAATGAATAACAGCACTTTCCCAAGAGACGGGAGAGCAAAATTAGGAATAATGTGTTATAAAGTACCTGCAATGCACATGAAGCAGTTTGGTATTATTTGCCGGTGGGTTTAAATTTTTTTTTAACATTTATTTATTACTGAGAGACAGAGAGAGACAGAGCATGAGCGGGGGCAGGGGGCAGAGAGAGGGGGCAGACACAGAATCCAAAGCAGGCTCCAGGCTCTGAGCTGTCGGCACGGAGCCCGACGCGGGGCTCGAACTCCCAGACTGTGAGATCGTGACCTGAGCTGAAGTCAGACGCTTAACCGATGGAGCCACCCAGACACCCCGATTTGATGGTGGATTTAGATGATTAAAAAATGTATGTTGTAAATGCTGGGGCAACTACTAAATCAGGTGTCTTTTGGGGGTTGCCTGGGTGGCTCAGTTGGTTAAGCATCTGACTCTTCATTTTGACTCAGGTCATGACCTCACACACAGTTCAAGAGTTTGAGCCCCGTGTCAGGCTCTCACTGACATTCTAGAGCCTGCTTGGGATTCTCTCTCTTCCTCTGTCTCTGGCCCTCCCCTGCTCGCTCTCGCTCAAAATAAATAAATAAAAAATGAAATAAAACAGGTGTTTTTTAAAGTCTAAATGATACATGAAAAGAAGAAATAAAACTGAATCACTTAAATAATTAAACCCAGAGAAGGCAAAAAAGAGAATTCAAAAAAAGGAAACAGAGAAGAGATGTAACAAATAGAAAACAGTTACCAATTTTATATATGTCTCTTTCTCCTTTCAGTTCTAACAGTTTTCACCTTCTGTATTTTGCTGCTCTGTTGTTAGGGACATGCATGTTCAGGATTATTGTATCTTTTTGGAGACTTGACTCCTTTATCATTAGGTAATACCCCTTTATCTCTGATAATCTTCCTTGCTATAAATTCTGCTTTGTCTGAAATTAATATGGCTACTTAGGTTTTCTTTTGATTAGTGTTTTCGTGGCTGCATCACATTTTCTTTATCCCTTTACTTTTAATCTATCTGAGTCTTTGTATTTAAGAAGCATTTCTTGTAGATTCCATGTCTAATGACCTTATTTCTTATCCATATCTGATCATTTCTGTCTTTTAACTGATATGTATGGGCCATTCATATTTAAAATGATTATTGATATGGTTGGATTAAAACCTACTTTTTTTTTTTTTTTTTTTTAACATTTCTTGTATGGCCGGCCTGTTGGCAATAAATTACCTCAGTTTTTATTTGCCTGAAATAGTCTTCATTCTTTCACTTTGGGGGTAATTTCATTGGATATAGAATTCCATTTTGGCAGATTCTTTTTCTTTCAACACTGCAAAGATGTTTTCCCCTTCTCTTCTTGTTTGAATGGTTTCTGATAAGTCTTCTAAATTCGTCTCCTTGTTCTTCTGTCGGTAAGATACTTTTCTCTCTGGCTTCATTCAGGATGTTCTCTGTGTCCTGGTTTTCTGCAACTTAAATATGTCCAGTCGGTTTTTCTTGTTGTTAATTATTTGCCTTTTTGGTATTTATCCTGTTTGGTGTTCTCTGAGCTTCTTGGACTTGTGATTCGGTGCCTGCCAGTAACTTTGGAAAGTTCTCCGCCATGAGTTTGTCAAGTATTACTTCTTGGGATTCTTTCTCTCTAACCCCTCTCCCACTCAGGTGTACTCTCTCCCTCTCTCTCAAAATTAATAAATAATATCATATATTGAAAAAAAATTAATAAATAATAAAAACATTAAAAAAAAACAAATGTTACTTTTGCCACTCTCTCTTTTCTTCCTTCCTTTCTTTCTTTCTTTCTTTCTTTCTTTCTTTCTTTCTTTCTGTTTTGCTTGGCCAAACATCTCAATTCTAGACACCCTAATGCTTGGTTTTTATCCTTCTTCACAGGGAAGGATTCACACAACAAAGCCCTTCACAAATATCGAGGAATGCTGTAATCATGGGACATGTTTAGTTAGGTCATTATTAGCAAGGTGGTTGAAGCCTTAGACTTCTTCTTCTGATTATTAGTGTCCCATCAATTATGATAACATGCAATCTCTACGCCACCTAATTAGAAAGACAGGATTTGCAATTTAGGACTACAGCCAGTATTTTTCATATACCTTCATGACATCCAGGCTGTCCTCTGTGGAGGCGTTGGGCACACCGTGTGGGTCCGAGCTGTTCACCATGACCACCATTGTGAGGCTCAGACACATGCGCTGTGACATTATGATACTGTTACAGACGTGCAAGAGGAGAGACAATCCGTAGCGGAAGGAGCAAACACTTGGAACTAAGAAGTAAAACAGAAAGTGTCCATTGTTAACACAGCTGAGGTAAAAACAGACAGTAACTTTAGGAAGGGCACTCGGAAACTTGGAGCCATTCTAATATTATTTACTATACATTTTATATTTTATATATAATATATACTTATATATTATATACATACTGTATATAGGTAATCTCGCAGTCCGTGGGTTCGAGCCTCACCTTGGGCTCTGTGCTGACAGCTCAGAGCCTGGAGCCTGCTCGCGATGCTGTGTCCGCCTCCCTCTCTCTGCCCCTCCCCGCCTCATGCTCTGCCTCTTGGCCTCTCAAAAATGAATAAACATTTAAAAAATTTTGTTTAAAAAGAAAGGAATTAGGCTTTTAAAGGTCGATACTGTATCCAGCCAGCTAGCCAAAAGTCACTGTTGTTTCTAAAAATACATCTGGTGTTTGGGGTAGGTTTTCTACGTGGGGAATACGCAAATAGTGATGATTTCGTTGGTTCTTTGGCGATCCTCGTGTCTTTAATTTCCTGTTCTCCTTGGATCAGAACCGCCGGTGAATTGTTGGCCGCACTTAGCATCCCTGGTTTTCATACCATGGTTCCTGATTTACACGGAGTAGCTCTGATGTTTGTACATTTCAGACAACGCTTGTCGAAGGCTTTGTTGTGGATGTGCTTTCCTAAGTGTGTTTTCTCTTGCTGTGTAAAAAAAAGTCTGCAAACCTAATGGCCTAAAACGACACCCATTTGTTAAGACAGTTCTGCAGTTGAGAAGTTTTAGCATAGAGTTAGCATAGTACACTTAAGTTTTCTGCTCATGATCTCAAAGGCTAAAATCAAGGGATCAGCCAGGCTAAGTTCTCAGCTGAAGGTTCTAAGCAAGGATCTATTTCCATTCTCGCTCAGGTTATGGTAAGGATTCAGTTGTCTGTGGATACGGTACTGAGGTGGCCGTCTCCCTGCTGGCTGTCGGCTGGGAGATGCTTACAGTTCCAAGCGGCTGTTCCTGTGACTTGTCACGTGGCTTCCTGCAGCTCTGAAACCAGCCCGAAAGAATCTGGCTTAATGTTGAACCCTCTCACACTTGGACTCTCCCTAGCTGCTTGGTCTCTGACCTCTAGACCCAAGTCGAAGGGCTGGGTGATTTCCTGGATGATTTCCCTATTTTAAGATCAGCTCATTTGGGACCATGTTTAAATCTGCTAAATCCCTTCAGGCGGCACCTAGCTTAGTGTTTGCTTAAATAACTTGCGGGAGGTGCACACACACCGGGGGCCAAAATCTTAGGGGTAGTCTTAGGCGGCTAGCCACCACGGTCCACCCTCTGGTCCTTCAAAGTTCATGTTCATCCCCCACGCAAAACACATTCACCCCCTTCCACGGTTCCTTAAAAGTCTCAGCTTATCATACAATATCAGCCCACGTCCATTGCCTCCTCCAGATCTCATTAGCTCAAAGTCACAGACCTCATCGAAATGATCTTAAACCCATGTGAAGGAGGTTCCTAGAAATAACCCCCGCTAGGGCACGGTATTTCTGTATCTGCGGACTTACGAAGGGGGAGACAAGTTAACGTGTCCCCAGTACTCCGGCCACACATGCTGCGGCACCCTGGACGCTTGCTACGGCTCTCCCAGTTCCAGAAGGGGGAGAGAGGGTAAAAGGGCATTGCTGATTCTGAAGTGTTTTGAAGTTCAGCTAAACAAATGTTGGATTTGCTGCTAAGTGGAAAAAGAAAAAAAAAAAGGCAGTAATGCCTGGAAAATTCGTTTTCTGCACGGCTCTCCCTTTGTAAACAGATAAAAATAGTAGGCGAAATATATTTAAAATAAAATATGTCCTTAAAAGTGTGGATGATCTGCCAGGAAAAATGAAATACTCAGGCCGAGGGTTCTGTGAAGACCGACTCCTCAAGGCATAAACTGATCTTTGAAGGCAGATTTTTTTCTCTGAAAGCATTTGATCTCAGTGTCTTTTGTTTGTTTTTGTTTCTGTTTTGCCTCCCAGGGTTCGGGGACAACAGGAGTCAAATACCAATCCCCAGGCAATGGGAGGGGTCTGGTAAGAGACCTTCTTCTCAGATACTCAGATGCCGGACACCTCCTGGCTCAGTGAAGGGTGAACACACCGACACACAGCCTTGCCAGGGGCACTGCTGAAACTTTAGCCCTGTGCAGACAGGCCCTGGAGCTCAGCAGAGGGAAGAAAACCATTCAGTCATCAGCCAGTCCTTCCTATGGCTTGTAGCCTAAAACTGACTGTCCAGGGGCCATCAGAAAAATGTCTCCAGCCGCACATGGATGCACACACCCTGAGAATGGCTTGCTCCAAAGCTTTCTAAACCTCATCTTTAAAATCAAAAGGAAAGGGGCGCCTGGGTGGCTCAGTCTCAGGTTAAGCGTCCGACTTCGGCTCAGGTCATGATCTCACAGTTCCTAAGTTCAAGCCCTGCGTCAGGCTCAGTGCTGACGGCTCGGAGCCTGGAGCCGACAACGGAGTCTGTGTCTCCCTCTCTCTCTCTCTCTCTCTCTCTCTCTCTGCCCCTCCCCTAATCGCATTCTGTCTGTCTGTCTGTCTCTCTCTCTCAAAAATAAACATTAAAAAACATTTTTAAAGAAAATCAAAAGGAAAACGAATGGACCTGGAAAACTAATAGGAACACTGGGGGAAAAAAATCCCTGGAGGAGAGAAAAAAGCTTCCAGAGAGCCAGGGGGAGCAGGCCTCATGTGCAGAGGAGGGTTCGTGTCACGATCGTTGGGGGGCCTACCTCCGTTTATCCACTTACTCCAGGAAGAACGTGAGGAACACACCGCAAGAGCCTGACAGGAAGGAAACGTTAAGCAGAAGGGCAGAATCAATGATAGATGCGTGTGAGCTTATGTGGTTTATGTGCTTTTATGTTTATGCGTTTTATACACTCCTATGTAAATTTGAGTATCGATAAAGCAGACAATAGAAAAATGACCAAAATCACAAAAAAGCAAAAATAATACAAGAAGAAATGTGAGATGTAACAGACCCCTCATCTTTACATAAATTATTCCTTGCCCCCCACCCCCCACTCTTCCGGGATTCTGTTCCCTAGGACACGCACGCAATTCTAAGACCATGGTGCTACTTTCTTCTCGTCCTTTCCCTGCCCGACTCAGAATAACAGTTTTCAGTAAATATCCACGTGTTGACGTCCAAGGATGCGGTGACTCAGGACCATTCATCCTGTCTTCGCTTCCATCCGTGTCTTTCTCCTTGAGACAGGGCAAAAGTAGTTGACCTCTTTCTGGTACCCTCCACCACGTGATTAAGTGGATGAGTGTGTAAGAATTGAAATAATACGAATTGTTTTTATTTAGGGTTTTTCTTTTTTTTTTTTTTAAGTTTTTCATTTATTTTGAAAGAGAGAGAGAGGCAGAGAGAGAGGGAGAGAGAATCCCAAGCAGGCCCCGCCCTGTGAGTGCTCAGAGCCTGACACGGGGCTCAAACTCACGAACCCGTGAGATCATGACCCAAGCCGAAATGAAGAGTCAGATGCTTAATCGACTGAGCCACCCAGGTGGCCCTAGGGTCTTCCTAATGGAAAACTTATAGCAGGACGAAGGTTTTCACCTCTTTTCCCGGACATTCCTAAGGCCCTTTATGTGTTTTCATGGAAAAACGTGCTCACCCAGAATCTGTGATGTCATGTAAGAAGGAGAAAGCGTAACCAGTGAGACAATAATTTCTACCTTTCCTAGGAGAGGACTGGTTATCCATCTGCACGAATGGGATTCCGGTTTCTTCTTTTCTTGCTGCCGGGTTTGGTCTCCACTGCAAGAGCAAAACACTTTGGTGCCAGCGTAACAGGGAAGAACTGACTAAACACCACCCAGTACTGCCTTCTGATTTAAAACACGCATCACAGGGAAACGCTGCATACACCCGCAGCCACTCACCTCAATCACGTGTTTCCTCTGACGCTGCACTTGGACGCTTCGTGGGTTGATTAAAAATATATAACCCCCCTGGAAACTATTTTTAAAAAGGATAAAAACCCTGCTAACCCATGATTCTATGTGCCGTGAAAATGTCCCTCAAAAGTGAACCAACCGAGCAAAAACTGAGGGAATTCGCTGATGGTAGACCTACCCTGCAAGGAATGTTAAAAGACGTTTTATGATTGCATTTGTAGAACAAAAAATTAAAGATGGTTTTCAGGCAGGGAGAGATTGGTAAAGGGCAGAAACTCGAATGTACCAAAAAAGAACGTCCGAAAAGGAGTAAGTAAAGGTAAAATAAATTATTTTTTCTTCTTGCTTAATAGAGCTGGAAGAGAACTCTCTGTGGGTTAATTTCTCCTTCTCACAGGCAGGCGGATCATTCCGCACAGGACTTTCCCCTTGGACAGACCGGCCGCTGCTGCTCTGTCTGCCCTTAACCGTCCGCAGACGCTGGTCCTGGGCTCGTCTACAACTTTGACGTTCGGCCCCATCCCCTTAGATGACCGGATGCTTGAAAGACAAATTCCTGAGGTTGGATTTGCAAAGTATTTGTGAGTAAACAGCTGGTCCACCAGCATTATCTTTTGCCGAACTGTCTGCGTGGCTGCTGTTTATTTCAAAATACACACACGCACAGACACACCCACGTGCCACACGCATCCTGTACAAGCACACACGTGCTCTGCGCCCACTTACGAACGCATCTCAGCCCACACATACAAACTCCAGCACAGACGTCGCAAACATACTTCTGCATAGTTTCCACCGTACGCACCACAGACACCCCCACACCACTCACACAACGCCACGCAGCGCACAACACGTGGCTTCTCTTTCCTTGTCTGTCCACACAACTGCTCTCCTCCCCTTAATCCCTAGAAATAGGTTCTTTTTACTTTCCCTTGGGAAAAATCTGTGGAAATAGATCTTGCCCCCAAATTTCCCCGGCTTGCTAAACTGATAGGATCTTTAACGGAGAAGCCCCCCCCCCACCCCCTCAACCATCACTCTGGGGAACTGTTAATTGCATTTAGTGAGTAGCAATATAAGAGTGAGACTGACCTGATTCAGGACAGAAAAGCAATTCCTTCTTCCCTTGGATGACTTTGAACTTTTCAAAAGTACTGAATTTCTGGATTTACCGATTTTAGCCCCACTAATCCTTCACCGAATCCTCATGACGACCTCGTTATGTCAAAGTTAAAAGCTTAATCTTTAACTTTCACCTTTCCTTGAGTCTTCAGGGGAGGAGTATGACTGTTAGAATCTTCCAGTGGACTAGAAACGTCCTGGAAATCCGCCATCAAATTCATGACCGTAGTAGACAGCATCGCTAGTCTCCTGCCAGGAGGGAGAGAACCAGCCTGGTAGTCAGTGCTCGTAGGACAGATGTTTTCTATTGAGGTTGGATCTGGATACACAGTACCACTCCTACAGGAATGCTGTGGCTTTTTATGCCCCATAAATGCCCCGTTAACTTTTTGCCAGCCTGCCTTCCTTTTTCCCTTTTTTTTCCCTTCTCTCTGTCTTGCTTCCCTCCCCTTCCCTCCCTTTTGCAAAGGCCACATCTGTCTGACATTCAAGCTACTCAGAGAGAGATGCATTTTATTAAAGTATATCCTGCAAAGGGAGTGATTTCCCCATGGCTTCTGCAATGAGCAAATTCTCCTGGTTCCGCCACCTCTCCGTAGGTATACTTGAGAGTGCTTTTACCTTGGAGTTCGGTGAAGGCAACCTACTGATCAGATAGGAACATCTGAGCTCTTAAATCGGGGATTTTGGACGATAGTTTCTTACATACGTAAGATTTTTTTTTTTTTTTTAAAGATGTGTGAGAATGCTTATAAAGTGCCTAATACATGTTTGGCACTTAGCAGACACTACAGATTGAATCAGTTATTTTCTCTCTAAAGAAATGCTGAAGACTTTTTTTTATGATGATTTATCTTTGAGAGAGAGAGACAGAGCTTGAGCCGGGAAGGGGCAGAGAAAGGGAGACACAAAATCCGAAGCAGACTTCAGGCTCTGAGCTGTCAGCACCGAATTTGACACAGGGCTTAAACCATGAACCGTGGGATCACGACCTGAGCCGAAGTTGGACGCTTGACCAACTGAGCCACCCCGGCGCCCCGGGAAGTGACAAAAACTTTAACTTGCTTGCCCAGGAGACTTTGATGTCGTATACATTCAGCTGGATTTTTTTCCTTGTGAGAATTCCAGATTCTGGTTTGTACGGTTTGAGGGCAAGGCTGGTGGTTTCTGGCATTTTCTGACCATTTAGTGGTTAAAAGCCCCAGATCACCAGTTGTTCAATGTCCATGTTTTAAGTAAACAACGTTCCCACTTAGTATCAATGTCTCTGCTTCCAGTTACTGATTACCCGGAGGGAACTATCCTTCTGTGTGTTGGCTCCAAAGCTTTCTGTTGCTCTGTGATATGCTTTCAAATCACTGCTGCGTTCTACATTTGGATTCTGTGCTTTTCTTATTAAGTTTTTAGATGTAACATTATATTGGAATTTTCAAACGTGCAAGAAAAGTAGAACAGCCTGATATAACCACGTGCCCATTAATCAGTAATTATCAACGTTTGGCCACTGGAGATACATATAGACATATCTCCAATGTTTGTTTTCTGTAGTATTTTAATATTTATTTGTTTTTGAGACAGAGACAGAGCATGAAGGGGGAGGGTCAGAGAAAGAGGGAGACACAGAATCTGAAGCGGGCTCCAGGCTCTGAGCCGTCGGCACAGAGCCCGACGCGGGGCTCGAACCCACGGACTGCGAGATCATGACCTGAGCCGAAGTCGGACGCTCAACCGACTGAGCCATGCAGGCGCCCCTGTTTTCTGGAGTATTTTAAAGTAAACCTCAGATATTATGTTATTTCTCCCATAAAAAGTACAGCATGGATATATAACTCATTAGTGCTTTAAAAAAAAAAAAAAACATAACTAGCATGCTGATAAGCGCTTCTAAAAAACAGTAATCCCTTAATACCATCCGAGAGCTAGTCATTATGAAAATGTTCCCAGTTGCTTCAGAGTTGTCCTTTTCCACTCAATTTATTTAAATGAGGCTCCAAACAAGATCTGCCTGTGGCACTTGAGTGTTATGACTCTCACCTCTCCTTAATTTTGTGACCGTTCCTTCCTTCACTTTATATTTGCTGTTACTTAAAAACAACAACAACAGTCGTAGCAAAACAAGGCCATTTGCAGAGTGACTTTCATAACTGATTTGGCTAATTCCTTCCTTTTAGTGTCGTTTGATAAATTTCTTTATCCCTTAGAGCCCGAAAACTGCTCGCATATGGAGAGGCTTGCTTAGATCCAGGACAAGAAGAACTCATGGGGTGCCGGAGACTTCCACGGTGGCGGCCTGTCTCACTTTGAGTGACATAAGATTGCTCAGTGGGTTCAGATATTCTCAGCTTGATTGGAAGTTCTCAGCCTATGGCCTTTGCCCGTTGTTGGTAAATGCTGAATCAGTAAAAGATCTGTTATTTTATTGCAAGTTGCAAAATGGTGATCTTTCGAATTCTATCATGCCTTCTTTAGGTAGGAGCTGGAATTTTCTACAAAATAAGAAATTTGCCTAGTCTAATATTTGGCTACCCTGAAGTACAGATTTCATAGGAAAGTCAAGATACTTCATAAAGTTGTAGAGTAATACTTTAGTGCCTTAGCAAAGCCAACCAAGGAGAATTATGACCTCTGGGTTTTCTTGGATGTGTTTCAATCTGCTGAGTCCCTATTTTTTGATGCTTAAATGGTCTCTTCTTTGGCCAGTAGGAAGCTATTCAGGCCGATCTCTATTGTCCTTAAGACCTGACCTCGTTGTCTGGGATAGTGTCCTTGTTTTCTTTTTTCAACGTTTTTTTATTTATTTTTTGGGACAGAGCGAGACAGAGCATGAACGGGGGAGGGGCAGAGAGAGAGGGAGACACAGAATCGGAAACAGGCTCCAGGCTCCGAGCCATCAGCCCAGAGCCTGACGCGGGGCTCGAACTCACGGACCGCGAGATCGTGACCTGGCTGAAGTCGGACGCTTAACCGACTGCGCCACCCAGGCGCCCCTAGTGTCCTTGTTTTCTAACACACACACACACACATACACACACGCACATTCCAAGCTCCTCTAGCGTATTTCCTGTTCTCAGACCTGGGCTTTCTCATGGAATGCGGGTTCCTTTCAGTAGGAAAAAGCATCCAGAGGCCACACTCTAAGCATTGCGTATTCATTGCTCCTAGGTCCCATGGCTTTTAGGTCTTTTCAGTGGAAGAACTTCAAAAGTTGTTGTTTTTTTTCAGTTACAAACTCTGTGTGTTATTTCCAATTCAAATGAAATGTTTGAGGGATTTTTTAGAACCTCTGATTTGACGCTCTTGACTTTTTCTCTTACGTTGAACATCTTGATTCCTAATAAATACAATTACTTTTTTGTTTTATTGTAACGTACCTGTATACTTGTTCCGTGCCTACCCTGAAGGCTCAACAAAGGCATGGCACAAGCCTCAGAACCTCTGGGGCTTCAGTACAATCGTCCTGTCCCTTTAGTACTCATGGTGACAACACGAAGAGCTTGTCATTAGCACGGGACATCCTTATTAGAAGGACATGTTTTGACAGAGACAGACATGTGCAGAGGAAGAAGATACGAAGATGCAGGGAGACGGCCATCTTCAAGCTGAGGAACTCCGGAGGCTACCAGGAGAGAGGGTCACGGGACCGATTCTCCCTCAACGCGCGGACAGAATGGACTTCGCCGACGTATTCAGACTTCTCTATCTGTGAGACAAGAAATTATGGCTTTTCAGCCACCCGGTTGGTGGCACTTCCTAATGGCGGCCCCAGGAAACGAATCCACATGCCCGCTTGATTATCCCGTTATCACCACTAACGTGTCCCAAAGTCAATTCGTTATCTTCCCTCTCAAAAGGATTCCTCTTCTTGCAGTCTCCGGCCAGGTGTTCGGACCCTGTCTGTGCAGTCTCTCAGGTTAGACACCCCGACTCCTTAGTGTCTCTCTTCTCCACCCCAGCTCTTCCCACCCTGGTTCAGTCCTCATCACTGCTATGCGGACCACACCGCAGACAGTCATTTAATAGATTTCCCGGTTCTGGAATTGGGCCAGAGTGTTCTATCCAGAGAGAAAATCTGTGCCTGTCACTCTTGCTTTGTGGGATACCCCTCAAGCTCCCTAACGTGGCAAACATGACCTTTATGCACTGGTCATACCCCCCTCCCCAAGCTCCTCTTCTGTTCTTTCCCAACTGATCATGCATGATTCCTTTCAGAATCCGTCCTGTTGTTTTTTGTGGTTTTTTTAGGTTTATTTACTTTGAGGGAGAGAAAGCAATCACACAAGAACATGGGTGGGGCAGGGGCAGAGAGAGAGGGAGTCAGAGAATCCCAAGCAGGCTCCATGCTGTCAGCACAAAGCCCGACGGGGGCTCGATCTGACGAACCGTGAGCTCGTGACCTGAGCCAAAATCAGTCGTCGGGCCCTCCACTGACTGGGTCACCCAGGCACCCCAGAATCCATCCTGTTTCTTGTTCCCCTGCTTTTGTACAAGTGGGGCTCCAATGTGGGGAATCTTACCATAAAACTCCCTATTTAGCTCAGGAATTCCTTGCAGAAGGAATTCCCTCCTCCCCCACCATGCTTTTCCACATGGGATCGTAACCATTCACGTAGTCTCCCCTAACGGACGGTACGTTCCTCTGCCATGTGCCTAAGACCATGCCCTGGCAGCCATTATGTCTGTCCTCCACACTGGACTGGAGAATCGTGACTCTCCGACCTCAAGGGCCTAGATTCGACACTGGAGCAAGATCTCAGTAATTGTTTTTGGATTTATTCAGATTTGACCTCTATCCTCTTGCCGTGGCTTTTCATTCAGAACCGTGACCATCACGTCACCTCTGTATGAAATGACTTGCTGGCCGTCCTGTCTACACAGTGAAGATCACCACGGGGAGCAACTGAGAAAATGGCCCTGGCCCCTCTGCATGTGCTCTAACCCACTGATACCTATAAATTGCCATTTTACAAACATGTTGGTCCATTTCATGCTGTGAACTTTATATATGATGGAACCACTGACTTGGCTGGTTCCCGGAAGGAAAACATGCAGACTCACACCAGGTAGGTAATTCGAAGACGGTGTTAAAAGAGACAGTTTACACAGGATTGAGAATGGAGTGAAGGCAAAAAAAAAAAAGCCTGAAGGCACAGGAGAAGAGAGAAGCAACCAGAATGTGTGGAAGTCCTGCCAGTCAGGTGATCTGAACAGTAGAGGAAGCGTCAGCCACCGGCAGACCCCACAGGAGGGACCGTAGAGACAGAGATACTCCCTGTCCTCACTCTTCAGCCTGCATTGAAAATCCAGCAGAGGCCAGTGGACTCGGGAGTGTGGATACAAAACAGGTCAGCTTGCCGGGGCCTAAGCCGGGCGAAGAGTGGAACACACAAAGGCAGGGGCGTGTGGACCGTATCCGATCTAACAAATACAAATTAATACTCCCTTTTACGAATAGGAAAAACTATTGTCCTCGTGAGGTTACGTCCTCAGATTCAGAGCCTCAAAACACCGATTTCTGTTTTGAGATCCAGAAACTGTGAGTCTGGCCAGTTAGCTCTGATACAACAGTTCTTCTAAATCCACCGGGAATTCCATGAAGATGACAACTTTGTTCGTGGCTATCACTTTATTTGAATTTTCACTCATTGGATATTTTCCCCCGGAGGAAATCTTAGCGACATAAAGAACCGATCTCAGATGTGAAAAGAATGGCAGCAAACAAGGTTCTCTCCCCTGGTCTTCGCATCACCGAAGGCTTCTCCTTTGTGAAGAGAGGTGCCCAGTGACTTTCCATCCTACCGAGGTGAGATAACTAAGGAAGAAAAAGGACGTCGAATTAAAAATTTCAATAGTGTTCCTCTAGTTAAATGCATAGATGAAACCACTGTCCTTTACCTTCATAAACGAGTGAGTTTCCTGTCCTTAGCCCAGTCTTGGACAACTGCATCTCCAAATATAAGGTAGAAGATCAATCCTGATAGGTTAATGGCAAACAACAACAGAAAGACATTCCTCCATCCGAATTCGGGATCCTGAGGACACAAAACCTCCAGTAAAGTTTCCTCCTTCATCCTTTTTTTGCTACGAGCCCATATTTATAGTTTAGAAGACCACATTTGCTAATGGCTCTCCACGTAGACGTTCATTTCCTGCAAGAGGCTTGATGGTTGGAAAGAAAGAATTTCAGAGTGCATTTAGAATATTCCTAATAAATGGGATTTGGGGACCTTTACAATTAACCTACAGAACTGCGCTTGTCACTATTTATCGAAGTGCCATGCGTTTTCTCTTGTGTGCAAATCATGACACGCCAAGTACGCTAAGAGTGTTTTCTTCTTGTGTTGCTGTGGCGTGGGGGAAACACTGTAGGCTCTGGAGCTAGACGGGTCTAAGAAGGAAGAATTCTGACTCTGCATCCTCTCAGCGGAAAGACTTGTTCTATCAGATTTTCAGCTTTATCATCAGGAAGTGAGGATCACAGTATACCATTCTCATAATGGGCATGGGCATCAATAATTAAATGCGATTACTGCGTATGAAATACCTACAATCATGCCTGCGTGTACGAGACACGTCAGCACATCTGCTTTTACTATCTGTCTGCTTTGGGATGGTTATGCAAATGAAAATTTCACCGCGTTGCCAAAGACGTGGCAAGTTGCATCGGGGCATGGAATTTACCATCTCACGACATCGGTACGGCTGTGTGATTTCAGTTTCAAAGACTGAATGTTGCCAGGGGATCATCACTTCTTTGGCTTCAGAACAAGGAAAGACTGAGGTCACGAAAGGAATCGTTCTACATTTTTCTCTGCCAGGTTGACCTCATGACAAAGTTACCCACAGTTTGCTTTTATTTTCTACGACGCGAGCACATGCTTTAGGGACGCTACTAACTTTACGAATGGATTTGGCAGAGCATCTTCAGAGTCCTTGACCCGAACACCCTACCTGACTGAGGAGAAACCCGCTGATGGTGGATGCCAGGATAGCTGCTGTGTATCCGAATTCCCTTGAGGCTCCCATGAGAAAACTGGAATGCCTGTGGGTGACAGGAATGTTCCAGGCTAGATCCAGAGATGCTTCATGGTATCCTTCAGCCTCGCTCGTGTAATTACATCAGAAAGGACTTGCACTGTGTACGTTCAGTGAGAGGCACTGAGACGAATCAATAACCCCCTTCTCCCCACATCCCTGCAAAAAATGGCCACAGGTCCATCTGTGGTCCTTGCCTGTGATTTATTCTGTCCCAAAGTTTGGGGCTCCCAGAAAGCTTCGGGCTAAGTCTTTTTCAGAATAGGTGAAATATAAGAGTGGAGATGACCATCCTACCTCGGAGCAATGTCTAAGGCGTTGATATAGATCCCTGACTGACAGAAGGGGGTTAACCCACATGAGACTACAAGGAGGGTCATTGTGGTGACGTAGTCAGGGGTGAGGTAGGACAGAGCCACGAGGAGCACTGAAGAGGGGAAATTTCCTAGGAATGAGGAACAGACAAATTAAACAATGAGATACACCTTTGGCTGTTGTATTTGTATGTTTTGTGAATCATCTGACCCTCAAGCCCTGTTCTTACCAAGAAATGTGGCAATTTTCCTCACGGTAACGAGCCTAAAATTCTTGGTCAGGAGGAAATCTGCCAGTTGGCCTCCCAGGATACCAGTGACCCAGGAAATGATAAAAGGAAAGGCAGACAGGAACCCATTCTGAGGGGGAAAAGACGTGAGTAAATCATCATAATAGGGGTGGTGAGCCCACACCTTTTTTTGAGAAACCACTGATAATCATACTGACAACCCCGAAGACAACCCTGAGAGCGGGGGAGGAGCAGAGAGAGAGAGAGAGACAGAGGATCCAAAGCAGGTTCTGGGCTCCGTGCTGACAGGCTGACAGCAGACAGCCAGATGCGGGGCTCGAACTCACCCAACTGTGAGATCATGACCTGAGCTGAAGTCAGATGCTCAACCGACTAAGACACCCAGGCGCCCCTAAGGCCATTCTTTCTTTCTCATTTCCTTTTTTTTTTTTTTTTTTTTTTTAATGCTTACTTTATTTTTAAGAGAGAGAGAGAGAGAGAGAGCATAGCATGGCCAGGGCGGGGGGCAGAGAGAGAGGGAGACACAGAATCCGAAGCAGGCTCCAGGCTCCGAGCCATCAGCACAGAGCCCGAGGGGGGACTTGAACCCACCAACGGCAAGATCATGACCTGAGCTGAAGTCAGATGCTCAACCGACGAAGCCACTCAGGCGCCCCTGAAATCCTACTTTCTTAACAACATCAGGAGCCTTTTCAGTCATGTCCTTAGAGAAGCTACCAGCGTGAGTGTTAAATATTAGATCATTTCGTGGTAGGTAGTAGAGGATACACTTTCCTGGATGGAACCATTTGTGAAGACGAAGTGATTGGTGAGTCATGCGCGCTGGAGAAAGGCCCAGAGGGAAAGGCACTCACGTCTCTGATATTAATGTTGAACACCGAGCTGATGTAAGTTGGCATGTATACAATCAGTATGGTGATCATCCACTGATGGCTGAAACTGCACAGACAAATGGCATACAGGGGTAGAGACCTGAGCATGGCCTTGAACGGAAGAGGCTGCTTATGAGGGCTGACCTGGAAACAAGCGTACTGGTTAGGACGGTAAGATCTGGGCCGGGCCCACGCGTGAGCTTCGTCACCCCCTCGAAATGCAGAGGCCGACGCGAGCTCTCTGCAGATGGTCGCAGCCCTTACGTGTACCTGTTGGGCCAAGGAAGATACGATATACTCCCTTTCTGTGACGCTTATCCATGGGTGAGAGACGGGGTCATCATACACCAGAACAAACCAGAGAAGGCAGTAGACGAAGCCAATGCCTCCTGTAAGCAGAGGATAAAATTGGTTACCATGCCGGTTTCTGCTTTCTGTGGAAATTTCCTTTATGTTGGCACATTT
Organism: Panthera onca; assembly: GCF_046562875.1. Lineage (NCBI taxonomy): Eukaryota > Metazoa > Chordata > Mammalia > Carnivora > Felidae > Panthera > Panthera onca. The sequence continues at coordinate 3,969,355 of NC_138343.1, read as the reverse complement.
TCGAGCGCAAGTCCTGGGACAAGCCCTTGCTCATAATATCCCCTTTGCAAGTCTCAAAAAAAAAAAAAAAAAAAAAAAAAAAGAACGCACAAATATCACAACTTTCTAGAACCCTCTTTTTTTTTTTTTTTTTTACATCTCTTGATTATTCATATGTATGGAAATCACAGACCCTAGGACTTGGTTTTCTCAACCTTTTTAATATTATCGAAGGAAAGCTGTCCCTTTCAGCGCTTTCGACGGTAAACGTGTAGGTTTTCGCATTAAGCAACCCTCCAAGTTCTCCACGGACGCCAGCTTGGCTCACCTTTGACGCTAACTACTGGTAGTTGGCACAGACACTGCAGGGGGAGGGCTCAGTCCCACAAGGCTGCCCCCCACTGCAGATGCCAGTCACAAGCAGTGGGTCCCCGGGTTACGCACGCTTCTGACTTGACTGCAAAGGGGGGGTTCCTACAACCCCCTCTCAGTTTTGATAATTTGCTGGAACATCTCACCAAAGTCAAGGAAGCATTTACTTACATTTACTTAAGTCTGCCAGTTTGTTACAAAGGATATTGTACAGGCTGCAGATGAACAGCCAGACAAACAGGTACACAGGGCAAGGTCTGGAAGGGGTTCTGAGCACAGGAGCCCCTGTGGAGCTGGGATACGCCACCCTCCCAGCACATGGAGGTGTTCACCGATCTGGAAGATCCCACGGTTCAGGGATCTTTAGGGAGGTGACATCACGTAGGCATAATAGATTATTAACTCATCCTGCAGCCTCCTTCCCTCCTGGAGGATGGAGGCTGAAACTTCCAAGCTTCTAATCGGGGTTTGTTCTTTCTGGTGCCCAGCCCTCATCGTGAAGCTGTCTCGGGTCCACCAAGAGCTGTCTCATTAGGACAAAAGATGTTCATAACACTCAGGCAATTACAAGGGTTTTAGGAGCTCTGGGTCGGAACCTGGGGACAGAGACCACATCCACATTTCTTAACTGTGTCACAATGAGCCATTGTAACAGGTGTTCAGAGGTTCTCTCATTCTTAATTGCATTCCCCTCATGACGAAAGATGTTGAGCACCTTTCCATGTGTTTACTTTCCCTCTCTGAAGCATCTTTGCCACTGCTAAACCATTTTTTGTTCTGTTTTCTTATAATTGAGTGTTGAGAATTATTTACACATTCTGGATAAAAGTCCTTATTACATATGTGTTTTGCAAGTATTTTTTCCCTGTCTTTATTATCCTAATAACGGCTCGTGAAGACAAGTTTTTACTCTGATGAAATCCAGCCTATCAGTTTGTAATTTTACGGATCAAGCCTTTGGTGTCACGTCTAAGAAATCTTTGCCTAACTAGAGAGCAAGGGTTTTCTCATAGGCTTTCTTCTGGAAGGATAATAACTTCAGATTTTAAAATTAGGTCCAGGATTTATTTTGAGTTTGTTTTTGTGTAGGGTATAAGACTGGACCAAAGTATCCAGTTTTTGAGCGACATCTTGTTGAAAAGCCTATTCCTTTCTCCATTGGATTCCCTTTGCATCTTTGCCAAAAATCAACTTACCTTTTATGTGTGAGTCTGTTTGGGACTGTGCTCCGCTGATTTATTTTCTGCCAATATGCCAACACTGCCGTGTCCCGATGGCGTAATCTTCTGTGTCTTAACATCGGGCAGTGTGAGTCCTCCAACTTTGTAACTCATTTGCAAAATTATTTGGCTCTTCTAGAATCCTGTTATTTTCATGAGCACAGTTTTCAGGGCATCGGTCTTTCCCACCTTTTGTTGGATTTATTCCTATGTTACGTACTTGCCCAAGCTATTGAAAACGGTACTGCTATTTTTAATTTAAATTTCTTAGTCTCTCAACTTTGGTGTGGCTAAAAATGTCCTTATTTTGTCCGTTTTTGACATTTCCCCCCCCAGAATTCTATGTTGACGGTTTGTTTCTTTGTTTGTTTTCCTTGCGGGACGTGAAAACTTTTATTTCACTGCCTTCCTCCTTGCGTTGCTTCCGACAGGAAGGCTACCCTCTTCACTGTCTCTGTTGTTCTGTGTGTGATATGTATTTAGCTTTCACTGCTTTTAAAATTTTCATCTTTATCACTGGCTTTCAGCCATCCGGTTACCTATAACTTGGTGTCGTTTTCTTCATGTTGCCTGTGCTTGAGACCCATTGTTCTTGGGTCTGTGAGTGTGTAGTTTTCATTGACTTTGGCCACCCTTCACCCATTATTCTAACCTCGGTGCCAGTTCTGCGTCCGTTTTGATTGATCTTTTTACTCTTCTTCTTACAGGTTGTGTTTTCCTGCTTTTATGTTGCCACGCCTGGTAATCTGCGATGGGAACCAGACATCGTGGATGGCACCGAGGTGGGTGCTGAGTGTCTTTGTCTTCCTCTACCAGATTTTTGAGCTTTTTGTCTGCGCTACAGTTAGCTTGCAGAGAAATAGTTCGATCCTTTTAGGTCTTGCGTCGTCATTTGTCAAAGGGCCCCGCAGCGCTTCCTCTGGAGCCGCTGGAGAAAGAAGGCGGTGGCCATTCTGCCCAACTGCCTCTGAATTGTCAGTGTTTTCAGTCTGTCTTGTGGAAACAGACTCTGTCTCCGATTCTTTGCAAGTCCTCGATTCTGTTCTTTAATCTTTTCCAGGGATTTTCCCCACCACGGGCTCAGATGATGTCTTCACGCACGTGCCCCGCAAATAACCGGGTTTCCTCTGTATGTCGTTGCCTTTATTGGGTGCTCTTTCCTGCCTCACACTCTCCCGGCTTTTAGATTTGTCTCCTCAGTTCTGTTTCTGCTGAGTTCCCTCTTCTTGCGCCCTGCCCTAGACCTCCAGGTTGTGGTCCCTCCTCGCCTTCGCCTTGTTGGTGTTTAGTGTTTTCTCTCCTTTTGGAAACTTGCACCCAACCCAGGCCCCTGTCCTGATGCACTTGATGGGAGAGAAAACCCACAGCGGTGGCTTGCTCTCTGCGCGTCTTTCTTTCATCTGTCCCAAACCACTGCTCTGCAAGCCTGTCACCTGCAGCCGGAACCGGGGGCAGGGGGAGGCGGGGGGGGGGGGGGGGGTGGTTTGCGCATGCCCAACCACTGCGTGCTAATGATGCTTTATGGCAGATCGATAGCATCGCAGACTGATCCTTGGACACTCGCCCTGAATATGAAACCCTGGAATGGGGAGAGAGCTGCTTACCAAAGATATAGAAGACAAAAGGCCACCCGAGGGTTTGGCTGATGATGCCACCCAGGAGGATGATGGTGAAGGTTCCCAGCATCATTCCTGCAAAGAGACAGAGTAACCTGTGGGGCTGTGGACCGCCACTGGATAGACACCGACAGGATGACGGATGATATGTTAACGTGGTGTCACCAACCATAACCAGACTAGCATATCGGAATACGTGAACTTCAGATTTATCACTTAGTTCTCCTGAGGGCCCATTTTTCTGGCAGTTCCCTAATAGCATTGCAGACAACAGCCATGCTTCTTCCTCCCGTGTTATTTTAATTTTTAATTACACAAGTCATGTGACATGTGCTTATTGAGAAAGTAAATTATCACGAAGCAGAGTCCCGCGACGTGCCACCCCCGTCCGTTCCCACTCTGGTCTCTAATGTTAACCATTACCTGTTATGTGATATATCGTTGCATAGCTTTCCTCCCTGCAAACATATATAATATGTATCTACACACACACTTACCTCTTTGTAAAGGCATTTAAGCGACATGCAGGCAGAAAGCTAGATTGGTCTGTTACGGTGCTAATAACACTTTTGATTTCCCTGACTTCACAGAGCATTCTCATACATAGCAGGGCACCCTTCCTTCCAACAACTTTTCCAAAACTAGGCTATTATGTGTTTTTATTTTCCAGATTAACATCAACTTGTCAAATTACAGATGTGTGAGTTTTTATTTATTTGTTTGTTCCTTTTATTTATTATCTACTTATTTAGTTTTTAATTCAATTTTTCTTATTTTTTAAGGTTTATTTATTTTCGAGAGAGAGAGAGGATTCATAAGCCGTGTCCATTAACGATAAGTAATTCACTAAGAATGACATGTTTGTCTTGGAATGTAGATAGAAAAAGGTGGAAAGAGCAGCAGACACATAATACTAAGTAGGCAATAATCACAAACACAAGACTCTAGCTGTTCACGGGCATATTCAATCGGAGATGTGCGGGAACCAGAGAAAAGTGTGCGAGCAGGAAACGAGAGGGAGGGAGCAGCTCCTTCTACAAGGTCACTATCTTCCTTCCGAGATTTTAAACTTTCCTTCCATGCTTTCCATGGAAGGCCGTCTCCCTTCATTTAGGTATCCAGACCACTCATTGCAAAAATATTAGCGATTATACTCTTCATTACCAACGACTATTCTTATAGCAGTCTGGTTTTTTTAATTACTTTTTTTAAATTTTTAATTGAAGCATGGTTGATATTAGTTGCAGGTGTACCACATAGTGATTTGAAAATTACACACATTACAAAATGCCACAGTAAGCATAGTTACCGTCTATCCCCATACCAAATTAGTACAACATTATCGAGTATGTTCCCTAGGCCGTACTTTTCATTCCCTTGACTTATTTATTTTATACCTGGAACTTTGTATCTCTTAATCTCCCTCCCCTATTTGGCCTATCTCCCACCCCCACCCAACCACTGGTTGGTTCTCTATATTTATGAGTCTGTTTCTCTTTCCTGTTGTTATTGTTATTTGGTGGTGCTTTTAGATGCCGCGTATAAGTGAGACTGCACGATACTGTCTTTGTCTGTCTGACTTACAGGACTTAGAGAAACAGCCTTTTTGGGTTCATTCATGTTGCAAATGGCAAGATTTCATTCTTTTTGGTGACCAAATAATATTCCATTATGTAAACACACCGTATCTTCTTCATCCATCCATCTATTGGTGGACATCTGGGCTGCTTTCCTATCTTGGCTATTGTAAACGATGCTGCAGTAAACCCAGGAGTGCATATGTCTTTTGCACTGGTGTTTTCATTTCCCTCGGGTAAATACTCAGATGTGCAGTTATTGGGTGGTTTGGTACTTTTATTTTTAGCTTTTTGAGGAAGCTCTCTCCTGTTTTCCACGGTCGCTGCACCAATTTCCATTCCTACAAATAGGACACAGAGATTCTCTTTTCTCCACATCCTCACCAACCCTTATTATTTCTTGTCTTTTGGATGCTCGCCGTTCTGACGGTTTTTTCTTTTTAAATAAACGTTATGATACATGGTCCCTTAGATCTCTCCCGTGGTATTGGTTAATCATGTAAAAGTTTCTTTTAATTTCTTCTTCATTTGGATTTGTTCTCACGGTTTTTGAGTTTGGTCTCTCTCTTTTGTGCTCTTGTTTTCTTTAAAATGTTTGAGGTTTTGTGGGGGGAGGGGGTCAATCTCAATCCTTGAGAAGCCCCATTAGTCAGCTGCGATGACGGATGTGAGTTTCCTCATAGTCCAAATTAGTGGACTATTCCCCTATCAGTGGATATGAGCTCTGGTGACAGAAAATACTTCTCCAGGGTTGTAAAGGGCTCTAGAGGGTCCAGAGGGGGGTGAGATCAGTCAGCGTGTGTGTGTGTATGTGTGTCTTGTTTTCTGGGCTTGAAGAGTCCCTGACTCCCTCGTGATCCGTAAGTTAGCTGGGGAGTTACCCCAGTTTTCTTATCCAGAAACTACTTCATCAATCTCCTGGTTGTTAGCCTTATTCTTTCTGTTTTTCATTCTTCCCCAATATTTTTAGAATATTCATTCCAGATACACTGTCCAGGCAAATCATGATCAGAACAACTGAGAACTCTGCCAAAGAAGATTAAGTTAGATCTGTGCCTCATACATAGAATACCAGTATAGACTCCCAGTGTATTAGAAATTTAGGTATGAAAACGAAATCAGGCAAGTTCAAGGAAAAACGTGGGTGGATGCTTTTGTAACTTGTCCATCTATGACTCAAAATCCAGAAGCCATAAAAGAAAAGGATGATCAATTTAAATATGCAAGAATATATTTTTTACACATAGGAAAAGTCATTATAAGCAAAGCCGTGTTATAAATGACAACTTGGGGAAAAATAACAGAAAGCGGGGCACCTGGGTGGTTCAGTCGATTGAGCGTCCGACTTGAGCTCAGGTCACGATCTCAGGGTTCATGAGCTCGAGCCTCGTGTCGGGCTCTGTGTCGACAGCTTGGAGCCTGGAGCCTGCTTCGGATTCTGTGTCTCCCTCCCTCTCTGCCCCTCCCCCACTCGCACTTTGTCTCTCTCTCTCTCTCTCTCTCTCTCCGAAAAATAAACATTTAAAAAATTAAAAAAAAAAAAAAACTAAAAGTCATGGCACAAAGGATCCATCTCCTTAATTTATAAATATTTGGTCACCACCGAGGAAAAAAGAAAAACACATTCAACAGAGAAATTCTCACGTACCCCAGAGTTAGAATGTTGGATTGAGTGGGCTCATTTCGGTTATGTGTTTCTACCTGATAGAGCGAGGGTGCAGAGGCGGCTTCGTTCACATGGAGGACCCCATCTCTCCCAAAGCGCGTGCTGGCCCCCAAGTATCGAGCCCTGAAGTCAAAACAGTTAGAGCTGTTGGTATGTGGTGCCATGTGGAAATTCATATCCGTTTCATATTCGCAAACTGTCTGGATACCTGGGCTAGGCCCTGGACTATTCGAGTTGCAATGAGGAAGGCTAGCCCCAGGTCAGCCGCCAGCGGGGTGAAGATAATGAGAAGGGAGGATACAACCAAAGAAACGCCAACCACACGCTTTGTTCCTATTCTTCCAGCCAGGTACCCGCTGGGAGCCGTTGTCAGCATCATGCCGTAGATGACAGAACCAAAAATGATGCCTTGGATTTGAGGGCTCCAGTCATACACAGGGGCCTTGAAGAAACAGAGAATGCTGTAGTAAGCCGTTTACAGGAAGGTTCTTACATTACTGAAGACACCTCTTTATATCTCTCACTTGCTTTCAAATCACTATTTTGCCAAGTAAAACTTCTCTTAAGTGTTCATTTATTTTGAGAGAGAGAGAGCGCACGAGCAGGGGTGGGGCAGAGAGAGAGGGAGAGAGAGAGAGAGAGGGAATCCCAAACAGCCTCTGTGTTGTCAACGTGGGGCCCAATGCAGAGCTCGAACTCACGAACCGTGAGATCATGACCTGAGCCAAAATCTCAGGAATCGGACGCTTAACTGACTGAGCCACCCGGGTGTCCCCCCCAACTAAAACTTTTTAACATACAAGCTCTAAACAAACAGCACAAACAAGAACACAGCTTAAATCTCGTATTGCTTACCTCTGCTGGAAGACTGTTTGGTGCATCATTTGAGCCACCAAGTGCGTCAAGAGGCAGACTCTCGGTGGAGCCATTAAACTGGGACTGATGGTTTGTGCCGTTGACCATGGCCACCATGCTGATGTTGATGGCAGCATACTGTGCCGTCAGTATAAAATTGCAGAAATGTGCCATAAAGGCTATTCCATAGCGAGTGGAGCGGAAGCTTAGAACTGGAAATATCATAACATGACATTAGTGCTTTCCTTATTAAGCCATCATTTGCTTCTCACAAGTTATACCACGGGAAGGTACCACAGACCATCACCTAATGAGTTAAATGGCTTTGCTCTTGGCTTTAGGAAAGATACAAAAGGAGGCAATCACTGAGTTGAACTGAAGGTTGTTTTCATACCATGACTGTATAGAGACTGACTTGCTCTGAGGCATCTATCCTTCCTATGGTTTCGTCTCTCCCGTTCTTGGGTTATTGTATTCTATAGTTGATGAAATTACTCGGAAGTAAATACCTGGGTGGCAAAATATACATTTTATATACATATAAGGAAGTATATGTATATGTACCTATTTAAGTCACATAATTTAATCAACTAAATTTAATTAAATTACATAATTTATATTGTATGTCCTATATTACACGTTATATATAGAAAATGTAATTTTTTAAACTCTGAGGGAATTGTTCGTTGGGGTAGATGATTGTTCTCCACATGTGTCCAGTCATTGAGGACAAGCTTTCATTTAAAGTTTAAAATCAAGCCCCTAGGGGTGCCTGGGTGGCTCAGTCGGTTAAGCGTCCGACTTCGGCTCAGGTCACGATCTCACGGTCCGCGGGTTCGAGCCCCGCGTCGGGCTCTGGGCTGATGGCTCGGAGCCTGGAGCCTGCTTCCAATTCTGTGTTTCCCTCTCTCTCTGCCCCTCCCCCGTTCATGCTGTGTCTCTCTCTGTCTGAAAAATAAATAAACGTTAAAAAAAAATTTTTTTTAAATAATAAAAAAATAAAATAAAATCAAGCCCCTAGAAAGATTTTCTCATTAGAGAAATTGACAACTACAAACTATGAAAAAATATAGCAAAAAAAATAGCAGAAAGAGAAATGAGCACAGCATTCAAGGCTGTTTTTGTATTTCTGGGGAAGATGGCTGTTGCCGGGAAGAGGCTATTGCAATAATGCAGAAGAGAAGTGAGGAACATTGGATTGTGGTGGGAGCAGCAGAAGCGGGAAAGTGTAATCGGATCCCAAATGGACCCACGGGGTGGGGGAAAGGCACACTAAATCAAGCTTTAGGTTTTACAGACCAGTGGGGGAGGGGCACCAGAGAGGTTCTTGTCTAGGAACTAGAAGAGTAGAGTTGAGGTTCACTGAGGAAGGGAGTTGTGTGGCCAGAGCAGGGGTTTGGGGAGTGTGGGGATCAACAACTTATTGTTGGACCAACAGAGCTCCCTTTTAGGCACTCTGAGTGTTGAGAATGTTGTTGGATACACAACTCTAGAGTTTAGAAGAGAGGTAGGAGTTGAGGTATAATACTGGGAGTTAATAATCTACACATGATACCTGAAGCCATGATAGTTGGGGAATGAGAACACAGAGAGAAGAGAACCAAGGACTGACCCTGGGGGTTCCAATGTTTAGAAAGGCCAAATGAATGGGGAGAGACCAACAAAGGAAACTGAAAAGGGATGATCAGTAGGTTTTGGAAGAAAACTAGGAGAGTGTGGTGTCCTGAAAGCCCAGGGGAAAAGGGCTTCAGGGAGGAGGGAGTCAGCAGGTGCGTCAGATGGCTCCGATAGGTCATGGAACATAATGACTGAGAATTAATTCACTAAATCCTCTGAAGCCGCTACCACGGCTATCCTCATTTTATGGATGAGAAGGACATAGATACAGAGAGACCCGCTATGTGTCAGGTGTCTATGCTGTTAACCGTTGTTGGGCAAGTATATGATGGCTTTTATTTTGTCCTAGATGACCCCATGAGAATACCTTTGCTGTAAGTCAAGTGCACTCATCTGTGGGGTTTACATGGTGTGGGATAAGAGGTCCCTGTGTGTCTTCAAGAAGTCCTCAAAACTTCAAGGAAGGAGGTACCTTGAGATAACAAAAGAGTCTTCCCCCACAAGGACATACTGTTTTCTCATTTAGTGAATGGGGTGGGGGAGGCAGAATTTGGGAAAAAAACTGTAAAACATACCCAAATTAGAGTGAGAAGCTCAAATACAATATTTTTGTGAAAGTTTTCCTTCCTGATTCAAGGCTGGGTGGTGACTTCTTATGTCAATCAAGTCAACTAATAATTTGTGAGTTCTTGTGTTCTCTGATTTCTCCACATGGCCTGGGATCTTAGAGACCAAAGGCTACTGAAAAACAGTATCAGCAAACCAAGAGACTAATGGCTCACAAATGAGTGGGTTGAACATCGGTCTCGTTAGGTTGCTGAAAGATTAAGTAGAGGATGTGTTTAAAAGGCTAAGCCTGATGCTTGCTTGCTAATAAGTATTTCCTACAATCTACTACATGTGTCCTTAAAGATTGTTTCTGTCCTATGTCCATAATGGATGAATCATTCCAGCCATATCCACTCTAATAGATTGGTGCCAGCGTCATGCTGGCTGTGAAATATTTTCAAGGATTACCCTTAGCTACATGAGAGTGTGTGAGTTTGTATGTATGTGTGAGTGTGTGCAAATTAATAAATATCTTATAGGCATAGTATTTAGCCGCTGGAAGAGAGCACTGACACTATGAAATCGTCGACTTTTGAAACTTGAAGGTTCTATATGGAAGAATTCGATACTACTCTAATCAGAGTCCAGGAGACTTGTTTTTTAACATGATGTGACAAACAGAGCCTAGGGTGGCTCCAATGATTCCCACCTCATGAGTTCACAAATGTGTCTAATCCCCTCCACTTGAATGGGGGCAAGACTTATGAGCTGCTTCTAGCCAGCAAGTGAAGGGATGCACTCTCATGATTTTCATTATAAGACTCCAAACTGAAGCTGGATACTTTACTCATGGGCTTGATAAAGGACTCCAAGAGTTGGAGAAGCCCACACGGTAAGGAACTATGGGCTGCCTCTAGGACAAGACAGTGGCCTCTAGCCAAAATCCTGCCCAAACCAGGACCTTCAGCGGTACGGTTGTAAGGGGATGAATTCTCCCAACAACCTGAATGATCTTGGAAGTGGGATCTTCCCCAGTCTAGCCTCCAGATGAGAACACAACCTGGACAACTGCTCAGTTGCAGCCTTGTGAGATGTAGAGAAGAACCAACTAAACCAAGGTATGTCTTAGCCCCTGACCCACAGAAGTTGTGACATCGTAAATGTGTGTCATTTTAGGCCATTAAGTTTGTGGTAATATGTTTGCAGGGATAGAAAATAAATATGGTTGGCATCAAATAATAAAGATGCGTTATATGTATTAACAGACTACATGAAAGGTTTTTTTGGAGGAGAGGGCACACATTGAAAGATGTTTGCATTGCACAGCATTGAAATTTGTTACAAGGCTAAAATAAGACACCAATAAAAAGAGAAAATCTAAGGAACAATAGAAAAACATCCAAAAAAATCATACAGTGAGTAAAGGACATTACGGCAATTCATGGAGGAAAGCTAAATTATACAGGTGATTCTGAGCTAGCTGGTTAGATATATGGAAAAATAAAGTTGGAACAATATCTCATATTTTAAATCAAAATAAAGTCAAGGTATAATACTGTAGCAGTGCGTTTTGTCAAATTAAAGCTGCCATTGATTTTAAGATGTGTCATTTTTTGTTCCACTAAAAATCAATTGATAAGCTAATCAAAAAATCAAACTTAATAGATTCTGAATCTATCAAACTGAGTGCCTGAGCTCTCCCTCCCAAGCTTGGTCCACCCACATTCTTTCCCAACTCAGCTGATGGAAATTCTATCCTTCCAGACACTTGATTTCTTTCTTTTGCACCTTAGATCCAGGCTGTCTAGAACATACTATTGTCTTTACATTGAAAATGTGTACAGAATCCAACCACTTCTCACCAGAGCCATTGCTGTCTCTTGGTTTAGAGCTGTTTCCAGAGGATTCTGGCTACCAACACCTCTTGCTTGGATATTTGCAATAGCCTTTAACTTGACTTCCTGCTTCCAATCTATTTTATGGTTTTTTTTAATGTTAATTTAGTTGAGAGAGAGAGAGAGAGCGCGCGCAACTGGGGGAGGGGCAGAGAGAGAGGGAGACACCGAATCCGAAGCAGGCTCCAGGCTCGGAGCTGTCGGCACAGAGCCCGACACGGGGCTTGAACTCATGAACCACGAGATCATGACCTGAGCCGAAGTTGGACGCTCAACCGACTGAGCCACCCAGGTGCCCCTCCAATCTATTTACAGTATAGCGAATGAACTGTTGTAGTCATGCCACAAATTAGATCACCCCCTCTTCCACTCAAAATCCTCCATGTGGCTTCACTTTAGTTCAGATTGAGTACTAAGGTCTCTATGGTGGCCAGTGGAAAGGAAATATTTACGGCCTTTGCATCAAAATTTTCATTTCTTAGGAATACACGCTGAAGAAATAGTAATTCCAACTTCGGACAAGTGCTATGTTAAAGAATGTTTGCATAGGCATAATATATGTAAAGATAGCTTAGTAGCAAAACAAAACTCTAACTTAAATTTCCAACCGCAAGAGGATTTTTCAGGTAAATAATGCTCCATCTATTGGACATCCTGAAACACTAATACGCATCCTTAAGAATAGTTGTGAGTATTATAAAGCAATATGGAAAAGTGTGTGTGGTCAAATTAAAAGTTTTCTTACTATACCTAATTAAGCAATACAATTATGTTTACAATATTCTATGCAGCAACAAGAAGAATACACAATAGTGGGTGTATACAAATTTGGCAGCAACTATCAAAAACTGTAAATGCACACGGACAAAGATTAAAAAATAATCATCAGAAATGCAAGATTTTTTTCGAACAGTGATATTTATTTCCTTCATATATTTGAAAAGCACACATTAATATTACCTGATTTTTAAAAAGAATTCAACAACTTATATGAATTCATTTGTTTGTCTTATGACAGTGCACGTAAAGAATCCACTACCAAATCCTAAACCCAAGGAGTCAAGGTTGAGTTTACCTTTCTTGGGAACGAGACTCTCATCCACTCGTGTATCTTGGGAGTATTTAGTCTTCCCTGCTGTGGGACTCAATTCCGTCATGGTGGCCATCGTGTCCTTTCCCCAGATGTTTTTCACCTATCGGGGCAATATGCAATCCACAGGTGTCAGCCAAGAGAGACTCCTCTGATACGCATAAACAGTGGTCACCAAACAATTTAAAGCTAGGCCATTTCATGTGGGTGGGGTCCTGGGAGGATCATTATTCCCTCCAGGCCTCCTACAACCGGTGCACCATGCCTAACGGGAGGAACTGTTTATTATTAGGATCTAGAGTGGTCCCTGTGTGCCAGGGTAAGAGTGCTGGCTTTGGATCTGGGCATTTCCAAGTTCAAATCCAGGCTCATGATTTACCTAACGTGCCAAATGTCACCAGGAGCAGATTTGTGTGTTTCCGTTTCTTATCTGTTGTTAGTAAGAATACCCACCACCACCACAGCGGCAGCACCTTCATCAAGGATCACAAGAGTTCAATAGACTGCCCAGGTCTGGCACTCAACGAGTGGTTGTCACATAGTCTACTGTCATCGTTGTCGGAGCCACCACAGATGTGGGTCACTTCAGACCTGTGCTCCTCTAGAATCTTCTACTGCACCCGAAAACCTGCTTTCAAGTGCCCCCATGATTCCCAAACTGCTTCCCCATTTGACCCCCCGTGAGGGTTCCTGTATGTATGTCACTAATACTTGGGGACCATATTTGCATGTGATGATACAATTTTAATCCCGTATTATTTATGGCCACAGATGATAATGTATCTGCGAAGTTCTGGAAATAACTAACATGGGGATCTAGGCACTAATAGTTGTTTGGGGTCCCTACAATTTGGACCCACGACCGCCTCAGATGCACCATGTTTCTATTATAAGCAGGATCTGCTTGGCTTCAAGTTATATATCCTGTTGTTTAATTAACAGGTAGTTGGGATTGTGAGGTTGGTTTTAACTGACCCATAGCATGAAAAACTAAAACCATGTCTATAATCTGGCAGGGAAAATGGAGGTAAAATTGGATGATCAAAATCTGATTCCTTAGCAGTTGGGTCTGAGATCAGAAACAATGCCCACATGTTTGAATATACTCATTTTAGCAGCCACAGATGAAAGCTTAAGACTCTGAGCCCTCTCAACTTTTGATGTTGGATCATGTTCTTAGTTTCCCCTTCCTTAGACTCTTTGATGAGGGCCATGCGACATCTGACAGTTGTCTCACCAAGAAATACAATAATTTCTGGATGGGAGGGTGGTTGGCTTTTTGTAGAAGCACCTTACATGGAAGTCCTAAACAAAACAAAACAAACAAACACACACGCACCAAAAAACAACATGACAACCAAACAGGCATCATCAGAAATGTTAAGCTATATAGGGAAAAATTACATAAATAGATGAAGGCAGAACCGGAATTGAGATAGGAAAACCAGAGAACACAAGATGGCTCCGTCAGAGAGGAGGGTACAGGGTAAGACCGTGGGGTATTGGAGTCAGATCACATGGGCCGGCAAAAGCAGACTGCTACATTTCTAGGAATTTTGCAAGCTGGTTGTTGAAAACAGCCATTATTGGCAATTAAATTGTATAAATTTGGAATGAAAGAAAATATAGTTTAAAAAGGTAAATATTTGCAGCCCATGACTTCATAATTATGTCGCTGAGTTTTACTCTTGGGTATGCTCTTGGACTCGTTCATGTCTCCCGCATCTAGATGGTGGGAATACTATATAAAGACGTGGTGTTGCATATTTCTTCTTAACTCTGAATTCAGTGATGTCATGTTGGTGGCTTGAAATTGGCCACAACTGGAGTATTCACATGGAAAAACAAAAAAGACGAATGGTACAGATTTGGGCTTGATTTGTTGGTTTCCTGGACTTAAGAAATTTATTAAATAATATTACGTTAGACATGCGGGGGTGCCTCAGTCGGGTAAGCGTCCAACTCTTGACTTTGGCTCAGGTCATGATCTCCCGGTTCCTGAGTCCGAGCTCCATGTTGAGCCCTGCGCTGACAGCACAGAGCCTGCTTGGGATTCTCTCTCGCTCTCTCCCTCTGCCCTTCTCCCTGCCTAGCACTTTCTCTCTCTCTCTCTCAAAAAAATAAAAAAATAAAAAATAAATAAAGGGGGAAGAGAAGGAGGTATGGCGTTGTATGGAATTCTCCCTTTAAAAAAATGTATAAAGATATTAGTGTCAGAAATTTTATGTTAACTCTCACGTGGTATTGTAAATTTTAGTAACATGAAGTTAATTTGGAAAATGTATGCATTTTGCAGATGGTAATGTAGAATCAAACAGTTCCGGTCCCTGCAACTATATAAAAAGCTAAATAATAATAAAAATTTTTGGACTATTGTGCTTCAGAGTGTGGAAGCTGAAAATGGTTTCGGTCTGGTGAATATAATCTGTATGAGAGAGAAGTAATTCAACAGTAGATCAGGTATGACATTTAATGACAACAAATATATTGGGAAGAATTGGCAGATTGAGATTCAATTTCATTTGTCAAACTGTGGTTGGATTTCAGCCATAGGTTGCTACCAACACAGCGTTTAGCAAAAATACATGAAAGTTTTACACCTTAGATACACAAAATGTCTATTTGTTTACTACACCTCAATAAACCTGGAGACAAAGGACAGTACTACATGATAATCAACTGACTATACAGAACTTATAATAACAGTATGGTATATTATTATCCATAAACCATGTGCCTCAGATTCTATCGGTAAAATTTAAAAAAAAATTAGTTTATTTATTTATTTTGAGAGAGAGTGAGTGAGTGTGAGTGAGGGAGGGGCAGAAGGAGGGAGAGAGAGAATCCCAAGCAGCCTCCATGTTGTCAGCACCGAGCCCAACATGGGGCTCGATCCCGCAAACCATGAGATCATAACGTGAGCCAAAATCAAGAGCTGGATGCTTAACCAACTGAGTCACCTAGGCGCCCCAATAAAATTTATAATATACCCATGTGTGTTTGCATATATGTTTTTCCCACCCTGGAAAGCCAGTTGGGAAATACCAGCGCACCACCAGGGTAAGGAAACCCGTCACCCATCTTCCCCTTGGGCCTCTGCACTTGGTGCAACCATTTACTATGAACCCACGTTTTTTATTTTGCCCTTGGCATTTAAAATTTTTCCTAGAGGGATTTATATCATTTGACACCCTGTTTCAGGAATTCCAGAGAGCTGGTTATAAGGAAGTCTCCCCTGCACCACTACACCCCCCCCCCCGCCCCCCAGGAACAAAGGCCCCGTTTCCCTGCTGAACGAACAGATGTGGAATCTGGTGCCTGGGATCCGTGTTCATTCTTAGTTTACGTCCCAGCACAAGGCACTCGGACCAAACTCCTCTACAAACATAAGTATGTCGGGAGATTCATTAGGCCCTCCCACTTCCCACAGACGTGGTGGTTCTCACGGAAAAGAATAAAGAGGGATTCCATCCTACACAAGTCCCAGGATTAAATTCCAGGTGTTATTTATTTCCACTGACCTGTGGCTGCTGGCCCAATTCTACGAACCAAGTATCCTTCTGTGTGGCTTGTTGGCTTCTCCAGGACTGATGCTGTCTGATCCGTGTGATATACTGAGCATCCTTTTGCTTTATGAACAATCAGTTTGTTGCCTACCTGGACCGTGTTCTTCAAACCACCTGGACTTAAAGTCTTGCCGTCTCCTTTTCGTGGCTTCTTTCAACTGTATGCTACGCCATTCTCGGGGACACCAGGAGAACCGTGAGCTTGAGTCTCAGGGACTGAAATTCGTCCGTGACATCCTAGCTGGCCAAACTTTGCACATGGTGCCGTAATCATTCCACAGACAAGCAATAGCATATAGTGATTATAGAGTGATCTCGAACTTAAGGCTATTTTACTCTTTGCTTTTATGCCTGGACTGCCTAACAGCTGGCCCTGAGGACGGAGAGCAACATCCCGTCCCCTGGGTTTGAGGCCACATTCCACTGGATGAAAACACGATGGCGTGCCACATTCCTGGTTTCCCACAACTTGACCTGTTCTTAAAGGTGTGTGTCTGGGACCTTTCTATCATGGCAGGATGGAGTTCTTGAACTCTCCAGCCCTCAGTCGATGTCTCCAGGATGGCATCCCCAGTGAAACTTCTCTATTCCACAGAAGATCTTTTTGTCCATTTTCAAGTCACTTTCAAGACTCATAAACGGGAATACTATCTCAGTATTTCGTAACAGTGTTCTCAGGGTATCAGCTTTCTTGGAAGCAGACGCTTAAATAATAACCTGGGTAAAGTCACCTCAGGTACTTTTAGTTCTCTATTATCTCTATTCTAGACAGCCAGACATGCCTTGTTCTGGAAACCTCAATGCCCAATCCCATGTCTATGATATGACCATATCTATGATATGGTAATTTTTTACAAACAGCTACCTTGATTTTCCAGTATTGGTCCAGAACACTGTGCTGGTCGCCTGGGTCAGAGACTGTATATGGCATCGTGAGATGTTTCTGCTTCCAGGCAGTGCTCCCAAGGAATCACACTGAAGGTCAACTTCCTGCAGACCATTAGGTTTCAAGCCAGGGGTGTCCCGCTAACGTCTGTGAGGTCACAAGTGCCATCAAAAAGTTGCAGCTCCTATGTTCCCGCCTTGAGGACTCTCTGATATCTTTCACCTGCCCTCAGCCCCACCTACCAACCGCTGTTGACCCTAGTGCCCTTCCATCGCCCCCATCTCCACAATTCCTCTTCTCTCCTCAGCCATCTTGGTTTGGTTACATTTTCATCATCTCGTGAGTCATGACTCAGCTCGGCATTCTTCTAGATGCTGCCTTGGACGAGAGCCGCCCCCAGCCTTATCTTATGTCACAGCCCTGGACCCTCTTTGGTCCGGGAGGGAAACCAAGGGGATAAACCTGATTACAAGAGGCTGGGGTCCTTCAGCACGCCAGGAATAGCCTGTTGCCACTATGAATCCGTCCAAGAGAAAAGCCCAGTACAGACGTCTTGGTTGCAGCGAATCTTCGTGTAAGGGATGGAGAGGTGGTGGCCCGTTGCTTCTTATCTGAAATATTTCTTGGACGCTACCCTCCATCTGTTCCTTGTGTCCTGCCAGCTGTCGGTATAATGGAAGTCATGCCAGCCTCTGCTCCTAACTACCGTACCGACCAGCTTACATCAACCCTAGGTGGAGATTTTGACACTCTTCGACCAGGACACCCAGTTGGTAAATAAAAGAGCTGATACTTGTTTCACAGGCCCCTGAATTTAACCCCCCAAATTCGGCTTCTACACCCCTCACTAGAGTGCCTGTTTCTTGAAAATGCCATCCACAGTTGACATTTTATGCACGTTTATGGACGATCAGGCACAAGACTTCAGCTCCCTGCTTGTACCCCGCTTCCCTCTGCCTTGTTAAGACAGGGTTTTGCATCTGACTTCGACTCAGGTCATGATCTCACAGTCCATGGATTCGAGCCCCGCGTCGGGCTCTGTGCTGACAGCTCAGAGCCTGGAGCCTGCTATAGATTCTGTGTCTGCCCCTCTCTCTGTTCCTCCCCCACTCATGCTCTGTCTCTTAAAAATAAATAAACGTTAAAAAAAAAGAAAGAAAGTAGGGGTTTCTACATCTTCCCTCACCTTATTTTTAAATCAATATGAGAAGACCTGGGACTCTGGGAGCATGTAAAAATGGTCAGTCTTTACACAGAAAGGACCCTTAGAGTTTCATATGAATCGGTAGGACAAGTGACTCACCAACTTAGTGTCCGAGGGATGACTTAGACAGAACTGGCTACTCCTTAGTGCTCTCTCCCTTCACTCCCAGCAGAAGGCTGAAGCTTCTTTGCTACCCTGGGACTCGAATTGCTAATCATTAACGAGATTCATCCAACAAGATTTATACAAAAAGTGGAATCTTTTTTTTCTCCCTTGTGTTTTTTTCCCTGTGAATTTTTGTTAATGTTTGTCTTTGAAATATGTGAATTATAATGTTACAGATCAGCTTGACCTTCCCTGTTGGTTTTCCTTGTCCTTTCTCTTCTGACACCCCATAATAACAAAACCATTTCACATAAATTCAGTGAAGTTTCTCCATACTGTTTTAACTACCCGTAGGTGGGTTCCTAAACTATATAAAGCAATGCTTTGTCTGCGACTTAAGTTTGTATACCTGCTGCCATGCAGTGTGGACTATTCCATAACTCACTTTGGACAATAAGCAACGTGGATTGGGAAGAGCCACAAGGGCACAGTCAAGGTCATCGCCTTTCAGTTTCTTTTGCTTGGCTCGTTTTCGACGATACCCCTACGTGGCTGAAAGCCTCCTCACTTGTCTGTAGTTCCTCATCCTCAGCTCAAAGAGAAGGGGTCACCCCCAGCTTCCTGCAGATGGTTTGTTTCCAGCTCCCCGCATGCTCGGTGCCTACACAGCAGACCCCTTTTCCCATGACAGCGTTCCAGCCCGTCTCCAGCCGTGGAAAATTAAACCTGTGCTTGGGAGCCTCCTTGCCTCAGATCCTACTCATCGCCTTGACTTTGAGTTCCTTCTTGGTTTATGGCCCCAGAGATCTCCTTCTGATTTGGAGCGTGGCTCTTTGTATGTGTTTGAACTGTCCTGGGTGGGGGAGTAAACCACCCGCTTGCACCTTGGAAGACTGGGAGCCTGCAGAGCGCATCCTTGAGCTCAAGAATTCAGAAGGAGCCCAGCCTCGGAGATTCAGAGCTCCTGTTTACCTAGCATTCATTATGTGTCTTCTCACCCTTCTTTTAGGCAACTTGTATGGTATTCTTAAAAGATAAGAAGAGAAAAGAAAAGCGGATTTGTCCCTTTGCACTTGGGGGATTTAAGCATGGACGCTCAAAGTTCATGACGCAGGAAGGGGGGATGTGAATTTCAACTTTCTGTGCAACAGACTTTTCCCTGAGTCAGTTTCGAAAGACTCTGGACTCTGGACCCCGCGATAAATGAGTCGCAACTTCCGAATTCAACTATCATGTGAAATGTCACTAACCCTGAATCATTATCCCAGCCAGAGAATCCAGCCTTTGGTTTTGCAATTTAACTTTTAACTTCATTTTAAGGTTCCCGAGCGCTGGTCGCCCTTCTGTTCCACCAATTTGACTGCGAAGGAAGAGCCTCATGTTGTTGTGTGGGAAAAAAAACTCAACATTGCAAACGTCTACAATGAATTTTTGGAAACTTGACTACAGGTTGAAATATTCCCTTGACTCAGATTGTAATGTCCACCTGTATGAAATTTACGTTTTCCTTTTGAAAAATGTTGATGTTTCAATCACTTTGTTTTAGTCCTGAGAATTAGTGCACATTTCTCCTTGGATGTGCGTCCAAGTTATCCTCAGAGTGGTTTCCCTAAGACGGTATACAACTGTCATTAATAATGAGCCACACGACGAGGCAGCAGGATGCCGGCTCTGATTCTGGGTGCTGTTTCAGAGGACTTCAGTGCACTGTCCTATCGTGATCACAGAGAGCCTGTTGTTTCCAGTCTAGAAGGCCAAGGTGGCCTCGACAGAGGAAATACCTCTCATGTGCACTCTGCTCCCTAGTATCTGGCAGTGGCTCGGGAGATCCAGGGACAACTGTCAAACAAACACATCAGATGAGTCTAACTCCCGCAGACGAAAGACTTGACTAAATGGTAACCGTCATTCTCTGGAGCTTGGCAGCTTTTTCAAACACCCTTTAAACCGTGAACCCCCATGTTGGCCTGTGACACCCGCTTAGAACCTTAAGTCTTCGTTGTGGTTCTGGCGAAGCCTTTTTTTTCTCCAAGTCACATTCCTCTTTTGCCTCACTGTCTCTGTAGCCTATGGGGCCAATCCGGTCATCAAGCTCATAGTGGAACCTCACCTGTATTATTCTGCCTTCTGTCAGAGTTCCAATCCATATTCCGACATGACTGTCCATAGAACTTGCTAGCTAAATGTGTTTGCGGGTAAAGACGGTGGTTATCTCTTCGTTTCCAATCCTTTGGTTTTAATTATTTACTAAAAAAATTTTTTTAGTGTTTATTTGGGGTGGGGGGAGGGGCAGAGAGAGAGGGAGACAGAGAATCCGAAGCAGGCTCCAGGCTGTGAGCTGTCAGCACAGAGCCTGACACGGGGCTCCAACTCACAAACTGTGAGATCGTGACCTGAGCCGAAGTCAGACACTCAACTGGGTCACCCAGGCGCCTCCCCCCCCCCCGGTCTTCCTTTCCAATTCTTCTTCTACTCCATCTCTCACCCCCTTTTCAGTGACTCCCTTGGATAGGGTCACTGATTGAACACCAAGGGTGTGCTGGGCACTGTCCTGAACGCTTTCCATACAACATTTTTACTGCCTGCTCACGGCAAAACTCTATGGAGACACCTGTTACTACTACGCCCATTTGACAGAGAAGTTAAGCGATTTGTTAGTAAGATGTGGAGTTGGGCATCCACTCACCCAGGGAATCTGGGAAAATTGATCATTTCTAAGAAAACTTTGCTTTTCATACATCTGATTCGTGTTGTAAGAGTGTTGCAACATTCTGGGATGGCGGGTGAGATAGTGAAAAGGGTATAGTTGTCATGACGTATAGAATTGTTGAGTCACTGTACTGTACACCTGAAATCAATATGTAACTCTGCATGTTAACTATAGTGGACTTTTTAAAAAAGTAATAACAAGAGAATCTTATTCCCCAAACACTTCTGTTGTTATTCAGTTATCTCATTTAAAGATTCCTACTAATACTCTCTCTTTTGGGGAGGGGCAGTAGGTTTTCCGTTAACTTTGGTGCTCTGTCTTTAAGGATGTTGAAATGTACTTGTTTAGTGATTTTTGTCGGTGGGATTGAGCTACCAAGTGCAAGAGTGTATTTCCACGACCTAAGTGTGAATTACGACTTAGGTGTGGGTTAACAGTTTCCTGATTCTTGGGGACTGTCTTGAGAGAGGAGAGTAGAGATCAGATGTGCCGCTGGGCCTGGGGTGTGAGACACTGACATTTTGAATCTGATCTGAAACATTTTTTTTTTTTTTTAATTTTAGAGAAAAAGAGAGAGCGTGAGCAGGGGAGAGGGACAGAGGGAGGGAGAGAAAGGATCCTAAGTAAGCTCCGGGCTCAACACGGGGCTCGATCCCACAACCCTGAGATCACGATCTGCGCTGAAATCAAGAGTCAGATGCTCCGCCGACTGAGTCACCCAGGCGCCCCTGAAACATTTTGTTTATTAGCCCTCAGTGCCCATGTCGATCATTTACAAGTGTAGCTAGATTTCAAATCCTGGAGAACAATGCATAGTTTCTTTCTATTCTCTTTTTCTTTTGTTCCTTTGCCCTGCCTTGATGAAGATGAGGAATGTGCCTCAAGCTTGACTTGGCTTCTCTGAGGTTCGAAAATGTACATGAAAGCTTTCAATTTGATTCAATCCCTTTTGATCTTTCCCTCTCCCCCTCTGAGCTCAGAGTCTCCTTTCTTTCTCAGTGCTGATTCAGGTCAAGGAGCAAGATCATGGAGCTCAATTACTGCTACAAAAGAGGATTAGGGGCCAAACTCATTTATGGGCCGTAGCAGGGCAAGGTTAAGTTTGGATTATACTCAGTCACTTGCGGTTTCTATTTGTCAGACACGTGCTTAGAGATGACAGGGAGCCTGGGGCCCCTGGGGGCTCAGTCTGTTGAACATCCCCTGCTCATGCTCTGTCTGTCTCCAAAATAAATACACATTAAAATAAACATTAAAAATTTTTTTTGGAAAAGACAACATCAACAGCAAAATAGGAAAAAATAGAATGGAGTACGTCAGAGTGCATCCTACTTAGGAAGAGTAAAGATTGTTTTGTGACATTTTGATTCTGAAACATGTATACAGATGTATGTAATGAACATGTATACGAGCATTGCCTTGCAGTGTAAAACCGTGTATTACTTACTGGAGGTCAAAAGGGTTGAAATTTTCTTTCTAGTACACACATTTTATAAGTTTTTATTTCTATTAATAATGCCTCTGCTTTGCTAAATCTCCCAGATTTAATACTTTTGTTTGGCATTTCAAGAAGGGCAGACTGGACTAGATCTTGAAAGTTCTCATTAGAAGAAACAAAGAATTTTTGTAACTTTGTATGAGGACAGATAACCAGATGTATTGTGATGATCACTTCACAATTCACACAAATATTGAACAATTATGTTGTACACCTGAAACTAATATGTCAAGTATACTTTAATTAAAAAAAAAAACCCTGTGGACTCATTAAAATTCAATTTATTCATATAAAAATAATAAAATAAAGTTTTAGAACCCAAAAAAGGCCAGCCTAAAAAATTATTACTTAACCATGTACATACCTCATTTTATTGCACTTCACAGATTCTGTATTTTTTTTAAATGTTTATTTATTTTTGAGATAGAGACAGGTCGTGAGTGGGGAGGGGCAGAGAGAGAGGGAGACACAGAATCGGAAACAGGCTCCGGGCTCTGAGCTGTCAGCACAGAGCCCGACGTGGGGCTCGAACTCACGAATCGCGAGATCATGACCTGAGCCGAAGTCGGACGCTCAACCGATTGAGCCACCCAGGTGCCCCTACCCTTGGTCTTCTTGAGTAGCAGCATGACCTCGATGTTGGGCAGGATGCCGCCCTGTGCGATGGTGCCGCGGCCCAGGGGTGATTAACATGTGTGTGTGTGTATATATATATATATATATATATATATATATATATATATATGTGTATCTTGGTCTTTCTTTCCTTAAGCAGCACATGATCTCCTATACACCATAGATATATAGTTGGTGACTCAGCCAAGCAAAGAAGGAACACTTTTCCATGGTTTTCCATTGCAGTTCATCCTATCTGACGTGTTTCTACGATTTCATCTGAATACAGAGTCTAAAGATAAGACTCCCTTTGTCACCTGTAAATACTTTTTCTCTTTTCACGGCAGTCGAACTGATTTGGAATGTGCGAACTGGTTTGGAAAAGGAGCCTGAGAAAACCATGTGTCATATGCATCTCTGTATTATTTGAAGATCCTCATTTTCTCTACAGAAGACTGGAACACAAATGGTATGTAGATGCATGAATCATAAGGTATGTTACGTATTCATAGTGGTTGATCAGTAGATCGTGTGCTGGTTAAGGATACGAGGAACCAGAGATACCTAACGTTCGTGAGGCCTGGAACAGACATCACACATCTGGGCCCCAAATATTCACGATACCCTAAATAGAAGTATGTCCTGCCCTTCGAAAGTTCACATCATTGTGCCCCTTCCCGTTTACAAAAGACCTGCCTTAGCACCCGTTTTGGCTAACTGAAAAAAATCCAAAGAGGATTTTCACTTTCATGGAAAAAAAAAAAAAAGTGAGATGTGAGAACAGCGTTTAGTGTTTGCTTTCCAGCCGGCCGCTAGGAGGCGCTAGAGAGGCCTCGCTGAGTTCCTGCTCCAGGAGCCACGCTGCATCTCAAGACGGAGCCGCCCTAGCTTTGAACCGGGGTCTGTGAGCCTTTGTGCTTTAACCTCAACTTAGTCGCACATCTGTTAGCAGGATGTGTCCGAAAGCGTCCGAGAGGCCTAAGCGAGGTTATTTTGGGGGGTCTGGAAGAGCTAAACATTTTTTCCGTATAAATGAATGGTCATCGCTTCTTCACTTTATGCCATCTCGACTTATGAAAGGTTTGATAGGAGAGTAGGGGCAACGGGTATACGGGAAACACTGAAGATTCAGGTTATGCTTCACGTGTGTGATCCCTCAGTATTGGTGAGTCCTTGGTTCGGCCACTCACTGGGGGAACCCATTCTGGCACCAGGTGTCCTCTACAGGCTCTTTGGAGAGCCATGGCCACGGCCAAGAGTGCTTGCCCCTGTGTCTTTCCCCTGGAGCAAGTGTGTGCTATCTATTCACATGACATCTTCCATCTGCGGGCTCCCTGGTTGGAATCTCAACTCTGATCCTTCTAACCACTTGCTTCTGGCCGTGGGTTCCACTTGTGCAAATCTAGTATCTTAATTTGGTCTGGGAGACTATCTGTTTTGTGGGTGGTCCGCTTCCTTGTATCCAGCTGGGAAGCTCCCTGCGTCAGGACAGTTTCCCACAAGCCACCTCGGTTAAGATCAAGAAGGATGAGGGAAGCAGAAGTTAGCTGCGAGGAGAAGTAACCTGTAAGACGTTGCAGGATGTGGAAGCAGGTACCCTAGGATCTTGTCCAGGGCCGTAGGCATCATCAGTTCCTTTTGCGATGGGTCTTTGAGTGGATCACCCAGTGCATCACCACAGGTGACTGCCGTTACCCCAGGCCTTTCAAAAGTTCCTTTCGTCAGAGGAGCACCCGGGTGGCTCAGTCGGTTAAGCATCGGACTTTGGCTCCGGTCACATTCTCACTGTTCGTGGGTTCGAGTCCTGTGTTGGGGGCTTAGAGCCTGGAGCCTGCTTGAGATTCTGTGTCTCCCTCGATCTCTCTACCCCTCCCCCCGCTTGCACTCTGTGTCTCTCTCTCTCTCTCTCTCTCAAGAATGAAGACTTTTTTTTAAAGTTCTTTTCATCAGAACATGCATATCATAAACCAAAGACATTGTTTACAGCCATCTTAGTTTTTAAGATTAAAGTTCTACTTAATGCCTTTTCCGCTAATAACTCATGGGTTATGATTGACCCAGTCAGCTAATAAATTAACACAATGTGCTCCCAGCTTTAACACTTTTCTTTAGGAGCACACAGTTCTGCTTGGGTTTTTTTTGTTCCCAAGGTTGCACAGTAAGTACTATGCGTTCACGCTCCAATGTACCACTTAGGACATGATAGTCTCCATCCTTTACCTTGTGATTAGAGGCTTTAAATTTTATTTCATGCCATGTTTACAGCTTTTCTTCCTGCTTAAATGCCATCTTCGTCACGTTCTCAGCATTGTACGGTACCTTGGCTTAAGCTGTTTCCTAATGTGCTGGTCCAGCTCTAAATTTTTCAGAATTTTCCAAACTACTGAGGTTTTCAATCAGTCCTGGAGACGCTGGCCCTTGGCCCAGGTCATTCACTTCCCCTAGCAAATAGTTCTTGCTCAGTCTAGGGGTGGCCCAGTCTCTACCAACGGTTGACTATCGGTAGGTAGGTAGGTACATGATCTGAACTAGGCCAACGTCATTCCTCGTGGACTTCAATCAAGGAAATCAGTTCAAAGTGCTCTTGGTAGAGGCCACACTCGGCTGCCAGGGTATAACTTTCTGGTTGCCTTTTGCTTTTTGAATGGTTCATGCCAAGTGTGAATACTATCCAATCACAGTGAACTTCAAGCAGCTCATTTGCATGTAGTCATTCTTTACTTCTCATCCAGTCAGAGATTGGGTGGCACCAGTACCTCATTTGAATACAGCAACTATAAATAGGTCCCTCTTGGTACCAACTGTCATTCTCTTCACTCATAGTAGTGAAGGCTGGATTTATGATGCCTGGCTCTTCTTTAAAGGATTTTGCTATTTCTGTAAATGCCTCCCAGAGGGATTTTTCGCTACCTCTAAAAAGGACTCTAAGAAAAGTTTCACCTCCAAAACTCAGAAGATTTGCAGGAGAGATGTTCCAGAGACCACGTGCCTGGAAGTCAGGATTTGTACCCCATTCTCTCCCGTTGCCTCTCACCTCTCTCTTCCTCCCTCCCACCTTGTCTTCCTCTCTTTCCTTTCCCTTCCCCCTTCTTTCTTTCTCCCCCACAACCCCAGGCTCTCGTTTCCACTGCCTTCTTACACGTCACTTTCCTTCTCTTAGCCTCCAAGAGGGAAAACCCCTTTGCCTGGCTGTCTGGAACCTTACCCTACTATCTTCACCATGAGACAGGAAAGGTGTTCTGTCCAGGCTCCAGGTCAGAGAGTCTCGTGAAGGACTTCTGTTGGCCCAGCTCTGGTTGCGTCCCCAACTCTCGGACCTGATACCAGGGCTGGGCCATTAGGTAGAGCTCTTACATTAGCCAAGTCTGTCTGATACGTGCCTGTGGTCACCTGGAGGGCTCTGGCTAGCTGTTACCATAGATCCAGAGTAGTGTAAAGCACTAATCTTGACACACCAGGGAAATCGATTTGCATGGCTACGAACAACCTTCTTTTATGTGTATATATTTTTAATACATATTATATATAAATATATAATATAAAAAATATATCCTATAAAATGTATATATGTTTTTTTCTTGAAAAAGACCTAACCAAGAATCGACCTTGATAAAAATGATAGGTAAGAAGACTTGTACTCAAATAGAATGTTTGTATTTATGAGGGAGAGAGAGAGCGAATCTCAAGGAGGGTCCATGCCCTGCGCTGAGCCTCACTAGGAGCTCGATCCCACGGCTGTGAGATCATGACCTCGGCTGAAATCAAAAGCTGAACGCTTAACTAACTGAGCCACCCAGGCGCCCCTATGAAAAATGAAATATAATAGGATAGACCAAGGCATTATTCAATAGAATTGAAAATCTGAGAGTATATCTCATGTAATAAAGGTAATTGTTTTGTAAATATATTTGTTTCAATTCGTCCTCCATTCTGCTAATGTGTGTGGTGCTATCTCACTGTGGTTTCCATTTCCATTTCTCTACTGTCCACCGAAGTTGACCACCTTTTATATCTTTAGCCACTTAGAATTTCTCTTTCGTGAAGTCGCCGTTCAAGACATCGGCCCATTTTTCTATTGGGTTGTCTGCCATTTCTCATTCTTTTCTCCCCTGTATTTAATTTGCCCATCCATTATGCGACTCTGTTCTTTTTCTCTTCTTTTTGTTTTCTACAAACTCCCCTCCCTCTCTATATTGTAAATGCCCAGAGGACAGAGCCGGAGTGTTCTCATCTTTGCATCGTGCTAAAACACCTGCGCAGAAATACCTGTTGTTCTGCATTAGGAGCTTCTCTTCATCCGTTAAGGTGGCCCAAGGTTGGGCCCCTGCGCTTCTACGGGGCTTTTAAAGATGGTGGGATTTTCTCCTCTAGAACAGTTGCAGCAAAACCAGAGCCAGCTAGGTGTGTGAGAGTCCAGCTGTCACAGCCTACAGCATGTGTTTTACGTGGTAGGAACCAGAATCAATTCCTGTTGGAGGCACTGATGACTATTCGAGAGTCCTGGGAAAACAGGAAGAAGCTCAAACGATCTTTTTCAACCCCCAGAAAGAAACGTCTTTGGTACGTGACATCGGTCTACACTCTCTTCCTTGTTATAGCTTCAGGATTCTTCTCCTTACAAATCATCATTTCATTTGAAAGCACCTCTGTGGTCTCCCTTCAGTTCTCGTTAACATGCTCCAGGCTAGCTCCTTGTACCTTCTGGAAGTGCCAGTCTTGCCTCCACGTGAGCTTTTCAATTCTGTCTTGATTTCTAGTTAACCTCATTCATTTAATCCGTGCCTGGTCATTTCTTGGTCGTGAATCCCCTGGAATCTAGCTAGGATAAGTAGATCTCTGTTTTGCCTGATGCAAATAATCCTAATCTAAATAATTTGAAAACGGTCTATTCAATTTTAGCATGTGAATTTTAATAGAATTTAACCACATAAATAAACACCCATGTTTTGTACAATGCATACAAACCATAAAAAAGTTAATTCTGTGGATTACAGCCTGAAATTTCTGTCCCATGC
Source organism: Panthera onca (assembly GCF_046562875.1). Taxonomy (NCBI): domain Eukaryota; kingdom Metazoa; phylum Chordata; class Mammalia; order Carnivora; family Felidae; genus Panthera; species Panthera onca. The sequence continues at coordinate 3,941,320 of NC_138343.1, read as the reverse complement.
TGAGCTCTATAACACATGACCATCGCTGCTAGCCGGTCTTCTCTGTGTCCATCATCACCCCCACGAAGGTACTTATCAGTGACTATTTTCACACAGATTTTTATTCATCCAGTATTTCCCAAAGAGGAAACTTCAAAGGCAACAGGGATTGACGTTTCAAGTGTGTCCAGCAGTTGTCAACCCTGGCTGCATGTTAGAAACCCTGCAGCGTGTCTAACAACCAGGGGCACCTGGGCTCCCCCACAGACCAGTTCATTCAGTGTCTCTGCGGGTGGACCCCTCATCCGTGTGTTTTAGAAACTCCCCAGGGAGACCCAACAGGAAGCCAGAGGAGAAACGCTGAGGCTATGGCCAAGGATATGAAGGAAGAAGGACAATACGGAAAATGTGTCGCAAAGTTAATGGTCAGCATCGTAAGTGTGCAACTCACTATCCTCAGAGGCGGGTCATGGTCTTCTCTTTGGCCCAGTCCTGGATTTCTGCTTGTCCAAATGTGATGTAAAAAAACATGCCAAACATGTTGACGGCCGCAGATAGGAAAAAGACATTCCTCCATCCAGACACAGAATCCTGGAGGCAGAGAATGCAGAATGATCAGCCTCGGGTTTCCTTCTCCACCCGTTCTCGAAATCTTCCATTTCGAGTATTGCAACATTGATCTCAAAGTATCTAGGGAATGCTATGCAATAGCCAAGAAGGTTTTGTGAAATTTTGGGGGGACAGAATGACACCACAACGAACATTGGGTACTGGATTAAGAGGGATTTTTCTTTAAATCAAAATAAGTTAACCTACACTAATGTCTTTCTAGAAATGTGGATCTCAACCTTCATGAAAACATCACATTCCTCATTGAAAGTTATGCTTCAAGTGACTTTTTTTTTTTAAGAAAACATTTATTTTTGAGAAAGAGAGAGAACAAGGTGGAGAGGGACAGAGAGGCAGGAGGCCAGAGGATCCGAAGCAGGCTCCGTGCTGACAGCACACAGCCCGATGTGGGGCTCAAACCCATGAACCATGAGACCGTGACCCGAGCCGAAGTCCGACGCTCAACCGACTAGCCAACCAGGCGCCCTTAAAGTGACGTGTTTAAGACCTCACCCTTGCGTTCTCTCTGTTTAGTTTTGGTCTTAGCTGTTGACATCAGTGTCACCAGCCCCACTTGGGTGGACATCTCAACACGGCGTGAGTTGTATTTGCCTGGGATGATCCTTCTCATAGTTTGTAGTTCATTTCTGGCATTATAGTCACGGCAGACTCCTAGCTATTTGGTCAAACATTAACCTGGAAACTAGATCACATGGAGACGTATTAAAAGTGAAACGAGGGAGAGACGCCTGGGTGGCTCGGTCGATTCAGCGTCCGACTCTTGATTTCAGCTCAGGCCGTGATCCCAGGGTTGTGGGATCGAGCCCTGCGTCCCGCTCCACACCAAATGTGGAGGCTGCTTAAGATTCCCTCTGTCTCCCTCTGCCCCCTCCCCCACCGTATTCTTTCTCTTTCTCTAAAAAAAAAAAAAAAAAGAGAGAGATTGAGAAAAGAAATGAAAAAAGAAAGAAAGAAAACTTTTTTGTAAGCTGACTCTTGTCATCCTGCCACCGCAGGCTGGCTCCGCTTTTCTCTGGGGGCCTCCTAGCCCTTGCTTCCCACTGAGCCAGCCTCACGGCCCATGACCACAGCCATGACCTCTTCACCATGACTTCGCTTCTCTTTTTTTACAGTGGCCTTGGGACCCTTGGTGTTTCCGTTTTGTAATTTTTTTCTAATTAGAATTAGTCTGAACAGACTTCATAATCTTTGTCTCCTGCCCCTCTGTCTTCACCCCTTACCATCCCTTGACGCGTGCCATTCCCTCGGGTCAGAACCAACAACTGCCTCATGCTTTTGCTCCGGGAGGCCACCTGGGCTCTGTTCTCTCCACCTCTGCCCATTCTCATCAAGGTAACATCCAGTCCTTTGTAGAGGGTCAGCTTATACTGTTCTTTCCCTGGGAAACCCGACCTAACAAGACTGTCTTTCCGAGTCCCCTGTGAGTAGAGTGGTTGTGTTGACACCCGTGCTTGTTGTCTCGGTCGGACCGTACAGTCGTGGGGGGCGGGGGCCCCGCCGTGACGCCCCAGCGCCTCAAGCGGTACCTGCTCCTTGCAGACTTCAATAAACTGGCCAACCTGGCTGATGAGGAATCCGGTGGCTGTGGAAGAGATGATCCCTGCGATGAGCCCGAAGCCCCTGGAGATTCCCATGAGGAAACTTGCGTACCTGTGGGGTGAACATTTCACAGATGGCTTCCTTTTTATTTTCTGTTGAATTTCATCTAGTTAATTAATGTATTTATTTTGGAAGGAGAGCCAGAGAGAGAGGAGGGGAGAAGGACAGAGAGAGAGGGAGAATCCCAAGCAGGCTCCACACTGTCAGGGCAGAACCCGACACGGGGCTCGAACCCATGACCCTGGGATCATGACCTGAGCTGAGATCAAGAGTTGGACGCTCAGCCGACTGAGCCACTGGCGGGCCCCAACAGATGATTCTATATAGAAAGCTGTCTAAGGCTTTTCAGCAACTCAGCTTTAAGGCAGTTCGGTTATTACAGCAAAGTCATTTTGCTTAATGCTGTGTTTCGTTCACCTAGAGACATTCAGGGCAATGTCTGTTTGCCAGCCCTGAAATCATCTCTCTGCCAGGTCAACAACCAGGGATGACCTCAGTCTCCCCGGAGACCAGGATTCACCCCGATCCACATCCCAAGGCTGCTCCGCACGGCAGGCAGTTCGTGCAGTGCCCAGGACGACAGACTCTGGACAAAATGCCTGAATCCAAATCCTGGCTCCGCCTTTGTGTGACCCTAGGCATGTCACTTAACCTTCTTGTGCCTTCCGTCTTCTCCAGTTTAAAGTGAGGGCAGGTGCACCTGGGTGGCTCAGTCAGTTAAGCATGTGACTCTTGATTTCAGCTCAGGTCACGATCTCATAGTTCACGAGTTGGAGCCCTGTGTCGGGCTCCGCGCTGACGGCACGTAGCCTGCTTGGGATTCTCTCTCTCCCTCTCTCTCTGCCCCTCCCGTGATCGTGCCCTTGGTCTCTCTCTCAAAATGACTAAATAAACTTTAAAAAAAAAATCATGATTTAGGGTGAGGACAACAATAGGGCCTACCCCATGCAGTTGTGAGATCAGATGTGTCGATATACGTCTATCGAGTAGGGCGTGGCTCATGGCAAACGCATACAGTTGAGGGAGCTAATATTATCAACTCTGAAAGCTTTTCCAGAACACATGTGTGTGGGCCCTTTCCCAGGGCACGCGGTTTAGTCTCGGGTGGGGAGGCTTGGGAAGCTTTTCATCTGAATGATTACTGGCCAAGATCGGCAACTGTTGCTCTAAAATGACTTAGGTCGTGGCCACGTAGTGACATTTCCAGTTAGCTGTCATCATTTATCCTTCTATCGTCTTGCGCATGTCATAACGGGAAGGAGTTGCAAGAGGAGGACTGAGGCCTGGCACCTCTGGAAGACCGTGCACGAGGGGAACAAACAGGTGTAAGTTTCTACCTGGGGGCGACATCTAAGGTGTTGATGATGAACCCCGAGTCGCACAGATTGCTGGTCCCAGGAATGAGTATCAGCAAAATAATGGTTGTCACGTAACTGGAAGCCACGAAGGGCAGGGCCACGGCGCACAGAGACGGAAGGAGGAGCCCTGGACAATGAAGCCACAGCATCAGGAACCCTCGCAGACCACATGTGGGAAAAAGGATCAGTTAACCAAGCCCTTGCCCCGGTCCTTACCTAGGGATGAAAAGAGTTTTCGGACAGTGATTAGTCTGAGAAGATTCCTGGACAGAAGGAAGTCTGCCAGCTGGCCTCCTAGAATCGTGCAGCTTGAAGCAGCGATGAAGGGGAGGGATGACAGAACCCCGCTCTGAGGGAAGGAAACGTGTTACGTGAGTGTGGACGGGCGTAGAGCACCAGGGAGGTTCAGGCAGGCGGGCGCCGTGAGCCCACCCCCCAGACGTTCGAGTCGTTTTCAGGGAATTAGTGTCCTTTTCCACTGGGGAAGAACGCTGTCTCAGGGAAGAGGGCCACTCACGCTGCATTACACTGGTGTCCGGAGAAAAGTAACATTAATCTCTAAGGGAAACGGAGGAATCAGCCCGTGTGGCCGTGTCGCACAGATCTGCCAGTCGCGGTCGTGTAAACCAAGGCACATCATCTTACGTCTACGTGTCCCCGTGTCCGTACAATGGCAGTCCTTACAATGCCTCTCTCAAGGTCATCGTGGAGGTTGTATGAGGGGTTACGTGCAAGGGCAGGATGCCGCGGGCAGCACAGAGCCGTTTCTCCTCATTGCCGTTACCATTTCCCCAGAAGGACCGGAAGTATACTCACGTCTCTGATGTTAACGTGGAGCACGGAGCTGATGTAGGTCGGGAGGTATGTTATGATTATGGTGCATAACCAGAAATGGCTGAAAAACCCCGTGAAAATGGCCCAAAGCGGTAGGCATCTGGCCATAGCCTTTATGGGGACAGATCGTCTAGGAGAACTGGACTGAAAGGAAATATCTCGTTAACGTGGGGTTGGAACAGCCCCGAGGGGACCTCTCCTGTGAGCCCCACCGCCGCCCTAGGTACCTCTGCACGGGCCACAGGTAGGAGGGGTGCACTGTACCTGGTGAGCCAGTGAGGCCACGATGTGCTCCTTTTCCCGGACGCTTATGCATGGGTGATGCGTGGGGTCATCATAAATCACTGTGAACCACAGGAGACAGCAGACGCAGCCAATGCTACCTGGGAAGCCGGGACCCAGTTATTTTCAAGTAGATTTGTATGCTGGGGGAAGGGGGTGTCCTCCGAAATGGCACGCCTCTCCCTCAAAACACGCTTATCAGTTCATGCTTATTCCACCAAAGGACCTAAACTTTCCTTATTTCAATTCTTCTAAACAAAATTCTTCTAAAAAAAAAAAAAAGGCTCTCCGGTCTCCACCTGTCGAACACAGAGCGCCATCTGTCAATGTCAGAGCCGTCTGGAGAGAACACGGGCGGGATTGGACCACTGCGCAGCCGGTTAATTACTCTTAGGGCCCCAGTAGTTATAGTGTTTCTTATTACACACATTATTGTCTCACTTTGGAAGATGTGAATAGTCAGGATTGAAGAAGACAGGAATCATACATACATGAAACCACCTGCCAGAAAATCGGTGGGGCGAGGCCAAGTTTCTGGCATATTTGCAAAAGACGGTGTTATTTGTATTCAAACAATGCATCCGTTAGGGATTTTCGGAAGAAATATTCCTTGACGGTACGTGATTAACACGTGCGGACCGAAATGACCCGGGATTAGCATCATTAGTGAGGAAGCCTTGCAAGCCAGAACCGTGTTGGATGGCATCCTTTGGGCAGAACAAGAGAACAGGAGAACAGGCCTGTGTCTCGTGGCTGAGATGGGTCATTGGAAGAAGGTCCGATGTTAAAAGTCTCTGGGGACTAATGTTCTTTAAATTCCCTCTAATGACGGGATCCGTCCATTCTTTTATTTATCGAGCAAGAAGCCAGGCGCTATGATAGTACCAAAGTGATAAAAAAAAAAATTATAGAATAGATTCCTTGCCTCACAATTTCACAGTCTCGTGGGGAGGGAGGGGGGGCAAACAGATAAGTGTGTGCCAGCATAGCTTAGAGAGGGAATTATCAGTGAGCACCACAGAGGGCAGGAAGACGGCATCTGACAGGATAAGGCTTGGAGGTCTCCCTAGGGGGGTGCGAGTAAATCGAGCTTTGCAAGATCTGCCTGGCAGAGAATAAATAGGTCAAAGCATCTTTGCAGTAATAACAACTGTAATAAAACACGAAGACGCGTTTCAAGTGCGTGTCACCAACTCTCGGTGACACTGACGTGTCAACCACGGGGCAGCTAGAGCCGGCATTTCGGACGTGGTGGTGGCGAGTCTGCAGGAGATGCCGGGGGTGGGAGCGGAAGGCCGTGCTCCCCATTCCTCCGAGGCCAGCCCCGCATGGAGGGTCATCTCCTAGGCTGGGGTAAAGGAGCCACCGGTCCTCAACGGCCTTCGTCACCTTCTGTTCCATCGAGGGCCCGTTCTCTCTCGTGGGCACGGGGGACAGAGAACGTGGGCATCACGCTGAGCGGCCGGGACACGGGGCGCTCGGGACAGAAGGGAAAGGGACTCACCAAAGATGTAGAAGATAAACGGCCAGCCCAAGGCCTGGGAGATTAGTCCCCCCACGCAGAGGATGATGAAGGACCCAAACGCTGCCCCTGAGGAGAAGAGGGAGAAGAAACACTTACGACAAGACTGAGTGTTCTCCCTGGACGTTGTCCCGGCAGCGAGGAGGCCGACCCAGAAGGACTGCGTGAGGACAGCCTCTCTTCCCGCTCACGGATCCCCCCCGGGACAGCCACGCAGAGTAACTGGGAGGGATCGACAATGCTGATGGCCTCCTGACACTGCAGCGTGGCTCCCTGAACACCAGTGAGCGCCTCTGCCCCCCGTTAGGGTGCATGTCGTCGGCAGCAAAGTCCTGGAGTCCCGTCATCGGCTGCTCTGGCCACCCGCTGGCGGTTCGCATGTGGGCAATTCACGCGATCTCGCGCACGGGTTAATTCCCTCTTCGGTAACATGGGAGCTCACGACATACTTAATGGTCAGACAGTTGTGAAGATTAGCCCAGAACAGCAAAGAGCTCAGAATCACTTGGGCTCTTCAGACTCTCCTTTCCAGGCTGATGTCTGTCTCTCCTTACCGCTGTGAAATCTGCTCGTCTTAATTCCCGCCTGTGTGTCTTTGCTGAAATGGTGTTTCAGCGCCATTAGGTAAGTATTATATAAATTCACTTGATTGTCTTACATTTATGCAGACCCAAGTTCCAAACGTTTTCCCACAGTGCGTTTCTGACTACCCCAGCTCACAGCCGCTTCTAAACCCCAGTGGCTTTACAGCACCGAGGTAGCTCTCTCTTACAGAGGCTATGTAACCGTCTCACATTGTTCAATCTCTCGGTGGCACTTTCTCCTGTCCCCCCCCCCCCCCCCCCAGACATCCCAGGCAGAGAAGGAAAGACGCGTTTGGGTGAGGCCGATTCCAAAGCTCTAATGCACGTGTATATCCTTACCTGACCCCGCAATGGTGGTGAGTTTACTTCGTTCGAGTGGGGGAGCCCACTTTGCCCAGATGGTAAACTGACCTGTCCAGGCCATGCCCTGAAATGAACATCATTAAGACCTTCGGTCTTAGTACAGTTCAGGTACCTGTGTCCCGCTCCGAACGAGAAAGTATCTGGATACCTGGGCCATGCCCTGGATCATCCGAATCACAATAACCAAAATCACTCCGAAGTCAGCAGCCAGCGGTGTAAAGAGGGTGAGGAGGGAGGAGATCAGCAAACCAGCACCAAGCATCTGTTTTGCTCCAAATATCCCTGCCAAATATCCACTTGGGATCAGAGTCACTACTATCCCATAGCTGATGGAGCTAAAGATGATACCCTGAGTCTCTGGGCTCCATTCATATACAGAGGCCTGGGGGGCGGAAAAAAAGAAAATGCTTTGCTAAGAAGTTCTTTTATGAGAATCTACTTTATTTTTTTATTAAAATTTTTTTTTAATCTTCATTTATTTTTGAGAGAGAGACAGGGTGTGAGTGGGGAAGGGGCAGAGAGAGAAGGAGACACCGAATCTGAAGCAGGCTCCAGGCTCCGAGCTGTCAGCACAGAGCCCGACGCGGGGCTGGAACCCACGAACGGTGAGATCATGATCTGAGCTGAAGTCCGAAGCTCGACCGACTGAGCCACCCAGGTGCCCTACAGAAACCGACTTTAAAACCAGTGCTGCGGGGCGCCTGGGTGGCGCAGTCGGTTAAGCGTCCCGACTTCAGCCAGGTCACGATCTCGCGGTCCGTGAGTTCGAGCCCCGCGTCAGGCTCTGGGCTGATGGCTCGGAGCCTGGAGCCTGCTTCCGATTCTGTGTCTCCCTCTCTCTCTGCCCCTCCCCCGTTCATGCTCTGTCTCTCTCTGTCTCAAAAAAAATAAATAAACGTAAAAAAAAAAAAAAATTAAAAAAAAAAAATAAAAAAAAATAATAAAACCAGTGCTGCTTGGGTTGGTGGGATCCTGGTATAAAAATCTACTTATCTGTATTTGTTACCTAGCAAATATTCCACCTCTTCCAAACGTGCAACCAATTATACCCCTAATTTGCTCCTTTCAGAGGAAGAATAAAAACAAAGGAAATGAAGAAGGAAAGAGATAAAGAAATGATTACGTGGTAAGAAGAGGTGCATGAAAAACAGCCATTAAGAGAGATTTCACCTGAGAAAGAGTTTCCTTTAACTGTGTGCTTCCGGGAAAAGTTCGGTGACATGTTGACTTCTATTTCAAAAATACTAGGAAAGCACAACTTCCCTGAATTCTCATCAAAATCTGTCCTTAAAATCAAGTTGAGGAATTATGGTCTGCCCTGGCAGAGATGACTTCCCGAAACATGCACTGCACATTAATGAGATCACACTCTTCTTATGAGGCAAGCCAATAAATAATTTTTGGCAGCCTACTAGGCTTGTGGCATCATGCTATAAATTGAAGAGACAAAGAGAAATTTGAGAAGAGACAAAAACAATTTGCAAAGGTCCCAGGAAGGAAGCAATACTTGGACCACCCTTTGAAGGATGATTATGATTTGTACAAAGAGAAATAGGAAAATTCATTTTTGTTGAAGAGCGAAAGTAAACTTGTAGCATTTGGAGTGAAACCAAATGCTGAGAAACTAACCAGGACTCTGAGCTGCTCAGAACAAGGACCTGGCCCTTGTGGCCGGATTTTTGGAGGAGCCCAGCACGTCGAGAGAGAGGGAGAGAAAGAGTATGAGCAGGGGACAGGGACAGAAGGAGAGAGAGAATCTTAAGCAGGCTTCACACCCGACGTGGGGCTCAATGCAGGGCTCAGTCTTACCACCGTGAGATCATGACCTGAGCAGAGATCAAAAGTCAGACATTTAACCAACTGAGCCACCCAGGCGCCCCGAAGCTGTCTTGTATTCTTGAGCACAAGAATGTGAATGTGTAGAATGAATGATGGAAAAAAGACTGGAGGCAGAGAGGTCATTATAAATAAGCTGGGTCCGGGGCGCCTGGGTGGCGCAGTCGGTTAAGCGTCCGACTTCAGCCAGGTCACGATCTCGCGGTCCGTGAGTTCGAGCCCCGCGTCAGGCTCTGGGCTGATGGCTCGGAGCCTGGAGCCTGTTTCCGATTCTGTGTCTCCCTCTCTCTCTGCCCCTCCCCCGTTCATGCTCTGTCTCTCTCTGTCCCAAAAATAAATAAAAAAAAAAAAAAACGTTGAAAAAAAAAAAAAAAATTTAAAAAAAAAAAAAAAATAAATAAATAAGCTGGGTCCAAGGTAACACAATCATGAAATACAAAGGTGACATCAGAAATCTACAGTAAGGGGCGCCTGGGTGGCTCAGTCGGTTAAGCGTCTGACTTCGGCTCAGGTCGTGATCTCACAGTTCGTGGGTTTGAGCCCCACATCAGGCCCTGTGCTGTCAGCTGGAGTCTGGAGCCCGCTTCGGCTTCTGTGACTCCCTCTCTCTACCCCTCCCCTACTCGAGCTCTGTCTCTCTCCCTCTCAAGAGTAAATAAACGTTAAAAAAAAACAACCCTGCAGTAATTGATAGTTTAAAGGAAAAAAATTAACCATAGGGTATAATCCTGATTCTTCTACAATCCTGTGATAAAGATTTTATTTAACTCATTGATGAAGAAGGAATTGGTAAGCTGTTACAGCTGGCCCAAAGAGAACTCAGAGACCCATAAGCAGGAAGTAATGCTGATATACTCACCCCTGTGTTAAATTCCTTGATGGAAGTGCTGGGGTCGCTGAGGGTTTCTGCCAGAGGTCCTTCTGCGGAGGCGTTGGATAGACCATGCGGCTGAGAGCTGTTCACCATGGCAATGATCGCAATGCTCAGACTCACACGCTGGGTTATCATGGTGAAGTTTGAGAAGTGCATGATGAGAGCCAGTCCATAGCGTAACGAACAGAAACCTGGAGCTAGGAGGCAATACGGAAGGACGCACTGAGCATCCTGACCGAGGCCGCCGTCTTTCCGTTTCTCCCACGACTACACCTGGAAAACAACAGGGCCCTCGCTCCGCCCCACTGCCTTCTCTCGCCAAAATAACCATGACTACGGTGCTCCTTGGCCATATTCTTAAATTGACTTCAAGACAATGAATCTGGGCTCTTACAGTCAAGCAAAGCAAGTATGACCTTTTTCCAGAGGTGTGGGAAGCAGATGGTAACTATAGGAAAGTCTAAGGGAGGGCGCTTATGTCATATTGTCCCCAGTAAAGTGAGTGGGGGAGGGGGGGAGATGGAGGGGGGGGGTGGGACAAACCGGTCCCCCAGCTGCAAGTCAGAGGTCCTGTCCGTTTTGCATATTCATTTCATTTACCGTAAAACTGGGAGCTTTATACTTACCACGGACCTGCCTTTGAAAGAAGCTGACGGAACACCCAAGGATTCACTTTTAAATATCTGAGATAGTGTGTGTGGAAACGAGCACCCCCCCCCCCCGACTCCTGAATGTGACGCTCACTTGGAAACACCTTTGTCATGTCACTAGACCCTGCCTCCACGTATGCCCAGCTTTCAAGAACTAACACAGCGGGGCTCCTGGGTGGCTCAGTCAGTTAAGTGCCCGAATTGAGCTCAGGTCATGATCTCATAGTTTGTGGGTTCGAGCCCCGTGTTGGGCTCTGTGCTGACAGCTCAGAACCTGGAGCCTGCTTCGGATTCTGTGTCTCCCTCTCTCTCTGCCCCTCCCCCGCTCACACTCTGTCCCTCTCTCAAAAATAAATAAACATTTAAAAAAAAGAAAGAACTAACTAACTAAGAGCCACTTTTACTGAGTTTGGAGGTGATATGGAAATGGGCTAGTATTCAATATGTTACAAGAGCAACACATTCTTTAAAAGTCCCCACAAAACGCAACAAGGGACCAACGTTGCAAGGGTTCCCAAGCGAATGATGGATTCAATCTCTTCTGTAGATTTGGAGAAATGGAACTAAAGACAACCAAGAAGAGGGCCTGTGAACAACCAGATAAAAATGTAAGGAAAGAAATCATTTGTAATGGCCAAACAGCCTCAGTGATAGGACTGTTTGCCTGCGAAGGACTTCTTTCCATGCCACTGGAGGATTCCAAAGCTGCTTGGCAATCACATCATGGCAGGAATTCATGCACAAGTTGTTTAAAATGACTTTTTCAAGACTTATTCCGTTCCTTACGTCCCAGGATCTGTTGGGCATTTGTCTTGATTTCTAAGAGGTAACTCAGTGGGGCTCCCTAAAAAAAAGCAACGGGTAACAGGACGAGGGGCCAGAGCTGGTCCAATGTTGTTCAGAGAGTCTTTATAATGGGTGACATAAGAAAGAAAGAAAGAAAGAAAGAAAGAAAGAAAGAAAGAAAGAGGGAAGGAAGGAAGGAAGGAAGGAAGGAAGGAAGGAAAAAGAGAAAGAAAGAAAGAAAGAAAGAAAGAAAGAAAGAAAGAAAGAAAGAAAACAGGAAGAGAAAGAGAGGAAAAAGAGCCATGGAGATAAGCTTCCAGACTTCCAGCAAGTAGTCTTGATGGGGAGGATTTACCTTTCTTGGGCGAAGGCTTCTTGTCCATTTGGCTCCTCTGGAGGCAGTGGCAGGCTCTGTGGTGGACTTTCCCTCTGCCCCGAATCTCTTTCACCACGACTGGTTTTGATCTACGGAGTGAACAACAATCCGAAACACGACACACAGATAACTGTCTCATGTTAACGTGGTCCTCTCTCAGCACCAGTAAAAGTTTTGATCCAACATGGCTACATGATTGACATTTTGAGCATGCTTCTTGATTTTTACGCTAATGGAAAACTCAGTTTTTACAAGGAAATCCAGCTGTAAGCACCAGCTATGTGACTTAGAGCCTCGTCATTTAAATTCTCCAACCATTCATTCTTATAAGAGTAAGCCTCTTTCTGGAGTGTGCCACAAGAATTAAATGAGAAAATTGCAAACCACAGAGAACCAAAGGCGAGGCGTGTTGCAGCTTAAGGTGGGTCAGAGGACAGGAAAGTCAAATAAAGCTCAGGAGCTGGGGAGAAAGTTCCAGAATAGCCCTTTCTCTCCTTATGATCATGTTGCCATCCCTTCTGTACAACCAGAACGATGCTGTATTGTGGCTTCTCTGAATAGGAAGGGGGACATTGCATAACACTTAACGTGTATTACCTTTGAGGCTCTAAAATGTTTATCGTTGCCTTTGCTACACACAATTTGGACACTTTCTTGGGCTGAAAAGTTCTTCAAACCGTGTGTAAAATCACACTGAGCGAGGCTTTCTACTACAATTCCAAATATGTCCAGTTATTTTGACAGGAAAAGAGAATTCGTGATCCCCAATTTGATACTCATATAGCAATCAAACTCTCTCTGTGGATACATACATTGATTTCCTTTAGGAGCAATCCTCATCCTAAGATTGCTGTCAATATGGCAGCCATTCCTAAACTTTACAAATACTGGATCATGCTTATATTTCATCGCTCAAAACTTTGCATTCTTTCTGCACACAAATTGAACAAGACTTATCTGCACGCTCAGGGATGTTCATAACCTATGACTTTAGGATAGAGGCTCATAAGGAATGAGAAGATGAAGAATTTTGTCCCCCCATAATTCGCGCCCGTGTTGACAGCTGCACATCCACAGAAAGAGAGGCAGGTTCACATAAGCTCCAGCAGTGGCTAATTCTGGGTTATGGAACACGGTGGTCACATTATTCTAAAGGATTTTCCATATCTGCTAAGTGCTTTTGCTGTTTGTTTGTTTTGCTTTTTTACAACTTGTAGACACTCGTGTTATACCGAGAAGCCGCTAGTTTGAAAGATCAATGATCGGGCCTTCAGTAATACAGACAGGACAGTCTTCTGCTCGCCAAGTGTCTCCTGAATTCTAAGAATAAGATCTGCCCATCTAAGTTTTGAAATTTTCTTTTTTGTTTACCTGGACCTAGATGGATGCCCAGTTGCTAAACAAGAGAAGGTCAGCACCAGGAATCATGTTGGCTTTCGTCCTGCAGTGGAGGGCTTACGAGCCTTACAAACATCTGGCTGAGATCAGGAGCCCGGGTCAGTGCGTTTCACTCAGATCCTAGCTGAAGCAAAATGGAATGGACGCCTCGTTTACCCAGAGTTTGGACCACTTTCTGTCTGATTTCCCCTGTTATGTAAGATCCCAAGACTTGCCTGAAGGCAACTTTTTCACCGTACGTGCAACCAAGAGTCGTCACACCCCAGCTACAGATTCCCCACCAACCGCTCTGATAAGTCCTGCAGGCCCCGAGCCCTAGAGCTGAAAGACGCTCCGAGATCTTCTGCCCAACTGTTCACCGTGCTGCTGAGAAAACTGCTGTGCGGGAAGTCCGAGAAGTGGACACAGGCCACGTAGGTCACAGAGCCAGCACCGGGTCTCCTGACGCCCAGCCTGCTGCTGCCTCTGTCTGCTAGAGCCACTTCCCCTATATGCTCGTATTTTAAGCACAGCCTAGAATGCAGTAGGGTAGCCTCTTTCGGGAGGGTTCCACAGGGGCAGTTACATGGCTTTGCTTTTTTTAGTCATTTCTTCAAGAAGGACATTTGATGGTGAAAATACTTTCCAGTCGAGCTTCGAATAGTTAAAAGAATAAAAATGACCGCCTTTTCTTGCTGTTTTTGTTAGTGGAATCCTGCCACAAACCTTCCTTTCCCTTGTATCTGTTGCCACCCCGCCTTAGCTTACATTGACTTCACGGGCTGTTTTGAATTTTGTCTCAATGGCTGACTTCAGTCGTGAACTTCCTGTGTCCTTTGCACGAGACAGAGAAATTGGGCAGACTTCCCAAACCACTGTAGCCTAGGGGCTCTCGGGACGTAGTAATGGAAACGATTTTCCTAAAGTAATCGCAGGAGCCCGTGAAACGACGGGATCTGTGCCTTGTCACGACCGATAGGCGCTCAGAGACAGTGGTTTGAGTCTGGGTCCAATTGTAAGCATGGTTGAGGACCCTCCATTCCACAGTGACACTTCTAAAACCTCGTGAGTCAGAGAGGCAAAACTATAAGTAGATATAGGAAAATGGAGAAGAAATGAAACAAAGGTCTATCTTTTAAAAATAATTTCATGAGGGGCGCCTGGGTGGCTCAGCTGGTTAAGCGACCGACTTCGGCTCAGGTCATGATCTCGCAGTCTGTGAGTTCGAGCCCCGCGTCGGGCTCTGTGCTGATGGCTCAGAGCCTGGAGCCTGCTTCCGATTCTATGTCTCTCCCTCTCTCTACCCCTCCCCTGCTCACGCTCTGTGTCTCTCTGTCTCTCAATAATAAACGTTAAAAATAATTGAAAAAAAATAAAAATAATTTCATGATACAATATTGAGGTGTATTTGATATAAAATTAACAACGTAGACAATATGGTTTAGGCCTAAGCAAAAGAATCGTTTTTTCCTATTGGTCTCAGCCTGGAACTCACTGTATCATTATAGTGGTCTTTCGATTGCTTAGATTTCCCCTAATCCCCAGCCTGTCTTGCATCATCTCTGTTAGTCCAATCCCCCAGTTTGCTCAGAGTAAATGTTACATGTGGCTGAAAGAGCATGAACCTGTGGTTCAAAGGGTATTCAGGGACTATCCCTGCCATTCACAAGCTGAGCTTTTTCATTTCAGCTTTTTCACTTCAGCTTTTTCACCATTTTCAAAATCTTTCAGCTTTTTCACAATTTCATACACTGGGGGAGCTTTAGTCGAATACGAAGTAGAAACAAACAGGAAATATGGGGATAACATTACTTCACAGGACTATTGTGAGTGGAAGAAAAGGTCTGAGGCATGCCTTCTGATTGTAAAATGTACGTTGTAAACTGTTATTGATATTAACTACAGCAATAATAATAAACGGGCATCAGAATGGCACTCGGGACCTCTCAGGTGAATCAGTCCCAATTTATGCATTTCTGGAGAAGTGCTTCCGATTCATCATTAAACTGGTTTTAAACATTTCCTTTGGAAAGTGGGTTCTTCCAGGGGCGCCTGGGTGGTGCAGCCAGTTGAGTGTCCAACTCCTGGTTTTGACTCAGGTCATGATCCCAGGGTTGTGGGATTGAGTCCCGCATTGGGCTCCCTGATGAGCCTGAAGCCTCCTTGGGATTGATTCTCTCTCTCTCCCTGTGCCCCTCTCTCCCCCACTTGCACTCTCTCTCTCTCTCTCTCTCTCTCTCTCTCTCTCTCTCAAATAAAGAAAACATTTAAGTGGGTTCTTCTACTAGAATCCACGAGATGGGAGAATAAGGGATGCATCTTGCTAGAACATCAGAGAACATCAGAGAACAAGAAGCAATTTCTTCCATGTTAGTAAGACTGAGGCCCCTTTGTGTCACCTGCCCCTACCTTTCTGAAACATTGGTAGGGCTGAAGTAAAACTGGTTATTCCAGTAGGTAATTTATGTCATGCGGTCATTTCACTTATGGATTTAATCGCGAAAAAAAAGAAAGAAAGAAAAAGAAAAACCGTATCAAGCACCAAGAGTGGGTGATCCTAGAAAGCAGAGTAACGTCAAAATCAAGCGCAGTTGGGTCAGTGCCTTGGGGGACTCACGGCTCGGCTCGCCAGGAGACGCGCAGGGTTCCCCTTGACCCTTTCCTCCAAGTGACAAACTCAGGCTTGCCTTCCAGGGCAACCGTGCTTTGGACTAGGGACCTTCTCTGGCAGGTTGGGAGAAGGGACCTTCTTCAGTCTTCACCAAGAGCTTCCCATCGGAGCACCTGTGGGTGCTCATCATGGTCTCTCTGAGCATCTTCCCTGAGCTCTGAGGGCAAGGAGCCAGGTGAGCTCCACAAGCATGTACGTTCTCTTGCTTTTATCTTATTCACAACTTCCTATTCGCCTTTCTTTGAGACATCATTTCAAATATACGTGGCAATCTGAAAAGACTCATCAGTCAGTCCCCAAATCCAAGCCTTGTTAGTTCTGATCCAGCATTTTATCCCACAGTGAAACCCACCCAGCTCCTCAAGGTGCCACAGTTAATACAGAATCCCCAGAGAAGGGACCATTGTCCAGTGTCCATGGACATCGGTGGCCTCTCAAGCCGTGCTCTAGAGTATCGATTGAATCGATTGCACGTTTTAGAAAGTCTCTTCTTCATTTTGAAGCCAGAAACCGTTCCCAGACGGGAATCCTTAGGCCGCTTTCATGGTGTTCCTCTGACTTCCCCTCAAAGTGCTCCCTCCCTTTAATGGATCTCTGATTGATTAGTAATTATCCTCAGACCCAAAAAGAAGAAAAGCACTTACCTTCGCCATTAAACCAGTATTTTAAGCCCTAGACTACAAGGCTACTTGAAGAAGTTTCTGTCCCTTCCTCCCTTTCAAATAATTCCACAGAGTTTCACAAGGATAAATAATTAGCCACGTGGCAGTCAGACAGCATCAGGTTTGGCCCCACATTCTCAGAGCAGAGAGCCTGGGTTTGACTCTGCTGCTTAATTTTTAACTTCATTTTCAAGTCCCCACTGATAAAATGAGTGTCTCGAAAGGTGACATCATGTTTTTCTGCTCAGAACTGTGCATGCAACCAAAACAAGTCAACGAGCATTTTTCCTGAAAGGAAGGGGCCACGGTGTGGAGGAAACAGCAAAGCTCTTAGGATCGGAGAAATGACGTCAACCCCACCTTCACTTCCTGGTGTTTTCTGTGGCCTTGGACAAGTCACCCGCCTTCTGTGAATTGGTTTCTACATCAGTAAAGCAAGGTTCTAATACTGAACTCGTGGGGGGATTGCACAAGTTAAATGAAATATTTATGCTGACCGATAGTAGGTCCTCAATAAACGAGACGTTCCCAGGGGTTCTGGTAAGTCAGCTAGACTTTCCTTAAGCTTTTGGTGCCCACATGCTAATAAATGTGGACGTTGGCTACTCCGATATCTACTCATGAAGCGACCCTGTGTTGGGGAATGTCATCAAAAACGTGTGACCACCGGCTGACCCATGAGCTAGACCTGGGCTCTCAGAGCCTCCTCGCCCTCTCCTCTGTCCTAGGAATGTGGGTCCCGCTTGTCCTTCCTGCTTCCAGAGCCTGCTCCAAGGACATGGCCTTGAGATGGTGATGTGGTGTTGAGAACACCCAGTTGGGGCCTCGTTATAAACTTCTAAGATTTGGAAGTGGGTGCAGAGATCCATTCATTTTGCTGCCACCCACGACAGGTGTCGTATGCACATTTCCTTTGCTATTATTAAAACCCGTCACCTACCAACCTGGAGTGGCCTGCCTCTTTCTTCAGTCTCTCCCTGCCCTCTGAGTCCAGGAGCCAGTTTCCGATTACGCTCGGGATGTCCCCAAGAGCGGTGCAAACCAATACCCTGAACCCTTCCTTCCTGCTTCTTCTCTGAACCTTTTGTACTCCAGGCTCTGCTCGACTCCTGATTCTTGGATTGTGTCTCAGTTGTGAGTCGTAGTTTTTGGTCTGTGGTTGCTACCGACACTTCCAGTTTGACTCTTGGCCCTCATAAGTGAAGTGAGGGCCCGCCCTCTCTCGCTTCATTAGCTTCAAACTGCCGTGGTTGAGTTTCCTGTCAGGTCTGACTCCCCAGACTCCCCCAGAGAGCCAACTGGAGTCAGCCCCTTAGTTTAACTCCTTGGTTCCTTTGTATTGGTTCCCTGTTGCCGCTGTAACAAATTAACACAAACTTCGTGACTTAAGACAACACGTATTTATTCTCCCAGTTCCGGAGGTCAAAAGTCTAAAATGGGTTACACTGGGCCAAAAACCAAGGGGTCTCCCAGGGCACATTCTCCCTGGAGGCTTTAGGGGAGAATCCATTTCCTTACCTTTTCCAGCTTCTAGACGTCACCAGCTTTCCTTGGCTCACAGCCCCTTCCTGCATCTTTAAAGGCAGCAGCAAAACATCTTTAGATCTTTCTCTCGAAGCCTGACCCTCCTGCCTCCCTCTTTATAAGGACGATTGCAATCATATTGGGCTCACTTGAAAACTCCAGGACAGTCTTCCCACCTCAAAATCCTTAACTTAATCACATATGTCATGTGCCCTTTGCCACGCGAAATCACATATTGACAGGCTCTGGGGATTAGGATGTGAAAGTCTTTAAGTGGCATTATTGAGTCTGCTTTTAAGGCATGGAGGGGGAGCCAGGAGAATTGAGATAATAGTTCCTTTCTTCCTTTAATGAAAATCCTGGTTCTTGACTTATTGCAAAGTCATCAGGTACCTGATAAGCCAAAAAAATGGTTAAAAAGAAGACAAATTAGGGCTTTTTTTTTTTTTGCTTAGTCTGCCCAGAAGAAGAAAAATTTCTTTTTTTTTTTTTTTAATGTTTATTTATTTTTGAGAGAGAGAGAAAGACAGAGCATGAGTGGGAAAGGGGCAGAGAGAGAGGGAGACACAGAATCCGAAGCAGGCTCCGGGCTCTGAGCTGTCAGCACAGAGCCCGATGCGGGGCTTGAACTCACGAACCGCGAGATCATGACCTGAGCCGAAGTCGGATGCTCAACCGACTGAGTCACCCAGGCGCCCCTAAGGTCTGATAATTTCTAATTTGCTCAAAGGCACAGCATGACTTAGCAGTAACCCTAGCAGAGGAAGTAGCCAAGAGCAGATTCCCCAAAATAGGAGTAAATATACTAAGGAAAAATGGCCCACAGTCCAATGCCACAAGTAAGGTTCAAACTGTATTCTTCAAGCTGCATATTTTGTTTAAACAGTGTAATCCTATAGTGGAGTTTTGCAAGCTCTCCGAAGGGATCCGTGTATTTTGAAAACTGCTGTATTCACAGCTCTTGGCATAGTCTTTGGCCTATAGTATGTGTTCATTAAACATTAATTTATTACATGGATGAATTCTTGAGTCATGCTCACCATCAAGAGTCAGGATTTCTGTATACCAATAGAGTATATTCTCTATAGTAATAGAGCAGAAAAGATCAGAGGCCCTTAGAAAGTTAGGTCTCTCTGGCCTGGTATTGACAGCTGTTTCCATTCAGAGCAGTTTCATTCCACACTCTTTCTTTCTTTTTCTTTTTCTTTTCTTTTTTTTCTTCTTGGGGAATTTATTCTGTTCCAGACGTGGTGCTTGCTTCTGAGAACACCAGTTTGTTTAAGACCTGACCCGTGACTGCACAGAGTTCGGAGTCCGCTGAGTGAGACGACTCCCAGACAGACAGGTGGGATGACAAGTCTTGGAAACAAATCATACACGCGTGCACGGGGACACCCAGGAAGAGCGGATCAGGACCCGCCTTATCTGCTTCCAGGAGGAGGCACGGCTGTAGTCAGTCTTCACAGGTGGTGTGGGTGAGTCAGTGACCAAGGGCAAGGACCTTCCAGAAAGAGCAAAGGCACAGAGGCGCGGTGTGGACGATCGCAATTGTTCAACACCACCAGGGATTACGGTGCAAAGCAGGAAGGGGATTTGGAAACTGGCCGCAAACGCGGGAAAGATTTTTTTCTGTTCATCAGTTGCTTTCCCCGGTAGTAGAAATAACCAGCCAGGAATGGAGATAGAAAGTTTTTAAGGTTTTCTAGCCACAAAAACTGCAAAATTTTTAAGAATCACTCGAACGAGAAACGTGTGGCTCAAAGGAAGAAAACAATAACATTTCATTAAGGACATAAAACACAACCTGACTAGGTAGAACTATGGACTACATTGTTGGGTGGGAGCACTTAATATCATAAAAGTGTTGATCCTCTCGGAATTCACAAACACATTCAGTGAAAATGCAACTCAAAAAAAGAAAGCCAGAGGGGCAAACTGGAAATAACCTAAGAGTTCATCAATGGGAGACTGACCGAACAGATTGCAAGACATCTTTATGTTTAAAAAATGAGCAACGCTTTAAAAGAATGAGTGGTATCTGTACCATTTGACTTGGACGCTTTTTATTTTTTTCTTTAATATTTATTTAAAAAATTTTTTTTCAATGTTTATTTATTTTTGAGAGACAGAGAAACAGTGTGAGTAGGGAAGGGGCAGAGAGAGGGAGACACAGAATTCAAAGCAGGCTCCAGGCTCTGAGCTGTCAGCACAGAGCCCAATGCGAGGCTTGAACCCGTGAACCATGAGATCATGACCTGGGCCGAAGTCGGACGCCCAACTGACTGAGCCACCCGGCACCCCTATATTTATTTATTTTTGAAGGAGAGAGAGAGAAAGAGAGAGAGAGAGAGAGAGAGAGAGACAAAATGCGAGCGGGAGAGGGGCAGAGAGAGAGGGAGACACAGAATCTGAAGCAGGCTCCAGGCTCTGAGCTGTCAGCACAGAGCCCGACGTGGGGCTCGACCCCACGAGCCATGAGATCATGACCTAAACCGAAGTCGGACACTTAACCGACTGAGCCACCCAGGAGCCCCTGACTTGGATGCTTTTTATAATGTTGTATAATTTAAGCGAGTAAAACAGATGCAGATTACATAGAAAGGGACCCCATATTTTTCTAAATATTTACCCAAGAAAACAGGATATCAATATATCTTTGTGTGAGATTCTGTGAGTCAGACCTGGCTGTTAACTTTGGTTATCTGGTTTGGGTAACTAATGAGACGGTTAAAACAAAACAAACACACAAACAAAAAAACTATAAAACTAAACAAAAAGGTGACGACAGAAAATGAGCGTTTATAACCTATGCCTGTGGAATTATGCATGTGTGTACGTGTGTGAATACACACAAGCATGTATTTGTCTATGTGTGTATACGCATGTCCAAGCGTATATGTCTACGTGTACAGGTATACACACACGTATATGTTGAGAGAGAGCTAGAGAGTCAGAAACAGCAAAATATCAAAGATAAGTGGCTCTGTGGGGAGAAATAAGTCTGACCTTCTCACTTAGGTTTTTTTTATATTGTTTAAAGTTTTGTACAAAGAGCGTTTATTTATTCCGGAATCAGAAAAAGAAAAGCCCGTTTTGATTTTAGAGAAACCTGTAGCACCCAGATCCCACACTCCACATCAGGGACTGGTAGGAAATTTGGGGCAGAAGTCAGCAAGACCGGGTCACAGCGGCCTTTATGTAACACTCAGGAGCGTGAACTTCACCTTGCAGCCCCTGTGGGAGACAGCTACGCACAGCAGTGTACTGAGGCCACAGGGAAAACACGGAACGTTTTTCTGAAGTGCCAGTTTTATGCAATACTTTGGGGAACATGTTTTTATTTGTTTTAAACAAATTGAGTCACTTGTAAAACTTGCGTGAATTCTGAAAGGAAAAATATGGACTTGGGGCACCTGGGTGGCTCAGTCGGTTCAGCGTCTGACTTCGGCTCAGGTCGTGATCTCTCTGTCTGTGGGTCTGAGCCCCGCGTCGGGCTCTGTGCTGACAGCTCGGAGCCCGGAGCCTGCTTCAGATTCTGTGTCTCCCTCTCTCTCTGCCCCTCCCCGGCTCGTGCTCTGTCTCTCTCTTGCTCTCTCAAGAAGAAATAAATGTTAAAAAAAGAAAGAAAGGAAGGAAGAGAAAGAAAGAAAAAGAAAGAGAAAGAAAGAAAGGAAGAAAGAAAGAAAGAGAAAGAGAGAGAAAGAGAAAGAAAGAAAGAAAGGAAGGAAGAAAGAGAAAGAAAAGAAAGAAAGAAAAAGAAAGAAAGAAAGAAAAAGAAAACAAGAAAAAAATATAGACTTGAAAAAAGAATTCCTCCAGGCTTTCTTGTGTTACACACCCAGATTCACTCTGTGGTTAGATATCGTCTAGTGGAAAAAATTAAAAGTGGGAAGCAAAACATTTTAAGCAAGTGTGGGGTGTGATCAGGTTTATACTTCTAGGAAGTTTAGCCTGGTGGTTATGCCTGATGGATGAGAGTGAGTCCGTCCCTAACTGAAAAGTGCTACTAGGTAAGAAGCTCAAGGTGGGAGTCACAGAATTAAACCGACTTCGCTTTCCAAGAGGGAGACAGAGGGTGGCGGAGAAGGGCTGAACCACAGGAGGAGCTTCCCGAATCATTCCACATGACTTCTCTAAGTGAACGTCCTAGAACTTGAAATCTGGCTGCAGTGGGGCACCTGGGTGGCTCAGTCACTTGCGCATCTGAGTCCGGCTCGGGTCATGATCTCGGGGTTCCTGAGTTGGAGCCCCACATCGGGCTCACTGCTGTCAGCGTAGAACCCGCTTCGGATCCTCTCTCCACCTCTCTCCCTGCCCCTCCCCGACTTGTGCTTTCCGGCAAAGATATATAAAAGATTTAAAAAAAAAAAATCTGGCTGCAAAATGACACCGCGGTCGAAAGAAGATAAATAGGCCTCCAGATCAAGGTCCCCAAGGATTCGAGCGGGCACTAGCATTCACCTCTCGTTCACAAAGAAGATTTTCCAAGGGGTTCTCCAAGTGAGTAAACACGGATTATCTCTATGAGGCCACTGGCCTTCGGATGGGGCCTTCAGCTTGGAGGTGTTGTCCGCCCTCTGGAAAAGGCAACGATTGAGTTTATCTCCCAACCCCGCGGTGAAGAGGAGGCTATGGACCTCTTGCTCACCTTCTCCCTGGGCCTGCAGCGTGATCACAGCCTTCAAGGCCTCAGGTCCCAAACGGCAAGAAGAGGCAAAGAGAGACCAAGCCTCGCGCACCAACAGCAGCTTTTGCTAGAATTTTAAGAGAAAGAGAGACCCTTAAAAGCTACCATGGAAAGCTCTCGTATTGTGTGTGGAAGGAGCAACTTCTTATGCAAACAGCAGATAGGACAATGGAGAAACACAACAATAAAGTCGAATGCAGCAAAGGACTGGCATAAATCACCTCTGTTTGTCCTGCTCCGACTCGCGGTGTACTTGTGATTTGAGAAACCAGTGTCCTTGATTCCAAAAACTTCTCGCCTAGTACCTTCAAACACTTCTGCTCTGATCAACCAACCTGTTACGGGTATACAGAAACTCTCGTCTATCCTTGACCTTGAACTGCATTTTCCCATACTGTACACGTTCCTCTTCATCTTTCTGGTCTGTTCTGCATTCTGAGCCAACTCCTCAAAATGTTCTTCCACTGCCCTAAGGCGGCACGTCCGAAATTTCACGGGCATATGCGTTACCTTGATGAGGAATTTGTGAAAATTGACGAAATGTTTGCAAGTGTCGAGTCTCTCAGTGGGTCTGGGGTGCGCCTGAGGTTTTGTATTTCTGTGAAGCTTCCGGAATGATGCTGATCCTGGTGCTGTCGGCCTGTTGCTCCTTTGTGTGGAGCTGCTCTTATGCGCTGTCCCACTAAATTTGCCTGTAATTCATTCCAGGGACAACAGGTAGTCTAGGCTTTATTTCAGCAATAAGTCTTCTTCTTTCGAGGCCTGTATTTTTTCCAGTATTTTTAAAGTTTTGAAGCAGTGGATTTTTCTTCTTTCACTCTCACCTATTTCAGTTTCATAATTTCCTCGTGTTTTTAAGCAGAAGTTAATGTTGCGTTTGTTTCGAGCATCCTAAACATAGTTATCTTCGTCTGGCTTTAAAATTATTTGCATCTAGGGGCGCCTGGGTGGCTCAGTCAGTTGAGCGTCCGACTTCGGCTCACGATCTCACGGTCCGTGAGTTCAAGCCCCGTGTCGGGCTGTGTGCTGACAGCTCGGAGCCTGGAGCCTGCTTCGGATTCTGTGTCTCCCTCTCTCTCTGCCCCTGTCCCGCTCATGCTCTGTCTCTGTCTCTCAAAAAAATGAATAAATGTTAAAAAAAAATTCAAAATTATTTGCATCCAGAGGAATGTCACATGCCATTTTTTGAGTCTGATCACCGTCTTGTAGCTTTATGTAACTTCATCAATTTTGACATTTTGGTGTGCAAACCAAATTTCATTGTTTTCACTTGTCTGTCTCTGACTCTCTCTCCTCTTCCTTGTGTGTTTTCCTCAGGTCTTACCTTACACTGTCTGGGACTTTTTCTGTGTGGCCTTCACCTGCGTCTTAAGGGTCGCATTCTAGAACCATGCCACGTCTTACCCTAGCATCCCAGGCCTCCTGCCCTGTGATCGTATTCTGGCCATTGGAAATCTAGTCTCTGATCCTGTAGGCAGCTTGGCTGACATACTAGCCGTCAACCACAGCCTGCATTTGCCTGCCTACCTCCCCAGGACTCCATCTTGCCGAGCCCTGGACGTATCAGGCCACGGCTCGGTCTACAGCCCGCTTCACACTGTGATAGACTCTGAGATGCCTCCGCGATCCCGGTCTCCTCGTGTCCACGTCTGTGCTCATGTCCTTAAGTACGGATGTGACCTGTGATTTGCTTCTAACCAACGGAGTATGGCAAAGGTGATGGGATGTCACCTCACAATCGTATCGCAGTAAGCCTCTGTCTTATTAACAGGTTTGCATTCTCTGTCTCTCCCTCGCTGGCTCCGAGGAAGCACGGGCTGTATGAGGGAAACCCCCATCTGGGAAGAAACTGCAGGCAGCCTCTGCCAGGGAATGTAAACTTTCCCTTCTGCAGCTGTAAGGAATTGGATTTTGCTAATAATCTGCACTGGAAGTGACTACTTCCCCAGTCATGCTTTTGATGAGACCTCAGATTCGGTCAGCTTCTAGACTGCCGTCAGGTGAGACCCGGGAGCAGAGAACCCACCTAGGCCATGCCTCAGCTTCTGATTCACAGATGCCGGGTAAAAATAAATATGCTTTGCTTTAAGCCCATAGGGCAATTTTGAAAAGCGCTAACGTTTGGATCATCGGAGCCTCAGAAGTACAGGAGAAATAGCACGGAGCGGGAAACAGAATATTTGAACCAATATTGGCTGAAAACATCTCAAATACAGGAAAGGCATGAATGTACAGGTGCAAGGTCATCGGAAAACTCCCAACAGGATAAAACCGAAAAAAGAAATCCATGCCCAGACACGGGCTGGTCTGGAAGATCTCTTGCAGAAAGAGAAGAACAAAAATAAACAAGCAAGCAAAAGAAACAGATAAACAAGCCATCACAACACAAAGCCATTGGGATAGAGAGAGGTGTAGACCAGACCGGGGGAGTGATAATGAGAGTTGATGTTTAGAGGAGTGTGTGTGTGAGAGACAGAGACAGAGTCAGAGACAGAGAGACAGAGCCCTAGCCCAGAAGGAAGAACCACACAGCCTGTCTCCTCCTTAGGATCCCTTCATCTTTCTTGTAGCCTAGAAGGCACAGAGTCCCTACTGAGCCTGGCCTCTGGTGATGCGGGTCAAAGGTCAAGGGGACTTGTGGCTTTTAAAATCTTTTTATTTTGAAATAATTTCAAACTTAGAGAAAGATTGCAAGATAAATACAAAGAATCCTCCTATACCCTTTACCTAGATTCACCAATTGTTAATATCAGGCCACATTTGCTTTGTCTCCATCCAATACATCTAGTTACAGATCTGTGTCTCTCTCTCTCTATATATATAATTGCATGGCGATGAGTTCTTAAAGGGTACAGGCTAGGTGTTTTGTAGATGGGTTGAACTTTTAAACCTCACTGCCAAGTGCCCTTGGGGTCCAAAGATGTCTTGGCAACAGAGTTGAAAACAGGTGGAAGGTCCTAGAACCGGAGAAATGGATGAGCAAGCCAGGCGTATTCATTTTCCACCTTCCCCAGCACCTCGGCTCAGTGGTGGTTGTGAATTTTCCCCCCATATAAACATCCCGTAAAGGAAAGATGCAGAGAGAGGGGAGGAAAGAGGTATGAGTTCTGCCAGATGTGCCTCACTCTGTCGGTCTCAGATTTATTTGAGGCCAGTCTTCCTCATGGACTCCATGCTCTTGGTCCTGGGACTTCACTGCATTCACATATTATGGAATATTTTTAATGACTCTTGACCTTTTCACATGCAGTGTTTCCGTAATTCCTGGCCCCCTCCTTCCCATGGTGAACTTTCACTTCTCCTTCAGACTGTGGCTCAGAGGTTATCAACCCTGCAGAAGGATCCAGATCCTGCCCAAACCTGCATGCTTCGTCGTTTCTTCTCTTGGCTTCAACGCTTTTTATTACCTTGTTATAGCGTGTTGGATATAATTTTTTTTTTTACATATTTTAGCTTTCTGGAAACGTTTATAGGAAATAAATGATCTCTAATATAAGTGATATATCCCCAGGGTCCGGGCTGCTGTCTGCCACAGACAAGCTGTTCAATAAATGTTTATTGTGTGAAGAAATAAATGCACTAAAAGTGACTGGATACAATTGTCATTGTTAGCCATTTAAAAATCATCCATAAGAACCAGATTAAATTTACAGTTGGTTTTTAATATTGATCAAAGGAGTAGTTCTGCTTTCTTAAAGGCAAAACCATATGGACCTAAGACACCAAAAACGCAAGACTGCCATCTACTGATCAACATGTAAGCAAAGACACACTGAGATGCAGTGGAAAATACATGTTAGTTTCAATAATGGCTCCTCACGTAGGTTACAGGAAATGGGAAGGAAAGATGGAAACAAAATTAAGAGATGTTGCTATGATATTTTCCTGGAAAATATTTTCTTCTAATAATTCATGCAAAATATAATGATAATTTTATTTTTTTGTAATCATAATTTTAATTTTTTTATGTTTATTCATTTTTGAAAGACAGAGACAGAGCACAAGCAGGGGTGGGGTGGAGAGTGGCGGGGGAGGGGGACACAGAATCTGAAGCGGGCTCCAGGCTCTGAGCTGTCAGCACAGAGCCCGACTCAGGGCCCGAACTCACGAACCGTGAGATCATGACCTGAGCCGAAGTCGGATACTCAACCGACTGAGCCACCCAGGTGCCCCTCTGGCACCCATCTTTTTGTCCCATCTGGTTTTGTTCCCTTTCCTCATTTTTACTTTCTATCGGACAACTTGAATATTTTTTATGATTCTGTTTTATTTCTTTTTGTGGCTTGTTAACCATAATTCTTTGTTTTGTTATTTTAGTGGTTGCTTTAGAGTGTAGAGTGTACATCATTAAATCACAGGTCGTCTTTTTTAAAAATATTTTTACTGTTTATTTATTTATTTTGAGAGAGAGAGGGAGAGAGAGAAAGAGAGAGAAAGAGCTCATGCGGGTAAGAGCAGGAGAGGGGCAGAGAGAGACAGAATCCCAAGCAGGCTCTGCACCATCAGCACAGTGCCCAACACGGGGCTTGAATTCATAAACTTGAGGATCATGATCTGAGCTCAAATCGAGTTGGATGTTTAACCGACTGAGCCCCCTGGGGCGCTCCAATCACAGTTTATCTTATAGAATAAGAACGTTAAATAGTATATTTGCATTACCCTTGCCCTGTTAACCTGCCTGCTACCTTCCACATACGCATACACACACATGCACATATCGCACAGCACACACACACACACACACACACACACACACATCACACAGACACCATGTATCACACACCATCGCATGCCCCATAACACGTGTCACACACGCACGCGTACCACACATGCGTGCATACAGACGTATGGCACACAAGACAGGTCCTGTCAGCGCGTTATTGCTTTGGCCTTGCTGTTATTTGTGTTAGCGGCAGTTTGTTTTCGTTTTGGCATCCTCTGAGAAGACCAGCTTGGGAAGAGCTCTGCCTGGGTCCACAGTCACATCCACGACGGTGAAAGTCATGGGGATCTGCAAGGACCCGCCATGGGGCCAGGGGTTCAGGACCTCAGCCCTCAGCCCCGTCCGTGTGCCGGTTACTTCGGGGGCAGATACGTCCCGCACTGGGCGCGGGGCCCGCCACCATCAGATGCGCCATCGGGGCACGAAGAGCCACTGGGTGGCAAATGGGCGGGAGTGTCTGTGAAGGGCCCAGAGGACACAGAGAGACTCCCGTCCGGGAAGGGAAGAGAGGAGCCCGTTTCACGGTTTGGGACCCGCGGGGCCGCGGCTGGGCGAGCTCTGTGTCCCCGAGGGCGTCTCCTACTGCGGAGAAGGGCGGCGTCGGAGTCCCGTCCAGGGGCGCGGAGGAGGAAAATGGGACACCGAGCGGGACGGAGACGCAGGGGGCTTGCTTGGCCGACGCCGTGACCCCGAGAGACGCCGCTGCTGTCGCCACCCCTCCCCGCCGCGCCCCTCGCCAGTTACAGAACCGTGCGCGGCCCCAAACCGGCACAAACGTCGGCCCCGAAGGCTGGTGAATCCTAAAGCCGGTGGTGACAAACGTGGACCGATCTGAGTCAGTCTGGGAGCGGACGCTCCGCGGGCTTCCCGAGCTGAGATGCTCCGGTGCTAAGGTCACAAAATAGTTGACGGGCTTATTAATCTGCCCCGCCTTTTTATGGCTGCGACAGAGGTATTCGGTGCTAAGATCCGGGCGATACTCCCCTCCTCCCGGGACCCCCGCGGCCCTCCTCTTCCTCCTCTCGGGACCCCTGCGGTCCTTCTCCTCCTGCTTCCGGGACCCCGCGGACATCCTTCCCCTCCTCCTCCCCCGGGGACCCCGCGCGGCACTCCTCTTTCCCCTCCTCCTCTCCCTCCTCCTCCTCCTCCTCCTCCCGGGACTCCGCGGCCCTCCTCCTCCTCCACTTCCTCCCGAGACCCCGCGGCTCTCCTCCTCCTCCTCCTTCCCCTCCTCCTCCTCTTCCTCCCGGGACCCCGAGTCCCTCCTCCTCCTACCCCCCCCCTCCTCCTGGGACCCCGCCGCCCTCTTCCCCCTCTCCCTCCTCCTCCCGGGACTCGGCGGCCCGCTTCCTCCCGGACCTCGCGGGCGCCGCCCCAGACCTCCTTCCGGGACCTCCGGGCCCGCCTCCCACAGCAGTTTCGTTTCAGAGGCCGCGGTCGGCGAAACCCGACGTCGGGAGGCGGCGGCGGCGGCGGCGGCCCGGGCTGGGCGGGCGTCCGCGGCGGGGGAAGCAGGTGGGACAGGGCGTCGGCGCGGGGGCCTGGGATGCGCGCGCGCGTGTGAGTGTGAACGAGCGTGCGAGTGAGCGTGGGGGGGGGGGGGGGCGCGTGCTGCCGACGCATCGCGCGAACCCTGCACACGGTCGGCACCGCTTTCCGGCTCCCGCCCGTGGTCTCCCGGGTCGGCGGGCGGTGGCGTCGGGGGAGGGGGGGGCGGGCCCGGGGAGGGGAGCGCCTTCCCCCGTGCGGGCGGGCCCCGCGTGTGCCGGCGGAGAGCACCCCATCCCCACCGCTGCCGGGGCGCCGAGGTCCCCAGAGGAATTCCTCGGTGACTACGAGAGACGGTCCCGGCACCTTGAGCGGCACCCCCGTTTTCGGTTGTGTTACTGTCAAAGGAAAGGCCGCTCTCGGGCGTCCCCGCCGCTCTGCCCCCCGCAGACGCGCGGAAGCGGGCAGTGGGGCACGGAGCGAGGTCCCCAGCCGCGCCGCGGTGGGCGCGGGGTCGCCCCCTCTGCTCCTGGTCACGCCTCCCCGTCCGGTGTCCTCCTCCCCCCCACCCCCTGTCTGCTTCCCGCCTCCCCCTACACCCCGCTTCTGCGGAGCCCCTGCGCTCCGGTCACCCCGAGACGCAGGCCCCGGCCTGGAGAAGACACAGCCCGCTCCCTAATTCTGCAGGAGCTCTGCCCCCCACGACAACCCCTCTCCCAGCTCCTTCTAGTCCTTTTCCCTCAGGCTGAGAGGACTCCGGAAAGGACACATCGGTTCTTCTCCTTGTCTTGTTTACTTTCATTATCGGTCCTGGTTGGGGCTCCCTGAGACTCTATTGACCCGCTGTCTTTTGTTCCTTGTGGGACTGAGTGCGGTGGGGTGGGGCGAGGGAGGGGAGTGGCAGCGGGGTAGGGTAGCGTCACATTGGATGACTTCCATGGAATCCCTCATAGACCACCCAGTTACCTCGGTGTTCCTACCAGTCCCAAAGAAATAGTTCTGGGAATAGTGACTCTGGATGTTTCCTAGAGCAGGAAAGAGTATCACGCTCCCTCCCTGACTCCTCTCTTGCTGCAGGAAACCTTCCTTGTCCTCTGTCAGTGTTTGCTGGAAGGAAACTTTCTGCAGTGACAGAGTGTTGCCTATGCTCTTGTGTAGCCACCAGTCACCGCAGCTGTTAAACGACTGAAATGTGGCTGGCCTGCTTGAGAAGCTGAATTTTTGTTTTATTTAATTTTCACGAATGTAAATGTAAGCGGCCACACGTGATAGTCACTCCTGTTTGGCACAACATAGCAACATTTGCTTGAAAAATTCTTAATGTTTATTTATTTTAAAAAGAAAATTTTTTAATGTTTATTTTTGAGAGAGAGAGAGAGAGAGAGAGAGACAGAGTGCATGCTGGGGAGGGGCAGAGAGAGAGGGAGACACAGAATCGGAAGCAGGCTCCAGGCCCCGAGCTGTCAGCACAGAGCCCGACGCGGGGCTCGAACCCACGAACCCTGAGATCATGACCTGGGCCGAAGTCGGACGCCCAACCGACTGAGCCACCCAGGCGCCCCTAACGTTTATGTACTTTTGAGAGACAGAGCGCAAGTGGGACAGAGGCAGAGAGAGAGGGAGACGCAGAATCCCAAGCAGGCTCCGGGCCCAGAGCTGTCAGCACAGAGCCCGCCACGAGGCTCGAACCCGTGAACCGTGAGCCGAAGTCGGTTGCTTGACCCACCGAGCCACCCAGGTGCCCCCAACGCAGCTACATTTTACGTATCCTCTAAATTCCAATCCGTTTCTTCTCTCTCTCGAGAGAAGACTCCGAGGCGCGTGGAGGCCAGCGCAGGGCACCGCGCCGAGGCTCGGGCGACGTGTACTTCCATCCCTGTGGATTTTCATCTCTGCCTCTCCATCCGGTATTGGAGCCTGTCGGGCAGAGCCATGGCCTGCCCCATAGTCACCAAGAAGATGAAGGAGGAAGTCACCTGCGCCATCTGCCTGCTCCTGATGGCGGAGCCCGTGAGCATCAGCTGTGGGCACAGCTACTGCAGACAGTGCATCAGCGACTTCCTGAAGAACCTACACCAGGAGGAGCCGTCGCTCAATGTGTTTTCCTGTCCCCACTGCCGGGCTCCGTTTCGGATGGCCAGCGTCCGGCCCAACAAGCACCTGGGAAATCTCATCGAAGCCATCAAGGAGATGGACCAGGAAATGTCGTGTGAGGAACACGGAGAGTTCCTGCACCTGTTCTGCGAAGACGAAGGCCAGCTCATCTGCTGGCGCTGTGAGCGGTCACCGCAGCACAAAGGGCACGACACAGCTGTCATCGAGGACGTGTGCCAAAGCTACAAGGTAAGCGCGTGGACCGGAGGGGCTTTGGCGAGCACCGCTCCCATGCTGCCCCCCGGGCCTGAGGTTTCGAGGCCTGTAACCCGAGGAAATGACCCTGAACTACAGCTGTCATCACGTCATCAGGTCCTGTCTTTCGTGGTGTGAAAAATGGTTTATTGTGGGTCCTCATTGAGTCAAGTCCTGACTGTCCATCTCGACCTCCGGCGGGAAGGCCACCCTCTTGTCCCTCTCCATTCTTGCTGTGGGGCGCTTGTCCGTGCTCCAGAGCGCAACGCGCTCGAACCCAGCCCTGCGTGGTTTATTGCCGCACCCCGTGTGTGTCATTTTAGCAACCACAGTGGGCGAGACTGTGATACACTCCGCACACACAGGAAACAGAGATGTGTCCTACACCTTTCGGGTGTCCTACAGTCTAGTAGGGAGGACACATCCGCAAAAGAGATTGCTCGGAGTGACCTGGCTTGGGTGGTGGGGGTGGGCACCGAGTGGGAGCGGCGTCTGACGAGCCTTCTGAGAAGTGACTCCTGAAGGACAGGTGACAATTAACCGTAGACAGAGGCCTGGAGAAAAGAGAGGGCAGGGCGTTCCAGAGAGAGGGGACCGTATGTGCAGAGGCACAGCGGGGCGTGGGATGGAGGGAAAGGCGGGTGATGGGCTGGGAAAGGAGGGTCTGGGCCCGGAACCGCAGCTTCAGCTCAGAGTCTAAATCCTAGCCCAGAGCAGTACTGGTCACTGGGCGGGGGGGCGGGGGGGAGGGGGGGAGGGGGAGGGAAGGCGGGGGGGGAGGGGGAGGGAAGGGGGGGGCTTTTATTTGCAAATCGGAGGATCAGGCTGACTTTGAAAAGGATGTCTGGCCACCGATAAAGTAAAAATAGCAAGGGATAAAATTCAGATTATTCCCATAAGGAGGGGGAAATGGGACAGTTTCAAGCAAGATTTGGGAAGGGGAGCTGAAGGGTTTGGAAATGATGGTTCACGGAGGCTGAGGTGGACGGAGAGGTTTGGGGCAGCGCCTGCGTTTCTCACTCTGAAGCAGTAGAGGCAGGCTGGCCTTTGCCACAGGGAGCGAAGGAGGGGCACAGACCTGGCACCTTATTCTCTCTCTGTCCTGCTTAGACTAGAGGAAGATTGTTGTCCCCAGTGTGGTGCTCGTGGTTCCCTCCCCCATGAGGTGGAGGTGGGTTTGGAGTAAGACACTGGGTCCCCTGGGTAGAAAGGGCAATATCGTCTTTTCCTGACAAGCTTCATAGAGCCCTTTCCTGAGAACACTCGAGAATTAACGAGTATACTTACTGGGTTTACAGAAGGCAGAGGCTGACTCTTGTAGCATTAGCCACAGCTAGCAATTTGGGGCAGCTTAAAATTGTTTTCCATGAAAATGTGAGAAACTATTTTGAAAAATAGCCCAAAAGCTTGATATCGATACTAAATCATTTCAGACTGGCTTCGTGGATTATCACTCTTCAAAAGATACCAGCACTACCCTCCTCCATTAGCTGTCTCCATGAACTTGAGCTGGCGTCCTGGTCTTTCCTTCCCGACTTAGCACAGCACACACAAAGTTCCCTGTGCGTCAGACATTCTGGCATTGGTTGTGTTTGGTTCAGCACATTCTTTTATAAAATCTACCTTGAAAAATTTGTTTAATGTTTATTTATTTTTGAGAGAGACAGAGACAGAATGCGAGTGGGGCAGGGGCAGAGAGAGAGGGCGACACAGAATCCGAAGCGGGCTCCAGGCTCTGAGCCGTCAACACAGAGCCCGGCGCGGGGCTCGAACTCACGAACTGTGAGATCATGACCTGAGCGGAAGTCGGGCGCCCAACCGACTGAGCCACCCAGGCGCCCCAGTATCCAGTGTTATTCTAATAGTCTGGGAGGCCTGGGGTTC
Organism: Panthera onca; assembly: GCF_046562875.1. Taxonomy (NCBI): domain Eukaryota; kingdom Metazoa; phylum Chordata; class Mammalia; order Carnivora; family Felidae; genus Panthera; species Panthera onca. The sequence goes on along the minus strand of NC_138343.1, from coordinate 3,908,282 downwards.
CTCTTACGTGCCTAAAGAAGAGTTGTCACATTAAATAGACTTTATTCACCCCATTTTCCCTTCAGGAAAGGCTCCAGAATGCCCAGACGAACTTGAAGCAGCTGGAAGAGGAGTGTACGAAACAGAAGGTGCTCGCAAGAAAGCAAATAAGCGAATGGAATGTAAGAATTTGGGTTCATTGATCTCAAGCTATTTTCTACCCTAGAGCAAAGGCGCGGCAGGTGATGGGTAAAACAGGATGATCATTTATTTTCCCTAAACCAGACCAAATAAAACCCGATAAAACCCAGAGAAGAAACCGTTTACATGCTTCGATGCCCGTGGTGGTCTACATCTGTGAGAATTTATCTCCAATCCCTTCAACTTTCCAGTAGTCATGGGCTGGAATGCCTGTGTAGGTGAGAGCCCTCCTTGCCTACGTTTCAAATTTGAAACACCTCACGGTACCTTCCTGGTTTGAAGGCCTCAACTTGATTACGCTGAAACGTTGACCACAGAGCAGAGTGCGTTCGCTCATAGGTTCAGAGGCCAGTCTTTGTGAACACCGAGAAAACAGTCACTCCGGGTTGACCTCCTTGGCTGACTGGCTGCCCATGATCAGAGATGCATTCCTGCATGGAAATATTGATGTAATCCATCAGCACACGGCCCAACCCCTCAGGCTGGCCGACCGCTTTGCCTCTCTCGGGGGTCTCTTCCGATCTCTGCCCTGCTCCTTTGGGTGCGGATGCTAAACCCGCAGAGGACGCTCTCCCTTCCCTCGTTTCTGGGATCTTGGGCCGCGGGGAGGATCTTGATTATAACTAATACGTACAGTGGGGCACCTGGGCGGGGCAGTCGGTTAAGCGTCGGTCTCGTGATTTCAGCTCAGCTCCCGGTTTCACGGTCGTGAGATCGAGCCCTGCGTTGGGCTCCGCACTGGTGCATGGAGTCTGCTTGAGATTCTCTCTCTCTCTCTCTCTCTCTCTCTCTCTCTCTCTCCTCTCTCTCTCTCTCTCTCCCTCCCCCTCTCCCTCTGCCCCTCCCCTGCTTGTGCATTCTGTCTCAAGAAGAAAAAAAAAACCAAAAAACACTAATATATACGGAAAACCCACCCAGGACACTTTTAGCACGACATCTCAGGCATCCAAACACTGCTTGAATTGGGAAAGCACTGGTGGAAACTACAGTTCTGTATCTCCCAAAATGAAAGCCTGGTCCCACAAGATGTGTCATCTGGCTTCTGTCAGTCTACACATAACTATGATAAAATCCTTCCACCCCGACCTCCCCCTGCTGGTAGCACTGACCTTCCCTGCTGGCCTGTTGTCTCAGAGTCACGTCTCCACGATGTTCATCGCGAGCTTTTGCTTCGGGCCATTCCCTCAGGCCCAGAAATACCTCTTTACATCCCAAATAAAAACTGGGGTTCCCCCCCCCGCCCCGTAAACCTTTAAAGCGTTTGGCTTCAGCCCTAGTTCCATGATCAAATTATCTGGCGCTCCCGCCCCTCCTTCCTCCTGCGTTTGGCCGAAGAAGGGAATCAATCGGGTGACCGTATAGAATTGTGACAACTCTCCCACATCTGAGAACAGCCTACAGCGGAAATTTGTGACAGTCATCCAGCTCCAGTGACGCCTGGGAAAAGGATGTCACAGTAGCTGTGAAAACTTTCCTTCCGCGTGTATGTTAAAGTATACGTAACACAGCATTTACGGTTTTAATCCTTCGCAAGTGTACAATTCCATGGCACTAAGTATTTTCTCGTTATTGTGCAACCATCACCACCACCTATCGGTGGGAACCACTGGTGGGAACCCCTCTCCGGAACCTTTTCATCAGCCCAAACTGAAACCCCATGCCCACTAAACGCTCAACTCCCCATTCCTTTCTCCTCTCAGCTCTTGGTAACCACTCTCCCGCTTTCCGTCTCTATGAATTTGACGAGTCTATGTGCCTCATGTGAGTGGAATCCTACAACATTTGTCCTTTTGTGTCTGGCTTATGTCGCTTAGCATCACGCCTTTCAGGTTCACCCGTGTCGTAGCGTGTGTCCGAATCTCGTTCCTCGTCGAGGCTCGGTAGCGTTCCGTTGCCTGTCCGCCACGTTTCACCACTTCACCCGCTGACGGGCATTGGGCTTGTTTCCGCCTTCTGAGCTTACTGTCTTGACTCTAGGAGAAGATAGAGAGTCAGAAACAAAAAATCCAGTCTGACTTCAAGAATCTTCAGAGCTTTTTGCATGAAGAGGAGAAGTCTTACCTGTGGAGACTGGAGAAAGAAAACAAGCAGACTCTGCAGAGACTGATGGATAACGAGGCCACTCTGAAACAGAAGAGCCAAGAACTCAAGAGTCACATCCTGGAACTAGAGAAGAGATGTCAGAGCTCAGCCCAGAAGTTGCTGCAGGTGGGGCCATGCGCTTGTGGGGAAGGCACCCTCGACCTGTTAAGAGAAGAAGGGTGGGGCACCTGGGGGGCTCAGTCGGTTGAGCGTCCGACTTCGGCTCAGGTCACGATCTCACAGTTCGTGGGTTCGAGCCCCGTGTCGGGCTCTGTGCTGACCGCTCAGAGCCCGGAGCCTGCTTCGGGTTCTGTGTCTCCTTCTCTGTCTGCCCCTCCCCCGCTCACGCTTTGTCTCACTCTGTTTCTCAAAAGTAAGTTCATGTAAAAAAAAATTAAAAAAAAAAAGAGAGAAGAAGGGTGAGGGAGCGTGGGAAGATTGGCAAGTTGCCTGTCTCACTCAAAAGTGGCACATCGATGAGGGGAATTTAAAGGAATGTTTGGATACACCTCGGTATCTACAGGGTGGCCTTCACTAGTCTATAAGGTACCTTTATGCGAATCAGAAAACTAGACCCCCACTGGGTGGACGTGGTGGGGTCCTTGGCCGAACAGGATCATGGGGTAACTTTTGCCACCATCCGCCTCTGTCCCATGTGCACAGAACCCTGACTGTCAAACTGCCTCCTGAAACGCTCCGCCGGGAGACTGGCGGACGTTCAAGTGGGGCAGCCAGCGAGAGTGACAGTTTTCCCTGATTTGTTCATAGAGCCCCCCACGGCCCTTATGGGGCCTTCTTTCAGCTGAATGAAAGACCCAGCCCAGTGAGGTCAACTATGCCAGGAACTGTTCGTTCCAGTTTCCGCTAATGGAACTAGAGGTTCTCCCGCTGTAAGTGGGAGACTGTACGTGACCTGCCGTATCACTGTGTGATAACTGCCCCCACCGTCTTCGTGGCCCATTTGCAGGGGGCTGTGCGTGGATTCGCCGCGAAGGACCCTCTGTGGCCGCCGGTCTTTAATATGGGCTCGCTCTGAAAGAAATGAGGTCGAGGCAAGAAGGAAGTCTTGCCAGCGGGCATGTGGGCAAAGCTTCTGGCCTCTTGCGTCAGCATCCCACAGGCTGTGACTGCAGACCCCACAGCTTCCCACAGATCTCAGCAAGGCAGAGAACAGACTCAGAGGCTGACCAACGTCCTGTCATGCCGAACATCGCAGGAGGCTGGGGTGGGGATGATTGTATCTAGTGTCCGTCAATATCTGAGGCTGGGGTCGCTCTCTTTGCTTCTTTGGAAGGAGCATTTCCGGAGAGCAGCCCGTGTGCCAGTCCTCACGAAATACTCAGGTTCTCACACTCCCCTTTTTGTCTTTGTTTCTCCGTAGGATGTGAAAGAGACTTTGCGCAGGTAAGTCCTATATGAATGCGGGAGGGGAGGGCCCGGGTAGATCGAGCTGAATGGAATGTGTCACTGAAGAGACCCTTGGCCTCTCCTTGTTCTAGGAGTTCGGCTGTGAAGCTGGAAACACCAGAGGCCCATTCTTTGGAAGTTCATACTGCGTGCAGTGTTTCTGAGCTTTATTTTGATATGAAGAAAATGTTAAGGAGCTATCAAGGTATGTGAAGAATCCCGAAATGCTATGGGTGGAAGGGACCTGAGGTGGTGATCACATTCGCCACCTGTCCCCGGGCAGGCTCCTAGCCAGAGAGGTCATTTAGTGACGTTTAGTGGTACTTCAGCGGAGACATAGCATATTGGTTATCTGTACAGACCCTTCAGATTCCTGCTCTCCCGTATATTAGCTGAGTCATCCCAGGCAAACGACTTCCTCGGTTTCCCCAGCTGAAAAACGAGGATGGGAAGAATTTCCACTTCCTTGGGTTGTTCATGAACCGTAAATATGTCCACGTGTGTAACGTGCTTAGCGCAGTGCCTGGGACATAGTGTGTGTGGTTAATATTTTACTCAACTCTCAGAACGATGTAAGAAAGATAAGTAAGTATTACGGACTTTGGCTCAAATGACTTTAGGACCGTGGCCCGGATAACACAGACGGTAAGTGCTAGAACCATGATGGAAACCAAATTTTACCAAATCCAAAGCCAGAGCTTTTTGCTCTGTTGTTTCTCTCCCTCAGTGCTTTCTGTGTTTCCACTACTCTTATTTATAATTACAAAATTTAAAAAGCTCTGAAAACTGAAAGTGTTTTAAAACTTGTTTGGCCACAAAATCGGAGCTAACCTAAAATGATTTGGCGGCTGTATAATCGCTACCGGTAAACAAATGTAGCAGCTTAAAACACCACACGCATATTATCTCACAGTTTTCGTTGGTCACAAAGCTGGGCACAGCTTAGTTGGTCTTTTGGTTAGGATCTCACAAGGCTGCAAATGAAGGTGTTGGCCAGGCTGGGTTCTCATGGAGACCAGCTAGACTGGGGAAGAATCCCCATCTAAGCTCACTCAGGTTGTTGGCAGAATTCATTGTTTTACGATCGTAGGGCTTAGGGCCCTGGCTTTTTGGGAGCTGTTGGCTAGAGACTGCCCTCGGCTTCTAGAAGGCACCCCTCAACCTCTTGCACACGGGCCTCTTAACATGGCCGATTTTCTTAGTAGCATAGAGTTTATCATTAATTCTCCCAATTTTTAAATTTCTGTATTCATTCCAATTTTGCCTTCTCTCTTATTTTCTCTTTTGATAAGTCTTTTTAGAGGTATGCTTGTTGTATTAGTCTTTTCATGAAAGCTACTTTTGGCTTTTCCTTCTCCATCGCATTATTTTCATTTCATTGGTTTATTGTTTATTTGCCTTTTTTTTTTTAATATTTTTTTAACGTTTATTTATTTTTGAGACAGAGAGAGACAAAGCATGAACGGGGGAGGGGCAGAGAGAGAGGGAGACACAGAATCAGAAGTAGGCTCCAGGCTCTGAGCCATCAGCCCAGAGCCCGACGCGGAGCTCGAACCCACGGACCGCGAGATCGTGACCTGAGCCGAAGTCGGACGCTTAACCGACTGAGCCACCCAGGAGCCCCTGTTTATTAGCCTTTTTTTAAAAAGAAATTCTTTTTGGGTTTCTCTGTTCTTTTTCTAATTTAAGTTGGATAGTTAGCTTCTTAATTTCCAGCTTTTTTCTTTTTCTAAAATAAACACTTAAAGGCTATAAAATTTTCCTGAAAATTCCACCTTAACTCCACCGTATAATTTTTTATATGTAGCATTCTATTATTGTTCAAGTCCAAATGTCATCATATTATGATTTAGCAACATTTACATTTCCTATTATTTAGAATATTTTTTTAACTTAAAATTAAAAAAAAATTTTTTAACATTTTAATTTATTTTTGCGAGACAGAGCGTGAGCAGGGGAGGGGCAGAGAGAGAGGGAGACACAGAATCCGAAGGAGGCTCCAGGCTCTAAGCTGTCAGCACAGAGCCTGATGCGGGGCTCAAACCCACAGACCACGAAATCATGACCTGAGCCGAAGTCAGACACTTAATCGGCTGAGCCACCCAGGTGCCCCAAGAATATTTTTTTTAATGTTCATTGATTTTGAGAGTGAGAGAGAGCACGGGGAAGGGGCAGAGAGAGGGGGAAAGAGGGGAGAATTGCAAGCAGGCTCCACGCTGTCAGCACAGAGCACGACCCGGTGCTCGAACTCAAGAACGGTGCGATCGTGACCTGAGCTGAGATCAAGAGTAGGATGCTTCACCGACTGAGCCACCCAGACGCCCCTAGAATGTTTTTTATTATCTTTATGTTATTGGTTTCTAACCTGATTGTACTGAGGTCAGAGAATATGGTCTGTGCAATATAGATTCACTGGAATGTGTTCAGACTTACTTTCTGACTAGTCTTTACTCTGTACATCTTCTGTCTATACCTGAGAAAAGTGCATAGTCTCCGTTTATTAATTGCCGAGCTTTACATATATTTATTAGGCTGGGCTTGTTGGGTTGTTCAGATCTTTCATATCTTCCCTTTTTTTGCCTGCCTGATCTATCAGTTATAGAAAAAAGAGTGTTAAAATACCGCGTGATGATTGTAGACTTGTCTGTTTCTCCTTGCAATTCTGTAATTTTTGCTGTCCTGGTCAGTCCTGGTCCTTGACTTCTCTGAGTGACTAAGACGGTGATGATGCAGATGATAGTGTTTCCATTACTAACCACTTATTGGGCACTTACCCATATTCCAGGAACTTTACCGAGCATTAAGCGTACGTAAACTCATTCAGTTCCCCCGCAATTCTTTGTGAAAGAGATGACAATTTCTTGTTCATAATGTAACAAAATTGAGCCCCGGAGCATCACTTGCCTAAGCTCTCGCCACTGGGAAGAGAGGTGCTTGGGTTCCAGCACAGGCTGCTTTAACTTAAATTAAACTGTGCTCTCACAACAAAAAATGTGCCTTTCTTTCTTTCTCTCTTTTTCTTTCTCTCTCTCCTTCCTTCCTCCATTCCTTCCTTCCTTCCTTCCTCCCATTTTTCTTCCTTCCTCTCTTCCTCTCTCCCTCCCTCCCTTCCTCCCTCCCTCCTTTCCTGCCTTCCTTCCTTCTTTATTGACTTACTTACTTAGTTACCTTTTTTTTTTTTTTTTTTTCAGTCAACGTGACTCTGGATCCAGACACAGCCCATCATGAGCTAATTCTGTCTGAAGATCGGAGACAAGTGACTCGTGGATGCTTCCAGGAGAATCTAGGCAATTCCTCTAGGAGATTCACTGTCTTACCCAGTATCCTGGGCTGTGAAGGCTTCACCTCAGGAAGACAGTACTTTGAAGTAGATGTAGGAGAAGGAACTGGCTGGGATTTAGGAGTTTGTTTGGAAAATGTGCATAGGGACATTGGCGTGATACAGTGCCCTCAGTCTGGATTCTGGGCCATCAGACTATGTGTAAAGAAAGGCTACGTAGCGCTCACCTCTCCCCTAACCTCCCTTTATCTGAGGGAGCAGCCCCTGGTTGTGGGGGTTTTTCTGGACTGCGATGTCGGGGTTGTATCCTTTTACAACATGACCGCTGGCTCCCACATCTTTACCTTCCCGAGGGCCTCCTTCTCTGATACTCTCCGGCCCTATTTCCGGGTTTATCAACATTCTCCTTTGTTCCTGCCTCCCCCAGACAAGTAAGGAAAGTAGCAAAACCGTCTGGTTTAGCTAACGTAGAAAATATCATGGAAATCCCTTGAGGGCAGAAATTTGGTCTGTTCTTTTCACTGCTGTTGCACTTAGAACTCTGCTGCACTTGTGGCTACTTAATAAACCTGCTTTGAATGAATGGATGGAAACTGCAGAAATCCACAGATGGTCAGCCTGAGCTCGAGGAAAGCGAGAGAATAGCAATGATCACGCATTGTCTTCTGCAGCCCCTCCGTGGGTTCAGAGCCTGGATTGACAGGAGTCTCTGGGTGACCCACAGGGTGACCCAGGGCTCAGGGGGTCTGCGTTCTCCCGGTTTGTCGGATGCCGTATGAACTCATGGGTGGGGAGTGAGGGAAAGCTGCGGTTGTGTCTGCCAGCTGCAAGAAAGAGCAGGAAAATCAAAATAGCAGTGACGCTTCGAACCGCTGACCTCGGATTAATCATCTGAGCCCTAGGCCCGGATGATGGGGCGAGTGCGGATGCCCACCAGGCCTAGCGAGCTCTGTCTGGGCAATAACAAGTGAAGTGTGAAAAGAAGAATGAAACGTGGTCTACGACGAGATGTCCCGAATGGAAAGGAGAGAAAGAATGAAAACGAATTTTCTTGGGGGACTCGGTGCACCACCTAGAAAGCCGTCTTCCTTCGTCTTATCCCTTCTCTAAAAGTCAATGGTTCCTTTGTTAAGATGCTGTAAGCCCCAGTGCCAGTCACACCTTTGAGTTCTTCGTCTCCGAGTGCTCCCATGTGTCTAGGGAAAACTCCATTTCTCCTCTACCCTCCCACCCCTACCTACTGTGGCTGGATAGTTCACTTCTCACGACAGGTGCAATGTCCTACTGTTCATTTCAATTCTGACCAGTAACGAAAGTTCAAGCAGACCCCACCGGTTGAGGGCTCAGTCCCGCAAGACTGTCCCCAGCCTCGGAGCCTGCTTGGGATTTTCTCTCTCCCTCTTTCTCTGCCCTCCCCTGCTCACACTGTCTCTGTCTCTCTCAAAATAAATAAATAAACTTTAAAAAAAAAAAAAAAAAAGATACATAGGATGGGGTCCAAAAACGTTCCTAGTACAGGAGCTTCTGTCCTTAGTGGAGTTGGGGGCATGTCACCCAGCACGTGGACATATTCATAACCCAGAAGCTCTCCAAATCCTGTACCTTCGGGATTTTTATGGAGGTTCCATCACAAAGGCACGATCAGCTGTTACCCGATTACCAGTCCCCCCTCCCTTCCTTTCCAGAGGGTGGGGCGGAGGGGGGGTAGGTGGGATGACGCTGGAAGTTCTAAACCATGGCTTGGTCTTTCTGGTGACCTGCCTCCCGTCCTGGAGCTATCCAGCAGCCACCCAAAGCTGCTTCGTTAGAACAAGAGATGCTCCTATCACAGCAAGTTCCAAAGGATTTAGGAGCCGTGTGCCAGGAACTGGGGGCAGTGACCAATACATATATTTTCTATGATCTCACGACACGTTAATAACTTCTCTTTGTGTCCTGTCTTTTCTTAGTCTAATTTACGGGACCCTAGTTGGAGAACGTAAGATAGGAAGAGGGAAGAGATCCCCCTCCCCCCAAGGAACCCCAGTCGTAGGTGTTCTCTGGCCCCATCGTCTGAGTGCATGGACCTAACTTCTGGAGCCTCAGACCCACGGGATATTTGAGAGACCACACCTTTGCGCAGGATAAGTCACTAAGTCGTCTCTACCTCTAGGTGTCCTGCAGTCCCATCTTATCCATAAGTGTAGTCTTTCCCAGCGTAATAGAGTACTCTGCTCAGAGAAGTCTATACCGTGAAACACTTAGACTGCTGAATAGGAAAGAACGATGATAAACATTCAACTAAGACCTTTTTTTAAATTAACAAAACAAACCTTTGGAAGCCATAAGGGTAATAGAGATAAAATGAGAAACTGATTCAGGTGCAGGCAAGTTCCAGAAAGAAAACAAAGTTCTCGTCCTTAAGGAGAAAAATGCTACCATACTGGATAAATCATTGACTATTCGAATGCAGAGTTTTAAAAAAGAAAACAGGAAGTAAAATGGAATCAAGAGAGCATATGCAGGAAATCCTAGCTTTGAGAGTAATTTGAAGAATTGCGTGCAAATAAATTTGAAAATTTTGAGAAATTACTTTTTAAAAGAAATCGAATGACCTAACTGATTCAAGAAGGGGAATGAAAATCGAAACATTCTAATACATGCAAATGACATTCAGGAAGTTACAGAATCCTAATTAAATACACGGAAACAAAACAGATAATGAGTAGATGATTTTATGGCTACTTCCCCCCGCCCCCCCCAAAGGAATAGCAACGCATTGCTATTGGGAGATTAGGTTAAGTTCTGTTGACTAGACAACCCAAAATGATAGCGGCTGAAAGAGGTTCATGTCTCTCCCATACAAAAACAGTCCAGATGTAGAAGTCCAGGAAATCCAGAAAGTCCGGGGCCGGTATGGAAACTCCACAGATTTGCCAGGTTCCTGTTAGCAGCCCTTCCCCCACAGCCGGGATCTAAGCCGGCCAGAGCTCCAGCCATCTCGCCTGCATTCCAAGCTGTAGGACGGAGAAGGGAACATGGAAGTAAAGGGCATGCATGCGACAGCTATTTTTGACGTAGCTTCCTAAAACCTACCGTACAACTTTCTGCTTGCGTTGTCTCAGCCAGAACTTAGTCTAAGACCTCACCTAGGGAACTGAGAAATAGCCTCGTTCTTCAAGGCGGCCGGCTAACATTCCGAGATTCTCACGTCAAGGAAGTAAGGGAGATTAGACATTGAGGTAGATGACAACAGTCACCACATGCAGATATTAAACTGTTCTAGTTAGTGGATTAAAAAAAAAAAAAAAAAGCCTACAAACTCATTGACCTAAAAACTTGACAAAGATACCCCCACAGCCACCAAGGAAATGAAATCTGATAACTGTCTCGGACAGCTATAACAAAATACAATCGGCTGGGTGACTTAAACGGAAAACATTTATTTTTCACACTTCTGGAGGCTGAGAAATCCAAGATCAAGAAGCTGGGCTGATTGGGTTCCAGGTGAGAACCCTCTTCCTTGTTTGCACTGCACAAACCAGACTCACGCTGCGCTTTTGTACCTGGAAAGAGATGACACGAAGGACCCGTGGGCTGTCACGGCTGTAAAAGACTAAGGCAAGGCCATTCACTGAATGTGTGTCAATTTCTGCCTCCAGCCACCCCCAGACTCGGTTGCTTAAAACCACTACCAATGATTACACTTACAATACACTTAACCTCCAGGGGCTGGAGGTTCTGGTAGTCAGGGCTGCAGGTGGCTGAACCTGGTCCTGCCTTCTCCTGTGTCTGTAACACCTGAAGAGTCAGCGGGCCCTGCCTGGTCCGGGATGGGCTCACCCATGAGTCTGGAGGTTGGCAGGCTATTGCCTGGAGTCCCTCCTCCTCTTGGCAGATAAGCTCAGCCTCTTTCACGTGGTTGCTCAGGTTATGAGAGAACCAAGAGGGGACCAGGTTGCAATGCACCCGGCTCTTTTCAAGCATCTGCTTCGGTGACATTTGTGAAATCACTTGGCCACGCCCAGATCCAAGGGAGAGACAAATACATTCCACCTCTTGACGGGAGAAGCGTCGACGTTACGAATGCAAAAGCAGACAAACACATGGGATGAGATACTTTTGGGGCAAATTTTGCAATCTAGCATAAGAAACTTGTGGCTTAAAGTCTCAACAACTAGGGGCACCTGGGTGGCTCCATCGGCTAAGCGTCCAACTTCAGCTCAGGTCATGATCTCAGGGTTCCTGGGTTCGAGCCCCGTGTCAAGCTCTCTGCTGACAGCTCAGAGCCTGGAACCTGCTACAGATTCTGTGTCTCCCTCTTTCTCTGCCTCTCCCCCACTCACACTCTGTCTCTCTCTCAAAAAAAAAAAAAAAAAAAAGTGTCAACATTGAAACTAAGGGAGGGAGGGAGGGAGATTCAGACACCCTGAGTCCTTGGCGTGTGGCAGATTCAGGCCTAGCTTCTCCCTGGAGACCAGGTCTATTAGAACTCTCCACAACATCAGTAATTGGACTCTCTCTGCCCACAGACAGCCTCGGACCCTGGGTCTCTGTGTCACCTGATCCTCACCCCCCACCTCTCTTAGCCCCGCACCTCATGCCCACCCGTATGGCCAGCCTGCTTCTCCCGACTCCCAGGGAAAGAAAGACTTATCAGGCAGCTGTACTTAGACAAGCGGGAAACTCCAAATACCTTTCATCCCAATTCCCTTCTTCCTGGGAGTAAAGGAGACAAGAAAGTGTTGTTTAGGAAGGTGTTTGATGAGCATGTTAACGAGCATGTGGTCAAGAGAATCAGTCAGGCTGCTTGAATTTACCCTGAGCGTCTCTGGACAAGTGAAAAGGGTCCCTCCCGTGCTAATCTAGGAGTCAGGCGTCTCTTCACTGCAGTGCACAGGCAGGGCTCTCAGTCCTCAGAGCTCATTCCGGCATGTCTGGAGGCGGGGGTTCCGGAGCCAACGGTCAAGAAAGAATTCTTGAGACGTTTTTGGTGCAAAAAGGTGATTTTATTATAGCACAGGGACAGGACCTGGGGACAGAAAAGAGCTGCCCTAGGATTGTGAGGAGTGACTGATTACATAAGATTTTCTTTCCCATGGTGGTGGGGGTCCCAGGGAAGTGAGTCTACAGGTTTCTGGGGATGGTGTTTTTCTTGTAAATTACTAAGACGGTTGCAAACTGATGAAGAGTCATGTCCCGTGTCCCGCATGACTGTGATCTCTAGCAGTTAACCATTTGTTTTTCCCTTCCCTTTGTTTTTGGGCATCAGGGGCGCCTGAGGAATGTCACACAGATCCCACTCCAGAGGAGGCGGTGTAGGGTGTTAGCTTGTGCTCTGCCTTCCGTTTCCCTTTTGCTCCCTCATCAACTCTCCTTCCCACCTGCCTTGAGTCTCAGCCTGTGTCTCTTTTCTCCAATCTGAGGACGGGACTGATTTTTCTTTGACATCTTGGTGCCAATCCTAAATGCCTGCTTTAGTTTACTGGACACCCTGGGTCCATAAAATATATCAAGTGAAGTTTAAAAATAGAAAATTCCACCCTCTATGGGACAGATCTATGTCTGATTTTATTTACAAGAGGATACCTGAGGCCACCATTCTGGGTCTCCCTTTCCTGGAGAGTAATACGGGACCATAATCCCAGGCTGTTGTGAGAAGTGCTCAGGTACAGAACACCAGCTATGTAACACAACAGATTGGCTTTTTCTGTTAATTTAACAATTGCAAAGCACTTTCCTATACATGACCTGCTGAAGAGGAATTCTTGGACCGCCATCATGTAATCTTTGCGGGACCCTGGGTAATTCAACCCCTTCTCTGGGCCTCCATCACTCCAGAAAAAGTCCTAATTCAGTTGTAGAGACGACAAAGAAAAGCATTCACTACTGTGGGGGACTCGGCCCAGATCGGTGGTTCTCAACGCCTGCAGCCCACGGTGTGATCTGGAGAGTTTACCCGACACACCTAAGCCGGCCTGCCCCGGGCAAATCACAAAGGGATGTGAGCCCGGGGAGCCCAGGCCCAGGGTTGACATCTTGAGCTCCTATAGTGACACTGAGGGGCCTCTCCCCCAGAGGGATCATTTCTTTGGTCTTACCCAGCTCCCCCCCACCCCAGGAGCCACAGGGATGGTGGAGCACCCCCTTCTCTCCTGAGGCCTGTCCTGGGGGAGTTCAAGGTCCCACCCGCCATCACCCCTTCCCCTCGGGCCTGTCGTGTGCGCCACCCGAGGGGCGGGCAGGCGCCCGAGTGCGGCCCGCAGGACCAGCCCCTCCACGCCGGCGCTCCTCGGCGCAGACTCCACCGCCGTCCGGAGCGGGGGAGACCTCGCGAGACCGGATTCCGAGTCCGCGGCCGCGGCGCAGCGTCCGCCCCTCCGAGCCCTGCCCCGCCTCCGGCCGCCGGAGCCCCGCCCCCCGCGCCGGCCCGCCCCCTTCAGCCGCCCGCAGGCGGCTTCTGCCGCCTCGCGGCGCCCTGGGAATCTCCCGGCCGCTCCCGGTTTTCCTCGTTTCCTTCAATGGGCGAGCGCTCCCGCAAAGGAGCTGATCCTGGGGGAGTCTTCAGGGGATGCAGATGGAGACCCCGGGTCTGAGGCGGGCAGAGCGGAAAGAAGTGAGGCGAGTAAAGAGACCCCCGCAGGGTGGGGTGGGCCGGGAACCACCGACCCCTCCTAGCCTTGTCCTGGGGGGGCTGCAGCCGCCGGGCTTTCCGGAGAAAGCCAGCCAACGGAACAGTACAAAACTACCTGCGCACCCAACCCCCAGATCTTTAAAAGTTAACATCTGACTGTGTTTGCTTCGGATTGTGTTTAGAGAAATAACAGGTGACAGGCTTTTATTAAAAATATGAAAAGGGACTTTCCGAAATATTAGATGCAGCGTGACATCATTTAAATGAAGTTTTAAGGACAGGCAAAACCGCATTAAATGCTGTCTTGCTGCGCCCACCATGTGCATCTACCCTTTTGTCACTCGCTCTTTCCCCCGCGGGGTATTGATTCTGTTTATCTATGTAGATACAAGCAGTTGAGTCCATTGTATTGAAAGAATAAATCGTATGTATTCCTGTGTTTCTGTTGCTGAACGTTTAGGCTGTTTATTTGCCCAGTGGGGATATTGGTGGAGAGCGGGCAGGCTCTGACGCTGGCATCTCCTGGTGTTTCTGAGATGTTTTTAAGACGCTTCCGTGCTGCTGCGTCTAACCTACCTAAATCCTGACACTGTAGAGTACTTCTCCGCAGTGTGCATAGTTTTTCACCCTCCCAGTGACAGACTCTCAAATTCCAAGTTGTTAAGTGCTGCCAGATACTCTTCCTGGTGGCTTCAGCATCTAGAGTCCTGCACCAGCGGGAGAGTTCTTAGGTCCCCTGAAGCTGTCAGCGCTTGCTTCTATCTAGCTTTATAATTTGTGCCAAATAGGGAGTAAAATGACACCTCATTGTGTTACCTGTCCATTTTGAGGAGTTGTAAATCTCTAAATGATTGTTAGCATTTCCGTTTTTTCCTCTGTATTCTACCAGATGATACCGTTTGTCGATTTCTCTGTTGAGTCAGTTACATGTTTTTGTTGATTTCTCAGATGTTGATATAGTTTAGCTGTTAACTCTTTTCTTGGTTTTTGATATTTCAAGTATCTTCTCACCAACACGGTAACTTTGTCATAGATTCTTAATTGAACTGGAAGCCTTAAGTGTAACGTAATCAAAAGTATTAATTTAATTCTGATCAATGCCAATGGAATTTCCTTCAAGTATTCATGTGTTTGTTTGTTTGTTTACTGTTTATTTCAAACCTCAGAGTTTACCCTACACTCTTCGGCATTTAATTTAATTCAACTGGATCCCACCTTTGTAGGCGATGGAGGGTTGGGATCCGGTTTATTTTTGTCATTCAGTGAGTTTTCCCAGCACCATCTACAGACTGTGTTCTTTCCCCATTGCCATGCTTTGCCTCCTTTTCATATGTTCAGCCCCTGTAGCCACCCACGTCTCTCTCCGAGCTCTTATCTTCCGGTGTCTTATATTTCTTCCTCTCTTGCAAACGGGGCCGCAGCTTACATTCTAGTACACATCTCTGTGCATATGTACAAGAATTTTTCCAGGGCGTATACCAAGAAGGAAAATTGTTGGGTGTTAGGGGATGCACACTTTCAACTGGACTCCGGACTGCCACGTTGCCATGCTTTTTTTCCCCACATTCCTGCCGTTGAGGGTGTGAAATGATATCTCACTGTTGTTTTAATTTGCATTTACTTGCTTTTTGCAAATTACCTGTCATTTTGTAGTTTCCTCTTCTGCCAGTTGTCTGTTGGTATATCTTTGTCCAGTATTCTTTTGGGTTGTTTTTCTTACCTGGTTAATTTTTAAGAGGTTTTTATGAATTTTGGGTTCTAATTCTTAGGTAACAAGTAGTTTCTATGAGTATATTGTTTGTCCCTTAATTGTGATTAGAATGGATCTTGTCCTATAGAAAATGTTAATTTCGGATTGTTCAAGTTGAATACCATATCCCTTAATCATTTTTTGGTTTTGTATCCGGTTTAAGAAACTCTGCCCTTCCCCTGCGGTCATAAGTATTCTTATTTTCTACTAAAAATTTCAAAGATTTTCTTTTCTAATCTGTACCTTTATTGGATCTGGAACTTTTTGTGAGGAGTAGAACTATAATTTCCTTTTGGTTCTATGTGAAAGGCAGTTACTCAGCCTGAGTTCTCAGTCTCTCTCCACCAAGTTTTAGTATCACTTCTGCCGTGTGCTGTGCGTGGCACCGTTTCTGGGCTTTTCTTTTATTGTACTGATTTCCTTGTGTATTTCTGAAGGAGAGCTCTCTCCTCCGTTGGGGAAAGTAAATAGTCCTGCCGACAAAAGACAGCTCCTCCCCCTCCCCGAAGGTCGGGGCCTCATAAACACACCATCAGCAGGGAAGGCTGATGTGGCATGGTTAGAGATTGGACTTCTCACTGTGACCTCACCCAGGATTCAGCTAGTGGAATCCTTCCGCCCCAGTTGTTCAGCGATTTAGCGGGAGCCTTAATCTGCATAAAAGCCCCGTACGTGTGTGCTTGGTGGGGAGAGTGAGGGAGTGAAGCGGGGACAATCCTGTTCTCCGGATCTTCACATCCACGCGGTCTCGGAGGTGAAATCTCATCATGAAGTGTTGCCGTTTTCAGTTTTATTTGTTTAAACAAACGTTAAGTATCTTCTTTAGAAATTAAAGCGGCACTAAGGCTTAACATATAATATGTTTACACCCCCGTATGAGTGAGTTTATCTGATAGCTTTTAGGTGATAGATAAACCAGGGCCTTTTGAAAAACACCAGAATGATGAAATATGGAAGGACTGGGCGGCCTCTGTCAGGAAGGGCAACTTTAAAACTATAGGCTAAAATAAAATTTAGAGGTTGTTTTTGATTTTAATTAATCGTGCCATTATTTCTCCTCTTTAATTTCCAGGTATATGTATTTATGAGTTGATGATACTATTTTCAGTGTTTCCTGTGCTTAATTATCCTGGTAATTGTCACCCACCCCATTCCAGCCAAGAATCTACTTAATAAAAAATCAACTTTATTGAGGAATCATTGATACACAACAAAATGCACCTGTATTAATTATATGATATACTAAAATTTATATACCTGTGTAGTTACCGTCATAATCAAGATACAGAATATTTCCATCAACCAGACAGTTTCCATGTGCCCCTTTGTACACAGTCCCCCGTCCCCCAGCCAACCACTGATCTGCTTTCTGTTATTATAGCTTGGTTTTTCCATTCCGAGGATTTCATATGAATAGAATTTACATCATGTATTCTTGTATCTGCTTTATTTTTCTCGATCTGTTTTTGAGATTCATCCATGTCATTGCACGCGTCCCGGCTTGTTCCCTTTTGTCGCCCTGTGTCATTATATGGATGCGTGACGTTAATTTATCTAGTCACCTGTTGACGGGCGTTTGCGTTGTTTGTAATCTATGAAATTGTGAAAAAAAACTAGATGTTTGTCTACAAGTCATGGCGTGGACATGTTTTCGTTTCTCTTGGATGGAATCGCTGGGCTGTAGAAGGTGTTTGTTTACCTGTATAAGAACAGCCACACTGTCTTTCCAGAGTGGTCTTGCCATCGTCCCCTCTGTTCCACGACGTGTGAGGGTACTGGTTCCTGCATACCCTTGCTCACACCAGGTCAGCGTTTTTAATTTGGGGCATTCTGTCAGGTGTCGAGTGGTGTCTCATTGTGATTTTGACTTGTATTTCTGTAATAACTAATAATGTTTAGAATCTTTTCATGCACTATGAAAAGTACTATGTGCTACATCTCTTGAAAACTTTTCTTTTTCTTTTTTTTCTTTTTTTTTTTTTGCATTTTGTCTTCCTGAATGGTAAGTTTCTTTCTATTTTCTGGGTACAAGTCCTCTGCCAGACAGATGTATTATAAATATTTTCTTTCAGTCTGTGGTCTCTCTTTTCATTGTCTTAACTGTTTTTTGAAGGACAGAGGTTTTTACTTTTAATGAGGGAAAGTTGTCATTTTATCATTAATGGTTCATGGGGTTTTTGTACTTTTAAAGTTTATTTTATTTTGGTGGGTGGTGGGGCAGAGAGAGAGAGAGAGAGGGAGGGAGAGAGAGAATCCCAAGCAGGCTCTGCACTGTCACCCTGGAGCCCGACGCGAGCTCACAAACCGTGAGATCGTGAGTGACCTGAGCCAAAATCAGGAGTTGGACACTTAACTGACTGAGCTACCCAGGCACCCCGATTTTTTTTTCTTTTGTATTTTTAAGAAATCTTTGCCTATCCTGAAGTATTGATTTTCTTCTATGTTTTCTTTTAGAAGTTATGTAATTTTTATTTTTACATTAAGTCTGTGATCCATTTGAAGTGTAAGAGTTAAGAGTTTTTCTCCCCTTCAGGTATATCTAGTGGTTTGAGAACCATTTGTTGAAAAGACTGTTCTTCCCCTGTTGACCAGCCTTGGCCCTTTGTCAAAATCAATTGACTGTAGATGTTTGGAACTATTTCCCGGTACTCTGTTCTGTTCCATTGATCTTTCTGTCTATCCTTCTACAAGTACATATAGACATACTGTCTTGACTACTACAGCTTTTTAATGAAATCTTAAAATTAGAGAGTAGTAAGTCCTTAGACTTTTCTTCTTCTTTTTTTTTTTAAAGACTGATTTGGCTGTCTCTGGCCCTTGGCATTTCCGTGTGAATTTAGAATCAGATTGCCAGTTTCTCCCCACCTCCCCAAAAGTGCCAGCTGTATTTTTTATTGGGATTGTATTAAAGCTATTATATCAGTTTGGAGAGAATTGAAGTTTCTCCCATTTATTTAGGTCTGACTGAATTGATGTCAGAGGAGCATAAAGGAACTTTCTGGAGTGACAGAAATATTCTGTATCTTGGTTAGGGAAACAAGGGAACATACATTTGTCAAAACTCATCAAGCTGAACATTTAAATTCTGTGTACCGTATGCAAGGGACTGCAATGAAGTTGATCTAAAAAGTAGTAACAAAAATGACCTCCGTTATTCCACTTTTCTTTCATTCACATGATTCATAATCATCAGAATCATTTGGCTGACCCAGTTCTTTGCTGAAGGTTCTGCGTTGGTTGGTTACTGTCTCACTTACCCAACACCGCCCCAATCCAGGGGTAAATGCTGGCCTCGGTGACATGGCAGGACGGGGAGATGGGTGTACAGAGTGACAGCAGAGCATCTGAGTCCGAGACCATTGCATGTTTCCTGCAATCTCTTTCTTCTTTAAAAAAAAATTTTTTTTAATGTTTATTTATTTTTGAGAGAGAGAGAGACAGAGCACCAGCAGGGGAGGGGAGGGGCAGAGAGAGAGGGAGACACAGAATCCGAAGCAGGCTCCAGGCTCCGAGCTGTCGGCACAGAGCCCCACGAGGGGCTCCAACTCACAGACCGCGAGATCATGACCTGAGCCGAAGTCGGACGCTCAACCGACTGAGCCACCCAGAGGCCCCAGTCTCTTTCCTCTTTTACCTGGACCAGACAGTCGGCTAAAGCTTTGCATCCTTACCTTGTTACTTTCTGGTCAGCGTTCATAATGTCACCTTCTGACAGTCCTCCCCATAGTCTGCCTGGTGCCTCCTCCCCTGAGGCCCCGGGTGCTGAAGATCACCCCCTTTACCATGCGCACGCCCACGGCGCCTATGGGGGGGCCGGGGTGCGGGAAGGAAACGCCCTCTGCCTGGCCGTGGCCCAGCCTTGACCCACTTGGAACTCTCTGGCAGTGTTGCGTCTTGAGGAGGTCTCTCCTGGCATTGTGGCTGGGTTCGTAGTTGGCACCAACCCCCTCCAAACACCGGCCGTCACACACTCCTCCGCTCCTCTCTGTGTTTGCCACTTACCAGGCGCTAGTCTACCCCAGGACCTTGGCCCTATTTGTGGAGAAGACAGAGCCATCCGTAGGGACTGCACCAGCGTGGAATCCGATTGATTTACCGTTCTATCCTGCCGAAAAGCGGGAGACAAGGTGGTGAGGGTTTTGTCTTCACCAGTGGGAGGGCTTTGTTTGTTTTAGGAGCTGGAAGACAGAAACCTAAACTGAGTTCAGCTGATAATGTGTGAGCTGTCAGACTAGCTGTCGCCTGTGTGAATTATGTAATAATCCAAACTATCTCACAAACCTCCAACTCAGTCGAAACCATATTTGAAAACATGAGCGAAAATTACATTTATAACATAGGAGGCCCTTATGTTTTCTTCGGATAACAGAAAAGTATGAGAGAAAAATGCGTTTGCTTGGGAACTTTTAATATTTAGCCTAGCAAATCTGGCCAACACAGAAATCTGATTAAATTTTACTAGTAAAGTAAAAACATGCAGTTTGGTAAAAAAAAAAGGGGCTTCTCTGCTATTTTGTTTTTTATACTCTTATATAATACATAAGAAATTAAAAAAGCTTGAGGAGAACATTTTATTTCTACTAATAACCATTTTAAAGTTATATGCTAATCTAAGTCATAATGTAGCTAATGGCTTCATAAATAAGAAATTCTGATAGAATCATACAGTAATACAATGAAAGCTTTATAAATGTCCATAAACCATACATATTTTAAGAAACCAATTCTAAGAGCCAGTATCAAGAATATGCTAATTGTAAAATTACATTTTTACATGTTTACATACATAAAATACATACATATTTTAGGGCAGCCAAAATATTCAGTATTTCCTTCTTATAAAGCAGGTGAGTGACTCCATAAGTTTAATCAGACCAGCAGCTTTGAGGAATTGCACAGAAGAATCAGTGGTTGTTATAAAACAGACAGTAATCTAATAAAAATGTTTGGGGCGCCTGGGTGGCTCAGTCCAAGAGCGTCTAACTCCTGATTTTGGCCCAGGTCATGATCCTGGGGTCATGGGACTGAGCCCCACATCGAGCTCCTCGCTGAGCCTAGAGTTGGTTTGAGATTCTCTCTCTCTCTCTCTCTCTCTCAATCTCTCTGTATGTCTCCCTCTGCCCCTACCCTGCTCACTCTCTAATGAAAAATAATGTTTAAGTGAGACAAGCAAAAAACAAATCCGAGTATGTCCTGTGACAAATGATGGAAAATATACTCACAGATTTAGTTAACAAAATTTAAAAGTTGGGATTTAATGTAGAAAAGTAAATACAGGTCTTCATTTCGTAAGCGGGCCTCCCTGGGCACTTGGGAAGAAACAGGGTCCCGAAGGCCCGCCCCGTCTGGTAGGCTCCGTGGGCGGCTCGCCGGCAGCCCGCGGCCGCCCTCTGGTGGACGACGCTGGGAACACAGAAAATCCCCCGTTCCAGCCTCCCTCCCCTCCTTGTGCCAGGGAGTAGGATGCTCGAGCTTGGCCGTCTTGAAGCCCTGCCCCTTGACGTCCTCGTGTCACACCCGTTTCGCTTGCGGTCTCGAAGAATCGAATTACTGTCTCTCGGAGGCTGCCTTTGGCTGCAGACCTAATTTTGAGTTTTACCTTTTGAAAAGGCTCCCCGTGTGCGTCCCGGAGCAGGGTTTTGGCCATGCTGGGTGCGGTGGGGAAGGCCTCTGATACATCGGTGGAGATGTGGGGTGGCCGACGAAGGTGGGCTGGAGGAAGGGGGGTGCCGACGTGGAGGGAAACTTCTGGAAGCTCAGAGGACGGCGATGGAGCAGCATGTACTGAATATACGCGAACGAACGGGTTTTATTGTGCCCCGTGCCGCGGAGAGAGCAGCTCCGTGAGCACTGGGGGGGGGCTCTTTCCCTCGGGCAGGCCCCCTCTACTCGCATTACGAGTCCACCGTCAGTCCTAAAGGCAACACCGAGCCCCCCGCCTGGAGGCAGGGCCACCCGGCTCCGCTCGGTGGTGTGGACCACGTGGCAAGCCCATCGACAGGTTTGATTACTGATAAGCAATACTTTTGAAACACGGTGAACATTCCAGGATGGCTCCCTTTTGAGGAATATATTGGCCGGCTTCCCTGCCTCTTGGACTGTCAGGCGGGGCGGAAGGAGCCCTGAGACCCCAGGGAGGCCAACACCCCAGCCTGGGAGCAGTCTCTCTAATGAGGCAGTGGGGTCTCCAGCTGCGGGACTGTTGTCCCCTCGATTTCTTCCTTCGACTTAAAAATTCAAGACAGTTCTATTTTATGATGATACCAAGGCCCGGATTGGAATCATCCGCGAGGACACTGGCAGTTCATGGACAACATTTTATGGATGGTTGAAAAGTGAGTTGTGATTTAGTTGGACTACCTGCCTCCCGTGCTTTTGTCTCAAGCTCTTAACCCTCTAGGTGGTCGATATTTCCTTTTCCCAGGGGGCTTTGGGGCTTCCTCAGGTTCCTGTATAAATCGGCCCTATTATCTTCCAGAACTGCCACTTGTACTCACATTTCCAGGCGTGTGGGGACGAGAGGGCACTGATGTTTCTGTACCCTCCCCTTCCCCCAACCCCCTGCCCACCTGTTTTTTGAACCTTTGCTCATAGGATCCCAGCCTCCCCCCCCCCCCCCCCACACACCTTTCTAGAAGCTGGTGAATGGCAACATCAAAGCCAGTATGGATCTGAAGTTAGGTAGACTAACCAAGTGACAAACCTTATAAAACTACAAATCACAATAAACGATAAAAGAAATTTTCTTATGAATCAAACGGAAGCCCCGTGATGTTTCAGTGACAGTTGTCCTCATTAGGGAGTCCCACTCTGGGAGTCTGTTGCCACACCGTTTTGACCCAGGGAAGTTCAGTGTGGAGGTCTGAACACGGAGGGAATGACCGAACCCACGAGCCTGCCCCGAGCCTTTCTGCCCCGACCTGAGCGAGAGGAAGCCTAGAAGGAGGGGTTTATGGAGACCTTCCTGTGAAAGTAAAGGCATGTGGATAAATGTTTAATAGCTCTCAGGAAACAATAAGAACACACACACACTCAAAAACAAAATCGTCCCTTCCGTTTGGAGTGCTTGCCCACTTCTGTGATCAAACGACCCCCACTGTGGTTGATTTCAGACTGCGGTGGTGCCCGGGTGTGGAGTTGGGAGGGGGTGCGTCGCAGCACAATGTGTGTTACCACCACACCGACGCAGGACAGGTGAGCAACCCGGGGCGGGGGGGGGGGGGGGGGGGGGTTGTAAGCAGAAGAGTCATCGGGAGACATGAGGGACCTGTTAACTTTGCCTTTTATATTGTAAGTTTATAGAATTTAATTTTTTTAATGTTTATTTTTAAAAGAGAGAGAGAGAGAGAGAACGAGCGGGGGAGGAGCAGAGAGAGAGGGAGACAGAATCCGAAGCAGGCTCTGAGCGGTCAGCACAGAGCCTGATGCAGGGCTCGAACCCATGAACGGCAAGATCATGACCTGAGTCGAAGTCGGATGCTTAACCGACTGAGCCACCCAGGGGCTCCTAGAATGTAATTTTTAATAATCAATGCATTCAAACAGCCAGCTCACAAAAGGCCCGCAAGCTTGGCCACAGGCTCTGGTGAGCTGGTCCCCGCCCACCGTCCGTAAGTACCTCTCTGCCCAGAGCCGTCTTCCCACTCCGTGTGAACGGCCTACTCCTGGGACGTGGGGACGCTCTTGACTCCCAGGTTGTGGCCAAGAAACCCAAACCTCTGGGACCTTAAGCAGATTGTCAACGACCGATGATGGCCAGGAAGCGCTGGAACAGGTGTCAGAACCCCCACCTCCCGGAAGCTCGCTCCCTGCCTGCGCCGGTTCTGTGCCCCGCATCCTGCGTCCTGGTACCCAGACGGCAGGTTCTTCAGGCAGGTTCTCCTTCGGGGCATCCGATTCCCGAGGCAGCCGCCCTCTGGCGGCTCGGCCTTCGCACTGCAGCTCTTTCCTGGAGGAGGACCCGGGGGAGGAGGACCCCAGGCCAGCCAAGGGGACCCGCAGGGTGAATCCAGCTCTCCTCCCGGGCCGATGCTGGAGGCGGTTTTCAGGTCAGATGGGTTCTGGGGAGAACGAAGCCTTTGTCCCCCTGGTGGATCCCGAGGGAGCCGGCCAGTGATGCAGGAGGTGGAGGGAGTTGAGGACCAAACCTGAGTTTAGCGGGAGTGGCAGTGACAGCAGGGGCCCAGTGGGACCCCAGACTCCAGCTGACCCTTCCTGGGTCCTGCCTGCCGTGGCCGAGGCTTCCGCACGCGTCCCCGTCCCTGGGCCCCTCTGGGATGTCTACTGAAGAACCTACCTGCAGGTGTGGAAAGAGCAGTATGTGACTGCAGAAGTATGGGTTGGAGGCCTCAGGACCCAGTATTTCCCCCTTTATACTCTCCTCTACCTCAATCATCCCCTTGGTGACCTCACCCAGGTTCATGGCTTTAAAGGCCATCCATATACCAGTAATGCCCCGATTTAGAGTTCCACCTTAATTCAACTCTGTCCTGCCCCAAACCACTCTCCTCAGAGCCACCAGCCCTCTCCATGGTACTTGCCAAGGGGCTCAGAACTCAGGCCCCCGCCCAGTCCGTCACTTGGGCAGCCGCATTTGAACGTTGCTTGTTAAGTAATCTCATGGACTCAGAATTTCTGACTAAACTCACAACTAAGAGCTGGTTCTTCGAAATAATTCATAAAACGGATAACCCCCAGTGAGATTTATCAAAAAGAAAAGAGAAAGGACCCAAATAAAACCACAAAGGAAAGGGGAGAGATCACAACCAACACCTGAGAAATACAAACAATTATAAGAGAATATTATGAAAAATTATACGCCAGCAAACTGGGCAATGGAAGAAATGAACAAATTCCTAGAAACTCACAAACTACCAAAAGTGAAACAGGAAGAAATAGAAAATTTGAACAGACCCATAACCAGGAAAGAAATTGAACCAGAATCAAAAATCTCCCAACAAATGAGAATCCTGGGCCAGATGGCTTCCCAGGGGATTTGTATCAGACATTTAAAGAAGAGTTAATACCTATTCTCAAATTGTTCCAAAAAATAGAAATGGAAGGAAAACTTCCAAACTCATTTTACGAAGCCAGCATTACCTTGATTCCCAAATCAGACAAAAACCCTGCTACAGATTACAGGCCAATGTCATAGATGCAAAAATTCTCACCAAGATACGAGCAAATTGAATCCAACAGTACGTTAAAAGAATTATTCATCATGATCAACTGGGATTTTTATTCCTGGGCTTACCAGGCTGCTTCAATATTTGCTAATCAATCAACGTGATACACCAAATTAACAAAAGAAAGGATAAGAACCATAAGGTCTTGTTAATAGATGCAGAGAAAGCATTTGACAAAATACAGCATCCATTCTTAATACAAATCCTCAACAAAGTAGGGACAGAGAGAACATTCCTCAACATCATCAAAAGCCATATAGGAAAGACCCACAGATGATATCATCCTCAGTGGGGAAAAACTAAGAGTCTTCACCCTACAATTAGGAACAAGACAAGGATGTCCACTCTCACCCTTACTATTTAACACAGTACTGGAAGTCTTAGCCTCAGAAACTGGACGACAAGAAGAAATAAAACACATCCAAATCAGCAAGGAAGAAGTCAAACCTTCACAATTTGCAGATGACATGGTATTCTATGTAGAACACCTGAAAGACTCTACCCAAAAATTGCTAGAACTAATACATGAATTCAGCAAAGTTGCAGGATATAAAATCAACATACAGAAATCGGTTGCATTTCTATACACCAATAACACAGCAGCAGAAAAAGAAATCAAGAAGTTGATCTCATTTGCAATTGCCCCCAACACAACCAGATACCTAAGAATAAACCTAACCAAAGAGGTAAAAGATCTGTACTCTGAAAACTATAGAACATTTATGAAAGAAACTGAAGACACAAAGAAATGGAAAAACATTCCATGCTCATGGATTGGAACAACAAATATTGTTAAAATAGCTATGCTACCCAAAGCAATCTACACATGTAATGCAATCCCCATCAAAATACCACCAGCATTTTTCACAGACAGAGCTATAACAAATAATCCTAAAATTTGTGTGGAATCCCAAAAGATCTCAAATAGCCAAAGCAATCCTGAAAAAAAAAAAAAAAAAAATTGGAGGCATCCGGATTTCAAGCTCTATTATAAAGCTACAGTCATCCAGACAGTATGGTGCTGGCACAGAAACAGACACGTGGATCAATGGAACAGAATACAAAGCCCAGAAACGGACCCACAACGATATGGCCAAGACCCCTTCGCCAAAGCAGGAAAGAAGATCCATCAGAAAAAAAGTCTCTTCAACAAATGGTGGTGGGAAAACTGAACAGCAAAACATGCAGAAGACTGAAACTAGACCACTTTCTTACACCACACACAAAAATATATTCAAAATGGATAAAAGATCTAAATGTAAGACAGGAAGCCATCAAACTCCTGGAGGAGAATAAGGCAGCAACCTCTTTGACCTTGGCTGGAGCGATTGTACACATCGCCAGAGGCAAGGGCAACATCAAGATAAAAAAGCTTCCAGGGGCGCCTGGGTGGCCCAAGTTGGTTAGGCATCCGCTCTGGATTTCGGCTCAGGTCATGATCTCACAGTTCGTGGGTTTGAACCCTGCATCGGACTCTCCGCTGACCGTGTGGAACCAGCTTGGGATTCTCTCTCTCCCTGTCTCTCTCTGCGCTTGCCCCACGTATTTGTGCTTGCTCTTAAATAAACAAACTTAAAAAAAAAAAAAAAAGATAAAAAGCTTCTGCACAGCAAAGGAAACAATCAACAAAACTAAAAGGCAGCCTACAGAATGGGACAAAGATATTTGCAGATGACATATCTGATAAAGGGTTAGTATCCAAAATCTATAAAGGACGTAGCAGACTCAACACCCCAAAAACAAATAATCCAGTGAAGAAATGGGCAGAAGACACAAACAGATACTCTTCCAAAGAAGACATCCAGATGGCCAACAGACACTTGAAAAGATGCTCAACACCACTCATCATTAGGGAAATACAAAGCAAAACCACACTGAGATACCACCTCACACCAGTCAGAGTGGCTAAAATTAAGAACTCAGGAAACAACAGATGTTGGCAAGGATGTAGAGAAAGGGGAACACTTTTGTACTGGTGGTGGGAATGCAAACTGGTGCAGCTGCTCTGGAGAACAGTATGGAGGTTCTTCAACAAGTTAAAAACAGAACTACCCGACAATCCAGCAATTGCCTTACTAGGTATTTACCCAAAGGATACAAAAATACAGATTTGGAGGGGTACCTGCACCCTGGTGTTTATAGCAGCATTATCAACAATAGCCAAACTATGGAGAGAGCCCAAATGCCCACTGACTGATGGAGAAAGAAGATGTGGCATATAAATACAAAGGAATATGGCTTAGCCATCAGAAAGAAGTCTTGCCTTTTGCAACGAGCTAGAGTGGATTAGCTAACCGAAATAAGTCAGGGAGAGACAAATACCATATGATTTCTCATATATGTGGAATTTTAAAAACAAAACAGATGAACATATCAGAGGGGGAAACAAAAGAGAGGGGGAAACAAACTATAAGAGACTCAAAGATAGAAAACAAACAGGTTAATGGAGGGAGGAGGGTGGGGGCTGGGCTAGATGGGTGATGGGTACTAAGGAGGGAACCTGTTGGAATGAGCACTGGGTGTTGTATGGAAACGATGAATCAATGAATTCTACTCCTGAAAACAATATTGCAATGTATGTTAAGTAGAATTTAAATAAAAATTTGAAAAGAGAAAAATATATATTTATACTTATATACATTTCTATATATTAAAATCTGAAAGCTATCGAAAAATTTTCTTAAAAAAGTAAAAAGAGTTGAAGGTATCATTTAAATATAATGGAGATACCAAAAATTAACGGATATTATCTGAAAGGACAAACAACAGCTTAATTAAAACCAAGAATTAAAAAGTGATTTCTGCTAAATTATTTAACTCCACTTTGGAAATTCTCAGCAAATGCAGTACAAAAAAGGAAATACAACGCTTGGTATTGACATTGAGAAAAAAAAAACGGTAAGATTATTTTGCAGAGGACTAGGAAAAACTCAAGGAGCCCTAATTTAAAGAGTAAAGAGAAACAGAATTATAGAAATTGGTAAATTCATTGGCCACAGCATATCAAAACATTTCTTCCTTCCTAGCAGTAAGACCTAAAAAGCCTTCCATTCGCAACAGAAACAAGCATACAAATCGGGAATAAAGGTACAGGACTTATATGGAGATCAATAAAAAATTAGAATACATAAATAGATCCCATTATTTAATACTTTAATAACAAGGACACATTTCAGTTTTGTGGTAGAAATGGACGGATTATTTAATAAATGGTGTTAGGACAACTGGTCATTATCTGGAAGAATGTAAACTCAATTCTATCTTAAACAACATAAAATTCTAGATGGATGAGAGACTAAATATTTTTTGAGAGAGAAAAATTCTTTGAAGAAAACCTAGGCTGCTGAATGAATAATGGTGGGGTAGGGTTCAGTCTCTTAACCAAAATGGAAATCTAGAAGCTACAAAAGACAAAGATACGCTTCTAACTAAAACGTTTAATATTCCAGATTTTATATACAGATCTCCTTTTATAGAATACATATAAATGGAAAACACATCATAAACAAAAT
Source organism: Panthera onca (assembly GCF_046562875.1). Lineage (NCBI taxonomy): Eukaryota > Metazoa > Chordata > Mammalia > Carnivora > Felidae > Panthera > Panthera onca. Next base: position 3,880,273 of record NC_138343.1, on the reverse strand, counting down.
ATGGGAAACAATGCCAGAATTAGAAAACTGTCTGCAACACAGGTGATAAGAAGGTTCCTGTCTCTCCTATATAAAAAAACAGAATGGGGCAAGAGACACAAACTGCCCGATGAAAAAAAGTGAGCAAAGGGACAAGTAGACATTCTCTGAAAAGCGTATTCAAATGACTAATAAACCTAAAGGAAGGATGCACTAGTGACTATAATAATGCAAATCAAAAGGACAATGTGAAATAATTTTATACCTGTTAGACTGGCAGAAATTGTGACCACACCTTGATAGCTGGAATGGATGAGGGGAGCTCTTTTCAGGATAGGTCAGCACCAACCCAGACATCAAATACACTCTAATCTAGCAATTTCGGTGTTGGAACTCTGTTGCACCAGGGTCAGTAGTGGTAAATGGAAACCGTGTCAAAGCTTATCAATAGGGAAGGGGTGAATAGTTTATGTTACGTGAAGGACCTTTAAAAAAAAGGTTTGACTAAAGGGGATTTTTGAGAAGTTTTAGTAAAAAAGTTGCAACGTATATAATAACACCGTTTTGTAAATAACCCTGGCCGAAGACCAAAATGAACAGTCATGCCTGTGGAGGACGGGTGCTTGTAAGAGTTCAAAGAAAGCACAAACCAATTTGAGGGAGGAGCGCATGGCCGACTACGGGATAGTGGGAGCCCAGCAAGCCAGTGCAAAAAGGAAAAAGATCATCTGAAAAATAGAATTCGTATGGGCACACGTAAAAAGAAATCTTTACGGAGCTGTGCTAAGTAGTAACCCTGGGTCATACTGTTTTCTCCTCGGATGTGAAAGGCGGGATTAACATCGGAATCCCAGAATTAATTTAGAAAAACCTTTACAAAGGGGCAATTCTGCAAAAGTGTTCACTACTTACTATGGTATATAGCACCGCCAGAATGGACAACCCTGCGCGCAGGGAAACACCACGTAGTTAGGCTACAGAGTGGCTTTTCCAAAATCCAGCCAGGGCAGCTTCGTTTCCTAGACACAGACAAGCCCAATGAGGGCTTTTGGGCTTATGGCTCTCAAATTCCATTGCAGCCAAGCCCCTTGGTCGTGACCTCGGCCAGAAACTCGCCCGCAGCTTGCCCCACGCTCAAGGGCCCGCAAGACCGACCTGCGCTTCCAGAGCTCGGGCGTCTCGGCGCCGCGGGAGGCGTGCAAGGCCTACCTGGGCGTGCAAGGCCTACCTGGCGGGGCTCCTAGGGCTCCTCGAGGACACCGGCCTGCGCGTCATCCACGCCAGGGCGTCTCCGGCCGGCCCGTCCTGCCTGCCGGAGGACGTCCAGCTGGCGAGCCGCGGGTGCGGAGGGCGTGGCCAAGCCCTAGGTTGCACCGGAAAGGCCTTCTCCAGGGAACCAATTTTGGAAAAGGCCGCTTTCGCACTATTGTCCACACCACGTCCCTGCTTTGAACTCAACCAGGAAAACCGAGTAGTCGTGGCACACGCTTCCAACCCGGACCACGGCGGGGCTGTCACGCCCCAGATAGTTCACGTGGATGACAGACTAACTTGGGGGTGTGTAACTTCGTGGCAGGGACGCCAAGTTCCCCCACGTACTTCTGGTACTGAGCGGGGACCTCGGGTAAAACGAAGTACTAGGGAAGGGGCTCTAGAACCGCCCCACTTGAAGCCCCTTCAAGCCCCAGAACCCTAGTCTCAAGTACAAGGGCCTAGCTCCCTGTAGCGAGAACTCCACTGTAAGGGACTGAACGCGGGGCACAAGTTGGCGGAGACCCCGGCAAGAAGGCAGAAATTCCGCGTAGAAGCCTAAGAACACATGTACTAAAGCTCTTTCCCCGGAGTATGTTGGTGGCTCTTAAAAGAGCCGTTGGGTTATTGGAAGAAGCTTCCAACTGGAACCTTTACTTCTTCTTGGGCGCTGCTTTTTTGGGCTTGGCAGCAGTCTTTGGCTTGGTCACCTTCGCCTTGGCCGCTTTGGGCTTCACAGCCTTGGCTTTGGCAGGGCTCTTGGCTTTCTTAGGCTTCACGACCTTGGGCTTCTTGGGACTCTTGGAGGGCTTCTTGGTTACAGCAGGCTTCTTGGCCTTTTTCGGGGTCTTGACGGCTTTTTTAACAGCCGCCGTGACCTTTTTGGGCTTCTTAGAGGCGCCCGTCACCTTGGCTTTCGCCACCTTTGCGGGGTTGGCTTTGGCCTCCCCAGGGGAGGCCTTCTTGTTGAGCTTGAAGGAGCCCGAGGCGCCGGTGCCCTTGGTCTGCACCAGGGTGCCCTTGCTCACCAGGCTCTTGAGGCCCAGCTTGATGCGGCTGTTGTTCTTCTCCACGTCGTAGCCGGCGGCCGCCAGCGCCTTCTTGAGCGCGGCCAGGGACACGCCGCTGCGCTCCTTGGAGGAGGACACGGCTTGCACGATCAGCTCGGACACAGAAGGGCCCGCGGGCTTCTTCTTGGCGGCGGCGGCTTTCGCGGGTCGCTTGGCCTTCTTGCCCGGCGCGGGCTTCTCGGGGGGAGTGGAGGCGGCCGGAGCGGGCGGCGCGGTCTCGGACATGCTGCGAGGGAGGCGGGCAGAGCCAACTGCAGGGACCTGACAGGACAGGAAGACGCCGGAGACGGCGGCGCCGCGTATTTATAGGGCGGGGCCGCGCTGTGATTGGTGCTCGCCCCGCTCGCCTCTCGCTCCGGAGCGCCGCCTCTCCGCCGGGTCCCTGTAGCCAGCCGCGCGCGCGGGCGCGCGCGGGCCCCAGGCCGCCACCCCGGCCGCTTCGGGCACGGAAACTCCGGGCGGGGAGGGGCCGGGCTCTGCGGCCCCCGGACCTCAGCGCGGACCGCAAAACCGGCCTCATCTCGGGGGGCGGAGGGAGAGCTGTTTGTAAACGGGGTCGTCAAACAGGAATCCAAGGAGCTTCAGCTGGGTGTTGTCAGGGGCGCCTGTTTCTAATTAGTAAACGTGAAAGGTGGCGTCTTGAGTGGCGGGGAGGGAGAGAGGAAAGCGGGGTGTGCTTGGGTTGGGGGTGTGTGTGTGGGTGGGTGGAGGCCTCGTCTTGCAGGTTCGGGACCAGCTCTCATCAGTGCCGTGGCCTTGCCGGCAACGCCGAAGACTGATACGCCTGCGCCCGGCCTTTTGTGAATTTCGGTCAGAGGAGTGTCGTGGGAAACACCAGAACTCACGCGGCAGTTAACACGCAAACTGCACGTGCAGAAAACAATATACAAGTGTGATTGCAACTTATGTTTACAATCCAATGCGCTGCACGAATTCCCGATGCCTTTTCATCCTTCCCACGTAACCCCTACCAGCGGCGGTTCCCCTTTACCTATCACCTGTTCCCTGTCAGTATGTCGCATTCACCAAAGACTTCTGAAGCTCAAAACCAGACAAGGGAGGGGCATCAAATAAGCGCCGGGAGGACTGTGGGGGCTTAGGGTTCCTTGTGTGAAAGCGAGAGGACACAACTCCTTAGAGCGATCTTCCTTTCGCTTCCTTGTGGCTGTAAGGAGCATTGAAAAGTATCAACACCGCTAAAGCGATTTCACATCGTGCAGAAACATGAAAGAACAAAATGCCTCTCACGAGAGGCTCTGGGCAGTCGCCTGGCGGCCGGGAGAAGACAGCGGCGTCTCATTCCCGCGCTGCGCGGCAGAGGTTCTCAAACAAGTCCGCGCGGGCCTGGGTAACCCGAGCCTCCCTGCTTCCCGCCAACCACAGAGGGGCTGGTTGCCAGCTTACCGCCAATAATGTGATGTTCCCACGTCCATCTTCCCTACCGTTCTCGACCGTTTCCCATTTTCCAGAGTCCAGGTTTTCAAAACGCAACACGTAATTTCTAACAATTTGGTAGGGAACGATCTGAAGCTAAGCCTTTGAAGGATAGTCGATGACACTAACAGGTACACAACTTTCCTCCAAGAACGGAAGGTTTCGTAAGTGAAACAGTTTTTGAAAATCAAGCTTTTCTTAGTATAATAAGTGAGGACTCTAATTAAACGCAGGTGTTTAAAAGAAAATGCTGGATTCAGGAATTTAAGCAAAGGTTCCCGACTCCTGTGTAGCCATTGGATTCAAATAAAATAGCGAATTTTCCACCCAAATGAAGATGCTAGATTGCTTAATGGCTGATCAGTATAAAAGACTCAACCAATCAAACGGTAGAATCTGGTATGCCTACTCTTAGTACAAATCTGTCACATTTGATGCTTTTAAGCTTGGAAGAATTTTTAAAACTGTAAGGTTAGGCCTTGGCAGTGGTAAATTTGCCCTTGTGGCTCTGATTTCCACTTGATCGGAACGAGGACACGCCTCCTCCTCAAGGCTCAGAGGTCGGTACTGGAGAGTTTAGTCACTGCTATTTTACACCTGGCAGAATGCACTCTAGGCTTTAGAAGATATAAGGCATATGAGACACATAAGAATGCTCCACGTTTAGAAGTCAGCTTTAACATTTAACAAATAGATTCCTGATTACAGGAAAATTTCTGTAAACGCTAGCGTAATTTGATTATGGTTGAAATTGTCTTGTCGGATTCAAAGGAGTTCCTCAACTTAAGCATTACAAAAGAATCACATTTTTGAAAAAGATTTCAGAAATTTGTAACCTGATATCGGGTTATTGAGCAGGGACTATAAAGAGTACGTTATTGCGGACAATATTTCTCAATTTTTGCTCCCGAAGAACTAAAGAAATATAGAGCTTTGAAGCGATACCAATGAAGTCCATGTCTAGTTTTTTGAAAGGTAAGGTTCAAGGCATTTCATTCAGACAAAGACGGAAGTGGAAGAAACAAAACCTTGGAAAGAGCTGAGGATAACGTGACAGCCAATGAAACTGCGCAGTTGTTGGAAAATTCAGAGATAGACCAATCAGAGCCTGTAGCCTTGTAGTTAAGCATTTCTCTCATCCAATCACCACACCCTACGTACTATAAATAGCGGCAAGTCTGCCCGGCATGTTTGTGCTGGCGTGGTATGTCTTTGTAGGTCGTTTTTGCCATGGCTCGTACCAAGCAGACAGCGCGCAAATCAACGGGCGGCAAGGCCCCGCGCAAGCAGCTGGCCACCAAGGCGGCCCGCAAGAGCGCGCCGGCCACCGGCGGCGTCAAGAAGCCGCACCGCTACCGGCCCGGCACGGTGGCCCTGCGCGAGATCCGCCGCTACCAGAAGTCCACCGAGCTGCTGATCCGCAAGCTGCCGTTCCAGCGGCTGGTGCGCGAGATCGCGCAGGACTTCAAGACCGACCTGCGCTTCCAGAGCTCGGCCGTGATGGCGCTGCAGGAGGCGTGCGAGGCCTACCTGGTGGGGCTCTTCGAGGACACCAACCTGTGCGCCATCCACGCCAAGCGCGTCACCATCATGCCCAAGGACATCCAGCTGGCGCGCCGCATCCGCGGCGAGAGGGCTTAACGCTGCCGGTTTATTTTGAAATTCAAACCAAAGGCTCTTTTCAGAGCCACCCACGTTTTCAAGTAAAGTAGCTGTAAAAATCTAGCTCCACAGTTTAATAGAACTAGCTGCACTTAGAGTTGAAAAGCTAGGGATCGACGACAATTTGACGGGTTACAGTAGTAAATTTTGTCCAGACATTTCCTGTATTTGCGAACAAAGTTGGCTCTTTAAAAGGTTAGGTCCTAACTAAGCCGGTTGGCGTTTTAAGAGGAACCCGAAAGGATTGGTCTTTGAAGAGGATTAAATATGGCCTATTGCGCATTTGTGGAACTGGAACAGTATAGTTTTACCAACTATAACCTGTAAGATAATTTCAAAAGCCTGGTTTTGTCATTGACCAAACTACCCAATTTACATTTATTTGACCTTGGTATTTTTGCCATTACTGAAATTTACTGTGAAAGACTGCCTTTAAGTATTCTCTGCCAGATTATTTTTGGAATCAGAACATGAATTTACTATAAATGTAGTTTAAAACAATGTAGCCCAGTTAAGAACACTGGTCAAACTGGGTTCTGACCCACCCCCCCCTCCCGCCCCTAGTTCCTGGGGCTTGGAGGAGGGGTTAAGGGAGGGGACTGTTGCGTCACATTTCCCGCCTGCGCGCTTTCCATTCTCTGTATCTGCAAGGGGGCGGGGGACGTAGTTATATAAGGATCGGCTCTCGGCTTCTTTGTCACTTACTGTTGGTTTGCTTTCCTGAAAGCCATGTCTGGCCGAGGCAAAGGCGGGAAGGGCCTAGGCAAGGGGGGCGCCAAGCGCCACCGCAAGGTGCTGCGCGACAACATCCAGGGCATCACCAAGCCCGCCATCCGGCGGCTGGCCCGGCGCGGCGGCGTGAAGCGCATCTCCGGCCTCATCTACGAGGAGACCCGCGGGGTGCTCAAGGTGTTCCTGGAGAACGTGATCCGGGACGCCGTCACCTACACGGAGCACGCCAAGCGCAAGACGGTCACGGCCATGGACGTGGTGTACGCGCTCAAGCGCCAGGGCCGCACCCTCTACGGCTTCGGGGGCTAACTTGCCGGGTTTCGCCACCAGAATGTTTCATTTCTCAACCAAAGGCCCTTTTCAGGGCCACCCAACTGTTCACAAAAAGGGCTGTCCCAAACGAACAGGGCACTTGAGCCTACCAGCTCTGTAGTCTACTTAGAATCCACAATATTGACACCGAAACCCAGAAGGTTGTGGGGTTTTGAAAGGAAAACTTCAGTTCGATAGTCGTATGTGCCAAGGTAACTCCCTTAGCTCAATGCTTTATTTTAACCCGCCCCTCTGTTCCCATTCACCGCATACGAGCAGGGGAGTAGTGATATTCCAAGTCAAAAGTGAGGGATAACCAAAGCAGGGTAAGCAACTTGGCAAGGGATTCCAGGAACAAAGAGGAACATTATCCAATCAGCAAGTCCCATCCATAGTTGTCAACCAATCAGAACTGATGATCTCATGTGCTTCCCCCCGCCCCCAGAGGCGAGCTGGATTGGGGGAAGGGAAGGCTGACCAGAGACGCCAAAGCCTTGATTTAGGAATTTTAAAAATGTCTTTTTGCGGATTGTGAGATAGACCTTATCTATTAGGCCCTCTATCAGGTCCCAAGAAGAGTACTGAAGTTTTTACCAATAATAGGGAGATTTGTCTAAAAAAAAAATTAAAAATATAAATAAATAAATAAATAAATAAATAAATAAAATAAAACAAGAAAAACCTGGAAATGGTGGGCAGGGGAGGAAACCAGTTTCAGACTGCCAGAAAACCCAGAGAGCACTGGATTCAGGGGAAATTAAAATCTGGCTAATGGGGGAAAGTGCCTCATTCACTGTCAGCACAGCCCTCTGCAGTTAGCCATGCTTTTTTTTTTTCCTTCCTTCCCAGAGAAATGGAAATTAGGGTGATGGAAATGTACATTAGATAGTGGGGATGGATGTACAATTAAGTAGATATACTAAAATACATTGGATTGTACACTTCAAGTGTGTGTGTGGGGGGGGGGGGGGATATGGTATATACACTATATCTCAAAATCTAGAGAGCAGGCGTGAGAGCGTGTGCTGACTGCAGCCACCGTGTGTTAGCTTTAGCCAATGTCTCTCCTAGCTTGTTAGGTCTCCTTTTCCACCTAATAATTGTCCTCCAAGATTTTTCCGGGAATGATAAAAGTACCTAGCCTGGCTTAATTTAAATTGACAATGGGGAGGATTCAGAGCTGCGTCCTGGACCGTCAGAGGACCAAAATAGGCATGGTCGGGAGAGTGGTCACTTTATTTCCTTAGCTGGTGTTCCTTCAAGAGATACTTGTTGACCTCATGTGACGTGCCTGATCCTGCTGTAGGCAGTGGGCAAATCCGACAGAATTCTCTGTCCTGGATCCGGAGTATATTAGAGAGGTGTGTGGATGCAGATTTTTCCATACGGGAGGGGAGGTGCGGTGGCTATAACAACAGACATGCCTGGCTTCTGTTACGGTTGGCCTAGCTTATTCACAGCCTTACAGACAGCACCATACCCATTTGTCACACTCACCGGCCTGGGTGAAAGCCTCTGAGCCTTCCTCCGTCCTGACACTCTTGAAGGCCTTGTTCAGAACAAAGATACTGCTGCTGCCCGATTTCCCACTCAGCACCATTCCTCAGATCTAGGTAAGTCAAGGAAGAGTAGAAGGAGAGTCCATCATGGCGGCACTCTGGTGAGCCTAGGGTCTTGTGTAGAAAATTCACGCATGCATTCGTTCACCTGATAGGGTACAGGGCATGCTATTCCCTGATACGCCGCCTTGGCATATTAAATACGTTCAACTCAAGGAGCTTGAGCGGCAGAAGCAGGAAAATCATCCCGACACCTCCTCACCGCTTGTAACCCCCACTTCTCTTTTTCCCTGAAAGCAGAAGATAAATCTCTTCTATGAAAAGTACCCTGCTATACCAGGAAGAAGAGAAACATCCTTATCACTGGAGATGTGGAATTCAGAGTCAAGAAGTCTGTATGAACAAACCCTGTTACTTCTTTACTCCTAGCCCAAAAGCACTTTCTCTGTTCTTTAGAAACGTATTGTCTAAAAAGATATAAAAGCTTCCTGCTCTGATCACTTCCTTGAATCTCAGATCTTTGTGGGGGCTCCTGTACATCTGTATATAATTAAATTTGTTTTTCTCCTGTCAATATGTCTTTTTTGTTGCAGGGAGGTCCCAGTCAAGAATTTAGAAGAGCAGAAGGAAAAATGTTTTTGCTCTCCCTCCACAACAAACCCGCATACCTGTTAGCTCTCAGCCCTGTTCTAGGAGCTAGGGAACATCTCAGGGACAAAACAAAGCCACTGCTGTCACAGGATTATATTCTAGTTGAGGAAGACAGGACTACAAACAAAATAAATATATAGCAATACGGGTGGGGATACATATGCTATTTTAAAGAATGAGCAGAGGGGGTATTCGTTCACATAGGGTGGTCAGGAAAGTTCTCTTTTCATAAGAGGGCATTTGAGCAGAGGCCTGAATGAAGTCTGCAGCCATGCAGCATGTCACTCTATGTCCAGTGACAGCAGAACATGCCACACAAACTATGTGCCTGACATCAAGATTAAAGGCACTGGGAAAACAAACAGGTGCGAGAAAAGCACTCTGACCTCTCCTTTCTCTTCCTGAAAGCAGGAGAGAAAATCCCCATATGGAAGATGTCATCCCTCTACCAAGAGGAAAGTCATATTTTTGCCACGTTGGATCATCAAAGCTGGGAGAACTCTGTACAAACCTTGTAAACTAATGCTTATCTTCCTAGTTACTTCCCCACAATTAACTGCCCGGCCGCCAGCCCCCTTGCCTTGTCCTGTTTTCACAGTTTACTCTTCTTTGTCCAGCTCGGTACATAAGTATTCAAGTCCAATTGCTTCTTTGGGTGTTCATTTCCTTAGGAGGGCGCCTTTGTCCCGGAAAACACATTGGTGTACCTCAATGACTATATATAAAGATATATATGTATTCATGTAAATATAAATGAATTGTATGCTCTTTTCCCATGAACCTGTTTTATGTCAATTTAATTCTTAGGCCTGCTAAAACCCCTAAGAAAGCAGAGGTAAAATTTTATCTCCCCTACACCAGAAGATACTTCTAGGAAGAAAGAAAAATCGGGACAAAGGCTCTGAGCCCGGAACATGCTTGCTCCACTCCACAAGCAGCAAAAAGGTCAGTGAGGACAAAGAAATGGGAGAGTGAGTGAGGTGAGAGGGTGGCCGAGGGCCAGATCACGTAAAGCCATCTTGGGTAGAGTGACAAACTCATCCTGTTTGCTTGGGACTTTCCCCAAGGTTGAGCACTGAAAGCTCCCTATCCCAGAAACCCCTCCAACTCAGGCAAGCTGGACTTATTGGCTACTGTGCTTGTAGGCTGTGACAAAGACACTGGCTTTTATTATGAAGAAGGAACACCGCTGTAATGTTCTGGGCAGATGGTGGACACGACATCTATTGAAAGGATCGCTCCTTCTGTGTGGCTGAGAAAAAAACCAGCCATCAGAAGTGGAAACAGAAAGACTAGTTAGGACTCATTATGGTCATCTGGACAAAAGGTGATTGTGGCTTGTCCAGGAGTAGAAGCAGAGGATGTCGGCAAAGGTGCTCTGATTGATTTGGAAGATAGAGCTGACTGGGTCGGATGAAAGTTAAGAGAAAGAGCTCAGACAGGACCGCATGTTTTCTGAGCTGAGCCCCCGGAAGAATGGAGTTCCATCTATTGAGGTGGGGAATACTGAAGGAGGAACAGATTTGGGGTTTATGCGTTAAGATACCTAATGTGGACAAGTTTGAGATGTCCATTAGATATTCAAGTAGATATATCAGATATACAGGTGGATATGCGACAAGCTTCATTATGAAGCTCGAAGTGGGTGGAAGGAAACTGATAAAATTTTAGAGGTGATAAGGCCACCCTCCTAAAAACAACCAGTGGGATTGAGAGAGAAGCTGACACTCTCACAGCCTTTAAGTGTCACTACAAGCTGGCCGGACACTCAGAGATAGGCCATCGAGTTCTCCTGTTGAGCAGCAACTATTTCACAGAACACAGAGCAAATCAATAGCGAGACAAAGAACAGAGAAGGGGCCAGGAAATGAGCCCAAATGCACTCCAGGTTGCTTTATCCTTTAGTAGGTCTCTATAGCAGCCCATTTATGACGGACTGTGTGTATCCCCTACAAATTCGTATGTTGAAATGTTAACCCCCAATATGATGGTATTAAGAGATTGGGCACTTGGATGGTGATCAGGCCATGGTGGTGGAGCACTCATGAATGGAATTAGTGCCTTTTATATAATAAGAGATCCCAGAAAGCTCTCTGGTCCTTCCCTCTGCCATCTGCAGACACAGTAAGATAGGTCTATGAACCAGGAAATGGGATCTCACCAGACACCAAATCTTGTCTGAGTCTTCCAGAACCTTGATCTTAACTCCCAGCCTCCAGAGCTGTGAGAAATCAATATTCGTTGTTAGCCACAGAGTCTATGGTATTTTTGCTATAGCAGCCTGCACTCAGACCACCACTTCAAGGATATCCAATCCCTTCTTTTTAATTTTTAATGTTTACTTATTTATTTTTTTTGAGACAGAGAGAGACAGAGCATGAACGGGGGAGGGTCAGAGAGAGAGGGAGAAGTGTCCGAAGCAGGCTCCAGGCTCTGAGCTGTCAGAACCGAGCCAGACGCGGGGCTCCAACTCACACACCGTAAGATCATGACCTGAGCCAAAGCTGGACCCTCAACTAACTGAGCCACCCAGGTGCCCCAATCCCTTCTGATGACAATTTATATTTCCACTCATTTACCATTACAACGTACAGTAATAAATGGTGTTGAAAGTCTTGATCTCATTGTCTTACCATTTACACTTACATTGTCTTACCAAATTTTTCTTTAAACCAGACCTCTCTCTTGGAACTCAAGAATCTTCCAATTGCCTATTCAAGTATCTTCTTGTGTCAGAGACATGTTAGCAGAGTAACCAGCCAGCAGAGCTTTAAGCAAATGTCAATATATTTCTTAAGCATTAAATCAATGCTGACTATTCCGTTGTGACTTACCAATTGGAGGGCATACTTCAAAACTTTTTATAACCATGTTTGAAATGTTCATTAAAATAAAACAACCTTACATTTTTAAAAATATTTACTCATTTTTGAGAGACAGGGACAGAGCGCAAGCAGGGGTGGGGCAGAGAGAGAGAGACAGAATCCAAAGCAGGCTCCAGGCTCTGAGCTGTCAGCACAGAGCCCGACGCGGGGATCAAACTGAAATCATGACCTGAGAAGTCAGATGCGTTTAACTGAGCCACCCAGGTGCCCCAACAACCTTAGAATTTATACAGGAGGCAGGAGGGAAACGAACCAGACAAAGGGAAGAAGGGGGAAGGTCCAAGACAGTCACCAGAGCCAGTGACCTGAGGAGGCGGCTTTCTCCCTCAGCCCCTCGAATTTGCGCCCTGTTGGAGACCTCAAGGCTCCCAGTAGCCAGAGACCTGAAGAACAGACTCCCTTTAATCTAGTAAATGACAATTTCCCCAAGCCAAAGGCTTAGGCGCGCGGCCTGCGGACGCAAACCTGCAATGCCAAGGCATCTTAAGCTCAAAGACACCGTCTGCGGAAGGCTGTGGGCCGACCTCACCCTCACCGGCTCCAACCCCGGAGATAGAGGTGGCGGATGCCAGCGCGGACGGGGAAAGCCTGTGTCGTCCTCTGTCCGGGCATCGCTGGGGGCAATCACACGATAACGAAGAGACTTCTCGGGCCATCCCTGGCTTCCAGAGGCGGGAGCACGCTCTGGGAATTAGTACGGATATTCACCGGAGCCTCCCCGGACCAACGCATTCCACAGCGACTGAAGCACGGCCGCCGGCCAGGATGGCCTCTTGGGGGAAAACGACGAGGGGGAGGCCGACTCCTTCCCCAGAAAGCCGTGGGCCGGGGCCTTCAGACGCCTCCCCATTGGCTTCCCTCGGCCAGCCCCTGCTCCGGATTGGCCCGCGGCCTGCGCCTCGCACTGTGCTGCGAGCTGATTGGTGGAGAGGGAGAATGGAGTCTGCTTATGCGTAAAACGAAAGCCGAAGCCTTAGCAGGTAGGCCGGATGGGCCTTCCCAACATGAGCACAACTGGAGAGTGGGAAGGAGGAGACGCGTACAACTCTTTTGAGAGTAAGTGGGCGGCCCTGAAAAGGACCTTTTATAGAGAAAAAGTGGGGACGAAGGCTTAACCCCCGAAGCCGTAGAGGGTGCGGCCCTGGCGCTTGAGCGCGTACACCACGTCCATGGCCGTGACCGTCTTGCGCTTGGCGTGCTCCGTGTAGGTGACGGCGTCCCGGATCACGTTCTCCAGGAACACCTTGAGCACCCCGCGGGTCTCCTCGTAGATGAGGCCGGAGATGCGCTTGACGCCGCCGCGCCGGGCCAGCCGCCGGATGGCGGGCTTCGTGATGCCCTGGATGTTGTCGCGCAGCACCTTGCGGTGGCGCTTAGCGCCCCCTTTGCCTAGACCCTTCCCGCCTTTGCCCCGGCCTGACATAGCTGCCTAAGCACGTCCTGTGAGTAAGTCACAGCGGTGGCCCCACTGGCCCGAAAGGCGTTATTATAAGCAGTCGTCGGACCTGATTGAGAACTGACCGCGCGGGCGGGAACCGAGGCGCCCCGACCGCACGCCGGGCTCCGCCCCTCTCTGGGCTGAGAGCCAATGACGGTGTGGGGGAGGGAACGGAGTGAGGAGTTTCAGTTTTAAACTCTAGATTTTTCTGAAACCGTTGATATTTGTATCTGAAATTATATCTTCCCGTGAGAATGTTCACAGGGGCTAATTTTTTTTTTTATAAGCAAGTGCTGTACTTTCTCCTTCAGAAGGGGATGATTGGGAAGGGTACCCTAGGACGCCACCCCAAAATAGGAGTGGGGAGCTCAGGCACACCTTCCCCAAACATGCCCCGTGCGTGTGAACGGTACAGTATGCGCCGCCCGCACATAGGCCTGTCTGACATAAGGGCTATTTCTGAGCAGTTTAGAGAAATACCAGACGCAGGAGAATCTCTAAAACCAGAGGAGAACTCACACTTTCTTAAGGGGAATTTCACATTTATGAAGGAGATCTCAATCGCTGTCTCCCTCTCTGTGCCAGAAAGAGAAGGACGACTAGATCAGCACAGAAACTTGTCCATGGAGAAAGCCCGGCCTTGATTCTGCAGAACAACCTTGCCTTGTTTACTATCCTTTTCCTGGGAGCCCATAACTGGCTCCCTGTGCACGCCCCTCCCGCATGACATCTTTTGTCTTTAGTGGAAGATCGTATGTAACGGGGTGGCTTGCGCCTTTTCAGGTGTTCTTCTCAGTTTTTCAGAGTCTCTCTTTCCCATGTATACCTGAGGTATATATATCATTAAACCTCTGTTTTTCTGTCCTTAATCTGCCTTTTATGGCAGGGTCTAGGCCAAAAACTCAAAAGGGCAGGGGAAGTCATTTTTCCTCTATTACAGCGGTTTGACATTGTAAAGTTGCCCTTCATTTTCTTTATCTGTTAAGGTGGAGCGATGATAGTACTCAGGGAACTTCTGTAAAGATTGAAATTACCTAACGTAAGCAGAAGGCTAGAACAGAGATTGGCGCAAAGACATAAATATGGCTGTTTTTTTGTTGGTATTGTTGCTTAAAGAACCTGTCCGGAGTTAGGATGTTGCCCTGAGCCTTCATTTTCAGGCTTTTACTCGTGACACAATATAGGCAACACAGATACGTATATAATAGCGAAGTTTTTTTTTTTTTTTTTTAATCACATTTAATAAAGTACAAGACATTGATGGATTCTGGGTTTCTTGGTTTTGTTTTCTTTTCAATTGAAGTATAGTGACTTACAATAGTATACTAGTGTATAACGTAGTGAATTGACAATTATATACATTATGAAATGCTCATCATGATGTGTTGCTACCATACAAAGTTGTTACAATAGGATCATATTCCCTATGCTGTGCTTTTTGTCCTTGTCACTTATTTATTGTATAACTGGATGTTTTTCCTTCTTAATCACCTTTACCTTCTTTGCCTCTTACCCCTCGCCCCTAAACTACCATTTGTTCTCTATATTTATCTGTCTGCTGTTGTCGTCCACGCTGTTTTAGACTCCACATGTAAGTGAAGTCGTATGGTATTTGTCTTTCTCTGCCTGACTTGTTTCATTTAGCCTAATACCCTCTAAGTCCATCCATGTTGTGAATACCAAGATTTCATTCTTTGTATGACTAATGTCCCATTTTATATGCAAATGACCTCTGAACAATGCAGGGCTTGGGGGGCTGATTCTTGCACAGTTGAAAATCCAGATATAACTTGTGACCACCCCCCGCCCAAACTACCAATACCATACTGTTGATTAGAAGCCTTACTGATGACATAAAGTCTATTAATATGTATTTGGTATATGTATTATATATTGTATTCTTATTATAAAGTAAACCAGAGAAAAGAAAATGTTATTAAGAAAACATAAGGAAGAGAAAAACCTTTACAGTACTGTGTTGTATTTGTTATAAAACTCTGCAAATAAGTGGACACATGCATTTTGAATCCGTATTGTCAGCTCTATGTAAGACGCCGTCTTTATTCATTCACCTAGTGACTGACAGGCTGTTGTTTTTCTGTGCATACATGACATGTTAAATATGGTTGCCTGAGAATATCCCTAGGTGCCCTTTCCAAAGGGGCATTGACAAGTAGTGTTCCTTCCTGGCTCTCCGGCAGCTGAATCTGGAGTACAATTCACATTTCTACACTGACTTCCCACTGTGGTGTTAAATCTCAGACACTCACGGATTAGTAAGTCACTTCTACTGGGATGACTGGAAGGGCTACTACTAAATCTTTAACTCTGGAAAATACACCCTGACCTTGGCCTCCTTCCTCCTCTCTTCTGAAAGTCTGTATAAACCAAAAGTTCGAGAGCCAGCAGTAGTAGCGGTGAATTTCAGCATGTGGTGTCGTATCACCATGGTGTCTGGGAAAGAAAAACCGTGTTTCATGGAGGACCTTCCAACAGCCATTTAAAAAATACAATCTGTATGTCAAACGCCTTTCTTCCCCTCCAGCATGACCATAGGCACTCTGCTAATAGAAAGTAATAAATGCTTCATGCAGTGATATTAAAATGTGGGCACAGCTCCCCTTCCAATATATTCAGTAAATTTTCTTTTTTTTCCCCCCACACCTTAGCTCTTACTCCTAACATTTGTGGCCTACATCTGAGATGGGAGTTGATGCACTGACCCAAATCAGGTGGACGACCATCAACAAAAACCAAGATTCACCTTGAACTGTGAGGTTTGCTTGGATGGCTTTACATTCCTGGATTTTGATAAAACAACTTTGACTTTCCAAAATATTTGCAATATTTATGACTGAATTTCCTCCATTCTTTGATTTTAGAATATCTGCTGAAGTTGCATTTCCAAACTGGGCCGAGTCTATTCAATAGTCATGCCCAAGGAAGAGGACATTTAGCGGGGAAAGTTTGAGTTTTTATTTCAATTTTCAAGGAAATGTTAGAGTATAAGGGAAAATCACACACAGCTCAGGAAAATTCATAGCATTTCTCCAGTGCCACGTGTCCAAAAATCAACTTCTATGATCCCAGTAACTATGATACCCACTAAGGTGGGTAGTGTTATTCCCTATTTTTCTGATGATGGAGAAATCAATTTGTGTCAGACGATACGGTAAGTGGTAACACTGCGATTTGAATGTGGGCAATCTGATATCTAAATGCTGCCCTGTGCTTCCAGTTTCCAGAGTACTCCTGCAGAAAGATTAACAACGTTATGGATTCTAAGACAGTGCTATCCTTATTCACCAGACACTGGGCAGTTTTTCTGTTGAGGGGCTCAAGTAAATGAAGACTTAGAACCAAATCCACATTCCTTGACTGGGAAGGGGATGGGGGAGGGCAGGGGCAGCCAATCTGAGCCACTGTCCCCTGGCCATCCCACCCTCAGACAGCAATGGGCACTTGTACCTTTTTAAAGCTATCCTTTCAGGCCCTGTGCCTTAAACACCCTTTTTCTAACAGACACATAACATATCGAGGAAAAAGCCAAACAATGTGCATAAAAGCCAGCACAGCAATAAGAAAAACCAAGATATTTTGACTTCAGCTGGGGCCCAGATGTGGGCTGGGGCAGGGGACAGACCCTGGCTCAAGCCAAGGGCATCATTGAGACCTTTTACATGGATAATAAAGGTCTGTGCCAGACAATTACATGTAGGAGAGCCTGGAAATTTAAATAAAACTACAACGCAATGACACGCGTGTACGTGCACACACACACACACACACACACACACACACACATACACAAATAGAAACATCCAACCTTATTATTTAGAAAAATGCAAATATTTTGTAAAGTCAAAGTTGTTTTATCAAAATCCAGGAATGTAAAGCAATCCAAGCAAACCACACAATTCAAGGTGAATCTTGTTTTTTGTTGATGGTTGTCCACCTGATTTAGGTCGATGCATCAACTCCCATCTCCGGTGAAGCCCAGAAGTATTAGGGGTAAGAGCAAAGGTGTGGGGAAAACTGAAGCGAAGCCTTTGGAATTTGGAGCTGTCATTATTCAGTATTCTGTATTGCTCTGAAGTTTGATAGTTGGGGATGTAATCTAAAACTCAAATTTCTTAGAGGCAAAATTAGGCACTTTCAAAGTGGGCAGTTCACGTACCCGGCTATTGGTTCAAGGTCGTCCCCTTTTCGGAAAAGGTACACGAATATAGTATAGGAAAGTGGGTTGACAGGATCATAGGCAGTCGGTTAAATGGTTTTCGAAAACGGACCCTTTTGCGGGTAGAAGTACCGCAAGAACAACCAGATTTCAAGTAATGCTTAGTATGGCCATGGTCACCTAAACACCATCTAAAGGTTCACAGCCACTTTTGTTGAGCTAATTGGGTGGCTCTGAAAAGAGCCTTTGGGTTTAAGGTCGGCGATCCTTCGTTAAGAATTTAGGCCCGCTCCCCGCGGATGCGGCGCGCCAGCTGGATGTCCTTGGGCATGATGGTGACGCGCTTGGCGTGGATGGCGCACAGGTTGGTGTCCTCGAAGAGCCCCACCAGGTAGGCCTCGCACGCCTCCTGCAGCGCCATCACGGCCGAGCTCTGGAAGCGCAGGTCGGTCTTGAAGTCCTGCGCGATCTCGCGCACCAGCCGCTGGAACGGCAGCTTGCGGATCAGCAGCTCGGTGGACTTCTGGTAGCGGCGGATCTCGCGCAGGGCCACCGTGCCGGGCCGGTAGCGGTGCGGCTTCTTGACGCCGCCGGTGGCCGGCGCGCTCTTGCGGGCCGCCTTGGTGGCCAGCTGCTTGCGCGGGGCCTTGCCGCCCGTCGACTTGCGCGCCGTCTGCTTCGTGCGAGCCATCCCCCAAGCAGGCCGAGAGTGTCTTCACCGAAAGCGGTGAGAGGCACACAGCCCTCCTTCTTTTATACAGCCGGACCGCCAACCATTGGACCCAAGAGCATTCAAAAGTTCCCGCGCCCTCCTCGGATTGGTCCAGCTCCGTGCGGGGAGCCCGGATTAAGAGTTGCTTTCAGGTTGGTGAATGAATCTTAAGCCCCGCCCTTAAATGTGGTTACTCTGACGTCATTTATTTACCCTTTCGTTCCTACATCCACTGTGAACAAAAATCTTGCACAAAAAGCTGCAGATATTTTAAAGTGTAAAGTAAGGTAATCATGCAAAGCCACACAGGGACTTCCAATGGATGCTTTGTTGTTTTTAGAGAGAAACCATCAAGATATTCTGCAGGTGTTTAGGTAAATACATGGGCTGCCTCTAAAATGACATTCAGAATTTTCTTGGGCGTGGCACAAATATTGTGGAGAGTTAGTAAAATGCTCCTCATATGCAAGCATGAATTATCAAGGAACTGGGACTTAGCCTCACTGCTTCAGCAAACATGCCTTCACAAACTGGGATTTTAATGGATGTATTCCATAAAATGAAGAATCTTAATCTAGGGACTTTCACTATTATTTCCTTCTCCAAGCTACTGTCGTTGCGAAAAACTTTCAAACTTCATCTGTGGAATACAGCAATGCCCTTTTCTGCTTGACCAGAAATTAATGCGCCCTACACGGTTAAACACGGTCAATGGGGTTAGCAACGTTTACACTGATTTCCCGTGTTGCTTTAGCCTCGAAACTGTGAAAGCATTTCTGTGGGGGCAAAGCCTTCTAGGTATAACTGTGACATTTCACCTCCCATGTTTTTAAACGCTCCTAGTAATTCAAAGCACAGCTCTTTCAAAGGAAACTGTGGGTGGCTCTTAAAAGAGCCTTTTAAGTAGTTAAGCGGACTTTCTCTTGATCAGGAAAAAAGCCTGTGTAAAAAAAGTCAACAGCTTATTTGCCCTTGGCCTTGTGGTGGCTCTCGGTCTTCTTGGGCAGCAGCACGGCCTGGATGTTGGGCAGGACGCCGCCCTGCGCGATGGTGACGCGGCCCAGCAGCTTGTTGAGCTCCTCGTCGTTGCGGATGGCCAGCTGCAGGTGGCGCGGGATGATGCGCGTCTTCTTGTTGTCGCGGGCCGCGTTGCCCGCCAGCTCCAGGATCTCGGCCGTCAGGTACTCCAGCACGGCCGCCAGGTACACCGGCGCGCCGGCCCCGACCCTTTCGGAGTAGTTGCCCTTGCGGAGCAGGCGGTGCACGCGCCCCACCGGGAACTGCAGACCGGCCCGCGACGAACGGGTCTTGGCCTTGGCGCGAGCCTTGCCGCCCTGCTTTCCACGTCCAGACATCACTAGCAGAAAAGGAAGCAAACGCCTTCAAAAGAAAACGCAAGCAGTATAGAGCTAGACTGAGAGCAAGAGAAGTATTTATACTAACGGGAGGTATGCTGAATACAAGCCTCCCATTGGCTCTTTTCAAGTAACCAATGAAAAAGCATAATCAGCATCCCTCATTTGCATAAAAGCCCTCCACCTAGCGGGAGGTTTTTGAATACTCCACTGTAATCTGGCGTGAAGAGCTTTTACGTTAGCACTAATAATTGAAACAGTTTGATTTTCTGAACAATACGAATTTAAAATCCAATCCGAAGCAGGAATGATTTCCTCATTGCTCTGTCTTTTGGCTGTTTTTCCTTTTCCAGGATTGTGACTGTTTCTGGAAAGGAATAAACAGAACAATTTCTAAAATAGTGTACATTTAAAAAGTACATCTGTGCCAACAGTTGCTTTAAGTCTCTGGACCTCACAAAATAACAGAAAGAAAGGAAACAAACAATTCTTTGTCAGAGCCCAAGCCTTAACAATGTCTGAGCAATGAAAAGTGTCTGAACAATGAAAACTAAAGGCAAGAACTGGCCCATCCTCTCCCTGCCTCAAGACAGTAGGTCTTTTGTTTAAATCATTATCTTACACATGAGGTCTTATGGGATCACCTTGAAGGTAGGTAGAGTACTGTTTTCATTTTAGAGATTGCAAAACATAGAGACCCCGATTGTGAGTTTTTTGTGTCTTTGTCTTTACCGGCTCACACTGAATTAATGAGACTGATGTGGGAACCAGAGGCAAATGAAAAACTAACTTTCCTTTCTGCCTACAGCCTTTGCCATAGGCAGGGTGACATTCCTCTAGGAGCTCAGCTGCCTGGATGATGACACTGCTAAGAGCAAAAGGTAATCTTATCTTAACATTCACCCTACCCCCCAGGATCCTGTAAGTCTACTTTAACATATAAGAATTCTTTTGAAAACTTCCTTTATCTCTACCATCACAAGATACATGTTGGCACTCATACTCCAAGCTTATGGCCCACTGATAAACATCTGAAGGGTCTCATGACTGAGGTTTTACTAAACAGTAATAAATGACCTTTTGCTAACAGCAGTTAGCCTCTCGAGGCCCTGGAAACCCTGCTTCCAAAACTCCTTAGAGACTTATGCTACCCCTAACGCCCTCCCAACCCGAAGGTATATAATCAGTCACCCATCACAACCCCAGTGTAACTCTTTCTGCCCCTGGGTCCTGTCCCCGTGCTTAAATACTACCACCTTTTTACACCAAAGGCGACTCAAGAATTCTTTTTTGGCCATCAGCTCTGGACCCCGCCACCACTCCAAAACTGCGTCAAGACCAAGGACTCCAAACTCCTGGTTGGGAAACTCGTTCCCCCCATTGCCATTCCCAACTCCTACCTTCTCCATTTTTTCACTTGGCTACAACACTTGCTTGGTTCGGAAAATTCTTCTGTCATCCTCCATATCCAAAACGTACTGCACCCCTTGTGGTTAGAGGGCCGAAACATTGTAACGCAAACACAAGAAGTCTTGGGACCTTTAGGAAATGAGGGAACAAATGCCCCACAACACTGAAATACACAAAAAAGATGATGTATTATAAACGCTGTGTTTATATGACTGCAGTCTTTGCCTGGTCTTAGCGCTCATGTCAAGGAATATAGTAACATTGAGAGACATTGCCGGGAGGAATCTTGGTGTTTTTCCTCTTATGGTCCAGAAGATAGACCTTGATGGGGCCCAGAGGAAGGTGAACAGTAATTTCAGGAATTTTTGCAGACTCAAGCCTACAGGTCTTCTGAGTCCCAGATAGGATGGTAAAAGGAACACGAACCTATGTGTGAGAAAAATCTACTCATAAGCCAACGGTCAGAGAAGCATCCTTTGATCCAGGGAACCAGGCAGGAGAGTCAAGATGTGCATCTTGCATTTCTTTTTCGCCTTCTCTTAAGTCTTCAGACACTTAGGACTCTTTCTCTTGACAATATTCACTCTCCTTTTAATTTTTCATCGTTATCTTCAGTGTCAATGACAGCAGTAAACAACAACCACAGGCTCAATGTCTTTGCAAGATGAAGATATAGAAGGTCTCAAATCCTGCCTCAAAGATTTGACACTTTTTGAAAAGAGAAGGACTGTATGTCTGAAGATTAAATAGTACAGGATATTCTGCCTCCAAAAATGAAGGTGTGAGCAATCAGGAATATGAGAATGGGTGGCAGAGAGAGGTAATCACTGCGAATCAGAAGGGTCAAGAGAGTTCATGAGGGAGGTGAGTATTCAGCATTCATTCCACACATACTCATTGAATACCGACTAAATGCCAGAGAGTTCCAGGTCCACGGAACATGGCAGTGTCCATGGCAGATGGAAAACTGTACCCTTGCGGTGACGCCCTCCTAGCGTGGCGAGGTGCACAATGGGCTAAATGCACAGAAGAAGACAGTGCGGTTTTTGGTGACGGGCGGCATGGAGACAAAGTAGGTAAAGGGCATATCTGAGACACACGGGGATGGTCAGGGAGAGTGTCACCAGGAGGGTATGAGTTCGGGTATGAGTTTCAGGTTTGAGTTCAAACCTGAAAGCGGTGAAGAAGCTAGCCAAGCAGGAAGAGTAAATGCTCCCATAAAAGCCCACGTGTATCCAAAGCCAAGGGAATGTCAGGAGCCGAGGGCCAGAGGTAGGACTGTTCTAATTTCCAGAATAAAGTAGGTCACTTTGGATGGAGGAAGGGGTATGTAGAGTGCTAGGTAAAATAGGAGGCAAGATTAAAGCCTGCTTCAAAACCACAGAATAGAAGTTGGAGTACAGACATTCACAGCATCAGGAACCCGTACTCTATCAGATCGGGGACGAGAAGAAGGCTTCCGGTCATCTAGGTGACCCTGCGTCACGCAAGTCAGCAAACACAACACTACAACTGTCTGCAACAGTAGAACAGCTTGATGAAACCCTATCAGCACGTTCTCAAAATTGGCAAATTCTAGGCATTTGACTGAAAAATAACGTGCAGGGCAGATGTTGGGGAGAGAGACGGTGGGGGTAAACGCTTCCACGACAATGTGAGAGAAAAGTAATTTCCTCAGTAACAACTCTACTGCCTGGAGAGGACACTTTGATGCATATTGTTTTGTATGACAATGAAAGGAAGTAAATATCTGTTCTTTGCTTGATACAAATCAAAAAAAGTATAATGTGCCTTAAATACCCTTGAGAAAAACTAGCCGACATTGAGGTTATTGTTGATGAAGTCCAGACCATGCCATCCCAAAATATGCAGCTCTGGCACATTGAGTAGTTTGAGTTAAAAGAAAAGAGCAACAGCAGGGACAGTCTCACTGTCTACCTTCTTTTCCTTAAAGAGGTCCTCCCTCTACCAGAAGCAAAGAGTCATTCTTCTCGCAGAGGACAGGACGTTGAGGCTCAGAGAAATCTGTGCAGACAAACATCATCTCCCAGTTAACTCCCCTAGTCCCAGCCCCTTCGCCGGTGACATTTTCTTAAGTTACCCTTCTTTGTCCAACACAGTATAGAAGCATTACCTTCTTAGAGCTTCTTTGGATTTTCGTTTTTCTTGTGAAAACTCCCATGTGCATGTAAACAAAAAGTAATAATTATAACTTGTAGGCTTTTATCCCATTAATTTGTCTATGTCAGTTGAATTCCTAGACCGAGTTGGAGACCCTATGAGTGTAGAGACAAGTTGTTCTTCCCCGACAAACGGAAGCATTTGCAAGAGTATGTCCTAGAGTAGACTGTCACTCACCTGAACACGGCAAGAGTTACAGCTGTAAGTGCTTTTAATTCATTAATTTATTCTGAGGGCCACCTGTTGTTTACATTACACACATTATAGAACACTGGTTACAGACAGGAGGCATAAGGATCCCTCATTTTAAAAAAGAACCTAACAATGACCAGAAATCTTGAAAGAAAGCTCATGTTGACTTGATCCGGATCTGTACGTTGTACTCATCTGACAGAATTCTTATAAAGCCAGTCATCTCCAGTCCTCCAAAAGCCACTTTTTAAAGAGAATGATTATATTCAATTTTTTTTTAATCTACTAAGTGTAAATATCTATTTAATACGCAGGATGTGTTCTTTGTGGAAATAAGTTTGAAAATAGTAGCTGGAAACCTCTCTTACGTCACATAGAAGCAATGTATAAAAATTTTTCAAAAGCATAAAAACTTCTATTTTTGGACCAAGGTGAAGTAAAACACACTTCTCCCTATTCTTTCTGCGAAGTACAACTAGCAACCCGGAACCTCCCATATACGTTAAACATAAGACTGCCAAAGGGTGTCGAGAAGGTAGGCTGGCTAAGTGACCTTGAAAGTTGAGGAACAAGATATTGTGTGTTCCCTGGGTTTTCTTTTTACCTCATCTATCCTGGATGTGGTGCTGAAGAAGCTGGCAATCTAGAAATGCCAAGGAAGGCAAACGAACAACAACAATAAAGACACAAAACCAGAAAACCCTGTTATCTCTAGCCAAAAGACCAAAGGTCCACCTAGATAGTGGAGAACTCAAGAAGTAACTACTCTCCTCCAGCCAAACACCATGGAAAACATCCTGCATCTCCCCCCCACCCCACTCCCCACCTATACGGTTTCTGTG
The DNA here is from genome assembly GCF_046562875.1 of Panthera onca. Classification (NCBI taxonomy): domain Eukaryota; kingdom Metazoa; phylum Chordata; class Mammalia; order Carnivora; family Felidae; genus Panthera; species Panthera onca. Next base: position 3,856,431 of record NC_138343.1, on the reverse strand, counting down.
GAGGCTGACGAGGGAAACAAAGGCAAGAAAAATGTAGCTTAACTTCCATTCCCTTATAGCCTGCAGCCCACTGCTGGATGTCAGACACCTGCAGGTGTAACACCCCTCAAGAAGTTCATGGCTGCCTTGATGCCTGTTTACACTTCCTTAAAAACTAAAAGCAACCTGGTCTGGACAATAGCTGAATGGTCCTGTGAGACCCTGCTTTCAGCATCCAGAAATTCCTTGGAGACTTACGGTGAAACTTGCAAAGTATAATCAGTCGCTCCTCCCAACCCCCGTGCAGCTCTTCCTGCCCACGGGTCCTGTCCTCGTGCTTTCATAAAGTCGCCTTTTTGTGCTGAAGACATCTCAAGAATTCTTTCTGGGCCATTTGCTCATGAACCCCACTTCAAACTCCATCAGAGGCTACATGGGGATCCTGGACTTCCACCCTTCTCGGCAACGATGGGGCACTTCTCCCCTCTCGGCATGTTGGAACTATCCACCTAGGATTTTAAAGCAACCATCGTAAAAATACTTCAATGAGCAATGACAGACACACGCGAAACAAGTGAAAGATGGGAAAGCCTCAGCATAGAAATAAAAGAAGAACCCAATTCAAGTTTTAGAACTGAAAAATACAATGCCTGGAATAACAAGCTCCGTGGATGGGGTCATGGATGGGGTCAACGGCAGAATGGAGAAGATAGGGACAAAACAGTGAATCTGAAGATTGAAAAATAGAAATTGCCCAATTTGAACAATGGAGAGAGAATAGACTGGGGAGAGAAATGAACATCAGAGACACGTAGAACGATGACAAAAGATGTAACATTCTTGTCTTCAGAGGACCAAAAGGAGAGGAGAAAAGAGGGTGGTGTTGGAAAAGTATATTTGAAGAAATAATAACCAAAAATTTCTAAATTTGACAAAAGACATAAACCTACAGATTTAGGAAGCTCCACAAACCCCAAGTGGAATAAACCCAAACACATAATCAAACCTATGAAAATTAAAGACACAAATATACACACACACAGACACACACACAGCAAGAGAAACAAAACCCATGTAAAAGGGAAAAATCAACTCAAATGGTAGCAGATTTGTCATCAGAAACCACATACCAAAAGGAAGGGTCACATATTTTTAAGAGCTAAAAGGGAAGAACTGATACTGTCCCTCTGAATTTCACGTCCTTGAGAAATTAGCAGGGAAATAAAGTCGTTCTCAGATAAAGTAAAGCATGAGAATTTGCTGCCAGTGTTATCTATCCATAGAAGAATGGCAGAAGGGAGTTGGGGGGGGGGGGTAAGAAAGAAATGATATAATATTTTTGGAACATTAACAAGGAAGAACAACAAAAAGAAATATGGGTAAACGCAATTGTCTTGAATCTTCTAAAGTATGTTTAGAGGCTAAATTTCTAATATTATCTGATGTGGTTCTCAACATATAGAGAGGAAATATTTCAGATAATTATAAACAAGGGAGGGTAAATGATTTAAAAGGAGAGAAGCTTGGTACAGTTCAACTGGTAACATGTAGATACCAGCGGACTGTGATGTTATGTGTATGTGATACCTAGAGCAACCACTAAAAAACTATCCAAAGACAATAAATGAATCAGAATCAAATTGTCTAAAGAAAATACTCAAGTAGCCCACAGGAAAGCCAGACCTAGAAAACAAAAAGTGGGTAACAGTGAGGGGGAAAAGAAACAAACAAACAGAAAAAAAAACCACCAGAAAACAAAAACTAAAATGGCAAACTTAAGGCCTAACATGTATGGGAGAAGAATTTTTCCCCAACCCTTTTAGGGCTCCTTGCTAGGTCTGATAATGAAACCGCCAAAGATAAATTAGCAGGAGAAAAGCATACACATTTTATTAGAACTTTTACACGTACTTGGGAGCCTTCCTAAAAAAAATGAAAACCTAAAGTGACCAGAGTAGGAAGCTTTTACAATGAAATATCTTTGTAAAGGACTGAAAAGACAAAGGGGTTTGGGCAATGGGTAGTAAATGGTGAAAAAGTAACAAGGTTTGTTCATACAGCTTTCTTGGCCCTAAATTCCCTGTTTCTGGTAATAAGCATGTTTCCCTAATCCTGTCTTGAGGGAAGAGGAGGTCAAAGTGAACTTCTTGCTTTTGCTGTTTTCCCAAACTCCTTTGGCTTAAGATATTCAGTATGTCAAGGTGCCATCTTTTGGGGTAGTAGGTCCTGAACCCCATCAATGTCAATTAATTGCACCAAATACATATGATCTAAATGCATCCATTAAAAAACAGAGATTGGCTGAGTGGATAAAAATGTGCTGCAAATGTACGCTGTTATAGGGGAGGAAAAATAATTTTCCCTCTACCCTTCTAGGTTGTTGGCTGAGACCCCCCTTATTGTTGGAATAAAAGACTACCAGGAGAAAAAGAAACTGAGGTTTAATGACATGTGTACCTCCTGTATACAAGGGAGAGATCCAGGAATTATTGAGTAATGCCCCAAATGGCCCAAGCCACTGCCTTAAATACCATCTCCAGCTAAACACGAAAGATGTTGGGGGTGGGGGTGGGGGGCCAGTTCTGGGAAGTTACCAGGCGAAGCACATTTAACCGGGTATGGTTAAATCTTTGACCAGATTTAAATCTTTACGCAGATTTAAATCTTTGCCTTCTCCAATGGGTCCCCCTAGTTTTAGTCATCCTTTTCCCAGTACAGAGAGGGAAACACTCTTACAAATGCAGATTTCCCTGGTAAATGTAAACTTCTCTCACAAATGACTAACTTCTACTGGGGTTTCAAAGCTTTTTAAATGTCTGCTATTTAAAGAAATAAATAATCCACTCAAGGTAATCCTTACACCAAAGAGGTATATTTTAGGGTGGCGAATAATGTCCCCCTTCACTGTCTACAAGGAACTCACCTGAAATAGAACTACACACGCAGGTTGAAATTAAAGGGTAGGAGAAGCGAAACCATACAAATATCAACAAAAAGGAATCAGGATTGCCTCTCCTAATCAGATAAGTAAACCAGAGCAAAGAAAGTTACCAGAGATAGAAAGGGATATTACAGACCAATAAAAGGGTCAAACTACTAAGAAAGCCATACGATTCTAAATGTATAAGCACCAAATAACAGCCTCGCAAAATACATGAGGCAAAAAATGGTTGAGCCGAGGGGGTGTGGGGCAAGCTGAGAGCAAAGTACAGGCTAACAGCACCCCTCTGCCCCCACATCCCCCACCCCAAGTGGGATATGTGTGATATTCCTCGGACACTCCTGGCCACCCAAGAACAGGCGAAAGGAAAGAAAGCAGATGGTTGACTCGTGGAGATCACAGTCCTGCAGGACAGGAATCTCCTTCAGTTTATGGAGAGCTTACTTAGTAAACGGCAAGAAAAAGGCAGTCTTATCCACAGCCTAATTCCCAGACACCTATAGGCTCCATTTCCTGGAGCCCTAATATCACCTTCGTCAAGATGGAAGGGGGTTTAAGTGCTTGCCATGGTGATGGGGGAAACTAAGGCAAATGAAAAATTAAATTTCCTTACTGTCTACACCCCATTGACAAGCCCTTGAAACCGGCAGAGTGACCTCCCTCTGGGAGCTCAGCTGCCTCAATGATCACACTTTGCTGGGGGCAAAAGAGAGCCTTAGCTTAACATTACCCCGACCCCTCAAGATCCTGTAAGTCTCCTGAAACACATAAAAACTCCTTTGCAAACCTCCTTTATCTTTAACCCCCAAGTATATGTTGGCAATTAGATTCTCAGCTTATGGGCCCTGGTATACATCTGAAGGTCTCATGACTGAGGTTTCACTAAATGGTAATAAATGACATTTTTCTAACAACAGCTACTGCCTCAAGGTCCTAGAAACTTTGCTTCCAAAATTCCTTACAGATACACTCTACCCCTAACCCCACCCCGCCCCAGCCTGAGAGTATATAATTAGTCACTCTTCACAGCCCCAGGGCAGCTCTTTCTGCCTACCCGTCCTGTCCCTTTGCTTTAATTAAATCACCTTTTTTCACCAAAGAGGTCTTCAAGAATTCTTGCTTGGACGTTGGCTCCGAACCCCCCTTCCCCCTTCACTCCAAAACGTCCTCACAAAGGCCGTCAGGCAATTGAAGCTTGTAGGCCATCCTGAGCTAAGAAATGGGATAGGGGCCTGGGGCTTCAAAGGGGAGGGGGCAATTCACAGAAAGGTAAGCGTAGATGTTTGGTTAATCAGATGTTTGCTCTGCCCGGCAGAAAAACCTTTCAGATTAAAAAAAAAACCAGGTATGCCTGACAATAGCTCTCCTTCTGGTAGTGTTAGAGTAGGCAGTTAGTTACATTTCAACAGGATGCCTGGAGGTCAGCAACGAGGAAGTCGTGGCCAGCTATCTGGAAAGTGAGAGGCCCGTCACACCAGACAGGCCCAAAATGGCGGCGAACTGACAGAAAGCCCCTGAACAAATTAGGAAAAAAAGGCCTGAAACCCTGCTTTTCATCCCTAGTGAACATCCTAGTTAACACCTAGGATAAAAGAAAGAAACCCGAACCCCAGGGAGGCAGCTGGCTGTCTCTCTGGAGCTTTCTCCTTCTCCTATCTCAAGAGTGTACTTTTCACTTCAACAAACTCTCCCACTTGTGTCCCTCGTCCGCTGTGTTCTGTGTCTGTCTTTGGATTCTTTCTCCTGACAAGACCAATAACCTTTGGCGACTCCTTTGGGGCCGGCTCAGTCGAGGCCTCAGGGCCCGAGTTTTCCCAGTTTACCCGGCAACAAGCTCTCTATTAATTTAAAAGGATAACAGAAGGTATGCTCTCACTTGTATTACATTTATACACCTGTCCATATAGACTTGCACAAAGGAAAACTTCCAGAAGATTGAGGGCAAAAATGTCCCGGATAATGGAATTACAGTAGATTTTTATTTGTCTATTTGAAATTATTTTGAATGGTTGATGGGCAGACAGAGGGGGTTGGGAGACCTTTCATTTGGAGGGAGGCCGAGAATTTGGAAAAGAGAAGAAAGGTCCACAAACAGATAACAGGGGGTCCAGAAAGTGTTTCTCCCCTACAAATTCAGCTTTTCCTGTCTCCAGGTCACCTTTGTTGGACCGGAAGGTAGGAAGAACTTTCCATGACTGAAAGGAGAATCAGGAAGGTAAGACAGGTTATTTTTTGCTCATTTGCGTTGTTACTCAGAGACTGCCTCTCTGAAGAAAATGTGGGTGTAAGGGGGTGTATAAACCCTTCTAGAATTTAACTTTGATGGCTTGACTGCTGGCCTTGCTGTGTCCAAAGTTGGTGCTTTATCGGATACAACTGGGGAGATTTTATTAAAAAAATTTTTCTGGTTTCTCCGCACTCCCACTATAGATCTGGGGTCCTACCACAGGGTCCGGGCATCGATTTTTTAAAAAAATCTCGTTCACTTGTTACAGATCAGCCAGGTATCCAGGAGAGATGGCAAAAAGGCCTAGGTCTGAATTTAGGAGGCTTGGGGTTTAGTTTGAACTCCTCAATTAAGGGTAAAGTTTTAGGTAAAGCATCAAATATCAGGAAGGAAGGGAAGCAAGAGGGAGAGGAGGAGAGAGAAGAAAGGGACCAAAGCAAGCAGGCAGGCAAAAGTTTTGAAGGACAAGATGGGGAGAAAATAATCTGTTTGATCATTTTGAAAAGATCATTTTGAAAAGGATAGGGAATAATATTACCATCCAGATCTCACCTCTCCAGGGGAAGAACCTAAGTGTCAGTGATTCTTAAACTGTAGCCGGAGTTTGATAATTAGAAAAAGAAAAAAAAAAAAAAACACAAAAGGAAAGAAAAAGGAAAGGAAAGGAAAGGAAAGGAAGAGAAAAGAGAAGAAAAGAAAAGAAAAGAAAAGAAAAGAAAAGAAAAGAGAAGAAACAGAAAGAAACGAAACAAAAAGAAGAGAAAAGAAAAGAAGAGAAAAGAAAAAGGACCTGGGAGGGGTGAGGGGAGATGTCTTTTTATAAGAATGAATTTTAAAGACAGGGGTCTCTTTCACAGCTATATGTTGCCTCTGCTGAGACAGTAAATACACAGCAGTCTACTGACGTGGTATCTGGGAAAAGAGAATTTAAGTTTAACTTTTCATTTTAAAGGGGTCCTTAAAAAAAAGAAATTAAAGAAATCCTACTTCAAATTTGACTTCTTCATCCAAAGGACACTGTTGTAGATCGCCCTTACGTAAAGTGTTCGTAAACCGATGAAAAATATTCTTTCCCTCCCCTTTTCACAGGCAGTCAACAGCTCAGTCCTACCCAATCTGACACCGCCCCCCCCCCCTCAAACCGGGACCCAGACCTGCCCAAATGTCTCCTCTTCCTCCACCAAGATCATTACTGTCTTTTGAGCATCATTTTTGGAGTCCCAGTTTTTTGAAAAAGGTTTACTAAGAACAACCCGCATACCAGCCTCTGCGGGGCCCTCCCGGCCAGCCAACGAGGTGCCGCGAAGGGGAAGCGCGGGAAATTCAAACTCTTTGTCCTTCCTAGAGCTGCACGGCCGTGCTTCCCGCCCTTCTGGTGGCATTCCAGAGAAACCAGTGACACAGGAAATAGGAGCCCGGGTTTCCGACCTGCAAGAAAACTGAAACCGGTTTAGATCGGCCGTTGCCATCGGGAAACAATTCTAACGCGAAACTAGAGTAATTTCATTTAATGCGTGCGCAGAGAGCTTGAGGTATACCCCATGGATGCCCACGGGAACCACGGGCGGCTCCGCTGTTTACCTAATGCTTTAGGTTCTGGGGAGTTGAGGCTCCGGGAATACGTGCGCCTACCGGCTCTTTCTAGTACCTGGACCTCTCCTCCTCCCAATTGGGCAGCATGGAATAGTAATCCGCGGAGGGTCCCTATTTTGAAATGCTGTAGTCACTTCTTTACCTAGCAGGGAAACTCCCGTCTACTTTAGAAACCTGCAGACACAGGGAAAGGAGTGAGCGCTTCCAAGTATTACGAGTTTGGGGGAAAACGAAACGTGGGCTGAAAAAAACCTTACAAGTGAAGTGGCGCTTTGCAGCACAGCCATTGCGCCACAATATTTTATTTCGCTGAGAGCCTAGTTAGTGACCACCCAAACGCATATTTGGCTCTAAAAATGCCCCTACGGATCACCATTTCAGTGGATTCCTTAAGACTGTAGCCCAAGCTTGCAATTGCTCAGCCACGGAATGGCAGTTATAGCTCTCCTTTGATCAAGTGGGTGGCTCTGAAAAGAGCCTTTGGGTTGGATCGTGCCTCCAAACACTCACTTGGAGCTGGTGTACTTGGTGACGGCCTTGGTGCCCTCGGACACGGCGTGCTTGGCCAGCTCCCCGGGCAGCAGCAGGCGCACGGCCGTCTGGATCTCCCGGGACGTGATGGTCGAGCGCTTGTTGTAATGCGCCAGGCGCGACGCCTCGCCCGCGATGCGCTCGAAGATGTCGTTCACGAACGAGTTCATGATGCCCATGGCCTTGGACGAGATGCCGGTGTCGGGGTGCACCTGCTTCAGCACCTTGTACACGTAGATGGAATAGCTCTCCTTGCGGCTGCGCTTGCGCTTCTTGCCATCCTTCTTCTGCGCCTTAGTGATGGCTTTCTTGGAGCCCTTCTTCGGGGCAGGAGCAGATTTGGAGGGCTCAGGCATGGTTTTTTTCTAAGAGCTGTAGAAATGCTAATCGCACTCCCCACAACAAAGGTTAGTGTTGTGAGGGGTCCAGAGCCCATTCTTTTATAGTTCTTCAATGCAAATGAAGGTTCAAGAATTATCACTTCTGATTGGATAAAAGCAGAACACTTTCGTTAAGGGGAGGGGTTTATGCAAATGAGGGGTACACAGTTTCTCTTCCTATTGGATACACAGGCAAACATACTTTGACCAATGGGAAGGCGTATTGGCTCATCCCTGCTCTGCCTATAAAAGAACTTTTTTTTTTTTTTTTTTTTTTTTTTTTTAAATTTCCCTGAGCTGCCAAGTTCGTCTCTTTGTATTTCGCGGATCTTTAGCTGGTGAGTTAGTCTTCCTTGATATGTCTGGACGCGGGAAGCAGGGCGGCAAGGCTCGCGCCAAGGCCAAGACGCGCTCGTCGCGGGCCGGGCTGCAGTTCCCGGTGGGGCGCGTGCACCGCCTGCTCCGCAAGGGCAACTACGCCGAGCGGGTCGGGGCCGGCGCGCCGGTGTACCTGGCGGCCGTGCTGGAGTACCTGACGGCCGAGATCCTGGAGCTGGCGGGCAACGCGGCCCGCGACAACAAGAAGACGCGCATCATCCCGCGCCACCTGCAGCTGGCCATCCGCAACGACGAGGAGCTCAACAAGCTGCTGGGCCGCGTCACCATCGCGCAGGGCGGCGTCCTGCCCAACATCCAGGCCGTGCTGCTGCCCAAGAAGACCGAGAGCCACCACAAGGCTAAGAGCAAGTAAAGTCTAGCCCAGAAGACCACGGATCTTCCGCTTTTCTACAGCTAATCAAAGGCTCTTTTCAGAGCCATCCATATTTTCACATGAAAGGCTAGTAACCAGCCTGTTACGTTAGTAGAATCAGTCCTGAATCTGTAAAAGATAAGGTAACGTCAAAACCTTGTTCAAAAAACAAAACAAAAAACCCCCACTCAACTTTATATGCCAGATGGAACTGACCTACAAAAAGTAAAGGGGCTCAAATGTAAGCATAACAAGCAGAATGGGAATTTGCGTTTGGCCAATAAGAAAGCCGCGCGGGATTTTCAAATTTTCAATTTAAGGAAAACCCATCGTATCAAAGAAGCCCGAGATCATTTGTTGCTGTCCAGTGTAGTGTGAATCTAGCATTACCAGACCAAGTGCTTTACATGCTATCTTCCAGGTCCATCCAGGGACCCTGCCATGTAGTTTCACACGAGAAAACTGTATTAAGGGAGGTATAATGACCAAAGACCTAGGAAGTGGCAGTCCAAGAGACCCGAGGTTTACTTAAAAATAACTAATCCAGACGTCTAGGGGAGAAGGAGACAAGACAATCGCACTCAGAGAAGTGTGCAGCCCAGCAGGTTGGTGACATTCGAGCCTGTCAGGAATTGAGAATCTCAGGTCCCACTTAGGTTTACTGAACCAAAAGTTACGTTTCGCATGGTGAAATCCTCGCTTTTCACGCTGTACTCTGTGAAAGGATAAAACAGAACCTGGACGCTGAAAAGAGGGGTGAGGTGGAGTGATTCATCCAATCAGGCTCTCCAGTAATTAATTACCCTTCGACCAATGGTTTTATCGCGCGGTTCTTTTGAAAAATGACAAGACCAATCAGAATGCTTCTTACTGTATATAAGGGGAACTTCGCCCTTGCCCACCAGGTTCTGTGTGTTGTTAGTTGTTTCAGATGGCTCGCACGAAGCAGACGGCGCGCAAGTCGACGGGCGGCAAGGCCCCGCGCAAGCAGCTGGCCACCAAGGCGGCCCGCAAGAGCGCGCCGGCCACCGGCGGCGTCAAGAAGCCGCACCGCTACCGGCCCGGCACGGTGGCCCTGCGCGAGATCCGCCGCTACCAGAAGTCCACCGAGCTGCTGATCCGCAAGCTGCCGTTCCAGCGGCTGGTGCGCGAGATCGCGCAGGACTTCAAGACCGACCTGCGCTTCCAGAGCTCGGCCGTGATGGCGCTGCAGGAGGCGTGCGAGGCCTACCTGGTGGGGCTCTTCGAGGACACCAACCTGTGCGCCATCCACGCCAAGCGCGTCACCATCATGCCCAAGGACATCCAGCTGGCGCGCCGCATCCGCGGGGAGCGGGCGTAAGGCCGGTTTTTGGTTGAAAAAGGCTCTTTTCAGAGCCACCCACACTTTCTCTTAAAAGTACCTGTAACTTTTAATTGCTTGGCGTAATTGAGCCGCTGTGGAAATAGTCCTTTACGGATGTTTTTCATGTTCGGTATCTGAGCGTTGCATATCCCTTTTCCCCAGTCCGTTCTATTAAGTGATTTGTCATTCACGTGGCGGCTTGTTGAATATAGATCTAGTTACTCACAACTTGGACCAGTTTGACGTGCATACAAGAAATTGAGGACAAAGTAAGCTTTTAATTGGCTTTTGAGTTCTCCAGGGAGTTGTTTAATGTTTATTTTTGAGAGACCGGGCGAGTGGTGGAGAGGCAGAGGGACACCCCAGAATGAAACAGGCTCCTCCTGGCTCCGAGCTGTCAGCACAGGGCCTGCCGGGGCCCGAACTCAAGGACCTGACCTGGGCGGAAGTCGGAGCTTAACCGACAGAACCACCCAGGCGCCCCCTTCAGGGCGTTTCATTTGTAGTGCCATTCTCTGAAGAGCACTTCCACGGATTCATTGTTACCTGGTTGGGCTTTAATAAAAGAGAACATTTAGTTATGTGAGTTTGTAGGAGCTCCTGACCATCTCCTGTAATTCCTGCCCTTGGTCCACTTAGCATAATAGAAGTTAACCTAATAGCATGATCAGTATCCATCCACTTAAGTGTTAATTTCCTTGTTAATTTCCTAAGTTTAAAAGTATAATGAACTGATGCTAGGTAAGCTTTTTCTGAGGCTTAAAATTTACACAACTTGGCAACTCTTAACAATTACAATTCAAAATTTCAAATACAAAACTAGACAGTGAAAATTTATAATGGAAAGATGAGCCAAATTCCAATTTTGCAAAAATAAAACCATAGCCATCACAAAGTTCAGAAGAATAGCACATTTTATTAACTCTCGAATACAACCTTATCATGCTTATTTTCCTGTTTTTTGACCGCATACTCCGACTTCATCTTCACTCGAAAGTTATTTTGTACTATTTTCTATATAGACAATAGGAAGACAATTCAGTATTTCCTCCAGCACGATTGATCACAAACTGTTTTGTTCTCCTGATCTCTTAGTACTTTCAGCTTCAAAGCACATTATTGGTAATGTTATGTGTAAGACTGTTTTCAAATTTAGAAAATCCTGTCAAGCTTCTTGCATACGTGAGCTGTAAAATTTAGAGGATTTCTTCATGGACTAGCTTCCCGTTCTGTACATTTCAAATCTTGACTCGGCTGTACTATACGTTCACTGCCAGCGCGTTCGCTATGAAAATGTAGATGTCATATAATGACAGGAGTCCAACATCTTCTTGTCTGTAATCCAGCTGAGTTTGTCCATGAACAGGAGAAAACTCCTTGACGCCATTCTTACTTCAGATTGGCTAGAACTGAACTATATATGAGCACATCTGCAAATCGCACTGCTCATCTCATTAACCCCTACCCAAATACATTCAACTCCATTTTCTCTTACCCAAATCCAGATATGTTCTTCAGTATCTCACCATAATCAGACAAAAGGTGAACTGTAATGAAAGGGAAGATTAACTTCCGATAGACAACAAGTCTAACCGGCTGTGAAGAAAGTATTTTAACATTGAAATTTTGCAAAAAAATGAGACCCAGTGAACACAGTCCCAAGAGCCCCTCTCAGACCTTTGCGCCTAATATTTGAGTTTCATTAGCTTCTGGGTAAACCTGCTTCTGATCACTGGCTGTGTTTTTCTAACTTATATACGGCTTTCCCATGCCCTGCTACCACTCTGTTCTAACATCTCAGCCTAGCACCCTAGGAGTTGAGAATCACTGGTTTGGGATGACTCTAGGCCTCTGGCAAAGAGCTTTGCTTTGCATGATGCTTTGAACTGTGGTACCATTCTCAGAGTTACCAGAAGAACAAAAGTTAGTGGGGAGGAGATAAAGTCAATTCTGAGCAGGTTGAACATTTTCAGTATCGCGGTGAGTTCCCTGGGACAATATTGCAGGATGGTATCGATCTAGCCTGGGCTGAATATCATCTTCCTTTAGAGAAGGGTCCATGGAAGAGGTCCCCACATTTTCGTTGGAGTCTGTCTCCTAGTTCTCCATGGGTCAAGTAGCACATGAACCGATTGGCCTGCATTATTATAGAACATTCTTAATACAACCCTGAAAATCAGGTTCTCTCACTGTCTCCATTTTATAGAGGAAGAACGTTAGCCCAAGAGGGTTTACTTTAATTGGCCAGATTCATAATAGATATCATTGACAAGCAACCTCACAACAAACCCACACACTAAATATCTTCGGACCAATAAGACTTCCTGGAAATGGATTGTTAGACCCAGTTCCTCCTCAAGGCTCACTCAGACTCACAGATTAGTGGATGGGTGGGAAATGCAGTGGCCTGGCCTGGGCTATGTTCTGTTATGAGAGTCCTCTGGCCAGTGGCCTAGTACGAGGGGAAATGCATACGATGCATAGAAGAAACATCACCTTTCAGGGATGCTCTCTGGGCTTCAGGACCAGCTTAGAATAATCATTTCCTTGGAAACATCTGGATTCTACTACAGAGCAGGTATTTGCTTGTGTTTTCTTCACAGTATTTAGTTACTGTGGAACTATATCATCCAAGATAGTAGCCACTAGCCATATATGGCTATGAAGCACTTGAAATGTGGCTGGTCCAAACCGAGATGAGCTTTACGTGTAAAATACGTACCAGGTTTCAAAGAGTTGTCTGAAAAATAGAATTAAAAAAAAAAATCTCAGTATTTTTTATATTAGATAACTTGTTGAAATAATATTTCTATAACAGTGAGTTAAAATACTCTCAAAATAGATTTTTCTTGTTCCTTTTCGCTTTTTGAAATGTGGCTACTAGAAAACTTCAAATAACCTATGTGACTCCTATTGTATTTCTGAGGAAAAGCACTACTCTGCAAAGGGTAATGACACCGGCTCACTGAGCAGAAACTAACTAGCTATGTTCTTTTTTTTTTTTTTTTAATTTTTTTTAATGTTTATTTATTTTTGAGACAGAGAGAGACAGAGCATGAATGGGGGAGGGTCAGAGAGAGAGGGAGACACAGAATCTGCAGCAGGCTCCAGGCTCTGAGCTGTCAGCACAGAGCCCGATGCGGGGCTCGAACTCACGGACCGTGAGATCATGACCTGAGCCGAAGTCGGACGCTTAACCGGCTGAGCCACCCAGGTGCCCCTAACTAGCTATGTTCTTAATATCACCAGTCCTCAGTAATCATGACACCTACCTTTGAGTGCTAAGAAGGTGTTTGAAAAGAAATGGAGGGGTGCCTGGGTGGCTCAGTCTGTTAAACGTCTGACTTTGGCTCAGGTCACGATCTCAAGGTCGGTGGGTTTGAGCCCTGCATCCGGCTCTTGTGCTGACAGCTCGGAGTCTGGAGCCTGCTTCGGATTCTGTGTCTCCCTCTCTCTCTGCCCCTCCCCCGCTTGCACTCTGTTTCTCTCTGTCTCAAAAATGCTAAGCAAACATTAAAAAAAGAAAAGCAATGGAGACTTCTCCCCGACAATGCTTGGCACGTTGTAAATTAGAACTCAGGAATTGCTAGCTCTCGACAGCAGTGTTGTTCCCACTGTACCCTAAATCGCAGCTGTACTCTGAAACCCTCTAATGATGTCACCTTGCCTTTTACTAGACCAACCTGTTCATCTCTGGCCTGGATTTCAACACAAAGTTACTCTCTACATTTCCCTCAGGCGTAGAATCACCTAGAAATTTGCCTACGAGAAGTAATAGGATATTTAATTTTTCAGCCACGAGACCACTTGTGTATGCGCAGAAAAATTTTAAAAGGTGGGTATAATGCATTAAAATAACCTGTAATTTCTTTTTTTTCTTTTCTTCTTTTTTTTTAATGTTTATTTATTTTTGAGACAGAGAGAGACAGAGCATGAACAGGGGAGGGGCAGAGAGAGAGGGAGACACAGAATCTGAAACAGGCTTCAGGCTCTGAGCTGTCAGCACAGAGCCCGACGCGGGGCTCGAACTCGCGGACCGTGAGATCATGACCTGAGCCGAAGTCGGACGCTTAACTGACCAAGCCACCCAGGCGCCCCTAACCTGTAATTTCTGAGTTACACTTTTATCGTACGTGGACATGAGATCATGAATTTTCATGTTGAATTATCAATCAGCAATTTATTTGATGCGGTAATCATTGCCAAGTTTAGGTAGTCAGCCATGTTTGGGCAATTATTTGAATATATTATTGCCGTTGTCAATATTATTTTATAATAATAAGTAGATTATTGAAAATGATAACATTAATAATGTCAAAATAAAATGTAGACTTCATAAACTAAAAATCAAGACAAGGACCTTTTTCTTAAAGCAGCCAATGTAGAGTCTAATGAATGGCTTACAGTATTAGACCTAAGCCAGTCAACTTTGTGGACACCCGTGAGGGAATGGGCCAAAATCAAGGAAACATATTGTTGAAGGTCTTATCGAAAGTCTAGGCAAAATTAGAGGTTTTTACGATAACTTTTAGCTCTCCGTGAGTGAACTCTCCCCTCACCCTTGCTAGAGAAGGGCAAATATTTGTTTTTGAGGAATACATTTCATTTGAATAGTAAAAGGGTGCCCTTTACCTATACAAATATGTTTGCAGGAGACATTCAATGTTAGGATCCATTGTAAGTATATGAACCTAAAAAGTGTGTGGACTTGAAAGCATGAGTACTTAGCACAAGTACTTATAGTACTTAGCACAAGTACTGTGATTAAATTTAAGTGTCTTAATTGGGTCTCCTGGTTGCTGCAACTTGACCCAACCTGAGCCAAGGGAGGTTCCTGCCCCAGTGACAGGAGTACAGATGGCTCAGAGGACCCAGAATCCCCACGTTAGGAACCCAGAGAACGAAGCTCTATGCATCTCTCCTCTGTGCTCTGCCCTTGGCTCCATTCGGCATTTTTTTTTTTTTTTAACGTTTTTTATTTATTTTTGGGACAGAGAGACAGAGCATGAACGGGGGAGGGGCAGAGAGAGAGGGAGACACAGAATCGGAAACAGGCTCCAGGCTCCGAGCCATCAGCCCAGAGCCTGACGCGGGGCTCGAACTCACGGACCGCGAGATCGTGACCTGGCTGAAGTCGGACGCTTAACCGACTGCGCCACCCAGGCGCCCCACGGCATTTTTGATTCACCAGACCTCCCGGTGTCTCCTACAGATGAAACTCCCAGCCCCTGACATCAGGTCACCTCAATTTCTGCAACTCAGTTCCAGTTTTTGAACAGAGAATTTTTGATTGGCTCATATTGGCCCAATGACTTTTGGACCGGTCAACCCCCTTTAAGGTAAAAAGTTTAGGTCCACGGAGGACAGCGTGTATGAAGACCCACTGATATGAAAGCTTTAAACCAAGGATGAGGCTAGAGAAGAGCAGGATATTTGGGACCAGAGGGCATTCTAGAGTTTATTGTCCGTAAGGCTGCCATGAGCCACATACAGTTAAGTGAGCTCTTGAAATAGCCACGTAGGAACTGAGATGTGCTGTTTGTGTAAAATACATGGAGATTCCAAAGACAGAATATGAGAAACAAAAAAGAATGTAAAATCTCTCATAAATATTTTTACATTGATTTTGTGCTGAGCAAGAATATTTTGGACATGTTAGGTTAAATAAATTATGTGGTTTTTTTTAATATTTCTTTTTGAGAGTGTGTGTGTGAGAGAGAGAGAAAGAGAGAGAGAGTGGGGGAGCAGCAGAGAGAAAGGGAGACAGAGGATCTGAAGAGCCTGATGTGGGGCTCAAACTCACAGACCATGAGATGATGACCCCAGCGGAAGTCAGATGGTTAACGGACTGAGCCATTCAGGTGCCCCTAAATTATGTTATTAAAACTGATTCACCTGTTTCTTTCTTCCTTAGTTAATTTGGCTATAGACAGGACTGTTCTAGAGGTTGTTCATTCACTAGGCATAGATCCCTTCCATTACTGGATATCTTCAGTGTGCCAGGCCCCAAAGGAATCAAAAATCTCATAGGTTGTCATTTTCAACAGCAACAAAGATGACAAGATATCTGGGAATAAAGGGTAATATATAATATGAAGATCTGTCTGCAGAAAATTTGAAACATTCTCCACAGGTACAAAATATTGGGGGGGGGGGGAGGGATGTGAAAACATAAAATGTTCTTGAACAGGAAAACTCATCCTCTCCCCAAATTAATTTGTAAATTTAACACCATCCCAATAAAACGAGGATATTGAGGTTGTGTGTGTGTGTGTGTGTGTGTGTTTATGTGTAATGGAAGGGTGAAGAGGTGAGGTGGGAGGGAGGAAGCATCTTAAAGTGCATTTCGAAAAACAAAATAAATAAACAAAAACTAGAATAACCAGGAAATTCTGGAAAAAAAAAAAAAAGAGCAACGACAGGGAATGAGCTCTATCCTCCCTCGGTCATGTTATAACATCTCAGTTTCTCAAACATTCGTGTTATAACATCTCAGTTTCTCAAACATTCCATTTTTATTTCAGTACCTACTATGGGTTATGTATTCTCAGCATTGAAGACAGTGCTGTGAACAATACTTAACAGTATGATCTCAGTGGAGAAATGACCAGAAAGATCAAAGGGACAAAGTAGAAAACCTAGGATTACTCCACCTATCCATGGAATTTAGCCTATGATAACGGTTGGCATCTCCAACGGGAGTGAGGTGGGGAGGGGAAAGGAAGCAGAAATGGAAGAGTCGTACGCATTTATTAAACCTTGTAACAAAATACAGGGGGTTCAATTGCTTTTAAAGTGAAATTGACAACACAAAAATTATTGAAACAAACCATGGGAAAACTTTCTTGGCGTGAATGCGCGCGCGCGGGTGCGCTGTGCTCTCAAAGAAGGGTCTTTCTACACATGAAAACGAACATTAAAGTATCCCATTCCGTTGGAAGGGACGGTGCGGGCAGGAATGAACTCCGTGGTCACTACCGGTAACGGGGGGAAATTAATCTAAGTTACTTAACGACTACATCAGTCGCTGTGGCAATGGGCGAAGAACTGAGCTTCGGGTCTCCAGAAGCCCCGGTTCCTGGAACTTGTCTCAGGAAAATCCGTGTTGACCAGAATATAAAACACGACGCTGGACTTTCCTCTGCCCAGAAGAAACGCCATCAGTATGAAAGAAGCCGCAGATTCCGCCGTGAAGATAAACTAAAGGCCTTCGTTAGAGACATCACTTCACCCCCACACATGCATACGTTCCCAGCTTTACCCGTACGTTACTCGCGTAGAAACCGTTGGGACTTCGGACCGCGCAAAAATGCGTTGAAAGCATCTCCGGCGTTTAGATGTTGACGTCTACCTAAAACGACGCTCGGTGACCCGCTGCCGGGACAAGATGGCCGACGAAGGGTTGTTGTGATGCACTCCAATCCATCACACTTTTGCGCAAAGTTACATGACGCGAGGGACAGAAGGGCGCCGGTCCAGCGGCGCCCGGTGGCAGGGTGGCCGCCGCCGCCGCGCGGTGGTCCAGACGCGGTCCTCAGCGGCCGCAGCGCGCGGGCTGGCCCACGGGAGCGCGCGGCACGGACGCCCGCACCGTCTCCTCCCCGGCGGGGTGCTGCGGCCGTCCCCGGACACGAGCTGGACTTTCCAAACCATGGGAAGTGTCCGAGGTATCAGGGACACACTTACCGGGCGTAAAAGGCACAATCAATCCACTGGAAACGAAACATACACAGAATACACAAGAGGCCGGCCTCCACCCAATAAAACACGCGATGAAAAGCGTGGGCCGGAGGAGTGGGCCAACCCGCGAGCAGGGCGGGACTTTTGAACGGCTTTCCAACCCAATCGGGGGATTCCTGGAGACCGAGGAACTGGCTGACTTGATTTGTGGTTGTTTTCGATGGCCTGGCGCGGGGCGGGGCTGGCGCGCGAGTGCGCGCCTCCGGGACAGCGCTTCCGCACCGTAGCGGGGGAGGCCACCCGGGATGCCGCTGGGCAGGGGACGAGCCCTAGGACGGCGCAGAGACCCCCGCCGCCCCTTTCCGGCAGGCGTCAACTGTAGCTGCCAACCACACCTAGAACCAAAGGTTAAAGGGAGAAAGGGACAGGATTAGAAGGTTCAGCTCTTTCTTTGAGATCAGTGGTGGCTCTGAAAAGAGCCTTTTTGGGTTTCAGAAGCAGACGTTCTTCAACAGCCTACTTCTTTTTGGGTGCAGCCTTCTTGGGCTTGGCAACCTTGGGTTTGGCGGTCTTGGGCTTCACGGCCTTGGCTGCGCTCTTGGCGGCCTTCTTCGGCTTGGCAGCCTTCGCTTTCTTCGGACTCTTGGCCACTTTCTTGGCGACAGCAGCCCCCGCCGGCTTCTTCACCTTCTTCGGGGTCTTCTTGGCGCTCTTCTTGGGAGTGCCGGCCCCGGTGGCCTTCTTGGCTTTCTTGGCCGCCCCGGCAGCCTTCTTGGGCTTGGCTGCGCCCGCCTTCTTGGCTTTGGGCTTGGCCTCCCCGGACGCCGCCTTCTTGTTGAGCTTGAACGAGCCCGAGGCGCCGGTGCCCTTGGTCTGCACCAGGGTGCCCTTGCTCACCAGGCTCTTGAGACCCAGCTTGATGCGGCTGTTGTTCTTCTCCACGTCGTAGCCGGCGGCCGCCAGCGCCTTCTTGAGCGCGGCCAGCGACACGCCGCTGCGCTCCTTGGAGGCGGCCACGGCCTTGGTGATGAGCTCGGACACCGGTGGCCCAGAAGCCTTGCGGCGCACCCCTGCGGGTTTCTTGGCCGCCTTCTTCTTCACGGGGGCCTTCTCCGCGGGGGGCGCGGCGGCAGGAGCGGCGGGAGCGGTCTCCGACATGCTGAGGCTGTAGGACCGGGGACAAGTGGCAGAGCGCCGTGGGTGCGCCGGGGCCGGGCCGCCGTATATATAGAGCGCAGGCGCGCGCTGATTGGTGCTCCGCTCGCCCGCCTGGCTGGCAGGCTCCGAGCCGCCGCCGTGCGCCCAAGTTGTGTTTGTTCCACTTCACAAAAGGGGGAAAATGTTAAAATACCCCGCACCAAATCTCCCGGCTTTGGTCGGAAAAGGATCCGAGAAGCCTCAGGCTCCGGGCTCTCCATTTATTTTTTCCGCAACCCCAAAGGCGACGCGTCCAGGAGCCCCCAACTCCCCCAACTCCGAGGGAAGTCCAGGACGGTGGGAGACCACTTTCTGTTTTTCTCTTAAATTACCTGTTCGCTCCTTTGCCCCTGAAAGTTCTTTTTCTCAGGGGTGGTTGGGCACATGGTTGCCTTCTTTGGGAGACAAAAACGAAATGGTTTCCACCTAAATTTTCACGATAATTCTCTTTCTTCGCGAGGGAAGTAACACAGGTCCTCTGTGAATTCTGCGCACAGACCCACAGGAACCGTGGACTGGGACAAGTATTCCCGGGCCAGTCCAAAGCAGTTAGGGTTGGATGAAAGGGGGTCCAAAGGCCTTGGGGGGTGTCCTGGACCGTGGGGGGTTAGAGACTTAAATCTTAGATTTGAAGACACTGAAATTCTTTATCAACTCCGTCTTTTCGTAGATGGGGGCGGGGCACTCTTCACTTCTCCAAAGGCGAGAAATTGGGCAGTTTTTAAAAAAGATCTCAGGTTCCCCTCTGGGTTGTGCAAGGCAGGGGGTCTGACCCTCAAGAATAGAGATAATAAGGGAAGAAGGGAGACCCCCTAAGCCTGCAAAGAATCCTCAATAGACTTGGTAGCTACAGACATTGAGATGATCTCTTTCCAAAGAAAACAAGCATTTATTTATTTATTTTTATATGTTCCAATAAAGACATGAACTTCAGCACGTGAAAATTCTAGATTACTTCCAGTAACAACATCTAACTCATGTTATGGTATAGAAGGACACTCTCTAACTGGGAATTCGACGACCTCGATGGAAGGAAAGCAGCTAACATTAATGTGATACACTTTTATAAGATGAACTGGAGATTCGAAGTAAAACAAAACGGATGGCAAATTTTTAAATAGAAATAGAGGACAATTCCTAAAACACGTAAGTTATTATACCATTTTTCTGTTGTTGGTAAGATTACCCCTTCTCATGCCCTTTGGTGCTGGTCATTCGGATTCCATTCTAAAGTTTGCTTTGTCTTTTAGGGACCAAGGAAGTATTACAACTTACCCGAAATTCCCATTCAAATATACAGCCACATGAAAATATGTGTTAAAGATGCCAGCCTTGGACCAGGGTCAAAAAAGGTTATACAACTTAAGTTCAGTGATGAAAGAAAAAAAAAAATGAGGCATTTTTACACTAAGGATAACTCCATGTAAGTTTCGCTGAGTAACATTTGTTCAACATTCGGAAATCGTGTCTACTACTGATCATGTCCTCTGAGAATTACCAGCCTAATGAGATTAGTGATGGATGAATTAGCAGCCGTAGAAAACCACTGCAGACCTGCCATCCCTTGCCGTGATTTTGGATATAGGAATCATAAGAAATTATTGAAAGTGTCTGAACAACTAAAGCACTTTTATCACACTAATGTATCTTGGCATCAAAATAATGAAATCAAATGAGAACATGCACTTTGCTCTGATTCTATGTACAAGGAGACCCCCCCCCCCCCCCCCCCAGCCATTTGAAATTCAGTGAAATATCCTGTACCCACCAGGAAAATAGCAATGTAGAATCTTGATTGCCAGGTCACTGGACCTCGCCTCACCATCAGTTGGTGTCCTGATTTATACATCAACAGCACATAAGTTCGATTCCTGTGATTCAATTCTCTAATATGATCACTCGGGTTGAATCAATCAAAACACATCTCCCTACAGGCAAGTCTGACGTCCAGATCTCAGGTCATTCAGACACCAGCCACTCAGTCTTGCTCCCAACCTCCTGGCCACAGGGTAGAGACCAGAAGGCAGAGAAACAAGATTCTTGATCTTCTCCAGATTCTTGTAATTCATGCTGAGAAAAGCTATCCAAAAATGAAAAATAAGACAAAACTGTTTCTTTGTGTCCTTCCAAGCTGTATTAGAAAATTGTCTAAGTTCATTTGCAAGTCATTTGATGCTCTAAGGCAATACTACACAAATAGAATGTGGGTCACGTACGTAATTTTACGTTTTCTAGTAGTCACATGACACAAATAAAAAGAAACATGAGTTTAATTTTAATAATATATTCTGCTTCACTCAATATATCCAAACTATCACCATTTCAACATGTAATCAGTATTTTAAAAAATATGATGGTTTATATTCCCTTTTTTTCACATCGTGAGGCTTCCAAATCTAGTATATTTTACATTCGTAGAATATTCCATTTCAGGCTAGCCACCTTACAGGTGCTCCCTGGCCACAACAGCTACCATTCTGGACAGCACGGCTTTGGCAAAGGTAACTTTGACTTCATAATTACTCTTTGATTACACCCAAAGTATGTAAAATTAGATAGTCACATATAGAGGGTTGATACATTAATAAGTGTTTTGTCCAGTAGAGAGGCACGTGAACTCCATTCAGTAGAAAAGCCAACCCTAAAAGTGATGATTGTATTGCTTAATAGAACATTAACCAGTTTGGTATTTTTCTGCCTTCCCGCCTTTTACCTTCTCCTGCCTAAATGCGTATTTCATTCTCCTGTGTCCTGCTTTGACCCAACTTTGCCATCCTGCTTGCTCCCTTGTCAATGACATAACATTCTTTGACCCAGGCATGAGCTCACTCTAAACAGTACTTGTATGAGACTTGTGTTTTTAACTTCTTGAAAAGCATACTTTGACGCTCGGTTCATCGGTTTGTTCCAAGCGCTCTAAAACAGAACCTTTACAAACCATTCTAAAACTCAGGAAATACAAAACTTTTTGACTGTCAACCTTACAGTGACCTTAGATCTGGCAGGTGGGTCACAGAGTCTCAGGCTTTGAAACAAGATGGGACAAGCCCGTGAGCCACCAGAAGCCTATTAAAATTACCTCCAGGGGAAAATTCAGGTGAAGGGTGTGGTCTTCCCCCTCAAAATTGATGGCCTTAAGGGGGCCAACAATAAACTGAGGACAGAAATACCGCAATGCGGTCAATTGTGTATTCTTGTATTTACACCCATTCTGGATATTACAGGTTGGCTGCTTTCGTTTCACGTGCTTCAGGTCTGGAAAGCTGGTGAACAGAGCTAATTACGCAGAGCTGAATGTCCAGTCCAAAAGGCTGTCATGGGAGCTGGACAGAGGGTGTGGGGGAGAGACTTGAACAGCGAGAAATACATAAGGACAGTGAGGGGGGTTGCTGGAGCAGGTGCACGGCCCCTCCCTTTACCAGGCCAGAATAGGGTTCTGTCTGCTTTTGAAGGTAGCTAACCTGATATTAATGAACCTTGTTACAGGCCCCAACTGGGAGCGATTAAAACCTGCTCTTTCCTGACTCACGAGGGATGGGGCTCTAATGATACCAGCCGCTCTCCTGGCCTGCCTGCCCAAGGGCGTAAAGTGTTCGTGCTTGGGTCCACCTTGAGGTTGATAATAGAGGGCAGCCTGAGAAAAAATATGCAGGAAAGAGATTCAGGAGAGTGGCCTAAAGAAGATTGTAGGCCCTCCAGTCTGTGTGCTTGCTTTTTAGCCCCACAAACAAATAACCCAGTCTCTGCAGGCAAATGGTCAATGATTAGGGGATCAGACCTGAGCCAAAATGTTTCCCCCACCAGCCCGTGGGGCACTTTAAAGGCTGAGACCACCGTTTCTGTATGTTTATTCCCGGACACATCCTTAAAAGACATTGGGGAAACCGAGAACGTAATAGTAAAGCACATGATTGGTGCTTAATAAATGCATCGGGAGTATCACCAAGGGAACGACACATTCCAGAATATATTCACCTGACATTTTGGAATTGCTCTTAGGACCACATAAGTGACGCAGGAAACTAGCTCATTCATTGCCACCTCACTCTTTAAGCGTGTTTTCAAATGACTGTAAGCTGTTTCAGAAGTCAAACCTACCCTCAAGAGGATTTCTCAACGGTGAGATTATATACATTTTTACAGCTTCCTAGTCTAGGTCTCTAATGAAGGCAGTGATGATGCACAAAATGCAGACATATTTTAGGCAATAGCCTTAATCGGAATGAGGGTATAGCCTCACTCAGTGACTGTTTTGGAGGAAACACGGATGTACAAGTTTTGATAGATTTGTTAGGATGTGTGATTGCTGTTTCATTCCTAGCCCATCACGATGCCATGCATGAGCTTCCCACACACAGGGCACTTGTTAAGCAAAAGACACTGGAAGAGATAATAAAAGCAAAGAGCAGCCCAGCAAAGTGTCTCCTCTCAAAGAGCTGTAACTGGTGGGACAGTCAGAGACAAGCATAAATATGCTGTGTGATGAATCTGGTGGGAAAGACCAAAACCACTGAGAAAATGGAAGACTAAAAAAATTAAAATGTTACTGTGCTGGTTACACCTTCGCCTTCAAATCCTTACCAAACCCACTGGGAAAATAAGATATTCGATTTCAGCCTAGAGCAGTGGTTCTCAAACTTTAGATTCCAGGACTCCTTTACGCTCGTAAAAATTAGTAGGGTGCCCCCCAAATCTCATTAGTGAAGGTCACGAATATAGACATATGAACCACTTTAGAAATTAAAACTGAGGATTAAACTAATAATGTATATCTAAATGCACTTGGTAGTATCCATTAAATAAAAAATTAATTTTATAGGGGCGCCTGGGTGGCTCAGTCGGTTGGGCGGCCGACTTCGGCTCAGGTCATGGTCTCGCGGTCCGTGAGTTCGAGCCCCGCGTCGGGCTCTGTGCTGACAGCTCAGAGCCTGGAGCCTGCTTCCGATTCTGTGTCTCCCTCTCTCTGACCCTCCCCTGTTCATGCTCTGTCTCTCCCTGTCTCAAAAATAAATAAACGTTAAAAAAAATTTTTTTTAATTAATTTTATTTATTTAGAATTATACATAATTAACAGATGGCATATGTTGCATATTCATCTATATTATACACTATAGGCTTGTATATATAATGTACAGTATAGGATACCACCTGCTACGTTCTCGGGCTTTCCCAACTTTCATTTCCTCCTCTGTGACATGGAGTAGCACCTCCCCCAAGGAATATAGTGAGAATTAAATGAGGTAACACGCGTATAGTTCCTGAGACGGCGCTGAACACACAGTTGCCTCTTACCTGAAGTGTATTTCCATTAGATCTGCCCACCGTGGGATTCTGCTGTTTTGGGGGTGACTCTGAGAAAGCTGGTACTCTCCTTAATTTGGAGGGGGGTGAGAATAGACCATCCATCAGGCTTGTTCACTCTTTCCAATTATGTGTGCTTCCCCTGGACGCCTCTGAAAGGTCACACGACCCGGGTACTACCCCAAGGAAGACTTTAAGAAGAGGTTCTAACAAGACGAGATGAAGCTGGGGCATCGGAGAAAGGAGATGTGTGTGTGTGTGTGTGTGTGTGTGTGTGTGTGTGTGTGCGTGTGTGTACACGCATGCAGTTGTGAGTGTGTGTGTTGGGGAGTGGTAGGTGAGCATAACCCAGGACCGTCACTGTCACTCAGAATCTACCCCCACACTGCTGTTTTTGGAGCTCACTCCTTGCCCGAAACTCCATGGGAAACGGTTATGATGACCCTCACACAGTCACCCAGTCCCTGCCTTCTGTATGTCAGGTGCACGCACACTTTCAGTGGCAGGCAGGTCTGGCTGTCAGGGAAGACGGTGTTGCCAGTACGTGAGAGGGACCAAGGTACTCCGTCACCCTGAATTTGTTACTACCAAACTCACCTAAGCGGGCTTAAGTTAAACAGAAATCCTCGTTGGGACCAAATTCTTGTTGGTCCTAGCTTACCTACGGATTTGTAGCTATGCTTCAGTTAAAACATAGATTTCGTATTCTTTTCATGGTTCATGGGAGTGGCACTTATATTTCCTCTTAACTTTATCAAATAGTCCAAGAAAGATACAGAGGTGGCACAGTACATTTCTCAAAATGACTGTCCCAGAAGCTGGAATGCCTGGGTTCAAGTTTAACTTTGCCACAGGACGAGTTAATTCCTTTCTCTATGTTGCAGTTTTCTCATCTGTAAACGTCGATAATAGTACCTGATTCATAGGATCATGAGAATTAATGAGTTAATATTTATGTAGTTCTTAGAATAAATAGTGCCTACCATATAAGTACAAAATTTTACATATATATGTTCAGCAAAATTAGTTGTAGAAGCATATATGTATTATTATAGCCACAATATGGCACCATGCTGCAACTTTGGTTTTAAGAGTGTCAACAATACTAATAAACAGTTAACCGAACACTTTCTACGGACCAGGCATTGTATGCACTATTCTCGTTCCGTCTTCACCACCGACCTATACACCCTTTACAATCATTATCATTTCATCGATAAGAAGGATGGAAATTGAGAGTTCAGATTTCTCCTGGGCCAGCCCTTGAAGGCTGATTACCATCCATATGCCTAAACACACACACACAGCTACCAATAGAACTACAGTTGAAGGCAAGACTTACTTTTAATCTATGAAGTGCATACAAGTAAAATACACCCCGGCTATTAAATACTTACTAATCTGTTCGGCGAGTTTTAGGTAGAAAGCGTTTTCACACGTGTGAATACTTCCTGTTGGGACCTCACACCTTCCCAGCGGAATCCAGTACAATCCATCTGCTGTTTGTTTTGACTGACACTAGGTGGCGCTCGTAACCAACCAACGCTTATTTTAGAGGCTGAATGTTCCTGGACGAATGTTCCAATTCGTCCAGGCCTTTATGCAAGTATTAACATCTAATCATACACTTAACAGTTCCCTGTCTCTTTTGGTGAACAGAAATTGCTATCCCCACTTGACGGATGGCGATCCGGGGGCCTTGGGAAGCCCTAACACTGCAGGAGGTCCACAGGCAGAAAGAACATGAGAGGAACACATCGAGTGACTTGGGCTCTTGTTTAAATGGTGGAGGAAAATCATGCTGGATAATTCATTCATTGCGCAAAGAATTCGTCAGCACCTTCGATAAGGCCAGCACCATACTGGGCTCGGAAAATAAGAAAGTAAGTAAGACAGGCTCTCCCCTTATGGTGGGGTTGGGAGGAGGGGAAACCAGGAAATAGTGGATCACCGTACTTGTGAAAAAGGGGTCAGAGAGGGCCTGAAAAGGGGGAACAGTTGATTTTACCTGGGAGAGGAGGCTAGACATCGAATCTCACAAGGGCAACTTTTAAAGTACTCAGTTACTTCTTTTCATTTGCCAAGTGCAATGATCGCAGAGAGGAGAAGGGCGAATGAACACACCATTGTGCAAAGACGGGGACACGGAAATTGCCTCTTCTCCTGCTTAGTCGGGAACAAAATGATGAGATTTCTGGTTAGGTGTATCAGTTATGGCCACGGGGGTAGTCATAACAAGAATAATAACAAATGTATTCAACAGTATGTGTTGTAGGGGGTTGTGACCTCGCAATGTGCCTAAGATCAATCCGACACCTTGGCTGAAACGCACACACCTCAAACAGAGCCCCCAAGAGTGTCCTGCACTGAAGGGTAGGCTTATGAAAGTCCAAAGGAAGAGCCTCCTGCCACCTAGTTTTCTCGTCTGTGAAATGCCAAACATTAAGTAATTGTAAAACACCCAGTTGCTGACCAGTAATTAGAAAGAGTTGTCGATAAAGAACTGAATAGAAAGGTTATGTGTTTAACCTTTGAAGTTTCCAGGGCTAACTGAATTGTCCAAGGACAACAGTAAAATGCACAGGTTTGCTTTGGCCTCGACCCTTTCCTGCCCGAAGGCATTTCCGAGGCAGGATGCTGTTTGCGCCACTAGGCACGAGATGGCGCTCCAGATCCAAACGGCCCCCGGCGGGCAGGCTTGACTCCCGGGTTGCCTGCTGGCAAAGTCATCAATTATTCGCCTCGGGTTGACGTTGTAATACCCAGAAGGTTTGAAACCTCATCCCTGTACTGTCTTCTGCCGGACAGAAGTGATTATTACTCACGTGTGACGATGACAGTACTGAGAAGCAGTGAGAGTGGAGTAAGGGCCCAGAGCGGTCAAGTTGAGGGGCTGGCGGCCGGGACCTCTCTGGTCACTACGCTTCCTAAAGAGAAATACATTGTCCTGGACAAGAAACCCACGCGGCTTGATTCACTCACTCGTCCAATAATTACTAAGCAGGAGAAATCCGGACGGACAACTACTGTCGCGGTGCCTCCGGCTAGAATTAAGAAGACGCGTGGGAAGGGAAGGGGCGGGGGGGGGGGGGGGGGGGGGGGGTGGCGGGTAGGGCTCTCCGCCCAGCACTGAGCACAGGCCCCAGGAGGAACTGAGCCCAGCTTCCCGAACGATGGGGTGACAACAGGCTGGCAGAAGCCACGTCAGCTGTGTCTCAAATGTGAGTAGCAGGTCAAGCAGAAGAACCCCAGAGACCTGGGGAGACTGCACATGCTTTATCTTTTAAAAATGATTATTATTGGGGCGCCTGGGTGGCTCAGTCGGTTGAGCGGCCGACTTCGGCTCAGGTCATGATCTCACGGTCCGTCAGTTCGAGCCCCGCGTCGGGCTCTGGGCTGACCGCTCAGAGCCTGGAGCCTGTTTCGGATTCTGTGTCTCCCTCTCTCTGACCCTCCCCTGTTCATGCTCTGTCTCTCCCTGTCTCAAAAATAAATAAAACGTTAAAAAATTTTTTTTAAAAGGATTATTATTTTAAGAGTGAGATAACCACAATATAGACCATCTGTAAGAGGATACTGACCTGTTACCTGGTAGGAAGTGACATCCTCAGAGAAGCAATGTCATTAACCAATAGAGAAGTTTACAAAAACTCAGGTGGTACCAAAGTGAACAAGCGTAGGCTCTATCGCTTTTCTCATCCGTAATGAAAACTAATATATGGACCGTTTCCATTGGGAGATATTAAATATCGGGGACATTTCTTCCCACGAAGTTTCTCGGGCTGCCGAAGGGGCTGAAGGATCACAAGGAACAGAAGTAGTCACCACGTGGACCTCAAACTCTTCCCGGCTGCACTAGACCCCTTTCCACTGTGCTGTGTCATTAGTTCTCACGGCACTCGCCACCAAAATGTACCGCACACAGTCCATTCCTAATCTGCGGGGTAATTGTTACCTTCTACTGGTGTCTATATCTGTTCACAGTGGGAAGAGAGCATTCACGTCAAGAATGGTTTGACGAGCATAAATCATCACCCCCATTTAACAGATGAGCAGATGGACGTTCATAGAGGCTGCGGTAAGGCGGTTCCGTAGCAGAGTAAAAGTAACCAGTAAACAGTAGAGTAAAAGGCCAGGATTAAGCAGCCAGGTCTTTGGACTCATGGTTAGATGAAGTTTGCTCGAAGAAACGGAATTGTCACTCCAGTTGTGGAATGGACCTTCACCTGTTTCTCCTGCTGGTTGCAGATACAGCAGAATTCCAGGGTGCTGCTATTTGCTTAGTGTATCAGGGCATATCTCTTCAACCTGACCATAAACTTCTTGATAGATAGCTAGATGGTTGTGAGAATGAAGTGAGATCGTGTCTAAAGAAGGTTCGTACGTGGTTCCTAGCGAATAGGGTTCTCTCCCACCACTAGTACATTGCATTGTTTTCTTTTATTTATAGGAACCAACTTGCAGTTAGCTGTGCTGACTGGGCATGTCAGTTTCTGCTTCTTCCCCAAACCCCACCCTTTTCCGGTAAAGGATTTTACAAAGCCCTCAAAGATGAAGAGACTGGGAGATGAAATAATCCGTGAAAGCTGTAAACGGAATTTGGGAATCTGGAGAGCAGGCGGACGAATGCCTTGTTGGACCAGAGAAAGCTGTGTGCAGCGCCTGGGGGTGGGGGGGGGGGGTAGGGACAATAAGAAACAAATACATTTCCTCACATGGTGCCCTAGAAAGATCTAAGTCTTTGAGACGCCAGGTACCTTTGAGGTCAGGGTTGCGAGCAAGACTGGAAACAGACTTGCTAGAACCCTGTGGAAAAGGCATTTTGATGCCCGGATTACCTCCCCATGTTAATAGCCAGGCAACCACTGGAGCCGGACTCAACAGGAGACCGAGGGTTTTCCTTAGGTGGTACGGAATCAGAACGACTCTGGACGCGGAGGCCTCGGGCATAGCTGACAAGAGGGCGCGTGGCCGAGGCACAAAACTGAAAATAAGGCTTTGAGAGAGAATCTGAATACCCCAAGTTCAATTCTCCCAGCTCCTTCCCCTTTGTCTCCTGGAACACTCCTACCCAGGCTTGTATCTCCTATCGTTTCTCGTTTCAACCAATTTCCTCTTGAGCGTCTACTCTGGGTAAAGCCCTGAGCCAGGTAGGATAAATGTGTTGGCTTGTATTAGTTTGCTGCTGGACGAAGTACCACACGCTGCCTGGCTTACCCAGCAGAAGTGTACTTCCTGTCACACATTCTGGAGGCTAGAAGTCTAGACCCAAGGTGGTGAGAGGGTTGGTTCTTTCTGAGGGCTAAGAATGAGAATCTACCCTGGGTCTCTCTTCTGGCAGCCTCAGGCATTCCGTGACTCGTAGAGGACCGTCTTCTTCCCTCTATGCACGGATGTCTCTGTCCAAATTGCCCCTGTTGTGTTTTTTTTTTTTTTTTAATGTTTCTTTGTTTGTTTATTTATTTATTTAGAGACAGAGAGAATCCTAAGCAGGCTCTCAGCCTGACACAGGGCTCGGACTGATGAAGCAAGAGATCCTGACCTGAGTGGAAATCAAGAGTTAGAGGCTTAACCCACCGAACTACCCAGGCTCCTCTCCCCTGCTTTATAAGGACACTGTATTTCATTTTCCTTTTCTCTCCTTGGGTAACAAGCAGGACTTGGACAGTCTGAAATCGCTGTTCTGGGTTTGGTTCTGAAATGAAAGTGTCGGTGGGGTTGATTCCTTCTGAGCAACGCGAGGGAAAGTCTGGTCCAGGCCCCGCCGGCTGCCCTCGGGGATTCACACTCTCCCTCTGCGAGCTTCTCTGTGGCAGAATCTGTCCTATTGGATTAGGCCTCGTCCTAATGGCCTCATCTTAGCTGGATCATTTGCAAAAAACAAAAGTCTGTTTTCAAATAAGGTCACATGCAGGGGTACGGGGGGCGGGGTTCGGACTTGAACAATTTTAGTGGGGGACGCATTTCAACCCATAACACCTGGCATCCACAAGGGTTTCCAGAGACGTGAAGGACGGGGGCTGAAGCACTAGCCAAGCGGGGAGGCCAGCCTGGGAGTGGTGGCCTGGGTCTTGTGGAGTAAGCCAGTATCTCGGTAAGGAGTGCGAGGGCCTGTTCTTCATCCCACCCCTGCTCCTCAGAACCCCCTTCAGTATATGTAACCAGCCATGGGACCTCTGGGCAGGAAACAGCGTCACGGCGCCCAGCCCTGTGTTGTTTCCTCTTGATTCTGTACTGAGCTTGCTCAGGCGTCAGGAAGGCCTGCACTCAGACCACAGAGGGTCCCTGCCCAACACGAATGGAACCTGTCAGTGCTAGATGAAGGTGCCTGTCCCCTGGGGAGAAGAAGCCACATACCCCCGCCACACTGAACACGGAGGTCGGAATGGGGCCACCATTAGCACGTGGAGTAAAGATCTAGGATGTCCCGGCTCGTAGCCTTGGGGGGGCGGGGGGGGGGGGGTTGGCATATTCACCTGAGCAGACAGCTGGGACAAAGGACCCGGAATCTCGCACCCTGGTGAGGTGGGAAAGGAAGTCACAAGTTCAGGCCCATTGAACCTCAAACGTTGCGTCTCATTTCAGAGCCGTCATCAGACTCTGCCACGCCACTGCTCAGACGCCATTTTGGCCATGTCTGGAATAGGAGTTCTTTGGAAAAAGCTCTTCTGATCAGGTAGGAAAGGTAAGAAGAGGCATGGTGGGGTTCGCTATCAACGTCTCCTGCATGGCCAGCCCCTGGAGCCCCAGACCAGACAGCATTTATTGTCTCCGATGTCCCTTCATGGAGTGAGAGCTCATCCCTGGCCCTTTGCTATCCAGCAGGGGGGGTGAGAAGGCCTTTACTCCACCAGGACCTCCTATATCTGCCAGAGAAAACTACACAGAGGAGTGTGTGTATGTGTGGGTTTGATCTATTTACGTATTCCTTTCTGCCCCCATATCCCACTCCTATTCCACCTTTGCAGACTGTCTTTCTAATGAGTTCAATGGGCATGTTGAGTTGCAAATGTCCTTCAGGGGGAGAATGTCCTTGTGTTGCACTGCATGTATTTTTTTAAACATTTATTTTTGAGAAAGAGAGAGACAGAATATGAGTGGGGGAGGGGGAGAGAGGGAGACACAGAATCCGAAGCAGGCTCCAGGCTCTGAGCTGTCAGCATAGAGCGCGATGTGGGGCTCGAACCCATGAACCACGAGATCATGACCTGAGCCGAAGTCGGACGCTTAACCGACTGAGCCACGCAGGTGCCCCAACACTGCATGTATTTTTAATTTACTAATGTCCTTGATTTCCTCCAATACCATGTGGAAGTTGCCCATTTTTACTCTCTCAGTGAAGGGTCCCCTGTCTGCCTGCACCTCCTGGTCACCCACAGACATGTCCCTTTATGGAATACATTTGAGAAATTCTTTAGGAAACGTGCCCCGGAAGGGAGTTGAAGCCCCGTTCTGCACTCACATATCCACGCAGACACTGGGCAGTATTCAACTTGCTAACGTGTTAATGCTCTAAGAGGCACAAAATGATACACCCCTTTTCCTTACCTGTTCTTCCAAGTGCTTTGGATTTTCTATATATAAGTTTCCTGTTCCCTTTTTTCACTCATTTCTGATTTGGGGTTTCTGTCTCAGTCTTCTTGACTTCGAGGCGTTCTTTATCTGTTATAAATACTAATCCTTTGGTCCGTTTCCAACATCATATATAATTTTCTGCCATTCTGTCAGCTCTTTATTAACTTTATACGTGGTGTCCTTCACTGAACAAAAATCCTTAATTTCGATAGAAGCACTTTCCAGAATACGGATCAGTGGAATAGAGCTGAGAGTCTAAAAATAAGTCCTCGCGTTTGCAGGCAGTTGATGTTTGACAAGTGGTGCCAAAGCAATTCAGTGAAGAAAGAACAGTCTTTTCAACAAGTGGTGCTGAGACCATTGAAGATCCACAGTACGAGATAATGCAAAATATATATTGGCCTCCCCCGTAATTCCTGACACAGGGCTCCTGAAGTGCCTGTAATTTCCTGGGTGATAAGAGCATCTTTTGTTCTGATGAGGCAACTCTGGGTGGGCTCCTGGTGGCTCTTGGATGAGGGTCACCGGAAAGACCAAGCCGTGAATAGCAGCTTGGAATGTTCAACCTTGCCCTCCCTCCCTCCACCCTGCCCGCCATGCTCCAGAGAGGGAAGGAGGGCTGGAAATGGAGTTGATAATTGAAGCCTCCATAAAAATAGAAGCCCCCATACAACCCCAATGGAATGGGTTTGAGGGAGCCTCCAGGCTGGTGGACACATCCACGCCAGGAGGGTGACACAGCCCAGCGCCACGGGGACAGAAGCTCCAATACTCAGGACCTTCCCAGAGCTCACCTTATGCATTGCTTCACCTGGCTGTTCATCTGTGCCCTTTATCACATCCTTTAATAAACACCTAAGTGTTTCCCTGAATTCTGTGAGCCACTCTAGCCCATTAACTGAACCTGACAAAGGGGTCACTGCAACCTTACAGCCCGTTGGACAGAAGCACAGGTGATAACTTGG
Source organism: Panthera onca (assembly GCF_046562875.1). NCBI lineage: Eukaryota > Metazoa > Chordata > Mammalia > Carnivora > Felidae > Panthera > Panthera onca. The sequence continues at coordinate 3,823,966 of NC_138343.1, read as the reverse complement.
GCTTGAGACTGGCGTCTGAATGGGGGACAGTTTTGTGGGGCAGGGCCCTTATTCTGTGGGATCTGACACTATCTCTAGGGAGATGTGTCAGAACTGAGTTTAATTGTAAGAGACCCAGCAGGTGTTACAGAGAGTTGCTTATTGTTTGGGGGCAAAACTACCTATTTGGTGAGGAGAAGGGTCAGAAGTGCTTCGTGTGAGTCGTACAGGAGACACAGCTGCATATTGGGAAAAGCTCAGATTTTTACCTTTTTAAAGCTCATTTTACACATGAAAAAGAATGAAGTTGGACCCCTACCTCATACCATATCCAAAAATTAACTCAAAATGGATCAAAGACAAAAACGTAAGAACTAAGACTACAAATACTCAGAAGAAAACATAGGTGTACATCTTTGGGACCTTGGATTTGGCAGTGGTGTCTCAGATAGGACACGAAAAGTACAAGTCACGAAAGGAAAAATAGATAAATTGCACTTTCTCAACCTGAGGAGTGTCTGTGCTTCAAGGCACACCAGCAAGAAAAGTAAAAAGACAACACACTGAATTGGAAAGGATGTCTCCAAATCATATGTCTGGTATAGAACTTACAGCTGGAATGTGTAAAGGACGTTGGCAATCCAATAATAAAAAGCAGATTTAAAATTTTAAAAAGCAAATTTTGAAATGGCAAAGGATAGATAGAGGCACCTGGGCGGCTCAGTCGGTTAAGCATCCAACTCTTGGTTTCATCTCAGGTCGTGATCTCACGGGTTTGTGGGTTCGAGCCCCAGACGGGGCTCCATGCTTGCGGAGCCTGCTTGGGATTCCCCTCTTTCTCTCTTTTTGCCCCTCTCCCCTGTTTGTGTGCTCGCTCGCTCTCCAAATAACTAAATAAACTTAAAAAATAAAATAAACTAAAATGGCAAAGGATCCGAATAGACATTTTTCCAAAGGTTTACAGATGGCCGATAAGCAGGTGAAAAGAGACGTTTGCTGTCACTAGCCATCAGGGAGAGGCAAATCCGGAGCGCAAGGGGGCACCCCTTCTCACGGACCAGGACAGCCAGAATTAGAAAGATGAACGAGAAGCCGTGCTGGCAAAGATGTGCTCAAATCGGACTCTCGTTCCCTGCCGATGGTGGGGTGGGGGTGAAGTCTCGTAGCCGCTTTGCAAAACAGTCTGGAAGTTCCCCAAAAGGTTAACTAAACACAGAGTCACCGTATGACCCAGTAATTCCACTCCTAGGTGTCTGCCCGAACAAAACGAAAACAGAAGTCCGCACAAACACTGGTACACGAATGTTCAGAGCAGCATTATTCTTCACAGACAAAAAGCTAAAATAATTCAGGTTTCCATCAGCCGACGAATGGATAAGTAAAATGTGGTGTAATGGAATATTATTCCCCCATGAAAAAGGTGCACGAAAACATTATGCTAAATAAGAGAAGCCAGGGGCGTCTGTCTGGGTGGCTCAGTCAGTGAAGCGTCGGACTCTTGGTTTTGGCTTAGGTCCCGAGCTCAGTTTCATGAGTTCGAGCCCGGCGTGGGACTCCACGTTGGCAAGGCAGAGCCTGCTTGGGATTCTCTCTCTCCCCCTCTCTCTGGGCCCCTCCCCCACTCATGCTGTCTCTGTCTCTCTCAAAATAAATAAACTTTTAAAAAATAGTAAATAAATACACAAATACATACACGAATACATAAATAAATACATAAAAGAAGCCAGTCGTGAAGAACCACATATTGTATGACTCCATGTGTGCGGAATGTTCAGAACAGGTAAATCTATTGGAAGGAGAGGGTAGATCAGTGATTGCCTGGGGTGGCGTGGGGGGGGGATGGAGGGATTTGGGGGTGATGGTTAAAAGGTACAAGGTTTCTTTGCAGAGAGGATGAAAAAATGTTCTAAACCTGGGGTAATGGTTACATGGCTTTGTGAAAATACAAAAACCCACTGAATTTTACACCTTAAGTGGATGAATGATATAGGATGTGAATTAAATCTTGACAATAAAGCTGTTGCCAAGAAAAAAAAAAAAAAAAAGGAATATCACAATCACCCCCCAATGTACTCATCACCAGAATCCAACATTTTCCCAGGTGCATTTCCTATCCCCCTACAGTCAGGCCCTAACTTCCAAGTTTGATTTTTTTTTTTTTTTCTTAGATGGTCAAACTTTGCATCCATGCTTAAAAAAGCATTGCTTCTTGGATTTATTAGGTATATAAAGGCTTTAGGAAAATCGGATGTATTAAATTTGTTAGTGTGTTTTGAAATATCTAAAGCAGTAGTTCCCAAACTTTGGGGGGGTTGGGTGTTGGGGGGGGTGGCCGCTTTTAAAATCCTGACGCCCAGGAACCACCGCACACCAATTAAATCGGTTCCTGAGGGTAAAAACGGCATCCATAGTTTTAATGATTTTCCACGTGATTCCAACCTGCCACCAAGTTTGTGAAATTTAGCTTAACTATGGAAATTGTGAAAGACGTTTCAGTGGAGTCTCATTTACTAACCTCATGAGGTCATTAATTCTAATGTAGGAACGAAATGAAAGGTTTACACGACAGTCGTTTTGCTAAGTCGAATAACGAGATGCGCCCGAGTTGAGCTGACGATAAAAGTTTTGAAAATGTATCACCGAATTCTTAAATCACTGGCTATTTAAATACTGCAGATGAGAAATGGGACTACTTAGACCCGAAACTTGTCAAAGTTTCCCGCATCTGCAACATCCCCAGAGGACGGAAAACCGGAGGGACAGCGGGGTCACCGAGACCTTCACGTGGTCCGGGCCGCAAGGGAGTTCAAGTGCCGGAGGCCCGGAAAAGGATCGCGCTGGCCAGGAAGTTTTGCCGCGTGTCCCCGCAGCCTCGGCAGAGGCCCCACGGGGACTCGCCGCCCATGGCCGCGTGGCCGCCGCACGGAGGCGGGTGAGGCGCGGGGACGCGCGCTCCGAGCCCGGGGGACGCGCGGGCGCGGCGCGGAGATGGGCCCGCGAGCGCGGCGCGCGCTGCTCCTGCTGTTCCTGCCGTTCCTGCTGTTCCTGCTGCGGACCGGGGCTGCGCACCGGCGGCCGCCGCGTGAGTCCGGGCGGCGGGGGCGCCAGATCCAAACCCGCTTTGCAGCGCCGTTGGGGTCGCTAAGTGCGGAGGGACGGCTGGGCCGCGAGCGCCGCCTCTCCCGGGAGGGGGCGCCGCCGCCGGGCGCGGGCGGGGTGGTGAGACCCCCTCGTCGGGGACCTGTGACCCCCTCCCCCGTCCCAGCTCCCCAGGGTGGCGCCCGGAGCCACCCTCTCCCCCCGCCGACCGTGACGACAAATCTGTGCGTTTCTCACTGAGGCCGAGCTAGGATCCTGGGACTCGGGTCTGGGTGCTCCTGCTCCGCTTTTGGCCGTGTCTTGTCCCCCGGCCGTCCCCAAACAGGAAGTCCTTCTCCCGAGAGACGCCCAGGACCGGGCCGCTGTTTCCGCGCGGGGCTCCGCGGAGGGCTGGAGGCCGCGGCCCGGCGGGGTCCCCACTGCACCCCACCTGGTGAGCCGGGGGCTGGGCTGGCCGCGCCCCCCACCCGCAGCCCCCTGCGGCCTCGGGTGGGGGGAGGCCCCGAGCCAGATCCGCCGGGGCCTTAGTGACTCTCGGCGCTTGTGCTTTTCCCTGGAAGAAGAGCCTATCTGTGATTTCCGGGCTTTTGGACTGAACCGCACGGTTCTCATTTCCAGCCGCTGGAGGTTGGTGATCTGCGGTGTTAGCCATACGGTGTAATTAACTGGCCTTTACCAAAGGACGCCAGCGTGATGTCACCTAACGTTTAAGTAATGAACTCGCTGTCCTGTCGTCTAGGTTGGACTCTACGGTGCATTGGGGAGGACGGAGCTATTCTTAGGGTGACTTTAGGGGCGGTTAAACCGGCCCTGGGGTTAAATACCCACCCACCCCCCCTCCAGGTTACAAAGAATTGAGGCAGCGCCTCTCTGGTGGGAGAAGTACCAGCACGGTTTTTAATCTCAGTCGACCGCGACGCTTTACACGCCTTTGCACACAGCCTGGGAACAACACGGACGGTTCGTCATCCGTGTATCTACGGTTTATCCATGAGGAGGATGAGGCAGGACCCGCTCCTGGGTGATTTTGTTCCATGTTACCCTGGGCTTTTGAGGCAGAACCCGGGTCTCTGTGGCTCTGACTGTTCAAGGTCACGCCACATCAGAGGCCGAATCGTGAATTGGATGTCGAACGGAAATATTCGTTGCTCACGAGTCTAAAGAGGGTACCAAGCGAGTGTTGCCCTGTTCTAGGCCAGCAGGGAGGGTGGGAGTCATCCTTCCCCCCCCCCCCCGGATATTTTGCATTCTAGTGGGGGGATGGTCATGAACAAAAGGACACAGAGCACCAGGGAGTGCTAGGAGCTGTGAAGACACCCAGGGCAGGCCCTCTGGGGCCAGGAGACCGGAAGGAATCGAAGGTCATGGCCACTCGGAGCTCTGAGTGGGCCCTGAAAGCTGAAGGACCCCGGTGCTCCTGACACTTTTCTGTCATGGGGACCCTTGCGGGCTTTGTGGGAGGGCTTACAGCATGCCTGTCCTTAACCCACTGGATGTCAGTGGCACTCCCCCCAGTTACGGAGGCCAAACACATCTCCAGACACCGCAACCTGTCTGCCAAGAGACCATTCCCGGGCTGGGAACCCCTGGGCTGCAGGAGGGGCAGGGACATCGGTGTAGCGGGCACGCAGGGGCCACAGGCCACATGTAGTCTGGAGGCAGGTGCTGAGGGAGGTCTGGGTGTTGGGTGAGAGAAAGAGAACCGTCAACGGCGACTCTGTTATGTAATTATTTTAAAATGTTTATGGGCTCGAGCAGTAAGGCGACAGGCGATGCCATGGCCACGACGGTGAAGGCAGAAGAAATCCGGAGCCTGGTTCTGGACTTGAGATTCCAGTTGGTCATCCCCGCGGGTGGTGTCCCGTGGGCAGCTGGGCGTAAGAATAAAAATAGGGCACATCTCACCCATTCATCCAGCAAGTCTGTGCTGAGCACCTCTGATGCTGGGCAGGCAGGGGCCCCCAGCGCCGAACCCCTCGTTCCAGGACTGAGGAAGCTGTCGGGGAAACTCACCTGCTGAATACAGGGCTTGTGCTTACTGGGGCTTCTTCCCTATTTGCTTTGCAAGTGTCTTAGTGCTGAAAAGGTGCCCTGGGTGGTTCAGCAGCAGACCTCCCAGCATCTGGTAGCAAACATTTGCTGGTTTCAGTAACAGGGAAGGGTTTCGAGCTGGGAGTAGTGTGGACAAAACCCACCGGCAAAGTCCTCTGGACTTGGGTCTGATTCAGTCTGAGCATCAACTCCTGGGCTCAGCTGCCCCGGCTAGAGACACTTCGGGATCTTATGGAGTCTGTGGGCTGCAGGGGCGATTGCCCGAATTGTGAGAAGCGGGGCAGAGGCTGGGGACTGGAAGGGGTGGCAGTCTGCCGGGTGGGGGGGGGGGGGCGGGGGGCGGGACAGGGAGAGCAGACAGGGCTGTCGCGGAGGGAGGAGAGGCATCACACCCCACATCTCATGGGGTGGGCCGTGACACAGCAGGTGCTGGGCGTTGATTCAGTGGGGCTACGGCACCTCCCAATCCCCCTGGGGGCCCACAGGGCTGTCCTGTCACCTTTTCTCTAGGGTCCCACTCCCTGAGCTACCTCTTCATGGGCGCCTCAGTGCCAGACCTTGGGCTGCCCCTGTTCGAGGCCTTGGGCTACGTGGACGACCAGCTGTTCGTGTCCTACAATCACGAGAGTCGCCGGGCAGAGCCCCGCGCCCAGTGGCTCGAGGGTAGGGCCCCCAGCCAGCTGTGGCTGCAGCTGAGTCAGAGCCTGAAAGGGTGGGATCACATGTTCATCGTGGACTTCTGGACCATCATGGACAACCACAACCACAGCAAGGGTACACGGACGGGGCCCTCACTTTCCGGGGGTGGGCGGAGCATTTCTCTCCCTCAGAGATGCATCTGGGGGCCAGAGCAGGGAGTGTGGGGTCCTGGGGGGAGGAGGGGGAGTGTGTGAGGTCGTTCGGTCCCTGGGGACGGTGAGAGAGGGACTTACTCCTGTGGTTTCAGTAACAAAGCTCGGGGTGTCGTCAGAGTCCCACACGCTGCAAGTGATCCTGGGCTGTGAGGTGCGAGAGGACAACAGCACCAGGGGCTTCTGGAAGTACGGCTACGACGGGCAGAGCTACCTTGAATTCCGCCCTGAGATGCCGGACTGGAGGGCAGCAGAGCCCAGGGCCTGGGCCACCAAGCTGGAGTGGGAAGCGAGCACGATTCGGGCCAAACAGAACAGGGCCTACCTGGAGAGGGACTGTCCCATGCAGCTGCAGAGTTTGCTGGCACTGGGGACAGGGGTTCTGGACCGGCAAGGTATGGCGGGAGCCCCCCCCCCCCCCACTCATGCCCGAGGGGAACACGGGGCGAGGTCCGGGGCTCGGGCCTCAGAGGTGGCCAGGGTCCTGTGACTCTCCGGGAAGGACCCGAGGTCCGAGGTCTCCACCTTAGAACCAAGGTGTCTGACGGCCAAGGGTCATGGCTTGCGTTTTTCCCTCCGTGCACGCGGCCGGAGAAGCAGTATCTGTGACCTTGTGATGTAACCAAAAACCCAGTGTGTATTTACACCTTTTAGGAACTCAGCGATGTCAATTGTCACATGAATGCCAGGTCACGAGAGTACCCCCCGGCGGGGGCGGGGGGGCACCAATCAGAGTAACAGGATCCTTTGGAGGTTAAAGGTTACCGTCACAGATCCGGTCACAGAGCCCCAGAACCTAGAGATAGTCCCTGAAGCCTGGCTATCTTCCAGGCCCTTCTTACAAGATTTCTTGTTGGGTTGGGCGAGGTGAATTGCCAGGAGTGGTTGTTCAACCCTCTCTGAGCCACCTCCAGGGTAATTTTACCTGGTTCTTTGTAACACGAAGATCCGAGCTGCAGGCGTGAACGCTCGTGTGCGGGCCAGGCAGACAGGCTCGGCTGCCGTCCCCGTAGCGCCACGTCAGGGCCGAGCCCCGCAGCGAGCTCTAGGACACAGAATGGCATCTCTCCGGCAGCCCGCCCCGTCTGAATAGGGCGTCTTGTCCCTCTAACCCGTAGAGGAGGGAAGTGAAAGCTCCAGTCTTCCTGACAAGGGTGGAAAGATCCCCTCTCCAGATCCTTCCTCCTTCCTGTCCAGTGCCTCCCTTGCTGAAGGTGACTCATCGTGTGGCCTCTGCAGTGACCACTCTACGGTGTCAGGCTCTGAACTTCTACCCCCAGAACATCACCATGAGGTGGCTGAAGGACAGGCGGCCACTGGAGGCCAAGGACGTTGAGCCTCAGGACGTGCTGCCCAACGGGGACGGGACCTACCAGGGCTGGTTGGCCGTGGCCGTGCCTCCCGGGGAAGAGCACAGATACACCTGCCTGGTGGAGCACCCGGGGCTAAACCAGCCCCTCACTGCCACGTGGGGTACGGACGAGGGGCTCTGTCGTGGGTGGAACCCGAGCGCTAGCCCGCGGGGAGGGGGGTCTGCGGCGACCCTCACAGCTCCCTCTCGCCTTTGCTGTTTCAGAGCCGTCGGTGTCCAGCACCCTGGTCGTTGGAACCATCAGTGGGATCGCTGTTTGTGTCATCCTCTTTGTTATTGGAGTTCTGTTCCGAATCTTCAGGAAAAGGCAGGCTTCGAGTGAGTAGGAAGAAGGAGGACGTCTCTTAGCACCTCGGACCCCGGGACACGCGAATTCTGCAGGAAGCGGGGCTTTGGGAGGGCAAAGTGGATCTGGCACCCACGAGAAGCCTGTTCCTTTTTTCCTTTGGGAGCACTGGTGCCTCCTTGGGAGCGGGAATGCGTGGTTTTCCTCAGAGTGGAAGGTGCAAATTCCACAAACTTCTTGCAAGGTGCTGTTTAAGGTAGTGCAGGGGCTCTGGAGCTGGGGTCATCACCGTGGTCATTCGGAGAACGAGGAAGGGGGGGGTTCTGCACAGGTGGAGCAGCCACGCAGCCCCCCGAGCAGGAGGCCTCGTGGGAGGTAAGGAATCATCGCCTCATCCCGGCCATCACTACATGTGCCTTCCTAGCTCCTGAGGGAGCATCTGCGGCGTGGTGGGGGGAAGAGGGGCAGACAGAAGGCACCCGCAGAGCCCTGGGGGCCTTGAGAATGTTCTACAAGGAGACCCCCGGGGAAGTCATTGCAGGGACAGTAGGGGGTCCGCAGTCTCCCAGTTGGAGGAGTGTCAGGAGGTGAGAGGGAAGGCAAAGGAGGACACGGGCTAGAAAGCTGGTAAGCAACTCCCGGTGAGAGCTGATGGTGTGTGGACCCCCGGGGGGCTCTTCCAGCAGGGAGTGGTCCCGGTTGAGGTGGCTGGAGGGAGGTGAGGGCCAGGGAGGTGACGGCACGCCCCTCTCCTGTCTCTCCTCTCTACAGGAGGAGCCATGGGGGACTACGTGTTGGCCGAATGTGAGTGACAGGCAGCCTGAGACCTCTCATGGGAGGAGACGTGGAGACTGAAAGAGAGGGCGTCCTGGGGCCTTCTTTGCTTCCAGGACTGTGTCAGACCTAACAAGTAGGAAGCTACCGAGGAACTCTCTGCTTGCGGCCTTCCCCGTTCATTCTCGAAAAGTTTCTCTCATTTAGGTTTTTTGAGTTCCTGCGCCTCTCCGAGAACCGGCTCTCAGGAATCTCCAGCCGCCTCTAGGGTCTGCCTTATTTTCTGCACCACTTCGGACTCCGTATACCTATGGCCTCTCCTCTCCTACCTCTGGAATAGGGCTCCTAAAATTTTGGGGGGCTCACAGTTTCTTTCAACATCTGAGAAAAACCGTGAACTTTCCCCTTGGGACATGGGAGTGTCATACCCTTACCAGAATTTTGCGCACACATCCCGGCATTTTCTAGACCCATCCAAGTTTCCTTTTGACCCCCCGCCCTCTCTTTTATCCAGCAATTCACCTGTCACCAAGCCCTGTGGTCTGTTCCACCAGAGGTTGAAGTGGGTCATTGTACAGTCGTGAAGGCCGTGCACTGCACAACCCAAGGAGGCACATTTCCCAGAAGGGCTGTCAGGCGTGGATGTTTGTGTCCTGTGATAGTTTTCCAGAAAGTGGGTGGGAAGTGTCTTGACGAGGGGCATCTTTTTTCTAATTGGCAAAAAAGTGTCATATAGGTTTCTGTATAGGAATGATTTACGCGAAGGCATCTACGATGCCTCTGGGATATGCCAGAATTGAAGGAACACGGTAATTTCCCACTTGGTCTCAGAGGCTATGAAGTGATAATGAAAATGAAAATAAGGATGAGGAGGAGGAAGAGGATAACGTGGGGGATTTACTTGCTGCCAGACTGAGTTCTGAGACCTACTGACGCGCGTTATCTCATACAATTCTTACAATAATTGTTTCATGTTAGTACTATTATCCTCATGTTTTTTTAGATGAAGTAAATGAAGTACAGAGCATCCCCGGCCTGCCAGGGAGAGAGGCAGGTTTCAGCCTCTGTCGGATTCTGATCCCTGTCCGGCACCAGTGCATTCAGGCGGTTTAGACGTCGCCCAGGAAATGGAGAAGGGCGGGGGTGGGGGGCGGCGGGAGACGGCTCTTCCTGTCTCGGTGTCTTTACTCTTAGTGAGCTGGATGGAAATGAAGGGAAACAGCAGAAAATCTTCTCAACCTCGTTTCCTTTCAAAGTCTCTGGGGAAAGCACTCCACCCCCCACCTGCTCTGTCTGGCATCGCTCCCGGGCCCCCAAGTCAGGGCTGTCATTGCTGGTGTCAGCCTGTCGCCGTGTTGGACCTCACGGTGTTTGCCCTCTGCCGGGGCCACCAGAGTCACAACGCCGGTGGCATTTCCCCTCCAAGAACCCGAGCAACCCTCGTCATATGAAGGATGGGGGGCGGGGGCGTGGGTTAAGCGTTTGACTCTTGGTTTCGGCTCAGGTCATGATCTCCTGGTTCGGGAGTTCAAGCCCCACGTCGGACCCGGGGCTGACAGCGCAGAGCCTGCTTGGGATTCTCTCTCTTCCCCTCTCCCTGCCCCCCACCCTTGCGCTATCTTTCTCAAAATACATAAACATTTCAAAAAAATTGTTTTGAAGATGTTAAGACGGAAACCACCAAGCAACCTGGAGGTACCCTGGCATCTTCCTCCTCCCCAACTGTGCACGTTAAAAAAGAAACTGACCTGGGGCGCCCGGGGGGCTCAGTCGGTTAAGCGTCCGACTTGGGCTCAGGTCATGATCTCCCGTCCGTGAGTCTGAGCCCCGCAGCAGGCTCTGTGCTGACAGCTCAGAGCCTGGAGCCTGTTTCAGATTCTGTGTCTCCCTCTCTCCCTGACGCTCCCCCACTCGTGCTCTGTCTCTCTCTGTCTCAAAAATAAATAAACGTCAAAAAAAAAAAAAATTAAAGACCAACTAAAGCTCGACAGTTTGTCTGGTAGGTATTGAATTTGGACAAAGAGGTCTCGATTTTTTCTTAACTTTTCTTTTTTTCTGGTTACGAAAATTAAGTAGATAAAAAGCACGCATAATTTGTGCTCACTGTAGAAAAGGTGAAACTGTCATTCCATCGGCGAGTGGTAAACCCAATTAACGACCTGTGTACTTCCTCTCAGTGTTGCTATATTAAAACATATAAAAGTAACAAATGCATTTTAATAAACATACGTGAATTGCATGGTGTGCTGCATGATTTTTCTGACGTGCTTATCCATCTTATGGATTCATCAACTTAATCATTTGTGGGACATTGATGCTGCTTTCAAGGTTTTTGCATTTTTTAATGCAAAATTGTCTCTCTGACGAATTCTTTCTCTGTGGATATCATTCTGTACTCAGAACAGACCGCCCCAAAGCTTCCCGTGCTTTTCTAGCCCATGAAGGATATGTTACAATTAATGAGGCAACGGCTTGTTTTATACTGGTTTTATTTCACACAGGCTGGGATTACAAGGAACACCGTAGCCTTCACGGCGGCCCGTTTTGCGGACCATTGGCGACTGGTCTGTTACTTTTCTTGTTATAATGGAAGTTACAAACCTCCGATTCCTCTCCGTGTGTCTTAGCTTAATTTTTCTGCCCTTGTTCATCAAGTCGTAAGGTCGACTACATTTGAAAAATCAGGATTAACATTTTACATTCTGAATCTTGCATCACCTCTGGCAAAACGGCCTCCAAAGCGCGGTAGTGTGGAGAAGGGTGCCACCTGGTGGCTGTGATCAAAAGTGTCACGGTGGTCATGTGACCGTTGAGAGCTGAGGCCGGGATTTGGGCGCAGGGCCCAGGATCGGTGGAGAAGAGGTGGGCGCTTGACCCCGTTTGTGGAGAAGAGCCCCTGAAAATTTGAGGAAATAAACTAGTCACCAGGTGTTTGCCCACAGGGCACCGTTGAGCTACCTGAACTGGGAACAGAACAGAAAAGGATCTTTGGTAATCTCCCAAGGCAACGTGCTGCAGCTGGTTAAGACCTGCTGGGAGGTCAAGGGCCAAAACTCTCGCTGTGTTTTAATAACATAGTCTTAGGGTGCTGGGTATACTTGATGCACTACAGAGCATTCTTCATGTACACACGGATACACGTTTAAAAACATAACAGCTCTAAAATGCTGGAAAATTCTAACAAGTTAACATTTCAAAGCTATATATTTTTTCTAACCACTCTCTAGTAAGGACTAGAACCCAAGAATGCATGACTTTAAACATTTAAGATTTTCGCATCTATGGACAGATATTTGGAGGTTTTGATTTCCCTCTGTAGACGTTGGATCATCATTGTTTTCATTTGTCTTTTGGAACCAGTGTTAACAGGCAGAATGTCAATTCAATATTAATTTTGGGGGGGTGACAATTTCGTTGCAAAGCCTCCTTGACTTGACATCCTGTAGGTGTATATTGCTTGGCTTGGGTGCATCCTGGTATTTCTTGCATTCTCTTTCTGCGTGATTCTTTCCGGTGTTCACTTGTGCGTGAGAGACACGTACGGTGTCTTTTAAGCAGAACTTTTTTTTTCTCTCAGCTAATAATTATTACACACTTACCAGACGTCAGGTCTTGTTCTGAGTAGTAATGTTTCTGAAGAAGCCGGTGAGGTAGGAATGACTGTTATTTCATTACCCTTATTTTGCTGTATGGCAACCAAGGCACAGAGAGGTTAAATAACTCGCTAAAGGTTACACAGCTAGAAAATTATTGGGCTGGATTTGTACCGTAGCTAGTCTGGCTCAGAGTCAAGCTCATAACCTCTACACAGTACCTGTTTGTGAGTCAAGAGAACATGTGGTGGGGCATCGTTCCCAACTTTGTGAGGTGCTCCTGATGGCAACAGCCTCTGATGTTTCCTGCAGTGAGGACGGAATCTGTTTTAATATTTCAGATTTTGCCACATCCCTGTAATTGTTTCATAGATATTTGGACGTATTTTCTCGGGGTGTATTTTTTAACTTAAGGACTTTTTTTTTCTGTCAATAAACACATTTCTAACTAATGAATTCACGTTTCTGTTTATTCTCTTTATCATTAAGGGAGAAATTTGGGGATGAGTAGCCTTAAAACACCTCTGAACTATTTTTTTCACCAGATTTGGGTAGAAAGTATTGTTAGTGGGGGGTTTTTGCTTGCTTTATTTTTTGAAAGTATGGCTATTTTTTAAACATGAAAGTCTAGCTTTTGATCCAAAGATTCTACACAAGAATTTTGGAGCCTTCTGTGTACTCCTGGTGGGGCGAGGTGGGGCGAGGTGGGGGCGGGTTGGGTAAGTACCGATATTTGTATAAACCCCAGTCTCATCAGTTAACCTTACTCCATGGGGTTGATTAAATGTCCTGAATTTACAATGTCATTTTCATAAAACAGTCAATAACCAACCAACTTTGATGTTGCCAAAGGAGCTTGACAATGTGTGGAGAAAGCCTCTGCTTTTTTTTTTTTTTTTTTTAATGTTTATTTATTTTTGAGACAGAGAGAGACAGAGCATGAACGGGGGAGGGGCAGAGAGAGAGGGAGACACAGAATCCGAAGCAGGCTCCAGGCTCCGAGCTGTCAGCCCAGAGCCTGACACGGGGCTTGAACTCACGGACCGTGAGATCAGGACCTGAGAAGTCAGAAGCTTAACCGACTGAGCCCCCCAGGCGCCCCTAAAGTGTTTTAAATACGAATGTAACTGCTAATGGTCTTTCCCTTGTGGATGTTTGGAATCGCAGTTTCACCATTAAAACAAATGCAAGGGGCGCCTGGGGGGCTCAGTCGGTTAAGCGTCCGACTTCAGCCAGGTCACGATCTCGCGGTCCGTGAGTTCGAGCCCCGCGTCAGGCTCTGGGCTGACGGCTCGGAGCCTGGAGCCTGTTTCCGATTCTGTGTCTCCCTCTCTCTCTCTGCCCCTCCCCCATTCATGCTCTGTCTCTCTCTCTCTCTGTCCCAAAAATAAATAAAAAACGTTGAAAAAAAAAATTAAAAAACAAAACAAAGACAAATGCAAAATACTTTCTTGGTGCTTTGCGTGTGTGTGATTAAGAGAGTATTCAAGGTAATTTGGAAAATCAAATTCAATTACAGACATTTATAAAAACCTCGAAACAAATAAATGTATCGGAAAGGGTAATGTTAGAAATTCTCTGTCCAAAGAACTTTTTTTTTTTTTTTTTAGTAGGTCAAAATAAATTAAGAACGTTTATAGGAGCAAGCCCACCCAAGGACAGCAGGCCAAGGAAGTGCAAGGGACAAAAACTTTTCAGTAAAATGTTTGGACTGAAAGGAGAAAGCAAGAACACTTTTCTAGAAGAGGAAGGAGAGAGATACAGTGTAAGTTACGGGCCACAGGTAAACCAGTGGGAGAGACATTTAGAGGAAGTGAGTAAGACAGTGGATATATTCAAACCAGAGAAAAGGTTAGGTGGCTGGAAAAGAGAAATTCATTGACGCTTTAGAATGCAGTGAGATCCCTCAGCCAGTGGCTAGAACAGCCCTCTGCTCCGGACCAGGAGCGATGTCCCCAAATGCCTGGAGACAGCTAATGTTAGAAAGCCCGGGCACACTAGCTTGGGCAGGGCTGCACGTACACATTTCCTCAACTGTAATATGGTGAAAAGTATTCCTATCCTAGGATTTCTTCTCCCTGAAGTACAACCATACAAAGTGACGGTAGTTCTGGTATTCTCAACCTTGGGCAAGTATCGGAATTGTTTGTTGACTGTAAAATACATCGTAATATATACTATATATTATATACACCATTGCTCAACTCTGATACTCTGAGTCTGCTGCAGAGAGTGGTTGTGGGCATTTCATTTTTTTTTTTTAATTTTTTTTTTAACGTTTATTTATTTTTGAGACAGAGAGAGACAGAGCATGAATGGGGGAGGGTCAGAGAGAGAGGGAGACACAGAATCGGAAGCAGGCTCCAGGTTCTGAGCTGTCAGCCCAGAGCCTGACGCGGGGCTCGAACTCACGGACCGTGAGATCATGACCTGAGCCGAAGTGGGACGCTTAACCGACCAAGCCACCCAGGCGCCCCTCATATTTTTTATAAGACCTTTGATTAACCTCACAGTTTTATTTGTTCAAATGTGTGATGTGACCTATTAGCCACAACTTGTTTGCAGGGTTTTTTACCTGAAGGGCTTAGCTCCCATGGTGAAGGAATGGGGGTCCATGAAATCAGGTTCTCTCTGAGGATGAGCAGGAGGTGAAAAGAAAGCCAGCCACACAGGTTCCAGAGCGAGCCACTCCCTCCCAGGCCACACGACCAAGACCTGTACTCTTCTGAGAGTGGAAGGAGCCACGTTTAATATATATCTTTATGTGCATGTTTTAAATTTTTCTGTCCTAACATTCATGACTTCTGAGTCAGTGTCAGTGAGAAAAATTTATAAATGAAGAAATTAGGAGAAGGGAATAGAAAACAGGAAGGAGATGTCAAAATAAAAGTGACGTTTTATTAATGACAGAGTGGGCAAAATAAAATTGGGAGAAAGCTGACCTAGACTTCTGGTTTAAATCTGGGCCCTGTGGTGCCTGGGTGGCTCAATCAGTTGAGCAGCGCCTTGGCGATCTCAACTCAGGTCAAGATCTCAAGGTTGTGAGTTCAAGCCCTGCCTTGGGCTCCATGCTGGGTTTGTAGCCTACTTAAAACAAACAAAAATATATAAATGCAGATGGAACCCACTGGGCTGTGTAGCAAGGGTGGCTCACACCATGTATTTTTTCCATGAAATTACCATATTATATACACTATTTTTATTTATTTCCATGAATTAAAGAGCATATTGAGATTTCAGTTTTACTTATAATCTCAAACCTTGCACTTTTTCTCTATAGTGTTTGACATTCCTTCCTAGCTAGGTGACCCCTTATAAAGTATGTGTTCGAGGTGGGGAGGGGTTAGTAAAAGTCAGGAACCTCAAAATGCTCAATATGGGGGCCGAAGAATGTCATTACTTAATTATTTCGCAAGTGTTACAAATCATATGCCATTCAGAGCTTTCCTACCCTCTGCTGGGTCTCTTTTCTTTGCTAAAACAAGTAGGAGGTTCTAACATGTGGTCTCTCTCGGGCCGGAGTCTCATTTTAAGTATCTGCAATAGGCACCTTTTTGTTAACCAGGATGGAGAGGGTGTGCCCTCCCCACCTTTTAACTGGAATAACTGATCTTGGACATTTTCAAAAGCGGCAGCAGGAGGCTAAGGGAAATTTTTGATTTGAAAGGCTCTCTCTTCCAACCACATTCGGATCCAATTCTGCTTTTTTTTTTTTTTTTCTTAATGGGATTAGCCTTGTTTAAAACACCAATAATCTCATCAAAGGCCCTCCAGGGGAGGGCCTTGTAGGCTTTGTAATGACCTTAATCGAGTATTAGCCCTGCCCTGCGATTAACCCCCAGCTACACCAAATGTTTGTTCTTGTCTCTAAACCTGGAGAAGGTTGAAAAGGGATCAGCTGAGGAGGAAAGGGGAGCTTGTCAGGAATTACAGGCAGAACCGAGAGGCCCAGCAGGGCCAGGAAGAAGGTCCAAGGGCAACGCGTTCTCCAAGCCTAGCTGTACATTCCCTGTCACAGACTTTTGTCGAAACAAGAGTCACCCAATAAATGTTTGAAAGAAAACAAGAAGTTTTAATTTGCAAATTTCTTTTTGTTTGTTTCGATAGGTCCAGGGCTTACACTGTCCAGCACAAAGAAGGTCATCTAAATACGTCAGTTTAATAGGAATATTAAAAGGAATGGAAAGGGAAAGTCCTTTGACCTATAAACGCACCGTCCTTCACATACCACCTCTACATTCCCCCCAAAAAATCATTCCATAATTTATTAGTTATTAAGTGAAAATACAGACAAACGTGGAGGGGGCGGTCCCTCTACTCAGCGGCTTTGACATAACGCATTCCACTGGCAAACGCGCGCGGAAAAAAGTAACGCAGAACAAAAGAGAAACCGAGGCTTTTTGGCGGAAGGAGAGCTGACCCTCCCCCCGGGCCGCCCTACTGCCGACGAAGGGCGAGATTCACTAGCCAATCACAACGTTGGAATGTTAATGAGCTCTCTTTGCCCCACCCCCTTGCTGACCTCATGGGGGGGAAACCCATCAGTGCCTCTTGTTCTCAATCAGGTCCGCAGAAATGCTATTTAAGGAACTGCGTGAGGTCGCAACGCTCACTTCGGTTGCAGCCATGTCTGGTCGCGGCAAGGGCGGGAAGGGCCTGGGCAAAGGGGGCGCCAAGCGCCACCGCAAGGTGCTGCGCGACAACATCCAGGGCATCACGAAGCCCGCCATCCGGCGGCTGGCCCGGCGCGGCGGCGTCAAGCGCATCTCCGGCCTCATCTACGAGGAGACCCGCGGGGTGCTCAAGGTGTTCCTGGAGAACGTGATCCGGGACGCCGTCACCTACACGGAGCACGCCAAGCGCAAGACGGTCACGGCCATGGACGTGGTGTACGCGCTCAAGCGCCAGGGCCGCACCCTCTACGGCTTCGGGGGCTGAGCGCCCGGGACCCGCCATATTTCCAAACACAAAGGCCCTTTTCAGGGCCGCCCACAAAGTCACTTAAAGGGCTGTCGTGCTTGCGGAAACGGGATCGGGGCATGTAAGACTCCCGCAGGCGCAAAACTGGTGAGCAGTACGATAGTCTTGTCTGCGGTACTGTAGCAAGCTTTGTGACGCTTGGGTACACTTTAAGGTTTTAAAAGAACTGCACCTTGGAGTAAATAGGGCAGTAGATGCTGCCAATGAGCGAGTCCCAGAAGGGAAATGCGATTTGTTCTACACAAACGGAAACAAAAGATCTTGGCCAACGTTCTTCGGGTTCATCCGCATGACCGGAAGCGTCCCGTGCACAAAGCTCCGGGGACCGCAGCAGCGGCTATGTAAATGCAGGTCCTCTGAGGACAAGCTCTGATTGGGTGACAATCGGTGTGGCAGAAGCTGCGGAGGGTGAGATTCCGGGGCCATTTTCCTGTTGGCCACAAATGGTTTCATAGCTGTCCCCGGAACCGGAGGAAAAACCTCGGTTGGTTAACTTTGCTTTTAATCCAGGCGCTACACCAGTACTAGGAGCAAAAAGCACAGAGGCTCCCGGGACCAGTTCTAGACGGATTCGCGCGGTGCCGGGGGCCTGCTGGATGCCAGGCGCAGGCCGGGGGTCAGTCCACTGCGGGGCACGGCAGTCACACAAGGGACTCACGGCCTTGCCCGGCAAGTGAAGCGTATTTCGGCGCTGCAGCTCCGACCTGGAAGGGAATCGCCGCGTGTGCAAGCAAGACATGGGCTGTGCGTGATTCTGTACGACTTCAAACCATTGTTTATTCGTTCTGACAAAATTGTCAGAGGCCCAGTTATAGAGATGAATTTAGAAAGGCCAGGCTCTAGTGTTCTCTTCAATACATGGTTATATGCAAAAGAATGCGTTACGTAATTCTGCATTGGGCTTTGTGGGGTTGCCCCCAATACTACCAAGGCCCCAAATAAATCAGCAGTATGAATTTCGTGTTTATAATCATCTTTAAATAAGAATGCCGGTTCCTAAATTGAGAGCTGGAATAAACGAACTTTTCTTAAAACGAAAAAAGATGCTTTGACTCAGACCCTGAGAATTTCCTAATAACAGTTTTTGTTAGGTCAGTTCGGACTCTAACAACTCTGTAACCCCACCATTTCCATACAGGTTTTAGAGGTAATATTCTTCAGCCTGTGGAACACAATCTGGACAAGCCTGTACACTCTCTTTGTAAATAAAATACATAGAATTATAATTAGACTAATCCTAAAATGAAGCCATTTCTTAATGTGGCAACATAGTATTTGGAAATATTGAGGATAAGCGCTATTGCAATAGTCTCACAACTGTAAACTGAAAATACTTATTTCTGCTAATCAAGTGAAAAATCGCCCAGATTTAAAAACTTCCCCCTCATCCGGTTTGTTACAATTTTTTTTAAAAATTTGATGTTTATTGTAGAGAGAGAGAGAGAGACAGACGTAAGAGAGAGGCAGAGAGAGGGAGACAGGATCCAAAGCAGGCCCCAGGCTCTGGGCCATCAGCACAGAGCCCCATGGCGGGGCTGGAACCCACAAACCGCGAGATCATGGCCTGTGCCGAAGACGCTTAACCAACTGAGCCACCCAGGCGCCCCAGAAGTTTGTTACAATTTGATTCATGTATATATTGACCCCCCCCTCCCAAAGTTGTGAGCAGTGAGTTATGAAACCCCGGTTACAATGTCCCCGTGTGCAAGTGTGAACTGGAACTTGGCGCTTGGAAAGAAGTCACGTGTTTGTGCACGGAGCTGATCTCCACTCCTTCCTCCACAGAAACGCAGGTATTCTCAGCTAAGGATGGGGGATATACAAGGCCGTGTACCCATTTATTTTCATTTATCCTTGGAGTGCAAGCAGGGGGAGGGACAGAGAGGGGGAGAGAATTCCAAGCAGGCTCCACACTGACGGTGCAGAGCCTGATGTCGGGCTCGAACTCAGGAACCTGTGAGATCATGACCTGAGCCCAGGATCAAGAGTCGGACACAAACGACTGCGCCCCACCGCCCCCCAGCCCCCTCCCCCATATGCCGTGTTGTAACTAGAAACATTTAAGCTCTTTGGGACCAGGCAACACAAGAAAAAATTTCAAATACTGGAATCCCTATTGGGCGACACCACATCTGACGAAACTTTCCATATCTTACAATGAAACTTGCTTAGTAGACCGTGCGGTGACCTATTTACGAGCTTCTAAGCTTCCAGTGCTGAACCCTTTTTAA
Source organism: Panthera onca (assembly GCF_046562875.1). NCBI lineage: Eukaryota > Metazoa > Chordata > Mammalia > Carnivora > Felidae > Panthera > Panthera onca. The sequence continues at coordinate 3,804,749 of NC_138343.1, read as the reverse complement.
AGTATTTGGGGTGGCTCTTAAAAGAGCCTTTGGGTTCTTTGAGAATCAGCCTTCGGCTTACTTCTTGGACGCCACCTTCCTGGTGCTGGTTTTCTGCTGGGTGACCTTGGCCTTCCCAGCCTTGGGTTCCCCTGCTCAGGCCTTTCCTGGGCTCTGCGCCGGCCACCTGCCCCGGCCTCCCTTAGCCTTCCTGCTGCCTCGGCGTGCTTTCGGGGCTGTTGCCGCCCGAGGCTTCTTGGCCTTCTGGGTAGTCTTGGCACTCTTCCGGGACTTTGAATCCTTGATGATCAGCTTCTTCGCCTTGGCAGAAGTGGGCCTTTTGACCTTGCTCTTGCTGGATTCAGGAATGGCCTTCTTGTTGAGCTTGAAGGAGCCCGAGGCGCCGGTGCCCTTGGTCTGCACCAGGGTGCCCTTGCTCACCAGGCTCTTGAGGCCCAGCTTGATTCGGTTGTTGTTCTTCTCCACGTCGTAGCCGGCGGCCGCCAGCGCCTTCTTGAGCGCGGCCAGGGACATGCCAGCTCGCTCTTGGGACACCGCGAGAGCTTCCGTGATCAGCTTGGACACAGAAAGGCTCGGGGTCTTGCGACTTGAGCCTGGCATGCCCACCGGCTTTCTCCCCCTCCTCTTAGCTGGAGGATTCTCCACAGGGGCCAGGGCCGTGTCAGCTGTGGCCACAGGAACCGTCTCCGACATGTCACGGAGAAAGAAACACAGAACAGACCTACCAGGCAAAGCGTAATGTGCAGTGGGGTAGGGGTGGAGGTGGGAGCCTCAAGGCTTTATATAGGGCACGGCGTGCTGTGATTGGTGCACCGCCAGGCACTGCCCCGCCCCTCAGGGGAGGAGCCTTTGTGTTTGTTTTACCCCCAAAAGTTGGATCCCACACAAATCCTCTGAGCAGCGTTGCCGAGGGTTTACTGCTGAGTGATCCGTGGAGATCCGGATTTCACGTGCCTTTTTCACCTTTTCATGAGAAATGACCTTGCATGCCCGAAGTATCAGATAAAGCCCTTGATTTTCGGCGAAATTCAAGGAGAAGAAGAAAACTTGCTCTTTTCCTTGTAATGTAAAAGTAAGTTTTAGCGCAAAACTTACCTCCTCTCTTCTGAGTAGTTTTCCAAACGGTGGGCTTCCAATCGGTGGAGAAAATAAGTTATTCACGCGCTGGTTTTTATGGGAAATTCTCTATGTATGTGAAGGAAATAACACAGGTCGCTTAAATGGCTCCCTGTGTAGTTAGACGATGCTTATAGAATCGGCCAAAGAGTGCAGAGTACGACTTTATTTGGGCAAACACAATCTAAGAAACCATAATCTGCAAGGTATGTGGGTGGCCTGTGACCCAAACCAGTCCTCCGTCCATGCAGTTTGATAGAAGACCCTTAAGACTCTAACACATGATATCTGCTTATCAGATATCTGATCAGATATCAGATATCTGATCAGACTCTAACACAGATATCTGCTTATCTAACACATGATATCTGCACATCAGGTCTGTCACCTCCGTGGCTGACGTCCTCAACTGAATTTTCCTTCTGTTTTCAGTCATCCAAACCCCGCTCCACCCCACCCCCACTGCCTGATGCCAAGCACACACACGGAAAAAGAGACAGTCCTTATTCTCAGTCGCCTATAAAACGGGAGGCAGGAACGGTGGCTGAAGAGCTCAGTGGCAACCACAGGCCCAGATCTCTAACAGAACTGAGTTGGCAGATGTGCCTGCAAAGCTGGAAGAGAGTTCTGGCAACAAGGTTCAGGAGGCTTCTTTGGGCTTGTCCTAGGACTTGCCTCTGTAAGACGTCCAGATGGGGGGTTGTTCTTCAAGGCCAGACCTTCCAGGAGGAGAGCAATGCGGTGCGGCCAAAGCTCCCCGGGGTTCAGCGGAGGAAAACCCCATAGGGACCATCTCGTGAAGATGCTCCCCAAATGCTCTCGTGAGAAGTTGGTTATTCTGCAGGCGGGAGAACCGCCTGGAGGCTCTAAGGAGAGGATTTGCATACTGGTGCTGTAGTTGTCTTGGTTTTAGAGTTTTCACAGAAACAATCATTATTGAAAATGGCCCAGGGGCGCCTGGGTGGCTCAGTCAGTTAAGCATCCGACTCGGATTGGGTCATGATCTCGCAGTCCGTGAGTACGAGCCCCGCGTCGGGCTCTGCGCTGACAGCTCCGAGCCTGGAGCCTGCTTCGGATTCTGTGTCTCCCTCTCTCTCTGACCCTCCCCCGTTCATGCTCTCTCTCTGTCTCAAAAACAAATAAACATTAAAAAAATTTTTTTTAAAAAATGGCCCAATGTCAGAGGTTGGTAGTGTGTTTCCGTAGCCTCAGAAGAAAGACAAGGGCTTTGACTTTGTGGGAAAGGAGAGAGTCTACGTGTGAAATATTTCTGAAGTGAAAATCAAAACATGAGACTTTCCAACTTCCGGGTGCAAAGTGAGATAGCAAAGTCTCCGCCTCTCTCTGGCTCATGGGCACGTGCTTACACACACACACACCGGGAACAAAAATTCAGGAAACAGGGCGTCTGGGCGGGCCTGTCGGTTAAGTGTCCGACTTAGCTCAGGTCATGATCTTGCAGTTCATGAGCTCAAGCCCCGCCTCGGGCTCTCTTCTGTCAGCACGGATCTCGCTTTGGACCCTCAGTTTCCCTCTCTCTCTCCCCCGCAATTGGCCTCTCTCTCTCTCTCTCTCTCTCTCAATCTCAAAAAGTAAATACACTTTAAAAAGCATTGAGAAAACAATAACCACCTGAAGTGTCTGCATTCTGATACTTCCTAATCTATTTCATTTTTTAAAATGCTGGTTGCAAACTATGGGATTGATTTCACAACCCATTAATGCGCTGCGACCCTCCGTTTGAAAATCTTTTTTCAGGGGTGCCTGGGTGGTTCAGTCGGTTGAGCGTCCGACTTCAGCTCAGGTCATGATCTTGTGGTCCGTGAGTTCGAGCCCCGCGTCACTCTCTGTGCAGACAGCTCAGAGCCTGGACCTTGTTTCGGATTCTGTGTGTCTCTCTCTCTCTGACCCTCTCCCATTCATGCTCTTTCTCTGTCTCAAAAATAAATAAAGGTTAAAAAAAAATTTTTAAAGAAAAATCTTTTTTCAGGTTACAAGAGGTTACAAGAGCATCTTACTGAGGACCTGTTTCGGGTTTCTTTACAATGTTTATTTACTTGTGAGAGAGAGAGAGAGAGAGAGACAAAGACAGAGCGCGAGTGGGGGAGGAGCAGACAGAGAGGGAGACACAGAATCTGAAGCAGGCTCCAGGCTCAGAGCTGTCAGCACAGAGCCCGACGCGGGGCTGGAACCCATGAACCTGAGCCCAAGTCTGACGCTAAACAGACAGAGCCACCCAGGCAGCCCAAGGACCCTAAGTTTTAACATGTGTTTGGTTTCCTGGACCCTCGGTGTGACCTCTGAGTACTTGTGCTTGGAGGTCAGGTTGTGAAGTGGATTGATCCTTGTAATTAATTACACGTTGACAGAAGATATCATTCCATTGCTTTACAAGTAACAAAGAATTGGGAGTCCCTGGGTGGCTCAGGCCATCCAGCGCCCGACTGCGGCCCAGGTCATGATCTCCCCATTTGCGGGTTCGAGCCCCGCTTCGGGGCTCTGTGCTGACAGCTCAGAGCCTGGAGCCTGCTTCCCATTCGGTGTCTCCCTCTCTCTCTCTCTTTCTCTCTCTCTCTGCCCCTCCCCCACTCATGCACGTGCTCTCTCTCGCTCTCTCTCAAAAATAAATAAACATTAAAAGTAACAAAGAATTGGAGAATTTTAAAAATTCTTACATTCCGCAATTTGAAACCCAGAGAGAGGACCATGATTCATGTCTTGCACTGGAAATCTAAACGCTACCATGAACACCCACACGCACAGCGCTTACGCTGTGTCGTCATCATCCCAATTATTTCCCCTTCAAAAAAGGAAAAACTGTAGAAGCTAAGTTTATAGTTAAGAAACTGAGTCACAGAAAAGTCATGAAACTCACCCAAGGTCTTAGAGCTAGGAAGCAGGAGGCTGGCTTCAGAAGGCTCTGGCTAGTTATGCACATCAGCTGTGTTGGAGCATTTATTTTTTTTTTCTTCCTCTTAATATGTCAGGACTGTCGTTCGTGTAATTCCATTTTTAGAGCTTTTATTTTTTTATTAAAAATTTTTTTAATGTTTATTTATTTTTGAGAGAGAGAGAGAGATAGAATGTGAGTGGCGGAAGGGCAGAGAGAGAGAGAGGGAGACACAGAATCTGAAACAGGCTCCAGGCTCTGAGCTGTCAGCACAGAGCCCAACGAGGGGCTTGAACTCATGAACCATGAGATCATGACCTGAGCCAGAGTCGGACGCTTAACTGACTGAGTCACCCAGGCACCCCTGGAGCACTTGTGTTTGTGGACCAATAATATAAATTTATCTTGAAAAACTTTCTATTGTGGGAAAGTCACCCTTCCAAAGTCTCATTGAAACAATACTCCTGCTGTAAACATTTCCTTAGATCAACTTCTTCTGGCAGTTCTTCTGAAGTCAAACAATGGAAGCGATCACAAAGAAAATAAGAGAACTGTTTTCTTTTAAAAATATAATAAAATTATTCTCTCATGATATGGGAACTATACAGCCCATTCTTTTTTTTTTTCCTTTTTTTTTACATTTATTTATTTTTGAGAGACAGAGCACAAGTGGGGAAAGGAGCAGGGAGAGAGGGAGACACAGAATCCGAAGCAGGCTCCAGACTCCGAGCTGTCAGCACAGAGCCTGATGTGGAGCTCGAACTCACAGACCGTGAGATCATGACCTGACCCAAAGTCGGACGCTTAACTGACTGAGCCACCCAGGTGCCCCAGCAGCCCATTCTTGATATTAACATTCTAGTCTGTTGTTTAAAAACAATGTTTACCCTATATTTCTGTGTGTGTGTGTGTGTGTGTGTGTGTGAATAAAATAAAGGCTTCTCTAGATTTTCACTGTGTTCAGTGAGATTCACGGGGTTTCACTTACTAACGTGTCCACCCTATATATTTCTTGGATTTTCCTGGTGTCTAAGTTTTAGAACTACCTTGTAAAACTGTTATCCCTTTGTCATATGTTTCTTCTTTTTTCAGTAGCTATTTTTGAACTTCATATTTGGCTTTCCACTATCTTTAACAAACACTATTTCACAATTAACCTTAACTCTTCTTCAACTGACTTCTTCCGTTTTGAATTATTCTATTTCGATTGACTGCTTGTTCAGCTATTGAGTAACTATTTTGTTTGTTTTGTAGGAAGGGCATGTGTATAATTTCATGCTTTGTGAAGGTTGTCTCTAAAAGTCATCAAGTGTTCGGGGCACCTGGGTGGCTCAGTCGATCAGGCATCCGACTTCAGCTCCGGTCGTGATCTCCCAGTTCGTGGGGCAAGGCTCGCATGGCATCGGACCCTGTGCTGACAGCTCAGAGCCTGGAGCCTGCTTCAGATTCTGTGTCTCCCTCCCTCTCTGCCCCTTCCCTGCTTGTGCTCTCTCTCTCTCTCTCTCTCAAAAATAAATAACCATTAAAAATTTTTTAGTATATGCACTGACAATTCTTGGGTGCGGAGATCAACGTCGAAACCAATAACCTGCCCAGGTGGTTCACAATGGAGGACTTTGAGAGGGTGGCGGGAAAATCTTCCTCTGTTGAGTCAGATGGACCTGAATCACTTGTTCAGCCTGTTTCTGCTGCTCCTTACGAAACTGAACACCTTCAGAAGGAGTTCTAGAAACTTCTCAGAGGACAGAGGAGCTAAACCTGCCACCATCCAATTAGGAAGCACTAGAAATGCCTGACCAAGAAGAAAAGCTATTTGCATAACTGGGACCTCCCCCGCACCCCCCATTCAGGTGACCTTATTTCTGTTCTTCCAGACTTTCCTACCTCTCTTAGTAGCTATTTATATGTAAGCAAAGACAGGTGCTCATATCGTGCTGTTTCATTTGTGAATAACACATATATAGACTTCCATCCAAAACCTTTGTGCTAACGTGACCGAAACGATCCTCCTAAGCCACACAGATGCCAATGAGCCAGTCTTTGAAAGTCCGGAGACACAAGCATTGGAACTTGTGAATTTTCCGTTGCACTTTAATACAGAATACAGAAGCATCAGACAAAAAAGCAGGAAGCCTTTTCTTTTAACTTCCCGATAGTAATCCAGTAGACCTCAGATGGCCCTTGCCTAGTTCCCCTTGATCTCACCCCTTCTTCCGGGCTGGAGCATAGATTCGCCCTCCAGAGGCGCTAAAGATGTCTGTGAGGTTGAAAACTACAAGGGGATGGAAACTGAACAGCTGACAGCACAGGGTGCTAGAGAAGCCTGTGTACCTGGGCTTATTTATTAAACAAAATAATAATAAACATTTTACAATAGATATCTTTCCAGTTTATTTACCCGTCTGAGGCACTACTCTAGGACCCCTGCGAAAGCCTGCCTTGCCGCACATATAAACCCCAATGCTGCAAGGATAGCTTTAGGCTTTATATCTCTCTCCACCGCAGAGGTAAAAGTGGTTTTGCACACAGTTTGCACTGTAGTTTTGCATGAAGCGTGATGTTTTTCCTAAGCGAGTGGTCAGAGCATATTTATTCGAGCTTACGCATTCCTCTTCCGGTGACAAGTCTTAGTCTAGTGCTGGCTCTGGGGACACGTGACTCTGGACCCTCTGAGGCTACTGTCTGCCTGTGGCATGGGGGAGCCCTGGCCTTGGAATGAGGACAAGTGGGTTCTCCCACCTTGCCTCTTTCTGATTCTTAATGATCTTGGCCAAATATAACTGTATTTCTCCTGGGCTTACTCACTTTCCTGGTCTGTGTGTCACAGCAATGTCTTAGTCTGCTCGGGCTACCAGAACAAAATGCCATAGATTGGGAAGTTTCAACAATAGCAATTTATTTCCTCATGGCTCTGGAGACTAGGAATCTGAGATCAGACTGTCAGCGTGGCCGAATTCTGGTGACAGCTCTTTCCCAGCCTGTCGTTGGCTGTCTTCTTGCTCTGTCCTCAAACGGCCTTTCTGTGGCGCATGCACGCTGGGAGAGCTAGATTTTCCTCCTCCTTTTCGGATAAGGCCACCAATCTTTTTGGACTAGGACCTCATTTTACAACCTCTTTCACCTTAAATACTTGCTGAAGCCCCGCCTCCAGACACAGTCACACTGGGAGGTAGGGCTTCGACATATGAATTCTGGGGGGACATAATTCAATCCACAGTACACGCTTTTCTCATGGAGCAGTTAGAGGCTTTTAAGAGACAATGTAGGCAAAAGTAATTTCAGATACACACAGCCAAATGCAGTTCATTATTCCAGCACAGTCCTGGACAGAGGAGGCACCTGACTGACAAATACTAGTTTTTGGTCTTAACCGAACAGACTGCTTGTTCTCCATATGGTGGCCCCCCAGGGGACAATCGTGGTCACGGGCATCATTAGGCCGCCCTTCGTTTCTTACGGGATCACAGCTAATGAAAATGTGGGGGGAAAGTACACTCGCTAATAATGAAGGAGCTGGCATTTCTATTATTATTATTATTATTATTATTGGCCTGTCAGGTTAACAATGCTTTAAAAAATTCTCAGTGTAAACAGTATCTTGGGATTATAAATTGGCATGGTCCTTCTAGACGGCACTTTGGCAATGTTTTGTATTAAGAGCCTTAAAAAATGCTGTGACCTGGTGATTTAGTATTTCTAGTTCTAGAAGTCTATCTTAAGGAGATAATCACATATTTAAACAAAGATGTGTGATCTGTATGATCTATAGTGCATAAAAATAGAACTCAATCTAGGTAGCCAATAACAGAGGACTAATTACCCAAGTAATGATACATTCATAAAAAATTGTGTTTCTAGGGCTGCCTGGGTGGCTCAGTCGGTTAAGCATCTGACTTTAGCTCAGGTAACAGTTCATAATTTTTTTTTTAATGTTTTTTATTTATTCTTGAGAGAGACAGAGCATGAGTGAGGGAGGGGCAGAGTGAGAGAGGGACACAGAATCCCAAGCAGGCTCCAGGCTCTGAGCTGTCAGCGCAGAGCCTGACATGGGGCTGGACCTCACAAGACGTGAGATCATGACCTGAGCCAAAGTTGGACACTCGACCGAGCCACCCAGGCGCCCCAACAGTTCGTAAATTTAAGCCCCACATCAGGTTCTCCGCTGTCAGCATGGAGCCTGCTTTGGATCCTGTGTCTCCTTCTCTCTCTGTCCCTCCATTGGATCCTCCCTCTCCCTCTCTCAAAAATAGACAAACATTTTTAAAAACTGTGCTTCTAAGCATATTACCTAGAAAATTATATATGTGTATCTATGGCATGGTACCTAAATTTGCTTTATATATGATATATGTTATGGGTGTACCTTATGTATTCATATTCATCTATACATATTTGTCACATACATATTAAAAGGAAGTACCAGGGCACCTGGGTGGCTCAGTCAGTTAAGTGTCTGACTTCGGCTCAGGTCATGATCACGCGGTTCATGAGTTCGAGCCCCACATCAGGCTCTGTGCTGACAGCTTGGAGCCTGGAACCTGCTTCAGATTCTGGGTCTCCCTCTCTCTCTGACCCTCCTCCACTCATGCTCTCTCTCGGTCTCTCAAAAATAAACATTAAACAATTTTTTTTGAAAAAAAAAAAAAAAAGAGATACCAGGAGTATTTTAATTTCTTCTTTATATATTTTTCTTTTTACACATTTCTACAATAAACATTTAATATTTTTATACTCAGAAAAAAAATATTTTAGCCAGGTTCTTACTGAGCCTTCCATGATCATTAAAAATATTTCCATTTATCTTCTCGTAGCGTCACCCGCTGTTTTACGCGAGAGATGCCGCGGTGGTTAGCAGTGAGCAGTGGTGGGAAAAGATGTCTGAAGCCCGTCGGCTCCTATGAAAAGAGAGAGATTGATTGATCAATTCATTTCTATAATTCATCAGATACCTGACACTGTACTTGACTCTGAGACAACAGCGGTAATGGCAATGGCTAATTTCACTGGGAGCTCGTTCTGTGCCAGGCAGTGTGTGTTCTAAGCGCTTTATTGATGCCAATGCATTTAATCTTGGAACAACCTTATGAGGCACCTGCTATCGTTCTGTTCGCTGGATAGATGAGAAGGCGAAGGTTGAGCTTCCCAGGTGACACGGCTGTTGGGTGGTGATTCACACCCTCTGGAGTCTCTGTAGACTCTTAAATAAAGGATGAATATGGTCCAGTCAGTGTCTCCTAAGTTACATTTGAGCTAAGTCTTGAAGGACGAGTAAGAATTTGTCGTGTCAGGGTTTTTCACAAAGGTACTGTAAGGGTTAAATTGTAGTGTAGGGCTAATGCTTAGCTTGAAAAATAACAGCTTTGTGTTGACATTGAAGGTTAAGAGATAACAGCCTTGCTTTACTCTTATAAATTACGCCTCATACTCTTGTAAATTAGGCTTCACCAATTAAGGAAGCAAAAGTTCAAAGAAAAGAGCATCAGAGGCAGGGTCAAGGAGATCCACTGGTTGCAACTTAGAGGCAGAAAGTCTAAAGTAAACACCTCATTAGGCAACTGTTTCTAACTCATCTGGAAATTGTTTCTTTGTTCTGTTCCCAGGTGATGATAAAACGATGTGATCGGTTATAAAAACTCTGTACCCCGGCTGTTCGGGGCCGCACTCTTATCAAGAGTGTTGGTCCCGATCGGTCGGCCTTGCCTCTCATTGTAATAAACTTTGTTGTGACTGTCACTGGTGCCTGTAGCATTCTGTTTCAGGAGTCGTGTGGATGCAACATTTGGTGCATTGGCCGGGAAAGTTAAAGGTCTGAAACAGGGCCCTTTCTTGGATTGTTCCGCGGGAAAGTTAAAGGTCTGAAACGGGGCCCTTTCCTCGGATTGTTCCGCCAGAAAGTTAAAGGTCTGAAACAGGGCCCTTTCTGCGGATTGCTCCGCCGACCCCTGGGAAGAAGCTCGGGATTGGGAGAGGTAAGGAATTCTTGGGGCGCGCCATTTGGATGACTCAGGAGGGTCTGCTGGACGCGGCTATAGACCCAGAGTCAGGGATCCTACCGGGACGCTGGTGGACCCCATTTGGTTTGGTTTTTGTCAAGAAGGATCCTATTTTCAGGTGGCTGCCACGGCCTACTGGCCTAGAGATCTCAAATTTGTGTTTTCTTCGTGTCTTAATTGTCTTCTTCCTGTTGACTGTCTGTGCGTCCTTGTCAGTTCTGCCTATCTTTGTCATGGGTCAAAATCAGAGTACCCCCACCCCTCTGAGTCTCATACTAACCCATTTCCAGGACTATAGGAGAGCTGCCTCAGTTTTCGGCCTCCACGTTAAGAAGTCAGTCCTTCGAACTCTCTGCGAGGTGGAATGGACCAGCTTTCAGGTGGAATGGCCTCCACAGGGGACCTTTGACCTTACATTGATATATAAGGTTCATGATATTGTCTTTTCTAGGCACGAAGACCAAATCCCATATATTGGGGCATGGAGGACCCTCATCGAAAACCCTCCAGATTGGTTAAAACTTCTCCTTCCCCTTTCCCCTTGCCTCCCTAAAGTACAGGCTTTACCACTCAAAGGCAGCCCATCTGAAGCTCAAAATAAGAATCTTGACGGGACTAAGCGGCTGCCCCCTCTATCACCTGCACCAGAGGAAGAAGAAGAAACTTACCGCCCGCCGCCCTATAGTTCTCGCTCAAAAAATACAAGTCAGGATGCTTCAGATCAGGAGGCAAGCCCGAGTCAGGACACTTCCCTGAGCCCATCTCATACCCGGTCAGGGACTCCCTTTCATCCCCCTCCCACTGCCCTACCCCTTCGTCCAGGGCCACCCCTGCAGGGTGAAGTCCGACCCTTTATGACTTATGTACCCTTCTCCACTAGCGACCTTTATAATTGGAAGCTTCAAAACCCCTCGTTCTCAGAGAAACCCCAAACATTAATTTCTCTTCTTGAAACTATATTTGTGACCCATCAGCCAACCTGGGATGACTGCCAGCAGCTCTTGCAGGTTCTCTTCACCACTGAGGAGCGAGATAAGATCCGTCGTGAGGCCCAGAAATTAGTGATGGGGCCAAATGGGCAACCCACCGTGGATCCTGCTGTGCTGGAGGAAGTTTTTCCTTCCTCGCATCCTGAGAATTGGGACCCAAACACCCCTCACGGTAGGCAATCATTAACCCTATTTCGCCAGACTCTACTGGGAGGTCTCCGAGCGGCCGCCCGCTGGCCCACAAACATGTCTAAGGTAACAGAAGTAATTCAGGGAGCTGGGGAAAGCCCCTCGGCCTTCTTAGAAAGGCTCATGGAGGCGTACCGCACCTTTACCCCTATTGACCCTGAGGCACCTGAAAATAGAAGGGCATTAAATCTGGCTTTTGTCTCACAGGCAGCCCCAGACATTCGGAAAAAGTTACAAAAATTAGATGGGTTTGAAGGAAAAAATTTATCTGAGTTAGTTGAAATAGCCCAAAAGGTTTTCAACAATAGGGATTCTCAGGAAGAAAGACAGACAAAAAAATTAAGCAGGGTGGTGGCAGCCGTCCTGGATGCCCGTGAGGGAAGAGGACCCAGAGCGCCCAAAGAATTCTGGTCTGAACAAAAGAAAAAAGATAAACAAAGGGTTAAAGTGTCACTGGAAAAAAATCAGTGTGCATATTGCAAACAAGAGGGACACTGGAAAAAGGATTGCCCCAACTTAGCCCAACGCAAAACTGGGCCACCCCAGGTATCTGTGATGGGAGTCGATTTCGACTGACGGGGCCGCGGCTCGGTGGCCCCTTCTGAGCCGTTGGTTACTGTTAATATAGGGGGCCAACCTAAGACCTTCTTGGTGGACACTGGGGCAACCTTTTCAGTTTTAAAACAAGATCCTGGCCCCACCAGGCAAGGGGCAACCCTGGTGCAAGGAGCAACTGGGTCCCAGACTTGTAAATGGACCACTGAACGACAAGTAGATTTAGGCCGTAAAACTGTTACACATTCTTTCCTAATCATGCCTGAATGCCCCTACCCTGGATTACTAGGTAGGGACCTACTGCATAAACTAACGGCTTCTTTGAAATTCACTGAAGGGGGTATGCATATTAAAGTCGGCCAGGATGGCCCAACAACGGTAATGGTGACTGTGCCACTTGGGGAAGAGGGCCTGCTCACTCCAGTGCCTAATGAAAATGTTCATGCAGTCGATCCCCTCCTTAAAAGCCTCCAGGCGGATTTTCCCCAGGTATGGGCTGAAACTAATCCACCTGGGCTGGCAATTCATCAAGCTCCCATAATAGTGGAACTTAAGGCATCCGCACTTCCGGTAAGACTAAAACAATATCCCATGTCCCGGGAGGCTAGGCGGGGAATCGCTATTCACATCAAGCGTTTGCGCGACTCTGGCATTTTGATCCCATGCAAGTCGCCACGGAATACTCCGCTTCTTCCTGTCCGGATGCCTAATTCATCCGATTTCTGGCCAGTTCAAGACCTAAGAGCAGTAAACGCCAGGGTAATGGACATTCATCCCACTGTACCCAACCCTTATACTCTCCTTAGTCTGCTTCCCCCTTCTCAGGTGTATTATACAGTTCTGGACTTAAAAGATGCCTTCTTTGCCATCCCGCTGGCCCCACAAAGCCAGCCACTATTTGCATTTGAATGGACTGATCCTGAAGAGGGAAAAGCCGGACAGCTCACCTGGACGCGACTCCCCCAGGGATTTAAAAATTCTCCTACTCTTTTTAATGAAGCCCTGCACCAAGATTTAGAGCCATTTCGGATCTCCAACCCACAGGTAACTCTATTGCAATATGTTGATGATATCTTGTTGGCGGCCCCTTCTCATTTAGAATGCCTGAATGCCACCAAAGGACTCTTGAGTCTTCTACAAAAACTGGGGTACCGAGTGTCAGCCAGAAAAGCACAGGTCTGTCGTACTGCAGTGACCTATCTAGGTTACAACCTTAAAAAAGGTAAGCGCTACCTTGGTGAACAAAGAATTCGGGCCATACTCGATATTCCTCAGCCTAAAACTCGCAAACAAGTCCGCGAGTTCCTTGGGGCGGCAGGCTACTGCAGACTATGGGTACCTGGCTTTGCCGAACTGGCAGCCCCTTTGTATGCCACCCTCAAAGGGTCTCCAGAATCCTTCATGTGGGGAGAGACTCAAACCAAAGCCTTCCAAGCCTTACGAGATGCTCTCATGACCCCACCAGCCTTGGCCCTGCCAGATCCCACCAAGCCATTCCATTTGTTTGTAGCCGAAAAAGGGGGGGTAGCCAAGGGAGTTCTGACACAGCGCCTAGGACCTTGGCGCCGACCAGTGGCTTATTTATCAAAACGGCTGGATCCAGTTGCTTCCGGGTGGCCCCCATGCATTCGACAAATTGCTGCCACTGCGCTTCTAGTTAAAGATGCAGACAAACTAACCTTAGGGCAAGCATTGTGTGTCACGGGGCCCCATGAAGTGGAAACTTTACTGCGGGCTCCCCCAGAGCGATGGCTGTCAAATGCTCGGATTACCCAATATCAAGCATTGCTACTTGACCAGCCCCGAATACGTTTTTGTGCTCCCACAACCTTAAACCCAGCCACTTTGCTGCCTGAAGGACAGAATCCCCCTCTACACTCTTGCCCAGAAACCTTGGCAACGATCTCGTCCCTCCGCTCTGATCTTACGGACATTCCTTTACATGACCCTGATATCAGCATGTTTTCAGACGGCAGTAGTTTTGTGTTTCAAGGGCAAAGGTATGCCGGTGCTGCGGTGACGACAGACCGTGAAGTTTTATGGCAACAGACCCTTCCCCCAGGAACTTCAGCCCAACGCGCAGAGCTCATCGCACTAACAAAAGCCCTAAAACTTGGAAGAAACAAGTCAGTTAACATTTATACGGACAGCCGCTATGCTTTTGCAACCGCGCATGTACACGGATCCATTTATCAAGAGCGTGGTCTCCTCACAGCAGAAGGCAAGGCCATCAAAAATAAAGCTGAAATTTTAGATCTTCTAGCAGCCATCTGGGAACCTGCGAGGCTGGCAATCATTCACTGCCCGGGACATCAAAAAGGCAACTCCCTAGAGGCAGTCGGAAATCGCCTGGCTGATGCAGCAGCCCGAGAAGCTGCCCTAACTAAAAGTGAAAGTGCCTTGGAGCTACCGATCTTGACAGAGCCCCTGCTTCCACGGGAGCCCAGTTACACTCCTAAAGATTTGGAGTGGATTTCCAGAAAAGGGGGAAGTAAGATGCCGGGACAAAAGTGGTTTCAGGATCCTGAAGGTAAGATCCTCTTACCCGCGGCACTCGGGCGGCGCATGGTGGGTCAGCTCCACCAAGGGACTCATCTGGGAAAAACGAAGATGGCGGAATTAGTGCGGAGAAAGTTCAGGGCGCAAGGGCTGGGAAGAGAGATTGAAGAGGTGGTTGAAAGATGTGTAAGCTGTGCCCAAGTAAATCAGGGTGCAAATAGGAAGGTTTCAGAAGCTAAAAGAGATAGAGGAATTGAGCCAGGCCGCTTTTGGGAAGTAGATTTTACTGAGATTAAACCAGGGAAATACGGATATAAATATTTGCTTGTTTTTGTAGACACCTTCTCCGGGTGGGTCGAGGCATTCCCCACTAAATCAGAAACGGCTCAGGCGACAGTTAAGAAATTATTAAATGAAATAATCCCTAGATTCGGGCTGCCTCTGAGCATAGGATCGGACAATGGCCCGGCCTTCACGGCGCAGGTGTCCCAGGGTCTGGCCCAGGCATTGGGAATAGATTGGAAATTACACTGTGCATATAGACCCCAGAGCTCGGGTCAAGTAGAAAGGATGAATAGGACCCTAAAAGAGACCTTAACCAAATTGTCCCTTGAGACAAGCGAAAATTGGGTTGATGTCCTGCCTTTTGCCCTTTTGCGAGAGCGTTGTACTCCATTTGTCAAGGGATTTTCCCCTTATGAAATTTTATTCGGCAGACCTCCACCTATCCTGCCGAGGCTAGGAGACGATGTAATGGAACAGTTGGAACAGGACCATTTGCTGGCTTCGCTCATGGCCCTGCAACATGTACAGAAGGAAATAACCAGGGCCTTGAGAGAAGCCTTCACTCATCCTCCTGTTCTTCCCCACCCCTTTCAACCAGGAGACTTAGTCTGGGTCAAAAGGCACGAGCCTAAAACCCTGGAGCCGCGCTGGAAAGGACCACACACCGTGATTCTGACTACACCCACGGCCGTGAAGGTAGATGGTGTCCGAACCTGGATTCATCACTCTCAGGTTAAGAAAAACTGCATGAAGGCGGGAACAACCCAGACTGATGCAGAACCAGATAACAAAGAGCAATGGAAGGTTCAAAGGCATCCAGAAGATCCTTTAAAGCTAAGACTGATGCGGGAATAATAATTTTCTGGGTTTGTATGGTGATAAGTGTGGGGGACTGTATAGAATTGCATCCCCTATCTTTTTGGCCATACCAATGGGAACTCAGGGACACTGTCACGGGAAAGGTGATAGCATCTAATACCTCTTCCACTGTGCCTTGTTTTTTGTTTGATTTATGCGACTTGGTGGGGGACTCATGGGGGACTCTAGTTACTAATTATAAACAGCCAACGGGCTTCGCTCCTCCGGTCCCCGAAAACCCCTATATGGTTACCTATGGATGTGGACACAGGGATCAAGAACAAAAATTGGCTAACATACCAGGGTTATACAGTTGCCCTGCAAATAGAAAGGTCGAATGTGAAGGAAAAGGCCAATACCATTGTGCAAAATGGGGTTGTGAAACGCTGGCCCCCTGGCTGACAGGACAGGGCCATGATCCCTTAATCACCCTCCTTAGAACTCCAGATCCCAAATGTAAGACTCAAGGAAAATGTAACCCAACAAAAATATGTTTAAAAAAGGTTTCTAGTTCCAGTACCTTTTCCTCTTCCTGGGACACTGGACACACTTGGGGTCTCAGGATGTATGCTCCAGGAGTTGACAAGGGCATTTCCTTTACTATACAACGGGTTAAAAGAAAAACTCCACCCAATCCGGTAGGGCCAAACAAGGATATGATTTTACACCCCCCACTCTTTCCGACTGTCCCTTCCCAACCTACCCCGCAATCGGGTGCCCCCACAAAGTTGGAATTACCAACTACAGGTCATATCCAGAACCCGTTCTCCCCTGAGACGCATTGGCTAGATGTAGTAGATTCTATGTATGCTTGGCTAAATTCATCTCACACCGAGATTGTACAAGATTGTTGGCTGTGCTTAAACCCTAAACCTCCATATTATGTGGGAGTGGCTACAAATGCTAGCATTGGACAAGACATAGAAAAGCATGTTGTGAAATTGCTAAATCCAAGCACGACATTGTGCCCTTGGGGTTCACGACCAATTTTAACCCTAGGAGACCTCCAAGGGCAGGGTTGGTGTATAGTGTCCCAAGAATATAATTGGCAGAACTCCCCTTACAAAAACTCTTGTGCAGAAGTGTATATTCCAAGTAGTTCAGATACTGATAGCGCCCAAAATATAGCATACCGAGCCCTTACTGGAGCCTGGTTTGCTTGCTCATCAGGAATTACCCCCTGCATTGCAGCCGCATACTTTGGGGTCGGCACCCAAGAGATTTGTATCCTAGTTCATATTCTCCCACAAATATACCTATATAGCGGAGAAGCAGGGAGAGAACACTTACGTCTATTTGAAGGACATTCCAGGGTAAAAAGGGCAGCACCAGTCCTCATTCCACTCCTAGTGGGACTGGGAATTGCAGGATCCACAGCTATTGGAACTGCTGGACTCATTGTGGGGGACCAAAATTTCAAAACTGTAAGCAAGCAAGTGGACCGAGACCTAGGCTACTTGGAAACTTCAATTTCTCGGCTAGAACACCAAGTAGACTCTTTAGCTGAGGTTGTATTACAAAACAGAAGAGGGCTTGATTTACTCTTCATGAAGGAGGGGGGCCTCTGCGTGGCCCTCGGAGAAACATGCTGTTTTTATGCGAACAATTCCGGAGTAATCCGAGACACTCTCAGTTTGGTCAGGGATAATCTTAGGGCCAGGGAACGTGCCAGGGAAGCCAGCAATAATTGGTATCAGAGTTTATTCTCTTGGTGCCCCTGGCTCACATCATTGCTTACAGCCGTAGCTGGGCCACTGCTATTGTTACTTCTCGGGTTAACTATTGGCCCGTGCATTATCAATTGGTTAGTACAATATGGCAAGAAGCGAGTTAGTGAAATAAAAATTATGATGATCAGGTCCAATTATATCCCCTTAGTTCCTAATGATGAATCAAGGGATTGATTCACTGACAAGAAAAGGGGGAAATGTAAGGGTTAAATTGTAGTGTAGGGCTAATGCTTAGCTTGAAAAATAACAGCTTTGTGTTGACATTGAAGGTTAAGAGATAACAGCCTTGCTTTACTCTTATAAATTACGCCTCATACTCTTGTAAATTAGGCTTCACCAATTAAGGAAGCAAAAGTTCAAAGAAAAGAGCATCAGAGGCAGGGTCAAGGAGATCCACTGGTTGCAACTTAGAGGCAGAAAGTCTAAAGTAAACACCTCATTAGGCAACTGTTTCTAACTCATCTGGAAATTGTTTCTTTGTTCTGTTCCCAGGTGATGATAAAACGATGTGATCGGTTATAAAAACTCTGTACCCCGGCTGTTCGGGGCCACACTCTTATCAAGAGTGTTGGTCCCGATCGGTCGGCCTTGCCTCTCATTGTAATAAACTTTGTTGTGACTGTCACTGGTGCCTGTAGCATTCTGTTTCAGGAGTCGTGTGGATGCAACAGTACCACAGTGACAAAGGCCACGTGGTGAGGGTTGTCTAAGGTGGGGTGTTTGGGGGTGAGTTGGACTGCCCGTGAGGGATGAGGAAGGCCCTTGGCACGGCCATGGGTTAGAGTTCCAGCTCGGTATTCCCACGGGGAGCGGTTGAAACCATCCCGGAAGCCACCCTTCTCTCGGGTGTTCATCGCGCTGCTAACAGATGAAGTCACCCCCACCGCCTTTGAAATAAGTCAAATGAAACATATCTAATGGAAATGCGCCCGAATAAATGCCTAGTCTGTTTCTTGAGATGTTACAAAATGCATTTTTTCCCCCTCGTCTTGACAAACAAGCAGAGGCAAACCTGATTTTATCCCCGGAGGCGATGGAACCCCATGCAGGAAGACGTTGGCAGGGTTTCCTTGTTAGGGAACCCCCCCCCCCTTCAATGCATGCGGACTGACACGACCCTTTGGCGGGGACATCCGGGTTCCGTGACAAGTGTTCGCACACCTGGCGGGTCTGAGGACTCATAACTATAACCCGTGCTGGACACGTCTAACGCCCGGGCCATCATTTCACTTTACAGACACAGAGACTTTGCCGCACGTTTTGTATGGACTTACAAAAGGGCCATCACATCACATTCAGGTAAGTTTTAGGAGAGATTTGCCTGAAGCAGAGCCTGGTGGTCTGCGGGGCGGGTGACGGAAGGCAGTTCTCTCTAGCTGGTGAGGGACAGTCTGCCCCTAACACCACTGCCCACCTCTGCTGACTCAAGATGTGACCTCTGATATTCCGAGAGTGCATTTCACGGATTCACTGCCCCTTCAAATGTCATGGTCTGAACAACGACAAGCCACGTGTGGCTTTAAACCCCTTGAAGAGGCCCCAAATTTAAGGCCCGCGCTGGAGGCATCCCCCGGCTCTCCCTCTGTGAGCTCACACGTAATCTCGCCCGCTCACACCCGAACGAACACACGGACTGTGGAACCAGAGAAGGAGGGCCAGGTCCTCGAAACACGCCAGAGGGACAATGGTGGACTTTGATTTCTCTTCTTTTCTTCATCACTGGTTCTTCTTCCCCGTGTGCTTTCCGGCGACCGTTTTATTGTTTGGGAATTAACTGGGTTAATAGAGCAAACCTTCAGAACGGTGCTTGGCTAAGTGCAACCCCAGTGTTAGCAGCTATGGTTACATGAAGCATTTTCATTAGTGAACATATTAAAATGACAGGCACTTCCACATGTGACCCACCTTTCCTTTCTCACACTCTACATAATTGTGTATAATAACTATTGTTTATTGTCTGTTTTCTCCAGCCACGATGTGAGCCCCGGGACGGCAGTGACTTTGTCCCCTTCCAAGGAGACGGTCACTGATGGTGAGAGGGTGGTCCTTCAGGGCTGGGGGAGAAAGGAAAGAACTCAGTCACCCCATGGCTCCCTCCTCATTCTTTCTGCACTGGATGTTGTCACTGCCTGACGAAAAACCATTTTGACCTTTAAGAGGGCCCGGAGGGTAAGAGGGAGAGGGATTGGGAAGAAAGCTGGACCTCGTGACTCCCGAGCACTTGCTTGCTCCGAATCCATCGGCTTTTTTTGCGCCGACCCACGCAGCCGGTCCCCATTTTCCCGCTTCCCAGGCAGGTTAGGGGTGCTGGGACTGAGTTCCGATCAAAATCATGTGGACGGAATAACGTGTGCCGCTTCGGGGCCTGGCCCGTGAAAGCCTCCTTCTTCTGTCTGCAGGCCGGATGTCCGGGCTCCAGCAGAGATCTCTAAGACCCGGGGACATCTGAGGCACCAGGCAGAAGGAAACTGTCCCTGAAGGACCATGGAGTCGAGCCCCATCCCCCCATTGTGACGGGACACTATACAACATTGTGTAACAGAGTGACACATATCTATTGTGGTTAGCCCCTAGGTTTGGGAGATCTGTTTCATAGAACAGGGTCACCCACCTTATTTTGACCTGAGGCTTGTCTACTGAAGCGGACTCAACATTGTTATTCGTAGTAGCACCTTGATCCTGGATCTGGTCTCCCACTCAAGCCCCGAGCACCCTGGGGACCCCTGCTCAGAACTTCATTCCTCGTTCATCACGGCAGCCCCCACCTCATCGTCCTCATGCCTTAAGCCTGCCTTTGTTGTTTTGTTTTGGTTTGGCTTGCCTTCTGAAAGATCAGACATTTTAGCTATTTATTCTGTTTTTCAATCTTACCTTCCTAGAGTCCTAGCTCTTCGAGGGAAGGGATTTTGTGATTTTGTTCACTGCTATATGCACACGGGAATTTGGGACACAGGAGGCATTCCACAAAAATTAGTGAATGAACTGATTCATTCCGTCATTTATGTGTGTGGCTGTGCACCAGGCCCGGCGACAGCCCCTAGGGATACTGTGGTGACCAAATCAGAGCCCAGAGGCTGTTGGACAAGACTAGCAGACAAGGGGTCACAACTAAATACAAACTGTGCAATGCTCACATCGGACAACTGGGAGGCGATGGGGCGGAAGATGCCTGTGGGATGGTGATGAGTAGGGGTTTCTAGGCAAGAAGGAAGGAAAAAAAATTTTTTTTTAATGGAGGTCCAGTGTATGTGGGTGGCAGAGAGCCAGGAAAGCAGGGTGTTGGAACACAAAAGGGAGTGGAGAAGGAGGGCCCAGGCACAGGGTGGAGGGGAAGGGCGTGTCAAAGTGCGCTGGAGAATCCTAAAGGCAAGGTAAGTATCCCCTTCAGGTACATGGGGACCACCCACGATGCCCCAGTTCACACGCCCCACCAGACAGAGGCCCCGCCGCCCTTCCCCCCAGTTCCTGCTGATTAAAATCTCTGGTCATTTTAGGGCAGTGAAAAGCCTCTGTGTGATATTATAATGATGGATGGATGTCATGACACATTTGTCCGAACCCATAGAATGTACACGGCAAAGAGGGAACCGCAATGGCCAACTATGGTCCCCGCGCGATTGTGATATGCCAGTGTAGGGTCATCCAAAAGAGTGCCATTTTGGTGAATGACATTGCTAAGGTGGGAGGCTACACACGTGTGGGGACTGGGGGTACATGGAAATCTGTGCCCCCCTCTCAATTTTGTTGTACACCTAAAAATGTTCGAAACATATGTATGTGTCTGTGTGTGTGTGTGTGTGTGTATGCATATATAAGCTCTAAATATATAAAAATATAAAAGCATATGTATGCCCTAAATACACACACACACACACACACACACACACACATATATAAAAGAATATAGGAAAAATTTGCAATCCATTCAGTCTTATTTATGTATAGAACTGACTGGGCCAAGTTCCAGCTCTAACCCTTACAATCAAGACCCCTGAGCACTCTCCCAGACCTTCCCCAAAGCCCTCACCCTGACGCCCGCCAGGTATCACTGACCCACCCTCCCGCCTAGCAGCTTCCCTTCCCTTTGCGGTCTGAGAACCTACACCATCTCAGTACGATTCTTAAACACAGGATTTCATTGACTTTTCTCAGCTGTAAAAACTATATTTATTTCAGTGACTTAAAGCCCAAATGTGTGTGTGTTTTCAAACCTAGCACCCAATATCTCTCACCACAGCTATTTAAGCAAGTCCAGCAGTAAAAGGGGCACATTTCCGTCTTCAGTATTTTTGTGGTTTTATATGCTGTCCCACAGGGGAGTTTGGGTCAATGAGAAATAACCGAGGAGAAAAGGGAAAAGAAAAATAAAGGAAAAGAAAATAAAGGAGAAAGTGAAGAGAGGAGGGAGAAAAGAATGAGAACAAAGGTTTATCCTCGTGGCTTTTGAAAGCCAGTCTTTTACTTGGAGCACTTGAGAGGGTCAGAAGACAAGTTTAGGCCTAAGGGATGAGGTCAAGGTTTCTCGCCAGTATTGCCTCCTCTAGGTACGTCTGTCTGCTCCTCGATGAGACCAGCCCCCGTCACTGCCGTTCCTTTGTCCTGTCAGATCCAACAGCTGGGACATCTAACACCACGAAAAACCATAGCAGAAAGAAACAGGCCTTTCTATCAACTACAATGCAAATTGCTTACCGGATGATAAAGCTACCTAAGTCTTCAACTGAGCCAACCAAAGCCTTCCTCTTCCTCACTCAAAAAGTAGCTCATTTTCCAGATTTACTCTCTTCTCCTTAAATTATAATGAACCCACAGTGCTTGAAGATGTCAAGCTGATTGACAGAGTCTGGACATTTTCATCCGAGCCTAGAATATCTTGCAGGAAAGGTCACCGGCAGATGTATATTCGGCCCCATTTCTTTTTCCGCTTGGTCATCCAGGATGGCCCGGGGTGAAAGTTTGGAAAAACTAACGTTTAATGCCTTTTAATTTAGGACATCTGGGACTACTTAGCAAAGTGCTCAATCTACACACCCTTCCAAATCTGGAAGACTCAAGAGAAATGCGGGGATCATTCTTTATGCCCTTAGGAAGAGGCCTAGAGAGGTCATTAAATATGGGGTGTGGTGGGGGGGGGGGGACTGCATTTTCTTTCAACCTATTGGACCAGGGTAAAACATGGTGAAATCGGTTGGCATTCTTCTTATATCAGATCATTTGTGAAATTCCCGATTTATGAAAAACCAGCTTTTACCAAGATCATCATAATCTGCCTTAGGTCCCTTTAGGGGTATAAAAAAGGCTATAAATGAAGTTTGTCAAATATCAGGAGACACTGAGCACCTACCATGTGCCGGGCACTCTTCAGAAGTGTTTTCTATGCATTAAAGATCTTTAATCTCCACAAACATCTAGAAGGTAGACGCTATTACCATCATCCTCAAGACACCAGCGAGGCCAGGGGTGCCTGGCTGGCTCAGTTAGTAGATCATGTGACTCTTGATCTCAGGGTCATGAGTTCAAGCCCCGTGTTGGGCATGGAGCCTACTTAAAATTAAAAAAAATAATAATTAACAAAAAAGACACAAATGAGGACACTGAGGCACACAGATGAGATGAGGATTTGCCTCAGTCTCACACCTAATAAGTAGGGAGCTGGGGGGGTCAAACCTGGAGGTTCTGTCTCCAGACGCTATGCTTTTTTCACCATGGAGCTGTTTTACTGCCGTGATACCATCCCTGGGACGAGTGCTTTATATTTGCTGTTTCATTTAATCCTCACCCCAGCTTCATGAGTAAGTAATTATTACCACCCAGCGGCTCAGAGTGGTAGGTTTGTCAAACAGAAACTCAAAGACATTTGGGTAATGACTAGCCGGCTGTTTTCCTGCGTACAAAGCAATAGGTTGATTTCATCCAACAAAGTCAAAAAAGATGATTCTATAACAGAGATTGGGGGGAGAAAAAGCCTGCAGAGTAAGAACAGGATGTTACGTTTGTGCATTATTTTTAGTCTGGACAATCTGTTCTTACACAGACCAAGGAGGACTTTCAAAGAAAATAATTAGCGATTCTTCAGAAACTCTCAAGATCGTCTGTGGAGCACGGGACAGGCTGTCTCTGCACAGTATATTCTTCCAACCCTCAGTCAGCACCTCCATCTTGGGTGGGCCATGTCTCCACCATTTCTGGCACAGGAATTTCTCAACTCCCCCACTGTTGACTTTGGTCAAAAAAAAGTATGAGAGCAATCACACACATATAAGTATTCGAAGTCAAGGTAGTCTCCAAGTGTTTAACTGGCTTGTCTTACTTAGAATAGTTCTCAAAGATCATTCTGATGGATTTTAGCTAAACACGTATCATTTTTCTTGACTATTTCAATTGTAATTTGAGCCACAGTCAGAAGTACACTACGAAGCATTCATTCTTGTTTAGGAAATTTTAGCCAACGTATGGAGGTCTAGGCTCTGAGGAATCCTATTCTATTCTATTCTATTCTATTCTATTCTATTCTATTCTATTCTGAGGAAGACCAAATCCAAAGTCCAATTGTTGGAAAGACTGATACTGGAGAAAAAGGCAAAACAGAGAGGAAGAAAAAGGAAGAAACAGTCAACTCTAGATCTCATCTTGATCTGTAGAATCATAAGAGCAAGCTTCCTATTTCCAGAATTCTGGAGAGTTTTTAATGAGTCTCGGACTGTGTTTCCAATAGGAATTTATACCAAAGTGGTGAGATTCTACATATGTCTGCACTGAGAATCAAATATCCCTCTGTCCTGGAGCATAAAAACAATGTTTTTAGTTAAAAGTCCTGCAGATGGCCCTTTCTACCATTGCTATAAAGCTGACATTTCTATTTGATTTGATTTTACATTACTATTTTATTTTATTTTATTTTATTTTATTTTATTTTTTAGAAAGGCAGACTGCCACGTGCAGGGCCTCATATGGACGTGTCTGGAATCTTGGAAGCTTGGGTCCCCTACTTCCTCCTACAAATGGACCTTGAGAGCTTGTTGGGAGATTCTGGCGGGAGAGCACAGCTACTCCTGTACCTTTGACCACAGAATGGTCCTCCTGTATTGGGGAAGGTCATCCTCTCCGACCTAGCACAGCCCCAGAAGGGACTCACATGGAGTGGTGAGGGAGGAAGGGGGACACCAGCCTAGCCAGCCAGACCAGCCAAATCGACCCTGGTCAGCAGTGGGGTGACAGATGTCGTAGCAAGACACTTCTTGAAGTCTCTTTGAAAGTAGTCTGTAACTGTACATTTTGTAGAAGTGAGTGTGGTGACATCTTTTCAAAGGTAACTTCCATTTGCTCAATTATGATAGTGTATGAATAACACTAGTTATTCATAATATACAACAACATCAGAACACCCCAAAGCAAAACATGTCAAAAGAGAAGAGAAACCACGCCACACGGATCTTTTGGTACAATCTCAAATGATGAGAATTTATGAGAATCTTCAGGGATGGACACATCATCGTTATTATTAGGGGAAAGAGTAAAATTTTGGCACCGTAAGTTTAAGTTGCTTGAGGCAAATTTTACTTTAAATTCTCTCATATAATCTTCTCAGTAGATGGGGGATGATATGGACAGATGTCCAATATGAATACTTTTATACAGATTTTTGAAGGTATTTTACCTATGATCTTTTCATCATTCACAAATAGTAAAGGCATTACCATGGGGGGAAAAAATCCATAAATTTTAACAATAACATGAAATTGATTAGTTAATGTGGTTCTTAAGGTGGCAGTTGCAGCCTTGCCCCACCTTTATAGTTTTGCAGTTTATATTAATTATAAATAAGGTGAGATTCAATCACTTGTCGCGTCTTTGGCCTAATCAACATATTTGTAAAATTTGAACTGGTTTGTGCTTGTCATGGGAGTTATTTTTTTGTTATATGACTATAAAGTCTGGAGATGGTTGGGCTATACAAGCAGTGTGAGAGATTTGTGATAGCCAATTTTCAATTTTTTTTTTTTAGTGTTAATTTATTCTAGAGAGACACAGAGTCCAAGCAGGGGAGGGCAGAGAGAGAGGGAGACACAGAATCGGAAGCAGGCTCCGGGCTCCGAACTGTCAGCACAGAGTCCGATGCGGGGCTCGAACCCATGAACCGTGAGATCATGACCTGAGCCGAAGTCAGACACTTAACTGGCTGAGCCACCCAAGTGCCCCTGCGATAGTCAATTTTTATTGAGGGGCCGGTTATATTTGATTTTATTTTCAGAAATCAAACTAGAAAATTGTTGTTATTGATGGTGATGAAAATGTTAAGGGCTGTTTTTCACACTGCAGTTGGGGTATTTTCTTTAGCATTACCTTTAATTGTAATTACTCGTTCTTCCCTTTCCTCTCATGAGTAATTATCCTCCCCCCACTGAATTATTGATTATAGGGAACAGTTAAGTTAAAACATAACAGTAAAAATCTACCCGGATTACTCTTCAGAAACAATTAACTACCAAATAATGTGTCAAAATTGTAATCAGGGTGGGAC
Organism: Panthera onca; assembly: GCF_046562875.1. Classification (NCBI taxonomy): domain Eukaryota; kingdom Metazoa; phylum Chordata; class Mammalia; order Carnivora; family Felidae; genus Panthera; species Panthera onca. The sequence continues at coordinate 3,779,124 of NC_138343.1, read as the reverse complement.
ATCAGACAAACCGGCATAAAACGCGCTTAGTGTGAGAACAGTTGTTACAAAGTTCTATGATTTACTCTCATCAGGAGGTTGGGAAGCTGGGTTTAGACTGGAAAATTTAGGAATTCAAGGTTCCTAGGTGGCTCAGTCGGTTAAGCCCCTGACCTCAGCTCGAGTCATGATCTCATGGCTGTGAGTTCAAGCCCTACATCGCGTTCTGTGCTGACAGCTCAGAGCCTGGAGCCTGCTTTGGATTCTGTCTCCCTCTCCCTCTGCCCCTCCCCCACCCGTACTCTGTCTCTCTCTCTCTCTGTCTCTCTCTCAAAAATAAATAAACATTAAAAAAAATGTTAAGACAAGAAAATTTAGGAATTATATAAAAAGCAGACCAAGCAGTGATTTGGCAGTCAATATTTGAAAAATACCAAACACACCTAATTTTTTTATCGTCCCTCCTCTCATTAAGTGGAGGGAATAAATCGTTGGTTACCCAATGGCTGCCAAGCAAGGCCCAGTGTAAAAGAAATCTTTGTGGTGTTTTGATCTGTAGTCAGAGCTTGAATCTGGGAAGGTGAAAAATAAACTTGTCAGAGCAAACTGGTTATTACATTAAGACGTAACCATAAATCATAAGTATATAAAAATGGGGAAATGGTTGCAGTCATATTTTAGAGTGCCCTGTAAAACACAGCATAAAGTGATGGGAGCAGGTTCTTTGACACGAAGCACTTTTGTTGAAAATTATCTCACACTTGGCAGAGACACAATATATTGAAAGTTCCATTTGAATCCTGAATTTTTCTCTTTCTTGTAGTGTTTTTTGCTTATGTTTTTAACGAATCCTAGTAAACCTTCCTGTGCATGTGTTTTTAGATATACCCATACCATAGATAAATATAATGATAAAATCTATAATGATCAATTCAAAGCCTTTAACTTCACTTCTGAAGTATATTTAACTAATCAGCATGCATAAAACACATATTAAGCTGAATTTACTACGTTAACAAACTGTAACAACTTCCATTTGTTACCGTAATAAATAAACACACTAAATACAGCCATGATCTTGTGTGCATATTTGTGTCTTTCTACAGCTGTAATACTTAATAGGATCAGAACTCTGTGTGTTAATAACAGCCCTTAAAAGAAGCAGGTGTGACTCAGTCAGTTAAGCATCTGACTTCAGCTCTGGTCATGATCTTAGGGTTCGTGGATTCAAGCTCCACATCAGGCTCTGTGCTGACAGTTCAGAGCCAGGAGTCTGCTTTGGATTCTGTGCCTCCCTCTCTCTCTCTGCCCCTCCCCTGATTGCTTTCTCTTTCTCTCAAAAATAAATAAACCTTAAAAAAAAAAAAAAAAAAAAGAACCAGGTGATTGTGTTCTCTCCTGGCAAAAATAAGAGAATACATCTACTTCCATTCTCCTAAGGCATCTCCACATTCTCTAACTTGTTAATCTAGGGTCATTTTCAACTGTGTAAAAATAAGGGCCTTGCATAGACCAAATTGTTTTCAGGGATGCATATTTTGTACCCTCTAATTGTCCAGGTATCCAAAGATTAGGCATTTAAATACTCAATTTAACATGCCTTAAAATTCTTACAGTTATGTATAGGTTGTAAATTCAGCATTTAAGCTGACACACTGAGCTTTTGTGATTTGTATGCAACATTATGAACATTAACTGTTTTAAAAATATTATCTATTATGATTTAATTTAGTTCAGTGTGTAATTTACAGGTGTGTAATTTTAAATAAAGTGATCTTAACTCTTCTAACCAGTAAACCTACTGGAAGAAATTTAATAAGTTCAAATTAATTAGGGTTGCTTTCTTTCTTTCTTTCTTTCTTTTTTTTTTCTTTTAGAAAATAAACTCTACCTATGACCCAGCAACAGCCCTGCTAGGAATTTGCCCAAGGGATACAGGAGTGCTGATGCACAGGGGCACTTGTACCCCAATGTTTATAGCAGCACTTTCAACAATAGCCAAATTATGGAAAGAGCCTAAATGTCCATCAACTGATGAATGGATAAAGAAGTTGTGGTTTATATACAGAATGGAATACTACGTGGCAATGAGAAAGAATGAAATATGGCCTTTTGTAGCAACGTGGATGGAACTGGAGAGTGATATGCTAAGTGAAATAAGTCATACGGAGAAAATATCATATGTTTTCACTCTTATGTGGATCCTGAGAAACTTAACAGAAGACCATGGGGGAGGGGAAGGGAAAAAAAAAAAAAAAAAGAGAGGGAGGGAGGCAAACCATAAGAGACTCTTAAAAACTGAGAATAACTGAGGGTTGATGGGGGGGTGGGAGGGAAGGGAGGGTGGGTGATGGGCATTGAGGAGGGCACCTGTTGGGATGAGCACTGGGTGTTGTATGGAAACCAATCTGACAATACATTTCCTATTAAAAATAAAATAAAATGAAAAAAAAAAGAAAATAAACCCTAGACTTGTGTGAACTAGAATATCATGCTAATGTTGTTTTTACATCATGACGATAACAAAGAAAAAGACATAAAACCATTTCTAAAGCAAAAGTGTGAAGCCAATGAATGTATCCAAAAAGTTACTCGATTAAAAATATGTGCTATTGTCCTATAAAATTACATATCATGAACTAAAAATGTTAAGTTGTTCAAAAATGGTAAGAGTTCTGTTTTGCTTCTCATCCTATAACCTCTTAACTAAAACCACTAATTTGGGGCACCTGGGTGGCTCAGTGGGTTAAGCATCCAACTTTGGCTCAGGTCATGAAGCCCCAGTTCGTGAGTTCAAGCCCCACGTCAGGCTCTGTGCTGACAGCTCAGAGCCTAGAGCCTGCTTTGGATTCTGTGCCTCCCTCTCTCTCTGCCCCAACCCACTCGCATTCTGTCTCTGTCTCTCTCAAAAATAAATAAGCATTAAAAAAAATTTTTTTAATAAATAAATAAAACCACTAAATTAACAGTTAAACTTTTCTGTTTTCTCTGAATTATAGTTTAAAGGGGTAGCACACTTAAAACATTGGGAGAACGTTTATTTTGATTTGAGTTTCTCTTTTTTAAGCTTTTATTTAAGTCGCAGTTAGTTAACATACAGTGTAATATTCGTTTCAGGAGGACAATAGGGATTCAACATTTTCATGCATCACCAGGCGCTGTTCACAAATGCCCTCCTTAATCCCCACCATCCATTTAGCACACACCCCCCCACCCCCCAACCTCCCCTCTGACAACCCTCGGTATGCTCTCTAGAGTTAAGAATCCATTTCTTGGTTTGCCTCTCTCTCTCTTTTTTCCCTTTGCTCCTTTTGTTTCTCAAATTCCATATACGTGTGAAATCACAGGGCATTTGTCTTTCTCTGATGGACTTATTTCCTTTAGCGTTATACTCTCTAGCTCCTAGTTTCTCTTAAGTTCAATTGTGTTTTTCATTCTTCATATAAGCCCTTGAAAATGTAAATAAGTTTCCATTGTAATTTACCGATCCCCTGCTGAGGTAGAGTAGACAACTTGCTCGAAATCATTTGTATTCACAAAACAGAAAATATTCCCAAAAAAAGGTATCTGAACCCTTTACTTTTGGTCGACTCAGTAGTGTGATTTATGATACCATGTTTCTTCTCTCTTCTCTCTAACCTTGAAAAGCCTGAAGCGACAATAATTTTGTGTTGCTGAATCATAAACTTCAGAGGCTTCTGCCTCACAAGAGACAGGCCTTTGCATGCTGGAGATTTGGTTAACTTGTTTTCTTTCTTGTCATTAGTCTCCTGTAAGGCCTAACCGCTTTCTTAAAGTCAAAAGTTACTACGGATTGCCAGTGTGTGTTTGCATTATCTTGGAAGCAGGAATGCTGTTTTTGTAGATACTGACAACTATTTGGATATGTAAGGAGAAAACACAAGAAAAGAACGTTTGGAAAGGAGGAAAGAGACTCTTATCTTTAGTTTCAGGAATCCACAGCATGCAAACATAAAACACCAAACCCAGGGGATCACATTAAAGGCCAGAAATAAAAGACCAACTTCCTGTTCATGTGTTCTCAAATGCCAGAGAATTATAAGAACAAATAGTACATAAACACAATCAACCCCAGAAAAATTAACAAATGATCTAGACTTCAGATTCCCTGTCCTTTGCCACCAACTAATCTCTTCACGATCTGACATAAAGCCAGCAGGGTGTACCCGATCTGCAAAGGGCAATCAGGAAAAGCCAAAATAAGAAACAACTTTGGGCAAGAATACGTTGCAGCCTGCAAGAACCAAAGGAAGATAAGCATAAAACTCCCAACAGCCCAGGGCTGGACAAGGTTCCTTTCCAGGTCACACATTTCTATTGATTCCTATGGTAGGACTTAGGTAAACAACATCTTGGTGGAACCTTCAGAAATAAATGGTCAGGTAGTTCATGAGTAGTCCGCCCTTCACTTGTATAGAAGGGAGAACAAACTATAGAATTATTTCATCCAACAAAGGCAGACCAGAATTTATATAAGAGAAAAAGGGGAGAAGCGATGGAGAAAAACAAGAACACAAACAAACAACAAACAACCCCTTGTAGTCAACCTGGTAATAGTGAACTTGCACGTTTTGGGGGTAACCTGATTCGTTGACAGGTGGTCAGTCTGGACTGGACCATCAGTCCTTAAGCAGGCTCAATAGGCACATAGGAGAATTTAAAAAATCCAATTTCAGTTGCTGAAGGACTCAGGAAACCTTCGCGTTTGGCTGAGGAGCTAGTGTGACCAGCGTCTGCCACTGTCCTGCATTGTATCCGAAATTGTTACAGGTCTTTGTGTCCTTTGTAACAAAGTTTATTCCCTGTACCCTCCCATGTTTTTAATGGAAAAAGCAAGCCTGACCACTCGGTACTGAAACATGTGACTTGAGTAAAACAAACGTAGAAAGCGCTTTTTACACCTTAAAACTTTTGCCTGGAGCAAAGTCCACGAGTGAAGTGCTTAAAGTGGAATTTCCCAACACACAGACTGCCTGCGGTATCTGGTACCGGAAGGTTCCCTATTGGGAGACTGAGTATGCCAAGTTCAATGGCGTCCTTCCCGTCTACCCACCTCCTTTCTCCGCCCCTAGTACTTGCTTGCCTTCAGTTCAGACTCCTTGGAGGCAAGTTACCCAGCAGTTTTGACCAGGCGTCTTCTACAGCAGTATGTGGATCCTAACTACAAGCCACCAGCCACCTATGAAGGTTGGGAGTCGCATAAGGCAGACAGCACGGACCCGAAACAGCATGCGTTTTCACTGAAAACTCCCCGGAGTATAGAGTAATGGAATGTAACATTTGGCACATAAAATTCGGCAGTGCGTATTATCACCTTCATTTCCGTCTCTTAGTACCTTTAAAAACAAACAAAAAACCTACGTATTCCTACATGTGCAATGGCTTTTTCTAAAGTAGAATACCTTAAGGTAAATATCTTGCTAACTCCCCCATGCAAACTCAAGTGTTTGATTACAGCTCTCTTAGTGGACATGTGGGTGGCCCTGAAAAGAGCCTTTGGGGTTGGGTAAGAGGGCGCTTACTTGTCAAGTCTACTTGGAGCTGGTGTACTTGGTGACGGCCTTGGTGCCCTCGGACACGGCGTGCTTGGCCAGCTCCCCGGGCAGCAGCAGGCGCACGGCCGTCTGGATCTCCCGGGACGTGATGGTCGAGCGCTTGTTGTAATGCGCCAGGCGCGACGCCTCGCCCGCGATGCGCTCGAAGATGTCGTTCACGAACGAGTTCATGATGCCCATGGCCTTGGACGAGATGCCGGTGTCGGGGTGCACCTGCTTCAGCACCTTGTACACGTACACCGAGTAGCTCTCCTTGCGGCTGCGCTTGCGCTTCTTGCCGTCTTTCTTCTGCGCCTTGGTCACCGCCTTCTTGGAGCCCTTCTTCGGGGCGGGAGCGGACTTCGCTGGCTCAGGCATCTTAAAACCTCAGAAAGCCAGAAGTGGAGTGAAAGCAGGAAGCGAATGTCTGCTACTTATAGGGCTTTTATGCTAATGAAGGATGCAGACCGCGTCTTAGTTCATTGGAAGACCAGCCGTGAGGCTGTCATCCATGGGCAGAACTATGCAAATGAGGTATGGAAATAAAGCTTTTCTATTGGCTACTTGACTGAGACTCGTTACTAGCCAATCAGGCAACCGGGTTTGATCCCCAGGAAATGGCTATAAAAGCAGCGGTGTTTTACCTACTTCCCGGCTTGCTGTCTTTTGGCAAGTGATTAGTTCTCTTGTCTTGCGGTTTCTTTTCGTTGCTTACGATGTCTGGACGTGGCAAGCAGGGAGGTAAGGCTCGCGCCAAGGCCAAGTCTCGCTCTTCTCGCGCCGGCCTGCAGTTCCCGGTGGGCCGCGTGCACCGCCTGCTCCGCAAGGGCAACTACGCCGAGCGGGTCGGGGCCGGCGCGCCGGTGTACCTGGCGGCCGTGCTGGAGTACCTGACGGCCGAGATCCTGGAGCTGGCGGGCAACGCGGCCCGCGACAACAAGAAGACGCGCATCATCCCGCGCCACCTGCAGCTGGCCATCCGCAACGACGAGGAGCTCAACAAGCTGCTGGGCCGCGTCACCATCGCGCAGGGCGGCGTCCTGCCCAACATCCAGGCCGTGCTGCTGCCCAAGAAGACCGAGAGCCACCACAAGGCCAAGGGCAAGTGATCTGGCAGTCCTGAGTTTCCGGAAGCGCTTTCATACCCAAAGGCTCTTTTCAGAGCCCCCCACCACTTCAAAGGAAGAGCTATAATACCACTTTTTAGGTTAAGGCGGGGAAGTCGATAAAGGTAAGTTGACTTTAGCCCAAGCCAGGATAGTGCGGTTCCTCGGCTTTTGAAAAAAAGTGTCCAGGTATTAAAATCGCCGGGTCCTTTTAGGTAATGGCGAATCGAGTGTCCGACAACGGCTTGTACTTCCTGACTTCACGAATCTAGGCACCTCGGATAGTAATGCCTAACTTAAAACTCCGCTAACTGCGCAGCTCCGCAGTGATCTCTTAGGTTGTCTTGCGAAGTTGCTCAGATGTCCTTGAAGGTAAATTTAACCGAGTAACTCCCTGGCCAGTCTCGTAGGTGCCTCGTCTTGGGCTGCGAGCAACCCGTCTTAACTAATCTATAAAGGAGTTAGCCTCTGCTCCTGTAAGTTTTCAAAAGTATTATCTGAAACTTCAAGTATGGGGAAAGGGTCTCTGAAAAGTGGCTTTCCCCGAACAGGATAGTTCACAATACTGACTGAATCCACATTCGAATTGAGGCTTCTCCTGTTTACAAATCACTTGGCTTTGGAACCAGTTTTTAACTCCTGGTACTCGGTCTTGTCATCCATAAACTGGTGGAAAATTGGTGTTTTCGTTAGACCTTTCTGCCAATCAATGCATTTAGAGCCCCTAACCTAGAGCAGTGCTGGACTTTCAACCAACTGCAATGAACACTTTATTTCAAGAGGCTCAAATGCCTAGATTCCTAAGGCAGCCTGGAAAAAAGGTAGAATCGGGCCACAGGCCTCTCCAAAGCAGTTGCTACTAAGGATCTAGTCATTTAGCTGCTCCCAACACCAAACGCTGCAATCTGGGACCGTGCAAAACTTCCTGCAATCTTATTTTCTAGGATTGAGTCTCCAAGTGATTCTTTGGGGTGACTGGGTTAGTGCTCTGGAAAGTTCGTAGGCAGGAAGGGTGAGTGGGCCACGGGTTGCCCACGCCCCTGCACTCGGAGACTCGGGCGGCCCAAGGAGAAACAGCCTCTTGCACACGCTCTTGGAGCTCCCAGTGAAGCATTTCAGGTGGCAGTTTTGGGAGCATTCATATCGGAATATGCACGGGGAGGGGAGGGGAGATCATCTAAACAGAAGCTGGTTCCCCGTGGGCATGCCTCCCACTTTCTAAATGGTGACGCTTCTGGAGTGGTCTGGAAGCAGCCTCCACCCTCCCAGCCTTCCTCCTCCTCCACTCCCACCCACCTCCCTCCTTCCCCGAGTCCCGCCTCCCGCTCCCCCAGCCTGATAGTCACCCTGGAAAAAAGGGGCTAGGGTGTCTGGGAGTTTGGTGAAGACAAAGCGGCAGAACAAGTGAGCGCCTTGATTCTAACACGTTAGAGTTTTCTGAGTTTGTAAGGATTCTAAGGGGTAGGAGGGCTGAGACTGCACACGGGGAGGTTCCGGCCTGGCAGCGATCCAGACTGGGGTCCGCCCAGAGGACCAGGTTCTTTGCACCCAGAATTTCTTGTATGCCGGAGAACTTGTATGCTTAGGTCCGAGTTGCTTTATATGAGCCTGGCAATGCTCTTCATGAACTTTCCAGGTTGATTTTGAGTCCAGCTCCAGCACTGACCAGGTGGGTGACCTTGGGCTTCGTGGTCAATTCCCCCCTGCCTCCATTTCTTCCTGTTCACCTTCGCTCACCTAGTGGTGAAACAAGTAGGCTCAGCAGTGTGGGTTCTGAAATTAGAACACAGGCACTCAAGGGCAACAGCTGACACTAAGCACTTTACCGTGTCAGGCATAGTCCTACCTGCTTCCAGAAAATTCATTTAAGCCAACAATCTACAGGTAAGTGCTATCACTCTCCACACTTGAAAGCCTAGGTAACAGGAACAGAACATAGACTTAGACCTTGTCTAAGTCCCAAGGTCAGGAAGCCAATACTTTAACTGCTGGCTGTTCTGCTGTAAGCACGGCTCCCTTAATAGATGATTGTCGGAATAATGAAACCGGTAAAAACTCAATACATAATGGCTTAACTTTGTCCACGTACCCGACTGTCACCAGTTGTATCCTCAACTGTGAAGAATTCAAGGGAAAGAGGAGAGGTGTTCTCCCTGGAATCTACACAAATGGAGGAAGGTCACCCATGGTATTGTTAGCACTGTGAACCCAGAGGAAAAGCCCCTAGACTTGAAACAAGGGGAAAAATCAGGAGGTCGTTAGGTAAAGAGTTACAGGACTTGATACACTAATTTCTTGTGAATGAAGAAGGAGTTAGTGAAGATATGATTTTGAATTCTCCCCTCTGGGCTTCAGTAACAAAACTCTGTATTGTTTGGTTAACGATACATTGTGTTCATTTTATTTGTTTCCTCTTCAGCAAGACCTCCTTAAAGTCAAAGACCCCATCTTGTTAAATTAACAGTCAGCATAGACCCTTGCATAAGATAAACACTTGAGAATTGGGCAGTGTGTAAATGTGGAGCTGAGTCAGTGGCTGGGCCATCAGGAAGCACTTTGTTCTAGAGGGTCTGCTTATCACCAGAGGAGACTAACAGGTTGCTAATAGCATCTTCTCTTCGCAGTAGAAAATCCCTTCTGAAAAACTAGTTTGCATTGGCATCTTATTTGGGGAGCTTCAGAGAAGCACAGAAGGTGCCAACTGACCAGCTCTTACCTAAGAGGACAGCCACGAGGCCGTTCCCCAAGCAGAGGACACTGCTTAGAGATGTGTCTTAGCTCCCCCTCTCCAGCATACTTCTTTTCCTTCCTCTTTGAAACGTCACTGTTTATATCCAAAAGCCCTAGCTACTCCTTTGGAAAATTCTCCAGTGAGCAATAAATTCTCAGTAGCTTCGGTTGGTTTCCAGCCATGGAGCAGGTCTCCATCCGCCATGCCTCAAGGGTCCTGGGGAGGACCATTTCAGTTGGGGCAAGTTGATGAGAATGATAAACCCAGGCCTTCCAATTACTGGAGGCACCTGGACACCAGGGACAAAAAGTTGATCTCAGGGATTTACTGAGATGTGAGGCTAAGCTGAATCATTATTTGGTTATTTAGGGCATCCCCAACAATGCAGACCAGGATGATACAGCATCACCAACTAGAAAAACCCTTTTTACATTTTGAAACCACCTATGCACCTTTCCTTTATTCCGTCCATTATACAGTCACTTACTAGTTTTTTTTTATAAGCATGATACATTTTATAATTATGAAAGATCGTATATTAAGGTCAATTACATCACCACCTACGGGTTTGTCATCTGTCGATCCTAAGTTATAATTACCAATGTAAATATTCCTGTTAAATATGCGTGTATATTATTAGAAGATGCTAGGAATTTAACTGAGGACTCCCCACGCGTACTGAAATTGAGAATAAGAAGTGCAGACTTGAAAATAAAGTGAAGTCACAGGCATGGAGTGAGGGTAGGCATCTTAAAAAATAGCTGAACTTCATGGGACTTGATTACACTGCAGTGGTTTCCCTGTGTGGCAGCCGGGGCAAGGGGATGGAACCATCTCAGGGCTTAGGACTAACGTGCGTCATTACAGTTGAGGCTGTTTCCCAAAGAAGTGAGTGTGCTAAGCCTCAGACTCTTTGTCACCTGTGGTTTGTCTGCCAGGTGGAGCTTAACCCTTTCCCACATTCCTCACTCTCGGGGACACCAGGCGGTGGTGATACCCAGAACCGAAAGCACAGGACTTGACTTTGCACCACAACAAATTGTCTTTGCGTTAAAGATTGAGCCCAACACGGTCAGACTACCACGTGCCCTAAAGTTCAGAACCTTGACGCTTGGTACTTGTTCCCGGTCTTTCCCCGATGTCCCCGATGTCCCATCAATTCTGCAGTTTCCGAGGCTTGTCTTATGCGCAGTAAACTTCCAATTTTACGTCTCCAGCCCCGACCTCCACTGTGAAGTGCAAGTGCGTGTATGCACGTTTCTCCTCAACTCCTTCACGTGCAACTCTCTTTTCAGCCTGAATCCACCTAAGACACAGGAGTTGACGTGGTAAGCCTGTTACTCCCTCTATTCCTTCCCACTCAGGAAGGGACGCTACCCTAAATCCATTTGCTCAAGCCAAAACTTTAGGGGGTGAGCCTTCCTCGCTTCCCTTCCTCTCCACAAATCCAAACTATCCGTAAGTCATGTCACCTATACCCCAACACGTGTCTTCCGGTATTCTCTACACTCCTTGCCATGACCTGAGGGGCCACCCATGACCACCTCTGGCCTCTGGCCTCTGGCCTTCTCTCGGACTTATCTCCATCTTTCTGTTCCAGCCACACTGGTCTCTTTCCACCTGCCAAGCTCTTTCCTGCTTCAAGACATTTTCACTGTTGCTCTTTTTCTCCGAAATACCTGTTCCCTGACTTGTCTTCTGGAAAGCTCTCTCTCACCCTTCAGGACTCTGCTTTTCTTCAGACAGTCCTGTTCTGACAGACCTACCCAGACAGATCAAAGATCTGGATACAAAATACAAATACTGGATGACATTTTAGGAAACATCTTAACCTCAGGGGTGTGTGTGCCTGTGTGTGTGTGTGTGTGTGTGTGTGCACGTGCGCGCGACCACTGAGGGTCAGGTGTTATTGTTAAGCAAGGCAGGAAACAAAGCCGTAGAGGACAGGACATAAACTACATAGGCCAGGAGATTTAAGACAATATAATAGAAGAAAATGACTAACCAGGATGTTTTGTATCTTTTATTAAATTCAAGTGGCCAGGGGCGCCTGGGTGGCTTAGTCGGTTAAGCGTCCAGCGTCGGCTCAGGTCACCATCTCACGGTTCTTGAGTTCGAGTCCCGCATCGGGCTCTGTGCTGACAGCTCGGAGCCTGGAGCCTGCTTCCGATTCTGTGTCTCCCTCTCTCTCTGCCCCTCCCCCGCTCGGTCTGTCTCTCTTTCTTTCTCTCAAAAACAAAATAAATAGACATAAAACAATTTTTTTTAATAAATTCAAGTGGCCAATGCATATCAGGGGTAAAAAAGTTAACCTTTCTTGTAGTTAAGCTTTGTATATACCAGTAATAACGGGATGCCTTTTCCTATCCATGGAGAGACACCCACGGAAACAAATAGTAAACAGGACTACTGAGGGCGGGGAAGGATTGCCACGGCCTATACTCTTTTGAAAAATTCTCCTGGAAATATCTATTTAAATGTAGTATTAGACCCTTGGCCTTGTGCACAACAAATCAGTTCTAGATAAATAAAGACGGAAACCAAACAGGAAAAAAAAAAAAAGTTGGCCCTTGAAAAAAGAGGACATCTACCTTCTAGAAACAAGCCCCCATGATGTAAGGTTATAGGAAGAGAGGTTTTTCACCTTTACAAGCATCTGAGTGTGCAGTGTTAAAATGGGCGTGTATTAAGTTGGTAACTTCAAGTATCAAGAGTAAAGTTAAAAAGGAGCCTCCCTCTGCTCACTGCTCGGGCAGGTCACTCTCTGGCCGTGACCCTGTGTAGATTCTTTGAACGACAGTCCCAGATTTTACCTATTGGGTCTCACAGCTCTGGCGTCTCCCCCTTCCGGCCTCCGCTCCGTGAAATCGGGACCCCTCTGCGTTCTCACCGTGCCTTCCCTGCATCCAGCAGAGGGTCTGGGAAGTGGCGGCCACTCAACTCTGCCGAACGCGCAGGGAGGGGACGGCGTAGCCCAGAAAGCCCTCTCTGAGCCCCGCACGTGGTTGTCTGCACGTCTGCGGAGAGGGGTCTGTCCACTAACCGTCACCCACAGCTCGCCCCGTTAGCAGGTGTGCAGCGAGATCGGGAAGTGCGCCCCGCGTGCCTGCCACGCTCCCCCTTTTCGGCTTTGTGCGCTAACCTCCCCAGACTTAATGTCTTCATGATAACCCTCAGGAAGCCCTTCATTCTTTTAAGGGCCTCTTCTCTGCCGGCTGAGAATGTGCTCTCCTCTTTAATGTGCTACTGGGTCTGTGGTTACTAAGGGTTCGCTTGGAATCCTGGAAAGAAAAGAGTCACACAGCTGGTGCGTGTGACAAAGTCGATACTTTTTCATCCAGTCACAGCGTCTGCTCTGCACAGAAGGGCAGCTCCTGGCTCCTACATTCCAACGCGCGGATTATCCAGTTAACACGCTCCTCTCCAGGCGGTTTGTGGAAGATTCTATCCCACCCGTGTCTATGCCCTGGCACTGTACATTCTCCCCACATGGTGGAGTTTCAGTAAATACCCCGAATGAACGTGCTGACCACAGACCTTAGATGTGCCCAGAAATGGAATAGTCACCAAGCCGCAGGGCCTTGAGGGTTTATCCCTGGGGTATGTACCATTTTAGCCTCCACCCAGGCTTAAATCCCAGCTACTCACTTTGGAGGGAGGTCCAAGATGGTTCTACAGCTGCTGTGTCCAACACAGTAGCCACTGGCCACATGTGACGTTTTCAGTTTAAATATAGCATAATTAAATTAAGTAATTAAATGAAATTAAATTGAAAACTCAGGCTTCAGTTGTACTAACTACAGTTCAAGTTGCTGGTGGCTACGGTCTTGGATAGAAAGATACAGAGCACCTGGGTCATCCCAGAAAGTTCTATTGGTAGGCACTCCTTGTCCTTCTAATTGTTCACGGGCACTTACTCGATGCCCTCCAGGTGGCATCTGAGTATGTATGGTCACCAAACAAAATACAGGATGCTCAGTTACATGTGAATGTCAGATAAGCAGCAAATGATTGTTGAAGACTAAATATGCTTTAAACTGTTGCACAAAATGTACTACGCGAAGACAAAAATTGTTATTTATCTGAAATTCAGATTTCACCGGGCATCTTGCATTCTTATGCGCCAAATCTGGCAACGCTGCCTGAAGAGCAAAATGAGAGCATCTTCCGGGGTGCCTGCGTGGCTCAGTCGGTTGAGCGTCCGACTTCGGCTCAGGTCATGGTCACACAGTCTGAGGGTTCGAGCCACGCGTCGGGCTCTGTGCTGACAGCTCAGAGCCTGGAGCCTGCTTCGGATTCCGTGTCTCCCTCTCTCTCTGACCTTCCCCTGTTCTCTCTCTCTCTCTCTCTCTTTCTCTCTCTCTCAAAATAAATAAACATTAAAAAACAAATGAGAGCATCTTCCCTGGGAGCCTGGGTCCTCTTGACCGTGGGGAGTTTCTTTTTTTTTTTTTTTTTTTTTTTTTTTTTTTTTTTTTTTAATTTTTTTTTTCAACGTTTATTTTTTTATTTTTGGGACAGAGAGAGACAGAGCATGAACAGGGGAGGGACAGAGAGAGAGGGAGACACAGAATCGGAAACAGGCTCCAGGCTCCGAGCCATCAGCCCAGAGCCCGACGCGGGGCTCGAACTCACGGACCGTGAGATCGTGACCTGGCTGAAGTCGGACGCTTAACCGACTGCGCCACCCAGGCGCCCCAACCGTGGGGAGTTTCTATACGAGCAACTGAGAAGGTCTGACACCAGAAATGAGCCTGTGGGTCTTTCTGCCTGTGTTGAGAAAGGCCGAGGAAGAAGTTCCTAATGACATTTACTTTGGTTTCAGATCTTTCCTTCGGTTTCCAAAGCTTCTCACTACAGAGATGTCTGGGTCCAGAAAGTGTCTGTGAAAGTCATCAGTTCTCAGAAATAAATGGATAGATGGGGGGCCATGTTCACTCATGACTGATTGATTCTGCACCTGCAATTTTTTTCCTCCCGAAAACTTATTCCGGGTTTATTTCTTTGTGTGTGCATGTACACCTTGGGGAGGAGAGTAAAGGCGGGAAAATATTATCGAAAAGAAGCTCTCTCTCGTAGGAAATATGTCTAATGGTTTGAATAAGTCATAGATTCAGAGGGTTCAAACAAAGCAAACTAACAAGGTATGTGTTGAGAATCCACCCCTCCACTGGATTACTCTACGAGGTAACCATTAATTCCCTTGTATACCTATGCACTGTTAACTCACGCAGATGTGAGTCAAGCCACCCACCCCCTCCCGCCTTCACTGCTGAAAGAGAGCCAACTGTATACACTGTTCTGCCCTTACTCTTTTCCTACAACAGTGTATTTTGGAGAACTTTCCAGATGTGAAAACAGGGAGCTTTCTGTACACCATCCTGTGGGATGGCACTGTGTCGCTACATCTTAGTGTATGTAACCCGTCTGCTATCGGGGGGGGGAGTATAAAACGAGATGATAAACCCGGATTCACAGCACGTCCTATTGACAGTCCTCCCGTTCTGCTGGGGTTGTGGAAAGTGAACAGAAACGCATCACTCTTGGGTGAGAGACTCAAGGTTCTTTGCCTTAGAAACTCTATGGCCCTAGCCGAGGTAGCAATTTTGAACCTCACTTTCTTCATCTGTACAATGGAGGCAATGCCTCCCTTACGGTGACTATAAGAATGAAAGAGGACCGTGTGAACTGTTTGAAGCTCAAAAGAACAACACGGATAAGATCGTGTAACTTTCAACACCATTTCTCTTGCGAGAGTTAGAGATGATACGTTGTAATAGGAACAGTCTCCAAAGTCCAGCCTGCTGCCGGGGCATGAGGTGGTGCAAGGAGGCAGGAAGGCCGGCTCTCAATTACCTGCTTGAGACATCTCCCGGGTGACATGGCCCTGTCCTGCCCACCGGAGTCAGAAAATACCGTCTCCCAATTTCCTCCGACCCTTCTCCCTATTGCTTTTTTTCCTTCACCCAAGGTCAGCTTTTGTCTATTTGTTTGTTTTTTTGTTTTTAAGGTCACGTTTTAAGAATGTCTCTGCTAGGCTGTAAGTCTGTGTGTGTTGGGGGCTGGGGGGCCCTCTGGGCCATTGCTGCGCTGCCCGCTGTGAGCCTGGGGACTGACGTTGCCTGGCATACACTGGTCAGTCCAGAAGCAGCTG
This sequence comes from Panthera onca, assembly GCF_046562875.1. NCBI lineage: Eukaryota > Metazoa > Chordata > Mammalia > Carnivora > Felidae > Panthera > Panthera onca. The sequence continues at coordinate 3,763,599 of NC_138343.1, read as the reverse complement.
GCGAATCCATCAGGCCGGCAGGTGTGGGAAGCGGGCATCGATGCACCAAGTCTATACAAAGTGGCTTGTGCACGGGCACACACACACAAATACATGTAGCTGCACAGCAGACACGCAGTGAGACTTTCCGGGAAAGCATGGGAACCTGGAGTTAACTGCTTGGGTTTGTGTCCTAGCTCTGCTCCGCCCCTTACCACGTGTCTGACGGGGGGGTAAGTCACCTGCCGTCCCTGAAGATCAGACTTGCCATCTGCAGAATGGGACAGCGCCTCCCAGAGTTTTGAGAACCAATCCAGTGGGATGGTACCCGAGGAAGCACAGTGTTGCTCGTGAAGCTTAATATAAACACGCGCGAAATGATGCGGATGGAGATCCATCACAGTCTATCTATCTGTCGTCTATCGATCCATCTGTCTATTTCCAAATATGGAAAAGCAAAAGCAGGAGAGGATATTGGGATCCCCCTCGGGGATCTGCTGGCTTCGCCTGTAGAGACAGAAGTAACGGGGCTTATGCTAAGCTGGAATACAACCTGCTGCTGGTGGCAACTAGGCCCATGGCAGGAGAAGCTTCTAGAAGAGAGGGCCCAGCAGACATTCACCGCTGAAATGGCAGCGGATGCCGCCACTCACCTCCCCCCGAGTCTCTTCCAGGTACGGGAGCAGCAGCCCCAGTGGAACGGGTGGGCCTTTCGAACCCAGCTGAGCTGTCTTTCCAAGAGCAGAGAATGTCAAGGCACGGATGCCCCATACGCTGCCCCCTCCGCTTTGGGCTCGGTTCGCTCCCTGGATGCGGAGAATTCACCCCGACCGGGGATCTCAGCAGCCTTGACACAGGAAAGAAAAATGCAGACGGCTATTAAAAAGAAGGGTCCTGGGTAGATGGGCCCTGGGGGAGGACAGAATAAGTGAGCGTAGAGCACAGAAGGAAGCTTCTGTTTCCTTTGGCTCAGTCCCTGCAGGTGGTGAGTGAAGAGACCAGGGCCCTGAATCAGTTGGCCTTGTGCACGGTTGCTAAAGAGATCAGTGGTCTGTACACGTCCACACCCTGAGGTATATTTCTGCCCTTGACGTCTTGACTGTCTCACGCCTCCAGTGGACAACTTACGTGCCATTTTGGATCTTTCCTTCCTCTCTTGCTACGCTGTGTTCAGTGTAGGGCTGGTAGCCTTAAAACCGCTGCTACTTACGGTACCAGTAGTTACTAATGGGGATTAGTAAATGCTACACATCAGGGTGTTTGGTTTTCTCCTGGAGAGCCAGTTGTTAAACAGTGAGCAGCACACCGCCGCCTTGAACAACCGTCGCTCCTCCCCAGTGAGAACACACACGTTTGCTCACACTATTTTCCTACCCGGAAAGGTCCCGTCTCACTTCCCATGCTTCTGGGCTAATTTAAATCCCACACTCCTAACCCTAACCCTAACCCTAACCCTAACCCTAACCACCCCCCCACCCCCCCACCGAGTGGTTCAGTTGGCTAAGCGTCTGACTTCGGCTCAGGTCATGATCTCGCGGTTCAGGAGTTTGAGCTCCCTGTTGGGCTCTGTGATGGCAGCTCGGAGCTGCTTCGGCTTCTGTCTCCCTCCCTCTCTCTGCCCCTCCCCTGCTCACACTCTCTCTTTCTCTCTCAAAAATAAACATTAAAAAATTGTTTTTCAAAGATAAAGAAATCCCTATAATCTGTACCTCCCATGTATATTTCGTATTGTTTTCATGCCTACTTTCCAAATTGTAGGAGGAAACCTAGCACACTCTTCAGACAGACACTCACCTTCCCTAACCCTAACTTCCTTCATGGCTTTTGCTCCCTGATCATTCTCCTTCTTCCAGAGGGGGAGAGTGGCCATGGCCTGGCAGGTGGTGACGCTGGGAGTGAGGGCTGTGAGCACAGCGGGCTCCGAATGCCCCGAGCAAGGCACCACTAGGGCACAGCAGGGCTGTTTAAGCAGTGACCCCAGGGACTTCCTCGGGGTTGCCTGGTGATAAACTGAGAACAATGGCTGCTTCTTTCCCCGTGGGAAGATCAGCCAATGTTCCCAAGTGCTGGGAGCCTGGCGTTCGCAGCTGACGCCCACACAGAAAATGTTTCTTCTCCCTATTCAAGTCTGCTTTCGTGTTTTTTCTACTGAGGGAACAGCACAGGCAGTGGGTGCCCTTGGGGAGCACCGCCCCTCTGGGCACCAGGGATGCACCCCACCTTCCCTGGAGATGAGCCCTGAGTGTTGCATGAGAACAGCCAGTGCCCTGGCAGACTTCTGCCCCCCCACCTAGTTCCAGGGGCCACAGCCAAGACCACCGGAGGCCCCAAATAGGAAGGCCTGGTCGGAGTTGCATGACCTCTAGAGGTTGAAGTCAGTGGAAAGGAGTGGAAAGGAGCTTCCATTAAGGGCCTAGATCTAACTTTTTGATCATGATGGAAATCGCCTTGTGTCTGTCTTCTCCAATGTCCTTCATGAAAGCTAGAAACCAATTGCTGTTTCTATAATTTCCCATTTATCTCCTGTAGGTCCCCTTTCTACCGTCCCTCCTCTGCCCGCAATCTCTTTCCTCTCCACGTACCATCAACTATCTTTCAAGGAACACTTTTTGAAAGCATCCTTGTGGGGGAAGCTGGATGGCTCAGTCAGTTAAGCGTCTGACTCTCGATTTCGGCTCAGGTCATGATCTCACGGTTTTGCGAGTTCAAGCCCCACGTCAGGCTCTGAGCCTGCCTGGGACCTCTCTCTCTCTCTCTCTCTCTCTCTCTCTCTCTCTCTGCCCTTCCCCTGCTCACACAGCTCTGTCTCTCTCAAAATAAGTAAATACACTTAAAAGATTTTTTAATTAAACTAAAAAAATTCACAAAAACCCATGAAAGTAACTTCTTGTTTTCACACTAGGTGGTCGGTGTTGAAATACATGGAGACCCGCCACCACCGTGATCCATGGATGCTCCAGGGGGACCCAGGCTCAGCTCGGCTTCGGGCGCCCGCGTCCCTGTGGCGGAACAGCAGGTGCACAGCGGTACTCTGGCTCCATCATCAGGAACCTCGCTGCCGGGATCTCACCTGTAGCTCAGAAGCTGGGCCTCAGAATCGGACAAATTGCCCTTCTACCCAAATTCACCGCTCTCCAAATTAGCGTTAGATTGTGACGGATGTAGTCCCTGCCTCATTTCAGGAAGTAGATTATAATATTCACTGCGTTCCGAGCACTACCTTCTTTTATCTTCATAAGGAGTTTATGAGGTAGGTGCTCTTATGATCCCAGAGACCTAGGGACACAGAGACATAGGGAACTTGCCCGTGTCGTCATTTTTCGTTACGCGCTGACACCCGGGGTCTACTGGCCCAAGGAGTTGTGAACCGCCTGTCGCTTTGGAGGTCCGTTTGAGTTGACTTGGTTGCCACTCCCATCTTGCAATGGCCTCTTGTAGCTTAGTCTTTAACCAAGGAACACCAGAAATGAGGCCCTACTCATTTGTTACTTTTTGGTGATTCTTGTCATTCTGAGAGAGAGAACTTCTGAGAGAGACGTTCAACTTTAAGGAAGCAAGAAGATACCTGATATTGAACAATTTGTTCTTTTTCTTTGTGCCCAACCCAAAGGAGACGGACAGCAGCCGTGAAGGCTGGACACTGTGATTTCTGGGACCCTGTGGGATAATGGAAGTAAAGACACAGGTTTGGCCATACGTCAGCCCCTCCTTTGCAACACTATGTGACCGAGAGCAAACCATTTCCCCTTTTTATCCTCAGTTTTTCCTTGTCTGGAAAATGGAACCAGTCCTATCACCTGCCTCGGGGGATGGATGTCAAGGTTAAGTGGAGATAATGTACTGGGCGTATAGTAGACACTGAAAACAATGCCCCCTCCTCCTTTCTTTTCCCCTTATCTATGAGCTTGGTTCATCTCTTGGTGTATCCATTCTCTATGACCACGTCACCAATTATCCCCAAACTTGGCCACTTCAGGACCGGAACTTGGCCATGCCGGGCCCTCTGGCTGTCTCACAGGCTGCTTTGAAGATGTGGTGGGTCTACAGCGATGGCTGTAGTGGGGCCCAGTGTGCAGCGAAGGCCCAGTGTGGGATCAATCCACTCACAAACCCGTGTACATGGCTGTTGGCAGGATTCAGGCCCTCGAGGACTGTTAGACTCAGGGGCTCAAGTCCTCGTTGGTTGTTTCTTGTCTTGTGGGCCTTCTAACCGGACAGCTTGCAGCTTGACTTTCTTCTGAGGGAGTGAGCATGAGAGAGGGTGCAAGTGAGGGCCCCAGACAGGGGCCACAACCTTTGGGAACCTAATGTGAAAAGGGACCCGCCATCGCTTCTGATGCATTCTGCTTGTTCCTAGCAAGTCCCCAAGCGCAGCGCACAGTCACAGAAAACGGATAACCCGAGGGTGTGAACCCTCAGAGGCACAGGGTCACCTTAGAGGATGCCCACCACACGGAATATATCACGACCCGTTTAAAACAAGGTGAAACTGTCTTCTTGATCCAGTATCTTTAGAAATGGAAGAGTATCTCTGAGTTCTCACACACACAGGCCTGGTTGGGTGCAGGTTGGGTCATGTGCTCAGGCATCAAAAATTGCCCAAGTAGTTACATTTCTGAATGTCCCTGGAAACTACATTTCCCAGGCTCCCTTGCTCTCTGGTTTCCAGTAGTTTTGACCAATGGAGACGCTGGTAGGCCATGTTGGTGAGACCCGGCACTTCTCCCTTCCCTCTTCACTTCCTAGGGTCTCCCCAGTTGGTACTCTATGGCTCTGTCTCATCAGAGGGCCTTCACTTTGTGGTCTGAGCTCCTGCCTTACCAGCCTGTGCTGTTCCAGGGGCTGAGACACTGGGGGGTTCCAGCCCCAGCTCCTAGTTAATAGGAGTTAACACCTCTTCCTCCCTTTGTCCCAGGAGCCCTGGGAGACACACAACTTCCTGCTGCCGCATATCGTTTGGTTACTCCCCACCCCTCTTTTGGTTTCTCAACTCTTTCATCACCCGTTTATATAATTATCTCAATTAAATTCCATCTGTATGAAATCCCTAGAGTGCCTTCTCTTTTTTAACCGGACTATACTCATCCACTGGGAAACAGTGGGACCAAACACAGCTGAGGAACACTGATCTTCCTTGAACAACTAACGTGCAGAGCAGTGTTTACAGCGTTTTCTAGTCCTAAATATCTGTCCGGGTCCTCATGCTGCTGGAAGTCCAGCTCAAAATATATCCTCTAATCTGTACCTTGATCTCCTGACCAGAAATTAAGCACACATCTGATACTTTATTTAATATCAAGTGTATCTCATTATACATTAATTAACGGTATGGCTTATAAACTCAGTTCATGTGAATTTAGGATTAAAAAGTAACATATATCAGGGCGCCTGGGTGGCTCAGTCAGTTGAGCTCAGTCGGCTCAGGTCATGATCTCACCGTTCATGAGTTCGAACCCCACGTCAGGCTCTGTGCTGACAGCTTGGAGCCGGGAGCCGGCTTCAGATTCTGTCCCTCCCTCTCTCTCTGCCCCTCCCCCGATCACACTGTCCCTCTTTCTCTCTCAAAAATAAAAAATAAAACATAAAAGAATTTTTTTAAAAAGTAACATATATGGTCACTTACTATGTGTCAAACATTGTGAAATCACTTCAGATGAGATCAGGTGCATTCAGGGTGCATATGGCCCTAGACTGTTAAATCGCTTCAAAAAAATGACCTCATCTGATCTTAGCAACACTCCTACAAAGTAGATAATAGTTGTATCTATGAGATTTTTGCCAGATTATACAACAAACAACCCCCAAATCTTAGTTCATAGCAATAGCAAAGGTTATTTCCGACTCACACTGTATTTCTTAGTGGATCTGCCATGGCTCTGTTCCACGTTTTCTTCATGGAGGGACCCAGGCTGAATGCGACGTAAAGGGATCTTATTGCTGTTAATGATTTTCTGGGAAGTGGGCACACGTCTGTTATAATATTTTACCAACCAAAGCCACTCCTGTGGCAATGACTTATGTTGATGTGGAGGAGAAATGTACTCTTCATATGGGGAGGCATATTGTAAATCCATATTGATGGACAGGGATGTGTAATCCTCCCAAATATGCAGCAAAAATTTGGGAGTAGTAATACGATCTACCATATACTATTGTCATCCAAATTTTGAACATGAGACAACTGAGAAATAGAGGTTAGAAAATTTCTTAAACTCATAAATCTAGTAAGTGACAGGATTTGAATTTGAAATGGAGTCATCTGCCTTCAGAACTGTGACAGCCAGATTCCAAGATGGCCCTGGTAATCTCACCTTCCAGTATGCACACACACGCTTGGATCATTCCCTCCCCAAACTGGATACACTGACCTATGTAAGTAATATAATACCGTGGCTTCTGGAATTAGGTCATAAAAGGTACTGTGACTTCAGTTTTGCTCTCTTGGATCACTCACTTTTGAGGAAGTTAGGTGCCACGTAGGGAGTCCTGGAGCAGACCTACGGAGAGGCCAAAGAACTGAGGCCTTCTGCCCAATAGCCAGCACTGACTTGGCAGCCATGAGAGCCATCTGGGAATTGGGTCTTCCAGCCCCAGTCAAGTCTTCAGATGACTCCACTTCCAGTTAGTATCTTGACTCCAGTCTCATCAGATATCTCAAGTCAAAACTACCCAGTTAAGCGGTGCCTGGGTGGCTCAGTCAGTTGAGCGTCCAACTCTCAACTTCGGCTCAGGTCATCATGTCACGGTTCGTGAATTCAAGCCTTGCGTTGGGCTCTGCCCTGACAGTACGGAGCCTTCTTGGGATTCTTTCTCTCCCCCTCTCTCTCTGCTGCTCCCCTTCTCTCTCTCTGTCACAATAAATAAACTTAAAAAAAGCTACCCAGTAAAGTCATCCCCAAATTTCTGACCCATGGAAACTGTGTGAGATAGTAAATCCTTGTTATTATTTTAAGCCATTAAAGGTTGGGAAAATTTGTTATGCAGCAGTAGATAACTATAAAAGAGTCTGCCATTATGCCAAACTGCCACCATGTATGAATGAACAACCTGTGTAAATATATAGATCTTACATTTACAAACCAGCAAATGCATATAATGCAGGGGGAGTGAAGAGGAAAAGTAAAGGGAAAATGAGGAAATAATAATCGGAATTATGATGGATAAAGAGGGAAAGTGAAGAACAGAGTAGAGATATGCAAGAAGGCCAGATGCAACCTATTCTTATTCATTGAACCATCTCTTCTAAAGACACCGGCGACATCTTTGAAGAAATGGATGCCAAAGATACTGAGTTAGACAATGATTATGAGTTCAATGTTAAGGTTAATGAAGAGGTAGTTAATATCTCTGAAGTCATTGTTTCTCTAGGCACTCTCTTTCCAGACAGAAGACGGTATTTGTTGGGATTTTTGCCAGGATTAAGGGATCTGTGTTTTGACTCTTCAGAGTATATATGTAGACACTTATGCTTTATACTTTAATGCACTTCCAGTCCAAGAAAAGACATCCCAATCCTTCACCTCACCCCCAGATCCGAAACGCTCTCCACCTCCACCTTTTTCAAGGATCCTTCCTGCATCCAGATTCCAGAGGATCTCCTTACTGGTAACCCAGAGGACAAGTCCCTGACCTCTCTCAGGCTTTCATCTTGAAACAAGATGCATTCGTGGAGACTCAATGTGCTTCAACATCCAAATTAAGTTTAGATTTCTTAGATTTTCTCTTGCCATATTTTTTATCTTTATTTCACTGATTTATTTAGCCTCGGGCCAACGTAGAACAACTTGACTGAGTTCAGAACTTAAAATACATGTAGGTACATATATATACCGATGTAAATATGTAAGATAGATATAGAAATACACGCACACTCTGTAAGGTATAAAAATGAGTTTGAGATCACCTCTTAAACTGCAGCCTCTAGCACAGATTTCCTTCAGTCTGCTGATTGAGACCTATTATTTATAAAAGCAGTTTAGTTGCCTTCGTTGAAATTAACGAAGTAGTCAACTTCGTTGAAATTAAATAGAGAAGAGAGGAGAAAGAAGGGAAGGGACTGAAAGGGAAGGGAGGGGAGGGAGGGGAAGGGAGTGAAGAAGAGACAGTAGCAGAGCAAATTGCACAGAAAAAAACATACCTATTACTTTTGTTTTGTCTTCAGTTAGGACACGCAGGACGAGGGGTAGGCCAGGGTGAATATAATGTTGTAAGACGTGTTTCTTGATGCAGGCTGTGACCAAAATGTTTTTAAGGCCACTGATCAGCTAATAAGTTACATGAAAATAAACTGAAATCATTACTGTTCAAGTTACAAAATATCTCAAAACTTAATTGCTAAAAACAACCGCCATTTTGTCATGCCCACAGACTTTGGACCACGAATTTAGATAGAGCAGAACGGAGCTGGCTTGGATCTCTGCCATTATGTTTGGGACTTCAGATGAAAAGACTTGACCATTGTCAGTTGGAATAACCTGGAGCCTCCTCTCATATTTCTGGTCCTGGAAGTAGGATGGTTCAAATATTAAGACAGCCAACCAGAGTGCCCAAACTTGGTCTCCAACAGAGGTTGGTTTCCTCACAGCCTGGTGGCCTCAGAATCACCAAAATTCTTCTGAGATAGCTCAGAGAGCAAGCCTGAGGGCTCCAGCAAATAAGGCAAAAGCTGGTTGCTCCGTACGACCTGGGCTCGGAAGTCACACAGCCTCAATCCCCCCACCCTCTTGGTGTGAGCTGTCACAAGTTCACTCAGCCTCGAGGGGACAGGAATTAGATTTGATGAGGGCACAAGAGTCAAGACACGGTGGAGAAGGGAGTGTGGGTCGGGAAAAATTGCGGCAAACATTTTTGGAAAATTAAAGTTGCTTAATCATCTAACCAGGAGGATGTCCAGGCACAGGAAGCTAGATAGTAAATACATTGGGCCACGTTTATAAATGAAATATAACACAGTGCAACTCGACAACTAGAGCTCTCTCTTACCAATAATACAGAAGGGTGGTTCTTATTGAGGGAATAATCAAGACACAGAGGAATAAGTACACTATGGTTTGGCACATATGCATTTCAAAATCAGGACAAACTAAACCAGAACGTTCATGGATGTATATAATAAATCTTAGATAAAAACCAGAGAAATAATTTCAGTGAAAGTCCAGAGAAAGAGCAGAATGGTGTCTCAGCCTGTACTGCCTGGTGTCTGGGAAACTTAGCGTACAAAAAAACACAACAAAACAAAAAAAAATCTTTATCATATTTTTAAGGGAAGCATGTTGTTTGCTAATAATAAAGTAATTCATGGATCCATGGCTATGGTGAAAACTTGGAAAAAACATAAAAGCTTGGACACAAGAATAAAAGTCATCTACATTTCCACCACTATGGAGAACCTATGTCACATGGATGTTTTCCCTTTCTATGAAAAGTGTTACAACATGGTGAGATGTGAAGAGAAACTTTTTTTAGAAAACTTTTTATTTTAAACTAATTTTAGATTATACAGAAGTTACAAAACTGGTGCAAAAATTCCCTTGTAGCGCTCAACTGGCTTCCCCTAATGTTAATGTCTTACATAACCGTTGTACAACGACAATACAGGAACACCGACAATACAGGAAACGCGACAAAACAAAACAAACAAGCAAACAAAAGAACAGGAAACGGACATTGGCACAATGTTATTTACCAAATTTAGACTTTTTTTCAAATTTGACCAACTTTTCCACCGGTATCCTTTTTCTGTTCCAAGGTCTTATTCAGGATCCCGCGTTGAGTTTACTTGTTGTTTTTCCTCAGGATTTTCAGGTCTATAATAGTTCCTTAGTCTGTCCTCATCTCTCCTGACCTTCACACTTTTGAGGACTACTGCTGAGTTATTTTAAAGAATGCCACTCGATTTGAATTTGTGTGATGTTTCCTTATCATTGGAGTGAGCTTATGCATTTCTGCCAGGAAATATCCCCAAAATGGGTGTTTTCTCACTGCAAGGAGTTCGTGATGCCCATATGTCCTATTACTTGTCACATTTACCTTGCTCACTTGGTTAAGGGATGTCTTCTGGGGTTAACCACTGTAAACTTATTACCTTTGTCTTTGTAGTTGATAGGTGTCTTAGGGAAGACACTCAGACTGAAAACCTTGATGCTCCTTAAACTTCCACCTGGCGATTTTAGCATCCACGTGTGGATTGTATCCGCAACGAGGGAGAGTTGTCCTTCTCGTGACGTATGTATGTACTTATGGATACATATTTTATTCTAGGGAGCTAAAAAAGTCCAACGTTACCGATTTTTATTTTGTTGCCCAAATGGCAGCAGCTTTGGTCATTAGTAGCTCCTTGAGACTGGCTGCCATGTTTTTTTCAAAGTTTCCATCTTTTAGAAAACATTTCCTTGTCTTCTGGTACCACAAGATGTTCCAGGCCCATCCTGTCTTTTGCCTGTTCCCTCTTTGGAATCAACCACTTATCCAAGGAGCCCTGGTTCTTTTTATTGGAGAATGATGCTTAAAGGCCAGATGTGCTGGGTTCCTTCCCCAACCCTATCGCTTTTAACAGTTTATTTTACTGGTACATGTAACATTACTATAGTTGGAAGAGTCAGTTACACCAACAGGCATATTCAATAAACCGTTACTCCCTCCTCACCCTGACGCTCTGTTCCTCTTTCTCCCTTCTTTATACTCCTTTCTAACTCTCCCCCACTGCCATAGATAACCCATCTCCTTTATTTTTGGTTTATCCTTCCTGTATATCTTCCGCACAAATAAGCAGAAGGTGTGTTTTCTTATGTCCTCTTCTTTCTCCTATGGAGGGTGTCATACTATGGATAGTCTTTTGCACTTGGCTTTTTCACTTAGCCATACATCCTAGAACTTGCTCCTTATTACTTTCAAGAGATCGTTCTTACCCATTTCTGTAGCTTCGTATTCTTACGTATTGCAAGTGTACCCTAGTTCATTTCAACGTTCTCTTATGGGTTGATAATAAAGTTCTCCCCGACGTTTTATAGTTCCAAACAATGTTGCAAGTCAATAATCTAGGGTGTGCAATCCACACTTGGATTGAATGGTGTGCAATCCACACATGGTTGAATGAGATAGAAAGAATAAGAATTTGTAAGGTAACATATAGGTCCTTTTACGAAAAACTTGCCAGAAATGTTCTACACCAAAAGCTAAGATAGAGTACCTATTAAAAGTCCACAGAGGGGAAGTCTGTCCCAACACACAGAGTTCCAAAGGTGATCCACACAGTGACCACAGTCCACGGTGCCACGTCCTTTGCGTACGTAATACACCTCCTGTGCGGAAACTCGGGAAGGACTCGTTTGTCCTGCAAAAAGCACCTCATCCCCAAACTCTGTCTTCACTAAAGCACTCATGACAACATTAAAATAGCCAAGTGCAGAGTCAAGTGCTTGGAACCCAGAACGATGGAGTAAAAGGAACCAAGTACAAGCTTCCTATGCCTTTAACTTGTCTGCAAATCATATTGTTGTGCCTCTTCCCACAATTGCTATCGTGTCCACCATTCACAGCATGCTCCCCATTGTCCATCACTTGGGTTTTTTTTAGAGGCTTAAAAAAAAGTCTGTATCAGGAAATCCCCCCTTTTTTTCTTTTAGCTCATTAGAGATTAAAAACTTCAGAATACTTCATGAGTTCAAGAAATTCCATGAGGAAGACTCCTCCCACTCTAGCCTATGATCCCACACAGCAAAAAATACGTTTCACATGGGAGGTATCAGCACACAGTCAAAGAACTGAGTGCATAACTGAAGCCACAGGCATTGGGCACTGGTATTGGATATTCTAGTCTAGTTCAGGAAGAAAGAAAGAAAGAAAGAAAGAAAGAAAGAAAGAAAGAAAGAAAGATGGAGGAAGGGAGGGAGAGAGAGAGAAAGAATGAAAGAAAGAAAGAAAGAAAGAAAGAAAGAAAGAAAGAAAGAAAACGAAACACGTGGCCTGTGCTACTAAATTGATTTCACAACCTCTAGTGATTATTCAGACCTACAGTCTGGAAAACACATTAAGAGCACATACTTTGAATTCAGACAGATGTGAGCTGGAAACTTAGACGTACCTGTCAGCAACAGCCTGCTCAGAAGTCCTTAGCCGGTGCAAGACCATATGCTCCTTTGTAAAATAGGGACAACAGCCCAGGCTGGGGATGGTTACATTGACCAAGTAAGAATGTAGGTAGCACAGAGTACAATGACCAGTAAGTGGAAAGGGTAGCTTTTATTGAGAATGATAAAGTGAGAGGGGCACCTGGTGGCTCAGTCCCTTAGGCTTCCGACTTCGGCTCAGGCTATGGTCTCAAGGTCTGTGGGTTCGAGCCCCACGGCAGGGTCTGCACTGACAGCTCAGAGCCCGGAGCCTGCTTGGGATTCTCTGTCTCCCTCTCGCTCTCTGCCCCTCCCCCACCTGCATGCGCACGCTCGCTCTCTCTCTCAAAATAAGTAAGCATTTTTAAAAATTAAAAAAAAAAAAAAGAATGATAAAACGGGATGAGGAGCAGAGATGCCATACTAGGGGCTTCTGGGAGTCCACAGGAAACCAAGGCTTATCCACCCCATGTGGATGGAAAATCATGAAGCATGGGAGGCTTTGCCATCACTTTCTCACCTTCCAGAGCCCACTTGAGTGCCCAGTCAGGTGGGAATCCAAGGGAGTCAGGGTCGGATTGCTGCAACACACCCTCTCAACCTGGGGTCACGTCTGGCGTGTCACAGGCAAGTCCAGAAATCTGCAGGAACCCTCGCATGACAGAAAATGGGTTTGACCTGTTGGTCACCTCCAGGGACAACAGTAGTTCCCAGACTTAGCTGGGCATCAGAGGGAACCGAGGACTTGTTAGATATTCTGAGAGTCCCTGGAGTTACTGCTTCAGAATCATCTGAAGAAAGACTTTGGAATCTAAACTTAAAATACAAGTACACACACACACACACACACACACACACACACACACCCTAGGTAGTTGGAATAGGGCCAGCCAAGCTGATAGATCAATAGTAAAGTAGAGCCTTTGGTGTTACTCTTAGGCCATCATAGAAGAGTGTCAAATAAACATTTGTTTTCATGGTGGGAGATGCTCAATGTATTCTTTGAACCCATCAGTTCATTTTATTGATAGGAAAACACACTGTACCAGAGGAGACAAGCATAGGTGAGTTGAAAGATCACAGAATTTGGAGACATTAAGTCCCTCAACGTCAGAAGTGTAAGGATTACATAGGCTCAAACCAGACATTTAAGAGAAAACTTCAATGGGTTGTGCAAATTTCAGCCATTTGCAAAAGTTATTGTTTGTCATTGAAAATGAGTATAACACACTGTTCTGGGATTGAATGCCCATAAATCAGTTTCCCTAGTAACTATCAACTGGTCTGTTTTGGAACCTTATCCTCTCCCTTTTTATATTAATATATACCAAAGGGCATATTTATTTTTCACTAGCATGCACTAATTACATTGAAATGTTTATACATTAAGGCTTTAAAAATACAGATTATTTACGTTGATTTTATACCAGCATTAACTTAAGTAACACTAATCTGAAACTTTTAATTAATGTTGTATCAAAGATATATATTCTCTTTTGATTTCAGTAGTAAGGTCTGTTGTGCAGGGAGATTTGTGGCAACAAAACTAAAAATTACTGTGATGCCCAATGCTGTGTTACAACCAGCTACACTCAAAGAATGGTGTCGTATCACTTTATAGCACTGGCCAAAATGGTACGTTGTCTCTCAAGTACATGGCTTGCAAGTTTTTAAAGGCAATTCCAGCCAGACCATTTTCCAGGAATGATTTCTTTAGTTGGATGGTCATTGCTAACATAGACTCTCTGTTGATTGGGCAATTACCCAAACAAACCCATCTTTCACAGATCTTGCAAAGGATGTCTTCAGAGGACCATGACTTAACTTGCATAGCCCCGCAAAGATCCACCTCTGAGATGCAAATCTGAACTTGCAATTCAATCCAGCACGTAACTTGTTTTCTTTTTTATGGACGTCTGGGAAGCATAGGGCCATAATCTTCATGACGGAAGCCATATTTCGTAGGTGGACTAGCCATTCATCAGCTATTGAGTAATGACAGGGTCTGGGTTGCTCTAATAATGGGAGTAGATATGTTATCATTTACACTTCGAACGTATTTCCCCATACGATCAACGCTTGAATTTCATCTCTAACTCGTTTCTTACAGTTTAATCCTGAAGAACGTGCCAAAGGACCCCGCAACACTGCAAATTCCTCAACGTGTCCCTCCACTTCCAATGATTTTATGGACCTCATCTCTGTGTTATTTGAAAATTAATCCTTTTGCATCTGTCCACCCTGACTATGTTTTGGGGTCCCCTTACCGTCCCAAATAATCCTGAATTCAAGGTATCTAAACTCATGGAGCAGTTGTCCAGGGAAAAGAGAAGCAACAGCCCCGCCCCCAACCCTTGGGAGCAGAAAGGAAAAGAATTATCCTAAAGAATTATTTAAAAACCCAGATGCAGCCGACAGAAATAAAACCATGACTGCATAGACTGATGTCCCAGGGGTCCCAAATCTAACCCCAAATGGGCAATAATTTGTTTGCCATTAAACTAAACCAGTTTGATGAACTCAAATGCCCTCGGCTCAATAGGCAGGACTCTCCGAGGAGCCTGTGTTACTTCCCTCACTTAAGCGCAGATTTGTAATAAAAATCTCAGTGCCAGTGGCACGGTTTTTGGACATATAAGAAGCTAACCACTTGGAGAATCCTATTTGAGAGGTCAGAAAACTCCACAGTTAAAGATCGGTTTATAATTTACGAAGAAAATAGAAAGTTTTGTTTCTCTGAGTTGAAATTTGAAGAGCACGGCGGGAAATATTGTAAGTTTCTGGCATAAAGCTTTGTGCTTCCTTCATAATTTGAGACCGGCGTGAAGCCTGAGGCTTCAGGGATCATTTTGTGAGAAAAACCGGGCGATTCGATGTAGAGAATTTTGATATTTTTGGCATTTTTTGAGGTGTAACAAACACAACTCGGGATCCGAGAGGACACTCTGCGGCTGCCAGCGAGGCGGGCTGGACAGCGCACCAATCACGGCGCAGCTCCGCCCTATATAAACGGGAGGGCGCAGCGGCGCGGCCCGAGTCCCGGCCAGTGCCTCCGCTTCCGGCTCGAGTCGCTCTTCCCCGCGCCCGCCTTCGACATGTCCGAGACCGCGCCCGCCGCGCCCGCCGCTCCGGCCCCCGCCGAGAAGACGCCCGTGAAAAAGAAGGCCCGCAAGTCCGCAGGCGCCGCCAAGCGCAAGGCGTCCGGGCCGCCGGTGTCCGAGCTCATCACCAAGGCCGTGGCCGCCTCCAAGGAGCGCAGCGGCGTGTCCCTGGCCGCGCTCAAGAAGGCGCTGGCGGCCGCCGGCTACGACGTGGAGAAGAACAACAGCCGCATCAAGCTGGGCCTCAAGAGCCTGGTGAGCAAGGGCACCCTAGTGCAGACCAAGGGCACCGGCGCCTCGGGCTCGTTCAAGCTCAACAAGAAGGCGGCGTCCGGGGAGGCCAAGCCCAAAGCCAAGAAGGCGGGCGCGGCCAAGCCCAAGAAGGCTGCCGGGGCGGCCAAGAAACCCAAGAAGGCGACGGGGGCCAGCACCCCCAAGAAGAGCGCCAAGAAGACCCCAAAGAAGGCGAAGAAGCCCGCGGCGGCTGCAGGAGCCAAAAAGGCAAAGAGCCCGAAAAAAGCGAAAGCAGCCAAGGCCAAGAAGGCGCCTAAGAGCCCAGCGAAGGCCAAAGCCGTGAAACCCAAAGCGGCCAAGCCGAAGACCGCCAAGCCCAAGGCAGCCAAGCCAAAGAAGGCAGCTAAGAAGAAATAAGTTTCTTTGGCCTACTGCTTAGAAGCTCAACACAACCCAAAGGCTCTTTTCAGAGCCACCCACAGACCTCAAGGAAAGAGCTGTTGCACTGTGTTCCTTGGGGGGCGTGGCCGGAGCGAGGACACCACCTCGGTGGGGCGGTCCCTCGAGCACGGAGAGGCGTCTCCTGGCAAGGTTTAGTTGCGTGCACCCCCCAAAAAACTTGTACGTGCAGGGGTTTCAGTAAAGGTCCCGCAAGCCTATCCACGCCCCAAACTCGAGCTTAGGTCTCGAGTAGGCTGGTCAGTAGTAAACTTCTCCCACACTGACGGGCAGGGGGTAAGGGAGAACAGAAATCTGGGAAGCGGTATTTTCCAGGCATTTGCTAGTACAGGTACGTACGGTGTTTCACCTCCTGACCAGCCCGGCGCAATAGAGCAGGTTGCTAATCAATGAGGCGAGCTGGGAAGGACTATGGGCTTCGGGCCAACGACCACGTACTACCCCGCCTAAAGCCTGACAGCTCCAGCATCTAGGGCATCCTAACCTCCAGATACCGACTGGTGCAGGCCCCAGACTCCCAAGCCCGAAGCCATACTAGCCAGCAGGGAGTGGTCTACACCTCTAAACCGAAAGCGAGGATGTTCTCCGGAAAAGTTTCAGTGACTGAAATCTACGGCGCAAGTTCTTTAACAGGCTTATTTATAGTAGCTTTAGGCAGCCTACTCTAATCCTTCTGATTGGCTCGAAGCAAAGTAAGGAAGCAGCCAATGAAAAGCTAGACCTGCAAGTATCTTTGACATCCGCATTTGTGACGACACACTAAAATTAATCCAATCGCGGACGAAATCTTACTAACCTCATTTGAATACCGCATCTATAAATAAACGTGGCTTTGGTGCCGCGAGTTATTTTCCCAGCTCTTAGTTTATAGCGTGTTAACTTCACGCCGCAATGCCTGAACCCACCAAGTCCGCCCCGGCCCCGAAGAAGGGCTCGAAGAAGGCGGTGACCAAGGCGCAGAAGAAGGACGGCAAGAAGCGCAAGCGCAGCCGCAAGGAGAGCTACTCGGTGTACGTGTACAAGGTGCTGAAGCAGGTGCACCCCGACACCGGCATCTCGTCCAAGGCCATGGGCATCATGAACTCGTTCGTGAACGACATCTTCGAGCGCATCGCGGGCGAGGCGTCGCGCCTGGCGCATTACAACAAGCGCTCGACCATCACGTCCCGGGAGATCCAGACGGCCGTGCGCCTGCTGCTGCCCGGGGAGCTGGCCAAGCACGCCGTGTCCGAGGGCACCAAGGCCGTCACCAAGTACACCAGCTCCAAGTAGACTCGCCAAGTAAGCGCCCTCTTCCCCAACCCCAAAGGCTCTTTTCAGAGCCATGCATGTTTTCAACAAATGAGGTGTAACCCTTTCATTACGGAAGCTGTTTTCGAGGATCTGGTAATCTAGCACGACTCAAGTTTTGGTTAGGGCTGCGTAGAAAATATTTTCAAGTTACTCTGTCAGTAACACCTACAGTATAAATTGCGTGCTCACCATAAACGAGTCTCTATATCCATTATTCCTTCGGTTTCACCAAACTAGACCTTAGTTTTAAATGAAACCCCATTGCAAGTGTACAGCTCCTGGTTCCGTGGGCCGGTCTCCAAATTGATCGTCACGTTGTCCAGGCAGTTGTGATAAGGAAGGAGCTTACCCAGAGCACAAAGGAGCCTGCTCTGAAAACTTTGTTCTCCTCACCTTTTTTTTCTTTTCCTTTTTAATGTATGGAGGTGATACTGAAAACAGCCGAAGGCCGTGGGAGCGTCCCTGAAAATGTACGTGGGCTTTTCTGGTCGGCCTGCTTTGCAGCTGCTCCCATATCTGCTTGCTCTGAGCAGCCGGCCAGGGAGGGGGCCTCTCTGGGGGAGGAGGGTGGCAGAGTCTATACTGTATCCAAAAGTCGCAGCGGGACCGGAAGGAAACGTGTCCGGGCTCTGAGAGGCCTTCCAGTCCTTCAGTTACTGTCGCCTCTGTCCTAGGAAGTCCTATTTCGCTTACAGTCTTTGGGAAGCATTCAGCTGTAAAGTCCTCTGGGCCACGAGACAGAGGCCCACTACTCAGTCCCATCAGGTGTGTGACTGTGATGAGGCGATGGGTCCCCCCGGGACCGAGGCCCCCTTCTCAGCACCCTGGCCGCTTCCCCGGCGTACCCTTGAGGTGAGGCCGGAGTGGAGGTTGGAAGGGAAGGAAAGCCTTTCGGGCAGGCAGCGGTTTCTTTTGCACAAGTTTCGCTGGCCTGAAGGGTTTCAGCTGCTGGGGAGTGAGGAAAATGTAGACTTTATTATTCGCCAAGAAACCTGATGAGAAAACTTTCCTGGTGACGCCGACGCACCTGCCGGGTCACATCCTCAGGGTAGAAGGTGAGCTAGAAATGAGCACACACACACACACACACACACACACATGCACACAGACCCACACTCGCCACGGAGGATGGCAAGGAAGAGGGTGCCCCGAGCCTTGGTGCTGAGCAAGGTAGATTCTGCCACCGCCAATCTGGACTACTATCCATTGGTTTCTGGCATCAATATCACAGGGATTCAAGCACCCAGGATGAGAATTAATTTAGGGATTAAGCCCAAGCTGGCTTTGTGCCCCTGAGCACCTGGGTAATGCAAATGCAAATCCTCTCTGGGGGAATGAGCTTCATTGTGGGCCTCAACAAATCCCCGCATAGGACACCTGGAAGAAAAGGAACGAGAGGCTTCATACAGGACATTAGCACATTATTCAACAAGACACTGTGGCCCAGAATAAGAGCAGGGAAATAAATGGAGTAAAAGGAAATTAACAGATACAGATTTCAAGTGGCTCACTTTAATAACTTTTAAAAGAAAAAGGGGGAGACACCTGGGTGGCTCAGTTGGTTGAGCGCACAACTCTTGATTTGGGCTCAGGTCAGGATCCCAGGGTTGGTGAAATCAAGTCCCATCTGGCTGAATGTGGAGCTAGCTTGAGGTTTTCTTTCTCCCTCTCTCTCTCTCTCTCTCTCTCTCTCTCAAAATAAGTAAATAATTTATTATTTACAAAGGGGGAAAAAAGAACTATTTGAAATATGCTGAGAGCCTAAGAGAATGCAAAGGATGACCACAAAGATTTGAAAAAAAGAACCAAATACAAATTCCAGATACATATATATATATATATATATATATATATATACACACACACACACACACACACACACACACACACACATATACACAATTAATTATAAGAAAATTAACATTTAAAAAGCTTGCTGGATAGGCTAAATAGCCAATTGGACCCAGCTGAAGAATTTTCATGAACTCTGTAAGCAGGTCTTAATTATCCAAAATCCAGAGAGAGAAAAGTAAAAGTGAATTCAAGAGATCTGGAATTAGTAGCAAAATTGTCTGAAATACCTCTAATCTTGGTACCAGAAGGACAACCAGAGAGAATGATGCTGATGTGAGCTTTCAAAGATCATGGCTGAGGATGTTTTAGAGTTAATGGATTACTCATGTAATTAAAAATAAATAAAACAGAGTGAAAACTGATATAAAAAGGGGGGGGGGGGTCACTGCATCACACTGTGACCTAAGCCCCATAAACTCTCACAAGAGATAGAAGGCTGATTACAACAAGGTTGTGTCTTTGACCTGTTCTGACAGGTGCCATCAGACTGAAATACTGTTATAAATACTTGGGGGGGAGGGGAGGATAATTGAGAAATTATTTACATGCACTTTATATCTATCTGATTACTTAACTTTGTAATTCTAATCGATATTTAATGGACTGTCTTGCTTTTCAGTGCATATAATACTATAATTAGGAAATTAAAAAAAATAATATTCTTTCCAATAACTATTTATGTTAATTACATTATCATGTTATTGTATCAGGTAAAATCACAAACTGGATGCCATATAGGTATGCTCTCAGTCATCATGGTCTTTTTCCTCTTTTTCATCAGTGGCTTTGGTAGTTCATGACTTACAAAAATTTGTTTCCCTGCTCGTTGTTCACGTGTGCACGTGAGTGTATGTGTGTGTATGTCTGTGTGTGTGTGTAATCTGTATGTGTTGCTTAGTTTACTTCTAAATTTATTTTAAGTCTTTTTATTAGGAATAATATATGAATTTTTGCCATTTGATGAGCTCATGTGCTTTTTGTCCTTTATCCTGCCACAATGAATATATGTAGATTTCCTAATGTTAATCTATACTTGCATCCCCAGCCCAAATCTTACGTGGTCATGTTATATTATTATCTTAAATATCAGCTGCATACATTTTAATATTTTAGAGTGTTTTTTTTTCCCTACTCGAGTCACACTCTCTTTTGGGTTTAGCCATATCAGATTTTGTCATTAAGATTATGGTAACTCTCCTCTATTATCTACTGCTGTGTAACAAGATACCCAAAACTCAACAGCTCAACCCATGAACATTTCTTCCCTCAATTTGTTTCTGGGGATCAGGAATCCACAAGTGACTTAGCTGGGTGGTTCTGCCCAGGGTCCCTCGTGGGGCTGAAGTTGAGATGTACACACAGGCTGCAGTCCCCTGAGGGCTTGACCACAGCTGGAAGATTCCTTATTCCTTACCAGAGTTGGCTGGCTGCGCTCCTGCACGAGTTCCTGTTGGCTGTTGGCAGGAGAACCACAGTAACAGCTCAGTTCCCTGCCAGGAACCCTCAGGAGGGTAAATCTCTTCAAAATGTGGTAGCATTTCTCTTGCAGAAAGAGAAGTCAGGCAGAGAACGTACCCTTGAAGTCTCTGTGACCTAGTTTTGAATGTCACATGCTGTCACTTCTGCCACTTTCTACTAATTAGAAGCAAGTCACTTTAAATGTGGCATGTAATCAGAAGGGGAACTGGGTTCCAGCTCACCCTTCCAGGTAAGGATGTGAACATATTGTGAAATTTTCACATCATTTTTTAATGCTTTAATTACTCGATTATAAAAAGTATTTGTTATTTAAGGAGTAGTCAGAAATCATCTAGACCTAATTCCTTTAGGTCGTTAAGAATTCCAGGAGTTAGACTAAAATTGACCACAATCCACAAAGACAAAAGCCAATGAAACTCCTCATGATGTCCTGATGGACTTCTCCCTGAGATTGTAAGGACCGAACAGTTGTCTCTGTAGTCAAATAAACCAGCACGTTGCCAGTATATAGAGAAAATGTTGAATGAATTGAATGAATTCAACAGAGAAATCGTAAACAGCCATCTGTACAACAAATCTCTGCTTCATGATGGTTGTAGGAATATCCAACAAAACTAGCAGGTTTGGAAAAGATAAATTAAAAGGGAAAACAAATACAATAAAAAGATAAAACCCCAAGCAGAGAGCTAGCCTCTTCTCTGCTGTCCTATCACTCCCTGTCAGTGTATTCAATAAACTTCTAACTCCTTAGGGGGGAAAAAAAAGGCAAAATCTGAAAAATACTTTGGCCTATGCAAATATAACAAATTAATGATATAAAAATCAATGATATAAAAAATAAAAATTAATAAAATTTAAAGTGGGACAAGAAGTAAAAGCTCAATTAGTTGATTTAAGAGGTGGAATTTGAACTGATGATTGAGTCAGACTTAAAAGTAAACTACAATGTTTCAAGTGTAAGGTAACAGATTAAGAGGTAGGAGAAAGACATACAAGAAGAAACTAAAGAGATTAATTTAGTCATGAAGGCTTATAAGGAGATCCATGACATGTGTCAAAATTCTTACTAGATTGTAGCATGGCGACAGTTCAGAGTATTATTATAAATCAGCTCATTCAAGATAGTCAATTGAACATCTTTGAGTCAGACACAGGCATGGGCACTGGAAATACAAAAAGAGGTGAGGGTGTCCTTGACCTTCTGGAGCCCTCAGGTTAGTAGACCATCAATGAAACTTATAGCTACTTCTTCAATTTTTTTTTTCTTTTTTTTCTTTTTTTTTTTTTTATTATCACTCACTAAGACCTAAAAAAGTGTTTACCACTCTTTGGAAATCCACTGGCAGGGGAATAGACTTGGGCTCCCATGGAAACTACAAAGCTCCTTAAGACAAGATGTTCATCCCAATATTTGAGTACTAAACAGAATCTAGTAATACTAATATCATTGTGACACAGTGCAAAGTTCAGGTACACTCCCATAAGCATCCCTTCACGTCTGACACCAAGTGCAAAGATGAAGGGTCTCCAAAACCATCCTCAGATTTGATCATTCACTAGAATTATACCACAGAAGCCACTAAAAGTTGTTACACCCAAGGTTGGGGGTTATTTATTACATCAAAAGGATATAGATTACACATAAGCCAAGGTGAAAGGCACATGGAGCACAGGCTTCCCAACTCAGAGCTTCTGGTAGGTCCTTTCCCAGTGGAGGCCGGGGGAGGGTTTATGTCTCCCTGCCGCACAACAATATTGGCACAACACACAGACATCGCCAACCTAGGGGATTTGTCATATGAACATGGTTGACTGTCCACGTGGCTGAACTTTAGTCAGCAGGCCCTCTGGAGGTAGCCCACATGCCACATGACCCAAAGCCCCCAACAAAAGTGACATCATTACCCTGTCCTGTGCAGCCCAGGGCTTCTAGGTAAACAAAGATCATCTTATCATGCAGGACATTCCATGAGCCTAGAGATCCCCTCCCAGCAAAGGGCAAAGGCCACATCTCTCTTTGGATAAAATTGGTTCTTCACCATACACATCGTCGTAAGAAAACCTATAGGTTTACAGTTTTGATTAAATGGCTATGATTGACCATAACTTGAATTCTCCAACTATTTTCTTTTTTGATGGTTCTGTCAATGGTTTGGGTTTATTTAGATCAACTGTGGACCCAAAAGTTATAAGGAGATTTCTAATTGAAGGCAATTTTTTTGTACTTTATTCAGATGAACAACTTCAGCAGTCTCCTCCCTGACTTATACTCCCACTGCCCTCCACACCCTGGCGGCAGCAAAGAAGACTTAGGAGAGGTGGAGATCACGCTGGGGAAAGTTCAGAGTTCTTCACCTTCATTTTGGTGGCGTGGGCACACAGCGCTACATAGAAGAAAACGCTCCCTTTGCTTTACATGGACAGCGGCACTTGACTGACCTTTCCTTTCAACAACCCTGAAATTCGCTACCGTGGAAAGGGAACAGGAATTGTAGAAAAGTGAAGGACTAACGTTTTCGAATTTTGTCTAAAAGTTTAACCGTGAATGTTAAGCTGCATTTCATAAAGACAAAACAATAAAAGTATCACAGCCAAATGGTGGCTATTTTTTAGGAATAGGGAGAAGAAAGAAGGTGAGAGCTGAGAAAAAGAATGAAAGAAACAAATGGCTACTGCAAAAGGGAGCGCCAGAGCCTGATGACCAAGGGGAAGGCACATAAGAAGATAGTTGGAGAAAGCAGAGGGAAAAGAGGGAGATGAAGAGCTAGACCTTGTTATGGGTTTGACCCTTCAGCTGGGAATAGCACATTTTACATACCTCAAATACGCCCCACATTTCTTGGGTTTGGGGGTGAGTGGATGATTACAATGTTACCACATCTGGGAGACACTCTCTGACCAGCAAATGCACATGGCGCCCTTCAATCCAGCTCTTAACTTGTTCTGTTCATTCTTCTTCATTACCCTTAGCATAACTGACATGAATTTGCATATTGCTGGTTTCCTCTTCCCATTCTCCAGGCTCTAAGCTCCATTGGGCAGAGTTCGTCCTTTTTGCTGCTGACTCCCCAATGCCTAAGGCTGTTCCAGACACACAGTAGGCTCTCAGGATTTACAGCAATCATAACGAGTTAAAGTACACATATAACAACAGGGACAGGGGCCAGAGGTGAGTTGTTGCAATGGCTCAAAAGAATGAGAGACAGCATTCCTGAGTCTCACTTTCCACATCTACACAACAAAAATAATAGTATACTACTTCTTAGAGCTATTTTAGGATTAAGTAATATAATTCATGCAAAGCTCTTAAATCAGTCTTGAAATAATTTTGTAAGTGCTTAGCCAATGTTAACAAGTATTAGATTTCTTTAGTCATTGAATTAAAATGAAATCAGAAGGGCCAATTCTCTTCAGGTTAGAAACTAAAAGAAGAAAATGCAAGCCTTTGAACTGCTTGATTCCACCTGTGGAAGGATAACTGGAGGATTTGAAACAAAGATCTTATTGTCCAGGTTTCTCTTTACTGGTTTGAGTCATTATGTGTTCATGCTAAAAATGACTAAAGTGTAGGTAATATTGGAGCAGAGACTCATTATACAAGCACACGTAAAAAACAAAACAAAACAAAACAATCTTTCTTGTACATCAAATAGTAAGGCTGATGGCAAAATGGCACCTAACAAACCCTTTTTATTTCTTCAGTTGGGGAGAGATATGAATGCAGAGAAGAAATGAATGTAAACAGTAACTGAAAAGTGAGTCAGCCATAGAATTATGAAGTATGAAAAGTGATCTGCCTGAGAAGGATTGATTAGTATGAATATTCTGCCCGAATTTAACCCATCCTGGTTTGGTGTTCACGGATTCATTAGAAGGAGAGCCTTAGCGAAGAAGAAGAAACTAAACAGTGTTCTAGCATTTTCGTTTTATTTGTTGTTTTAATTATGAAAATAGAATTTACTGCTGTTACAGGCCTACAGAGAATCATTATTTACCATGGACTATGTTTGCTGGAGAAGTCTAAATGAGGAGGGCAAAAAGTCTGTAAATGAGATGTTAGGATCAATAAAATTTGTGGAGAAATGGAATTCCACATTCCTTGTTGACCCAAATCGTTCCCCGAGATCTCTCCTTTTTAGACACACATTTATTTTTCACTTTATCTTCTGGCATCGAAGTCTGAGTGGGGAAAGCCTAAGCACCGTTTTGGCTCTGGTAACGATCCTGAAGGTAAGCAGCTTGGGTTAGCTCAGCTGACATTTGAGGTGTCACTTCCAGCACCTGAATTAAGGGAAACACAATACTTCCAAGCAGTCTCAAAATTCAGCGTGTACCAAAACTACCTGGAACATTTTTAAAACATAGATTACTGCCCTCCCCCCCCCCCCCCCCCCCCCGCCCCCAGCTTCTGATTCACCAGATCTGTAGCAGGATCCGGTTATTTGCCGGTTGTATTATCCAGGTGATGCTGATGCAGGAGGGCCAGGGAATCACACCGTGCTTTGAACCAGAAGAGGGGATTTCCTTGAATTACGAACGCCAAACAGCAACACAAACCCGTCACATTCAGGTCTAAACTGGAACTGGAAAGTCCTAAAAATTCGCAGCGACTGTCCTGCATCCTCCGCGTCCACGCAGGCATGGAAATGACCCTTTGGCCGGGCAGGCCCCGGCTCCGCACCGCTAGTCTCATAGCCACGCCCCCCAAGTCGGCTCTCTCATTGGCCCGTCCTGCGACGCCCCCACACGCCGGCTTTCTCATTGGTCTGTCCTGCCGCGCCCCCCCCACGCTGGTTCCCTCAGTGGGCCTTCCCGCAACGCCCGTCCATGACACCCCCTGATTGGGCCGTTTCCGCGGCACGCGTCCCGCCCCCAACGAGCCTCACGTTGCGCCTGCGCCACGTTTCGTTTTTCGGGCTCCGCGGTGGGGTCGTTCGTTTTCTCGGTTGGTGGCGTCGCCGCCGGTAGGCTGTTTCCCGTTTCGTCCCTTTCTGGTGCGCAAACCGTGGCGACCCGGCCTCGCCGCGCGGCCGCTGGACGTTCGCAACAATCCAGCGGGTTGTCCGCAGATGAGAGCGCGGCACCGAGCGGTGCGCGGACCGAGCCGCGGGGCAGCAGCTTCCCTGGTCGGCCTCCTCTCCGGCGGTTTCTGAGCTGTCCCGGCCTCGCTGCCCAGTGGCCGAGGACACCCTCGCAGTGGCCGCGCAGGACGCCCGGCTTGCACAGCCCCTGTTTACCGTCCTCGTAATTGTAGGGGATTTCGTGTGAGCACTGCGTGTGCCTATGTCTGTGTATGTGGGTGATTTTATTTCCTACTCGGATAACCATGCTTTTTAATTTCATATTCGTGTGCACGCAGGTCTAAATCCTTTAGGTACGGTCGGCACAGAGCCCAGGCCCCACAGTACTTTCAATGGCTCATGAAAATTTTGTCATTTTCTCTGAAATCAGAAGATAAATACTAACTGTGAAGTTGACCAAAAGGCTCTAGTATGTAATAATATATTTACGTTTGTGTAATTTTAATAACGTTATTAATTTTATTATTTTAATGGAGGGAGAGGCCCAGGAAGGCAAAAGTCCCTAGGGC
Organism: Panthera onca; assembly: GCF_046562875.1. Classification (NCBI taxonomy): domain Eukaryota; kingdom Metazoa; phylum Chordata; class Mammalia; order Carnivora; family Felidae; genus Panthera; species Panthera onca. The sequence continues at coordinate 3,737,503 of NC_138343.1, read as the reverse complement.
CCACAAAAATCAGTGAAACTGCGAGCAGATAGCACACAATCCTTTTCATCTATCTTTGTTTGTTTATTTTTTATTATTATTTTTTTTTTTTTGCAAACACCCAGATACATTTCTGAGTAGTTTCCAGATGTTAACTCAGGTGTTCCTCATAATACACACGTGAACTATTGTTATTCTAATTACCCCCATATATATTGAGTCACCTTAAGCTTAAAATTATTTTTACCCAATGTCCTACCATTAGTAAATGGCAGAGGGGATTCTTATTCTAACCCAGGCAGTTTAGGTCCAGGGTCCCTGCTCTTACCCACTAGAGTAAAGACATCATCTCTTGGCAACCATATGCAATTAATTCAAGTAACAGCAGGTAAAATTTACACCAAACTCTAGCCAGGCTCCTCTGAGCCTTCTTCTCAACTTGACTTATAAAGCTTGGACAAGCATTAAGATCCTTTTAACAGATCAAAGCTATATCCCTAAGATGACCCTAGCCCTTCTTAAAGTGCATGCCCTAAATCAAGACCCACCATTCTTTATTTTTCCTTTTCTCTTCCTTTCTTTCTTAGAATCATCTTCAATGTTTTAGCTCATGAACGTGCATTTTACAATGTTACCAAAAATCCAGCGACGTTTTGTGGCATAACATTAAATTTTTAGTTTATTCTGGAATTTATGAACATTTTAGCATGGTGTCATCACAAAACATAAACACGGTGAAGTGTAGGTCTAACTCTTTAAAGTCAATCTTGTTTTACATCCTTCAATGACATTTTATAGTTTATTCATATAGATTCGAATTTTTTTTTCTTGGACTTAGAATCCTTAGAATCTAAAGTACTGTTGTGAATAACGTCTGGTTATTAATTTCAGTTCCAGCCGAGGCATTGCTAATGTATACAAAGGTCATGAATTTTGTGTGCTGATCATGTGTCCACTAACCCTGTTGAACTCTCTCAGATCTGTTTGTAGAGTCTCGCCGATTTCTTAAATGACATCATTTTCGAACAATAAAGATAACAGCTTTTTCTTACTGAATTTTTATCTATACTTAATCATCCTCCCCTGGTCTCACAGTGCTGGCCAGGCCTTTAGCACCATGTTGAATGGGAATCGTGCCACAGAGCTCTTGTCTGTTTTGGTTTTTTTTTCTTTTTACTTCCTAGAAATTCTTCTAAAAGTGTACCATTATATGTCATGCTCACTGTAGCTACTCTTTATAAAATAAGTAGCTACTCCCTCTTGTTCTAGTTTGCTGAAAATGTTTATGATGAAAGAATGTTGGGGCGCCTGGGTGGCTCAGTCGGTTAAGCATCCGACTCGGGTTCGCTCAGGTCATGAGCCCACAGCTTCATGAGCTTGAGCCCCACATCGGGCTCGGTGCACCTGCTTGGATTCTCCCCCCTCCCCCCTCCGCTTTCTGACCCTCCCCCACTTTGTGCTGTCTCTGTCTCTCTCAAACTCAAAAAAAAAAAAAAAGTGTTATATTCTAGCAAATATTTTCTCAGTGTCTGTGGAGATGACCATACAGTTTTAACACTAGTAATATCTTATACTGGCAGATTTAGGATGTTCAACTTTTCTTCCGTTCTTGGAATAAATCCTGCACAAAATGCTTTTATTTGTTAAATAACATGGCTTCTTCATTTCCATTTTCTTGCTTTTTAAATAGAGCTTTTCTTAAAGTAAGTGTTCACAAGTAAGACAAAGCCATAATTTTCTCTTTTTTTGAATTGTTCCTGTTCAGTTTTCATAATATAGACTTTCAAAAGAAAACACATAAGAGAGATCTATTTTTCTACTGAAACAGCTTTTGTAAAATAGGGATTATCAATTCCTGTAATTTCACTTAATCCTGTATAACCCAGCTATCCTTAGTACCATTTGGGATGAAGGGCATAGAAGAGATTTTTTTTTTTTTTTAACTGCCCTTCCTGTTCCCTTATAATCATAATTTGCTTATTCATCTTGTTTATTGCTTAATGTTTTTTCTTGAAAGACATTCTTTTCTGTTACATTTCCTTTCTTTATCTCCCTTCCTTCATTCCCCCCTCCCTCCTTCCTCTCTCTCTCCTTTCTTTCTTTCTTTCTTTCTTTCTTTCTTTCTTTCTTTCTTCTTTTCTTTCTTTCTTTCTTTCTTTCCTTCTTTCCTTCTTTCTTTCTGTCTTTCAACTTATTCAAAGCATTCTCATGGTTCTTAATAACTCCCTTTTGGTAGCGACGTTCCCTTCTTAATCCCATAACTATCTCTCAACCGCCACCCCCACCCTCACGTGCACACACACTTTTTTTTCCTAATTAGTTTTGCTAGAGGCTTGTCTATTATTAGGTTTTTCAAAGAATAAGCTTTTGGTTTACGGATCATCTCCATTTTTTCTATTAATTTTTCTTCTTTTTAAATTTTGAAATTGACATATTAACAATAATATCTCAATGTAAAACTCCATGGAGTTTATAAATAAACAAACAATTAGATCTAATAAGAGTTCAACAGGGTATAAGAGCACCACGTAAAAATTCATGGCCTTTCTCCACATGAGCAATGACCTATCTGGAAATAAAATAGAAAACAAAGACATCATTCCTACCAGTACAACAGATCCTAAGGATTCTAAACCCAATTCTCAATTTACTGTCATTTTTATTCTAGCTTTTTTGGTTGAATACCTAGGTTATGTATTTTCAGTGTTTCTTGTTCCTTAACATGTGCATTTAACAGTATGTATTTTCCTTTTAGTACCATTACAAATACACCCTACATTTTTCATATGTATTATTCATATTTAGCTCAAAATGTTCCATAGCTTCCTTTCTAATATCCAGCCTAATCCATGTGCTTAAAAGTATGCTTTTAGTTTCCAAGCATTTGAGAAGATTGCTTCATTTTTACCATCTATTTTTTTAACATAGTGATTTGCCAAGTCTGTGCATTATACTGTGTTGACCACAAGTGTCGCTACCGTCTGTCACCACACAACGCTATTACGTTATACTTCCATTGACTACATTCCCTATGGCGTACCTGTCATGCCCCTGACGTATTTATTGCACAACTGGAAGCTTGTTCCTCCTACTCTCCTTCACCCATTTTGCCCATCCCCTCACCCTTCTCCCCCTGGCAACCATCAGTTTGTTCTCTGTATTTAGGGGCCTATTTCTGCTTTTTTGTCTGTTTTGTTGTTTAGATTCACATATAAGTGAAATCGTACTGCATTTGTCTTTCTCTGTCTGATTTATTTCACTTAGCATAATACTCTCGAGGTCCATCCATCCATCGTGTTGTCACAAATGGCAAGATCTCATTCCTTTTTATGGCTGAGTGATATTCCATGATGGACCGGACATACTCCACACGGATATACACACTCCACATCTTTATCCATTCATCACTGACGGACACTTATGATGCTTCCATATCTTGGATATTGTAAATAATGCTAAAAGGAACATAGGGGGGATATATATCTTTTCTAATTAGTGTTTTTGTTTTCTGGGATAAATACCCAGTAGTGAAATTACTATACTTTCTGGTATTTCCATTTTTAAGTTTTTGAGGAAACTCCACACTGTTTTGCATACTGCCTATACCAATTTACATTCCCACCAACAAAATGTGAGGGTTCATTTTTCTCCACATCTTCAGCCCTAGTTATTTCCTTTTTTTTTTTTTTTTTTTTTTTTCCATTCTAACGGGTGTAAGGCAATATCTCATTCTGGTTTTGATTTGCATTTCCCTGATGATAAGTGATTTGAGCATCTTTTCATGTATCTGTTGGCCATGTGTATGTCTTCATTGGAAAATGTCTATACACATCACCTACCCATTTTAAAATCTTACTATTCTTGATGTTGAGTTGTATAAGTTCTTCGTATATGATTTGGATATTAACACGTTATTGGAAATATCATTTGCAAATATCTTCTCCCATTCAGCAGGTTGCCTTTTCATTTTGTTGTTGGTTACCTTCTCTGTGAAAAGCCTTTGATATAGGTGTAGTCCCAATAGTTTATTTTTGCTTTTGTTTCCCTGGCCTGCAGAGAAACGCTAGAAAAATGTTGCTAAGGCAAACAGAGATTGTTAAAGAGATTATTGCCTGTGTTTTCTTCTAAGAGTTTTATAGTTTCAGGTCTCACATTTAGGTCTATAATCCAGTTTGAGTTTATTTTTGTATATGATGTAGGAAAGCAGTCCAGTTTCATTATTTTGCACATAGCTGTCCAGTTTTCCCAACACCCTTTATTGAAGAGTCTTTTCCCCATTGTGTATGCCTGCCTTCTTTGGCATAGATTAATTGACCATAACAGTTGGCTTATTTCTGAGCTCTCTATCCAGTCCATTGAGCTATCTGCCCATTTTTGTGCCATTACCATATTGTTTTGATTATTATAGCTTTGTAGTGTATCTTGAAATCTGGGATTATGATACTTTCAACTTTGTTCCTCTTTCTGAAGATTGCTTTGGCTACTTGAGGTCTTTGGTGGTTTCATACAGATTTTAAGATTATCCCAGTTCTGTGGAAAATACTGTTAGTACTTTGTCAAGAATTGCAGTGACTCTGTAGATTACTTTGAGTAGTATGGACATCTTAACAATATTAATTCCTCCAATTCATGAGCACGTAATTTATGAAATGTATTTCCACTGTATGTGTTATCTTCAATTTCTTCAGGCATGTTTGTAGTTTTCAGAGTACAAATTCTCCACCTCCTTGGTTAAGTGTATTCATAGTAATTTCTATTACATACTTTCTTTAATGATATCCATTCTAATCCACGTGTTTAGAAGTGTGCTTTTAGTTTCTAAGAATATGAGAAGATTGTTTCAGTCTTACTATTCCTAAAAAAAAAAACCAAATTATTTCTATCACTCCATAATTAGATTATGATAAAATAGTGCAATATATACAAAACTGTTTTCTTTATATGTATGTATGTATATGTATTCTGAAGCCAGTGTTGAAAATTTGAAATTATTAAATGGGTCCTTTGAAAAATTCCGAAATCTTCTACGTGTTAAGTGAAGGAATCACAGATAAATGAAGTTTGTTCATTGTGTTGTTCAATCTTCTATAACCATAAGCATTTTCCTTCGTTGTTATATGAATTTCTAAGAGTACAGTATTGAAGGCTTGCCCTACACTTGTAAACCTGAAATTCTCCTAAAATTTCTGGAAGTTACTGCCATACACAGTTAGTGGCTATGCGGTCAGGTATATCAAGGCCCTAAATGTTACATCTTATCAGTGGATTTTTATTTTATCATTATGAACTATAGATCCTTTTCATTTTTAAAAGTTCAATTTCCTTAATTTTTTCATAGGTCTGGTTTTGATTGTCCCTTGCTCCTAGAGTGTATTATTTCATTTTTATTTCTTTAAACGTTCAGTAAATATTTTATAGTCTGTATCTGATAACTTTAATATCTGAGATTCTTTGTGTGAGGAAGAGGTGGGGATCGAAGGCTAAAAGCCTGACTCTTCAAAGTGTCTGTTCTCCTCCTAGGTTAGGTCACATTTATGATGAGTTTATATTTGAACATCCCAAATTCCTAGGAACGCCTGGCACATAATATGTTCTCAATAAATACTAGGAAATAAGTAAGTAATTTATGCGTATCTAGAGAACTGGGATCCAAGATGCTTCCCTCCCAAAGGGGTGTGAGTTTGTCTGCATGAGGCACAAGGTGACGCACAAGCCCGCGCCACACATTAATGTCAGGAAGCTTTCACAGAAACTCTCTACTCTAAGTAGGTCTGTGGGGAAATACTTGTAGCAAATTTCCTCTACCCTCCACCACAGAGCCCTGCGGAGACCAACAGGTTTCTTGTTAGGGATCTTTGCTAGAATTTTTTTCCCCTACAAGCCTTTGTTTTCTCAAAGAGCCCTGGCTTTTTGCTACAAGTCTCTAGTTCAGTTTAAAGGCTGAGAATTCTCTTTTCCCCAACAGGCTAACATTGATTGACAAAGCGTCGAATCCTGATAATGGTATTTGCCCCTAGGAACCAAATCTGGTGGGTTTAGCAGGCTGGCTTCAGCTCCGAGGGGTTTATTGTTCTGGGAGATTTAGGGAGTTTTCCTTGGTTTCTTGTGATTTGGCCATAATGTGCTAGAGTGTTTTTGTAGTTTATCTAGTCCTTAGCTATTTTGCTTCAGGACAGCTTTCCAGAATATCTTGTTTTCCACATTGGATCTAAAAGTCCTTATAGTGCATACCTCTCTACCCCCACTAATACTTTGACCTTTGAAATTTGTTTAATATTAATATTACCATACTTGCTGCCTCTTGGTAACGTTTACCCGTCATTCTTATTTTTTCTTTATTATTATATAAATCCAGTAATGGTTTCTTTTCAGACTCAAAAAAGAGGAGCACTTTCTAAGCCACATTTTGTATTACACACATTTTTTTTTGGTTTGTAAAAAACATGGTAAATATCATAACAAGATAAAATATTGAACATGTTCCAGAACTCTAACATAATGCTTTTCTGAGAGAGGCAAATGAAAGCTTAAAAAAAACTTCCATGAGACCACAATCATATAGCAAAACAACTAAAAAATATTACACGTAAGTTAGTATCTACCATTATTTTGGAGTTACATTTTATGCAAATTAAAAAAAAAAAATCTGTATTCTTAGATCCGGAGAGAATTTTGATGGGGAATAATAAGTCCACCAGAGGAATTCACTGATTTGAAAGCACACTTGTCAATTTTGCTTCTTTTTTTTAATGTTTACTTCTTTTTGAGAGAGAGATAGGGAGGCGCAGGGAGAGAGGGAGACACAGAATCCAAGTAGGCTCCAGGCTCCTAGCTGTCGGCACAGCGCCCAGCATGGGACTCAAACTCAAGAACTGTGAGATCATGACCTGAGCTGAAATCGGACACTTAACCATAACTCTACCTGCCGGGTTGTCCACTGCTGATTGGCTTGACTCCATTGTATGATACTGGGTGGTCTATGGCCAAACCATCCCTTGTGGATCAAATGTTTCATGGTCTACTGCTTATTTTTAGTCAGGCCTTTTGTCAAATTCCTGAGGGAAACCTGAAGGGGAGTAGGTGGTCACTGTTACATTCTTAAGAAGCACCTTACGGCCTAGGCTGTTTGCTGTTTGCATACATTCCAAAATATGTGTTCCCCCCCCCCCCCCACCCAGGGACCTCAGGTCCCTCTCTGCATATTTTACCCTATCTTTCCCAATCCTACAAGGTCTTGTGTTTCCAGGCAACGTGTCAAAAAGTGGTCACAAAATATTTGCAAAAAGAGAGGCCCTTTTCAGAGGGAAATCTCATGGGGAGGAAGAAATTTGAGGAAAGTTAGAGAAATCATCATGCCTCAAGCGATTGCATGTAGACTTTACTGTTGGCTCTCAATCTGTAGCTTTCCAATTTACCCATAATGAAGATATACAAAATTCTCAACTAGTAAATTAAGAAAGAGGTCGCAGTGGCAAAGCTAGTAGAGACGAACAAATAAAACCAAAGGCAACGCGAATATACACCAATAACTAAGTGATCATAGACAAAGAATTGAAAAGGGCAACTTGTTTAACATGGAGAAGAAAAGACATTCCAATAAAATCTGCCCCTTTATGCTCTTTGTTTTCTTGGGCCACTCACCCCACCACATGCGTGAAGACACATACCCGCAATCATACGGACAGCACTCTAGATTGTGCTTCCCAAACTATAGCGTTCACCCTGATTACCTGGGGATCTTGTCAAGATTCAGTCTGATGTGTAGCTCTGGGGTGGGGCTTACAATCCTATTTGTAACCAGCTCCTTTATGACATCCTGCTGGTGGTGCAGTGGCTATAATGTGAGTGGTCAGCCCTTGGTGGGGGGGTGGGGGGAGGTGATTAAATTGGGGACCAAGGGTCAATGGGAAACGAGACCATTCCTCCAGGATGCAGGCCAGCAAAAGAAAGTGGTGATATATTTGTCTATGATGAAGAAGTTTCAAGGGGCACCTGGGTGGCTCAGTCAGTTGAGCATCTCGCTCTTGATTTGGGCTCAGGTTACGATTTCAAGATCCTGGAATTGAGCCCCCCTAGTCCAGCCCTGCGGTCAGGCCCTAAGATGAGTTTGGAGCCTACTTGGGATTCTCTCTCTCTCTCTCTCTCTCTCTCTCTCCCCTTGTAGATTTGTGCTTTAAAAGAAAAGAAAGAAAATTCGAGAATCTCTCAGAGGAAGTGTTGTGTAAAAAAGGTAACCTTGAATCCATCTGCGCAATGGTAATGATAGCAACAAAGCATGTTTAAAATTTTGCAGCTCTGAGGATAATCCAGTGTTCATGAACTAACTTCAGGAGCTGAAAACGAAATAGCCATAGATATCTACCCGATTAGAAAAATGAGGTAAACTTGTTTTTTACCTGTACAAAATCTGAATCTCTGCTACTTTAGATATTCATCTTAAAAGGCTTAGGATACTTTGTGACCTAGATGGCTGATTTGTGCACGACAGCAACTATGTTTCTTTACCCTCTGGCTTCTGGGAGGGATAAGCAAGACATCTGAGGTGGGGGGGGGGGGGGGGGGGGAATGAGAGTATATTCTTATTCTTCTTGGCTCCCTTCCTACAAAACTGGGCAGAAACTGCCTTTGTCTATCGACAGCCACAGCTCCTGTCCGACAGCCGTCTCCTATGCTCACTGCTCTCTTCAAACCCTGCTCTTCTCCTGCCTCTTCCGAACTAGGAATAACAGCCCAGCGTCCTTCACCATTCTTTGGTGATATCCCTTAACCCTGCTCACAACTTTGGAAACAGTCCCTCTATTGTTTAACTGTCCTAAATAATCCTATGGCAGACAGCTGAGAGTCTCTTCAGGGACTCCCTGCCCATGTGCGGAGTGTGGGTATCTAATAGCCTCCAGTGATGAGCTTCATCAGAGACCAGTTCAGCGATCCATCTTAGGTCACGCTGATCTTAGGGCAGGTGCTCAGGCACTGAGCAAGGCAGCTGTCAAGGGCCTGGTCATTTGACCCACTTAGGAATTTCTGTGATAGACAGTGTGCCCAGAGTTCCCCATTGGGCTGGCAGCGACTTCACGTCTCTCTCACTGGTCTAGAACCCGGATTTAAATGCAAAGGTACGCCTTTTCCAGGAACCATACAGGGGGGTTGCAAATCGGAGACGTGACCTCGACCTGACTACTGTCTTTTTGGCAATTCAAAACACAAGGGAGAGCTTCTACTTTCTAAAATTAATCACCAAAGTAATCTGGATGTTCATAAAGTAGTCTGAACTTGTTACCAAATAGGTTAAGAAGCCTGCCTGAATGGGGGAAACTACTCTCAGGAATACGTCCAATAGGACCGTAGAGCTGGAGCCAATCATGTGCAGGCAGGTCACACGACGAGTCAGCGAATCACAGGCCGCGAAACGCATTCCTCATTTGCATACCGCTGACTACAAATAGGCGGGATCCTGGCGCGGGCTCCATTTTCTCTTCACTCGGAAGAAAGCGGAGTTGAGATGCCTGAGCCCGCGAAGTCCGCTCCCGCCCCGAAGAAGGGCTCGAAGAAGGCGGTGACCAAGGCGCAGAAGAAGGACGGCAAGAAGCGCAAGCGCAGCCGCAAGGAGAGCTACTCGGTGTACGTGTACAAGGTGCTGAAGCAGGTGCACCCCGACACCGGCATCTCGTCCAAGGCCATGGGCATCATGAACTCGTTCGTGAACGACATCTTCGAGCGCATCGCGGGCGAGGCGTCGCGCCTGGCGCATTACAACAAGCGCTCGACCATCACGTCCCGGGAGATCCAGACGGCCGTGCGCCTGCTGCTGCCCGGGGAGCTGGCCAAGCACGCCGTGTCCGAGGGCACCAAGGCCGTCACCAAGTACACCAGCTCCAAGTGAGTGCTGGGAGGCACGATCCAACCCAAAGGCTCTTTTCAGAGCCACAGATTTTCACCACCAGAGCTGTGCGCTGACACGCGCTGGGGTCTTCCTGGGCGTTCAGGTTGCTGGGAACACACGGTACACCGTGACATGTCGGCTTTGGGTGGGAGGTTCCGTCGTGGCCTGTGAAGACGTCCTCACCGGCGAAAACCCCGCGGGCAGAACAGCTAGCGCTCCCTCCCTAGACCATTGCAGCTCCAGATCGCCTTCCTTAAAAGACGCACAGGCGCGGTGGCTACTGGCGCCGCGTCTCGAAGCAGACCCTGGTGTCCACTTTACGGCAAGTATCACCCGACGGGTGTAAGCAGCCACAGTGACATTTGAAAAGCCCGCCATCTAGAGGCGGGACTTCCTCTCCCAGTGCCACGGGGACCACAGCCCGGTTTCTTGGTGTGGGTCGGGCCCTCCCTCGCACTGCCCTTCCCCCACGCACTGCCCTTCCCCCACCCGTTTGCTCAAGGCTCCCAGGGTCCTGCTTAGGCGTGTACCACGGGCCTTTAAAATGTGTGCCTTCACCGGCTGCCGCTCTCCAGTGAGGACACGACGGTTCTTACCAGGTTTTGATCTTGCTTTACCTCTTTCTTAAGTTGCCCTTAAAGGCTCTCGTGATTACATTTGATGTTTACACTGTAAGGTGGCAATACTTTCCTCTCCCACTCCCATCCGTGACTCCCAGGTGACCGCCAAAAACAATTCTGGATATTCAAGCGCCAGAGTCTCCTCACTAGTGCAGCCCCAGAGTATGAAGTTGGCACAGCAGACCCCCGTCCCTCCTTTTCTGTCACTTGCGAGTTTACGCCTAAACCGTCCATCTGTCCTGTCTCCAGCTCTGGTCCCCAGCTCAGCTGAGCAAATGGGCGATCCGGGAGAACCCGGGGACCCAGGGGAGGTCAGAGGGTGGAGAGCAGGAAACGTGGACTCAGGATATGCGTTTTACCGACCTGATGCTGGACACCAGGACCCGGAGGGCTAGGGGTTGTGATCACGTGATGCCAAAGAGCCTAAACCCAGAAAATTAAAAGCAGAGTCTTTCTCCCCTCAATCAGCAGACATTGTGACCTGAGGCTTCTTTCTGGGGAGTTAGCTGAGAAAGGTTGGGCTGGCGGCACCTTACCTATAAATGGAAATAAAACTGTACTCAAGAATCGCTACCTCTATCCTCCAGAAATTTCTAGCCAGCCTTCCCAGCCAGTCTATCTGATCTCTATTCTCTCGCAGAGGCAAAATAAACACACCAAAAAAGAAAAGGAAAAAAAGAAAAAGAAAAAAGAAAAGAAAACAAAAGTAATTGTTTTCACATTGCCAAGTTACAACTGCATTTCAACTTTTTGTGGTCACCTTGATTTCAGTTTGAGGTAATACTAAAACTCCTCTGTCCATAGTGAGTCTCCTTTTCATTCCAGGGGAGTGGTTTTGTGAGAAAGCATACGTAACCATATATTATTCCTTTCCGTGCCTTTCAATGATCCCCATGCTGGCTGCACGATATCAGACATCAAGGCCTGTAACCAGCCACTCACCGAACGCTCAAATCAAACCTCAGTGGATGCTTTTCCTCCTGTTTTTTAGTTCTCTGCTTCTCCCCACCCCTTTTCTTGCTTTTTCACACTTTTTGGAATGCCCCCTGACCTCTCCAGCCTCCAGGCCTTTGCAAATGTTCTCTTCCTGAAATGTCCCTGATTCCACTTTTCTCCCCAACGCACACAGTTTTGTAATCAACAACTCCCTTGGGCTAGCTCAAAACGTTGAGGAAGCTTCTGAACTGCCCTGTTAAAGGCTCTCACAACTGCAAAGAACTGGCCCTATTCTCAGCCCCAAATTCCTCATTACTGACTGACTGGGACCCTCAGGACTAGTGTGGTTGAATCAGGGCCTGCTCCCTGAGACCAGCCAGAAACGTTCCCTTCCCTGGAGCACAGGCAAGGAGGGAGGGGGGACCTGAACAAACCCGAGGCCGGATTAGAAGGAGGGGAAGTGGCACTGACTGCCTCATACAGACTCCTTCTAGGCAGAAACAAGGAACATCCATTTGTCGCATTGGCATTCAAGTGCCAAGCACTGAATTATGCACCCAAGATACACAGCAGCGCTGCTAACCTTGAGTGTGCTTCAAAGTCACCTGGAGGCTTGTTAGAGGACAGATTGCTGGCCCCACTCCCAGAGCTTCTGTCATCTCCTTACCTCTGAGGGATATCTGGGAACTTGGCTTTCGAGCAAGTTCCCACAGATATAAATGCTGCTTCTAGCTGCTCTGCTCTGAGCACATCTGATACATGGAGAACAAGCTGACCAAAGCCCCTTCCTGCGTGGAGGTTTCCGGTGGTAAAGATGAGGTTATGCTAGATGAGGACAGAGAAATCAGAAAGCAGTTGACGGGATTTCCTTCCATATTTTGTCAAATGGTGATCGATTTCCTCTGTGTGGGGCGTTAAGCGACAGCAGTAGGCATGACAGATGAGGGACTGCTCTGTGGGGCTGAGATCCTAGCGGGAGAGGAGAGAGAATCAACACACTGATTCCTCAACTCGATCATTCCAAATAGGAGTTCTCACTGCTATGAAACTATGGGAAATAAACCAGGTGCCGTGATACTGACCAGGTGAGGGAACCAAGGAACCAGGGGATACGACTCGACTCGCAGGCCGAGACTGTTGCTACAACAAAGCTCTAAGGCAGGGAGAAGTCGCTGCTCAAAAATACACGTTCTGTGTGCTGGGAGAGAAGGAAACAAATATGAGGTGTTCGGGGAAGACACTGAGGGTTAAAGAGGGGCCTGAACATGTTGGACCTTAACTGCCAGGAAGGCACCCAGACTTTTATTGTGTCGTGAGAATCTATTAGAATTTTAAAGCACGCAGGCTGCTGTGTGGGAAATGGCATTTATGGGATTAAAGGTAGAAAGAAGCAGAAGACAGAATTGAAGAAAGCAAGAGGTAGACATGGGAGGAGAAACTCAAAAGAGTTCATTTATGAACTGAGTTTCATGGGTGAGGAAACGTTGCTGACATTTACTGAGTACTTTCCATGTGTTTAAGAAATTATACCAGAGGCATCTGGGTGGCTGTCAGTTAATGATCAGACTTTCGATTTCAGCTCAATTCATGATCCAGGGGTTCATGAGTTTGAGTCCTGCATTGGGCTCTGAGCTGACAGCATGGAGCCTGCTTGGGATTCTCTCTCTCCCTCCCTCTCTCTGCACTCCTCCCTCTCTCTAAATAAATAAAAATTAGAAAAAAACAAAAACAAAAAAAACCTGTACTAAACTTAGTTTTTTAACATCTCAACATCCACATTATCTAGACATAACAATTCTCTCTTTCTAATCGACTGGGGACAAGCAAGGTGTGGGGCTGGGGTTGGAACCAGAATGTGTGCCCCCAGCCTGTATGCTTATCCACCTCTTGCAGTGCTGCTGAAATTCTTGCATAATGACCAAGAATTCTAGGAGAGGATGAGGTTTCAGAGACCGGGACATGGCAATGTTTAAATCCCCTAAAGCATTCCACGGAAGGTAGCAAGTGAGTAGTTGTACATGTGATTCTGGGAACCAGAGCAAAGTGGGGACCGAACATAGAACTTGTGACAAGAGTTTGGAAATAGAAATGTTATTGTTGTTGGCATGCAACGGAATTGGAATTTTCCCATGGGTAAAGAAGAAAGGAAAGAAAAGAAGATGGCCAAAGATTCTAAATGGTGAGGACAAAAACCAGGAGATTAGAGTCACAGAAGTCAGGAAAATAGTGTTTCAGGAAGGAGGACGTGACCAGCCTGGTGTGATGTCTACTGAAATGACAACATGGGAGACCTTTGCATACGGTAAATGGAACCCACTGGGAATTCGAGTTACAGGGAATAACAGGCAACCCAGACATTGACAGCATTGGGACTCAGGAATGTGGCCTCACCCTTGGGACATAAGAGTCTCCACTGTGTTGTCACCCCTTCTCTAGGGCCATGATGTCTGATTGGAGCCGGCACCTGCCCAGCTAGATCCGTCAAATCTACTTTCCTAGAAGCTGCGGACAGCGACAGAAGTGAAAGGCCTGAGGACCCAGCCATTTCTTCATTGATCAGGGAAATGCCCTTTCAAGAGTCTCTTGGTTTTTTTGCTTAATATTAGTGTGTATATTGGGGTGGGGGGTTGTTTTTAAAATTATCTGGAATTGAGTTTTTATGGTTGTATCCACAAAACATTCGTTAATACACTTGCAACTTCTTAAGAATGTACATAAACTCGTGTTTGTGGAACCCACACACACACTGTGACCATATTATTTATCCGGGGTTTTCGCACTCAAGCCTGAAAAAAAAAATACGAAGCTTCCCCTGCATTATAGATGACAGACGTGGTTCGAGATTTGCCACAGAACATAAAGATACCAAGTGCAAATTGAAAACTTGAAGAGTATGTGTCACAGTTTAAACGTCACCTTCTTTTTCTCTGGGCATCTCTCATTTCATGAGAAATAACAATAATAGTAATAGCAGTCATAATAAAAGACAAAACGGAGCAGATACCATGTACGAGGCACTGGACAAAATACTCCCCAAAGGCTTAATTTTATTCACCCCAAACCTATAAGGTAGACACTGCTGCTATCTCCCTATCATAAACGAGGAAACAGACACAGAGAGGGTAAGTGAGCTCACCAAAGATGACACAGAGTCAGGTCTCCAGTTTCTTTTTTTATTTCTTAAGGGATAATGGGAACTTGTAAACTTAATATATGAATTGCTCAAGGACGTAGACGACTTCATTCTTACGCCTTGTTAATATATTTTTCAAGACTGGCGATGGAAGTTCAAAGGGCCTTAACTAAGAAGATTCATGGACTTCTTCCTGAACCGGGCTGAAAATCCATCCTCATTGTTTTTATTTACTCCCAAATCGTGTGTGATTCAGCCAGTTTGGACTTCAGGCCTCTGAAAATCATAATTTCTCAGATGGGGCTAGCTTGCATTTCCAAACTCACTTCTCGAGAATAGATACGCCTACGGCCCGTAGTGAATAAAGTGGGATATTATCATTCAATATACGCTCTCTGTATTATGTCTGCCCTTTCCTCTCTTCAGTTCTGCATCTCTAGATTCCAAATCCTGAAGTCCTAGACTCCAGGTTGTTGACAAGAATCCAGGGAGCCCTGGGGTTTCCCTGAATGAGCCTCGGAGGGGACTTGAGCCCCCTAACACATTCTCAAAGGTGTCTTTGGTCCACTTATTGTGAAGATCAACTCTACCAAGGGAAGACAGTACTTTCAAATCCCACATTACAATGTCTAAGATGTTTGCGCAGTCCACGCGTTTCTAACACATAATAAGCCCTTATTTCGTGTTTTGTCCAGAATGGAACACAGTGGCACACATACCAACGAAACGGCCCCACTTGGAATCAGCTTCCCTTAAAACCATGTTCAGGTCCACAGAGGACTGTCCACACTGCTACAGAAATTGAGAAACCCAAACCGTATTTGGTTTGAAATGTTAAGTGGCTGTAACAGTCTCCACAATAAATTAGCTTAAAGACAGCTCTTCACGTCACACGGGACAGATCCTTGTGATTAATCCACCTCTTCCTGATCAATCCAGGACTCTTTTTCCTTCAAGTCATTGTTTTACCATTCCCTAAGGACCTGATGTTTCTCCTAGATCAAACAAGGTCAACTCCTTCTTACCAGATAAGAGGGAAGAAAGTTTTAAAGCCCAAACCTGGGAGTGACTTCTGACTCATCTTGGGCCCCTGTGCCACAACCTAACTTCAGCTGCCAGAAAAGCCAGGGCATGTCTGGTGCCAGAAAAGCCAGGACATGTCGCCTAAAGTGACAGACCCACCTATTCAGCTATGCCTTTGTATTGCAGGAAACAAATTTTATTGGAAATAGACCAGTTGACACAGCACAACGGTCCCGCAAGAATCTTCACAAAATCAGACCCATTGTTAACACACGGTGGCAATGTTGACAGTCTGAGACTCAAGGTTTACAGACCCTGAGAACAAGGTGTAACCCATCTGCGAGCTGCTAGTTGAGCACGCATTTCCCGACGCAAAGGTGGGATCTGAACCACGAAGGTTTGGGGTCGAAAAGCACATGACCTCTCTAGCAGGAATTCAACCATCCGTTAACGCAAATTTAAGTGGACTTGTAAGCAAGCCGAAGACTACTCGGGATAACAAAGCACGTTCAGAAACAAATCTGTAGAACACTAACCAGCAGTACAATAGAATGTTCTGGTGGGCTCAGAAAGAAACCAGCCACGCTGGACAGGGAATCCCTCTGAAACACGACAGGGACGTATATTCAAGCCCACAACTTAGCACAGGCTGCTGTTCTGGATCTGCGTTCATTATCGGTGAGCACCAGAAATCCAGAGTGTTTTAATTGTCAAGTTAACTTCACTTCAAAACCGCAAAACGCAGCGACTGCTTAACCCGGCTCAACAGCGAGTGGGGAACACGAAGTGGACAGCGCTTTCGGTGGGCGCGGTAGGTGGCCCTGAAAAGGGCCTTTGGGTGAAAATCGCATACTTTCGGTAGCGTGAACGATGACACTTAGCCCCCAAAGCCGTAGAGGGTGCGGCCCTGGCGCTTGAGCGCGTACACCACGTCCATGGCCGTGACCGTCTTGCGCTTGGCGTGCTCCGTGTAGGTGACGGCGTCCCGGATCACGTTCTCCAGGAACACCTTGAGCACCCCGCGGGTCTCCTCGTAGATGAGCCCGGAGATGCGCTTGACGCCGCCGCGCCGGGCCAGCCGCCGGATGGCGGGCTTCGTGATGCCCTGGATGTTGTCGCGCAGCACCTTGCGGTGGCGCTTCGCGCCCCCCTTGCCCAGGCCCTTCCCGCCTTTGCCGCGGCCAGACATCCTCACAACACCACTGCAACGCTACGGAAGCACCACTCCCCTCGGCGCCAAGCAGCCCTTTTATAGCAAAGTGCCGGACCTGTTTGAAAACCCCGAGAGCAGGGGCGGTAACCACACTCAGGGCCCGCCCATCGCTCGTGTCTCCTTGGCTGCGAGCGGCGCCGACCGGGCGGGGCCCCCGAGCCGGAGTCTGGCCCGGAGGGGCTTCCGGGAACCCTCCCGGCTCCGCGCAGCCTGGCAGCCGGCACTCCGGGCGACGCTTCCTACACCTTCCACACCGAAGCCTCACGCTTGCCCCTCACGTCTCCCAGACCAACCCGGAAATGCCCACCGAATACTCGCCGTCGTCCCCGAGACGCTTGAGGTCAGCTTTGACGCTGAGCATGTCTTTATTGCCAAGTGTCTTCTGGTCTTCTCGATCGATGGATGTCTGCGTCCCTCACCGAGCCTCGCTGGAGGCAAGTGTCGAGAACCCTGTGCTGCCTGCCGGGAGTCTCCAGTTTATGATCGGACCGTCTGGTCCCTTAGGGACAGCTTCTGGCTGGCACTGTCCCTGCATCCCAGCCCAGTCCTCCCCCCCAGTCGCACACGCGGAGCCAAGCTCTGGAGGCAGCCTGCTGCCACGCTCTCCCTATGACCTGGGCGGTGTCTGCTCGGCTTGTTCTTTGCGAGTAGGTAAGAAAGTCCAAGTTCTAGAGCAGTGAAGCTTCGAGGAGATTCTGCATGGCAAGTGTTGGAGGCTGCACGCAAGCACTCACTCGACATTATTATATGTTGTTGTGAATGCTCTCCGCTCCTCTCCTCAGTAGTCACTCCTCTAAAGTGGGTGCAGCTCCCAAACGAAGAGCGCACCCTGGTTTGCTACAACGTTCTTTTGACAACTCCTTCAAATAATAAACACTTACACATTTGACCTGCCATTAATCCCTTAGAGACTTTGTAGCTGTGGCCTCTCCTCCAGGCTCTGTGAGGAGCACCTGCTTCATCGAAGCTTGTTTTCTGACTTCCTGGTGCACGGGGACAAATTCCAGAGCGGGGCTCTTAGCCTCGGCTACAATGGCAGGCTTCAGGACTTCTAGGAACTGGCAGAGAACAACAGTTCCATCTTTGTTTGCGCTATAACTCAACCCTGGCATTGTCTCCACTGAGGCACACAGGCAGCAAACAGTGTGACCAGCAGGACCCGCCATGTATTCTTCTCACTGGCAGGTGCAGCCGTCAGTATTGCCAATATCTTTTAAGCATATCACCCCTTCTACACTGTGGTAATTGTTGGTCACGAGGGCAACGTTGGTACTTTAATGTATTAATTAAAAAACACATATGTGAACACTCCAACAATTTTGGTTGTTGACAATTTGACGTTGTATTTTAATGTAACTCTTTTCCTTTGTCCATCCTGGGTATGTTATCTTAAGCACTTAAAAGCATTGTGCTGGGAAGGGGCCCATAAACTTAATCACATATCCAAAGAAGTCCATGACACGAAATGATAACTGAGCCTTCTTTGGGCTCTTCAGAGCCTTGAAAGGCTCTGGGTTTGGAAAATGTGCAGACAGGAGCACTGGGAAATGCTGTGAATGTTGGAATGAAAACCATAGGTTACTAACAATAATCTGATGAGGTTGTATAAGGGTAACAGGCAACAATCTCCACTTATCAATAGCAAAGAGGTTATAGAGAGAGTGTATCTGGTATATGGAGGTGCAAATGCAAATAGCCAGCAAGCACCCAGAATACAAGTTTGACATTTAGGCAAGAGGACAGACCTGAGGGAGAGACTTCAAAGTTATCCATACAAAGGTAACTCATGAACCCATAAGGTGAATGGAGCAGTACCTTGGAGACTCCCTACATTTAGGTGGCCAAGAGACAGCCCTTCCTTTGTTGGTAATGCACCTCTGTTATTTCCCAGATCATGGTTGTAATTCTGACTTTCTCTTTCTTGTCTGCACTGACTACTATCACATTGTCATAGCCTTCTTATGGCTCAGCTTCTCCGCACTTCATAATCCTCACTGCTGTCAATGAATATTCTTCAAGTGAGTTTCAAAATCGAGCATAATGAATCAAGCCACTTTAAGAGGATTAGGAATACATAAACGCTATAAAATGAAATACACAAAATACACACAACAGTGATTTATGCTGAGCTGATCCCTCATCGCATCGCACTTATCTGATTCGTGTTAGTACTTAATATTTAACTTAATATTTAACCTTTGGTGCTGCAAGAAGTAATCAGTCATTTCTGGATTTTGAAGGGATCCAAAAGGAGGGTGAAACCCTCGTCTCTTGGGGTTTGCCCTGGGTATTCTCAACATTTCTTTCTTTCACCATCTTAATGAACCAGAGACTGATACACATTTCAAAATAAACATAATAACTTCTTAAAGACAAAGAGAGAATTTGCATAGTGAAAAAAGCCATTAAATCACTCTCCACCACAAATCGATTTCCTATTCAACATCAAGCATATGTTGTAATGTGTTTCCTTCTATAAAAAATGTAGTCGTGAATATAAAACATGCTTTTAAACACTGTTCCTTTCTCAAGGGAAATCTGTGTGTGAATGTCTGCGTGTATGTGTGTATGCTCTTTGATTCTCTTACTTTCCAAACTTCTCATCCTCAAACATGGCAGATTTCTGACACAAAAGTTGTAAACATTTTAGTAGCTGATCCCCCCAAATAAAATCAATGTAAACAAAAATTTTTTTCCACTAGTATAGGGGCTCAACCCTCCATTATGCCTCTTCTGAATCTCCTGTCATCATCTATGGGAAACACGGAACCAACACCCATGACAGGACGATACATTGCTACATTTCCCATTTTCCTCAACAAATCGGGAATGCTTGAAACCCCCAAAGTAACTAACCCTCCAAATTGTCACTAAAAGCAATGATGAAGGCTTTTTGGACAAAGTAGTGACTGTCCTTGTCAGTACAAGCTCTTATTACAACCATCCTTTACTATCACTCTTGCAGAGAAATGGGGAAACAGCCTGTGCTAGTTCCCTTCATATGAACCAGATTTTCCGGGTCAATCTCAGTGAGAACTAAGCAGTTGTTGGACGTTCGAGAAGCCAAGAATGTACAGACTGTTAGGAGAGAGCAAGCTATTGACAGCACAGACGGGAGGACTTCTATTTTAAACGAAAATCGTGAAGTTGTCTCCCTGACCTGTGAATCTCTCAGAGTGTCAGGGGCTTTTGGAAAAGGCTGAGACTGACGTGGTAAAACCTGGAAGAAGAAAACAGGCAGATCTCAAAGCACGAGCTGTCCCGCGTCGCTATACAATAGAGTCGCTGTGATCCCTCCACAGGAAATTTTCTTTTTTTTGCTTTCCTCAAGGGTAACAAACACAATTCCGGGACAGAGCTGAAACTAGGTTGCGGTCAAGTGGCAAGGCTGAGCTGGGAACCAATCAGCGCGCCGCGCCGTGCTTGTATATATACACACACACACTCCAGGGCCAGGCAGCTCAACTCCCAGACTTTATTATTATTATTGTTTTCTGTACCTTCCGCCAGCCGAGCCCAGAATGTCCGAGGCCGCGCCCGCCGCGCCCGCCGCGCCGGCCCCCGCCGAGAAGACGCCCGTGAAGAAGAAGGCCCGCAAGTCCGCAGGCACCGCCAAGCGCAAGGCGTCCGGGCCGCCGGTGTCCGAGCTCATCACCAAGGCCGTGGCCGCCTCCAAAGAGCGCAGCGGCGTGTCCCTGGCCGCGCTCAAGAAGGCGCTGGCGGCCGCCGGCTACGACGTGGAGAAGAACAACAGCCGCATCAAGCTGGGCCTCAAGAGCCTGGTGAGCAAGGGCACCCTGGTGCAGACCAAGGGCACCGGCGCCTCGGGCTCGTTCAAGCTCAACAAGAAGGCGGCGTCCGGGGAGGCCAAGCCCAAAGCCAAGAAGGCGGGCGCGGCCAAGCCCAAGAAGGCTGCCGGGGCGGCCAAGAAAGCCAAGAAGGCCGCGGGGGCCGGCACCCCCAAGAAGAGCGCCAAGAAGACCCCGAAGAAGGCGAAGAAGCCCGCGGCGGCGGCCAAGAAAGTGGCCAAGAGCCCGAAGAAGGTGAAAACGGCCAAACCCAAGAAGGCGGCTAAGAGCCCCGCCAAGGCCAAGGCCCCGAAGCCCAAGGCGGCCAAGCCCAAAGCTGCCAAGCCCAAGAAGGCCTCCAAGAAGTAAGCGTATGGGTTCGTCGAGAACGTCGTAAAGGCTCTTTTCAGAGCCACCCACCGGCCTCGGGAAAGGAGCTGTGACACCGTGCGGACGCAGGGGGCGTGGCGGGCAGAGAGCACTGCAGCTGGGGGGCGGCCCCTACGCAAGGGGTCCCAAGAGCGACGCCTAAGTGCACTGCGGGCGGTGAGAATTACTAGTAGGGGTTGGAAAGTCTGGGGACTATTTTTGGCACTAATTCCCCCTCCCCAACGTCCGATGGTTCGAAATGGCCCACACTCCACGCGAAAGCAGGAGTAATTGCGGGGGGGAGGGGATGGCTCAACTGCACGCTAACCCAGCCGTTTGGGGAACCCTGGTTGTGTTGTGTACGATTTGCCCACTTTGAAATTTGCACTTGACGAGCCAGTGCCATTCTTAGGTTAGGAAAATACTTTGGCCACCGCGGCTTTTCTGCACCGTCTCCTGGTAGAAAACCAAGACACTAAGGCAAAGTCCAAGGGTTCCCTAGCCAAGCATACTGCAGAAACCCAGGTTCCTTCCAGCTCCAGCATCTAGGACGTCAACACGCCACTAGGTGTCCATTATGCGAAACCCACCCCAACGCAAGCTGTACTAGCCAGCGAGAAGCCGTGCCCACACACCCACCCATAATTAGGATGTCTCCGGGAAGGTTTCACTTTAGATTAAAAAAAAAAAAACCAACAGCTAACGTCCTTGAAGGCGCACTTATACTAGCTTCCGGGAGCCTAGTCTAGACCTTCTGATTGGGTAAAAGAAAAGTAACGAAACAGCCAATGAAAAGCTAGACCTGCAAGTATCTTTTACATTCGCATTTCTGACAACACGCGAAAATTAATCCAATCGCAAATGATCTTACTAACCTCATTAGAATACCGCATCTATAAATAAACGTGACCTTGCCGCGGCTGATTATTCCCTTAGGTCTTAGCCACATTGTCTTAGGTTTTATCGCCGCGATGCCTGAACCCACCAAGTCCGCCCCAGCCCCGAAGAAGGGCTCGAAGAAGGCGGTGACCAAGGCGCAGAAGAAGGACGGCAAGAAGCGCAAGCGCAGCCGCAAGGAGAGCTACTCGGTGTACGTGTACAAGGTGCTGAAGCAGGTGCACCCCGACACCGGCATCTCGTCCAAGGCCATGGGCATCATGAACTCGTTCGTGAACGACATCTTCGAGCGCATCGCGGGCGAGGCGTCGCGCCTGGCGCATTACAACAAGCGCTCGACCATCACGTCCCGGGAGATCCAGACGGCCGTGCGCCTGCTGCTGCCCGGGGAGCTGGCCAAGCACGCCGTGTCCGAGGGCACCAAGGCCGTCACCAAGTACACCAGCTCCAAGTAGACTCGCCAAGTAAGCGCCCTCTTCCCCAACCCCAAAGGCTCTTTTCAGAGCCACGCATGCTTTCGATAAATGAGCTGTAATCTCTTTTGGAAAGCTGTTTCCGGGTGTCTGATACGTTTAAATCTAGCTACGACTCCCACTAATTTTCAGTTACAGGTGCGTAGAAAGTGTTTGCAAGTAACCGTGTCAGGAGCCATACCTACCGTAAATTACGTGCTCACGTTGAACGAAAATGGTTCTAAACAACTACTATCCCTTCAATTTCACAAAAGTAGGTAGTCAAGTGAAAATCCCATTTGAGGACACAGCTCTCCACTCCCTGGGCTGGGCTGCAGATTGATCATGAGGCACTTGATAAGGAAGGAGCTTACCCAGAGCACAAAGGAGCCTGCTCTGAAAACTTTGTTCTCCTCACCTTTTTTTTTTTTCTTTTTCCTTTTTAATGTATAGAGGTGATACTGAAAACATCCGAAGGCCGTGGGAGCGTCCCCGAAAATGTACGTGGGCTTTTCTGGTCGGCCTGCTTTGCAGCTGCTCCCATATCTGCTTGCTCTGAGCAGCCGGCCAGGGAGGGGGCCTCTCTGGGGGAGGAGGGTGGCAGAGTCTATACTGTATCCAAAAGTCGCAGCGGGACCGGAAGGAAACGTGTCCGGGCTCTGAGAGGCCTTCCAGTCCTGTCAGTTACTGTCGCCTCTGTCCTAGGAAGTCCTATTTCGCTTACAGTCTTTGGGAAGCATTCAGCTGTAAAGTCTTCTGGGCCAACGAGACAGAGGCCCACTACTCAGTCCCATCAGGTGTGTGACTGTGATGAGGCGATGGTTCCCCCCGGGACCGAGGCCCCCTTCTCAGCACCCTGGCCGCTTCCCTGGCGTACCCTTGAGGTGAGGCCGGAGTGGAGGTTGGAAGGGAAGGAAAGCCTTTCGGGCAGGCAGCGGTTTCTTTTGCACAAGCTTCGCTGGCCTGAAGGGTTTCAGCTGCTGGGGAGTGAGGAAAATGTAGACTTTATTATTCGCCAAGAAACCTGATGAGAAAACTTTCCTGGTGACGCTGACGCACCTGCCGGGTCACATCCTCAGGGTAGAAGGTGAGCTAGAAACGAGCACACACACAGACACACACACATGCACACAGACCCACACTCGCCACGGACGATGGCAAGGAAGAGGGTGCCCTGAGCCTTGGTGCTGAGCAAGGTAGATTCTGCCACCGCCAATCTGGACTACTATCCATTGGTTTCTGGCATCAATATCACAGGGATTCAAGCACCCAGGATGAGAATTAATTTAGGGATTAAGCCCAAGCTGGCTTTGTGCCCCTGAGCACCTGGGTAATGCAAATGCAAATCCTCTCTGGGGGAATGAGCTTCATTGTGGGCCTCAACAAATCCCCGCATAGGACACCTGGAAGAAAAGGAACGAGAGGCTTCATACAGGACATTAGCACATTATTCAACAAGACACTGTGACCCAGAATAAGAGCAGGGAAATAAATGGAGTAAAAGGAAATTAACAGATACAGATTTCAAGTGGCTCACTTTAATTTCTTTAAAAAGAAAAAAAAAAGAATTTGAAATATGTCAAAGGACTAAGATGCTAGTAAGATCCTTGGCATATGTCAAAATTCCCCACTAAATTGTTACATGGCGATAGTTCACAGTATTTCTAATAAATTAGTTCATTCAAGAGATAGTTATTGAACGTCTTTGGGACAGACACTGGCACAGGCACTAGAAATACAAAAAGAGACGACGTTGTCCCAGACCATCTGGAGCCCTCAGATTTGTAGAAGATCAAGAAAACTTACATCTAATTGCTTCCTTTTTTTTTTTTTTTTTTTTTTTTTAATTCATTACAATCTAAAAAAGTGTTTATCACTCTTTGGAACTCTGCTGGCAGGGGAATAGACTTATACGGGAACTACAAAGCTCATTAAATTAAGGTAAAATATTCATCTCAATATTTGAGTACTAAACAGAATCTAGAAATACTAACAGACATAGTGCAAATTTCAGGTACACTCCCAATAGACTCCCCTCATGTCTGGCACCAACTGCAAAGTTGAAGGGTCTCCAAAACCATCCTCGGATTTGATCATTCACTAGATGACTCACAGAATCCACTAAACTTTATTGCACCCAAGGTTGGGGGATATTAATTACATCAAAAGGATACAGATTACACATAAGCCAAGGTGAAAGGCACATGGAGCACAGGCTTCCCAACTCAGAGCTTCTGGTAGGTCCTTTCCCAGTGGAGGCCGGGGGAGGGTTTATGTCTCCCTGCCGCACAACAATATTGGCACAACACACAGACATCGCCAACCTAGGGGATTTGTCATATGAACATGGTTGACTGTCCACGTGGCTGAACTTTAGTCAGCAGGCCGTCTGGAGGTAGCCCACATGCCACATGACCCAAAGCCCCCAACATAAGTGACATCATTACCCTATCCTGTGCAGCCCAGGGCTTCTAGGTAAACAAAGATCATCTTATCATGCAGGACATTCCATGAGCCTAGAGATCCCCTCCCAGCAAAGGGCAAAGGCCACATCTCTCTTTGGATAAAATTGGTTCTTCACCATACACATCGTCGTAAGAAAACCTATAGGTTTACAGTTTTGATTAGATGGCTGTGATTGACCATAACTTGAATTCTCCAACTATTTTCTTTTTTGATGGTTCTGTCAATGGTTTGGGGTACTTAGATCAACTGTGGACCCAAAAGTTATAAGGAGATTTCTAATTGAAGATAATGTTTTTGTACTTTATTCAGATGAACAACTTCAGCAGTCTCCTCCCTGACTTATACTCCCACTGCCCTCCACACCCTGGCGGCAGCAAAGAAGACTTAGGAGAGGTGGAGATCACGCTGGGGAAAGTTCAGAGTTCTTCACCTTCATTTTGGTGGCGTGGGCACACAGCGCTACATAGAAGAAAACGCTCCCTTTGCTTTACATGGACAGCGGCACTTGACTGACCTTTCCTCTCAACAACCATGAAATTCGCTACCGTGGAAAGGGAACAGGAATTGTAGAAAAGTGAAGGACTAACGTTTTCGAATTTTGTCTAAAAGTTTAACCGTGAATGTTAAGCTGCATTTCATAAATACAAAACAATAAAAGTATCACAGCCAAATGGTGGCTATTTTTTAGGAATAGGGAGAAGAAGGAAGGTGAGAGGGACTGAGAAAGAGAAAAAGAATGGAAGAAGCAAATGGCTACTGCGAAAGGGAGCACCAGAGCCTGAAGACCAAGGGGAAGGCACAGAGGAAGATAGTAGGAGAAAGCAGAGAGGGAAAAGAGGGAGATGAAGAGTTACACCTTGTTATGTGTTTGACACTTCAGCTGGGAATAGCACATTTTACGTGCTGACATAGCCCCACATTTCTTGGGTTTGGGGTGAGTGGATGATTACAATGTTACAACATCTGAGAGACACTCTGACCAGCAAATGCACATGGCGCCCTTCAATCCGGCTCTTAACTTGCTCTGTTCATTCTTCTTCATTACCCTTAGCATAACTGACATGAATTTGCATATTGTTGGTTTCCTCTTCCCATTCTCCAGGCTCTAAGCTCCACTGGGCAGAGTTAGTCCTTTTTGCTGCTGACTCCCCAATGCCTAAGGCTGTTTCCAGACACACATTAGGCTCTCAATTAGGATTTACAGCAATCATAACCACTTAAAATACACATATAACAGCAGGGATAGAGGATGAACTGAATTGTTGCAAATGTTTAGTAGACTTAGCGACTCAGTCTTTTTGGGTCTTACTTTCCACAACTATATAACAATAATAAAATGTTCTAATAAGTAGTGTATTACTAAGGATTCAGTGAGGTAAATCTTGTAAAAGTCTTAAAGTACTATGGACATTTATTAACACTTAACAATTGTCAGCAAGAACTATATTTTCCTCAGTTGCTGAATTAAAAGGACAATCAGAGTAGCCAACTTTTCGCAGGTCAAAAACTAAGAGACAAAATATGATCTTTGAGTGACTTGAATCCCGCCACAAGACGTATATTTGGGGATTTGTAACGAAGATCATGTTGCTTAGGAATATCTCTTGATTAAGGATGGTTTGAGTCATTATCTGCTCATGTGAAAATGACTAAAGGTAATATTGGAGTAGAGATACCTCATAGCGCATTATACAAACACATGTGAAAAGAACTCTCTTCCTTATACAGATTCCTTATACAGATATCAGATACACACTGATATCAAATATCAGTGCTGATGGCAAAATGGCACCTAACAAATAAACCCTTTTTTATTTCTTCAATTATAGGAGAAATATGAATGCAAAGAAGAAATGAATGTAAACACTAACTGAAAATGTGGATGAGCTCAATAGAATTTATCAAGTATGAACGTCTGTTTTGCCTGAGAATGATTGATTAGTGTGCCTACCCTGCTCCGATCTAACCCATCCTGGTTTAGTGTACATGGATTCCGAAAGCATTATCTCAGTGTAAGAGCCTAAAGAAAGTGCTTTAGTATTTTCATTTCACTTGTTGTTTTAATTACGAAAACAGAATTTACTGCTGTTACAGGCCTACAGGGAATCATTATTTATAATGGACTATGTTTGCTGGAGAAGTCTAAATGAGGAGGGCAAAAAGTCTGTAAATGAGATGTTAAGATCAATAAAATTCGTGGAGAAATGGAATTCCGCATTCCTTGTTGACCCACATCATTCCCCGAGATCTCTCCTTTCTAGACACACATTTATTTTTTCACTTTATCTTCTGCTTCAAAGTCTGAGTGGGTAAGGCCTCAGCACTGGTTTGGCTCTAGTAACGATCTTGGAGGTAAGTAGCTTGATTTAGCTCAGCTGACATTAAAAAAATTTTTTTTAATGTTTAGTTATTTTTGAGAGAGCGAGAGAGAGCAAGCAAGAGGGAGCACTAGCAGAGCAGGGGCAGAGAGCAGGAGACAAAATCCCAGGCTGGCTCCAGGCTCTGTGCTATCAGCACAGAGCCTGAGGGGGCTCGAACCCACAAACCATGAGATCATGACCTGAGCCTCAGTCCCATGGTCAACCGACTGAGCCAGCCAGGCGCCCATCACCTCCGGTATCTGAATTAAGGGAAACACAATACTTCGAAGCAGTCTCAAACGTCCGCGTGCACCAAAATCACCTGAAGTATTTTTTAAAACGTAGATTGCGGGGCCCCACCTCACAGATTCTGATTCACCAGATCTGTAGCAGGATCCCGTTATTTGCGTCTCTATATTACCCAGGTGATGCTGATGCTGCTGGTCCAGGGAATCACACCTGGAGAACCGTGCTTTCAACTAGGAGAGGGGATTTCCTTGAAATACGAATAGCAAACAGCAACACAAACCCGATCACATTCAGGTCTTAACTGAAATCGAAAAGTCCTAAAAATTGGCAGCCGCCCTCCTCCAACCTTCGCGACCCCGTGGCCCGGCAGGCCCCGCCTCCCGCACCCCCCCCCCCCCCGGCCAGTGTTGCAGCCACGGCCCCCGCGCCGGCTTCCTCATTGGCCCGTCCTGTCACGCCCCCACACGCTGGTTTCTCATTGGCCCTTCTTGCCACGCCCCCTCACGCCGGCTCCTTCCGTGGGACTTCCTGCAACGCCCGTCCACACCGTCCTCCTATTGGGCCGTTTCCGCGGCAGCCGGTGGGCCCAACGAACCTCACGTTGCGCCTGCGCCACGTTACGTGCTTCCGGCTCCTGGGGGTGGGGGGCGGGGTCGCGCGTCTTCTTGGCCCTTCCGGCCACCGGCGCCAGGCTGCTTCCCGTGTCGCCCCTGCTGGGCCGTAAACCGTGGCGACCCGGCCTCGCCGCGCGGCCGCTGGACGTTCGCAACAATCCAGCGGGCCGTCCGCAGATGAGAGCGCGGAACCGAGCGGTGCGCGGACCGAGCCGCGGGGCAGCAGCTTCCCTGGTCGGCCTCCTCTCCGACGGTTTCCGAGCTGGCCCGGCCCTGCTGCCCAGTGGCCGAGGACACCCTCGCAGTGGCCGCGCAGGACGCCCGGCTTGCACAACCCCGATTTCCCGTCCTCATATTTGTAGGACACTTCCTTTGAGTATTTGAATGTTACATAGTTTCTTTTACGATATGCACACTAACCCATGTATTTAGAACTACTTTGTTTCCAAGCGTGTGAGAGGCTTTTATTTTTACTATCTTAAAAAAAAAATTCTCTTTAACTGCTCTATAGGTCGATGAGGATAAAAGAGTGCAATATAGGGGCTCCTGGGGGCTCAGTTGGTTAAATGTCGGACTTTGGCTCAGCGTCCAGCTCTGCGTTGACAGCGTGCAGCCTGGAACCTGCTTAGGATTCTGTCTCCCTCGCTCTCTGCCCCTCCCCCTCCTCAAAAATAAACATTAAAAAAAAATTTTTTTAAGTGCAGTATATATAAAACTGGTACCTATTTTTTCGGTACCTATTGTTACTTTTCTGAAACCAGGATTGAAATTTTGAAATTTTAAAATGAATACCTTGAAATAAGTCAGATATTCTCTATACGTTAAACGCAGGAATCACAGATGAAGTTATGTTTATCGTGTTGTTCAAATCTTCTATAAGCATAAGCATTTTCTTTGCCTTTTATATGAATTTCAAAGAGTAGTATATCGAAAGCTTGCCCTACACCTGTAGACATGAAGTAACCTTGAATCTGGCCGTTGCTGCCATACATAGTGGCTGTTTCGTCGGGTACATCAAGGCCCTGAAGGTTACATTTTATCAGTGGATTTTTATTTTATCTTTATGAATTATAGCTCTTTCTCATCTCCCGAAGTTCTATTTCATTACTTTTAAAAATGGGCCTGGTTTTGAATATCCCTTGCTTCTTGCCTGTATTACTCCATTTTTATTTCTTCAGACTTTCAGCAAATATTTCATAGTCTCTGATAATTTCCATATCGGAAATTCTCTGTCTGAGGGAGAGGAGGGGATCTCTTTTGTTTGGAAGCCTGACTCCTCGTAGTGTATTTTCCTTCTCAATTTACACATTTATTATGAGTTTCTGTTTAGACACCCCAAACTTCTAGGAGAGTTCCTGGAACGTAATATGTGTTCAATAAATAGTGGGTGAATAGTTAATTGGTGATACATAGATAGATAATAAGTAATGTGTGGACCTACAGAATTGGGGTTACAGATGTTTCCTTCCTGAGGTGGTTTGTTTGCCTCCACAAGGCACTAGAGGGCGCAACGAACCCACCGTTCTTTAATCTGGAACCTTTCACTGAAATAGACTCTAGGCTTTTGGTGAAATCCTGCTTGTAAATTTCCTCTACCTTTCTCCACAGCTCCACCTCTGAGACAAAACAGGTTTCCTCTTAGAAATCTTTGCTAGATTTTTTTCCCCCTCAAGCCTGAGCTTTCTCAAACGCTCTGGCTCTCGCTTACTAGGTGTCTCCAGTTCAGTTTAAGGGTCTAGAGTCCTTTTTATCCCCAAGAGGCTGACATTGACACAGTGCAGAATCAGTAGGGCTTCGTCTACTAGCTGTTTATTGTTCTGGTAGATTTGGGGAGTTTTCCTTGGATTTAGGGAGTTTTCCTTGGCTTCTCGTGATCTAGGCCATGATATGCTAGAGTGTTTTGGCTGTTTCTCTACTCCTTAGCTTTTTTGCTTCAGGACGGCTTTCCAGAATATTTTGTTTTCCACACTGGAACTAAAATCGCTTGTAGTGTGTACCTCTTTATCCCCACTAATACTTTGAGCTTTAAAATTTGGTTAATATTAATACTGCTACACTTGTTTTCTCTTGATAAGCAGTTTCCAGGCATATTTCCCTTCATTCTTATTTTCCTTTATTATGACTTCTTAAATCCATACATGATTTATTTTCAGACTCAGGAGCACTTTCTAATGCACATTTTGAATTACACACAGCTTCTTGGTTTAGGAAAAAAATCATTAACATCATAAAAAGATAAAATATTGTACATATTCCAGAACTCTAATGTTGGGGAGGAAGAATTCCTCTGTACTTCAAAGTCCTTGTAGCTGGACTAAGAATCAAATTGGTATGGGACGGGTTAACAGTTGAAAGTCAAAATTAATGGAGTACACACACAGAATTCACACAGACATGGGAATTTCAAAGACTGGCAAAATAAAGTATGTATGTCGTCCTGAACTAAGGAGAAAGGGGTAGGGGTGTGGGACTTCAGGAGGAGGGAAGGCAATTCACAGAGGAATCAGAAGAGCACGTGTTTAGTACTTACATGTTTGCCCTGCTTTACAAATGGATCGCTCGGATAAAATTTACCTTTGTGAATCAACCTTATTCAAGGAAAGACCCCCCCAACTTAGATTCTTTTGTTTGGTTAAGGGAGGGACAAAAGTTTTCTTGAGCTGCTGGGTCTCAAGTGTCTTGAACTCAAAATGTGTCAAAATGGCATAAGCTGGGAGGGTGGGGTGGGAGGTACACGTCCTGAACCCCTTCACTTTCCCCAGCTGAAACTTCTTGGGAGTTTCATTTATTCAAGGTCGGTAGTTTAATCTCCTTGATCTGGTCTCTTAGTCGTGACCATAGCCAAACTCATTTCAGGAGGCAGTGATCAAGGTGTATTCTCCAAGGTAGGCCCATGGTTCAAATAGGTATTAAACAAGAGGCATTTCTATGGAAACAAAAGAAAAGCAATGGTTGATGATTGGATCTAATGTAAACCCAGTTTTTGAGTCATGGGATAGCCAGCTGAGAAGACTTCTATATGGCAGAGTTGAAACCATCTTCAGACAGAGCGAGGGCAAGGACTGGCAATCTGATAGATCTTCCTAGATTGTAGTTCAGGGGTCTCTGGTGATCCTTTGAGGGGCCCATAGAGCAACCGCACACAGACTATCTACGCATGAGCTATTAGGGCAATTTTTTCACATCAAGTCATTTATACTTAGTTTGCAGGGCTTTGGGGAAAAGGGGAAGTTTCAGCTCTCAAAGAATTCAAAGTCAGAAAGACGAAAGAAAAATCAAAATGTTAGCTTAGAGACTTGTGGCCAGGCACTGGAGGACGCCAGAAGAAATCACGATCCAGTGCAGTTTATAACATATAGTATTAAAATCTAGTATCTACAAAGATGTGTGAAAGAAACGTATTTTCTCTGTATACTCACGCTCATTTTTACCAAAGATAGCCATATTAACAGTATTTTGTTTGCAAAATAAGTCTAGTTATCTTGGCCCGATTATTTCCATAAGCGCAGCAAGAAGTGTGGTTGATGGTATAGACTCTTGAAAACCTGCTTTGCTGGAACTTTTCATAAGGAATCTCAAGATCAAATTGGTAATAGCCTCTCAAGACCAGAAGCCAAGCCAAATGCTTGCCCTCAGACTTTGCCTGCGATACCTGTACATCTGGGTGAATTCCTCTCCTCTTGAGGTCCCCCAGATATCCTGAGGTTCCTGTGCCTGCCAGAAAGTAACCTGCTCTACTCACCTAGTAAGGTAGCTTGGAATTCTGTAAGCAAGGTATCAGGGTGATATTTCCTGGCTTTATTGGCTCCATAAAGTCAGCCTTAGTTCCTCAAAGTTGATGGGTCATAACTGAGTCTCTGCACATCTCTCTCAAATACGACAATCTAGTCAAAGACTAGGTAGTATGACCATTGTTCCCAATGACGTCTTGTCATAAGGAGAAGAGGTACTTATTGAAATTATATAAATAAACATATTGCCATCAAAATATAAGAATTCTCACTGAGACTTTCTGGATGGTTCAGATAGGGACAAGAGCTAAAGCTTTCAATTTGTTCACAGAGGCATATTTTGTCAAATTGCTGAAGTCAGTGAGCTAAGAGAAGAGGTTTTCTTAATCTGGAAAACAAAGCAAAACATTTGTTTAAAGTCAGCAATATTTGAAAGACAAAGTCATATACAGCAAAATTAGCTTCCTCAATTCGTTCGGTCCCATGTTATTCTTGTTTGCTTGAATCCAGTTTTTCCACTAGTCCTGGAAATTTTTACATAGTTCCATTTTATGGTCTGAAGGTTACCAGAAACCCACAGAGTTTTTTCCATGAGTGTGACTAAAGATGAAGTACATTTGAGGGAAACTTTATAGTGACATCTGAGTACAAGTATAGCTGTATCTTATAAAAGACTTAAAATGGTCGTGGTTAAGGATCTGATTTGAGTTTCATCGCAAAGCAATTGACAAGGAAACTTTGTTATTTTTTGTGACATAGAACACTTCAAGACCTCAGATTTCTAGAAGTTTCGTATCAGTTTAGATGATGTATCTATATGAATACCCACTAACAAGGTTTATCACTTCTTTCATAATGCCTCCCATGTAATTTCACATACCAAATAAGCCTAATTAGTTTAATTTCTCATCAAAACTGTTTCTTGAAATGTTACAGGGGCCCGCTAGAAAATTTCACTCAGATTATGGTCAAAAGACTTCATTTTAGAATATGATTCTGGGAAATATGTCCAAAAAATAATAATAACAAAAGATGTGAATATTCAATCATGGATTGAATCATAAGGATCACAATCGTTATGAAATTATCCATTTGCAACTAATATGTAACTATCCATTGAATTGTAACAGCAGTAAAAGATACCAGAGACAAATTCAGATGGTTACATAGTTGTGAGTAAAATTTAGCTTTTTTTAATATTAACACTAGGTTTTCTTAAGTAATCAAAGACCTGATAAATATGCGAAATTATCCTGGCAAACAGAATCATTGTTTTTTTTAGGCGGTTAACTTAAAAGGTAAAGAAAACATTTGTTCACAATTTCTTATGAAGAGCAGAGCAATAGTTGAAGAAAATTTTGTACTTGTAGCAAAGAGAAAACAAAAACTTTGCACCCACCAGAGTGCATCTGATACTGAAACTTGTTTACTAATTTAAATTTGTCCTAATCTTAGCCAGTACTGACCACATATAAAGTTTCCTTCCAAAGAATCTTTCTCCATAAACCTACAACTTTCTCTATTTAACATTCCGATAACTGTCTTTAACCAACCAGTCTTGTTTTAAGGCTTTCTTTTGTCTCAACAAATATGTCTTTTTATTACTCATACTTCTTACCAAAAGCACATATCTTACTTTCCTTGCATACAGAGCTGTCATTTCTAGCAGTCTTTATTACATTTATTAAAATGATTTATTACGATGATTACTGCTTAGAGGCGCCTGGGTGGCTCAGTCAGTTAAGCATCCAACTTTGGCTCAGCTCATGGGTTGGAGCCCCATATCATGCTCTGTGCTGACAGCTCAGAGCCTGGAGCCTGCTTCAGTTCCGGTGTCTCCCTCTTTCTCTGCTCGCACTCTGTCTCTCTCTCTCAAAAATAAACATCAAAAAAACCTTTTGAAAATGATTAATGCTTAGAAACCTTAATTCCTCTTGAAAACTAAGTAGGAAGCAATTGTGAACTGTTACACCACAACTCTTCATATTGGCCAATTTATGAATATGTGATACTATTTTTAGAAACATGGATTTTTTCCTAATATAATCTTTCAGTAAAGCATAAAATGTTTACTAGCAAACCTAAATTTATCTTTAGTTTCTCTGTGATAAGGCAAAGTAGATAAACATGCTCAGTACTTAATATCTCATTCTTTTGTTTTATTCGGAACAGAGCTAGATCATCAACAAACTTAACTTTTACCCATTATTTAACTTACAAAACTTTAAAAGGTTAGCTTTCCAAAGATTTTGGAAGTTATTTAGTTTACCTATAAGGCTTTTTACTTTATTTACATCTACATAAATTATGTGTTCTAACAATTATGCATAGACTACCCCGCAAAAACTTCATGAAGTAGGTATTCTAAGTTTTTTTTCTTCCTAACAAATTTTGCAACAGAAATGATGGGGGTTTGGAGTGATGATGCGGTGGTCCAGAGCCAACGGCCAAGAAAGAATTCTTGAAGATGTCTTTGGTGCAAAAAAGTGATTTTATTAAAGCATGGGGACAGCATGGGCAGGAAGAGCTGTATGGG
Source organism: Panthera onca (assembly GCF_046562875.1). Classification (NCBI taxonomy): domain Eukaryota; kingdom Metazoa; phylum Chordata; class Mammalia; order Carnivora; family Felidae; genus Panthera; species Panthera onca. The sequence goes on along the minus strand of NC_138343.1, from coordinate 3,703,257 downwards.
GTCGTGGCAGGTAGCTCATTATATATCCTCAGGTTGGGAGGGGGTCAGGGATAGAGTAAGTCTCTAGGGTATTTTGGAAGCAAGGTTTCCAGGACCTTGAGGGGCTGGTGTTGTGAGGAAAACACCATTTATTTACCATTAAATAAAACCTCAACCGTGAGACCCTTCAGAAGTATATCAGGGGCCATAAGCTTGGAGTATAATTGCCAACATATACTTGGGGGTTAAAGATAAATGAGGTTTGCAAAGGAATTTTTATGTGTTTAAGGAGACTTACAGGATCCTGGGGGGGTCAAGATAATGTTAAGCCAAGACTCCTTTTTGCCCCCCAGCAAAGTGTCACCATCAAGGCAGCTGAGCTCCTAGAAGGAGGTCACTCTGCTGGTTTCAAGGACTTGTCACTGGGGGGTAGACAGTTAAGGAAATTTAATTTTTCATTTGCCTTAGTTTCCCATCACCGTGGCAAGCACTTAAACCCCCTTCCATCTTGATGAGGGTGATATTAGGGCTCCAGGAAGTGGAGTCTATAGGTGTCTGGGAATTAGGCTGTGGATAAGATTGCCTTTTTCTTGCAGTTTACTGAGCTCTCCATAAACTGAAGGAGACTCCTGTCCTGCAGGACTGTGATCTCCACGAGTCAACCATTTGCTTTCTTTCCTCTCCCCTGTTCTTGGGTGGCCAGGAGTGTCCAAGGAATGTCACACATGCCCCACCTGGTGGGGAGGGGTGGGGGGGCATGCTGTGGGGGTGGACGGAAGGGTGCTGTTAGCCTGTACTTTGCCCTCAGCTCGCCCCACACCCCCTCATCAGAAATACCATGAACTTACTGGATTCAGTAAACACAAACAGGATAAAAATTTTATATTTCATGGTGATAACTCAAAAAGCACGTCTATTTTAATGAAGCCAACAAACTGCAATTAGCTTCAGTACCAAATATCTTCCCAGATTATGTGAATTTGAAAATCATTTGGATTATTTTCTACCTTTCTGAGTGTTAGAGTGCCCAATCTTTACAAGCGCGTGCCAGCTTCCAACCAACTAAATATTGTACATTTAGTTTTATATAAACTGTATATAAATATAGTACGTATTCATTGTAACAATACCATCCAGAAGTAGAGAAAATCTCTCACATTAAAACATACATGGACATATACACACATATCCTAATATTTGTGGAGAGGACATTATAGGCCCAATTATCTATATATCCACCTATCTGTTTATTTTTTTGAAAAACTTTTCCCTAAAGTTTGCCTGTCAGAAAGATTGGCTCCTGGGTCCCCGAGAAGATGGGGATAGAAATTTTACATCAAAAGGCAGAGACAGGGTTTTCTTCAAGGTGTATATTTGGAGCCCACCTGCCTGTTACGGTAGTTGCTATAGTCTGGGCAAAAAAAGTCATAAATTTGCATTTTAAAAAGGCCTCTTCCCCATCCTCCCTTTTTCCTTTTTTTTTTTTTTTTTTTCCATTCAGTTTCAGGAGAGTGTGGGATGTGTTTACATTTCAAAGACATGATGAGATTTATAATTTCAAGGGACAAAGAGTGCAAAGAAATTTTTCTGTAGAGTGTCAGGGTAACTGCTATTTAGAATTTACACTCTTTTAAAAAATACAGAACAATTTTCTTTCAATATCCTGATTTTTTTTAATAATAGCCACAAACATTTTCAAAGGAATATGCAAGATCTGAAAATTGATAAAGACAGGTGGGCTTTAACTTGTTTCTAGAGTTGTGGTTGTGGTTGTGGTTTGGTAGAGATTTGTAAAATCAGGACACGTGACCCTAATCCCCCAAAGACTGGATTATAGCCCGAATATCAAGGGATGGCCCATCTTCTTAACTGAATTTGCTTCTTTATATCAGGGAGAATTTTAACTAAAATGGGAACCAAAAGATCTACACCTTTGTAAAGTCTATATGTAGCCGTTTAATAACCTTGTTTTTCTGGGCACACAATTTAAATTTGGCTTCTATTAGCCCCTGAGTATTGGCCTTTTGCAAATCATTTGCAGGAAGGCCTAGGAGACACGGTGATCATCTATTTCCTCAGAAGGCAAAGTTGTGAACGTAGTCAAATAATCTTTCTAATTACTCTCTAAATTTGGTAGGATCTCTTGATAGCAGACATAAAGGGGCTTTATAGTTTAAAAGCTCTGCTGTTGCCCAGGGGACACTTTTTTTTTTTTTCCCCTGCAGGGGCGAGTAGGGAAGAGTGGATCTAGGCTACCACTGCCAAGGACATGGTGTAGCAATGCTGAGGCTTGACAGAGCCCCGTTACAGAGCCTTGGAAAGTAAGAGCATGGGCACCCCTACGGCCAGTCTCCGCTGCTTTTGTTAAACTCATTTCCAGGCTTTCAGTAATTACGTGAGCAACATCTATACTCGGAACCAAGAGATTACACCAGTGATCTGTAGGGAAAGGGGAAATCCTGTAGGGAAAGGGGAATTAAAAACAGGCAGATGCGGCCAAATTTTAAGAAGGAGAATTTGCAGTGGCTGTGGACATTTCCTTTTGTCTTGTGTCTAATTTCCGTTCTATTACCTCATCAAAGGAGTCACCAAGGTGAGCCGTTATAAGACAACTGAGAGCTCTTTAAATATATTTTTCAAATACAGCCAATCTAAAGGATCCCTTGTATGGCCATTGACGAGTAGGATCTATTAATAATGACTTAAAACAAAAAGCCTTTTAATGGCTTACTCCAAGACACAACAGGTGTCCAAAGAGGGCACAGAGGATGCAGACTCCTGGTCCAAAAGTTTAGTTCGTAATTAGTCTAAGAAAGCAAAGGTGTTCATCACACAGGCAGTAAGGACGATATAGTGAAAAAGATGTCTCTGGTCTCCCATGAAAACATGATACACCTCCAGTCACAGACCCACGAATCAGTGATAAGCGGGTAGGCCCTTCTGGAATGGAACTTTCCAGCTCTAACAAGTGGGGAAGGTTGAGACGACAAAGATTCCTACGGGCCAGAACTCTCGTGACAAACACACCCGGGAGGTGGCACAGCCAGCCAGCCAGACAGGGAATCTGGGATCCCCAGTCTATTCAACTGGCCATCGGCGTGCACCTGATAAATGCACCCTCCAATTGGTCGAGACCAAAGAGAATATTCTCGTTGCTCAAAGGCCAAGCTCTTAAGACACAGAACAAAACAAAAGGAAAGTATTAACAGATCTAAGCCTTGGGTCTCATGGAGCCAAACTAATTCCTAGGAAGTATTTGCTGTGGGGTTGGGGACTGCGGGTTGTTTTAGAGTGTACTTCCGTGCACAGGGGTTTTCTTTTTCCTTTTTTCTTTTTTTTTTTTTTTTTTTTGATGTTTATTTACTTATTTTTGAGAGAGAGAACTCAAAGTGGTAGAAGGCAGAGAGAGAGAGGGAGAGAGAATCTCAAGCAGGCTGTGCCCTGTCAGCACAGAGCCAGACGCGGGGCTCGAACCCACAAGCCGTGAGATCATGACCTGAGCTGAAATCAAGAGGTGGACGCTTAACCGACCGAAACCCACAGGCGCCCCTGCACAGAAGTTTTCTCGAGCTGGTGTACCTACTATCCATATAACCGTTTCCAAGAGCAACTCACCTTACCGCGGGAGTTTTCTTGAGCCGGCCAGCACTCTAACAGCTTCTAAGTGTTCACTCCATCCTCACCAATGGGGTGAGGGCTTCCAAGAAGTCCCTTCGCAATGAATGACAAGCAACGTAAAAGACACAGACAAACGAAAACAGAGACCATCTCTGGGAGGAAATAGATCGGTTACCAAAGGGTACCGGTCCAAATCAACCAAAGAGCCGTTTAGCCCAAAGAACTAGTTCCACAAATATTTTCTCCTGCTAATCTAAATGTCAAAAGCGAGAAAAAGGACGCTCACCACTCTTGCTCCATCAGACTCCACAGACAGAGACTCCAAGAGGCTGACGTGGTAAGAAATGTGACCTTCCAGCTACATGTCAGACGACCCAAGGATCTCTAAGCTGCTGCAGTATCCAGGACAAACGGTGCCCAGTGAATTAAAGTACCCTGCAGACTATGCGAGCCTTTGGGGAGCACGAATTTCTGTCTGTCCCTCCAAAGCTCCTTCTACACAAGTTGGCATGAAAAGATTTAGAGGAGAAAACCAAATTTATAGTATACCTACAGGGAATCCACAAATACATGGAAATTCCACAGATAGGCTAAATGAGGTCAATAAATCATTCTCAACTAGGGGGCAGGGGGTAGGGGGTTGAGATTACAGAGGAAGGGAACGCACTTCATAAGGCAATAAGAACAGATGTTTGGTCATTAGATGTTTGCACTTTCATTCACATGGGATGGGGCTTCAGAGCTGACAACCAAGAAAGGATTCTTGAGATGTTTTTGGCGCAAAAAAAGGTGACTTTATTCAAGCACAGAGACAGGACCCATGGACTGGGATTGTGAGTGACTGGTTATACACTATGGAGTAGGAGGAGTGAAGGCAAAAGGGAGGCCTCCAGAAAGACTTGCATATGCTAAACAGGACTCCTAGTAGATGCCAGGGGCCTTGCTATTGCCTAGCTAGGGTTGTTTTCCCACTAGTAAGACCTTAACATTAGGACACTAGGGGGTTCCTGAGAAACGTTATACTCTATAATTGCCTCAAATATTTGTCAATGGGCCGCAGGTTATAAGGAAATTTAATGTTACCTGCCCTCTCCTTTAAAAAATTTTTTTTAAATGTTTACTTATTTTTGAAGGAGAGAGACAGACAGAGTGTGACTGGGGGAGGGGCAGGGAGAGAGACACAGAACATGAAGCAGGCTCCAGGCTCTGAGCTGTCAGCACAGAGCCCAACGCGGCGCTCGAACTCATGAACCCACGAGATCATGACATGAGCTGAAGTCAGAGGCTTGACCCACTGAACCACCCAAGGGACGCTACCGGCCCTTTCTTTCTTGCCTTTGTTCCCACATCACTATGGAGGGGACGGTGATGTTGGGGCTCCAGGAAACTGAATCTAAAGGTTTCTGGAGATTAGACTATTGATAAGATTGCCCTTGTAATTTACCAAGATATTTGTAAACTGATGAAAATTCATGTCCTGCAAGACTGTGATCTCTATCAGTTAACCATTTGTTTTCTTTCCGTTCATTTGTTATTAGGTAGCCAGGAGAGCCTGCGGAATATCACTCCTATCCTGTGGAGGGGGGGTCTGTGCTACCTTGTGCTCCGCCCTCGGCTTGCCTCATGCTCCCTCATCAGATGGATCACTCAGAAAAATCTTATCTCTATTAATCACACTTATTTTGGGAAAGACTCTACTCCCAATTTAGATTTATCTGTACGGTTAAGAGAGGGAGAAAAGTTTCTCTTGAGCCTGCAGAGTCTCAAGCGTCTTCAGCTAAAAATAACCCACATGCCAGACAGGCACACTAGAGGGGGGTGGCCAGGCCTAACCCGAAACACTATAAAATAATCAGCACTTCTTACACAAGATTGCTTCCCTGGCATTCCAAAACAAAAGCACATGCCTTCTAATATCCAAAATTAATCAACAAATTAATCTACATTGCTACACACTAATCATAATTTGTTATAAAATGGTTTAACGGGACTAAAGCGGCCAGGAAGAACAGGGGAAAATTTCTCTCCGGATATGACCAATAGGAGAATAGAGCTCGAACCAATCAGGCCACACGACGAACCCACCAATCAGAAGTCTCAAAATGAATCCTATATTTGCATAAAGCTGCCTACAAATAAGCAGGATCCTGGCGCCCACCCCATTTTTTCTCCTTTCGGAAGACGGCAAATTTGAGATGCCTGAACCAGCGAAGTCCGCCCCGGCCCCAAAGAAGGGCTCGAAGAAGGCGGTGACCAAGGCGCAGAAGAAGGACGGCAAGAAGCGCAAGCGCAGCCGCAAGGAGAGCTACTCGGTGTACGTGTACAAGGTGCTGAAGCAGGTGCACCCCGACACCGGCATCTCGTCCAAGGCCATGGGCATCATGAACTCGTTCGTGAACGACATCTTCGAGCGCATCGCGGGCGAGGCGTCGCGCCTGGCGCATTACAACAAGCGCTCGACGATCACGTCCCGGGAGATCCAGACGGCCGTGCGCCTGCTGCTGCCCGGGGAGCTGGCCAAGCACGCCGTGTCCGAGGGCACCAAGGCCGTCACCAAGTACACCAGCTCCAAGTGAGTGCTGGGAGGCACGATGCAACCCAAAGGCTCTTTTCAGAGCCACAGATTTTCACCACCAGAGCTGTGCGCTGACACGCGCTGGGGTCTTCCTGGGCATTGTTAGGTTATTGGGGACACCCGCGGGAGAACCCGCTCCCGGTTCTTTTGGGAGATTCTGCCTTTGGCTCGGATCGCCGGGGGCTGTACAGACGTCGCCAGCAGCATAACCGCCCGTGGGCAGAACGGCTAGCGCTCCCTTCCCGGATCCTTGCAGGTTCTGGCCCCTTTCCTAAGGCTTGCACAGGCGCGGTGGCTGCTGGCCCCTTCTCGAAGCTGACCCCGGTCGCCACATGGGAAGTGTCACTCCATGGGTGTAAGCAGCCACAATGACATTTGAAAAGCCCGCCGTGTAAGGGCGGGACTTCCTCTCCCGGTGCCGCGGAGACGGCGGCCCGCATTCTTTGTGGGCATCTGATCCTCTCCCTGCCCTTCCCCACCCGTTTGCCCAGGACTCCAGGATCCTGCTTAGTCGTGTGTCCTGGGTCTTCAAAACGTGTTAACCGGCTGCCGCTCTCCGGTGAGGACACAACGGTTTTTAGCAAAAGGCTTCGATCTTGCTTTACCTCCTAAGCTGCTCTCAAAAAGGTGCTTGTCATTACGTTTGGCTTTTACGGTGTAACGTGACAATATATTCCTCTCCCACTCCCCTCCCTGACTCCCAAGTGACTTCCAAAAACAATTCTGGATATTCAAGCGCTACAGTCGCCTCACAAGTGCAGCCCCCAGAATACGAAAGCTGGCTCAGCTGCCCGGAGTCCGTCCTTTTCCGTCACTCGGCAGAATTTGTCCACCTGTCCTGTCATCAGCTCTGGTCCCCAGCTCAGTTGAGCAAAAGGGCGATCCTGAGAACTCGGGGACCCAGGGAAGTCAGAGGGTGGAGAGCAGGAAACGTGGACTCAGGACATGCGTTTTACCATCCTGATGCTGGACACCAGGGTCTGGAAGGCTAGAGGTTGTGATCACGTGACGCCAAAGAACCTAAACCTGAAAAATTAAAAGCAGAATTTGTCTCCTTCCCTCATTTCTACAGACCCTGCGACGTAGAGGCTTCCTTCTGAAAGTCAGATGAGAAAGTTTGCGTTCGTGGCACCTTACCTGTAAATGGAAATGCCAAGTACACCCAAGAATCCCTAACTCTGTCCTCCAGAAAATGCACTCGAAAATCACTAACTCTGTCCTCCAGAAACTCCTAGCCAGCCTTCCTAGCCAGTCTACCTGGTCTCCCTTTATTCTCTCAAAAAGGCAAAATAAGTATGCAACACCCCCCCCCCAAAAAAAACAAACAAACAAGTATTTGTTTTCACATTGCCAAATGTACAACTGCTTTTCAACTTTTTGTGATCACCTTGATTTCAGTTTGAGGTAATACTAAAACTCCTCTGTCCATAGTGAGTCTTCTTTTCATTCCAGGGGAGTAGTTTTGTGAGAAAGCATACGTGACCATGTATTATCCCTCTGGGTGCCTTTCAGTGATCCCCGTGCTGGCTGCACGATTATCAGATATCAAGGTCCGTAGACAGCCACTCACCTAACGCTCAAACCAAACCTCAGTGGATGCTTTTCCTCCCATTTTTTTGTTGCTTTGCTTTTTGTTTTGTTTTGTTTCTTGCTTTTTCACACTTTTTGGAATGCCCCCTGACCTCTCCAGCCTCCAGGCCTTTGCAAATGTTCTCTTCCTGAAATGTCCCTGATTCCACTTTTCTCCCCAACACACACAGTTTTGTAATCAACAACTCTCCCTTCGGCTTGCTCAAAAAGTTGTTGAGGAAGCTTCTGAACTGCCCTGTTAAAGGCTCTCATAGCTGCAAAGAACTGGCCCTATTCTCAGCCCCAAATTCCTCATTACTGACTGGCTGGGACCCTCAGGACTAGTGTGGTTGAATCAGGGCCTGCTCCCTGAGACCAGCCAGAAACGTTCCCTTCCCTGGAGCACAGGCAAGGAGGGAGGGGGGACCTGAACAAACCCGAGGCCGGATTAGAAGGAGGGGAAGTGGCACTGACTGCCTCATACAGACGCCTTCTAGGCAGAAACAAGGAACATCCATTTGTCGCGTTGGCATTCAAGTGCCAAGCACTGAATTATGCACCCAAGATACACAGCAGCACTGCTAACCTTGAGTGTGCTTCAAAGTCACCTGGAGGCTTGTTAGAGGACAGATTGCTGGCCCCACTCCCAGAGCTTCTGTCGTCTCCTTAGCTCTGAGGGGTATCTGGGAACTTGGCTTTCGAGCAAGTTCCCACAGATATAAATGCTGCTTCTAGCTGCTCTGCTCTGAGCACATCTGATACATGGAGAACAAGCTGACCAAAGCCCCTTCCTGCGTGGAGGTTTCCGGTGGTAAAGATGAGGTTATGCTAGATGAGGACAGAGAAATCAGAAAGCAGTTGAAGGGATTTCTTTCCGTCTTTTGTCAAATGCTGATCGATTTCCTCTGTGTGGGGCGTTAAGCGACAGCAGTAGGCATCACAGACGAGGGACTGCTCTGTGGGGCTGAGATCCTAGCGGGAGAGGAGAGAGAATCAACACACTGATTCCTCAACTTGATCATTCCAACTAGGAGTTCTCACTGCTATGAAACTATGGGAAATAAACCAGGTGCTGTGATACTGACCAGGTGAGGGAACCAAGGAACCAGGGGATACGACTCGACTCGCAGGCCAAGAGACTGTTGCTACAACAAAGCTCTAAGGCAGGGAGAAGTCGCTGCTCAAAAATACAAGTTCTGTGTGCTGGGAGAGAAGGAAACAAATATGAGGTGTTCGGGGAAGACACTGAGGGTTAAAGGGGGGCCTGAACATGTTGGACCTTAAACGCCAGGAAGGCACCCAGACTTTTATTGTGTCGTGAGAATCTATTAGAATTTTAAAGCACGCAGGCTGCTGTGTGGGAAATGGGATTTATGGGATTGAAGGTAGAAAGAAGCAGAAAACAGAATTGAAAAAAGATCTGGGTTTCATAGCTGAAGAAACATGTTGCTGACATTTATTGAGCACTTTCCATGTGTTTAAGAAACCGTAACAGTTTCTTTACAAAGGTTAACTCATTTCGTGCTCTCAGCTTCCACAGATTATCTAAACACAACTATGATCTCCTTCTAATCGACTGGGGACGAGCAAGGTGTGGGGCTGGGGTTGGAACCAGAATGTGTGCCCCCAGCCTGTATGCTTATCCACCTCTTGCAGTGCTGCTGAAATTCTTGCATAATGACCAAGAATTCTAGGAGAGGATGAGGTTTCAGAGACCAGGACATGGCAATGTTTAAATCCCCTAAAGCATTCCACAAAAGGTAGCAAGTGAGTAGTTGTACATGTGAATCTGGGAACCAGAGCAAAGTGGGGACCGAACATAGAAATTGTGACAAGAGTTTGGAAATAGAAATGTTATTGTTGGCATGCAACGGAATTGGAATTTTCCCATGGGTAAAGAAGAAAGGAAAGAAGATGGCCAAAGATTCTAAATGGTGAGGATAAAAACCAGGAGATTAGAGTCACAGAAGTCAAGAAAATAGTGTTTCAGGAAGGAGGACGTGTGTGACCAGCCTGGTGTGATGTCTACTGAAATGACAACATGGGAGACCTTTGCATACGGTAAATGGAACCCACTGGGAATTCGAGTTACAGGGAATAACAGGCAACCCAGAAATTTGGGACAGCTTCAGGACTCAGGATTGTTGCCTTGACTCTGGGACCCACGTGTCCCTACTTTGTTTCGCTCCTCTCTCTTAGGCCATCATGTGATTGACGCTGGCATCTCCCTAGCTGCATCTAATAGATTGCCTTTTCTAGAAACAAGGAAAAGGGACAGAACAGAAAGAACAGAAATAGACACGAGTGCTCAGGGTGTGCTAGGAGAACGTCTCTTTCAAGAGAGGTTTTTTGTTTTTTTTTTATATATATATATTGTTTAAATAATATCAAAAACACAAGTCAGGTCTCCAGTTTCTTTTTTTATTTCTTAAGGGATAATGGAAACTTGTAAACTTAATATATGAATTGCTCAAGGACGTAGACGACTTCATTCTTACGCCTTGTTAATATATTTTTCAAGACTGGCGATGGAAGTTCAAAGGGCCTTAACTAGGAAGATTCATGGACTTCTTCCTGAACCGGGCTGAAAATCCATCCTCATTGTTTTTATTTACTCCCAAATCGTGTGTGATTCAGCCAGTTTGGACTTCAGGCCTCTGAAAATCATAATTTCTCAGATGGGGCTAGCTTGCATTTCCAAACTCACTTCTCGAGAATAGATACGCCTACGGCCCGTAGTGAATAAAGTGGGATATTATCGTTCAATATGCGCTCTCTGTATTATGTCTGCCCTTTCCTCTCTTCAGTTCTGCATCTCTAGATCCCAGATCCTGAAGTCCTAGACTCCAGGTTGTTGACAAGAATCCAGGGAGCCCTGGGGTTTCCTCGGATGAGCCTCGCAGGGGACGTGACTCCCATGAAATGTCTATGCCCACATGCATATTTTCTAACAGATTCTCAAAGGAGTTATTCATCCACTTATTGTAAAGATCCACTCTGCTAAGGGAGGACAGTACTTTCAAATATTCAGATTACAGCTGCCTAAGGTATTTGGCCAGTCCATGCATTTCTAACACGAGCTCTTACTCTGCGCCCTGTACAGAATGGAACGCGGCGCAACACATAGGAACACAGGCAACAGACCCGTTTGGAATCAGCTTTCCTTAAAGCGCTCTCAGGTGGACAGAGGGACTGTCCACACTGCTTCATAAACTGAGAAAACAAATCCGTGTTTGGTTTGTTAAAGTGAAGGGCTGTAACCGAGACTCCATAAATTAGCCTAAGAACAATTATTCATGTCACAGGACAGATCTGTTGTGATTAACTCAGCTGCTGCCGATCAATCCTGGACTCTCCCTCGAGTAGCTGCTCTGCTGTCCCCCAGGCCTGAGGTCTTGTGAGGACAAACAAGATCAACACCTTATCTGCAGGCAAGAGGGGAGGTTTTCAAGCCCACACCTGGGAAGGAGTTCCGCTGACTTCCTGACTCTTCCACGTGCCCACCTGTATCCAGAAAGGCCAGCACCTGCTGCCTGGGGTTAGAAAGCTAGTAGTCCAGCTATGCCTTTATTATGCTGAACAGACTTCAGTGGATAAAGGCCAGAGGACATTGCAAAGATCCCCAAGACTCTTCAAAAAAACAAATACACCAGGACATCAGAAGATGGAGTGAAATGCTGGCGGTTAGTACAAGGTTTCCAGCAGCTTAAAAACAGGATACAGATAACCCACTGCAGGACAGCGTTCCTCTCAATAGCAGACAGGCTGAGAAGGCGGGGTTTCAATAACGAAGACCCGGGTTTGAAAAACAGGATTATGAGGCGGGGGACGTTGGAACGCTCATCTGTAACGGAGACTTAAGTGGAGGACAGGGAATGGTGTCTGAAGACTGAGATGAGCCCAGACTTGGTAGAACAAACCTGAACATGGACAACTGCCAAGAAGATGCTTTTGAAATCGGGAAAAAACGGGTCTTGGAGGAAAACGGCCGACAGAAAGCACGCAGGCGATCTCTCCACACCTTTCACGGATTGAACCTCACAACCTGAGAGAAGTTTAACTAAACAGCAGAAGCAAAAACCGTGCCAACTCTTCCTGTGACTAAATAGGTGGCCCTGAAAAGGGCCTTTGGGTGAAAATCGCATACTTTCGCTAGTGTGAACGATGACACTTAGCCCCCAAAGCCGTAGAGGGTGCGGCCCTGGCGCTTGAGCGCGTACACCACGTCCATGGCCGTGACCGTCTTGCGCTTGGCGTGCTCCGTGTAGGTGACGGCGTCCCGGATCACGTTCTCCAGGAACACCTTGAGCACCCCGCGGGTCTCCTCGTAGATGAGCCCGGAGATGCGCTTCACGCCGCCGCGCCGGGCCAGCCGCCGGATGGCGGGCTTGGTGATGCCCTGGATGTTGTCGCGCAGCACCTTGCGGTGGCGCTTCGCGCCCCCCTTGCCCAGGCCCTTCCCGCCTTTGCCGCGGCCAGACATCCTCACAACACCACTGCAACGCTACGGAAGCACCACTCCCCTCGGCGCCAAGCAGCCCTTTTAGAGCAAAGTGCCGGACCTGTTTGAAAACCCCGAGAGCAGGGGCGGTAACCACACTCAGGGCCCGCCCATCGCTCGTGTCTCCTTGGCTGCGAGCGGCGCCGACCGGGCGGGGCCCCCGAGCCGGAGTCTGGCCCGGAGGGGCTTCCGGGAACCCTCCCGGCTCCGCGCAGCCTGGCAGCCGGCACTCCGGGCGACGCTTCCTACACCTTCCACACCGAAGCCTCACGCTTGCCCCTCACGTCTCCCAGACCAACCCGGAAATGCCCACCGAATACTCGCCGTCGTCCCCGAGACGCTTGAGGTCAGCTTTGACGCTGAGCATGTCTTTATTGCCAAGTGTCTTCTGGTCTTCTCGATCGATGGATGTCTGCGTCCCTCACCGAGCCTCGCTGGAGGCAAGTGTCGAGAACCCTGTGCTGCCTGCCGGGAGTCTCCAGTTTATGATCGGACCGTCTGGTCCCTTAGGGACAGCTTCTGGCTGGCACTGTCCCTGCATCCCAGCCCAGTCCTCCCCCCCAGTCGCACACGCGGAGCCAAGCTCTGGAGGCAGCCTGCTGCCACGCTCTCCCTATGACCTGGGCGGTGTCTGCTCGGCTTGTTCTTTGCGAGTAGGTAAGAAAGTCCAAGTTCTAGAGCAGTGAAGCTTCGAGGAGATTCTGCATGGGAAGTGTTGGAGGCTGCACGCAGGCACTCACTCGACATTATTATATGTTGTGAATGCTCTCCGCTCCTCTCCTCAGTAGCCACCCCTCTAAAGTGGGTGCAGCTCCTAAACGAAGAGCGCACCCTGGTTTGCTACAACGTTCTTTTGACAACTCCTTCAAATAACATTTACACATTTGACCTGCCATTAATCCCTTTGAGAAGTTCCCGTTGACTTTGTGTAGATGTGGCCTCTCCTCCAGGCTCTATGAGCAGCACCTGCTTCATCGAAGCTTGTTTTCTGACTTCCTGGTGCATGGGGACAAATTCCAGAGCGGGCCTCTTAGCCTCGATTACAATGGCAGGCTTCAGGACTTCTAGGAACTGGCAGAGAACAACAGTTCCGTCTTTATTTGCGCTATTGACCAACTGAACCCTGGCATTGTCTCCACTGAGGCACACAGGCAGCAAACAGTGTGACGGGCAGGACCCGCCATGTATTCTTCTCACTGGCAGGTGCAGCTGTCAGTATTGCCAATATCTTTTAAGCATATCATCCCTTCTACACTGTGGTAATTGTTGGTCACGAGGGCAACCTTGGGACTTTTAATGTATTAGTAAAGAAACACATATGTGAACACTTCAACAATTTGGGGTTTTGATAAGTTTGATTCTGGAATTTTAATATAATTCTTTTCCTTTATAAATTCTCTGTACATCATTTAAGAATTCATCGTGCATATATAAGCTTCATGGGATATCCGAAGAAGTCCACGACACGAAATGATCACTGAGCCTTCTTTGGGCTCTTCAGAGCCTTTAAGGACTCTGGGTTTGGAAAATATGCAGACAGGAGCACTGGGAAATGCCGTGAGCATTGGAAAGAAAACCATAGGTTAGTAACAGTAGTCAGACGTTGTGTAAAGGTACATGGCAATGGTTTCTCCACCCATCCACAACAAAGAAGTTATTTCCTCACCCTCTTTTCTTTACAGAGCTTATCTTGGAGAAAATAGTGCGTCTGTGTTTTCACGTTTCCCTTAGGAACATAGAGAAATTTTTCTATGGATTAAGCCCCGTCTCCTGTTTTTTCAGTGGAGAGATATTTCCTAGGTTGGGGAGATATAGTCTGTATATAATATATTATTATCCAAGTCATCTCTAGGTGTGTAAAAATGTGCCTCTGGAATTAGCTTCCCGGTCTGTCAAAAGAAACACAGGACGTTGTCACCCCTGACTATCCAGAGATAAGAGGAGTCATAGTTTCATTTTGCTTTGCTATATGAGACATGTGATATTTTTTTCTCCTAATTGTAGTCACCACTGTGCTGAGTTATATGAAAGGAAATCTGTTAATACTTACTCAGTATTATGTGTTCCTCTCCCTCCTCTATATTGCTACAGAAGGGTCATTTTGTTGACACTATTCTTTTACTTCTCCAACATGTGAAGGGGCCCAAAACGCATAAGTTTCATATTCCTTTATCATATCCAGTAGGATATGGTTGCTGAAACATGCATCCTTTTGTATAAATTGATGTAAGGATCAAAACTCTCTGAGGAGAAATGTAGTTGGCCCACTCTGAGCCTACTGGTAAACATTGGAGCCATCTATTTATTTCAAAGTTGCTTGGACCTTCAACGGACTGAAAGTCCCCAAACAAATCAGGTGTGGCTCACTTAATAAAGAATGGGGGTTTTATAAATAGAATTTACAGAGATGACAGGTGGATGGTTATCTTTTGATTGGAAACTACGTAGATGAAATAGGTTATGTAGAGAGTATAGACAGAGTGTATCTCGTATAGGGGGGTACAAAGGCAAATAACCAGCAGGCACCCAGAAATACAAGTTTGACATTTAGGCAAGAGGACAGACCTGAGGGAGAAACTTCGAAGTTACCCATAGAAAGGTAATTCATGAACCCATGAAGGTGAATGGGGCAGTACCTTGGAGACTCCCTACATTTAGGTGGCCAAGAGACAGCCCTTCCTTTGTTGGTAAGGCACCTCCATTATTTCCCGGATCCTGGTTGTAATTCTGGCTCTTGTCTAGACTGACCACCGTCACAGCCTTCTTACGACATGGCTTCTCTGTAATTCATACTCCTCCTTGCTATCTATGAATATTCCTCAAGTGAGTTTCAAATTCAACCATAAGAATCAAAACCTCTTAAGAGGATTAGGAATACATAAGTAAATACACAAAGTAAAAATGATTTATGTTGAGCTGATTTCCCATCTCATCTCACCCATCTGAGTTGTGTTAATATTTAGTCTTTAGTAACATTTCTTACTTTTTTCACATTTCAGTTGAATGTGCTACAGAAAGTAATCAGTCATTTCTGGATTTTGAAGGGATCGAAAAGGAGTGTGAAACCCGCACCTTTTGAGCTTTGCTCTGTGTGTTCCCAGCATTTCTTACTTTCAACATCCTAGCAAAACACAAGACGGGTACATGCTTCAAAATAAACGTGTTCAAGAGAAAGAATTTGAACAGTGATGAAAATAAAAATTAAATGCCTTTCTACCATAAA
This sequence comes from Panthera onca, assembly GCF_046562875.1. Lineage (NCBI taxonomy): Eukaryota > Metazoa > Chordata > Mammalia > Carnivora > Felidae > Panthera > Panthera onca. The sequence goes on along the minus strand of NC_138343.1, from coordinate 3,687,792 downwards.
CATATTTGCTATTCAACATTAATACAAACCTATCTCCTTCATAACTAAGAAATGTACTAGTGAATATAAAACACGCTTTTATAAAAATTGCCCTTGTCTCAAATGAACTGTGCGTGGAAGTGTAAGAATGCATGTGTGTGTGTGTGTGTGTGTGTGAGAGTTGCATGTGTATATTCTTTTTTTTTCCAAATAAGCCTCAATTTTAATAAGTTCCTCTACATACACATTTGCTACTGAAAATTGAACTACCACAAAAAACTTTTATTACAACTCTAATTTTTGAAACCCAGAAAATCTAGCCTATGCACTCTGCCATGACTATAATTATTCTCTCTAGCCAAACCACCCAAAAGTCTCTCTATATTCCTCCTGTGCAAGTTACTTGGCTTCCAATTCCATGTTACGGGTTTGTTTTACTTTTTTATGTTTTTATGGTTGAGAGAGAGCATGAGTGGGGGAAGGGTAGAGAGAAACACACACACACAGAATCTGAAGCAGGCTCCAGCCTCCCAGCTGCCAGCACAGAGCCCTACTCTACCGAGCGATAGTCGGACGCTTCACCCAACTGAGCCACCCAGGAGCCCCATGTTAGGTTCACGGATCTTCATGACTTCGGGCTTCTCAAACACCCGGGCAATACTCAAAACCTACTAGGACTTCCTTGGGTCATATCAAAAAGTGGAACAACAATATATTGAAGTCTCTCAAATGCAAACTACAGGATTCCTCACAAAATATTGGCACCAAGGTAGAAAAGACAACACAGAGCTAATATCACAGATTATCAAAATACCAGTTTGTCTATGATAGAGCAGCTCTCCCAAGCTGCTGCATACTGATTCTAAAATTACCAGCAAGAAAAACACCATATAAGGTTTATGTTTACATAGACTCGATGTCATAATTATTCTCTGTGCTGGTATCCTCAGGAGGTCTAGGATATAGGCAATAATGACATCTACATCTAGATCTTTCTACTCTGGATTCATCCGTGGAATGCTGGTTGAACTAGGGATGGTCTTTAATAAACCACATCAGCCTTTCCATCGTTTCTTTCCGAGCAGTTAACACAGTCTTTACTCCACCCCTCCTCCTGATGCTGAGTATTCGGGCCACAAGTCCCTGTGGTTCCTTCTCCCTGTCCTGCTGTTGGGGTGGATATTCTGGTAGAGGAGAAGAAGTTTGATACTAGGGTCGAGAGTCAATTTACTAAGGTTCTTTATTAATACTTCGAAGATGGTTTGACAGCTGAGCCTCCCTGGGAATTTTCTTCACTGGCCATCTGAGAAGGTTCCAGGCCACAGGATGGGTATAGCTTCGTTGGCAAATCCATCAAAAGCCAAGTCTCAGACCGAAGCTCCCTCTAGACCTTTGGATTCCAGCAGAAAGTAATGAGCACAACTAGCTACAAAGTAGCCTGGAAAGAACGAGATAGCCCAGAAAAGGCGAGAAAAACTGAGGCTCCAACAAACCATGGCGAGAGAAAGAACACGTGTATATTCTTCGATTCTGTTACTTTATTAGGTTGCCCAAGTTTATCTTCCCCAAGCATGGCAGATTTCTGTACCGAAAAGCTTATTAATATTTTAATTACCGATCCCCCCCAATAAAGTCAGTGTAAATAAGACATTTTTTAAACCATAAAGGAGCCTCTTTCATAGCCCTCCTAGATATCCTCTGTCAACATCTATGGGAAACATAGGCCAGACAACCAGGTCAGGACCACACATTGCTACATTTCCCATTTACCTCAACAAATCTGGAATGCTTGAAACCCCCAAAGTAACTAACCCTCCAAATTGTCACTAAAAGCAATGATGAAGGCTTTTTGGACAAAGTAGTGACTGTCCTTGTCAGTACAAGCTCTTATTACAACCATCCTTTACTATCACTCTTGCAGAGAAATGGGGAAACAGCCTGTGCTAGTTCCCTTCATATGAACCAGATTTTCCGGGTCAATCTCAGTGAGAACTAAGCAGTTGTTGGACGTTCGAGAAGCCAAGAATGTACAGACTGTTAGGAGAGAGCAAGCTATTGACAGCACAGACGGGAGGACTTCTATTTTAAACGAAAATCGTGAAGTTGTCTCCCTGACCTGTGAATCTCTCAGAGTGTCAGGGGCTTTTGGAAAAGACTGAGACTGACGTGGTAAAACCTGGAAGAAGAAAACAGGCAGATCTCAAAGCACGAGCTGTCCCGCGTCGCTATACAATAGAGTCGCTGTGATCCCTCCACAGGAAATTTTTTTTTTTTTTTTTTGCTTTCCTCAAGGGTAACAAACACAATTCCGGGACAGAGCTGAGACTAGGTTGCGGTCAAGTGGCAAGGCTGAGCTGGGAACCAATCAGCGCGCCGCGCCGTGCTTGTATATATACACACACACACTCCAGGGCCAGGCAGCTCAACTCCGAGACTTTATTATTATTGTTTTCTGTACCTTCCGCCAGCCGAGAATGTCCGCCGCCAGAATGTCCGAGGCCGCGCCCGCCACGCCCGCCGCGCCGGCCCCCGCCGAGAAGACGCCCATGAAGAAGGCCCGCAAGTCCGCAGGCACCGCCAAGCGCAAGGCGTCCGGGCCGCCGGTGTCCGAGCTCATCACCAAGGCCGTGGCCGCCTCCAAGGAGCGCAGCGGCGTGTCCCTGGCCGCGCTCAAGAAGGCGCTGGCGGCCGCCGGCTACGACGTGGAGAAGAACAACAGCCGCATCAAGCTGGGCCTCAAGAGCCTGGTGAGCAAGGGCACCCTGGTGCAGACCAAGGGCACCGGCGCCTCGGGCTCGTTCAAGCTCAACAAGAAGGCGGCGTCCGGGGAGGCCAAGCCCAAAGCCAAGAAGGCGGGCGCGGCCAAGCCCAAGAAGGCTGCCGGGGCGGCCAAGAAAGCCAAGAAGGCCGCGGGGGCCGGCACCCCCAAGAAGAGCGCCAAGAAGACCCCGAAGAAGGCGAAGAAGCCCGCGGCGGCGGCTGCGGCCAAGAAAGTGGCCAAGAGCCCGAAGAAGGTGAAAGCTGCCAAGAGCCCCGCCAAGGTCAAGGCTCCGAAGCCCAAGGCGGCCAAGCCCAAGAAGGGGCCGGCAGGAACACAAGTTGGGCTGAGAATACCTAAAGGCTCTTTTCACAGCCACACAATTAAGCTTATGCAAGGACTTGTAACACTTGGTTTCTCCAGGATCTTTCACAATTTACGAGAACAAGAACAAAGCACTATCTCATAGAAAAGGTCATTGGCTCTGAAAAGAGCCTTTGGGCATTAAAGTTTTCACTGGCTGAAGGAATTTAGGCCCACTCCCCGGAGCGGCACGGCAGGTGGATGTCCTTGGGCATGATGGTGACGCGCTTGGCGTGGATGGCGCACAGGTTGGTGTCCTCGAAGAGCCCCACCAGGTAGGCCTCGCACGCCTCCTGCAGCGCCATCACGGCCGAGCTCTGGAAGCGCAGGTCGGTCTTGAAGTCCTGCGCGATCTCGCGCACCAGCCGCTGGAACGGCAGCTTGCGGATCAGCAGCTCGGTGGACTTCTGGTAGCGGCGGATCTCGCGCAGGGCCACCGTGCCGGGCCGGTAGCGGTGCGGCTTCTTGACGCCGCCGGTGGCCGGCGCGCTCTTGCGGGCCGCCTTGGTGGCCAGCTGCTTGCGCGGGGCCTTGCCGCCCGTCGACTTGCGCGCCGTCTGCTTCGTGCGAGCCGTCTAAAACTTCCCACAGCAGTTAGCTGCGGGAAAATGCAACCATACTATCCTCGGCTACTATATACAACGAGACTCCCCCTGTTTGGACAGGTATTTGTTTCCTATGGCTCCAAGTGAAGACATTGGTATTGACCTTCACTCCCTGATTCACATGACCTCTAGTACATTTAGATCCAAAATTAACATCTTCCATAAAAAAATAAAAATAACAGCTTCTTCCGATCCACCACTGCTGGTGTTTTCAACACTTTCCGGCCTCTACCTTATTTACAATGATATATCACTTATCTACCTCGCCTGTTTCTTCACAAAGTTCTTTGGCTTTTGAAAGCAGAATCTAATACAAATTATTCCAAAGCTATCTATTGTTGACTGAATAACAATTTCAGATATGACCTCTGAAACCGGCTTGCTTTCGATCGTTTTGAAAAGACACCCTATAGATGTTACTGGCCAAGTAGGTTTTTCTTTTAAGTTTGCTTGTTTAAGAGAGAGGTGGGGGGCAGAGAGAGAATCCCAAGCAGGCTCTGCACAGGTGGCCGAGAGCCCCACGCCTGGCTCCAACTCAGGAACTCTGAGATCATGACCTGAGTCCAGAGTCAGACGCTTAACCCACCGAGCCACCAGGTGCCGTGGCAAGGTAGTATTTTACCTTAATTCCACTTTAGGAAGACAAATTACATGTCTATTTCTTGATGTCTCTATTCAAACTCAGATTTTTAGGTATGTATTTATACAAGTCCTGAATGCACCGGCCATTAAGCCTGATTTGATTTCATATTTAATGTTGTAAGGTTATAATATTATTAACACGTACTTCCTTTACACAAACCGAAGTTTGTGTAAAATGGTGTTGAAAGATACCCAGTTGTAAGTGGTACAAGATTACTGTGTGTTCTTAGTACTGATTGAAGGACAACGGGTTCTAGGGCATGTATTGTATTCCGATTGGCAACTGATTAGGCCCCAAGCTCATTAACGCTGGATCTGGTTTGTTTATAAAATGTGAATTGCAGGGGATTCTGTCAATTAAAAGGCAAACTGCTTTCAATAGCATATAATATTAAAGGTCCAGATCTATCGTCCTGTAGGTCACTAACTAGATTTGGATCTCCATTTCCAACAAAGAGGAAACATCAACCTTCCTATTACCTGATGGTTTACAACGCTGGGGACTGCAGCACTGATCTGGTTAACCCTTGACACATCTCTACATCCATCTTAGTTTACTAATGGGAACTATGTTTATGGTAACTCTAGAGTGAATGGCTTGTTCACCTTTGTGAGGAGTTGGGAGCACGTACCCCTATTCCTGGATTGACGAACTACCCTGAAAGGCATTTCCAATTAGCTACAATTAAGAAGGAAAATGTAAGCCCTTTTCATGAATACGGGGGTGGCTCTGAAAAGAGCCTTTGGTTAAAACTGTCCCCTCAATGACCTAAGGTGCTATTTTTCCAGCTTACTTGCCCTTGGCCTTGTGGTGGCTCTCGGTCTTCTTGGGCAGCAGCACGGCCTGGATGTTGGGCAGGACGCCGCCCTGCGCGATGGTGACGCGGCCCAGCAGCTTGTTGAGCTCCTCGTCGTTGCGGATGGCCAGCTGCAGGTGGCGCGGGATGATGCGCGTCTTCTTGTTGTCGCGGGCCGCGTTGCCCGCCAGCTCCAGGATCTCGGCCGTCAGGTACTCCAGCACGGCCGCCAGGTACACCGGCGCGCCGGCCCCGACCCGCTCGGCGTAGTTGCCCTTGCGGAGCAGGCGGTGCACGCGGCCCACCGGGAACTGCAGCCCGGCCCGCGACGAGCGCGTCTTGGCCTTGGCGCGAGCCTTGCCGCCCTGCTTTCCGCGTCCAGACATTTTAATACTCTCCAACCAGTTAGCTTGGTAAGGAAAAGTGAAATGGGGGCTCAAGTCCTCTCAGCAAATGAGAAGCAATTATACTTGCAAGCCGAATTGTAAATGACGCGTTTTGATTGGCTAAAACTATCCAGAAGTTTGCAACCAATTACAAAGGACGACTAACCCCACGCAATTTTCACGCAACTGCCTTACACTTTAGGACAATTTATCCAATCAAAGTCTAACTCGTTTAACGCCTCTTTCGCACAGGCGCCCTACGAATATTATGAATGCTAGAACCAGGGCACATATTTCTTATCTCAGAAGCAGAGTTTTTCATCATCATGCCACACCCAGCGAAGTCCGCCCCGGCCCCGAAGAAGGGGCTCCGAGAAGGCGGTGACCAAGGCGCAGAAGAGGAACGGCAAGAAGCGCCAGCGCAGCCGCAAGGAGAGCTACTCGGTGTACGTGTACAAGGTGCCGAAGCAGGTGCACCCCGACACCGGCATCTCGTCCAAGGCCATGGGCATCATGAACTCGTTCGTGAACGACATCTTCGAGCGCATCGCGGGCGAGGCGTCGCGCCTGGCGCATTACAACAAGCGCTCGACCATCACGTCCCGGGAGATCCAGACGGCCGTGCGCCTGCTGCTGCCCGGGGAGCTGGCCAAGCACGCCGTGTCCGAGGGCACCAAGGCCGTCACCAAGTGCACCAGCGCCAAGTAATCCTGACAAAATGTCTTCGTATTGAACCCCAAAGTCTCTCTTAAGAGCCAGCCAGTTTTTCAGCGAGAGTTGTAATGGTTTTAATAGTTTATGTGACTGCTGAAGAGGTTTTGTTTTATTTTGCTGAAAATACCCGGCTTGCCTTGTGTGGCACCAACACCTTAAAGCACACATACATTGTCACTGGTAGAGAGAGAAAAATGTCCAACGTAGTCGACGGTGTCTTGTCTCCACCGCCCATTTTGACTAAAAGCCTGGCCAAAGTGGTGACAAGTAAGTTTCACTTAAGCTGCTGCGATGCGGTGTCCTTTACACATAGTTTCTGTGAAAAGCAAAGAGGGCTTAGATTTGGTAGGACTGCGTTGTTAGTGCTATGTTGTGGTAAAAAGAAACTGGTTGCTTTCCACGTTCATCATCGTACCCTTCTAGGAGATTCATTTGCTTAAGGCAGTATAACTTGTAACTAGTGGGAACGGGCCTATGCACGAAAACTGAAAAATGCACATCACTGACTCCAAGACGGGGGTCACTTCATTGTACTGCGAATTCTCCGAAGGCTTGTTAAATGAAAGGTGATCGTTGGCAAAAGGCCACAGTAATGATGCCGGCCGTCCAGGAAAGAAACAGCCTTTATACTGATATTTTGGTGTCTCTCCCTTAAAATTGTTATTTTCGTCCAGGGTGGACTTTGTGTCAGGTTTTTTCTATCTTGACCAACAAAAACTCTTTTTAAATTAAAAAAAAAAATTTTTTCACAGGTCATTGCAGTGACACCGCTGCCCGGGTCCATGCAGATATATAAAATGGTAATGAAAATATGCACTTTTCTGCCTGTTGTTAGGAAACTACTTAAAGTTATAAACTGCCATGGATCCATGAATGGCATCCTACATGACTTAAATGCGAAGAATGTACGTACAAAATATTTTTAGGGGTTTAACCCAGGTCGGAAAAAAGTAAAGCTATTCTGTATTCGTGCTTAATTTCTTTCATGAGTAACAGACTTTCTATTCCCCACAGAACACAGACGCACGCACACAACACAACATACACAAAGAATATGTAAGCCTTCAAACAATTAACAAAAGCAACAAGGAGAGAAAAGTAAAAGAAAGAAAACTAAAACTGCCAGATTGGGCAGTTTATATTACCATAGTCAATGATTGCTTTAGGTAGTAGTCCCAGAAGGAAAGAAATATCTAAACAAAGTATATATGACTTTCCTGGGGTACAGGAGCGCCCTGAGAATATGTACGACGGTGTGCCTACGCGTTGTTCCCCCTCACAGAGCAGCAAATATATAGCCTTCTATCAAATTCTGAAAACACTATGACCTACTGTGCTAGGCAGAAAAATGCCATCCCAATTGTATTTAATTTCTAATCTCTACGGATCTGTGAATAGGTTAGGGTCCAACACAGAGGGCGGTTAAATTTGCAGAGAGCATCAAGATTGCTAATCACCTGAATTTTAAAAAGGGAATTTATCCTGGATTATCCAAGCGACCCAATGAAATCCCATGGGTGCTTAGAATTGGAAGAGGCAACCTAAATACAGAACCAGAGAGATAGCAGGGGGCTGATGTGGCCGGAGACTTCTGGCTTTGAACACAGAGAAAAGGAATGGAAAGCCAAAGAAAGAAGATATCGTGCAGGAGCTATAAAAAGCAAGGAAACAGATTTGCTCTGAGAGACCCCAGAAAGGAATGCAGAATTCCTGACACCTTGACTTTCGTTGAGTGAGAGCCACGCCCAAATGCTGATTTACAAAATTAGGAAATTATAAATTTCTACGGGTTGAAGCCACAACGTTTGTGATAATTTGTCAGACCACCAGTAGGAAATTAACACATCCACGCAGCTTAAGAATTATTGATTCTGGATTCAATGACATTCTCTAAAATTAGAGTAGATAAATATTTAAATTTAAATGTGTAGATGCACGGAAATTCTCCCTAAATATTGCAGACTCCCATAGTTTTGAAATGTCTCTAATTTTAACGGCGGCAACTTCCCGTTCCTTCTTTGCTCGTGTTCAAAAGGTCTGGATTTATCAGCAGTAACTCTTCTTCTTTGAGTAACACTTCCTCCACTCACTATGGTTTTATTACGTCTGATTATAATTCTTCTTCAAAAAGTTCGCATATGTTGCATGTAGAGGAGTGATGGAAAATTTTAATTCGTAACGTCCATGAAAGCCTTATGAATTGCAAAGCCCTCTCCAAGGCGAGTTTTTATCGTAATTCTTGCATTCGTTTTTACAAAAGTGTCCGTCGAATGGTTTGTTTTAGTCATTTATTATGTAGTGACGTGCTCATTTTATAAAGTAAGACACAGTGGGTGTGAGAACCAAAGTTCATTTACATGGCAGAACATGCCAACCAATGTCTTCTGACTCAAAGATGTCTAGAGAGAATTCAGACACTTCGCATCGAATACATTTCTCACCACTTTTATTAAGGACCTTAACACAGATTATCTCCTCTCTCCAGCACTAGGCTCCATATCTCATCTCCTTCCTTGGTGCCTTCTTTGTTCAGCTTTCCTTAAGTGTACGAGCCAGCCAAAAGAGAAAGCCTTGGTTGGCCTAGGAAAGGAAATCCCACATCCCTACGACTGTCAGCTGACCTCAAATTCAATTCACTTCTGTATCCTGGAATAAATACTTTCCCTGCCTGGAAGAAATGACGCTGATAAACCTGAGACCGGCAATCCCTTGAAAGCAAGAAGGGTATCTTGTATGATTACCAAAGTGCCAATGGAGAGAGGAAGTGCACTACCCAAATGCTTTCCAATGTAAAGGAGTAATGGCCCTTTAAATCAATGGAGGCTGAGGGCCATGCATCATTCAGGAAAAGTTTTCAATTTTCTGGATTTTAACAAACAGAACTTAAAAGTTACACACGTCGCGGAATACTCAAAAGCCGAAACTAAGGTATTCCCAGAGACAAGTGAAGGAAACAGTAGCCACATAGAGGGCTTAAGGCACACAGGAAACAAGTTGTCAAAAATTCTAAGGTTGGAGAACAGGCAAGGTGGAATTCAGGGTGAGAACGAATGGGGGAGGGGGGGTGAGGGAGGAAGGGGGTGGGTGGGTGGGACACAAGTGTGGAAATGATTCTGGGAGTGTAGAAGCCATAGAGGGTGGACGGGGTGGTGGCATTGCTGTTGCCAGAGTAAGGCAACTGCTAGGGTTTGAGGAAAAGAGAACTTTCTTTTCCCATCTCCCTCGCTGTCTCCAAAACCTTTAAGACCCAACTGCAAATTACATATATGCGAATTTCCAGGCGCCATATCATGTAGGGTAGGAAAAGTGTAGAGAAATTCTTGAGTAAAGGACATGCTTTACCAAGCACAGAGGAACAGGTCATGTTTGTACTTTAAAGAGTATCTAAGAAAACGCAGTGACAAAACTGGGACTATGTGCTATTACAGAAATCCTTAACGTGACAACTCTTTAGATGAGAATTGAAGCGGCTCTGAAAAGAGCCTTTGGGGTTGGGGAAGAGGGCGCTTACTTGGCGAGTCTACTTGGAGCTGGTGTACTTGGTGACGGCCTTGGTGCCCTCGGACACGGCGTGCTTGGCCAGCTCCCCGGGCAGCAGCAGGCGCACGGCCGTCTGGATCTCCCGGGACGTGATGGTCGAGCGCTTGTTGTAATGCGCCAGGCGCGACGCCTCGCCCGCGATGCGCTCGAAGATGTCGTTCACGAACGAGTTCATGATGCCCATGGCCTTGGACGAGATGCCGGTGTCGGGGTGCACCTGCTTCAGCACCTTGTACACGTACACCGAGTAGCTCTCCTTGCGGCTGCGCTTGCGCTTCTTGCCGTCCTTCTTCTGCGCCTTGGTCACCGCCTTCTTCGAGCCCTTCTTCGGGGCGGGAGCGGACTTCGCGGGCTCTGGCATCTCAACTACTAACAACTCAGTAGACGGATTAAAAAAAACAAATCCTAAAGTGTCTGTCTTTAAGCAGAGTCTCCTCTTTTATAGGGCATCTATGCAAATAAGGTATGCAGAAATACCCCGATCTGATTTGATAATGTCTTTGGTGACGTGAATATGTAAACTTGGTTGTGTCATATCTTCCTTCTTATTGGTTGGATAGCGAACGGTGATCTTTTTAACCAATCCCAGCTCGCGTTTTACACTTCCATCCACCAGTATAACTGGCATCTTTTTGCTGCTTCCAGGACATTTCTCTTTTGCTTTTCCTGCGGACTTTCTTTCGCGGATACCACTCGCTATGTCTGGACGCGGAAAGCAGGGCGGCAAGGCTCGCGCCAAGGCCAAGACCCGTTCGTCGCGGGCCGGGCTGCAGTTCCCGGTGGGGCGCGTGCACCGCCTGCTCCGCAAGGGCAACTACTCCGAAAGGGTCGGGGCCGGCGCGCCGGTGTACCTGGCGGCCGTGCTGGAGTACCTGACGGCCGAGATCCTGGAGCTGGCGGGCAACGCGGCCCGCGACAACAAGAAGACGCGCATCATCCCGCGCCACCTGCAGCTGGCCATCCGCAACGACGAGGAGCTCAACAAGCTGCTGGGCCGCGTCACCATCGCGCAGGGCGGCGTCCTGCCCAACATCCAGGCCGTGCTGCTGCCCAAGAAGACCGAGAGCCACCACAAGGCCAAGGGCAAGTGAAACGTTTACGGAATCTGCCTGCTCTCCCGATCCCGAAAATCAAAGGCTCTTTTAAGAGCCACCCATCTTTTCTGGGAAGTGCTGAAATACTACAGAACTCCTGAGACGTTTGTTTCCTTACTTGCTAACCTTAAGGTAGCCTATTTCGAAATTTCCTATTGTGAAAACTGTACAACTCCTCCCGGTACTCCCACACAATGGTCAGACGAGTTTAAGATATTATATGTCTAATGCCTGGAGGTTTATGAAACATTACATAAAATGCTCCCGCCAACTGCAAATGCACAAGCCATTCGCAGTAAACCAAGTGGCAATTCTCTGAGGTCGTAACTTCGGGGTGTAGGTTACGTATATAACAACGATAGTCATCGAGAGCATTACCTGTATGTTGAGATTGTTTAAAAGCGCAGTGTGTACACATGTACGTAATTATATACACACTCTGGTCAAAGTTGCGGCCACAAAGTCAAACACGCGGGAAAGAAATGAGAGAACAAAGGAGACATACCTGACCAATCACATTTCAGGGCGGGCTTTTCGAATTCTGGGGCGGCCTGAATTCCCGCTGCAAAAAGTTGTGCGTTTCCGTCTTTTCACACAAAAAGGAAATGAATGAAGTCCGCTGAAACACACGAAATGAAACCTCGGTTTTATGAACTCAATTTAAAGTGCATTAAGAATAAATATAAACTGGAATAAATTTTGATTCTATATTCAAATCTTACTGGAAATCCAATCATTTCTCGGAAAGGCAACCTGAGAACCAATTAGATCACAGCGCGGGACCTGCGGACCACACTGATCTCTCCTATAAATAGGGTCAGAAACGGCTCCTCGCTACTCTCCAGTCTCCTTTTCTGTGTAATTGTCATGGCTCGCACGAAGCAGACGGCGCGCAAGTCGACGGGCGGCAAGGCCCCGCGCAAGCAGCTGGCCACCAAGGCGGCCCGCAAGAGCGCGCCGGCCACCGGCGGCGTCAAGAAGCCGCACCGCTACCGGCCCGGCACGGTGGCCCTGCGCGAGATCCGCCGCTACCAGAAGTCCACCGAGCTGCTGATCCGCAAGCTGCCGTTCCAGCGGCTGGTGCGCGAGATCGCGCAGGACTTCAAGACCGACCTGCGCTTCCAGAGCTCGGCCGTGATGGCGCTGCAGGAGGCGTGCGAGGCCTACCTGGTGGGGCTCTTCGAGGACACCAACCTGTGCGCCATCCACGCCAAGCGCGTCACCATCATGCCCAAGGACATCCAGCTGGCGCGCCGCATCCGCGGGGAGCGGGCGTGATTCCCCAAGGCTGTTCCCTCCGGACTTTGAAAAAGGCTCTTTTCAGAGCCCCCTACTTTGTCAAAAACTGTTGTAACACTTTCTTTCCGATTGCTCCCTTGGTGAAAGTAAGTTTCTCTTTTTCAAGAATACTCTGAAACTGTATTAGATGGGTCCGCCGGTTTTTGTAACAGAGAATCGGCTTTGGATTCATAGTAATTCTGTGTAATGTGTAACATTCCGTTACTTAGTCTTTCAAACTGCAGCCGTTTGATGAGGGCACAGAATGGCTTGTAGGTATTAAAGATCAAAAGGGATACTATTGTTGAGGAGATTTCCCTCTTTACATGCAGCCTTTTATATCCTTTTGGGGTTGAAAGAAGAGCAACGTTTACGATTTCCATCCTCAGCAGAGTCAAAGTCTAGGTGAATCAAGTGAAATGCGTTATTTCTTTTTAATGGATCTCCAGCCCACTGGATCGGCCCCAGTAGACTAAAAAGTAAATACAAACATGATTCCTTGTGAGGTGGAGAAATTGGTCTTCGTGCCATTACATTATATGTTATCGAAGTGTCAAGTTCAAAATAATAAGCTGTCTCATTGTGAATTATTCTGATATATAACCATCAGTAAGGGAACATCAGGAAGATGAACCTAGTTCAAAGCAATATAGGACGTTATCAAGATCAGCAATAGTTCAAGAAAGTGAAGGAAACTAGGACAGTCTCCCCACAATATTCCTCTTTGACATAAAAATTGGGGGCTAAAGGCAGTTAAGCAGCAATGACACCGATGTGTCATTAACACCAATGTGGGCCCTTCCCCTTTTCCGCCTTAAGACAGGATATAAATTCTATACTGGAGACTCTTAAAAGCCCAGAGAGGGACCAGAGGAAGCCGCAGACAAACCTTACTGTTAGCTTCCTCCCATATACCTACCTTGCCATGGTTTTCGGTCCTTCAAGGCCTAAAACTGCCTTCCCTTGTCCAGTCATTTCTCCACACATTCTTTGTTGAAGACGCTGTGTAAGCTTCAGTGGTAAGGTACCTCTTCCAAGCGTTCTTGCCTGGGTTTCTCCCATGTGTATGCGAAATAAACACGTTAATAAACTTCTCATTGTTTTTATCCTGCTAATCGGTGCTTTGTAAAACGGGCCCCAGCCAAGAACCAAGATGGATAGAGGAAAAACTCACCTCCTTTACAAAAGAATGAGGACTGGAATAAAACCAAAAGAGCAAATTTAGATCCAAAAAGTGTTATTATTCTACAGCACAATTACAACCTTTAGATGATCTTTTCTAATGACATAATTTTCATCTCCAACCGACAAAAATCACTGAAATTATCAACATCCTACAAGTTATCTAAATTCATAGATTTTTCACAGATACTGGACCCTAATAAGCAGTCTAACAGAAGAACATACCCTTGAAATAAATTAAAAAAAAAAAAAAAAAAAACACTGGCAGGCCTTTTAAACTACGCTCATATGAGACAATGTAAAGAAATACAGTCTATCCCTTTACCTTAATTAGATATTTGGATATTTCTTAATAGGTTTCAGATCTGTTCTGGTCTGTGACCAGAGTCTTTCCCTTGTCCTCAGTGACCTCATGCCTGATGATGAATGTGCCTTCTCATTTGCGCTTTCCACCTCCCTGCTTACCAAGGATTTACCATGACACTGAGGGACTAGTGTTGAATTTCCCAGGCCTAAAGAAGTAGAAAGGACCAGCAGGTCTGTGACACCCTGTTTATCTCCAAGTCAGAGCCACATGACATCACGTGTTTAGCTTGTTTCACAAATGTGAAATTGTGATTCAAAAAATATAAAATAAACATGTGACACAGAGAGTACTTAAATCATCAATGACTGAAAAGGGTAAAATGCTCTGAAAGGTTCAAAGAATATTTAAGAAATTAGGGTATTTATAAACAACTCAACACAGAAATATTGGAATAGGATTATTGAATGAGGTTAAAACAAAATTAATAATGTCCAAGAAGCCATAAATCTTTGGAGTTGGAGCTGTTCCACCAGACAGAAAATATTTACAGCTCTACCAAATAAACCCCTGCTGAATTTGATACATTCAATCAATAGTAAATAGTGAGATGATCAAAGTCCATGGTCCTGCAATTCTTGTGTAGTCTTTCACCTTTTATGATACTAAACATCATGGCCCATCCTTTTGTTCCCTATTTCCAAGCCTCAGATAAAGTGTCACATACTGTGAATCCTTCCTGGAAAGAAATAAAAACATAGGACCTGCAAGATAAATTTCTATGAAACTGCATGATGTGACTCCTTGACATTGTACTCATTAATCAAATACATAGTAGACACTGTAACCTTGTATTGTTTCTAGACTCCAAACTGATTCACCTGATTTTCTTATCTGTCTCTCTTGGTCTTGGGTTCCAGAAACAGTAAACCATTCTCGGGCTTTCGTTTTCATGAGATGCTTTTACATTTCCACAGTGATTACTTTGCATCTTAAAAAAAAAAAAAAAAAAAAAAGATACCAGATTCTACATTCTCTTGTACAGAAGCTTAAGCTCTTCTGAACTATAATTGCATTAGCAAACATTTTTGGATGTCCTCTCTCTCAAAAAAGTATACTTTTGGGAAAAAAAAATATTAGCATAGAACTTCAGGAAGTCTCCATCAGCCCGCCCTTAAAGAATTCTAAGGTTGACAATTTTTCGAGTTACCCCTCTTTTCTTGCTTTGATGGGTAATGTTTTCTTTGGCAAGCCTGTGTTCGCTCCCTAACATGATTTTATTTTTTTTATTTTTTTACAATGCTTCATTTGAGTTTGGGGCCAGTCTCTGGGCAACTGTATTTCTTAGAAACATAGATGGCCCTTGAACAAGGTTAGGGGTGCTGACCCCTTGCATAGTTGAAAATCTGAATAAAACTTTTGATTCCCCAGAACTTAACGACTAACAGCCTACAGCTGACCAGTAGCCTTACGGACAACATGAACAGTTGATAACCGCACACTTTGTATATTGTATTAGATACTGTATTCTTATAATAAGGTAAGCTAGAGAAAAGAAAAATGCTATTAAGAAAACAGTATTTGCAAGTACATGGATGGAACTGGAGGGCATTATGCTCAACGAAATTAGTCGGAGAAAGACAGGTCTCATACGACTTCGCGCATCTGAGGAGTTTAAGATACAAAAGATGAGCATAAGGGAAGGGAAGCAAAAATAATATAAAAACAGGGAAGAGGACAAAATATAAGAAACTCTTAAATATACAGAACAAACAGAGGATTGCTGGAGGGGTTGTGGAGGGGGGATGGGCTACATGGGTAAAGGGCATCAAGGAAGACACTTGTTGGAATGAGCACTGGGTGTTGTACAGAGGGGCTGAATCACCGGAATGTACTGAAATCATTGTTGCACTGTATGCTAACTAACTTGGATGTAAATTTCAAAATAAAATAAAATAAAATAAAATAAATAAATAAATAAAATTATACCTATAAAAAAAGAAAGAAAATCATAAGGAAGAGACAATACATTCGCAGTGCTTTATTGTGTTTACTGAAAAACAGTGTGCCTATAAGTGGATCCATGCAGTTCAAACCCCTGTTATTCAAGAGTCAACCTTACATTGAATTTCCACCATATTTCAAAGCGCAGGATGGCAAGGTTGGGTGAAAAATCAAGAAGCAGAGAGGGGCAAGGAAGAATCCTGGAGCAGCGCTGCCTATAGAAAATAATGCAAGCCACACTCGTTATCTTAAATTTTCCACTAACCACATTTTAAAAAGTGGAGGGGCGCCTGGGTGGCTCAGTCGGTTGAGCGGCCGACTTCGGCTCAGGTCATGATCTCGCGGTCCGTGAGTTCGAGCCCCGCGTCGGGCTCTGTGCTGCCAGCTCAGAGCCTGGAGCCTGTTTCAGATTCTGTGTCTCCCTCTCTCTCTGACCCTCCCCCGTTCATGCTCTGTCTCTCTCTGTCTCAAAAATAAATAAATGTTAAAAAAAATTTTTTTAAATAAAAAAAATAAAAAGTGGAAGATGCAATCATTTTAATAATATATTCTATGTAATCCTAAATTTCCAGATATATTTGTTCCAATCAATGTAAAAACATGAATAACGCAATATTTCGATTCCTTTTTTCATCCTAAATCCTCTAAACTGGGTGTATATTTCATTCAATCTGCTACTAAATTTTGATTGGAAATAACTTGATTTGCATTTCAACACCATAAACTTTACTGTTGGCAAATTGAGTCCACATGTCCACGTTGTTCAAACATACGCCAAATTTTCCAATAACTGAACAGAGTAATAGCTCTACAATTTAAATGATTTAATATTAAAAATTCAGTCCCTCACAGCATTAGACACATTCCGAATGCTCAAAAGAGGGTCCAGAGCACTTTATCAGACAATGCTTTCTTAAAAGGAATTGTGTTTGGGGTGTGAAGGTGGTGATGGAAGCTGGTGGTTAAATGGGAAAGTATATAAATTTAAATGTAACCATGTAAGGGTAGCACTGACCTCGAAAAGCAAAGATTTGCCCATACATAGATATAGAGGTCATTAGGAAGGAAAAAAAAAAAAAAACAAAAGCAAAAACAAAAACAAACCCTGAACATAAATCCAGATTACAAAATACCAGATTGAGGGATTTAAGAATATGGAGGGGCGACTGGGTGGCTCAGTCAGTTCAGAGGCTGACTTCGGCTCAGATCATGATCGCAGGGTCCGTGAGTTCCAGCCCCGCTTGGACTCTGTGCTGACAGCTCGGAGCTTAGAGCCTGCTTGGGATTCTGTCTCCCCCTCGCTCTGCCCACCCCTGCTCATGATCTGCGTCTCTCTGTCTTTCAAAAGTAAAAAAAAAAAAAAAAGTTAAAAAAAATTAAGAATATCGAGAAGGAAGGCAAGCCCTGGGGCAGGAAGACAGAATTTTCTCAGGCCAAGTGGCCGTCCCTGTGTCTCACACTGGACCTGACATTTACCCTTTGGCTGCCAAACCATCTTTGTGATTAACATTTCCATCCTGCGGAGGAAGAACCTACAGTGAAAATGAGAGAACACAAGCCACAAAGCAGGACGTGGGCCTCAGAAGGTGAAGCGCAGGGAGTGCAGGCCGCAAGCAAGGGGACAGGCCTCCCCGTGAAAAGCCCCCACCCGTCACACTCGTGTTCGTGTCAGGCTGCGGACTGCAGTTCTTTTCTCGCTCCCTAAGACCATCCTCCCAACGTCACTACTTGACCTCGATGTAAAGTGGACAAAACTGCTTGAATGGGAGGACAGAAGGGAAACACTCCAATACATTTCAGACATGCGACTAGAATTCACACCAATGCCGAATTTCGACTGCGACTTGCCCGAGGTGTGTAAGGGTCCTCACAGTTCAGCCCGGAGAAGCAGCTGTTAGCTTGACAGCTGCCATTACTTAGGTCCCTTGATTGGCCTGAGACGTTTCCTTACAGGCCCTTAAACAGAGCCTTCTTGCGTCTCCCCGGCTACGCGCGGCCTCGCGCACTTGTGGGCGGGGATAAACTCGCTGCCCCGCCCCAGGCCCCGCCCCCGACCCCTCCGGCCCTGTTCTCAATAAGGTCCGCCACAGGGTTATAAATGAGGATTTCGTCGCTGTGTAACCTAACTTCGCTGTTCTGTTTTACTGACTGGAGGACATGTCTGGTCGCGGCAAAGGCGGGAAGGGCCTGGGCAAGGGGGGTGCTAAGCGCCACCGCAAGGTGCTGCGCGACAACATCCAGGGCATCACCAAGCCCGCCATCCGGCGGCTGGCCCGGCGCGGCGGCGTCAAGCGCATCTCCGGCCTCATCTACGAGGAGACCCGCGGGGTGCTCAAGGTGTTCCTGGAGAACGTGATCCGGGACGCCGTCACCTACACGGAGCACGCCAAGCGCAAGACGGTTACGGCCATGGACGTGGTGTACGCGCTCAAGCGCCAGGGCCGCACCCTCTACGGCTTCGGGGGCTAAGACTTTGCGTACGAGAAGTGAATTCTTTGCCAACCCTAAAGGCCCTTTTCAGGGCCACCTATCCATGCACTAGAAGGAGCTAGCGACGCTGTTTATTTCCTTTTCGTGGGAACTGAGGTTACTGCATGTATTTTGCCATCTGAGTTCCATGACTTCCATATAATTTAACCATGTTTACTCCTTGTCCGGGGGCATTAAACATCAAGGCAGCCTTTAAGGTTTATGGTCACAGACCTTGTCTATGGGTTTTTCTATTTTTGAGACGTGCCCACACTTTAAGTTGCAATCCATTTATAGACATGTCCCAAACATGAGATTGTACATTTTTCAAATCCAGTTGCTATCTGGAAATAAAGCTTGAATATGAACTGGAGGAAAAACCATTAGCCTACTCTGTTCAAGGAAAAGCAAAGTGAGAATGCCCAGCTACTACGTGGTAACTAGGGGGAAGGGTTTGATGTGAGAAGCTTAGACTGAGCTGTAGACTGCAGCCACCTATAAGCAAGCCTCCTAGGTGGCACATGGGGAGTTTTTCGCCCCTTTTCTCCCTCATATTTGGATTATGTAAAATGATTACCAATAAAATGTATTTAAGCCACAATGATTTGGGGGTTTGTCTTAACCTTGTCACGTCTATTCCCTGATATTCTATAATAAAAGCAGCAATGTTAAGTCCTCTCACAAACCCGCTGGTGCCTCCTTTAAAGCCAGAAAGGGAGCTACACAGACACCTAGCCCCGTGCTAGGGCTCAACCACCTGCAGTGTTTTCTGATGTGTCCACACTTAGAGAGGAAAGGGGGAGGAGGTCTCCAAAATAATAACCAGGCAAATTGTCTTCTCTGTCTTCACTTCAAGAGAAAGTCACTGGCAGTAGCCTAATTAAAAGCACTTCAAGGTATTTGTAGCCTTTGTCTTTACCTCTTAGCATCAATTCCTGCCTCCAGGCAAATTGAACTAGAGTAATGAAGGGACAGGGGAAAGAAGGAAAACCGCTATGTTAGTGAACTTTCTTTGGGTTCTTAGCCTTGATTTTTCTTGATGGGTCCTGTGATGGCCTCGTAGGGTGTCCGCCAGGATTCCCCCTCCTAGTGCTCACCCTTGTGATCTAGCCCCCTTGGGTGTGGACATGACTTGTGACTTATTTCCAACCCACAGAGTACTACAAAGCTGACTGGATGTAATTTTTCTGTATATGATTATTGTTAACTGACGTGTATGTTGTGTAATATCTATCCTCCTTGACTTTAGCATGCTGGCTTTGACGGACCAAGTATCCATGGCAGCATGCACAAACGCCAAGAAACCCAGGGGCTCTTTAGAAAGTGAGGGAGGCCTAAAACCAAAAGCCTGCAACCATTCAAGCCAACAGCCAGCAAGAAAGAAAATGAATTCCTCAGCCCTACAAGCGCAAAGAAACACATTCAGTTAAGCAGTGAGTTGGAAGATGATATTTCCCCACGCAAGCATCCAAGAGACCTCTATCCGAGGTAACATCTCAATAGCATCCTGATCTAGGACTCACCTAAACTCTGCCCAGACCCACAGAAACTCACATTGTACATGGGTATTGTTTTAAGATAGTAAATTCAAATGAATTGTTGTGCAGCAACAGCTAACACAGTTAGCTAACACACGTAGCGTCTTCAATCAGTGTTCCATCTAAGATACCATAACATGAACTGAAACTGCAATCATTATCTAATGGAAGACATACATTTTAAAAAGGAAAAAAAGGGGGGGGGGAGGAGAACAAACCTATAATGGGAATATTCCCTTTGACAACTGTGTAACGCTTCACACGTATCTCCAACATAAGTATACATAGGTCATGCTTTGCAGGCTTCCCTAATACCAAGCCTATAAACAATGACGTGCTCAACAGCAATACATCTAACTCATTTTACTTTCGGCAGCACAAAAACAAACCGTCTACTTTTCCATAATTAACACATGAAACCCACTGATTTTCATCCATATCTTCTGTGATCCCTGCATACCTAGATCTTTTCTTATTTTTGTTTCATTTTAGTTTTTCTCTGTCTAAATGAATACAGAACGATACACCAAAGGCAAGAAAAGAAAAACCATGTAAAAGTGGATCAAAATTAGGGTTTAGGAAAATGACTCAACATGCTGTGCAGTTGATTACATCAATAACATGCAGGCAAAATAAAATGGATGATAAATTCATTTTAATGTACATTTGAAGAATTGTCGAAACGGTCTACAATAGATGCTATGATTAAATTCTGCAGTTCAATAATACCCATGCCTAATTAAGATCTATTATGGGATGAATGACATTCAGAGTTTGGTGTCCTGTGCAAAATAATTTCTCATTGCACGAGTTGGCCTTTGTGAAATACATATAATTATGTTGTTATAATGTGAAAATTGTAATGAAAACAAATAACCAAAGTACATGTACTTAAGTACAGACAACTGTAAGTTACAGCCACCCAGTGTGAAATTATTGTAAAGTCTAATGATTGAACAATGAACCAAGTAAAAATTTAAAGAAACCACACAAAAACTATTCTTTCAGGGCTTTAGCCAAATCCTACTATACACATTTCACATAATCTATGTGGCTCTAGAGATTAACATAAGTTCCAGTAAACATCTCATACTATAACAGTTCTCACATCTTATTGAAACAGGTCTGTAAAAAGACAAAACATGCTTTTAAAGCCAGTTGAGGAACCTTGCTATTACAACTCTTTATATGCAAAAGTGAGTGGCTCTGAAAAGAGCCTTTGGGGTTGGGTAAGAGGGCGCTTACTTGGCGAGTCTACTTGGAGCTGGTGTACTTGGTGACGGCCTTGGTGCCCTCGGACACGGCGTGCTTGGCCAGCTCCCCGGGCAGCAGCAGGCGCACGGCCGTCTGGATCTCCCGGGACGTGATGGTCGAGCGCTTGTTGTAATGCGCCAGGCGCGACGCCTCGCCCGCGATGCGCTCGAAGATGTCGTTCACGAACGAGTTCATGATGCCCATGGCCTTGGACGAGATGCCGGTGTCGGGGTGCACCTGCTTCAGCACCTTGTACACGTACACCGAGTAGCTCTCCTTGCGGCTGCGCTTGCGCTTCTTGCCGTCCTTCTTCTGCGCCTTGGTCACCGCCTTCTTGGAGCCCTTCTTCGGGGCCGGGGCGGACTTCGCTGGCTCAGGCATGATAAACAATACCAAAAGCAGAAAACTTGTGACCAACACGGAAAAGAGTGAGGGGGGAAAAAAATCCCGAGTATTTATATCACGTATATGCAAATGAGGGTCCAAAAGTCTGAATTTTGATTGGACCAAAACTGACCAATAGATTAATAGCATGTAAAAGCAGCGTTGCAAACCTGCTTTTTTATTGGACTAAAAAACTAACTCTTCCAGAGAATCCAATAGGTTAATTTGCAATGCCGCTTTATTGCTCAAAGTGCATTCACCAAAAATCAAACAAAAATGAAAAAAGAAAACCTCTCAATAAAACCTTATTTTAAATTATGAAAGTAGAAATTTCGAACTGGCACGCGCAAACGAGGGAAGGAAATTCTATTATATAGCCCAGTACAGTCCTAACTACTGCTCCTTTGGGTTTGTCATAAATTATCCAGGACACCTCGGGTCTCTTCTGACAAGAATCATGATATGCTAGACTATTATCATTAAGATATGTTGCAAAAGACTCTCGATCACCGCCATCTTTTTCAAGTTTCAGCATTGCAAACGTTTTCCTCAATGCTCACCCCATTAGACCCCGACTGACATTTTAAATTCATTAAAACCAAACATCAGAGTCCACTCACCAGTTTGAGTCAAATACGGTATTAAAAAGAACGAGGGGCTCCAAAACATTGGAATTTTAACGTGCGAATCCTGAAATATAAAATTCCTTATGTGTTAACATTATGTCCTAGACCATACTAGAGTGAACTAGATATTTGCTGTCAATAAAATGAAGTGGAACTCATGAGATATTATACAGTGGGATTTTCAAATAGGACAGGAAATACCTTCCGGATGAAAAAGAGATAACTATGCAGAAAATGGCGGATTTTTTAAAGAGAAATTCTCAAGTACTGTCTTGCTTCAAGAACACCGTACTTTGTATAGACAAACAGAAGAAAAATTCAACAGAATTATTTACGAGAATTGTGGCGTTTGTCGGTCCTATTTGTTGTGTGCCAAGCATCACAAGGGAAACAAATAGCTTAGTGATTTTTTTTCCCCCAAGGGGGCCGGGAACAAGTCGGTTAATTGAAATTAACCAATCAGAAACTAGCACGGAACAGATTAAACCAATGCTAAATCTCAGGGAGCACTTCCGGAATGGAGCTCCAGTTGACTCACCGGGATTGCCCACAACCCAATCAGAGTGATTCTGCCCCTGTATAAATGCAGGGGCGAGCTGTCACCCTGGTTTCCTGACTTTGCAGTTAGGCCATGGCTCGCACGAAGCAGACGGCGCGCAAGTCGACGGGCGGCAAGGCCCCGCGCAAGCAGCTGGCCACCAAGGCGGCCCGCAAGAGCGCGCCGGCCACCGGCGGCGTCAAGAAGCCGCACCGCTACCGGCCCGGCACGGTGGCCCTGCGCGAGATCCGCCGCTACCAGAAGTCCACCGAGCTGCTGATCCGCAAGCTGCCGTTCCAGCGGCTGGTGCGCGAGATCGCGCAGGACTTCAAGACCGACCTGCGCTTCCAGAGCTCGGCCGTGATGGCGCTGCAGGAGGCGTGCGAGGCCTACCTGGTGGGGCTCTTCGAGGACACCAACCTGTGCGCCATCCACGCCAAGCGCGTCACCATCATGCCCAAGGACATCCAGCTGGCGCGCCGCATCCGCGGGGAGCGGGCGTAAACTTGATTTCCGGATTCTGTGCCAACTTTGAACCCAAAGGCTCTTTTCAGAGCCAACCACTTT
This sequence comes from Panthera onca, assembly GCF_046562875.1. Taxonomy (NCBI): domain Eukaryota; kingdom Metazoa; phylum Chordata; class Mammalia; order Carnivora; family Felidae; genus Panthera; species Panthera onca. Next base: position 3,664,770 of record NC_138343.1, on the reverse strand, counting down.
GATCTATAACAGATGCCGTGACACTTAAACAAGTAAGTTCCGTTGCTAACCGAACTCAAACTTGTAGCAGGCCTGAAAGACATTTAGGGCTGTCTTAAATTAAGCTCTCAAGCCTTTGGTCTCTTGAAGTTTTCCTAGTGTGTTTAGTTAACATGGTTTTACTTTCAAACCCCTATTTCTCCGTATGTTGCATAGGTCTGACAGGTTTCGTTCTGGCTCTAGGATTTATGGGTTTTATTCTGAACTTCGAGTATGGTCTCTTGCACCTTTCTGGTATCGTGACCGTTCCCTTGCCTCTTCATCCTACAGGCTCTTTCACTTTTGCAACGTTACTTGGCGCTATTCAAGGGGTGGCCCGTTGTGTCTTTGGGGGCCTGGGCTGAGCCTTCAAGGCTGCTGGTTATCTGTTTCTCCCAGGGTTCACCGTGTTGAACTTAAGAGAATCCCAAGGCCCCAGAACCCTTGGTCGGCACTTAGCTGAGCAGAATTTGGGGACCCAACTCACTAGCAACCGCCAGACCTTTATGAAAGGTGATCAAAGATCTCCCCCTAAGCCTCTTAAGGGGAGCCAAGGCTTGGGTTATTAGCTGGAGCACAAAAAAGTAAGACGGTAGCGTTTCCTGAGAACTTGCCGTCTATCCTTCCCGGTATATCTACCAGACTAAACAACCAAGAGCGGTTTGGGTGGGTCTCAGAAAGTACCTCTAGAAATGAACGCAGGAATGAGGATCCTTTCAATTGACGCTTTTTTTTTTTTTTTTTTAAGGTTTTAAGGAATTTCGACACCTAAATTGGGGCTCGAATTTACAACGAAAAAATCGAGTTGCATGGTCTATTGACTGAGCCTTTAACTGCCATTCAAAAAGGCACTTTTGGTTTTCCTAAATTCTCTATCTTACTCTCGATTTAAATCTTATGAGACTACCTCATATTTATCAGTAAAACATGACAATCCTTTGGAAGCTGGAGAGTTTTCTTAAATTATTCTGTTCAATGCCTATGAGAAAATGGTTTGATGCTATTATTAAACAGATGTTCCTTTTCCATGAAAATAATAGGTTTCTCAATTTCTAAACTGGTAACTGAATAGAAGGGAAATCAGGAATTCTGTTCTAAAACCATTCAGGGAGTTATTTGGAAATGTAGAAGGATGTTTACTAATTGGGATACACACACTACTTGGAAGGATTTCATCTCTCATGTATTTAAACGCTTCGGCAAATTTGAGTTTGAGATAGGAAAAGGTATCCTTAACTGTAGAATTGAGAAGCTTCTATCAAAAAAACCCAAAAACTTTTAATGGACTGTTTCACCTCAAGGGTCACTAAGGAAGGGGACTACTGGGGTGGTATACTTAACATTGACAAAGCTATACATAAAGTGCACAGACAAGTCAGCCATCGTAAAAAGTCCTAGAGGTTTTATAGAAGAAATTTTTGTTCTTGCAACTCTTTCAGACATTGAGACTTGGGGATTTGGGAATAGGGAACTCTGGATCCATATGGAAAAGAGCTTAGCTATCCATAACTAAAATGACTGGACTGTTTTATATGTGTAATGTTGGATCAAGGCATTCATATTAGAGTGTGGTTTCCTACTTCCTTTGAAATTCTAGCACAGTGAGTTTTTTAATCTGTGTTCTGTCTCACCGGATGTTGGTCATCAGGATATGAGGACCCAGTGGGCACAGAAAACATCTTTTTATGTCATTAAATCCACCAGAATATGTAGAATCGTCCTTCGCCTGAACAAACCCTCAGAAAACTTTTTAGTTAAATTGGAATTTAAAAAAATTATTGCACAAACAGATTACTGTTTACTACAGTCCTGACTATAGAAATAAAACATTAGGGGCACCTGGGTGGCTCAGTCGGTTAACCGAAGTCGGTGTCCAACTTCGGCTCCAGTCGTGATCGCTCGGTCCATGAGTTCAAAGCCCCACATTACGCTGCGTGCCAACAGCTCAGAGCCTGGAGTCTGCTTTGGATTCTGTGTCTCCCTCTCTGCCCCTCCCCTGCTCGCACTCTGTCTCTCTCAAAAATAAATAAACATTTTTTTTTTAAATGGTAGAGTTTGTGTAATTTTCATATACAATTTTCCTAAGTAGAAATAAATTTATTGAGTGGTTACAATGGGCCAGAAGTCAGGTATAAGGTTCCACAATGTAAGAAAAAATAGTAGTACTTGATATCAAATTGCTTTTAATGAATTTTTATTTTATTGGAGAAAGATCACAAATTATGACTCAGGTCACATTTCATATGTACCTACTGGTAATTAAGTCGTATATGCATTTCGGGTTTATCCGGCTGCCTGAAACTACATCACTTTTTTTCACTGTATAATCTCCGAATGACCAGGAACTTTCTCTTATGGAAATGAGAGCTAAAATCAAGACAATTCAGAAATTTTATTTCATTTTGCATACACTTCCTACCGCAACTGGCAGCAGAGGGATATTGATTTTTTATATCTGGAGATTTTTTTGCCATGAAAGCATTATAAATATTTTTGGTTTTCTTTTTGTAGTAACCCCAACACCTTCGGCAGCATAGCACGAGTCAGAAAGTAAGGGAGGTAATACCTAAGTCAAGCCATGGGGAAGAGGGGCATAAAAGGGGCAGAGAGATTTATTACTCTTGGCTTCCTCCACAGAAAGACAGAAAATAAAATTACTGATTCTGATTGATATCTGGGGATAATCCCACCTTTTGGACAGGATTAAAAACTCAGTCAATTAAAATGAGATATCGCCTCACACTTGGCAGAATGGCTAAAATTAAAAACACCAGAATCAACAGGTGCTGGCTAGAATGTAGAGAAAAAGGAGCCCTCACCCCTCACGCACTGCTGGTGGGAATGCAGATTAGTGCAGCCACTGTGGAAAACAGTATGGAGGCTCCTCAAAGGTTAAAAATAGAACTCCCTTAAGGCCCAATAATCACATTACTGGGTATTTATCCAAAAGGTTTTTTAAAAAACACTAATTCAGGGGCGCCTGGGTGGCGCAGTCGGTTGAGCGTCCGACTTCAGCCAGGTCACGATCTCGCGGTCCGTGAGTTCGAGCCCCGCGTCAGGCTCTGAGCCCCGCGTCAGGCGCTGGGCTGATGGCTCGGAGCCTGGAGCCTGTTTCCGATTCTGTGTCTCCCTCTCTCTCTCTGCCCCTCCCCCGTTCATGCTCTGTCTCTCTCTGTCCCAAAAATAAATAAAAAACGTTGGAAAAAAAAATTAAAAAAAAAAATAAATAAAAATAAAAAAATAAAAATAAAAAACACTAATTCAAAGGGGTATATGCATTCCTTTGTTTATTGCAGCATTATTTACAATAGCCAAACTACGAGAGCAGCCCAGGTGTCCATGGATAGATGAATGAATAAAGTAGATGTGGTATATAGACAATGGAATATTATTCAGCCATAAAAACAGAAGGAAATCTTGCCATTTGGCAACAACTTGGATGGAGCTAGAGAGTATAATGCTAAGCGAAATAAGTCAGAGAAAGACAAATACCATATGATGTCACTCACATGTGGAATTTAAGAAACAAAACATGAACAAAAGGGAAAAAAGAAAGAAAGACCAACCAAGAAGCAGACTCTTTAACTACAGAGAACCAACTGGTGGTTACCAGAGGCGGGGGGTAATGGGTTAAATAGAGAATGAGGATTAAAAAGCACACTTATGGGGGGAAAAAAACAACAACAAAAAACCTTAGTCAATTAAAAACACAAACCTTAGAGTAGTGGAAAACCATGACTGAGGCCCTAAGGTGTAGTTTAATGAGAGAAAAGACTAGAAGCGTTATAAATTTGCCGTTGATAATAATGGCACCCAATTGTTAAATGTCATCAAAGCACGTTATCAGAGGCTAGACATGTTAATTAGGGGAATTTATTCAAGGAGATGGAACTTGAAATGGAATTGGGAAAACTCTCCTAGGCAGAGAGGAGAGAATGGCAGGTGACTAAAGTTGTTTAAAAAAAGAAAAAGAAAAGCAAAAGAACAAATGAGAAGGCACTGAAAAGAAAATTTGAGTTGTTATTAGTGCTAGTTAATGCAAGCAGAAAGTATTATTATGGAAAAAAATTTGACTGCAAAGTTCCCACCTGAACCCAAGGCAATGGGAAGCCAGTCACCCTATGCATAAGACAGATCACAGAATGACCAGAATTTCAGAGTTCGGGGCTGGATAAACTAGAATTAGGACCCTGGGTAGGAAACAATAGAATCATCCCAAGCCGGAGAAGATACAGAGAGCATGTGAGAAAGGCGGAAAGATCACTTACCGAGACTCTAAATAAACATCAACCTGATTTAGTGACTGAGTGACAGGAACAATTGGGGCCTCAATACAATGACAGGAATTCAGGGTGCCACCTCCCGTTATAAGAAGTCAGGCAATTACTAAGCAGAAGGAGAAAGTGGTTACTTCAGACTGGTCCTGAAAATTGTATTTATATTGATTGATTGATTGATTGGTTGGTTGTGTGCTTCTGAGAGAACTACTCACAGGGGCTCCTGTCTGATGGTTGCCATCTGTAAGTGTCAATGTCTCAGGTTTTTCTAAACCTGGGCTTTTGCAACAAAAACGGACAGACAATCTTGGTTCACTAAGAGAGCATCAGAAACCCAAGCATGAGCATTTCAAGAGACCCTCAAGGGAGACCGTCCCAGGGACGTGGTCAGTGATGAAACACGGTGACTGGGAATGAGCTTCCTGTTCCCTCGTCCTCTGGGTGCAGAACACTAAGACATCGGTGGTCTTCCTTACCCAGGACGTTAGCTGTAACAAAAATTGGGGGAGATGGAAAAAGATTTAAATAAGTTCTGATGCCTGTGAAAACCCTGTCCTGTCCCAGGGAAAGGAATCCGAATCCGAATATACGGAAACCATAGAAAAACTAGGACCTTGATTAAATCATACTTAGCTGTGTCTGAGGCATTCCAAAGGGCTTGTGAAGTAGTTAAGTCACAACGGGCCTGAAACAGAATTACAATAACTCTACTACCTTCTGGACAAGGCGGAAAATGAAACCAAGAACTCCACTCCCTTTGTAGCTGATATAATACATGGGGCACACTACGAACTAGAAACAAAGAAACTTGTACTTGAGACCCAGGTCCACTGTTCAGTGACAAGCCAATTCTGGGCAGATCATCCTTCCAAGCCACAATTTTCTTTTTCTTTTCTTTCTTTTTTTTAATTTATTCTTCAGAGAGAGAGAGAGAGAGAGAGAATCACAAGCAGGCTCCACACTGTCAGCACGGAGCCCAGCCCAGGACTCGACCTAACCTGAGCTGAAACAACAGCTGAACACTTAACCAACTGAGCCACCCAGGCACCCTCAAGCCCCAATTTTTTTTTAACTGTGAAACCAGCATTTTAAATATACTCAATGCAAAAGCCTCATAGGGAGGTGGTGACAGAGCGTCCTGTAAACTGTAAGGCACTGCAGAGACACTCCGTAGTAATTTTGACCACTCACTGAATGCCCCGTGCTGGCCTCATTCTCTGATCCCACCTGGCTCTGCATCAGAAGTGAGCTCTCTCATCCCGCGTACGAGAAAGCGCACGGGTCTCCTGCCACTTCTCTTTTCCGATCCGTACAACCTCCTGTCTTCAAAGAGATTCTTTTGAGTCAATATGTCACATTCCCCCATTTATCCAGATCTCATCCTCAAACAAGTCACTGTCATAAAGAGTCTGGGGGGCTCTTTCGGGAAAGAAGAAATTATGAGCTGCAGCTGTGATTCGGAAAAGTTGAACCCCTGCTTAGAACAGCTAGGAAGAGGGGTGCCTGGGTGGCTCAGTCGGTTGAGCATCCAACTTCGGCTCAGGTCATGATCTCGCAGTCCTTGAGTTCCAAGCCCTGCGCTGGGCTCTGTGCTGACAGCTCAGAGCCTGGAGCCTGCTTCGGATTCTGTGTCTCCCTCTCTCTCTGCCCCTCCCCCACTCGCGCTGTTTCTCTCTTTCAAAAAGTAAATAAACGTTAAAAAAAAAAAAAAAAAAAAAAAAAAAAGAACAGCTAGAAAGATACTCTCGGATACATCCCCCAGGCCTGTTTTAACAAAGTTTGAAAATAATAAATGTTAATAAGCTATTAAGCCGTAAGCGTAGGGGAGGAAGGCTGCAAATCAAGAAACAAAGCCAAAAGGGACTTGAACCTTGAGTGATCTGTGCCCGCTGGAGATGTGATCAGCGGTATCTGAGTTCTTTCCTGCTATGGACTCTACGGACAGTCTGAGGAAATCTAGACACCTTCTCCATACTTAAAGCATACTGGATAGGAAAGCGACATTCAAATGCAGTTATCAAAGTGTATTTCTTTTAAGGATGTGTATGCAATGATGTGTTTCATCAGGGACACATCAAATAACAAGGGGCACCAGGTGTAATGATGAATGTCAGTGTCAAGAGCTCAGAGTGCAAACTTCATTTCAAAATACCTTCAGTACTTGAAGCTGATAAGAAAACACCTGTGGTTGTCATTACTGGAAAAGCCACAGGCACTAGCAAAATGCATTGTGATTAGTTGCCTACACACATAATTGAGGGAAATGACAAAGTGCATGTACTCCTTGAGAAAATAAAAATGTTTCCCCATCCACCTTTACAGCCCCATAATGATCAGATTTTTGCCAAGATTTCCCAGTAAAATTAAGTGGACTTCCTTGAATTTAAATAAATAAATAGATAGATAGATAGATAGATAGATAGATAAATAAATAAATAAAACCTACCTCGGCCCTGGTGGAAGATCAACCCATGTAGAATCCAAATATTTTGCTCTGGTCACCTCAACTCCAACTCCGGGAACTCTCTAACAAGCCACGCAGACTCCCAGAGATTTTTCTTTTATTGCGTTTCACCCTTTCTATTCTTTCATTCTTCGGCATAAATATTCAAACCAACCATGCCTCCCTGGGACCTCTCAAGAATCCAGGGGAAGGAAATCTGGCAGAGAGGATGAATAGCAAACCACCAGAGAAGACTTTTACACTTTTTAACGTTCCTCAGCCTCGGGGTGCTAAATAATTATTCACCTTTATAGGAGAATAGCGTGAATAGTGCCCCAAAGGAGGCCTCAAACTAACCAAGGGGGGGGGGGGGGGAGGGGGGGACAAAAACAAGATTTTCTACTGCTTCACAACATATACAAGTTTTTTGTTGTTGTTGTTTTTTTTAATGTTTTATTTTATTTTTGAGACAGAGAGAGACAGAGCATGAGCGGGGGAGGGTTAGAGAGAGAGGGAGACATAGAATCGGAAGCAGGCTCCAGGCTCTGAGCTGTCAGCACAGAGCCTGACGCGGGGCTCAAACTCACAGACGGTGAGATCATGACCTGAGCCGAAGTCGGAAGCTCAACCTACTGAGCCACCCAGGCGCCCCAACATATACAAGTTTTAATGTCAACCTCTAACTGGCGCAGAATTTTCTACCACTGGGGGCCCAGCAAATCAAGAGTACCTTCTGATTGGCTAACTCAGAACAACATCTGCAAACCAATGGGAAAGAAACATTAGGAAACATCCAGTGACTATAATAGCCCCGTCTTCAGACCGGCTTTTTACACAACAGCCCCTTCTCTAAACACGTGTGGGCGCGCGAAACTGGGCGGCAAGGCTCGCGCCAAGGCCAAGACGCGCTCGTCGCGGGCCGGGCTGCAGTTCCCGGTGGGGCGCGTGCACCGCCTGCTCCGCAAGGGCAACTACGCCGAGCGGGTCGGGGCCGGCGCGCCGGTGTACCTGGCGGCCGTGCTGGAGTACCTGACGGCCGAGATCCTGGAGCTGGCGGGCAACGCGGCCCGCGACAACAAGAAGACGCGCATCATCCCGCGCCACCTGCAGCTGGCCATCCGCAACGACGAGGAGCTCAACAAGCTGCTGGGCCGCGTCACCATCGCGCAGGGCGGCGTCCTGCCCAACATCCAGGCCGTGCTGCTGCCCAAGAAGACCGAGAGCCACCACAAAGCTAAGGGCAAGTGAGGAGTTTAACCACTCACGGTCCCTGCCCGAAACAGTCAAAGGTTCTTCTCAGAGCCACCAAACTTCTCGAGAACTGTAGCCCCTAGTGACATGAGCTTACAGATTAGAATTGCAAGGAGAGGCGGCAGGTCCCTCTAGAGCCACTGAACTCGAAAGCAGCGGACCAATCACATGCTCCGGCGGGAATATTTAAACAAGATGGGAGGAAGGAAACCAAAGGCTGTAAGGCTGACGACGGATGAGTGTTAAGACGAAGAAACAAAAAAAAAAAAAAAAGTACCTTACAGATAGATACCAGTTAAGCTCTTCCGCTTGAAATAGTTGGGTGGCTCTGAAAAGAGCCTTTGAGAACTCGGAGGCAGGACATACCTCTACAACCTTCACTTCTTCTTAGGCGCAGCTTTCTTTGCCTTTGTCGCCTTAGGTTTGGCAGCTTTGGGCTTGGCCGCCTTGGGCTTCGGGGCCTTGGCCTTGGCGGGGCTCTTGGCCGCCTTCTTGGGTTTGGCCGCTTTCACCTTCTTCGGGCTCTTGGCCACTTTCTTGGCCGCCGCCGCCGCCGCCGCGGGCTTCTTCGCCTTCTTCGGGGTCTTCTTGGCGCTCTTCTTGGGGGTGCCGGCCCCCGCGGCCTTCTTGGCTTTCTTGGCCGCCCCGGCAGCCTTCTTGGGCTTGGCCGCGCCCGCCTTCTTGGCTTTGGGCTTGGCCTCCCCGGACGCCGCCTTCTTGTTGAGCTTGAACGAGCCCGAGGCGCCGGTGCCCTTGGTCTGCACCAGGGTGCCCTTGCTCACCAGGCTCTTGAGGCCCAGCTTGATGCGGCTGTTGTTCTTCTCCACGTCGTAGCCGGCGGCCGCCAGCGCCTTCTTGAGCGCGGCCAGGGACACGCCGCTGCGCTCCTTGGAGGCGGCCACGGCCTTGGTGATGAGCTCGGACACCGGCGGCCCGGACGCCTTGCGCTTCCCGGCGGCAGCGCCGCTCTTCTTCGCCTTCTTCTTCACAGGTGCCTTCTCTGCGGGTGCGGGCGCCACAGGAGCGACTGGCGCGGTCTCCGACATCCTTCCGCGTTGCCAACTAAGACAAAAAGTAAACTCAAACTGTCAGGGCGGCGCGTCTCGGAGGCCGGCGGCGGGGGGTTTATATAGCGAGTGGCTGAGTGATGATTGGTTGCCTGCGCCGTGCGCCGCGCCGCTCAGAAGGGCTCCTCCGCTCTGCAGTGTGGCTGTGTTTCTTTCCCCTTAAAAAAGAAGAAAAACGTAAGAAATCTGGGCATGAAATAATTAGAGATTTGGGGGAAACGGATCCGAGAGTGTTCAGGCTTCATCCCTGCCTTATTTGCTATCCCTAGTTTCAAAACCAGTACCCTGAAACTTTCCTGATTCCCCCAACTCTCTTTAAAACTTCGGTCAAACTGAGACAACTTTCAGATTTTCCTTAAAAATACTATTTCTCTCTGTTCCCATTGCACGTCTGTCTTCCAGGACATGGATCTGCACATTCTTTTCTTTGCAAATTTATATAAGTAAGCTCGTTTTTATTCGAATATACAAGGAAAAACGCTTTTTTCTCGGGAGCAGTAGCACAACTCTCCCGCAGTTGTTTGCGCTAAGCCCTGGGAATTGGCAAAGGGATAGAAAATTCTACGTACAAGATGGATAACTATTTTTTTTAATAGAATCTTTTTTAAGTCTTTGAGTGACCAGTGTGTAAACTGGATTTTGATCCCCGTATTTGGGGGATTTAAACATTTCAGGAAGGATGGGGGGCGAGGTGGCTCCATGGGTTTTCCGGATAAACAGTTCTTAATAGCAGCTTTCCTAAAACACTGTATAATAGGTTTTTCAGACCTAGGATCGGCATTATACATCAACTGCAAAGAGGAAAAGAGAATCATGAAACAATGGAATGGTGGGTCTACATCATATGAGTTGAAGAGTAGAAAGCTACGTGTTTATATCCCATCTGTCTCCTTGAAACTAAATTACTTAATGACAGACAGCCTAAGATTTTTTAACTCCAATATTTAGCATAGAATTTTGTACATGTTTCCTGTATTTCAGAATGAAATTTAAAGTGCAAATGTTATTTGACTCTTTTTCAACATTGCAAGTAGGGACACAAGATTAGAAAGAAAAAAAATGTCATTGAAATCACTTTCTGGACTTTCATAATTCTCCCTGGGCTTTTGACTAACAGACTATGAACTACGCTGTGACAACCTAACTTACTTGGCTACCTATGCCCACCAAAAGAGTTGAACAAACATTTCACGGCAGGTATGACCCACTTTATTATTCCATCTCTTGTAGTTTGCAACACAACAGAGCTAATGAAATTGGGTAAATATTGGATAATGAAACACAAATTTAATATTATCAACCAAATAATCAGATAATTAAATTAAACTACATGCTTGTGAAAATAAATAAGTATCTTGGTGTTATGTTTCTTCTAACAAATATCCTTCTTTCCAAAAATGTAGTTATTCCAGCTTCCATCCAATGATGACTTAAGAATTTTCTCACATAAATCCAAAATAGGATAATCAGCTTTAAAGATGTCATCTCTCCACACTTAACTAATTTCATAAAAGTCACTTGGCTTATTTTTAATTAGTCAGGTATTGGCTGGCACTGACTGAATACAAGTCTATGGGACTTGAACCCATGTTATATACCAAATACAAATACTGTGTATAAAGAGGTAAACTTACAGGATTGGATATGCAGCATTTAGTTCTCCCTCGGCAGGCATTTTAGGAGTGTCTAGAAGGGACTGTTTGTCGTCCTCTATAGCGTCATTGGCAATAGCAGTGGCCCCAAACATTTTACAGGCCCTTTTCAGACCGGAGCCTACTAACTAATATTATCTAGACCCAAAGATAGAATTTAAATTGAGATTTTTAAAAGTTTACCATTTGGGTCATCATGGTAGTCAAAACATCAGTTGCTGAATAATCAGTGGAATTGTCCCCTAGGTTGCAAAGACTCAATTTCAGATAGGTGAAAAGTGGGGGCCTGGGTGGCTCAGTCGGTTGAGCATCCAGCTTCGGCTCAGGTCATGATCTCACAGTGTGTGTGTGAGCCCCGCTTCGAGCTCTGTGCTGACAGCTCTGAGCGTGGAGCCTGCTTTGGATTCTGTGTCTCCCTCTCTCTTTCTGCCCCTCCACCACTCATGCTCTCTCTCTGTCTCTGAAAAATGAATACACCTTAAAAAGAAAATAGTTCCTACAGTAGATGTCACCACTGCATTCTTGTACAACTCTTACTGGTTCCCACATAAGGGAGAGGACATCAGGGCTATTTCCTTAATTGTAGGTAACATCTGCCCTTCCTAGAGAAGCAATAGTTGAGACTTGATTTCACCTGAAAAGTTCTTCCCCAAATGTTTAGACAAGGATGGGGTTTGGCTGTTCTAGTTACTTCTACTGTCTGAGACCCAGGTACTTATCCTCTCTGTAACTTTAGCATGGACGAGAATCTAGAAAGCTGGCTCACCCCCAGGTATTATACACTTGAAACGTCCCCCCTTTTATTTTCGTAGCCCACACAAAAAAAGTTGTGTTTATTACTTTTGAAGCCCAAATCTGTATATATGTTAAAACAATTGATTTTTCCGTTAGACCGAGACCTGAACCGTTTATTTTATACATGTAAAAATAACTGAGAGGAACTCCAGTTAGATGGGTGATGGGTAGCTCACTTATGAATTCTTGTTCTCCCCATTTTGGTGTTAACCTCCCTCTCCTCATAGTAAACCACTGTGAGAGGTCTAGATAGTGCTCAGCAGGTCAGCCCACAGCAGCTATGCTTAAATGTTCCAAAATTCAGTGAATTTCAAAGTTCAAGGAGAAAAGGGACTATGTTGAATAAATATCAAACGAGTGAATTAAAAATAAAGGCTATATAGCAGATAGAGCATTGTGTTAGAACCAGATGTGTTCAGAAGGACCACAAGAAATCACATCTATTTTAATTTCCTATCACGATGATCTCATCCGAGGACACTCTCCCACTTGAAACTCCTCTCCAAGGTGAACCATATCTCATTGTATTTCCTCAGAAGCGCACTACAATGTCAAAGTTCCAATTTCCTTCTTATATGTTCTTCTCTATCTAGATCTGGTATACCCAGAAGGTGCCTACGCTCTATCACACTTTGAAAATATTCCAACCCCCACTTCCTGCAGTAAGCCCCATTTTCAAATACCCTTCCCAGTCTGGACTAGAAGTTCCTCAGAAGAAGTTCACTGTCACAGCACAACCCAAGAGAACTTACATGCAATGATGAAAACGTTCTGTATCTGTACTGTCACACAGACAGCCACTACCTACATACGCTATTGAGCAGTTAAATGTGGCTGGGGTGACCAAAGAGATCTTGAATTTGATTGAATTTTAATTAATGGAAATTTAAATTTTTTTTTAACATTTATTTATTTATTTTTTTTTTTTTTTGAGACAGAGAGAGACAGAGCATGAATGGGGGAGGGGCAGAGAGAAAGGGAGACACAGAATCGGAAGCAGGCTCCAGGCTCTGAGCCATCAGCCCAGAGCCTGACGCGGGGCTCGAACTCACGGACCGCGAGATCGTGACCTGAGCCGAAGTCGGACGCTCAACCGACTGAGCCACCCAGGCGCCCCTTAATTAATGGAAATTTAAATGAGCACTTGTGGCTAATGGCCAACATTGGGAAGCCCAGCTTTAAAACCACTCTTCTCAAACCTGAATAAGCGTACCATCCACTTGAAGATCCTTTTAAAAATGCCCTAGCAATTCAGGAGACTTGGCGTGGGGCCTGAAAGTCTGTGTGTCTTAAGCTCCCAGGTGATGTTCATGTTGCTGAGATACAGCTGGTCCACCCATTGCTGCCAGGCGGAAACTAGTATTCTGAGCTGATGTCTGACTCCTCACCGTTTCCTTTTCTCTTCCCTCTCCTAAGCTTTCAGTTCTTTGAAAGAACGTGTAGGATGGTCTTTGCAGACCTGGTATTTATACACCGATCTTGGCATGTAAGTTCTTGAACGAAGAAATTAGTGATTCTTCTTTGGTGCCTGGGACATCACTGTGTGTTAAGTCTGCAGGTAGCAGTAACTGAGCTATATTTCAAATAGTGTCTGACTAAGGGAAATGAATAATCTTCTGACTGCCTATATCGTAAGTACCAGCAGAGAAGGAATTTTTTTTTAATTACCTTTCATAGTACGTAGAAGTCAGGTTCTTAATGTGAATGTATGGAAGATGCGTAACTGTCGGAGTTTGTCTATTAAGCATATCAGTGCGTCATCTGTGTGACGCCTTAATTCACTAACCTTAACTCTTTGGACGAGTTTCAGAGTTTCTTAGCGTTATTTTTATTAATCCTGTTAATTGGCAAACTTTTACTCAGCATGATGTATCTGCAATGTTTTACTGACATAGATCTGTGGTAGGTGGCAAGATCCTAAGACCAGAATTAGAAGACCTCAGTTCTATCCGGTAAAATACCACTTAGGAGAACAGGGTTAGCTCTCCAAGCCTGGGATTCTTCATCTTTACAATGCAAATAGTGCTTTATAAATCTGGAATCAGAATAGAAATTCAATTCACATTTGCTCCCCTTCCTAGAGTTCCTTATCAAGAATGCTGAAAATCAGGTAAACGTATATGTTCTGCCAGAGGGGAATGATTGTTTCATGATCCACCAAATTTAAATAAATGCTGCTAAAATTGTAAGAAGTCATTATTTTACTTTTAAAAGAAACTTCGCATCTAAAAGCTAATTTTAATTGTTTACAAGTTGTAATTTACAACTACAAATTACAATTACAAATTACAATTACAAATTACAAATTGTAATTTACAAATTACAATTACAAATAATGCCTCGCTTTCATAGGCACCTGTAGGGTCACCGCCTCCTTTCTATAAATGGTACAAGGTTACGAGACTTCTCCAATGCCGATTGTCTGAGACCCCCCTCCCCGCCCCCCCCCCCCCCCCGCAGGCACAGGACTAGCCACACGAAGCGACAGCTCTGACCCGCGCGAGGAAACGGACGCCAGACCAACCCACCCCCCCCCCTCCCGGCGCCCCGCCCCCGCGCTCCGCGCCCCGCCCCCTCAGCCGCGGCCCGCAAGGCGGAAGTGGGAAGAGGCGGGGCACAGACTCGTTCCCGCCCGCGCCGTTCCGGTTTCCTAAAAGGTCCGCGACCGTGGTATATAAAGGGCTGCAGCCGCCGGTAAGGTACCACACTGTGCGACGACTCGCTACTGCAGTTATGTCAGGTCGCGGCAAGGGCGGGAAGGGCCTAGGCAAGGGGGGCGCCAAGCGCCACCGCAAGGTGCTGCGCGACAACATCCAGGGCATCACCAAGCCCGCCATCCGGCGGCTGGCCCGGCGCGGCGGCGTCAAGCGCATCTCCGGCCTCATCTACGAGGAGACCCGCGGGGTGCTCAAGGTGTTCCTGGAGAACGTGATCCGGGACGCCGTCACCTACACGGAGCACGCCAAGCGCAAGACGGTCACGGCCATGGACGTGGTGTACGCGCTCAAGCGCCAGGGCCGCACCCTCTACGGCTTCGGGGGCTAAGCTGCGCACCTGCAGCCTCCGCGCAATCCCAAAAGGTCCTTCTCAGGGCCACCCACTCGGTCACAGGAAGAGCTGTTAACCGAGAAAGGTTTGTGCGTGTTCCCTTTAATTCTGACTGCAGGCGGGCAGCCACGTGACATGGCCACGGTCATGTGCGCGGAGCCAGGGGAGGGAAGTCTCAGCTGGGAGAATGCTGCCTCCAGTGCGTGTGTTCTGGCGGCTTTATGGCGCGGGCTTTCTCGCCAGCGACTGCCCTCTTCTCCATTTTCCTGTCCGGCAGGCAGCTGGCCTTGAGGCCACGCCGGACCTGCCGTGCTACCGGTTTTCTGACACGGAGTTCGTATTTGTCCTCATTGTTAACAGGGCCCACAAATACCACCAGTAAGTTTTGATTGGACAAGTTTGCTAGGTGCATATCCTAATCTGACAGTGATGGCGCAAATTAAGTCTCCATATTCCTCTACTGGCTCCTTCCCATCTCTATACCTCTATGTCTATCTCTATCTCTATATCTATATATCTATCTATATCTATAATTCAGTATCAACTTAACCCATACCTCTCATTCACTACTTCCTTAACATTTTATTAAATCTCCAAGTAATCTTGAGTAGGTCCACGTCTGTCACTCTTCATGATTATGTGACTTCACCACTCACTAAAAATACCCTTGCCGAGCACCTGGGTGGCTCAGGCGGTTAAGCGGTTAAGCTTAACTCAAGTCATGATCTCATGATTCGCGCGGGTTCGAGCCCACATGGGGTTCTGCGCTGACAGCGCAGGGCCTGCTTGGGATTCTCGTTTCCTCTTTCTCTGCCCACCCCCCCCACTTGCGCGCATTCTATCTCCCCAAAAATAAAGTAAACTTAGGAAAAAAATACCCTTGCCATGGTTACCAGTGACCTGCTAATTGCCAGATCCAAAATCACAAAAAATGTCATCCCTGCTACAGCTGATCCTGTTGCATCACTCCTCCCTCCACAATCTCCCGTTTCTGTGGTAGTTTTCTTCCTGACCCAGATCCTGTGTTCTCCGTGATACTTCGGTTTGTTTTCTGGGCCCGATTCCTCTGCTTGTGATTCTTTCCAATGAACAAATGGGTGTTCTCTTCACATCAGTCCAGAGATCCTCCTTGAGCCATCTCTTCCTGACTGTTCCATCGATGCTGAGACATCCAGGCACCCAGAAAAGAACCGAGTTATCAGCTGAAAAGTAGCAGAATACGCCACCCCAAAATATGGCACTTAGGCATGAGGATTATTTGAGCTAAAGGCACTTGGAAAACAGCAGATGCGAGAATGGGGCTCTGACCTTCCCATTTCTCTCTGAAAGCAGAGAATTATCCCGTGTGAAAGGTGTCACCCCTATATCAGCAAGAGAAGAACGCTCATCACCAGAAATAAGGAGTCAGGGCTGAGAGAAATCTATACAAACAGACCTTGTTAAAATAACCCCTTAACCCCCCTCTCCTATTTTTGTTTTTATTTCATGACCACTCATCTTTATTCAACCTAATCTTTGTTACAACCTAAGTATGTAAGCACTTAGGCCTAACCACTTTTTGGGTCTTCATTTTCCTGTAAAGACCCCAGTGGACACATAAAAACACTAAATAACATTTGTATGCTTTCTCCTGTTAATCTGTTTCATGTCAGTTTCATCCTCTGGCCCAGCCAAAGACCTTGGAAGGGTAGAGGGAAGTTATGCCTCTTCTACACAGCCTTCCAATCCTATTCTCAGTGCCTTTGTATGACCGCAGGGTCCTGACACTTGTCCGCCTGCGTCCTTCCCAGCTACAATCCCTCTGCCTCGCCGCAGGGACCTGAGTGACTACACATTTCATGATGCCATCTGGGCAAGACTACAAAAAATAAAAAGCCTTCACTGGTTCTCCTAACATCTGCAGAATAAAATCCAAGTCTTGTGCTTTACCTGGTCCCGGCTCACCTGCACAGGCCATCTCCAGACCCCTTCCCCCATCCCCCACGGACTTCTCTAGCTGAGAATACGGAACAACTCATCCTACCTGGAACTTTCTTTTCATCAGCCGTCTCCTTTACATATACTTCTTCATCCATAAAGAACCTTCGGCTTTTTTTGGAGGTTTCCAGGATCTTCTTCCTGAACCGCTCCCTCGTAGGTTCGTTGCGGGGGCCCTGTACATAAGACTAAGGAAACACACAGCCTAACAAGGAAAACAGACAGAAGCTGAGCCTGTGTATCAGAGATGCACAAAAGAGCACTCAGCGGGAGGTAACTCAAAGCGGAAGTCAGAGTTTGGGGGTGTATGTACCTAATTTAGTAGGGGACAGGGAGGCAAGAAGGGCTCTTATGGAAAAGCAAATGACTTTTTGAAAGATACATGGACCCTAAAAGAGTAGATGGCAGGTGTGATAGTCTCTGACAAAGTCTGTCTGGGTGTGGTACCAATTTCTCCTTTCCAACAAGACACTAGAGTTGCTTCTGAGGAGCGGACTGATTTTGGACAACCGAGTTATTTTGAGAGGATCTGTGCCAAGGTCCAGCCCCAGCAGGCCCAGGGGTTCCTGAAGGATGAACGGCGTCGGCGAAAAAAATTAAAAATAAAAAAATAAATGGACACAGACAACAACAGCGTGTTAGACTGGCTGCTTTATTGCAGCAAGGGTGGCATTATATGTGTTAGCAAATTCCTTGTAGCCACATTATCGATGTTTCTAGGCATTAACTAATTCTAAAAATGTTCCTTTGTGTGATCACCCATAAAGGAACAACATAGTTATTTTCTTGTAACGTTCCCTCCTGCCCTTTCAAGGTCATCTAGCTCTCCACACCTCAAGTGGAACGTTTACAGGGATAGGACTTTTTAATTGTTTCTTTGAACCATTTGCACTACAAGGAACAAAGGTATTCGCTTTGGTCTGGGTTGCGGGGAGGGAGCCAAGAGGGCCTTGGGAACCCACCCCTCATGTGCTCCCAGAGGGACAATGTATGCCTAGGAACTAATGAACCATTCTGTACCTTAACCCACCAGGTCCAGTTATCATCTGGAATGCCTCCTGGGGGCCAAGCGGGCCTAGGGGTTGGAGTAACTTGTATCCATAGATACGTTTCTTTTTTGCCGGAGTGGGGATTTTGAACCCATTTGTCCCCTCCTTGGCTGGGAAATATATGGGCCCATCCTTCCTTTAGGTAGAGAAGTCTTTATAGGGTGTGGCAAGGGCTGGATGTGGGGCTGCACAATTTCCCTGCGGAATCTTATTTCTTTCCCCAATGGTTCTTTTCCCGGGGGGCCTGGTGTGGGCAATTCCCCAACCGACAATTCCCCAGGTACTTTCATTGGTAGGGGGGCTGCCCCGACCAACGCTAAGGCCAAATTACATGAAAGCGGGAGTACAAGAAGCTTCACTTGTACTTGTACTTGTGGGCCACCCTGCAGTCCCCATCCGTCCACCGCCCGGGCCCTGCCATCAGGCTGGTTTGATAGCTCGGCTTCCAGCAGATCTGCTTTCAGGCAAAGAGAGATTTCAGGAACCCAAATGCTTTCAACACAAAATTCATCCTTACGCTTTGTATACGCGCTTCTATAAAGCAGCATATTTTCGGGGGGCATATCCGGATCCCTTCACCCCTTTCAAGAGAACTTCACCTGATTCTCCCAAGCCAAAAACACACCCCTCCACACAAGTACCCAACACAAGTTCAGAGTCCCCTCTCCAACTCTGGTGCTACTACACCCTTAAACAGTTGTTGGTGATGACTAATACGTTTTCCCCTCGAGATTTCTGGAAGACTTGGACAATATCTTCATCTTAACATTCTCAGGACCCAGATAAATTATTAGCACATGTTATTCGCTTAGTAAATATCTGTGCAATGACTACATGATTCAGTGAAATGAATAAGCTATCAAAGGCCACAAATAAACTTTTATACAAATTGCTCCCCTTTAAATAATATTATCTGCCCCCCTAGAACTTTTTCCTCTTACCATTTTCCTTTACACAAATATCGGGCTTGTGAGTGCCAATCACCACAGCAGCCTTTTTATTTATTTATTTATTTATTTATTTATTTATTTTAATGTTTACTTTTGAGAGAGAGAAAGACAGAGCGAGAGTAGGGGAGGGACAGAGAGAGGGAGACACAGAATACAAAGCAGGTTCCAGGCTCCGAGCTGTCAGCACAGAGCCTGATGCGGGGCTCGAACCCGCGAACTGTGATATCATGACCCAAGCTGAAGTTGGATGCTCAGCCAACTGAGCCCCCCCAGGCGCCCCCCACCACTGCAGACTTTTAAGATGCAGATTGCAAGCCCTTAATTTGTAATGAAAATAATTTGATGGGTCCCAACCCTAACCCAAAATTTTCTCACAGAAATGCTACTTTCATAAGCTTATGTGTATTGAAAGCGAGCCAGTTTTTCATCACTATTTACTGGGATAGCAATTTTTGCTATAGAATTCCTAAACTTTATGTTGCCAGCATGTGTTTATATAAGAGAAAGAAAATAAAAGAGGTATTAGCAGCAGCCTTTTGGGGGGGGGGGGGGGACGGGGAGCTCCACATTTGGTTTCTTTTTTTTTTTTTTTTTTTTTTTGGTAATCTTTATATTTCAGAGAGAGAGAGAAAAGAGAGAGCGGGGGAGGGGCAGAGAGCGAAGGAGGCACAGAATCCAAAACAAGCTCCAGGCTCTGAGCTGTCAGCACAGAGCCTATCATGGGGCTTGAACCCACAAATCACAAGATCATGACCTGAACCAAAGTGGAGGCTTAACCAACTGAGCCATTCCGGCTCATGTTTCCTTTCTTACGTGTCATGCCAAAAAAAAAAAAAAAAAAAAAAAACGGTTTTTCAGTTCTGTAGCTAGGGTTACACTTACCTACAATGTAGATTTCCTAAAAGTGTATGGTATTATATTTTTAGCAGATTCACTTATACAGTGTGAAACATAGCTATGGCAACAGATCTTTTACGAAAATACTTAATCACCCAAATTAATCCAAATTATTTTGAGTGAAAGTGGTATGTTTATTCAGAATTATTGGCTGCACTTCTGAATCTAAGATTAAAATTTGGATTTACCTCTATCCATTGATGTAGCCTTAAAAAAAAAAAAAAAAAAAAGCAGGGGTGCCCTGGTGGCTCAGTTGGTTAAGCATCTGACTTCGGCTCAGGTCATGATCTCATGGCTTGTGAGTTCAAGCCCCGCATCTGTGCTGACAGCTCAGAGCCTGGAGCCTCTTCAGATTCTGTGTCTTTCTCTCTCTCTCTCTCTCTCTCTCTCTCTGCCCCTCCCCTGCTCACATTCTGTCTCACAAAAATAAAAAAAAAAATTTAAAACAATTTTTTTAAAAAGCAAGGAAATGTATAGAAAATATCAACCATCTTGTGTAAAAAATGAAAATATCACCCCATAAAATTTTAGTTTCAAGTACATGTGTTTCGGTTGGTTTTGTTTCGTTTTTACCGTGGAACCTGGAGTGAAAATATTTGCAAACCACTGGTCCATTGATTGCCTTTATAAATGCATTCAGCTCCCAGCTTAGAACTTGGCCTCACTTACCGAGGCTTCCGAAGGGCAATGCTCAGGCTCCCTCCCAGCCACAATGGAGATATATGTGGCCAGGCTCCACCAATCGGTCTCACCTTCGAAAGACTTCTCTTCGAAATGGAAGCACGAGACAGCAGAGACTGTTCAGTGAAATGACTGAGTCAGTGAAATGAATAAGCTATCAAAGGCTGCCAATAAACTTTTATACGAAAAGTATAAAAACTTTCAAAAATGAGTAAACATTTTAAAAAAAAAGATGTTTTATACCCGGAAGTGTCTTCAGGCCTGGTCCCACAGCCCTCCCTGGAACGCAGTCTATCCCCTTACCCTCGCCCTTCATGTGTGTGTGATCAACCAGAGTCAGCCTTTCTGGTTCCTAACTTTGAATTTAAAAAAAAAAAAAAAAAGTGTTAAATGGTTTTAAATACTTTCTGGTAGAGTTTGTGTATTTTAGGTACTTAAAGTTGTTTCACAACAGTGATGTGTAGGAGAGGTAAACTTAACAGGAGAAAAACAAATTTTCTTTTACCTGTGCACGGGAACCTTCACAGGAAAACGAAGACCCAAAAACGTGGCTAGGCGTGTGTATTTACACACTAGGTTGGAAAAGTTGCTCAAATGCTTTAGGGAGGCTGAAGAAAGATAAGGGGTATTTTAACAAGGTCTGGTTTTACAAATTTCTCTCCATCTGAGGTCCTGTCTCCAATAAGAATATTCTTTCCTCCCGGGACAGGGAATTTTATCTCCTGCTTTCAGGAAGAAAAAGGAAGGTCAGAGCACCCTTCTTGCCTCTGCTGTTTTTCAAGTGCCTCAGCTGAAAAGAATCAATATGTTGATCATCAAGTCAAATTGATTTCATTTTTTTTTATTTTTTTTTTAACATTTATTTACTTTTGAGACAGAGAGAGAGAGAGAGCATGAACAGGGGAGGGTCAGAGAAAGAGGGAGACACAGAATCTGAAACAGGCTCCAGGCTCTGAGCTGTCAGCACAGAGCCCGACGCGGGGCTCGAACCCACAGACTGGGGGTCATGAGCTGAGCTGAAGTCAGCCGCTTAACCGACTGAGCCACCCAGGCACCCCTTGATTTCACTTCAATATCGAAGCAGCATATATCGAGATGGCATGCTCTGAACCCCCACAGAGGCAAAAAGGCTTTAGTCCTTGCGGTCATGGCGGACAGAATACTACCCAGCCCAGCCCACCCATGAGGATGGGTCCAGATCCCCAGAGCCTGTGAATATGTTACCTGACCGAAAAGGACTTTGCAGATGGAATTAAATGGAGGGTTTGGGGTGGGGCGCCTGGGTGGCTCGACTGGTTAAGAGTCCAACTCTTGGGGCGCCTGGGTGGCTCAGTCGGTTGAGCGTCTGACTTCGACTCAGGTCATGATCTCGCGGTTCATGAGTTCGAGCCCTGCGTCGGAATCTGTGCTGGCAGCTCGGAGCCTGGAGCCTGCTTTGGATTCCGTGTTCCCCTCTCTCTCTGCCCCACCCCTGCTTGTGCTCTGTCTCTCTCTGTCTTTCAAAAATGAATAAACATTAAAAAAAATTAAAGAAGAGTCCAATTCTTGATTTTGGCTCAGGTCATGATCGCATGGTTCGTGAGTTCCAGTCCCATGTTGAGTTCTGTGCTGACAATGTGGAGCCCGCTTGGGATTCTCCCTCTCTCTCTCTCTTTCTCTCTCTCTCTCTCTCCCCCTCCCCAACTTGCTCTTTCTCAAAAATAAATAAACATTTCAATGGAGTGTCTGGAGATTAGGAGATGATTCCAGATTACACAAGGGAGCCCGGTGCAACCACAGGATTGTTGTGAAAGGAGGTATGAGAGTCACAGAAGTGGCCTTGGAAGCAAAGACTGGAGCCATGTGCTTGGCAGACAAAGGAAGGGGCTACCAGCCAAGGAATGTGGGTGACCTCTAGAAGCTGAAACAGGCAAGCCAAAGAATTCCCCTCTAAACCTTCACAAAGGAATGCGGTCTTACCAACACCTCCATTGTAACTCCTCAGACCCATTTTGAGTTCTGACTTCCAGAAGCGTAAGCTAACAAATTTCGGGGTGTTTTTTAAGCAACTGAGATTGTGTTAATTCGATAGAGCAGCCACAGGAAACAAATACAAGACTAATAAAACCTAACTGAAGTAGCCTTAACCTTCCTTTGTCACACTGTGAAAATTTGACTGAGATTTTACCTGGGAACTTAAACTACATTTGCCATAGTAGAACGTAGTTTCCAGAGTAAAAGGAGTAATTATTTTATCTCTAAGATGCTCCATTTGGATTCATAATCAAATCAATACTTAATCTCTTTCTATGTGACAAGTGATAAGATGGACTCAGCTACCAGATGGTCAAGATCATCGAAGCATAATGGTTAAAACAATGTAGTGGTAAAATTCCAGGCACGATGACCGCCGGAACATAACAGAGAGCCCAGAAACCCTCACACTCAGGAGCACTTAGATGGGGCAGAGGTGGCATAAGAGACCTGCAAGGAGGGGTGCCTGAGGGGCTCCGTCGGTGAAGTGTCCGACCTCGGCTCAGGTCATGATCTCACAGTTCGTGAGTTCGAGCCCCACGTCAGGCTCTGTGCTGACAACTCCAAGCCTGGAGCCTGCTTCGGATTCCATATCTCCCTCTCTCTCTGCCCCTCCCCTGCTCATGTCCTGTCTCTCTCTCTCTCTCTCTCTCTCTCTCTCTCTCAAAAAAAATAAATAAAAACATTTAAAAAAAATTTTTTAAAGAGACCTGCAGGGAAAATATGATGCTGTCTGTAAATGATGCTTGGAAAGCTGGGTAGCCACATGGAAAACAAATGAAATTAAAGCTCCCCCACCCCAAGGATTAAAAACGGAAATGTGAAAAACAAAACATAAACTCTTAGAAAACAGCATAAGTAAATATCATCATGACCTGGGATTAGAGAGGACATTTTTAAAATAAGACAGAAAAAAGAAAAGACGTAAAGTAACAAATGGGTACGTGCAACTGTACCCATCTTAAAAGCAAGGAGTTCGGTTTATAAAGGCGACTACGTAAAAAGCAAAACTACGAGTCACAGAACTGAAAATGATATGAATCTAAAATCGACCAAGTGCTAGGATCCAGAATACATTAATCCACATTTATCTAGTTAATTTAATTAATCAATATTTATTCAAATCGATAACAAAAATGGGAAAACGATCTAGAGATTGGACAAAGGCCTTGATCAGAAACTTCACAAATGAGAAAAGCCAACTGACAAGCTGGTCAGATCACACAGATCATCCCTACGTGACCGCACGTCTTCCAACTCAGGGGTCTCTTCTGTCGCCCTGCTGTGAGGGCAGCCCAACCAGAATGAAATACCTATCTGTGGGTTGCCCTATTTCCCTTTGAAGCCACAGGTCCCTGTGCCTTTAGCTCAGGGTGGCCTATAAATCTCAACTGACGGGACACCTGGGTGCCTCAGTCGGTTGAGCATCTGACTCTTGATCTTGGGTCGGGTCACAGTTCGTGAGATCGAGTACCACATCAGGCTCTGTGCTGAGGGCGAAGCCTGCTTGGGATTCTCTCTCTCAAGATAAATGAATAAGTACTTGAATGAATGAATGCATGAAAGCATGAATAAATAAATAAATAAATAAATAAATCTATCTCAACTGACAGACTTACCCCTGGGTCTCATATTCTGATGGGGCTCCCACACATACATAATTAAGTTTATTTTTCTCCTGTCAATTTGTTTCTGTAGCAATTTACAGCCAAAGAACCTCCAAGTGTAGAGGAAAATGGGTTCCTCCCCAGTAGCTTTTTCCACTAAGCCTTAAGCCCTTGAGATCCATGCAAGCTGTTGTCTGGATCACTAACCTCCCTTTTTATCACCCAGCAGGAATCCATGTGTGGGTGTATGAAAACATTTCACATCCACCCATTGAAAGATACAAATGTATCACTGTGTATTCTAATTTAGGGCTATTGCAAATAAAGCTGTTATGAACTTCCATGTACCAGGTTGTTTTGCCCGGCCCCTGGCAGTTTTGTGTTATTCTGTATTTCCTGCAGTCCACCTTAAAATGACATTTTTTTTAAACACAAAAGTGCTGCTATGCTATCTGGGAGCCTAATAACCTTTTGAATAGTCACAAAGGAATCCCACGGTGTTGCTATTATCATTTGCCAGGTTGCTTCAAGGTTCAAAAGTATTGCACTGACTGAACCATAGTTCCCGTTGTTTCTGAAATCTGACTTCTGGGTTCTGTAGCCGAGGATTTACCCCACCAAGAGTCTCCAGTGTTTGCTGAATAAATGCTGGTATCCCCGTCCTGTGGCTCCGGCCATGGGATGTGTGTTTCCACTGACACGCAGAGCTGTTCGCTTGGTTCCTGAAAAACCTCCAGCCTTTCCTCAACCTCACAGCTGGATAAACCCTGGGATGAGGCTAAGAGTTCCCCATTACCAATGTCCCTAAGACCTGACTGCGCGTACAAATCCTGCACGGCGCTGGGGATTGTCATAGGACTCAGAATTTGTTTGAGCAAAGTTGGGAGCTGTTGCCTCCTTGGTTCTTTGAGGATTAACAGATTATTCACCACCACCTGTGAAAGCTCTGAGTCCTGCCTTAGAAACTACATGGTTCTCATACGGGGTGTAGACACATTCTGCACAACCTCGACTTTTCAGTGAGGAGCTGCAACAAGCCGATTTCCGGGGGGGGGCGTGCTGAACATACTTAGCTCTCACTCCAGGCCCCAGGGTTGGTGCACTGGCGCCCTCCGCAGCTCTACAGACAGGCTGCTGCCCACACCGCGATGGTGAATTCTGGAACTGCTGTGGAACCCAGGTTTGGGGTACCGGTACCGACCTCCATTTCCAGCACAGAAAGGATGACGGTCTTTACTGGAGGATGTATTGCTCAGTAAAGAAATAAACGCATTGCCACCTCACTGCTCCCACGCACGACTCAGCACGCCCTCATGAACATCAGTGTGCGCATGCCCTATCAAACGCAGGAACCCAGTTCGCTTCCTGTCATTTCAGAATGAAATGTGAAAACCCACGCCTGGGTTCCGGGTAGGTTGCGGTCTTGATATGCCTAACTGCATCAACTGCTGCCCTTTAAGAGTGGCCCCCAACCAGCTGCTCTGTAGATTTCCCAAATCCTGACCGGTCAATTTCGGGATTGGACGTAAATTGCCGCTACTACTTCGTAGACCGGTAAATACACCAGCCCAAGGCGGCCGTATGAACCCCTCACTACACTCCACATTGTCGAAGGCAGGAAGGAAAAGCCAAGACCTGTCAAACACCCTCCGCTGGAGGATACAGTGCCAAGAGGCCTCAAAGGGCGCACTCGGCCCAATCAAGGTAAGGATCCCGAAGTTTCTCGTGTTCAGGTGGAGGCCAGAGTAGGAAGCTGGGGAATCAGCCCCCGCGACAGGTACCAATGCTACTGAAATCTTGGCAAATGCCGCCGCCCCTAGAGGCACTCCCACGTGGCATGGGGGGGGAGGGGGGGAGAGGGGAGAGATGGGAGAGGAAGCACTGCGCAGACAGTACTGCCCAGGATACAGCTCTTTAAATTGAAACGAGAGGTGGCTCTGAAAAGAGCCTTTGGGTTCAAAGTTGGCACAGAATCCGGAAATCAAGTTTACGCCCGCTCCCCGCGGATGCGGCGCGCCAGCTGGATGTCCTTGGGCATGATGGTGACGCGCTTGGCGTGGATGGCGCACAGGTTGGTGTCCTCGAAGAGCCCCACCAGGTAGGCCTCGCACGCCTCCTGCAGCGCCATCACGGCCGAGCTCTGGAAGCGCAGGTCGGTCTTGAAGTCCTGCGCGATCTCGCGCACCAGCCGCTGGAACGGCAGCTTGCGGATCAGCAGCTCGGTGGACTTCTGGTAGCGGCGGATCTCGCGCAGGGCCACCGTGCCGGGCCGGTAGCGGTGCGGCTTCTTGACGCCGCCGGTGGCCGGCGCGCTCTTGCGGGCCGCCTTGGTGGCCAGCTGCTTGCGCGGGGCCTTGCCGCCCGTCGACTTGCGCGCCGTCTGCTTCGTGCGAGCCATAACGGGAAAATACACACCAGACGCCCAACTGAAAGTCCCTTTGCGCTGGCTCTTATTTATAAAGGCAACGTCCTCCTGATTGGTCCGAATCTTCAAATTCCGCGCGGTGAATTGAGTAACCTGATGGGCCTTCTGATTGGCTACCAGGACTCACTTTAGAAAATCTCCTAATCCTGAAATGTACTTATCTTCTCAGACTCCTCCGTCCTTTATTCAGGCTGTAGTTAATGTTTCACGGTACCTTAACTGGTTTTGTCTTAATCCTCTTGTCTGGAATTGAATTTGGGAAGAGACGAAAGTGAAACCTCTAAAGTTCCTGAGCGGTTTCAAAAGCTGTCCGTCTGAACGTGATTGATCCAGTTCACTATCGTCCTTTGTCATTTCTGTTTCTGAGCTTGAAGCCACGTTTTATATTAGCCGAGGAAGCGCCGTATCCCATAACTACCAACACACCAACAAACATTGGCATCACTTCCAGACACCCTGCTCCTAGGAAACAAAAATCGCACCGCTGTTGAAATGTGACGCTCCTTCGCTTCGTGAAAAAGCCTAAATTTTGCCGACTTTGAGCAAACCAAACTAGTAATGCCATGGCATAATTTTCTTAAAATTTAAATACTTAATTGTTGTGTTCTCTTTATTGCATTTAGTAACCGGGTAACTGCAATTCGGCAGGAAGATGTCATAAATTTGTCAGGTTTTTGTCTCTTCGGGTCGGGATCTAGGAAGACACAAGACTTCATAAACAGGTATTACTGACAAGATATACTTTTGCAGTTTTGAAAAGGAAAACTCTGATGGTGGAGAAAAGGGCCTAGACTTGCTTTCACACAAACGACCAATCAGAAAGTACATTTAAAATCACCTTATTTGCATAAGGTGTTTCTACTGGCACATTTGCTCCAATCAGGAGTTAAGATAGATTAAGCCGCTATTTGCATACGAGGCATATAAAAGTAGGCCAGCCTTACGCTCAGCTTTCAGTCTGTTAGACTTTTTTGCTACGTTTGTGCGCCATGCCTGAGCCAGCCAAGTCCGCCCCGGCCCCGAAGAAGGGCTCGAAGAAGGCGGTGACCAAGGCGCAGAAGAAGGACGGCAAGAAGCGCAAGCGCAGCCGCAAGGAGAGCTACTCGGTGTACGTGTACAAGGTGCTGAAGCAGGTGCACCCCGACACCGGCATCTCGTCCAAGGCCATGGGCATCATGAACTCGTTCGTGAACGACATCTTCGAGCGCATCGCGGGCGAGGCGTCGCGCCTGGCGCATTACAACAAGCGCTCGACCATCACGTCCCGGGAGATCCAGACGGCCGTGCGCCTGCTGCTGCCCGGGGAGCTGGCCAAGCACGCCGTGTCCGAGGGCACCAAGGCCGTCACCAAGTACACCAGCTCCAAGTAGACTCGCCAAGTAAGCGTCCTGTTACCCAACCCCAAAGGCTCTTTTCAGAGCCGCTCAACCTTTCACATAAAGAGCTTTAATCCTGGAGTGTTGGTAGTGTTAGGCAAGAGCCATGTGGCAGTTGAAATGCTTTTCTCGGTCTTTACTTTCCCATTCTAGTTTTCTCAGTAGTTTGTGTTCATGAAACAGATGGTATTAAGCAAGCCCTGAGCAGAAAAACTTGTTTCGAAAACAAGGCAGTGCTTGGCTGCTTAACTATTGAGAGTTTCAGAAATTGAAACTAACTTAGCAGATTTTTCGCCAGGGCTTGTACTGAGAAGTCTTGGGCTGTCCGGACGAGCCTGGACGAGTTCTACATATTGGCATCCTTTATTGGCAAGCCTGTCTAGAAAGCACAATGTGCTTGGTGAGTCTGAGTCATTGTTCAGTGGGAAACAATAGGATGCTATACACCTGATGGCTTGAGAAACTCATTTCCTAGTAAATGGAAGGGGCTGGGAGGGAAGCCACTGAACTTAAAGGATAGATGTCTATTGAAGAATAACCCCAAACTTTAGTTGTTATTCTGCAAGTAATTGAGGCATTCCATGCTTCTTTGAAAAAGTGTAAACAGGATTTGTAAGAGGAAGGAGAAGGTAAAGAAGCGGCAGAGAACAGCCTGGAAACACCGCCTCTTGTTTTGCAGTGATGTCTGCCAGCCAGCACAGGAGCCAGGCCTGGGCAGTCTTCCCTTAAGAGGCTTGATAGGAATCCTCAACAGAATACACTGTCGCCTATCCATTTACAAAATACCTTGAGACTAACGTCATCAAGAGCCCTTCAGTTACTGTCCTCACTTTTGGTAAGTCCACCCTCCTAGGCATTTCTCTGTTGGATCAGGGAGTGCGGAACAGAGAGGGTGGTAGTTAGTGCACAGTGTTCTAGGATCACGGATCTGAGTGTGCCTAACTTTCTTCCCTAAATGACGTGTTGAGGGGAAGGACTAGGACTCTGAGTTTATTTGTTTATTTGTTGAGAGCCTCAGAAAGTGAGCTTCAGAGAGTGACAGGTACTTGGGGAAGAGCTCAGTGAGCAGGATAGAAATAATCTTTGACCTCACAGGGCTCCAAGTCTCAAATGGACATTTAAATAGGAGTCTCACAGACTAACAGAAAGGGCAAACCTCTGTCTGAAAGTCACTTTAGCATTGCCAAAAGTCAAATGGATTTAATCTTGAGTAGGACAATGACAAGGGAAGAGGACGTGGCTAGAGGGAGAGAAGATTCGATGTGCAGAAAAAAAAACCACGCAGAGTTTGCATTTATGGACTAGAGTTAACAACAGGGGCTATATATTTATTTATGCTTTTCATCGGGCCATGTCTCATTTTGGGTTCACAGGGATTGTGTAGAAGTTCAGTGCCTAACTAAAATGTAGGATCTTACTGAAATGCAGAAAGGAACGCTATCATAGATCTTGTCCGTTAATCTTCTTAAGGACTGTTTTTTTTGTGTACACCCTTGGGAGTGAATGGTTAAAGTAGATAAAAGACGGTTTCTCTCTCATGAACAGGTATATAAATGTAAGCTCGGGCCTGGCATGGGGTCTCCCTAAGGAGCTCATCTCCCTTTGTGTCCTTTTGTGCGTTGTCCTTTGTGTCCCTTTGTGCGTTGGCTCTGTCATTGGAGAATATTCTCAAATATATTCTGCTATTGAATTCTGCTATGGAGGACCAACCCAAGACCAACAAACTGGATGGCTGCAACTCATAAGAAATGTTAAGTGGGTAATTCCTAAGTGAGAAACGTATGAGAAGTGTTATGTGGGTAAGCAAGAAATTGTATGAGACGGAGACAAAATTCAAAAGCTGTATTTGCTAAAAATCATAAATTTGTTGCCTGTCAGACATGGTGCACATAGAGAAAGTAAGCAGAGCTCGTGTGCTACACGGAGGTGGAAAGAGATGAAAGAGAGCGAGAAATGCCAGAATTTGCGCCACACCAAATATTTATGAGGTACTCAGTATTCAGTCTTATATTGACCACCACCCCTTGGTGACTTCCACTTTAGCCCCATTTGCCTTCTGCAGACAAACACCCTCGTCAAGGGCATGGCTGCTTGGGATGTCACGGGCAGCCAATACGGGAGGCTGTGTGCCCAGAAATGGCCTGCCTGGTAGTATAATTGAAGACATGAATGGGGGGTTGGGGGGTGCCTGGGTGGCTCAGTTGGTTGGGCGTCCAACTTCAGCTCAGGTCATGATCTCACCGTTCATGAGTTCGAGCCCCGCATCAGACTCTGTGCTGGCAGCTCAGAGCCTGGAGCCTGCCTTGAGTTCTGCGTCTCCCTCTTCCTCTCCCCTGCTGGCACTCTCTCTCTCTCTCTCTCTCAAAAATGAATGGACATTAAAAAAAAATTTTTTTTAAAGAAGACATGAGGGTAATTTCCTGCCTTTTTACTCTCGCTGTCATTCTTACACCTTGCAGCCCAAGAGGTCTGCTCCAGCTACAACTCTCTTGTTCACATTCTATCCTGAAGGAAGGAGAAACAGGCATCCCCACCATTTACTGAAATCCTGAGAATGGGGTAACCCGGCCTTCGCTAATATGCCCTTAGCCAAAAATACTCGATGGCCACACTAGCTACAAAAGAAGCCGGGGGAGTGGCATTACTACATAAGAGAGGAAAAGCCAATTTCAGGGAACAACTGTGTGGCTGTCCCTGCCACAGCTCTTACCTAAAGACAGAAGGTCTCCCTCTCTCTCTGCTCCTCCCCTGCTCATGCTCTGTCTCTCTCTCTCTCCTTCAAAAATAAATAAAAACATTAAAAAAGAAAATTTTTAAAGACAGAGGGAGACTGATGAGTTCCTACCTCTTCAGGGGGACACTGGAGCTTCCTGGTACAACACAACTGAATTGTAAGTATTGGCAATAATTGCTTCGGCTGCAAAGAAAATAAAGTGGTACCAGTCTGGTTAGAATCAAATTTCCCCGTTGAGATGAACAGTGATCACCGCCACTGGGAAGCCGGGGCGAGCGGTGTGCGATCAGCACAGGCTTGGGAGATCAGGAAAACACCTGGGAAGGTAGAGGGAGGCCAACAAGGTCAGACTCAAAGCCCGTGAACAAGGTCAGGCTGAGTGTGGAGTCCAGCGACAGCCCACTGCTTCCATGTACATTCTGAGGGCCACCCATCTGGTATACAAGTTCCAGCCTTACCTGCCTCGAGCCTGACTTCTGCACTTTTACCTTGGTGGGTTTTCTCAACTCATTCCGAAGATATCACCATGGGGGTAACATTCGTTATGCACCGAACCTCCAGAAGATGCAGTCCTCGCCTTTTGTTCTCAAAAGCTCTGTTCTCTCATTTGGAACCTCAAACCTCTTACTTTTGATTTTAAGTACACTATCACACAATTAAGACCCTTTCCTGAATCAGGCTGGCAGTCCTCCAAGTCCTCAGGCTTAACACTCGTCTATACCTGCCCTTGCCTCTTGGTTCCCCATCCTCATTGTGCGCTCGGGAACCTGGAGTGATACTTTCTCAAAAAATATTAAAAACACGTGAATCCATGCTGAGTTTCCCTGGGAACCCCAGCTTGAGAACACAGAGGACCCTGTCCTCTGGCTGCTTATCAGACCGTGACCCTGAATATGCTCCCAGCTTAGGACCTGTTCAGTCATCACTGTCCTCTTCTCTGTGGAATGATCTTCTCACAGATGCGTGCAGAACCACCTCCCTCCCAGGCTTCCCGCCTCTGCCTCGGTGGCACGTTAGTGGGGGAGTCCTCCCCACCCACCCTCTTTAAGACTACAACCCTCCACCACCCATCCCTGGCAGTCCTTAATCTTCTTGGCCTGTTTCTTCCACCCCTGAATCTCCTTACCCACCAGAATACTGTGTTTGTTTGTTTTTGTTTATTTCCTGTCTCCCACAACTACAAGGACAATGTCCGTGACCTCCATCCCAAGGGAACCTTACCCATGTTACTCACTGCTCTATTTCCCGCACCTCCAATGACGTGGGGCGCGTTGTAAGCGCTCAAAAAGTTTTTGATGGGTGTTCAGATAAAGCAAAATTAAAATATGCATGTAACACACAATGGCCGTCCATTGTCTAGCACCCGAGATAAAACCCATGGCTGAATTATCAAAATGAGCACCTCTGTGAAGTAGCTTACCTCACTATGCTTCAATTTCTTCGTCGTTGTATTTGGGCTAATAATGGCCCCTCGCCCATAGAGTTATTGTGTGGATTAAATAAAATGATCTATGCAGGCACCGAATTACACTTTTGAACTCATGACGTCATGGCTCTTTTACCACCTAGACAATTCCCCGAGACAGGGATTGTTAACATCTCTACCTGGCAAGTGACCTAAGGGAAACCCAGATGCCACCCAGAGCTTGGAGCAGGCCACCAGTGGGTGCAGATTCAACCAGAAACACTGCTGCTGATTGGCTCACCCGGTGAAAT
The DNA here is from genome assembly GCF_046562875.1 of Panthera onca. Taxonomy (NCBI): domain Eukaryota; kingdom Metazoa; phylum Chordata; class Mammalia; order Carnivora; family Felidae; genus Panthera; species Panthera onca. Next base: position 3,632,794 of record NC_138343.1, on the reverse strand, counting down.
ACAGCTGGGGGGGGCTCACCACTGTTCCTGATACACGAACCTCTGACCTAGTCCCCGAAGACGTTCGTGTCTGTAATCTTGAATTGGCAATTCAAACAAATGGAGTTTGTTACCTGAGCATACACATTTTGCCTGTGGCCATAAAACTAGCACGTCTGAAGTATCAGGATATGAATTGCATTTAACCTCTAACCTGCACAGGTCTGCTCTTTTCTCCTTAAGTACAAAATGCTAAAGGTCAGCTTCTACTTGCTAGACCTGGAGAGAAAGAAAAGTGCGCCCTAATTTTTGTCCTGGAGCACAACTGGGACTACCTAAGTATAAAACAGAACCTGCTTAACTGAGAAACAGACAGAAATTCCTATGTTCAACTGTTCCCAAGGCCTTGCATCTCAGAGCTAAAATCTCCAAGGCCCTACTTGATCTGGCTTTTTACCTCTCCGCCTTCACCTCCTCCTATTGTGCCCCGCCCATTCCATGCAGGGGGAGGGGGGGGACCTCACGACTCCCCTCCCCTCTCCTCTCCCCTCGCCCCCTTTCAAATCTATGCTGAAATTGTATCCTTGTCTTCATAGGTCCCTTATCTAAATTTGAACTCCCCATAACATTCCTTATTCGACCTTCATTTTTCTCCTTACCATCTACCACACTACCTCTGATATGCATCTGATTTGTTGTCTGTCCTTCCTGGACGTGTAAACTCCACGAAAGCTGAGAATTCTGTTTTGTTCTGCGAGCATATTCCCAACGCACACAACAGCACCTAGCACATTGGAAACTCTCAACAACTATATGTGTGGAGTAGATAAATTTTTAAATTCCTCAGTGTTGAGAAATGTTTGTTGGAATCATCACGGATCATTTTGGGCTTTAAAATGGTAGACGTGGGGCGCCTGGGTGGCTTGGTCGGTTAAGCGTCCGACTTCGGCTCAGGTCATGATCTCACGGTCCGTGAGTTCGAGCCCCGCATCGGGCTCTGTGCTGACAGCTCAGAGCCTGGAGCCTGCTTCCGATTCTGTGTCTCCCTCTCTCTCTGCCCCTCCCCCATTCATGCTCTGTCTCTCTCTGTCTCAAAAATAAATAAACGTTAAAAAAAAAATTAAAAAAAAAAATAAATAAAAAAATAAATAAATAAAATGGTAGACGTGTTTTTGTTTTTTGGTTTTTTTGTTTTTACTTTTTTTATTTTTGAGACAGAGAGAGACAGAGCATGAACGGGGGAGGGTCAGAGAGAGAGGGAGACACAGAATCCGAAACAGGCTCCAGGCCCCGAGCTGTCAGCAAAACCCCGACGCGGGGCTCGAACTCTTGGACCCTGAGATCATGACCTGAGCTGAAGTCGGAAGCTCAACCGACTGAGACAACCAGGCGCCCCGGTAGACGTGTTTTTAAATATTGAGAGCGGAAATGATACGATTTTTTTTTTACAATGATCAAGAGGTACAGATAAAACATACTTGGCTACTGTTGATGATGTTGAAGCTGGTGCAGTGTATACAGAGTTTATCAAACCATTATTTCTTCTTGCCTATATTCTGAAATGTCGCGTGATAAAAAAGTTCGAAAAATGAAAAGAATAGCTGTGGGGGAGAAGATAAATTGACAAAGGCCACGGAGAAAGACCAGGTGAATACCCAAACGGCACTTCGAGCCCAGTGTTGGCCCCGAAGTCCAGGATGTTCCTCTCTGTAGCATCCCTTAAAATCTGGTATTACCAGGATGCCTGGGTGGTTCAGTCGGTTGAGCCTCTGACTCTTGATCTGGGCTCAGGTCATGATCTCACGGTTCATGAGCTGAGGGCCCCTCCTTGGGGCCTGTACTGTCAGCACAGAGCCTGCTTGGAATTCTCCTCCCTTTTTCTCTGCCCCTTACCCCCTACCCCACTGGTGCTCGCTCTCTCACTCTCTCTGAAAATAAATAAACTTAAAAAAAAATTTTTTTTTAATCTCGTATTATCAGTTGCCCAAAGCAGCCCTGTCTCTCATCATAGACTCACATTGGCCCTATCCTCAGAAATTCCTACAAAAGCCAGATACTATTTGATTCATTGCAGCGAGGTTAACAGTTGTCAACCAAGCCAGCTATATATATATATATATATATATATATATATATATATATATATATAGTCTCTGAAAGCAAGCTACAAACCTGATTCTACAGATATAATTCCTTGCTAAACTGGGAGTCAGGAGTTAAACAGGAGCTAACCACAAGATTGGAATTTATGTAGCATCTGGTCTTGACCCCAACTTCCTGTTGGTAGCATCTGAGCTTTCATAATTACCATTGCCTAGAAGCAACCCATAGACTACAACTAAAATGGTCCTGACTGGACATCAGGCAAAGATATTTTTCACAAAACCTCTAATTGTCTGTAATGTGTAAGCAATATTGAGATCACTGCTGTTAAATCAAACTATTTTCCCAGGAACTTGCAATTGAGTTGGAGAACATTTAACTCTATGACATAAATAAGCATGCTGTTTGCAAATGATTATTCCTGGTGAGAGTTGACAGGTAGCTTTCTTGATGAGGCCAAAAATATCATTTTTAAAAATGGGCTTCTTAAACTGGTGTCAGTGACAAACACATAAGGTGAACTTGGTACAATGCAGCTTCTGACCAGGCCTGGGGGGATGGGGGGTGGGGGGCACGCGGTGATGAGAATCTTCATCCCTACAAATGATGCCCTTGCTGGTGGGCACACCCTTTATGCGTCAAAGACTGTAGAAACCACCAGGACTGTTATAGGCTCTGTGGCCAGTAAGCTCATTAGAAATCCTGAGTCTAATTCTTTTACAGTCAACGATCAGACTGTACTGTTCTAAGTTTTTACAAAAAAGCAAAAAAAAAAAAAAAAAAAACAAAAACAAAAAACCTCACTTTACATAAGGATAGGAATTCGTCAAATTGAGGTTTCAAACACGAAAAAAACTAAACATGTCCACAGCTCCAGTTTTCCAACTGCAAATACCCAAACCGGTGGGAACTTTGTGTAAACAGCAAACGTACAAGCACCAGCACCCAAGCTCACTTTTTGGGAGTAAAGATGCCCATTAACCAGTCACATATAAAATAGTGGATCATCCCACTGCCAGGCCAGAGCAGCCCTGACTTCCCGAACTCACATGCCCCTTCCCCGGAGCCAGAAGGTACTACGGTACTACCTTAGAACTTTCAAACCACCTATCAACTCACTAAGCAGTTTAGGGAACCTCAAGGTGCAGAATACAGCGAGCAGTTTCTGAAGACAGCCGAATGCCACTCACCAGATCAACTTAAAGACAGAAGGCCAACAGGGCAATCAAGTCTCGAACATTAAAACCCCAAGACGGCTACAACTGGACAAAGTTACAGCAACTTTACAGAAAAAGTGGGTGGCTCTTAGAAGAGCCTTTGAGTTGATCGAAATCAAGAGTGGGAAAGCTTTACGCCCGCTCCCCGCGGATGCGGCGCGCCAGCTGGATGTCCTTGGGCATGATGGTGACGCGCTTGGCGTGGATGGCGCACAGGTTGGTGTCCTCGAAGAGCCCCACCAGGTAGGCCTCGCACGCCTCCTGCAGCGCCATCACGGCCGAGCTCTGGAAGCGCAGGTCGGTCTTGAAGTCCTGCGCGATCTCGCGCACCAGCCGCTGGAACGGCAGCTTGCGGATCAGCAGCTCGGTGGACTTCTGGTAGCGGCGGATCTCGCGCAGGGCCACCGTGCCGGGCCGGTAGCGGTGCGGCTTCTTGACGCCGCCGGTGGCCGGCGCGCTCTTGCGGGCCGCCTTGGTGGCCAGCTGCTTGCGCGGGGCCTTGCCGCCCGTCGACTTACGCGCCGTCTGCTTCGTGCGAGCCATTTCAGACAAAATGAAGAAGAAAGCCAAACTGACAAGCAAGGCCAAAGGCGTTGCCCTTATATATACTCAGAAACATTCCGATTGGTCTCGCGTTTTTCAAAAGTCCCGCGCAATGAAACTATTGGCTAAAGAGTGAGCGACCTGATTGGTGAATTAAAACGGACTCCGATTGGATAACTAATTCATCATTTCAATCCCCTGTAATCTTTGTCATAGCGATCCTAGGATTTAACACTAATATTCTGGCTCAATTCATCTCAAAACCAATTAAGAAATCACTTGGAGGTCGGGGAAAACTGCAAATTCTGATTGAGGAGACCTACGTAATGGGGCCTAACGTTCCCAGGACCACGCTTTCATCACAGATTTATGTATGTTTTGTTTCAGATGGTTATTTTTACTGAACTGACCCTTGAGTGGCCTAGACTGCCACTTGTGTCCACTCTGGGAAACCACAGGTAAAACGCCTCATCCCGGAGACGACGGGAGATCACCAGTGCCCAAGAAATGTTTATTGGACTTCCTTAAGGTGGCCAAATACTGCTTCTTTCATTTCAGAATTGAAACAGCTTGCTCCGATTTCCGATTCTGTAGTTTTGCTGTTTTTAAGTGTCTTAAGGGACTCTAGGTTAACGTGCCCACCCGCCATTTTTCACAGGGTTCATTTATTAGACTATCCTCCTTACTTGTGGTTATTTAAGCGTTTTACTTGCGCACAACTTGGGAAACATGGGAGTCCAACCTATCCAGATGACCACTAACCCAATGCTGTACTTAAAACTGTTAAGCTTATTCAGAAGTCCCATTTCCCAGGATCCCAAAGTAACGTCAACAAAATAAATTGCAATGAATGAACTGTAACCAAAAACTGCAACCGTTTACATTTTACGCAATTATGTTGCCTCGATTTGAGTTACAAACTCTTTCATGTGAAAATGTGGACGGCTCTGAAAAGAGCCTTTGGGGTATAAAAGTTTAGCTTTAGTGCACACTGGGATTTAGATATTCACTTGCCCTTGGCCTTGTGGTGGCTCTCGGTCTTCTTGGGCAGCAGCACGGCCTGGATGTTGGGCAGGACGCCGCCCTGCGCGATGGTGACGCGGCCCAGCAGCTTGTTGAGCTCCTCGTCGTTGCGGATGGCCAGCTGCAGGTGGCGCGGGATGATGCGCGTCTTCTTGTTGTCGCGGGCCGCGTTGCCCGCCAGCTCCAGGATCTCGGCCGTCAGGTACTCCAGCACGGCCGCCAGGTACACCGGCGCGCCGGCCCCGACCCGCTCGGCGTAGTTGCCCTTGCGGAGCAGGCGGTGCACGCGCCCCACCGGGAACTGCAGGCCGGCCCGCGACGAGCGCGTCTTGGCCTTGGCGCGAGCCTTGCCGCCCTGTTTTCCGCGTCCAGACATGATGGTGCTGTGACTACAAAGCCAGAAAAAAGAAATGACTGAGCCCACCGCGCAAGAAGCTAGACTATTATAGTCTGCAGAGGTTTGACAAAGCAGCCTATGCCGTTGCCCGAACACAAATTCTAGCCAATCAAAAAGCACGTCCAAAACAACAATGTTTCTAATTTACATAGAACGTTTATGGTAGAAAGGTCAAATTATTCATGATTGAACTATGGGGAAGAGCCAATGAGAGTTTAGGATAAAGAACAGCCTATCAGAAGCTAAGATACTGAGGAGTCCAATCAGAAATCGTAATTCTGCGATCCCTAATTTGCATACACACCAAATAAAAAAGAGGTCGCTTGCTCGTAGGCGTAGTTTCCTCGCGTTCGCCTAGAGGTGTTGTTGGGACGCAATGCCTGAGCCAGCGAAGTCCGCTCCCGCCCCGAAGAAGGGCTCGAAGAAGGCGGTGACCAAGGCGCAGAAGAAGGACGGCAAGAAGCGCAAGCGCAGCCGCAAGGAGAGCTACTCGGTGTACGTGTACAAGGTGCTGAAGCAGGTGCACCCCGACACCGGCATCTCGTCCAAGGCCATGGGCATCATGAACTCGTTCGTGAACGACATCTTCGAGCGCATCGCGGGCGAGGCGTCGCGCCTGGCGCATTACAACAAGCGCTCGACCATCACGTCCCGGGAGATCCAGACGGCCGTGCGCCTGCTGCTGCCCGGGGAGCTGGCCAAGCACGCCGTGTCCGAGGGCACCAAGGCCGTCACCAAGTACACCAGCTCCAAGTAAATTTGTTCACCGTCACAGCACCAACGATTTCAGGCTCTTTTAAGAGCCGCCCATATTCTCATTTAAAGAGCTGTAATCTTCCCAACTTCTGGAAACTGCAACTTGTTTTCGTCACGTTTAATTTGCTGAGAATTTTGTAAGCTCAATTTGGGAACCAAGTTTAACTTCTGGCGTGTGCGGACCATCAAGAAGCAAATGTGTAAGTAACTTGATTATGGTGCATTTGGCTTGGCTTCTCCCGACAACTGCTGGAGATAGTGGACCTAGGGTTGCCCCCACCTCGAGAGGGTTTTTTTTTTTTTCCCCGCTTTTGGTTTCATTTTGTCCTCCCCGTTACCTTTGGGGGAATTCCCTTCAGGAAAACCTGGAGTCCTAGTTTCGAGTGGCCCTAAATGAAAACAAGTGTTAACCATTCTTGAGGAAAATGAAACCACTTTCTTGTAATTTGGTGCTGGCTTGTGAGTGGCTACAGCGGCACCTAATGGCGCGATGTGCCCTCTGCAGCTTGACTTTCTAGACTCTTACCGGATCTGCTAGTCCTCCTCCACATCCTCCCGATTCCACTAATTCAGCGAACATTTTAACGTAGCTAAACATTGCCTCTTGGGAAGGATCAGGAACTCTATCCACTGGGGTTTTCTACCCGGCTTAATATACGAGGTTGAAAGAGACGCTACCTAAAACTGGGTAACTAGGAGGTGGGGGGGAGTCCCAGAGTTCTTCCGAAGCCTCCCTGTGTCCTGAATAGCCTTGTCTCCAGTTACTTTTTCATTCCCTAGGATTTTAGTTCAAGGCAAAGGAATTTACATTTCTGTGCTTGTCCTTCGCCTGATTTCAGCCTACAATCACCCGTGAAACGGAATCTTCCATTGTACAAGCGAATGTCCTGAGAATTGAGATTAAGCAGCCCTTTACATCAATAAATACTATATGGAATATATATCACGGGTATGGAAGGTAAAAATCACCTGGTAGCAAATTGAACTTTTCTGGCGCTGTGGTGCAGAGGGGGAAAGCATGAGCATTGGTGGTGTAAAACTGAGCTCAAAAATCTCATTTTCCACTTACTAGCTACATGTCTTTATCTACAAATGCCTACATGGTAAATTTCCGTGAGCATTAAATAAACGGCTCCGTTTTGTAATGGGGCTTGTGAAGGTTCTCTCGGCCCCACATGCAATTAAGGCATTCAATTCTAGCTCCCCAAAGCTAATTTTAAGTACATTTAGAAAATAACATTCATGAAAAGAAATACACCAGCAGAAATGGACACCATAAAGGGTGTCCAAAGATACAGTCCTGGCAGCCTGTTTCAAGGCTACATTTGAGCAAACTTCTTACACCTTCTGTGAGCATTTCCTTGCCTCTAAAATGGGAATAGTAATTAGTACCTACTGCGTGGCATTGCTGATGATCAATAAAAGATCACAGTAAGAGCGCTAGGACAGTCCCTACAGAGGGGAAAGTCATCCAAGGTAGCAGCTATGGCTAAAGCCTCTGGTTGAAGGGGTAGGAGAGGTGCCCGTGTTAGGATCTGAGTCCTGAGGCCTTGAACAAGGCAGAAGGCCACAAAAGTATAAAGGCATGGGACACCAGGTAGGGTTCTTTGTCAATCTAAACCCCTTCTAATAGACTGAACCCCTCCTTAGAATCATCTCTCCACCCTGAACTCTTTTAAGGACAACCTAGTGCCTGTGGCTGTGAGACTTCCCGGCCTCTGCCTGCCAGTTCAAGCAACACGTGCCTAATTTTCCAGGGACTTCCTCTTGCCTCGCCTGAGCCAGCGGCACCTCATTTAACAGTAAGGTGTGCGTTGGAGTATGAGGAAGGGACGCTGGAAACACACAAGAGCCGTTAGTAACTTTTTTTCCGTTTTTTGTTCCCATGCCTCCTGTTCTCTTTGCCTAACCTCGCTGTGGTGTCCGGCCAGAACGAAGAATCATCTTCAGAAAACCAGCTGGCACTCTTAAAGTTAGAAGAGGGGCGCCTGGGTGGCTCAGTCGGTTGAGCGTCCGACTTCAGCTCAGGTCACGATCTCACGGACCGTGAGTTCGAGCCCCACGTCGGGCTCTGGGCTGATGGCTCAGAGCCTGGAGCCTGCTTCCAGTTCTGTGTCTCCCTCTCTCTCTGCCCCTCCCCCGTTCATGCTCTGTCTCAAAAATAAATAAACGTTAAAAAAAAAAATTTAAAAAAATAAAAAATAATAAAAAAAAAATAATAAAGTTAGAAGAGAATCACGACATTGCTGCCTATGGTCCTTCCCAGACGAGGGAAAGCCAGGGCCGCCCTACAGACGGCTGTGCTGTTGCCAACAACTTCAAAGACAGTCAATCTCCTTTCCAAAAAGAACGATCCTCGAAGGAAATACAGATAACCGCAAAATAAGAAATCTTTATACCAAATAAATGTGGTCCTTTCTACCAAATAAATTTAATTAACTTTTCATATTAAGGAAAACTTACTATGCTGACCTTACGTTTCTCATGTTGACACAATACAGAGAAAAGTGGCCGGGACTAACACTATTCTTAGATGAGCATCTGGGAACCACTGATTTGTTCAAGTCCCTTCATTTCAGAATTTTAAAAAATGTCTCTGAATCAGCTCAGCTAATCAGAGAAGGGGCCCGGGTTAAAACAGATTTCTTGACTATTTCCCCTAAAATTATATCTACTTCTCCCTTCCACATGTTTGAAGACTTATATTCTATTATTATAAGTAATCCACACACATATTAATATCATTAGAATATTATGAAGTAATCCACACAATGAAAATTCTACTTGATCTTTCATATTCCAGCAAAGCATCCTGTAATTTTTTTAGGGCAGTCAACAAAGCAACTGTCAACCAATAGACAGATGAATTGTGACATAATCAGGCATGATCACACGCTCTAACATTGCTATGAAAGCAAACGAGCTTTAGCCACACGTGACAACGTGGCAACTCAGAATAAAGCAATTCCCAGAAACCAGATGTGATCTAATACTGTGTCAATCCATTTAGGCTAATTGTGCCGTGATAAACAATCCCCAGATCCCAGTGACTTACTACAATAAAGGTTCTTGTTGTGCTCATGTTTATTGACTGTGGGTGAGTTACTGCTCTAATTCCACCTGTCTTCAGCCTAAGAACCATGCTGGAGGAATAGGGACAGATCACACAATGGCTTACTAAAACGACACATGTCATTTTCACTCATATTCACTGCCCATAGCAAATCACATGAGCAAGCCTAATGCCATTAGGGCAGGAAATAAAATCCTCTCACCGGATGGAGTTGCAAATGTCTGGAACGATAGGGCATTCTTCCACAGATACCATTTTTTGATAGCAAAGACTAAGCACCAAAGCCACGTATTATTTAGATTTCAATGCATGTGTGATTTTAAAAGGATAAGAAATAAAGGCAAGAAAATGACAGAATTCAAGACTGTGGCTATCTCTGGTGGGGTTGAAGGAGGACAAAATTAGGCCAAAGCAATGGATTGGGAATATTTGTATAACCCGGTTGGCAATTGGGTTCTTTAATGTTTATTTATTTTTAGAGAGAGTGAGAGACAGAGCGGAGCGTGAACAGGGAAGGGGCAGAGAGAGAGGGAGACACAGACTCCGAAGCAGGCTCCAGGCTCCGAGCTGCCAGCACAGAGCCCGATGCGGGGCTCGAACTCACAGACTGTGAGATCATGACCTGAGCCAAAGTCGGACGCTTACACCTGAGCCACCCAGGTGCCCCAGCAATTGGGTTCTAATGTGGTCATCATCATATTATCCTTTATAATATGTACACGTAGTTCAGATATTCCTTTGTATATATTGAGAATTATAAATTATAAAGCTAATAAAGGAAAATGTGCAATTATATTGGTGGAATCACCTCACGTTCCACAAAACAACAGAAGCCTCCTAAGCTATTAAAAGTTGCCTATACTGGGTTTTGTTTATAAGAAAGAAAATCACCCCTTAGGTCCCAAAAGTCTGTAGAGGCCCACAAGGGACAAAGCAGGGCACTTTGCCAAAGTCACTGCTGATACACACAAAATGTGTATTTCAATGGATCCTTCTAGAAATATTTTTCTTTTCTGCAAGGTTGCTTGTGTAGCCTTTTTCATTTCATTAACTGTACATCCGTTTAACCTTCACTTCATTCCTATCTATTCATCCAGGCACTTGAGAGTTTCAGTACAGTTTCACTCTAATGGGGAAAGAGATACACATGCACCATTGAAATCCAGTATGCTAAGAGCAACAACTGATTTTGAAAAAGATAATTGTTCCACAGTGAGAAAAACTGTAGGGAAAGACAAAAGGAGACACAACTTTGCATAGCTCCCTGTTGTCCAGAGTAAAGCCCAGATTCCCGTCACGGGCCTGACAGGCCTCCTGAGCCTGGCAGTGAGCCTCCTGGGCAAGCATCCGCTTAGGACTCCCAATACGGACTTGACTTATGCTCTTTGGACACCCTTTATGGTGTCCATTTCTGCTTCACATTTCATGGGCAGGGATGGGGGGGTGTTGACTTCCCAAATAGACTGCAAGCTTCTCAAGAGCAGAGAAAACAGACTGGGGGGTGTCAGGGTTTGGCATGCCATCACAGACAGCCTCCCTAAAAGGACATTTGACTTAAAAACTGAAGAAGGTGAGGAGTGATGCCTCCAAGGATCTGGGAGCTGAGAGGCCCATGTAGAAAGAAGAGTCTTTAAAAGAGCTGTGTACTTGGCCTATTTGAGAAAGTTCCAGGGCCAATGTCACTGGGCTAAGAAGGAGAGGGAGAGTAGACAGATTGAAGTAACAAGGGCCAGAGAGTAAGGACTTTGACTTTCACTTTAAGTGAAATGAGAGCCGTTGGAGGGTTTTCAGCAGAGAGGCGACTTGATCTGATTTACTCTTTATTATAATCCCTGGCTGCTGTATGAAATATAGGAGAGAGGAAGCAGATGAGGCTGCAGGAATAACGATGGAGTGACGGCCGCTTGGCCAGAGCAGCAGTGATGGGAAAGAGCCGGAAAGGGAAATGCTAGCCTTCTTGCTGTGTTTTCCAGGTACAGCTGACAGGACCTACTATGGACTGGAGCGTCGAAAACAACTCCAGCTGAAAGGTGGGACTCGGCGTTTTCCAAATTCAAGATGTTGACGAGAGCGGCTGGTCTTGCAGTGGTGGTGTCGGATTTGGAAATGGATATTCATGGACTTCCAAATAGAGAAGTCAAGTGGGTAGCTGGGTCTCTGAGTGTGGAGTTCAAGGGAAGTCTCTGGGCTGATGACTTAACTTCTTCTACATTATTGTATAGACGGCATCTCCACAACAACAGGGGAACACCAGCTCAACAGATCAGAAACGTGTGTTCTCAGGGTCCACTTTCTCAGATCAGGAGCTGGTGAAGGTAAGGGAAGAGAAAAGCAGCTTCAGACACAGAGCTCTGAACGTTGGCCTCCACAAACAGGCTTCGGGAGGCCTGAGAACTCACTGGAATTGCATGGAAAATATATGGGGAAGCTGTCCATTTTGAGAAGGGTGCATATTATCTATTGGTGGATCCCCAAAGTGATCTCCCGTGGTTCTAACTTCAACAGATTTGAGTGAGAGCTCCACTGTCATTGCAGACTCATGACTGAGGGCAGCTTTCCACATCTGTAAAATGAGACTATTTTCTTCTGCTTGTTCTGAGAGTCACAGGAGAAAGGGAGAATTACAGAAACACGTGTAAAACCATCAGTGATCTATCCACATATCATGAATACAGAGCAAACACTCCTTACTTATCTGGCCTAGGACTCGGTTCTTGAACTGCTTCTCTTCATTACCAACCTTCCTTCCTAAGAGATCTCATCTTCTCGCATGGCTTTTTCACTCTCGTGGCATCAGGGCAGTTACACCCTGACAACTCCCGATAATGTTTCCAGCCCAGATCTCTTCCCTGAACTGCAGATTCATATATCTAGCTAGCCTAGTTCCTACCTCCCTCTTAGAAATGTAATAGGTATCCCAAATTCTGCATGTCCAAAGCTGAACCTGTGATTCTCCCCAAAACTTGTTCCTTCTATATTCTTATCCATTTTAGCGACTGGCATTACCATCTTCGATGCAGTGGCTAAAATCATTGGGATTATCCGAGAGTGTTCTAATTCTCTCATACCCTACATTCACTAGCTAACAAGAGGGCCAAGGGCAAGTTGTCCAAAATATACGATGGTGTATTATGTTGAATTGAAGCTACGTGGGAAAAAGCACATGCAAGGACACTTAGACTCTCCTCGGTCCCCTCAAAATGTGAAAATAAAACTACCATATAAAAGGAACCCCTCACTGGACTAAGTAAAAACACATCATTATCACCAGAAATAGGAACTTTAAAGCCAAGAAAGCTATAGAAACAATCCTGGTTAATTTCACTCATGTACTACGTCAGGCCAAATTCCTCTTAAAAGTCCTTACTAATTAAAGCTCTCAAATGTGTGTTTTTAATCCTGTCCATTCCTCACGAATGCATTTTCTCTGTCTAGAAGGTATAAAAACTGCCCTGCATTATTCATTTGTTTGGGCCTCAAATTCCTTACCGGGACTCTGGGCGCAGGTAATAAAACCTTTGGATTTTTTTTTTCCTCCTGTTAGTATGTCCTCCTGTAAAGTTTAGTCCAGCTGGAAGACCCTGGAGGAAGTGGAATACTTCTGATGACATTTTCGGGTGATGGAGGGGTGGTCCGGAGCCAACAGCCAAAAAAGAATTCTTGAGGACACCTTTGGTGCAAAAAAAAAAAAAAAAAAAAAGGTGATTTTATTAAAGCAGGGAACAGGACCCTGGGCAGGAAGAGCTGTCCTGACGGGTAACTTCTTATATACCCTCAGGATGGAAGGTGGTCAGGGATAAAGTCTTTAAGGAATTTTGTCAGCAAGGTTTCCAGGACCTTGAGGGACTAGCTGTTGCTAGGGAAACACCATTTATCACTGTGTAGTAAAACCTCAGTCATGAGACCCTTCAGATATACATCAGGGGGCCACATGCTTAGAGTATGATTGTCAGCAATATATCTTGGGGCAGTTGAGATAAAGGAAGTTTCCAAAGGAATTTTTATAGGTTAAAGTAGACTTACAGGTTCAGGGGTGGGGAGTGGGGGGCGGTCAGGATAATGTTAAGCCAAGGTGCTCTTTTGCCCCTAGCAAAGTGTCATCATCCAGCCAGCTGAGCTCCTAGAGGGAGGTCACTGCCGGTTTCAAGGACCTGCCAATGGCTGTAGGGAATAAGGGAATTTAGTTTTTCGCTTGCCTTAGCTTCCCACATCACTATGGCAAGCGCTTACACCCCCTTCCTTTGTTCTAGGGTAGCCAGGAGTGTCCTAGGAACGTCACATATATCCCACCCGGGGGCGGGGGAGGGGTAGCCTGTATTTTGCCCTCAGCTCGCTCCACGCTCCCTCATCACTTCCCTCCCCACGCTTAGCAATTTGGGGGGAAATATCCTGATGCCTATATGTACACGTTTTTAAAATGCCACCACATCTCCTTAAAATTAGGTGACATTTACATATTGACCATTAAGTAACATCCTTATCTCCGTGAGGTTTTCATAATACATCATAAAATGTCGCGCGCTAGGCCACGCAACACCTGCCAGATCTGACCCCCCAGCCTCCCAGCGCACGACCCCGGGGACTTCGGAACCGCGGAGCGAGGCTGGCAGAGCGCAGCCCAGCCCAGGGGCGGGGCGGAGGCGGGGCCGGAGGCGGGGCCAGGCGGGCGGCGGGAACGCGTCTTTGTTCCGCAGCCGTCCTCCCGCCGCCGACCCCGCCATCTTGGACGCGGGAGCCCTGCAGGGAAGGCGCACCCACTCCCTCCCGGGTGGGCATCCCCTTGCTAGTATTCCAGAACCAAACCCACCTGATTTCCAACTCGAAAGTGCTCGAGGACGAAGGAAGCTCCTTGGAAATGCCGACGATACCATGTGGCCTTGTCTGTCACCCAAAAATGATGGGCAGCCCAAGGCTTAGACAAACCGACTGCGGCAGAGCCACAGCACGGCTTAACAACTAAGCCCCAACGTTAAAAGCCCTCGGATTAAAATAAAGGGGCACGACAGAGGGGACAACTAAGAATCCTTATACACATTTGGAAGGTGGGCACACAATACAGCACAAGATACCTAGAAAGTTAACCAAAAGCTACAGACCTTTCGTGAAAAACGTGGGCGGCCCTGAAAAGGGCCTTTTTGTGCTTGTGGAGGTAGGAGGTCCGAGGCGCTCAGCCGCCGAAGCCGTAGAGGGTGCGGCCCTGGCGCTTGAGCGCGTACACCACGTCCATGGCCGTGACCGTCTTGCGCTTGGCGTGCTCCGTGTAGGTGACGGCGTCCCGGATCACGTTCTCCAGGAACACCTTGAGCACCCCGCGGGTCTCCTCGTAGATGAGGCCGGAGATGCGCTTCACGCCGCCGCGCCGAGCCAGCCGCCGGATGGCGGGCTTCGTGATGCCCTGGATGTTATCGCGCAACACCTTGCGGTGGCGCTTAGCGCCCCCTTTGCCCAGACCCTTCCCGCCTTTGCCTCGGCCAGACATATCAGCACCGCTTAGTAACCTTCCGGAGAAAGCATGAAAGTCGCGGAGGCAACCTCCTTATATGTGCAGGATGCGGACCTAATTGAAGACTGGAAGCGCGCACGCGGGAAGGGCCGTTGCCCGGCCCCGCCCTCCGCGGCTCACTCCAGTGACGTCACTGGAGGCGGGGCCCGGACCCTCGGAGCGTGCCCTCCGCGGAGGCGGCAGGAGGGTCCGGGGGCCTGTGGGACCTCGGAACTTTTTCGGTGCGTCAGACTAAAAAAGTGAGCGTTTTGCTCTACGTTTTGCTGCGTGAGGGGCCTTGGCCGGTCGCCGGGCGCCTGCGTCGGCCTGCGGCGACCCCGCGGACCGGCCCTTCCCGCCCGAGCCTCCGTGCGGGCCTCCCGCGGCCGGGCGTCACCCCCACACCGAGCCCGAGAGGGTGTCCTCCCAACGGCGACCGCGGGCCTGGTTAGTGACTCCGAGGCGGAATTCTCGCCCGCGTGCCTTTCCCGGTCTTCCCCTTCCTTCCCTGTTTGGTAAAGCTTGTAACCCTCGCTGAGTATCTGGCCGCCTCTCCCCTCTGCCTCCGGAATTTCAACGGGGTGGTAACGCTTCCGTCTCTGCCTCTGGCTTTGTTCTCTCTGATTCTGGTAGCGATATTGTTCCGAAGAGAATTGGCAGTTTGTGGTAACCGAGGTGTTGAACCGGCGACCTCAACGTGGGTTTTTCCAGTGTCAGTAATCGCCTCTGAACAGAGTGAAGACCATTATTAGGAGTCGTATTTCGCCGGAGAGCAGAGTGGCGCAGCGGAAGCGTGCTGGGCCCATAACCCAGAGGTCGATGGACCGAAACCATCCTCTGCTATCTGCTTTTTTTTCCTGCAACTTTTTAGTTTCTGTAGCCTCGTTTCACAGTAGGGGAAGAAAATAGAGCCTGTTTTGCTTCATTCTGGAGTGAAAATTATTTCCTGAAAATAAACGTGAAACTGTTTACCTTCTCCAGAGAGAAAAAGACCGTCGGTCATGGATACTCAGTTATCATTAATTAAGATGTTCCCCCACCACAAGCTATATTTCTAGTGGTTGCCAAAGGGATCGTGACAGTCCCATTGCCCTATGAACCTGGGAAAACGCTAAAATAAGCTGAGTGTAAGGGTGAGGACAGGGATGGAAGCCGAGAGAAGGCGTTTTCTTTCCTTCTGTATGTAATTCAGAAAAGCTCTACTTGTTAGTGAGCTGTGGCCACGTGGCTAAAGCCATAGACCAATCTGCTGGGCCCTCCCAGCGCCAAATCTTTGCAACTACCAGAGTCGGAAACTTTGGAATAAATAAGTAGCAGTTTGAGACAGAGTGCAAAGTTTTGATGGCCACGATTGAACGCTGACCTGGGAAAACCACTTATGTGGTTGATGCTGGTAAATGTGTTTCTACCGCCTGCCTCCCTTTACCAGTCTCCAACAGAGGTGCTCTCTATGCTCATGTTTAAAGTGTATGTTCTATATTTCTCTCAGAAAAGATCCCTGTTCATATACTTACGTTGTAATAGGTCAACTTACAAGATATCAGAAAGCTTATTGTATATAAGTTCAGCTTAAACTCACCTTTCATGAATAATTGAGATAATAGCTTTTGTAGTTCCCTAATATGGAAATTGACCGCCCTATGTGGCTGTAACTTTGCCTGCTTGCTAAATAGATACCTTAGGCTGCAAAACGCTCCCCCACCCCTTCTACCAAGATCTGGCCAGGGAAGACCAACATGTAAAAATTCACCAACTCACTGCCCCGCAGTATCTTAGGTGTCTAACTACAGTTGGTCATTTTAAACCCTCTTAGGACAAAGAACTTTAAATTGATAGGTTCCCACCAAAACTAAGGTCTCTGTGTCACAATAGAATTGGCCACCATGAAATGCTGTAAATTGCAATTGGTTAACTAAATAATGACCTATTCTGACTTGCTAAAATCCATAGAAGCTCACTGCTACCTTTGTTCGGGGCCATTCTCTACACTTTTCTCCTTAAGATCAGGAGATCAGGTTTGGCCCGGCCTCGCTTCTATTCAGTGTCTGGTGGGGGTTTTTTTTTTGTTTTGTTTTGTTTTGTTTTTGACAGCACCCTGTTTCAACGTGATACTGTGCTAAGCATGAAGTGTTCGAGTAACCTACAGTCTAGACATGCTTTTAAACAAGTATACAAGTATGTATAGTACAATAAGATATTTCTTTTAAAAGGTTATGCACAAAGTGCAGCGGGAAGAAGGGAAAATGACGCTTTCTGATAGCCCCACGATCACCCACTAGTTGAGTGATTTTCCAGAAGGACTCACATGACTCAACATGTACTCAAAGCTAAGATTTATGACAGCAAAGGGAAGAGTGCAGACACAGAGGGACAAAGATACGCACGAGCAAAGACAAGAGAAGTCTCTCTCGGCCTCCGTCTTCAGAGATGATGCGCACACTCTTCTCCTCTCGCGCTGTGAGCTACAGGCACCAGTGAAAGCTGTGGTTGCCAAACAAAGTCCACTTGAGTCCTGGAGCCCGAGTTCTGGAAGGGAGCCGGTCACCTACCTGCCACACCTACCCCACACCAGCTACGTGTCAGCAATTTCCAAGTTTACTTCAAATAAGCTGACAACTTGCTTCATAGTGCCCCACCGCCTCAGGTGCATAGAATAACATCATTTCCCAGTAACCGTGTGAACATTCCAGAGTTTGACAGAGGGACGTCACCGCGATTACAGAGATCTGTGGAATCCGAGTGAAATAGATTCGCAGCATCACCCTTGCCCTGGCAATGGCCCAAGTCGGGAAAGGTGGCAGATTTTGAGTCCCAACTTGAATAAGAGCTTAGCAGGCAGCCAGGAAGAGGCTTCCAGATTGGCGGGGGGTGGGGGGGGAAACAAGCCCAAGGAGGCGTAACGGTTGAGGGTTTCTAAAGAACTATAAAGCATTCAGTGCGATCGAACATGGAGGGGAGAGAGATTGCTGTATTCAGCAAAGTGGCTGTATTCAGATCACCTCCCATTCACCCCGTAGCTGGAGGCGGTCTGCCCCCCACAGTACACCAGACGGCCGGACAGGCCATGCTCGACGCTGGACAGATGAGTTAGTAGCCGTTTCCGGTCACAAGCACTCACAGCCTGGAAGGGGAGGGCACCGCATGCCGCACAAGGTGGCTCGGCTACAATCTCCAATCGAGTGAGCCACCAAGGGCTGCGGGAGGTAAGCCTCATAGTAACCAGGGGGCAGAGCGACCCCTGGTTCCCTCCAAAAGATCGATTGGCTTATTTTAACAGCTTCCAGGACTGACAGAGAGGGAAACCCATGAGGCTGAGGGGCTGACGGGATGTACCTGGACAGAGGAACGGGCCCGAGGTCTTATCTTGTGAGAAGAGGCAAATGCACAGGCCGTTTGGGCTCAAAGATGTCAAAGGAGCCCTGGAAATTTTCGGGCCTACACTGGAATTCTGAGTTGTGGCAGAAGCGATAGGGAAAGGGCCAGGCATAAGGAAGGGAAGGTGCAGTGCAAGCAGGTTTCGAATTTGTCTATGGGCAGTAAGAAACCACCACCAGTTTTGATCAAAGGAGTAATAGGATCACATTTTCTCAGTAGAAAAAAAATCTCCGGAGGGGCGCCTGGGTGGCTCAGTCTGTTGAGCGACCGACTTCGGTTCAGGTCATGATCTCACAGTTCATGAGTTCGACCCCCGCGTCGGGCTCTGTGCTGACAGCTCTGAGCCTGGAGTCGGCTTCAGATTCTGTGTCTCCCTCTCTCTCTGCCCCTCCCCCCCTCATGCTCTGTCTCTCTCTGTCTCTGAAATAAATAAACATAAAAAAATTTGTTTAAAAAGAAAGAAAATCTCTGGAATTTTCAAGTTGGTGGCCTGATCTTTGACTATTTTTGTTTTGTTTTTTATGCAGGGGAGGGGGGGTGTTGGTTTTTGGTTTCATTGCAAACTATGCAACAATGTCTTTCATAACGTATGCGGTTTTAAAAAATCATTTCTTCAGCCTCTCCATTCACAGACAAGAATAAGCGTACTAACATCTTGGAACTTGGCGAACGTGATCGTTGCCAAGGGAGGAGAAAATGACCCGTAAAGCACGCTAGACCAGGAGGCCAAAACATCTGCACACCCCTGCAAACAGGCAGGTGAACGTGACAGACGGACCGAACCCCAACTCAGCCTTCACTGGCCTCTGTCCCATAACCAGGCCCATATCAGCAGCACGTTTCTGGTCAACAACCATCAAATGTCCAAAGTTTTCACCATCATCTCCCACCACAGGTATCTGGGATATAGGTCCCTCGGGTCTCACCAGAAACCGTGTTGATGCCTGAGGGGAAATGTCATGGAAACTGAGACACCAGTCATCCGCAAAAATTCTTTGGCAACCGCCCCCTGGTTTTTCAGCTCGGCGGCTGAGTTCCAGCCCCACGTCTCACTCTGCACTGGCAACGTGGAGCCCTCTTGGGGTTCTCTCCACCCTTCCCCTGCTCGCTTGCTCTCTCTCAAAATAAATAAACAAAACAATTCTTTGGGCTGGATATCCTCGCTGGGGAATCTTCCCGTAGATCATGTCTCCACCGGGTCAGGTCTCCACCGGGACAAATCCGTAGTCAGATTTTTGCTGGATGAAGGAATCTTTGAGCTCCATAATCCCCACATTAGAGGCGATGGCAAAATTCCCAAAAAATATGTATGTGAGAGATTGAGCACATGTTTATTGAGCTCCTACTATTTGCCTGATGTTATTCCATGGACAGGGAAAGAAGGACTACGTAAAGAATCCCATGTCTGTGCTCCGGAAGCTGCTGATTTACTAGTCAACACAAGCCAAGATCTATCACAAATGAGCCAAGAGGGCCAGTGCTCCCAAGGTCTGGGACTTAAGAAAATTAAGGAAATGCAGCGTGTGTAGATTGTCGACAGTATCCTTAAGCAAGGTCACACAGATTCACTGATGAACTCGAAAGAAGCCATCCAAAATATAAGTGTAAATCTCTTCCACTTTATTGGGCCGAGCACTCTACAGAGCATCATCAATTCTATAAACACCTCGGCCATAGAATGGTTTTATTGCAACACGTTCCGGTGTTGAGTCATCTACCAAATGTAAAACTCGTTAACCATGTCTGTGACAACGCGACAGTGTTTCTCTCTTCATGTACGGGAACCTCAAATAATATCAATGAGGCTGGACCACTCCAAGGGCCTAAGCGACACCAACAAAAAGCACGCTCTTCTTCTCCAGATAGAGACACGCTGTGACAAGCGCTCTGGTGGCAGGTGACAACGATCGCAGAGTACCAGAGTGTGGGCAGGGGAGACTTGTTAGGCCCCGGGGCCTGCAAGATAGCGACAAGGACGCCGGTGCGGGTGCTGACTGCCTTGTGGGGGCGGTGACACGATCGCCGGGCCGGCGGGCGGCCCGGCACCGAGGGTCTGAGACGAGTGACTGTGGCGGAATATTAACAGGGAAGACGCTCTGAGTTCGCTTCTATCCCTGGATGCAGACGAGAGGCGCTGCTTTGGCATCTCTTCGGTCCCACGAACAGGTTTTCAGCTCGGGAGTGGGAATGGGAGTGACTTTTCTCCCCACGCTGTACCCATCATAATTGTCAGATCCTACCCGCGGTGAGTCCCGACTCCGGGGCCTCAAATAACCCGGGTAATCTAGTGTAGAAAGCGCGGGCGGCGGGCGCGCTCTTTTGAGACTCAGGACCCGGCGGAAAGCTCATTATACTTTCCAAGTATTGCGACACGCACGCGTACTGGGGGACCACGTGGCCTAACGGATAAGGCGTCTGACTTCGGATCAGAAGATTGAGGGTTCGAATCCCTTCGTGGTTAGCGCTGGCTCTTTTTTTTTTTTTTTTTTTTTTAATGCATTTACTCTCCTTTCCCCCCCCCCCCCAAGTGGCCATATCTCACGCGGTGGGAGGGACCACCTGTCACCTGTTTTGCAAACCCGTTTCCTACCCTCAACAGGCCATTCTCAAAAGCCTTGGAAGGACCAGTGTTTCCAGGGGAGTCGGATCTGTAAAGCAAAAGCGCTGAGCCTCAGACTGACGCGGGGCCCAGGGGCCGGCACCGTGGGAACCTGTCGTTTGTCCCCGAATCTCTTCTCTGGTCTCTTTCTCTTCGGGGCTGAGTCTGTGCGTCCTTGGAGGTTCCGGCTGCCGCTGCAGCCTGTGTTACTGGTTTTCACTCTTACCCTCCTTTTCCCCTCTTAACTGCCTTTTTGCCTCCCCTTGTGTTGCCATCAAAAGGATGAGAACAGGTCATACGCAAACCTGAATTACAGAACGGAAAAATTAAGGTCTAGAAAAGAACCCAGCTGTTTCCAGAGTGTGCGGGCAAACAGGAAGACAGAAGGAGATAGTGGTGCAAAGTACACACACACACACACACACACACACACACACACAAAGAAAAAAAAAACACATTTTTGTGCCTAAATAACTGAATCTGAAACTTTAGGATGAACAAAGAGTGATTTCCAATTCTTGACTTCCTGGTGAAAGTCTGTCCAAATCACATGAGCGCATGAATGTCTTTGCTAGGTCAGAGCACTGTTAAAACAAGGGAATAATTACCTCTTCCTCTCCCCAGCCTCTCTTTTAGGCCTCTGGTATGACTCTGGGTTTCTCTAGACAGCTGTTGAGTCCAAATTGTAAAGCAAAGTTGCGGCCTGAGCGCCAGTTCCCAGAGGTTGAGATTTCTCAGAGGAGAAAAAGTTGCAGTGCGTTAATGTCCTAAGAAACCACTCACTGCCTCCTTCCTCACAAAATATACCATTGACACTAAGTATCCCTTTCTAAGCCAGAGAAAGGATATCATCTCAAAAGAACCAAATAAAGTTATGGTTAAGAAACATTTAAGTTGCTCGCATGTTTCTGGTTTCCTGGGAATACGCAAAACCTTCCCCCTCCCGACCGGATTGGCATTTAACCCTCTGCACTGACTTTTTTCACCCACACCTTCTCCAGGAGATTCATGGAAGTAGAAATCCTGATCCAAGAAGACAAAAATGTCCCTGATACAAATTCTTTCCCTCTTTCTTCTTTTTCTTTCCGTTTCTCCTGCGTTCACAGCAAAGGATACCAAAAGGAGTAGACAGCCTTTCCAGAGCAGAAAGTGTCAAAGAGAAGAAAATCAAAAACAACAGGGCCATCTGCAGACATCCCGAGCTTTAAATGGTCATTGGAGCTTAGGGGCTTGTCCCCAAATCCCGAGAATAAGAATATATGGGCCCCCCAATAGATGTGTAAGCTTTTCCGCTTTGAGAAGGGGATTCAGAAAACAAATAACACTCGCTGGAGATGGATGGGAAAAGTGGCTGGAAGAACAGAAATAAAGAAGAAAGATTCCTGGATGTGGATTACAAACACAGGGCGTTGGGCCCTGCTGGACAGGGGCAGAACAGACTCCTAAGTGTAATATGTGTTTATGGAGCGCACTAAGCTTCTAGGATATAGGATCTAAGTTCCTAGGATCACAGTAAACAAAGTATGCAAAAGCCCGTGTCCTTAAGAGACCTGGTGTCGGGGAGAGGGCGAGGGGAAGGGAACAACGCAGAAAACACAGAGGGGAATAAGTGGATTATATAATCTATAAGTAAATTATAGGATATATTAGAAAAGATAGTTTTGAAAGTGTCAGGATTTGTATCATGACCGGGAAGCAGCAAAGACTGCATGTCGCAGTCAGCTACTGCCCCGTAACAAACACACAAAACCCAAACGCGTAGAAGACACTCCAGTAAGCATTTATTACTCAAGCGTCTGAAGGTGAATGACCTAAGCCAAGCTTAACCGAAGGCTGTATTTTTGAGCTGCGGGTACACCTCCACTTGGCTCCTCGGCCCCCTGCTGCAGGGGCTCTGGTGAGTTTGAAGCATGTTCCTTTTGGGACCATGAGTGAAATCGCAGCCGCTCCCTGGAGGGGACGTCCTCTCACGAAGATGGCAAACGTATTTAAAGGCCCTGCTTGACTTGTGTCTAATATCTCATTGACCCAAGTCATCCTCAGGCCCCAGCCCAGAGACAAGGGACGACACTCCATCTCTTGAAGAGGAACTGAGGAGTTAGTTACGAGGCAAAGGACTCGGATAAAGACAGGAACAAGGGGCACCTGGGTGGCTCAGTTGGTTGAGCTTCTGACTTTGGCTCATGTGGTGATCTCATGCTCTGTGAGTTCAAGCCCCACTTTGGGCTCTGTGCTGATTTTGAATTTTAGCAATTATTCATCCTTTCCTTTTATCTGAATATTCCATATTAAAAATGAGTTCTCACGTGTATGAATTCTACACACTTTGAGAAAGAGAAGAGTAGCCACTGACAGCCAGGAACTGGTCTGACGCTCAGAGCTCAGCCTTAGTGTTGCTAGGAGCTGGCCTGGCGTTCCCAGCTAAGCCCTAGGAAATTCCTGTTGAACATAAATAATTTCCAGGGACATCAACCACAGGCAAGGCCACTTTGTGACCATGACGAAGCAAGATGAAAACAAAACACTGTCCGTAATCATGTCTGAACGCAGATGAAAAGCAATGAACGCAGATGAAAAGCAATAACGTTGCGCATGTAACGAAAGTTACCAAACCTCCCCTCCTTCCCTGGCTCACGTGAGGGACTACTGCATTTTTTCAAACCCATTTTAGCTCTCGTCTTGCTTTGATCCTCTCACCTTGGAGACAAAAACTATTAAGGTACCCAACCATCGAGTAACCGAGTCACTTAATAGATCACCATATTTTGCCCCCCTCCTTGTAACAAGACAACAAATCCAACTTTGATCAACCACAGTGTGTCCTTCGTAGGTCTTGGCAGATCAATTATCTTGAATTTTGAAGCATTAAATATCACTGAGATGAAGCCAATTAACTTTTATGAGGTATCTTCCCTTCGTCCATCACTTAGCCAGGCTAAGGAAAGATGGATTAAAAAGTTGAACATATGCTCTGCATGTCATAAGAGTAACAAACTGTTCCGGTTTGCTGTATTTTACCATGCTATGGTTTTGTTTAGATACGGGGTGTCTTGGGCCATGTGGTAGTTTTTAATTTTTACTTAGGAACTTTATCAGGGTTTCTTTTGCGATTTTTTTCATCTAATTTTTAACGGTCTGATGCTTTCTTTCATTTAGGAGTTTGTAAACCATCTCCAAACTACATATACCATATAAGCCAGATATTCTTAGATAAAATTCAAAATCAGATACTGCTTCAGATTTTGTGCTCCGTGGGCCTCAGTCCTCGTGAGGTTTTTCGAAGATCCGCTGGCTCATGACAAATGTACTTAAGAATTTTCTAGATATCAAAAGTCACAGTGTCAGTTGCAAGATCGGAACATATTGGAAAGATCTCATCACCCGAAGAACTTGGTCCGCCCGAACCTTAATAAGGAAAGGCCCGTTATATGAGTTTTTTAAAACAGTTGGCTTGGTTTCTACCTTAGTTTCCTCATCTGTAAAATGGAGACAGGTGACAGAGGGGGGAGTTTTCAAAGAGATCATCTCTACAGTCCCTACAGATTGTGTCGTTGTACGCGGTATACCCGACCCTTGCTGCCTAGTTCATAGTAAAGTGAAAACAGGTGACGGCGGAGATTTTATGGGATTATGTGCCACAGTTGAGATGCAAATGGCAGAAGGTGAGCAAAGAAGGGAGAAACGAATAGAGGCTGGGGCCCTTGGAAAAGATCTTTGATTTAAACTCTTTCAGCCAAAACACAAAATGGAGAATGACGGCGGGGCGCCTGACTGGCTCAGACGGTAGAGCACGTGACTCTCCATCTCGCGGTCGTGAGTTCAAGCCCCCTGATGGACTAGGATTCTACTTTAAAAAAAAAAAAAAATTAGAGAATTGCTTTTCTTTGCGAATTTACGCGAAAGGTACGTGCGAGGTGGGGCTTGCAAAAGGACCTTTTGCCGGAAGGGGGCGCCAGCATCACCTGTGCGCCGGCACCCGCACTGGCGGCCGGACCTCAGCTGGGAGACGTGAGGTCACGGCGGCGCGGGGGCGCAGGGAACCGGCCTGCGACCTCCGTCGGGACCGCGGGCCGGAGGGGCCGAGTGGCTGACCCGCGAAGGAAGACGCGGGCTCCGGGACCGGAGTTTCGGGCGGCCGTTCCCATCGAGGCGATGGGAGCAAATCCACCCTCCGACCCCTCTGTAAAACGGTTAAACGGGTAAGTTGCAAATTGCCAAAGTTACCGTTTCCGTTTCTTTCCCTACAAGGGCTGCCAACAAGATCGGGCCACCCCTCTCGCTCGCAAAGAGCTAAAACCTCACTGCCCTGGCCGCAGGGGAACAGCCGCGACGAGGATGGGATTCGAACCCACGCGTGCAGAGCACAATGGATTAGCAGTCCATCGCCTTAACCACTCGGCCACCTCGTCACCCGCTGGTGGCGTCTCGGATAAATATTATGTTGCTGTCACGCGCACAGGTCTATTTTTGTCATTCCCGCTGTGTTATTCATGAAGTGGATCCCTTTGCTCCCTGGAAGGGGCCCTCTTACCTTGACAAAGCGAAAAACAAAATAAAGAAGAGACTAACGTCCGGGGGAGGAGGATGCGGACCCGAAGAGAAACAAAACACTCTTCCTAAGGAAACACGGGAGCCTCTGACGGCGGAACGGAGTTAATGACTGCTTTGGTTCTAAAAATCTAACTGGATTTCGTCGTCCCTCTTAGGGCCCGTACATCGGAACCACGGATTGCGTCTATTAGCGCGGGAGATTCCTCGGCAGGATTCCCAGGAGGATGGCCGTCCCGGGCACCATGAGCGCTTCTTAGAAACAGTCACCTCTCCAGGAAGTCCTGGAGGGTGACTGGGCGAGAGCTGGAAGGAAGGCGTGAAAGTCAAACTGTAACCTGTCCCGAATGTCACGCCAAAGATTTTTGGACTGTATGGAAGGATCGTAGGACCATCCGAGGGAGCTGTGTTCTGTGTTGGTTCTATTTGTTTTGTTTGTTTCGTACAGTACGTTTGATTTTTAAAAATGTACTTTTTTTTTTTTTTTTTTTTTTTTTTTTTTTGCCTATTTCGATGCCCCCCCGGCCACAGATCCCCGGGAACACGCCGGCAGGTGGATCAGGGGTCTGTTGCAGCGGCCCCAAGGAAGAGCACACGCCTCCAGGGATCTTGGGGAATCTCAGTTAAAGGGGTGTTTTTAAAGACCTTATTAAAACAAACATGCCTTCACGTTTCACCTCTGTCTGCCAGATTGTTGACGAAACACAACAGTCTTTCATGATTAAAAACAAAAACAAAAAAAACGTCAACAACCTTGGTACAGACAGAATGTAGAGCAACATCTTCGAGGCCACGCAAGCTTCATATGGGATATAAGCCAAATCCTGGATGGATCCATGCTTGGATAAGCATATGCAGAAAACTGAAAGTGGACGTCTCTATCTCACAGCACTCACAAAAATTAACAGGAATTGGATTAAAGACATAGATATAAGACCAGAAACCATAAAACTCCTAGAAGGAAACATAAGGGGAAAAACTCCTTGACATTTATTTCAGCAACGATTTTTTTGGACAAGACACCAATAGCACAAACAAAAGAAAAAAGTCAACAAGTGGGACTAACGCGTCTGCGGGGCAAAAGACATCGAGAAAATGAGAGAGCAAACTACGGAATAGGAGAAAATATTTGCAAACCATATATCGGAGGAGGATTTAATACCCAAAATAGAGGAAGAACTCATACAACTCAAGTCCTATTTAAAAATGGACTTAACAACAATCAAGTCCTATTTAAAAATGGCCAGAGAACCATATAGACATTTGCATGGACCAAACTGGCACCATCTTGGACAGATCTGCTATGACGGCCACCCTGGGACCTGAAGCCTTCCTGAGCACGGCCCCCAGACACACTCCCACCTCCCCCCCCCCCCAACACACACTCACATTCTTTCTGTCCAACCCCACCCTGATAAGTACACCTTCGGGCACAATGTCCTCAGTCAGCTCTGGAGATACAACTGTGAGTCTCCAACATCTCCTCCAGGAAGTCCTCCCTGTGTGCTCCCAGTCCCCAAGGCTATAAAAGCAGGTCTCATAGGAGGTGGGGTCACCCAAGACACGCATCTGTCCCTAAATCCCCTTGAGAAACCATTTCTCCAACAACTAGACTTGTCGGCCTTTGCCTTCCGTCTTCCTGCTCCCTGGGCTTCTGGACGTCGTTTTGTGTAGACCTCCCTTTATGGAACATTTCTCCAAAGAAACCATCTAACTGGCCAACCTGTTCAACATCGCCAATAATCGGGGAAATGCAAGTCAAAACCACAAGCACCCCACATCCATTAGAATGGCTATCATCATCAAGTCAACAGATAACAAGTGTTGGTAACTCTGTGGAGAAAAGGGATCCCTTGGCAGTGCATATAATACAACAGGTAAAAGGCACAAAGTTGTCACCGTTTTTAAGTTTAAGTGAGTGACGAAGTCTAAAATGTTGCGGGAAAGAAAAAGAATTTATCTGGGCTTGGGAGTGTCAGGACGGGAATTGTAAAACATGATGTAAAGAAAGGTAGATAAAGGAAAACTATAACCACTAAGACCTGGAAGGAATGTTCCCAGTGGGAAGGTCCCAGCAATGCCTCTCAATAGAGCACTTGGTGACTAAGCAAAAGGAAAAAACGAGCTACCTGCGAAGTATGAGTCCTAGCAGAAGGCCAGAGCCAGACGGGTCTCACTCTGCTTTGGGATCTATACAACAAATAACCCACAAAGTCAGGAAGGCCTGATGGCCCTGAGATCCCGTGGCAGCGAGGGAATGCCATTGAGAAGGTAAAAGCACAAGGCACCGTAAGATTGCCAGATCTGGGTTCAAATGCTAATCATTACACCATGGAGCCCTTACAGAAGAGTGTCTGTTGAAGAAAAGACGTGTCTGGAAGCTGGATGCATATTTTACCTTTGGAAAAAAGTCCTGATCAATAGAATCAATCTAAAGAGCATTAGTAGATACTTGCCATTCGTTAATAGAGGCTGTGGTAGTCTGAGTCATGCATTCTAACATAGACCCACATCCCAATCCCCAGAACCCATGAATACATTACCTTACCTGGGAAAAGACACTTTCTAGATGCGATTACATCGAGGATTTTGAAATGATGAGATTATCCTGGATTTTCCAAGAGCACCCAAAGCAAGGTCAGACTTAATCATAGGAAACGTGACCACAGAAGCAAGAGGTGATCCGGGGAAGAGACCTCTAGAAGCTGAAAATGGCTAGGAAACAAGCCTCTTCCCCGAAGTCTCCAGAAAACCTGCTCACACCTTGATTTTAGACTTCTGATCTCCAGAGCTGTGAGAAGGGTGATTCGTGTTGTTTTCAGCCACTAAATACGCGGTAATTTGCTACGACAGCAAGGGGAAACTAATACAGAGGTTCTAAAACATGACCATGACTGCGGCTTAATAGGCATGAAGAAGTTTAGAGGCCAGAGGAGTTTATAGAGGCTCTTCTCTTGCTGTCATTGAGATCACTGGAAGATGTGCTCGAACTAAGGACAGGAGAGTCAACGGAAGGATCCAATGCCTAGAGGGTTAACCGTCACACCACAGGATCTCTGTATAACAAACCTTCAAGGGAAGACGCGTATCCTCTTGAGTCTGGTCACTTGATCTTCAAGATGTCCGGGCGTAAATTCAATCTAAGGAACATTAAGAGAGAGCCTCTTGTCTAGAGAAATTGGAAAGGGGTGGCTGGGGTCTCACTCCACGGCTTGGACGTTTTCAAGGTCAGCGTTAGCCTCCAGAACATTTGTGTGAACCGCGGGGGAGAAAAGGGGGGGGGGGGGTGGCGTCTGATACGTGAGCCATTAGGGCCTTAAGACTAAGGAGGATCAGGTTGACATCAGGAACCCAGGGAGACCAGAATGCTTTCCACGAGGACACAAAGTACTTCGCTTCTCGTAAGTCTGAGAAGAGAGTAAGGAATCACAGGAGGCTCTTCTGGGGAAGAAAGCTCAAGTGTAAAGTTCATGCCCCCACACACAGCAGGATGCACTGGCAAATTGAAACGTGGGGACAGGCGACCAAAACCAAAGCAGGTCCCACCGAGATTTGAACTCGGATCGCTGGATTCAAAGTCCAGAGTGCTAACCATTACACCATGGGGCCACCACACATGTATTTTGAGGGAATATCTATGAATATTAAATGCAGGGCTTGTCATTCTATTCAGCATGTTATGGACTACAGTATTTATATTTTTTAAATATCAGTGGCAAATCTGCTACATCCCAGACAGCAGATGCTCCAAAACAAACAGGACAACTGGGGCTCACACGTGTAAACCATGTTAAGACCAAGAACCTGCTGGAACCCAAACCCAGAACTGAGGTCCGGGGTGTGACACAGGAGTACTTAGGGCATCCAGAGGATAACCTGGTTTCCCAATGAAGGGGGGGGGGGGGGCGATGCAGAGGAGGACACAGAATTCCAGAAAAGCGCACAAGTCACGCAGCTCTGCAGGGAAGTGTCGCCCTGCTAACTGGGATGCTGAGTGCTGAGGTGCCCGAGTGCACAGGTGTCTCTGGCCAAGTCCAGGTACGGGGGTGATTTAAGAGAAGAGAAGATACTAAAAGGTTGGCAGGTCCCACCGAGATTTGAACTCGGATCGCTGGATTCAAAGTCCAGAGTGCTAACCATTACACCATGGGGCCGATGACAGTCGTGTCCCCTGGCAAATGTTTGGAAGCTCTTTGCAGCGCGTCGCATGCGTGTGGTTGGGTCTCTGTTCTGAACAGGTGCAGAAGGTCCACGTTCCCTGGATCCAAGGGGGCAACAGACTTGTTCGGCTGGGGGGGGCGGGGAGCCCCACAGAGCTCGTCTTTGCTTAGAATTTTCACCAGGGCCCACAGAGGACTCGAGTGCCAATGTTCCTAGAAAAACCAAAACTGTGCATTTCCTGAATACCTAACCTGGACGATGAACGTTTGTCTGCCTATAGGCTTATAGAGGAAAGTGTCAACGCTTAAAATATCTCTTCGGACATGTACAAATATAGAAAACTCAAGAAGAAAAAAAGTTAAAGGTAGCATGGGAATTTAATGTCAAGGATTAAGAAGAACCTCTACATTTCTAAGTATTTTTCCGTCCTTCTTTTTGCTTATCCGCTTTCTCTAGTGGATCAATTGCAAGTGTAATAAAAGATTAATTTTTGTTATATTTACTCTTATTTCCGTTGCATATACAGTACTGTGTATCTGCCAGTTTTATCAAGGGCCACAGTTCTTTTTTTTTTCTTAGTAAGATTTAGCCAACGTCTGAAAACGATGTCTGAAAACAAAGCCAGTGTCTGAAAAACTGAAAACAGCTTTGAAAATTCTCTATTCTGTGCATCCTCTCTGCAGTTCTGTCTTCCTAAGTGGAATAAGAGGACTCCAGAAGGAGGGAAGATTGGAAATTTCCTGTTTGAGATACTGATTCCAAAACACCAAATGTGCTCAGGAGTAAAAGAGTGATGCACTGGATGTGTCCAAATTTCGGATTTCGGATTTTGGTTTCGGAAGTCAGACCCGAGCTGGATAGGGAATTGGAAATTTAAAAAAATTAAAAAATTAAAATAATTTTTTAAAAAAAAAAGATTAAAGCCTGGGCACTTTTCGGCATCTGTATAGTGGTTTCAGAAGAAATCCCTAATGTTTTCCCCAGTTTCAAAAATTTTCTTCCCCCGCTGTTTTACTAAAAGACAACTACCTGCTTACAGTTTCAAGGGCAAACATAATATTACCCAGGAAATTGGTGTATTTCGTGCTGTTTTATGTGCTTTGCAGCTTCCAAAGTTGGTCCAGCAGGTGTAACACCTGGAAAGAAAACACTACTCCGTAGTCGGCAGGATTCGAACCTGCGCGGGGAGACCCCAATGGATTTCAAGTCCATCGCCTTAACCACTCGGCCACGACTACGCGACTGCTCCCCAGCTGTCTGGATATATTCCCATGAGGAATAATATCTTCCCTGTTTGTAAATTGATTTTCCTGCTGGTCTAACAACTCTGGACCGCCTGTCATCATACTAAAAAGAACAAGATTTTGAATATCGAGACGTTGATAACAGAAGTTATTACAAATTGTAACGTTTGCCTGTCGTGGGAAATACCAAAGCCCCTGCGGACGTCGCATTCAATCCAACAGGTGCGGGGGTACCCAACTCAGAGATTGAGTTACAAGGGACCAAAGGGAAGCAAAGACAGGAAGCAGGTGTTTGTCCCAAATTCCCTTGGGGATTCTTACACCTCCAGATCCGGTCCACTCCCTTTTTCTAAAATTTGAGGTTGAGCTAAAGAAGGGTGCCGAGGAGATAGCAGAGGATGGTTTCGATCCATCGACCTCTGGGTTATGGGCCCAGCACGCTCCCGCTGCGCCACTCTGCTCCCCACACCAAGCTGGCTTTTCAAATTTAAATTTCAAGGCAGTAAATTTTGGCGCCTTCTTACTTATGAGATAGATGTCTGGATGTTTTTCAGCGATTGCCTCGAAGTCTGAGAAAGGATACCCCCGGCTCCGTGCACGGCCACCCTCCGCCCCTCAAATGCCAGCGGCTTACAATTCGCCCCGGAAAGACCGACCGGTTGAGGTCGGAGTGCACGCCCCCTCCAGCAGGAAGACGTCTCAGGTCATGGGGAAAACCAAATGCATGCCAATTGGCATCATTTATAAGCTGAAATTGCAAAAGGAGGGCTTGCTTTGATCTTTCTCAGCCAAACCGGGATACAAGAAACACTGTTACTTTAACGTACTTTTAGCTTGTAAGTTTTCGGTCAAAATGTTTTCACCCGCGCGCTGGGTAAAATGCGAGCGCTGCATTGGCCGGGAATCGAACCCGGGCCTCCCGCGTGGCAGGCGAGAATTCTACCACTGAACCACCAATGCTTCGTGTGTTTTTGCTCCCGTATTTGTCCTTATAGCTACAGTTATACAGTCTCCGGAAACAGCAATGACATTGTACGTTTTTTCCCTAGAATTTTTCTAAACCCAATCAAAGAAAAAATTATACCTAAACATTCTGAGAAAACCTGTGACCTAGAAGAAGTGAAACTGCTGATATGCGGGCTTTTGAAGGTGAAAAACAAGTATAAATACCCAACATATAAAAATGTCTTTTCTCCATCCCCCGCTTCCCCCCTTACATCATTAATGGAAACAAATTCCAAAAATCTCTCCTTTAGGATGCAAGCCAATTCGGTTAATTACTGGGTCAAAGCGCTCAATTGGAGGTTGAAACAAGTTACCACATTCTGGAAAAAAGACCTATCGTCACTCTGCCATGAAGACCCAAGTTTGTATAAGAAGGTTATGGTCATCAGACGCGAGAATAGTACAGAAAATGCTGAAAGTAGGAAATCTCCCGAATCCTATCCCTTACACACATCCCCGTGACTTGCCCTTTGGAGGGTGGCCACTGGCCGCCGAGGTCGGTGTGGGGCTTGGGAACCAAAAGCCAAGCGGGACATGGAAATAAACAGAAGTTATATCCCTTGCTTTTGAGGACTTTTCACTTGTCTGGAGAAAAAGCCAACACAGAGAAAACCATTGACGATCCATGAAAATTATCTTTCCCAAAGTGAGCCTTGAGTTTGGTTTTCTGGGAGGTAATGGGCTCTGAT
Organism: Panthera onca; assembly: GCF_046562875.1. NCBI lineage: Eukaryota > Metazoa > Chordata > Mammalia > Carnivora > Felidae > Panthera > Panthera onca. The sequence goes on along the minus strand of NC_138343.1, from coordinate 3,600,600 downwards.
AGTCCGGATGATACGAAGCATGTGAGAGCCAGTTTTTCACATGCCTCTATCTCCTTCTGGTCTCTATCTCTTTGCACCTTTTCTTCAGAATAGAGAACTCACAGTATTTACTTGGCAGGTGTGATTAGGCCGCTCTGAAGGGGAGGAAGCTCCAACAGCAAATTGATCTTCAAGTAAGAACTGGGGCCATGAAATAGGTTTCTCCAAACAGGAGAAATAGGTTTGAAATAGGATTCCCTAGCAACAGAAGAAAAGAGAACTGGACAGCATGAGACATAAAAATCAACCTGATCAAGTCACGTAATGCCTTCGTTCTTGTTTACTCGTGCCTAAAGGGTGCCTACATTCCTCCAGGGGCGTCGAAGGTAAATTCAGAGGATGGCCATTAAAGCGGTTTGAAAAACAACATAAAACCACCCGTCAAATATTAGTTACTGGTTTCTATTCCATGTAACTTTTTAGTGAACCTTCGAACGTCAGAAATTTTACCGTATTTCTATCGGAAGCAGATATATTCGGTATAACACACATCACTGGTGTTCGTGTCAGTGGGGCTGTGTCCCCCCAGGCTGTCAGTTAGGCTCTGACAGGAGGCCTGGAGGCCAGCATGGAGGAAGCCGTTACCGGCCAGGGGAACGAGCACGTTATGCAACTTGATCCAGTGGAGTTTTCGGGCTCATACGGGCCAGTTTTGTTTTCTTCTGTTGCTGGGATTTGGAGAAGGCCAGAGGCCTGTCCGGGCCCAACGCCCCGAGAAGCCCCATCACACGGGGGCCGAAGGGAGGAGCCATGGCAGGGAGCCCCCGAGCAAGTGAGGAAGAAAGAGCAACTCTGCTTCCCACCCCCAAGGAATAAATATTCGGCCCCCGATTAACTACTGTCAATTAAAAAAAAAGATAGAAACACAACCCCCCATGGGCAGTTCCAGCGCAAACCTCCCTGCTCCCTCTCCCTGCTCACTCTCGAGTGCTCGCTCTCTCCCTTCCCCCTTCCCCCTCCTCTCCCCACCCCCTTTTCTCCTGCTCTCACATCTGCAGAGTGTACTTTCCGCTTTAATAAACTTTCCCACTCCTGTGCTACTTGTCTGCCCTTGAATTCATTCTGGTGACCAAGACCGAGAACCTTCGGCGAGGCCCATGGAGCTGGCTGAGGCCAGGCCCAGGCTCACCTGGCAACAGAATCATGCAGCAAACAAGGGAGAACATTCCTTTCAGAGGAAAGGTCGGGGACAAAGGCCCTGTCCTGGGAAGGAGCGACACATATTTGAGGAACCGAATGGCCTGGGCGACACACGCTGGGTTGTTTTGTTTAAAGGAGGAGGATAATCAAGACAAGATCTGTGTGTACAGACATGCGCCATAAGGACTCGGATTTCACGGAACACGAGGAGATCTGGGACGAGGTCCCTGTCAACACCCAGGGCAAGAGATGTTGATGGAAGAAAAGAGGTCCTGGTGGAACAGAGAAGGAGATGGGCTGTGACGTTTTAGGAAATCACACTCAGTGGGACTCCTGCTCAGACCTGGGAGTGAAGAAAAGGACGTCCCCAGGATGGTTCTAGATTCCTGGTTGGGTGGGGGCGGGGCGGGAATGAAGCAGGGAAGGAGGCACACCCTGTTGCAGGCAGCCGGGCGAAGGAACAGTCCAGAAAGCAACCAGAGCAGAAAGAGGGAAACAGAAGACTGTGCCTCCCCCGACGTGGTGACTGTCCAAGAGAGTGTTTATGTGAAACCTTTCTTTAAAGAAGGTTGCAAAGGACGCACTGTCCATTGGGGGGCGGGGGCTCTTCCCCCAGCGAGATTCCCCACAACGCGTGCCACAAAACTCCGGGCAGAGCAGATATTCTGTCCTTTCTGTCATGTTAAAAACAGGACCACGGGCCCAAGATGGAGTCACCTGTGCTAAGCCCAATCGCCACACCGAGACCTAGACTTACCAGTTACAGTGTTAGCATGTCGCAGAAATGGAATCTTAAACCAGTCAGCGAGAAATCCCTGGGTCAGCACGACGTAGGTAACCTGCCTGATAGACGCCCGTCATCCCATAAAGGAACAGGACTCTGCCTGAACCAGCCTGTGTTATGCCAGTATAACGTCCTCGTTCCCAGGCCCTTCTGCCTATAAGAGTCTCATTCTGTACGGCTCCCTGGAGCTCCTTTCTCTCTACTACAGAGGATGCTGCCCCGGGCTTGAAAGGTTGAATAAAGTCAGTAAGATCTTCACAATTGGCCCAGTAAATTTTGTTTTTTAACAATCACAACTCCTGGGAGGCCTCTCAAAGTCACCTACTGGGTATACCTTGGAGGGAAATCGCCTTGCTTCTTTACCCTAAAAAAGGCTATTTGCAATTGACCCCGACGTGATTTGAACACGCAACCTTCTGATCTGGAGTCAGATGCGCTACCGTTGCGCCACGAGGCCACAGGGAAAAGGCCCTTTATCTGCCAAATTAGGATTTAAATAATCCTGTCTCCTCTCCTCCAGATTCTAAAGATTTTCTTCTGTTGATGGGTGGATTGGGTCAGCTTTCTCCCCACTATCCACAGCTTGGCTAATGCCTTGCCAAGAAAGTAAAGGAATTGACCACATTAAATATTAATACAAAAACCCAAATGCTCCCTTCTCAGGAAAACTCAGTGCTTTCTCAGGCTCAGTCTTTCCAACTCTTCAGAATTCTCCTGTTTTGAGAACTCTCCTGTGCTTACTATTTAGATCCGCAGTGAAACAGGCATCACGATGGCAAAAAACTTGGCAAAACTGCTTTACCCGTCATTCACGAGACTTCTCCCTCTTCTGAAACAGACTCCTGGCCCCGCACCGGCCCGCCTCCCTGCCTTTCTCAGCACCCACCAGGCCCACCCCAACCTGCTGAAAAGCTGCTGGGTCTCAAAAGCCCAGCGTAAACGACATCACTTCTGGAAATGCTCCCGGCTCCGGCTCCTCTCCGTCAGAATGTGCGGCCTTCTGGTCTGTATAGTTTGTACATGAGCAACAACTCAAATCCGGTGGCTGTTTCGCGAGCTCTTCCCACTTTTTAGTAGCCTGTGCTTGACCTTCCTGCGGTGAGTCTCAAAACGCGGTCCCCTGAAACAGAGCATCAGTTTCAGCTAGGAACTTGCTAGAAAGGCACATCTTTGTCCATGCCCCAGAACTACCGAAGCGGGGACTCTGGGGATGGGCCCCTGCCGCCTGTGTGCCAACAAGTTCTCCAGGCGATTGTGTTTCGGGGGAAAGGCGGAAAATCACTGCTCCGGCCTGGAGATCACCTACTTTCCTCTCTCAAGAAAATAAATTTCCTGTCCCCTTCCAGGATGGAGGATGGACAATGTCTGAGCCAGCAGGGGCCACCACAGCTAAGTGCCACAGATTGGGTGCTTTAAGCCACGGATTTATTTTCTGGCATTTCCAGGGACTACGAACCCAAGATCGACCCTGTCAGCAGGCCTACTGATGGCTGTCTTCTCCCCGTATCTTCACTGGGTCTTTCCTCTGTCGTGTCTGTGTCCTAATCTCTTTTTAGAAGGACACCAGTCCCGTTGCATCAGGGCCCACCCATATGACCTTCCCCTGCTTTGTCTAGGTCTTTAGAAGCCCTACCTCCAGATACAGTAACATCCTGAGGGGCTGGGGGTTAGGCCTTCAACATTGTGAAGGGGGGCCAGTGGGACACACAGCTCTGCCCCTGACTTGGAAGTTTCCAGACGGAAGCCCCTGCTGACAATTCCTGAGCCCCGCCCTGGGGTGCCAGGATGGAGGGTGCACGGGTAAATGCGACTGCCTCTTTGCTTCTCCCACACTATTTGCTTAGGCCCCCGCTTTCTGGAGTCTGACAACCTCCCTCGGCCTTCCAGATGGCAAGATCTTGTGGCCGTTATCTCCTGTCCCCAACTTGTCCCATTGGAACTTCTATTTTGGAGTTGTTCCGAGAGGGATTCGCGCAGTGCGCAGAAATGAATTCTTGTGTTTATCCCACCATCTCTCCCTGCCACGGTGGTCCCAGGGCACGGGGAGCAATCGGGTTTGGTCTTTGCCTCTCCCGGCTCAGCCCCGCGCCCACGGTCCCCTCAGGGCTGTGGCCTCTGCTCCCAGGTGCCGTCCAAATATAAAGCACTGTCTGTCGGTTATTGTCGCTTCACCCTCCTCTCCTCCGCAGTTATCTTGCTGGAAACCTGACAACATTTCTGACCCCGCGGCCCAACTTGTTTCCCCCACTAGACTGTAAGATTTCTTTTTTTGTCCTCGAGATTTTATTTAAATCCCAGTTAGTTAACATACAGAGTGATATTGGTTTCAGGGGCAGAATTCAGGGATTTATCACTTACACCACCCAGTTCTCCTCCCAACAAGTGCCCTGCTGATGACCGTCACCTAGTTCACCCACCCCCCCCCCCACCCACCTCCCTCCATCAACCTCTGGATGGTTCCCTACAGTCAGGAGTCCAGACTGTCAGACTTCTGAGGCCTCGGAAACGCCTTGCTTTGCAATAATGATTTCACGATGTTGCAGTCACAGCGCCAAGATTATTTTCCTTCCCCAAAAGTTCCCCACACACCCCCTCATGCCGCAGGAGGACCACGTGGCCTAATGGATAAGGCGTCTGACTTCGGATCAGAAGATTGAGGGTTCGAATCCCTTCGTGGTTGCTGTGGGGCTCACTTATTACACTCCAGGCCCTTCCTGCTACTTGCTGCTGTTTTCTCGGTTCAGTCCGTGAACAGATTCTTCTCCTTCTGACGCTAACCTGATAGTTTTACCCCCCACCCCCTCCTCCCAGGTCTCCTCCACACCCCCGCCTCCGTTTGTGACCCCGCTGCCCTCCCCGCGAGTGACTGGCCCTCGATGTCGCTCACCCCCTCTTCTGGCCGGCAGCTGCCCCCGGGAGCTTCTCGGAAACGCGGACCTTGCCGGCCCGTCCCCGTCCTTCTCGGCGGCGCGCCCGTCTGGGAGCCCGGGTTCCAGCCCGGCTGCAGGGGGCGCTCCCCGGCCCCCCGCGCCCGCTCGGCGCCCCGCCCCAGACCCCGCCCCGCGCTGCTGAGCGCCCGCCCACCTGCACCCCCGGGAACGCGGGAAAGCGAGGCGGCCCTGGGCACCCCAGGAAAGACCGGAGGCTGGGGAAGGCAGGAAAGAGGTCACGCTCGACGACAGCCTCTAACAAATGTAGGCAAGGGGTAGGATTAGAAGACCCGCCACCGTCCGCAATCCCCAGAGAAGTAAGAGACTCAGCAAAGAGCATTAAGGATCTTAAAACCTTAACAGGGTTAGCGGGAAACAGCACGCGCGTGGTGGTAAAGGCCCACCCCCAAGGTTCCCTGCTAATTGCAAAGGAGAAGAAAGCTCAGAGGGGACCGCTCCGGCTTCCCTGTCAGTTGGATGCCCAGACAAATGCCTCTGGATGGGAACTAGGTACTCGAATCAAAACGATCTAATCCATCACTGCGATTTAACTTCTGGTTTAGAGAGCAGGGAGGAATAAATTAAAAGTTGCCTTGGGAGACAGGGAGACAGAGTCAGAATGTGAGACGTTTTAGAAGATAACCGGCTTGGATTTTTTTTTTTTTTTTTTTAAGTCAATGTCAGAACAGTAACAGCAACAGGAAGTTGGGATGCTGTTCTAAACAGAAAGGGACTAAGGAAATGTCGCAAATCAAAGGCAGAGGCTCAGCACCGAGAACCCGCACCTTGTGAGGACCAGCAGACGCTTCCTCGCTTCAGGACTTCCCGGGCTCCCTGGACAGCGTGGCCGGAAAGGAAGCTGAGAAGGTCAGATAGCTCCCATGACGAGGGCCTCTTCTGCCGTTTGTGCCCTTTTTATAGGCCACAAAGTACCTTTTAAGACTTTAAAGGAGGGAAGGGACACAGTCAGATTTGCACGCTCAGGTAAAGACATCGATCGGTGGTGACCCAGCCCGACCTACGCCATCTGCCCCAAACTGCGTCTCTGGTGTTCTCTCTCACCGCTGCCCCTCCCTGGGCCCCTCCAAAATGCAATGTTCCAGCCAGACAGAACTTTCTTCAGTTTCTCTCCTATTCTGCGAGGTTTAGGTCTAGAACACCACGCACCTTTCCAATTTGGCCAGCTCCCACACATCCTTCAGATCTGAGCTCGAATATGATTCATTCCACATATATTCATTGATTACCCATTTACCCGTTCAGAGGTAACAAAGGCAGAACCGGAAACTGTCTTCATGCAACTCGGAGTCTAATGAGTGACCCTCCAGGCAACCACCCAAGGTGGCCACGTCTGGGACCTAGCACTGCTCCAATAGGCCACGTGGCTCCCTGGACCTCTCACTTGCCATACCCAATTGTAAATGTTCACTTCTACCATTGTTTACTCTAGAAAGCCCTCAAAGGAGGGGCTATATTTTTCCTGCTCTCCATTGAATGAGCAGCACCTAGCAGAATGCATGACACGTGATTGTGCTCAGAATAAAATTTTTCAAAGAATGAAGAAATGAACCCATTCAGAGACAAGAGCCTGGAGGCCAAAATACTGCTAAGAAGTTGTTGCAATCACTCCTATGAAAAACTGTAAGAACCCGATCTAAGAAAAAGGGCCTGTGGCTTGGGAGGAAGAGCCAGATTTGAGAAAAAAAATTAGGAGGTGGAACTGAAGGCTTGATAATCTACAGGCTGTGGGGAGAGAGTAGAGAAAGGAAGAAAGTTAGGGGGAGTTCTAAGTCTTTGGCTTTGGCTCCCATAAAATCTGGGTTGTTGAAGGAGGTTCGAGTTTGCAGAGAAAGGGTAGAGCATTCATTTTGGGACATAGTGCTTTTGAGATGCCCATGCACGTGCAAAAAGAAATTACCAAGCCGGCATATATTATGAAGCCCTGAAGAAAGGTCTGGGCTGGAGATCATTTTCAGCACATGAGCATGGATTATCAGTCATGTTTTATCCTTCTTGTGTTCACAGAATGGAGCTATCGATGAAGTACAGAATCTCCTATTTGCACACTAATACACCCACGCTCCTACACATACAGATAAGATTGTGATAATAATCGTTGTGTAGTTTCAGAAATGCGGCGATCCTGGGGATCTGTTCCTGCTCTGACGGTGATCTTTGCAAATACGTTTTAACTATCATCCACAGAGTATCAGATACAGTTGTTCTCCCCCTTGGGAGAGAAGGCCCCACGCAGTGAAGCAGATTTGACTGCCAGAAATATTTTCTCCTTCCCTATCCCATTCAACAACATTCCGTCAGCCGCTTTAAAATATTTTGAAAAATAAATGAACATTAAAAAAAAATTTTTTTTTTAATAAAATATTTTGAGCTTTACCAAGGCACAAGAGACAGGTTTCCCTATGGAACATTTTGATGGGTCCCCTTTCTTGAATTTGAACGGGATGATTACAATAGCAGCTGACAATTTATTGAGCCCTTGCTGTATTCCAGGCACTGGGTTCGGCGCGTGAAGACATGGGGTGTCTGTGACGACATCTTTGTCCGGTGATTCGCTGAGAATTAATGTCCTACTGCGGCAAAAATACGAGGATTTTTAAAGGATTATTCGAAGGCAATTCTTTACAGAGGATTATCGCCACAAATCGCTGATTTGCATTCTAGAAAACGCCCAAAAAGCATTCTCAGGTGGCCACGTGCTGGAACGCAGGTTGGGTGAGACTTCGCTGGTGTCATTAGAGGGGATCGTTTGTTTCGTCCTCTTGTGTTACTAAATCCTGAAGTAGCCTAGAATACATGATATATCGTTAACATGGCGGAAGTGGAAAAAAGCATCCCAGTAGCTGTAGTCGTGGCCGAGTGGTTAAGGCGATGGACTAGAAATCCATTGGGGTGTCCCCGCGCAGGTTCGAATCCTGCCGACTACGACGGGCGAGTTTTATATATTTGCTCTTGTACTCGATCTTCAATTACAGCCGACTTTTAAAACCATTAAACATCCGTTCAGACGTTTGCAAGTTACATCAAAATGGAAGAATTCTCACTGACCGCGAAGGAATCCTATTGGATGAGTGAACTAAAACAAAAGAGCCAATAGAACGCTTTCGTTTGAATTCTGAGGTTTCGGGCTTGGAAATCCTGGTGATAGGGACAAAGGAAGTTGGAAGAGAAGATTCCACACATTCATACTTAGAGCGACCTAGTAAGTCTACCACCACCTTTTTCCCTAAGTGTAAATCCCGCTCGCATGCGTGGGGGCCAGTGGCGCAATGGATAACGCGTCTGACTACGGATCAGAAGATTCCAGGTTCGACTCCTGGCTGGCTCGCCATTTTGGTTAGCCACCTCCCCTTTGGAGGTTCACAATCTCCATCTTCCTTAGGCCGATGTAATTGTATATATAAATATTTTTAAGCCCTTTCAAAATTTTCTTTTGTAATGTGATTTGACACAAAATAACAAAAATGCTAATAAGACACGCCTCAACTGTAGTTCATATTCTGCTTTTGCATATGTCAATTTTCTTCACATCACATCGTTCAATGGTTTTCAAAATCGACCAGTCCTCCCATGAGATGATCAATACCAAATAGAAGGAAGACCTTTCAAAGGCATCGAAGTTTCACAAAAAAGAGTATTTCTAAATACCAATTCTTTTCCTCTCTCTCTCTCTCTCTCTCTTTTTTTTTTCAAGATTTAATTTTTTAAGAGCAGTTTTCGATTCACAGCAACACTGAGAGGACGGTACCCACGCATGCCTTCACACGTGCACAGCCTCCCCTGTTACTTACATCCCCCACCAGCGGGGGGACATTTGTTACAACTGAGAATCCTACTTTGATACATCACAATCACTCAAAGTTCATAGCGGACGTTACAGTTCACCCTTGGTGTTATACATTCTGCGGGTTTGGACAGATGTGTAATGACGCGGATCCATCATTACAGAACCGCGCAGAGTATTTTTCACGCCCCTCCCCCATCCTCTGCCTATTCATCTCCCCCCCCCGCCCCCCCACGCCCGGGCCACCACTGATCGTTCAGCGTCTTCGTTGTTTAGACTTTTTTCACAATGTCATACAGTTGGGATCATATCATGTGTAGCCTTTCCGCTTGGCTTCTTTAACCTAGTAACAGGCATTTAAGTTTTCTCCGTGTCTTCTCGTGGCTTGGTATCTCATTTCTTTTTCATGCTGCGCATTCTTCCATTGTCTGCAGGTCCCACAATTTATTCATTCCATTCACCTACGGAAGGGCATCTTGGTGGCTTCCAATTTTGGCAATTACGAGTAAGCTGCTACAAACATCTGTGTTCATGTTTCCGTGTGGACATATATGTCGACTCCTTTGGGCAAATGACAAGGAAGGCAGTTGCTGGATGGTATGGTAAGAGCATGTGTCGTTTTATAAGGAACTACCAAACCCTCTGCCACAGTGGCTGTGCCATTTTGCCTTCCCTTCAGCAATGAAGGAGAGTTCCTGTTGTCCCACATCACTGCCAGCATTTGATGTCAGTGTTCTGGACTTTGGACATTTTAAGAGGTGATTTTTAATTTTCATTTCTCTCATGACGTGTGATGCAGAGCACCTTTTCATATGTTTTTTTAAAAAGGGCCTTAACAGACATCACCGAACATACAGACGGCAGATGGGAAATTTTGTTAGGTTTTTATTTCTATCCTCCTTTCTACATGCATATAAAGAGTCAAACATCGCACTAGATTTGAAACAAGAATTAACAATCTTAACAATCTCTTCTTTCCCTCTCGCTGAGCTAAAGATTGCTTTGGGACGAAAAGGACTGTACTTAGCAGAGGATGGTTTCGATCCATCGACCTCTGGGTTATGGGCCCAGCACGCTCCCGCTGCGCCACTCTGCTGCGGGGATGTCCCTCTTCATAATTAACCTTCAGTTTCTGTCTGGTTTGCCCCTTCCTCCCGCTGCCCCTGCAATCTGTAGAATTGGAAACTGGGTTCTCTTTTTTCTCTCTAGAGTAGTAATGATTTGTCTTTTGTAATTCACTAGCCCTGGGCCTGAACTAACGCCCAACAGAAGGGTGAAGAAGAAATGGAAAAGCTTATTGTGGGTATGCTTCTCCGGGGCACAAAGGCGTGATCCGCTGTGACATCTGATATTGTGTACCGTGTGAATGTGTACGTTAGATCTGGAACAGAATGCCTGCCTGTATCCCACTGTCGTGTCTTAAAGCCATTCTAAATTATACAAAATAATAGACTCTGATGAAGGAAACGTGCTTGCACTTTCCCCTGTGCTGTGGTGTGATGGTTCATAATCTTGGGGGCGTGGGGGGCGGACGGAAGTCTTGAGCCCCAGGTGAGAGGAAAACGCACATTCCCGCACATATACTTTACATTGACTTTCAGAGGGTTCGCGGAACTTCCAGCCCCGAAGACTTTCTCTGAATTGGTGCTTCACTCCCTACAGACTCAATCTGACAAACAAAAACGTTCAGGTTTTCTCGCCTCTGGAAAGGAATTGACCTCTCCTGTGCCTCGCAGTGGTAGGGAATCGGAGAGAGCCAAGGACGGATGGCCTGGCGATGCGACCGCCCCGGTCTGGAAAGGCTGGCCCATGTGTGGAGCGGGTGAGCTAAGGTCGCCTACTAGAACCGGTCCTCTGGGAACACCTGCTAAGCTTGCGAAGGTTGGAGGGACCTACAGACGAAGAGATGGGTCCGCCAGCACGGAAGTGAGCGTGTGGAGAGAAGGCAGGGAGGGTTGGGAATATTAACGGACGAGCCGCTGAAAAGTGAAATCGAGAACGTTTGCAGTGGGTCTCTATGGGCCCCCGGATGCAGTAACAACATCGTACGTTCCTGCGTATGCTCGCCTTTTATTTACATTTTAGAGGTATTTTAAGGAGGGGATCCAAGGCCGGAGAAAGCTGAGAAGGCACCTTCCTACACCCCCATCCGTCTCCCTTCTCAGACCAGAGCCTCCCCCAGAGACTAAAACTACTGACCCCGACGTGATTTGAACACGCAACCTTCTGATCTGGAGTCAGACGCGCTACCGTTGCGCCACGAGGTCCCCGAGGGGCCGCGGGGTTTCTTTACCTGTCAACCTGATCCGTGGAATCGATTTTTCCGCACCCGGTGGGTGAGGACCGCGCGGGTGGAACGCGGGCCCTCCAATCACTCCCCGACTCTGCGTCCCAGTTGCTTCTACTTGACGGGCCTTCCTTCTCTATTTCACTCCTGGTTTTCTCCATCTTTATAAAATCAAACAAACAAACAAACAAAAAAACACGTTTGCGAGAGTTTTGTTGTTTTTGTCTTTTTTAGAAATATGGCTGTAGAAGGTCGGTCGCTCCGGACAGGAGTGGGGGGGAGACAGCGAAGAAAAATAGTGTTCCCCACCCCCGCCCGCCCCCCGACCCCCCGCCCCCCGCCCAAGTCAGAGGGGCAACCAAGGCGGGCTTGGGATCTGTTTCCCGAGTTGCTCGTAGGTTCCCGCGGTGTTTCGGGGAGGGGGCGCGGAGGCTGACGCGGGGCGGCCCGCGGGGACCCGAGCCGCACCTGCCCGCGGACCACGGCGTCCCCGCCCCCACCCCGCGCCCCCCGTTCTCCTGCGCGGCGGGGAGACGCGATTGCTTTCCCGCTGCCAGGGGTCCTTCAGGGTCTCTCACTGGGTCTCAAACTGCCCCCGAAAAAGAGCAAGAACTCTCTTCCGGTGTGAGCAAGTAGGCCATTCTGGCGCCGGGGGTTGGCTGGTGAAAGCACCTGTCTTGAAAGTTGGAGACCCCGCTTGTGCATCTCAGGGAACGTTTTCTGCAGACCTGAAATCACGCAGACCATCTATCTCCGCAAAGAGCGAGAGGTGTCTCTGAACTCCTAGAAAAGGACATGCGGGAAAGTGATCCCCATACCTTTCTCTGGAAATTAGGGTTTCCCTTTCTTAATCTTGAAAAATGGGTCCAGCGCCCGGGGTTCGGGAGTTGTAAAGGACCATGGATACAGGACTGAAGGACTTTGCAGGTAGCGGTGCACCCTTGGTAGGTTATGTCCAGGTACAGTCACTCCGTGGGGTGGGGGGACGAGATTAGGGACCTGGGCGAGGGATATGCTGGAGCCCGCCTCATTGGGAGGTGAGGTGAACCAGGCTTTCAGAAAACAAACCTCCAAAGGTTCGGTAGAAGCTGAGGCCACTTAGGAAAAGAAATGGGGGTACAGGTGCGCTGCTGGCAGAGAATTCAGTGTGGCCATAGTCGACTGAAAGTTAAAAGTTATGCTTTCCTCCCCTACCTATACAATGGGGATAATGTTAGTAGTGCCTGCCTCCTAGGCTGGTGTTGATAAATGCAATGTGCTCGAAACGGGCGTATATATTCACATACGTTTAGAACGACGCCTACCGGACAGCAGGAGCTCTCAGGAAAGGTTAGTGTAGGAGACACCGGTTGGCTCAGCGACAAGAGCACGTGACTCTTGATCTAGGGGTTGTGAGTTTGAACCCCACGGTCGGTGCAGGGGATATTTTAAGAGTAGATAAACTTTAAAGAAGTAGATGGTACTGTGATTACTACCCCTATGAAGTTTGCACGCTCACAGCCTGCTTTGCCGGAGACTGGAGGTAAAATTCACACGTGTCAACTGCTACTTTCCTCCACAGATTTGGAGTTCCGTGTCATCACACAGAATTAAATGCATTGGCTTATTTCGGGTGTTAGAAATACTCCTTTAAAAAAAAAATAAGTAAAATCACGGCGGGGGGGGGGGGGAAGTAACATTGTTATCATCCCAAGTTAGGGCACAAATCAGTCGGGGCTGCAGATGAGCTGTGAACTAAGGTCAACTCAGACCGGCGCCTGAAATTTATGAATGTCTGTTTCTTATTTATTTTTGGCAGCTGAGACTTAAAACTCAGTGACACACTTCAGCTCATAGAAGTTTCCTCATTCGTGTATTTTAGTTCATATTTAATGCGAACTAGACAGCTGATTTCTGTCTGGTTGTTTATAATCCATTTTTTGCTAATATTGGAGGAATTCAGGATCATATTTTAAAATTAAATTGTTATCCATTCTCCCTAGCAAGTTCCCAGAGCTCCAAGCTGCTTCTCCCTCTTGCCTTGTTTTGCTGCCTGGGCAGCCTTTTCTTTCCCAAAGCGGGAGGCCCACGGTCCCAGGCCTTATAGTCCCGATTTTGCTAATTACCTTCTTCCGACGTGAGGCTCAGGCAAGAGAGTTTTCAGGGCCCCTCAAAGCTGCAGGCTTAGCATCGAATCACCCTTACTGTTTGTTATGATCCTGAAGCATGGTTTTGATAGCTGGCTTTGTCTTTGTGTCCATGTTTTCTGTTTCTTCCTAGTATCTGGTCCAGAAACTTGGATCTGGTCCTGAAGATCTAAGGAAAGGGACTCCAGGAATAAACCCTTTGGTTCTTGCCAGGCCCCTCCTCCACACGGTCTCCTGCCCTGCCCCCCATCCCCTACCTGCTGGCAGTTCCCCGAGGATTCAGTACTTATCTGGGTCTCCAAACGTCTTTGTTCCTCTCACACATCTCATTACTGAGGACTTGACACTCTCCTTAACAAGACACATTGCTGAAATCTTCATGGAACCACCTCACCTCCGTGGGGTCGTCTCCCCTCCCCCAGGCTGGGTTCTCTCCTGATTCCTGCAGGGGGCCACCCTCTGAGTCTCCCCTCCCCACCCTACTAGGTAGGCCAGGATTCAGACCGCCTCTGCAATGCCAACATAAATTTGTGTTTAAGGGGTAGACAACGGGGGTCAAGTGTCATTAAAGTGTGTTTGAAACCTAAGGAAAAGATTCACACCCATTATGGTGGTTATTACCGAAAAAGAAAAAAGTGTTGGCAAGATATGGACAAACTGGAACTCTTACGCATTGCTGGTGGGAGTGTAAAATGATACAACCCCGTGGAAAACAATGTTGTGGGTCCTTGAAAAATGAAACCTAGAATTACAATCTGACCCAGGAATTTCACTTCTAGGTATATCGGCAAAAGGGTTGGAAGTAGGGACTCGGGCAGCTACATGATACAGCCGGTGACATTGTATCATACTATATGACTCCCCTTACCCGAGGAATAGCCTAGAACAGTCAACTTCAGAGACAGAAAGTAGAATGGTGGTCAGCAAGGGCTAAGAGGGAAGGGGGCAGAGTTCTTACTCAATGGGGACAGCTTTGGTTTAAGATGATGAAAAAGTTCTGGAGATAGAGGCTGGTGATGGTCTCACTGAATTGCCACTGAATTTGCACTTCAAAACTGTTAAAAATGGCAGATTCTTGTTTTGTTTTGTTTTGTTTTTAAGGTTTATTCATTTTTCAGAGACAGAGAGAGACAGAGCATGGTGGGGGCGGGGGGGAAGGGCAGAGAGAAAGGGAGACACAGAATCTAACGCAGGCTCCGGGCTCTGAGCTGTCAGCACGAGCCCCACCCCGGGTTTGAACCCACAGACCGTGAAGTCAGATGCCTAACTGACTGAGCCACCCAGGCGCCCCCAAAATGGCAGATTCTTATTAAGCAAGCTGAACAGAATGGATTAGAAGAGGGATCAGAGAAAATGAAAGGCCAGACTTGCTGTGGCTGGCAAGCATCCAGGCAGCTTGTGACCCCCTCCAGCCCTCAAGGACCTCCTTTATTGCTTTACCACCAGAGCCTAGCTCTGGGTCACTTTTGCAATTACCTCCCAGAGCATATGGCCTGCTGACGCACATCCTAGGGGGCTCACGACTGACCTTCTACTTGGCAGGAGTAAATAACTTAACCTTAGCAGCAGCTGGCCCCTCAAGGTGCTTAAAACTGCTGCCAGATTCCTTAGAGACTTCCGCTATCTTTAGCCCCCAGCCCCCAACACCTTCCAGCCGCTTCTCACCAACACAGGTGCTGCTCTTTCCGTCCACCGGTCCCGTCCCCGTGCTTTCATAAAGGCGCTGTTTTGCACTGAAACCATCTCAAGAATTCTTCCTTGACCGTTGGCTCCCCAGCCCCAGGTGACATCAAGAGTAGACAGGATAGATGATAGATAGATAAGCAAATTCAAATATAAAAGGACAAAAAAAGAGTGTACAGTATCTATAAATTTGATTGTGTGTCCCAAGTTATAATATAAAAGGTGTTTCTCACTGTGCGTCACAGTACAAAAAAAAACAAAAACAAAAACAAAAACAAAAACAAAAACCTGTGAGATTATGTGAGATCGAAGACATAGGAACCAGGGGGCAGAACGACAGGATGGAGGGACGCTCCTCAGGGTTCCCTCCAGGTGTGGACCTGTCCTGTGGAGGCCCAGGGGACCCACCGACCCCCGCGCCAGGAAGCGGAGGGAAGAGAGGATCTGCGTGGTTGCTCGCTGAGAAACCAGGGCACAAGGTTGGGGAGGCGGAGGGCACTCACCCACCGGTGACTCCTCGCCGCCCCTGAACAGGTCAGAAGTCTTCATCCCCAAAGTGAGATTCAGTTCCGAGGAAACAGGGAGCCCCCAGATTAAGTCCTGAGCGTGTGGCCCACAGCGTTCAAACCTATTCACGGCTCTCCTAATTCTATTATTGTGGTAGGGTCCGCTCCCCAAGGAGAGAGAAGAAAGGGCAGAAAACTTCAAGGTAACCTGGCTATGCGCCTCCGTGCAACATCCCTCGTGACCTTGTAAGCTGAGACCACTTACTCAGACTAGGTGTTTGTGTGTGTTACCATATATGGGACACCAAGAAATAAAAAATGTATTAAAAACTATGCCACGTGACCTTGGGCGCTCGAACCCAACTAAGCGGGGCCAGCGCGAATAAAGCTGCTTCCTGGAAATTAAAAAGCTTCGGTGTCTCGACTCTCTGTGCGGGAATCCTGCTACCTTATAACGTTCTTACGGGCAAAACCCAAACTCTTCGGTCCTGGGGATGCCCTGGGGTTCCCGCCCGGCCACCTCCGGGACCAGAGGTGGTCTTGGCGGAGAGGTGGTTTGTTCCCCGCGCAGGGCGCGTGCAGACACGCGTGGCGGCCACTAGGGGGCGGAGAAGCCTGCCGATGAGCGTGGGGGGGAGCTGGAGGAGAGGAGGGGGGAGGAGGGCCGGGCGGGGGAGGGGGGAGGGGGACCCTGCGGGGGCCAGAGTTGGGGGGGGAGGGGAGAAAGAGCGCAGGAGGTCGGCCGAAAGGAACGACCGAGGTGGACAGAGCAAGGGAAGGGGAAAGCAGGTTATTGCAGGGAAATCATAACTCTCTGGATGGCAGTTAGGAAACTTCGCATCTGTTAACAAAAATTCAGCTAAGTACATTTGAAGATCGAATTGGCTCTAGTAAGCGATTCACGAATCGGGCAGCATCCCGTCCAGCAGGTAGAGGGGGAGCTCTGAGAGGCTGTGTGAAATGGGAGGCTTTTCCAGGAGGGAGGTGGGGCCAGGCGGTTATTAGCAAAAGAAAAGGAAAGGTTGCTTCGCGCAAAGTCACCTTCTTGTTAGGCGAGGGGGATGGCGGATGGAGAGGCCCCTGTAGCAGATTACCTCGTTAGTGGAGACCAGAAAATTCCTAAGTGAGCAGTTAAGACTGCTTGTCTGCGGGAGGTTGAAACTGCAGTTTCAGGCTAGGGATAAAGAAAGCCCTGGTTTGGTGACTCCGCCCAAGTGTCTCCACTTGGGGTCTGTAGTTTCCTTGTTGCCACATTTAACAACGTGTTCTAGATACTGTCTCATTTTTTCCTAACGCTTTTATTTTCAGCCTGAAATATTGTGGATTAAAACCAGGAAGCCTGCTCTATCCATGAGGAGGCACATTTTCGGGGTGAGGATGTCAAGAGTGCTAGACCTTCCCAGTATTTTACAGTTTTATTAAATCCATGTCTGTGGTTATTCTGGACAACATGCCAAGGGTGCAGTCCTCCTGTCGGAGCTCAGACACGGAGACAAAAGGCTAGAGCAGGGCTCCAGACCTTACGGATCGTCTGGTCTCCTGGAGTCGGCGCTAGTGAGAGGGAGAGAAAATAGACTAGGAACGCGCGTAGCGAGGACGGTGACCCCTATGTTATGCGGAAAAAAATAAACATGGAAGAGAGATAAAGGCAGGGGAGGAGGGAGTGATCAGGAAGGATTCCGAGCAGTCTCTTCATCTGTAAAATGAGAACAGCAGCGCCACCTCAAGGTTCCGATGAGGAACAAATGAGTTAGCATAGGCCTTAGCGAGCGCTCCATAAGTGTGAACAATAAAAAAAGAAATTGAGAGAGACAGGGAGTTTATTACTATAATCATGACATTTGGGGCTATACTGTTTCAGAGATTAGATTAATATTTTAGCTTCACAGAGCAGAGCTACAACAAAAGATGGAAAAAAGGTACGAGGATTTTGCACTGTAGGGGAAAAAGCTTTCTCACAATTAGCCTTGTTCCTTTTGTAAGGTAATGAGCTGCCAATCTGGGGGGGGGGGGGGGGAGGGGTGGGGGGGGTTAAGCAGAGATCTGATGCCTGCCGGTGAAGGATGTACTTGAGAGGATTTCTGCATTTTGTGGGCATCTCAGGTGGCCAAGGTTTAGAATTCTTTTCAAATATCAAACTTTATGGTTCAACTTAAAATTTACCCAGAAATTAATCTGACCTGTATTGAATGATGCCCAGTGACTCAACAAATCCTTTTTGAATTCTTCAGCTGGTCATTTTTGGAGATTAAGCATGGAGTTTCACCGTATAGCGGAAAAACACCTGCTATGTTACATCATGGTCACAGCCAGCTGGTGGCATAATGCATTGTGCATTCCTTCCATAAAGTCAAAAATATTCCTTGAAAATGTTTTCCTTTGTGTGATAACATCTACCACCTAAATGATTGTCCACTGTTTTCTCTATTGTCATGCAGAATCAAAACAGCATAGCAGTTTCAAGCAGAAACTTTGGGATGAGACATCTGGCTTTAGATCTGAGACCCTGTTCCTCTGTCTGTGAGGAGAGCAGCTTACTTGGTGGCTCTGAGCTTCAGATGTCTCTTCCGTAGAATGAACTCACCATGCACTATTTAACAGTGGTGTTTTGCTGGTCAGAGTGGCTGAAATTAACAACTCAGGAAACAAGAGATGCTGGCAAGGATGTGGAGAAAGGGAAGCCTTTTACACTGTTGGTGGGAATGCAAACTGGTGCAGCTGCTCTGGAAAACAGTGTGGAGGTTCCTCAAAAAATTAAAACTAGATCTACCCTGTGACCCAGCAATAGCCCTGCTAGGAATTTATCCAAGGAATACAGGAGTGCTGATGCAGAGG
Organism: Panthera onca; assembly: GCF_046562875.1. Lineage (NCBI taxonomy): Eukaryota > Metazoa > Chordata > Mammalia > Carnivora > Felidae > Panthera > Panthera onca. Next base: position 3,582,468 of record NC_138343.1, on the reverse strand, counting down.
GGCAATTGTACCCCAGTGTTTATAGCCATGCTTTCAACAATAGCCAAATTATGGAAAGAGCCCAAATGTCCATCAACTGATGAATGGATAAGGAAGATATGGTTCATATACACAGTGGAATACTACCCGGCAATGAGAAAGAATGAAATCCTGCCATTTGCAGCAACGTGGGTGGAACTGGAGGGTATTCTGCTAAGTGAAATAGGCCAGTCAAAGACAGATATCCTATGTTTTCACTCATATGTGGATCTTGAGAAACTTAACAGAAGACCATGGGGGAAGGGAAGGGGAAAAAATAGTTACAAACAGAGAAGGAGGGAGACAAACCATAAGAGACTCTTAAATACAGAGAACAAACTGAGGGTTGTTGGGGGGGTGGGGGGAGAAAGGAAAATGGGTTATGGGCATTGAGGGCACCTGTTGGGATGAGAACTGGGTGTCGTATGTAAGCAATGATCCATGGGAATCTACTCCTGAAGCCAAGAGCACGCTGTGTACACTTTATGTTAGCCAACTTGACAGTAAATTATACTTTAAAAATTAAAAAATAAAAGTGGTGTTTTAAGGATTACATGCAATAATGCATCTATAAAACAGTAGCATAGTGCCTGTGAAAGAGTAAGCAGCAATTAGCAGTTAATAAAGCTAGTTTTCATCCCTACTCTTACACACCATTGAATGTGACACACATTTAATGGCAATGACCGGACCTTGTTTGGACCCTGATTTGAACAAACCAATTGTAAAAATACATTTTTGAGACAATTGGGGAAACTTATATATGACTGGGTTTAGATCACTCAAGGAAACTACAGTAGACTTAATTTTTATTAGGCAAGAAAAAAGTCCTTAACTATTTTTTTTAAACTTTTTTTTTGATGTTTATTTATTTTTGAGGGAGAGAGGCAGAGTGTGAGCAGGAGGGGTGGCCGGGGGGAGCAGAGAGAGGGAGACATAGAATCCGAAGCACGCTCCTGGCTCAGAGCGGTCAGCACAGAATCCGACGACGCAGGGCTCGAACCCACGGACTGCAAGATCATGACCGGGCCTCGAGATCACGACCTGAGCCAAAGTCAGACACTTAACCGACTGAGCCACCCAGGCGCCCCACAGGTCCTTAACTACTAAAGATTTATCCTTATGGATAAAATCGCATAGTGTGTGGGGAGAAAAATGAGGGCAGAGAGATGAATACTTTCCATTCTAGCAGAACGTTAAGGTTGCTGAAGCCGGGGATGGATGGCTGAGGGATCCCTTATACGATTCTTTCTACTTCTGTGTATGTTTGAAAATTTCCTTGATGAAAAAATTTTTTTAAGATGCTGAAAAAAATGGCAGGAGAACCTTCCC